>NC_069781.1:22285498-23535498 GCF_027406575.1 Nycticebus coucang | reverse complement strand
ACTCTATCTGGACGTCCGGTGCTGCCCACCCAACTCTTTCCATCCCGAGCTGCCCGAGGACTGTCCTTGCTGGTCCTGCTCTTCTCAGAGAACAGTCGGGGGGAGGGTGGCTCACATTCTGAACCTGAGTACAAAGAGTTGGGGTGTCAGAGGGGGCAGGGGTGGGGTCACACTACTCAAGGAGTGGATGTATCAAGAGTTTAGGATCTGGGGCAGGTGCCTGAATTTTAATCTTCTTAGTCATAAGAGCTAATGTCAGATGCTGACCCCATGCTAAGCGCTAGCCTGGATAGTCTGTGTGGGCTGTGTCACACACCTGAGCAGAGAAATCCTGCCAGGTGGACACTGTTATCACCGCCCAGTTACTGTCCCTTTAACTGCTCAAGTAGGTAAACAACATGGCTGAGGACGAGTGGAGGTGAGCTGGGGTTTAATCCCAGCCACTGACTCCAGAGCTATGTCCCTGCAGGCATGTCCCTTGTGCTCCCTTGGCTTCAGCGTCCCTATCTACAGAGTGTGAATAATACGATCATCTTGCAAGGATGGTATTTTACAAAGCCCTTACAGACACCTTACACAAGCAGGTGTGCAGTACATTAGCAGTGCCCTGTACTCCAAATAGCCTGAAACAGATGCACCCAAAACCTCTGAGCTGCCTTGAACTCTCGAGTTGCTGTGGTCCTTGACCATTGAGCCAACATGCTCAGACTGTGGCCTCCAGAAATTGGTCCTGGAAGGTGGTCACTTACTCAGGGGTAGTCGGGGCACCTCCCGAGGCACTGAGGAGGACCTGGGTCGCTGCCTTCCTGAGGAGACAGTCTGTTCTTCACCTCTCAGCTCACCAGACGATCTTTCTGTGGATTTACTAGCAAAAGGAAAGAGGGATGGGATTGCTGTGTGAGGTTTTATGCAGCCTTTAAAGATGACCTGTGAGAAGGTCAGCCTGGAGAAATGTTTATAACACAATGGAAGAGATCACAGAAGTCAAAACCAAACACTCTGGATTCACTCTCACAGAAAATGGCTCTGAGCCTTTCTGACCCTCGGTTTCCTCATCTGTCAAATGAGATAACATTTGTTCAGTACACTACACAGTGAACATGAGCGAGAGAAGAATGTAGCAGTGACTAGTCCACATGTCTGGGAGTACCAGAGGCCAAGCCCATCCTCTGAGGCTACCACCAGGGCAGAGAGGTAGAAGGTTGGAGGTCACCCACCTGCCATAGTGGGAGCTCCAGGAGGTTAAGGAATCTGCTGGCTGGTCCCGGGTCTGGGTGGGGCAGTCAACGGCAGATGCTGGGTGTGCAGAACTGCGCTGGTGTGGCCGGTGCAGGCTGTCCTCCAGCCGCACACGGAGCCGGGACACCTCTTCTTGCAGCTCACGGATGGCCTGGCTAGAGTTGGGGTGGAGACAGAAATGAGAACAGATGCATGATGAACAGAGCTGAAGCAACCCCCCAAAATGTGCCCGGATGCAGTGGCCTTTGTCCGTTCCCAGCAGGTACGGGGTCCAGTTCTGCTGCCAGATGATTCTAGAAGTTCCCCGTGCATCCCTTTTCTTGCTACACATCTCGACACCTTTTTGAATTTATATCCCTGTGCATTTGGGGAACAAAAGAGAACCTTTCTAACACACAGAGTCTGAGTTGCTAGTCAGAAACACCAGTGATAAATTCTTAAGATAGAAAAGAGGATGCTGAAGAAAGAGGGTACTGGCTGAGGTTCTGTTTTAGAATTTCAACCCCTCTCTTTGTTCCAGGCCTGGCTCCTCCTTGCCATGCTCAGCAGCTCCCTCTGGGTTGCACAGAGAAGTTTCCTGCCACTGTTCAAGCCCACCTCTCACACCTGGAAGATGATGCCCACCCATCTGTGTCCCACCCAGACAGGGAGCCTGGCAGGCAGCCGGAAGCAGGTTTCCCCATCTCAGAGCCCCCGAGGCCCTACACCTCACAGGTGCTCAGGCAATATCACAGAACCAGATCCAGGCTTCAAGAGGGAGCAGAGTATCGTATGCAGGGAGAGGATAAGGAGGTTCCTTGGCAGGATGCTGTCTGCAAGGTCTGGGTGGAACCCCCCAAACACAGCCCAATCTCTAGCCACGAGCATCTGTGGAGCAAATCAGGTTTGCATTTCTTTCCAATTGGTCCCTGCATTGCCAGGGGCCCGCTCCCTGGGCATGGCTGGCACTGTGGCAGCCAATCCCACCCAGACCCCCTCTCCATGAGACCCCTACACACGGAGCAGTGGCAGAGTCTGTAATGGGCATGGCTGTCCTGCCGGCTGCTGTGGGCTCTACATCTACTCCGGGGCTGGTTTCCGGGCGAGGCTCTCCTCAGGGTCGGTGCTTGCCTGGTGAACCCTGGACTTGTGGGTGAGTGTCTCCTGGTGCCACCTCAGGCAAACATAAACTCTCCAGTGAGTGTGCCAGAAGGAGTGGAGACCTCTTACAGGCTTTGTCCCAGCACTATGCGTCCAAAGGCAGTGGGTTCCCTTGGCAATCTCCCGGGAGACTGGGGTTTCCAAGGCAAACCAGGAGGGCCAGCCATGAGAGCTCAGTCCCTAGTTAACCCCTGAAGGAGGCTCTGGCCCCCTGTGTTAGGCCTGAGGCTGGGGAGTCACCTTCTATCCAGAGTTCAGGCTTCCCAACTTAACCTCTTGGTTGCTGGATGCCGACTGGCACTGAAAACTCATTTTTCTCTGCAAACTTACTTTCCCATCTCCATGCAAGGTATCAGGATCCAACCGACTGGCCAGTCAGAAATGTGTCGTTCTAGACTCTTCTCCCCTAAACACCTCCTGATGTATTAATCAGCTACCCAGTCCTCTGGGCCCAATCACCTAAATATCTCTTTCGAGTTATCCCTCCTTCCCTTCCCTGGGGTCCTCCCGGAGAGCCCACGCCCTACCACCTCTCTCTTAGCTGAGGCAGCCTTCTCAGCAGCGTCTCAATCCCTGTTCTCACCTTCCTAGCAACCAGAGAACTCTTTCTACAACATACATCTGACATCACCACTCCCCTGCTTAAAATACCCCTCGCTGTCCTCATGATGTAGATGATTCAGTGAACGTCTCTTTGGAGGTGAGCCCCAGTCTAAACTTCTCAGTGTGGCCTTTAAGGCTCCGTAAGATCTCTCCCGGGTCTCCCCGCCTACCCCTTTGCTTCTGTTACTCAACCCCCCTCTCCTGCATCATACTCGAGAATCCAGCCATAAGGAATATCTGGCTCCGCAAAGGTGACAACCACTTTCTCATCTCTTAAGCCTTTGCACATGCCGTTCCCTCTGCTGAAGACACTCTTCCACCTCTCTTCCTTCTGATCTTAGCTGAGCTACCACTTCCTCCAGGAAGCCTTCCCTGAGGCCTTGAACTAAGCTAGATGCCCATTTTCTGCACTCCCACAGTCCTTGAGACTTCTGCCATCACTGTACTTTTCACACTGGGGATGTAATGCCTGTTTATTTGTCTGTAGCTTCATGATGCCAAGGACAGGGTGTTGTGCATTATTTATTCCTAGGATCTGGCATACCACCAACAAATAAGCCTCTCCTTCCTACATGGAAGGCTGCAGAGGAAGACGAATTCAACTCAGACCAGGAAGCCAAACACCAGCAGCTAGACATGACTTTGCAATCAGCAACATGACAGCCTCGTGATTGCATGGGACAAGGAAGCCTCAGGTTGGTTACTGAGAAGCAGGCTCCCCAGTGCAACCGGGACAGATGCCCCACCCAGCAAAGGTGGGTAAATGAGTATTGGTCACAAGCAAATACAAAAGGGCAGGTGAGAGGACTGACTAACCTATCTTCCCATTTCTGTGCAACCAGGTAAGGAACAACTTTCTTAGTAGAAAAACTCCAGGTGGATTGAAAAACCAAAAACCACAGTAGCTTCTTAATTCATACAAAAAATGAATGAAAAAAATGCAGAAAACATATCCCTGGCAAGTGCAAGCTCGTCTAGGAAGGGAGATGTAAGATGGGGCTGAGCCTCTAGGTCATTTCCCACTTTGAGGAGAAGTGTCTGTCCTTGAAGTCCAGGTCAACGAGGTCCCACTGAAACAGCCCTGAGCCTTGAGCAGAGCACCCAGGTCCATCTGGCCCCAGGATATCAACCCCGTGGGCATCACACTCCCAGCTGCATGATGATAGCCCAAGCATCCAACTTACTCTCGCCCTGCCCTGGTGAGGAGGAGGTCAGGGGTGGTCTCGGCTGGTCCACGGGGCACAGGAACAGCTGTTGGGGCCTGGGTGGGGGGTAAGTTGACTGTCCTGCGGGGCACTTGTTCAGAAATCTGATTTCGTCCCTTGAATTCTGAGCCAGGGACTGCTAGGGAAGCAGAGAGAGACCAAAGTGAGTTTAGGCAAAGAGAACACGGGCGGTGCCTGTGGCTCAGTCGGTAAGGCGCCAGCCCCATATACCAAGGATAGCGGGTTCAAACCTGGCCCCGGCCAAACTGCAACCAAAAAATAGCCGGGCGTTGTGGCAGGCGCCTGTAGTCCCAGCTACTCGGGAGGCTGAAGCAAGAGAATCGCTTAAGCCCAGGAGTTGGAGGTTGCTGTGAGCTGTGTGATGCCACGGCACTCTACCGAGGGCCATAAAGCGAGACTCTGTCTCCACAAAAAAAAAAAAAAAGAGAGAACACTAAAGCTCAAACTTGTGTAGGTGGAATGATTGGGGGAGGAATGGAGAGACAGTGCCCAGGTCAAGGTAACAAATGAAGTTCCTGGGACACCAGGGACCCAATGACCTCAAAACCAGATCTGGTTTTTGCTGATAGTGGGGCATGGGGAACTGGTCCTGCCCAGCTGCTTCTAACTAGAAACCCTTGTCCCACCACTGTCACACCCTCCTCTCCAAGTCGTCAGGACCTTCACCTGCAAGGAGTTAATTGCTCCTTCATTCCCCCAAGATTTTGTCACTATCTCACCAAGCAGCTCTGAGACTGGCCTCCACACCCCTCTGAAATTACAGTCACACCTTCATAAGTGTGTGTGTTTCGGGTATAGCATTAATAACCTTTAACTAACCTCTGAAAGGGGTAGGTGAGCAAAGGTTAAAGACCATTAATCTGGCCCAGGCATTAAAAATAAGGAACTCCTTGGACTACCACTTAGCAACATATAAAGAAATGAACTATAGTAAACTCCCTTTACCCAGAACTCAAGCAACTGGCAAGTGACCTGCCCCCAACCAAATCAGAGTTTAAACTTGGTGTGCCCCTGCCACAGTAAGTCCCTGCTTCGTGCAGCACGCCGAAGGCTCCCAGGTGTTCTCTGTAACAGTTTTAAATGTTAATGTGAGTTACTTGAAGTTAAAAAAATATGGCAAAGAAGTTGAAAAGTGTATTGACTGCCATTGAACTAAAATTGTATATTGCATTTACAAAGATGTTTTATAATACAGTTTATTTATTTAAACACAGTTTATATAACACAGTTTATTAAACTGTGTTACAGTAAGTGAAGTTTATTTGTCTTAATTTGCTTTTAATTAGTGTATTTCAATATTCATATTGAGTCAATAAAGAGTTTATGGTATGGTATGGTAGAGTACGGGGTATAGAACTAGTTAGGCTTATTTTTAATAGTAACTCTCAAATAACCAGAAACTACATTTATCCAGAGTCTGCCAATCCCTGTGAGTGCTAGATAATGGGCAGATTACTGTGCTGATACATGGACCAACCAGATAAATTTCCAGAGAATTATGCTTAGTGGAAAAGCCAATCCTGAAATGTTATATGATTCCATTTACATAACATTCTTGAAATAACAAAATTATAGAAATGGAGAACAGACTAGTGGTTACCAGGTTACCAGGCACATGATGGTCCCTGTGGGGATGGAAATGTTTTTTATCTTGACTGTAGCAATGGTGACATATGACTGGGACACTGTACTATGGTTTTAAAGATACTCTACTGAGTTAAGATACACGCACTATTTGGGTATAATATTCTCTACAGCTGTGTGTGAATCTATAATTATCTCAAGATAAAAAGTTTAATTAAAAACAATTTTACACAATGTACCTTAAAAAGAGGCAAAGCAAATCTGAGATGTTAGAGGTCAGAACAGTGGTTATACGTGGGGAGGGGGCAGTGACTGGGAGGTGGTTAAGTGGGGTCCTGGGGTACCTGTTGAGGGCCTTGGTCTGTGTTCAATTTGTAAAAATTCACTAATTTGAAGCCTTTGCATATGTTTATTTCAATCAAAAGTTCATGTGCATTTCTACAGGTAAAAAACTGAATCACATACAGATTTTATTATAGATATGGGAAGTGTTCATTATTCAATGTTTAGTGAAGAAGAGATTACCAAACATTCACACATAATAAGATCCTATTCCTGTTTGAAGTGGAATCGCACATCACTTAACTTCAGGGCTATATGCTGAGAGATATATCCTTTGGCAATTGCACAGTTGTGTGGACAGCGCAGAGCGTACCCCCACAAATCTAGATGGTGCAGCCTACTACACTCCTAGGTTACCAGGCATAGCCTACTGCTCCTAGGCCACACAGCTGCACAGCACGTTAGCGTGCAAAACACTATAGGATAGTAAATACTCCTGTATCTATACATATCTAAACATAGGAAAGGGACAGGAAAAATACGGTCTAAAACAGTAATTTTCAACTGGTGTGTGCTATGAGACGATCTTAGGCATACTGAGCAAATTTTTAAAGATCATTAATTAAATTATTTTTGAAAGAAGTTCAAAGCACAGTAAGTATAGTCTCTTTTTTTTTTTACTTTCTTTTTTGATCAACATAATGTAATTGTGCTGTAAAAGTTTAACTATAAGTTCAAGTGCGCCATTGAGATTTTACAAAAAGGTTGAAAAACACTGGTCTAAAAGATTAAAAAAAGAAAAAAAAAGCCGAGCAAGGTTTTTTTTACATAATATTCTTGAAATAATAAAATTATAGAAATGGAGAACAGACTAGTGGTTATTGGGGCCTATGTAAGTGGGGGCAGGAGGGCAGGGTGTGCCTCCCAGAGGGCACTTGAGCGTCTCCGTCTCCGTGGAGATGGATCACACCTGTAATCTTAGCACTCTGGGAGGCCAAGGCGGGTGGATTGCTTGAGCTCATGAGTTTGAGACCAGCCTGAGCAAAAGCGAGACCCTGTCTCTACTGAAAAAAAAAAAAAAACATAGAAAAACTGAGGCAAGAAGATCGCTTCCCAAGAGTTGGATGTTGCTGTAAGCTATGACACCACGGCACTTTACCTAGAATGACAGCTGAAGACTCTGTCTCAAAAAATAAATAAATAAAAAAAGGCACACCTGTATAGGGTCCTTACCATGAATGGAGCTCACAGGACTGGAAGTTGCTCTGAGTGAGTCAGTGAGTGAGTGGCCCAACAATCTGAAGGCCTAGGCTGGCACCGGACACTACTATAGACTTTATAAACATTATACACCTAGGCTAGACTAAGTTTATTTAAAAAATTTTTCTTTCTTCAGTAATAACTTTTTTTACTTTCAACAGTAACTTGTTTCCTTCAAAGACATTTTTGCCCTTTTAACTCCCTTTTACTCTGGTTGTGATAACACAGTTTATAATGCACACACATTATAGAGCTGTACAAAAATACTTTTTCTTTACATTCTTTTTTTTTTTTTTTTGCAGTTTTTGGCCAGGGCTGGGTTTGAACCCACCACCTCTGGCATATGGGGCCGGTGCCCTACCCCTTTGAGCCACAGGCACCGCCCTTTACATTCTTATTCTATAAAGTTTTTCCTGCTTTTAAACATTTTTTTTTTTAACTCTTTCGACTTTTTATTAACCACTGAGACACACACACACGTTAGCCGAGGCCTACACAGGTCAGGATCATCAACGTCTGTCCTTCACCTCTATACTTTTCCCCCTAGAAGGTTTTTAGGGGAAGTAACACACATGGAGCTGTCATCTCCTATAACAATGGCTTCTTCTAGAATTTCTCCTGAAGAGATATTAAAGTTAACTTTTTAAAATCTCTAATTAAAAGGAGTACACTGTAACCTAACAATAAAAAGGTATAATATAGTAAGTACACAAACCAATAACATAGTCACTTATCATAATTATCAAGTATTATGTGTGATATGTAATTGTACACGCTATTCTGGCCTTTAATATGTGGCAGCGCAGTAGTTTGTTTATACCAGCATCACCACAAACATGTCAGTAACACACAAAAACATGAGTAATGCATTGTACCAGCATGGCTGCAATGCCCATATCCATAGGAATTTTTCAGCTCCATTCAAATCTTATGGGACCACCACTGTAATTGCAGTCTGTCCTTGACTGAAATGTTGTGATGCAGTGTGTGATTGTATAGGAAAATAAATACCCATCTATGTCAGCATAGAAAACAGCCCATAGATTTTATACCAAATGTTTGCGCTGACAGGTCCAGCATATTTTTGCCTTTTCCCCTCTCTTTCCCACCTCATTTCTAATTTCAAACTTTCCTGTAATGAGCCTCTATAATACTTCATATCTTAAAGGGTAATGCAAGTTTTCCTGTTTGATCTTTCAGTCCCTGCAGCCCAGCCACCCCAGAGCCATCCATCCACTTACTGATCCCGGCCGCCAAGGCCTGTTCCTGGCGGAAGCTGGGTGCCCTCTGCTGGAGAAGCCTGCCTGGGCTGGAGAGGTGCCTCTGGTCTCTGCTCCTAGATGTGCTGGGCTCAGCGGCTCTTCTGGGGACTGGAGAACCCCTGGCCTTGGGGTGGGAAGCTCCATGCAACGGCACAGTCGCAGTGAGGGGCTGTGTTAATGTTCCTGGGCTGCTGGGGGGCCATGGAGGGAGAGAGAGGCCCTCAGGCTGCAGGGTCAGAGCCCTCTACCCACTAACCCGACACAGTGAGCTCCCAACCTTTGGGATTCCACGCACCTGGTGGTACACTATTTCCCAGGATGCACCCACATTATGCATCCACTTTTTTTACCATCTGTATGGCAATGCACCTGCCAATCCATGTAGGCAAAATAATAAAGCTCAATTTATTTTTCAGAATATATAAAGAGAAATAGAATTTCTAATCCTTTCTTTGCATGCACCCTTGGGTTGCATGTCTGTTTCCCAAGGAGCCTGCACTTAACCTTGGAGGCCACTGTCTACGAGGAGGCGCCATCACACCACTGTTCACTCACATCTCTCTGCCCTCTCCCTTCTCTCAGGGTTCCATGCAGACACCCTGAGCACCCTTTGTCCTGTGTCCTGTTCACGTCATACTATCCTCTCGGCAATTTTCATTCATTTGATCATTCATGCATTCATTTGCTCCACAAAAGTAATTTCCCTGTCTGTTGCTAACTGGTTATGTGAGACTGGATAAGTCACAGCCACTCTGAACCCATAAGATGAGAATGAGGAACTATTGCTGGGGTGTCAGAGGCACTTTGATCTCAGGCTACCCTAGGTCTGTGGCACTGACGGGACAATTGTGGGATCCTAGGATACCTGATGTGTGAGATCCGGTGCTCTGGGGTCCGAGTAACAGGTGATATTCTGCTGGTTTCTGAGCCCACAAAGCCACTGTCTGTCTCTGGGGATGCCATCCAGGTCTCCTGAAAGAGGCAGTGTCCCTGTAAGTCTGGGGAATGTGCCCAAGGTACCTTCCAAAATCCTGGCCTGGGCTGCACCTCCCAGGGGTTCCTAGACCGGAGAGGCTGGTTCAGCTCCCAGCAGCCAGGTCCAAGGGGTGAGGGTCCTGAGGCCACAGCACAAGACAGCAGAGACTTCATACCCTGAGGGGACCCTGAACAAGTCCTGCCTCCCCAAGGAGGGGCAGCCACAGACCTTGGGAGACATAGTGGCAGATAAGGACTAGCCAAAGAAGGAGAAAGCCTTACTTCTAGTTTCTTCTGGTTGGGGCCGAGAACACCATGGTGTCCTAAATGCTCAGGCCCAGTGCTCTGGGAAAACAAACCCATCAAACATGTATATCTCCCACCCACTGGGTTTAACACACAGCTCAAAGACCAGAAACAGAGCAACACAGGTACCTGCTCTCAGTGAGTTCATGGTCTAGTGCAGATTCCTGACTTGTTCAGGCTCATTAGGACTCAGGAGTGTGTGTGTGTGTGTCTATGTGTGCGCATGTTTGTGTATGTGCATGTGTGTGTGCATGTGTGAGCGTGCACAGGCATATATAGCATCGTTCCATAAGGCGGTGCAGTAGTTTGGGGTTGTTGCTCTAATGGCACAAAGGGCATACAGTCAAGAGCAGCACCCTGGCTGTGCTGAGCCACCTCCCAGAAATAACAGGCAGTGGGCTACAAGCTCTCAGAAGGGGTACAGAGCTTTGGCAGAGGGATGGGCTGAGGGAGGCACTGGACATAGCCCTGCACGTCAGGTAAGAGAGTGGCTCACAGGGACAAGGGCAGCAGGCATTCTGAGAAGGAATAGCACAAGCAAAGTCCTGGAGGCAGAAAACTGAGGAGACCTGGAGATGGTCCAGGCCCCCATGTGGACACTCACCTCCAGGTGGGGTCTGCCAGCTGGGTGCAGAGACTTCTGTGGAAGGTGCTCAGAGATGCCGCTTCCCTCCAGGCTGGTCATACTGCTCTGGTGGGATGCTATGGACTTGCTGCTCAGAGGGTGGGGTAGTGTGTCAGGGCCTGGGGGAGCTGCCTTGGCCTTGTGTGGGCCCAGCATATGCCTGTCCCTGGCTTGAGATGTCTGCAAGCCTGGTGGCTCCACAGGTACCATCTGCTCCATGGCCTCCCTGGCAGGGGAAGAGAAGAGCATCCCTGAGCCCTGCCACAAGCCAGATAGCGCTGACCTGGGGCTCAGCCTGTCCCTGGAGCCAAGGTGCCTGGGGCGTAAGCTCTAGAGTCAGGTACTCCTGGGTGTCTGGTTCTGCCACCTTTTAGCTAAGTGACACTGGGCAAGACACTTCCCGTTTCAACCTCACTTTTCTCAACTGTAAATGGGGATGCTAACAAAAACCATCCAATGCACCACAGAGGGAGTTTGTGAAAACCAGTAAGCTAAAGCGGTGGTTCCCAGCCTCATGCAGTTGTAGCCCCCTCCCCTCTCTATTTCAGCCGTTTCCATAAACTTCCATCTTCTTAAAAGACTGGAGGTCATTATTATTAACAGAGGACCAGTATGTCATGTTACCAATAGAAGCTAACTTGAAAATAAATACAGAAAATCAGAAACAACATTATTATATTGGAATATCTCCTATTGCCTCCTGTTAAAGCTCTGGGCCTGAGGCTGGCTTCCACGCTCACCGGAGCATTTCTCTCTCTCCCCCTCTCTTTCTCTCTCAGAGAGGCATTACACTAACTGAGACTTTCTCCCTGGTGTCATCAGAAGGGCAGAGACTGACAGGAGAATCACGTTATTTATCACTGCATCTGTCCTAGTGAAGATTGAGTCTCACTCCGCCCTGAATCGTTCCCTGGGCTATCAGTGGTACGTGCTCCACACTGTGGAGAGACAGGACAGGCAAGCCAAGTCTACGCTGTCAAGTGCTGTCTAAGTCACCCTGACAATGATCACCCTTCTGGTTTCAGAGTGGTCCAGGATACTCTGTAGGGAAGGCTCAGGGACTTACTCAAGGGAGGCACTGTGACTTTTCTTAGCCTGTGCCGGGTGCTGCCTGCGGGGAGCCCTGGTGGCCTCTGCTTTTTCTGGAGCCAGAGACAGCCCATCAACTTCCAGGCTGTGGCCTTCCTCCTCCCCTTCCTCCTCTTCTCCCTCCTCGACTTCCTCCTCCATCCTCATGGCTTCTGGGAGAGACTTCACACTGAGGTACCTGCAAAAGAACATACAGAGGGGCCTGGCCTCTGGGCAGCAGGGGCAGCCAGGATCCAACGGCTGGCCGAATCAGGTCTGAGGGGCACTCACTGCTCCAGGAGGCCGGAGAAATCTTGCTCCATGTGCAGTTCCTTGTGCCTGTGCGGGGTCGGGCGGTCCTGAGGCCTGTCCTCTACCTCACTGCTGCCAGAGCTCACCTTCATGTTCAATGAGCAGGAGCCAGTGGTGGCAGCATCAGGCTGGGGCCAAAAAGTGGAGGGACAGAGATTCAGCAGATACTTAAACAACTTTTAAGCACTAACGTCATGCCAGGCTTGTGCTGTGTGTTGAATAGTAAGAAATGTGGCTGGGTGCAGTGGCTCACACCTGTAATCCTAACTCTGTGGGAGGCTAGGTGGGTGGATTGCTTGAGCTCAGGAGTTCAAGACCAGACTGAGCAAGAGCGAGACCCTGTCTCTACTAAAAATAGGAAAACTAGCCAGGTGTCATGTGGAGGCCTGTAGTCCCAGCCACTTGGGAGACTGAGGCAAGAGCCTGTGCCTAGGAGTTTGGGGTTGCTGTGAGCTATGATGCCATGGCACTCAACCCAGGGTGACAAAGTGACAGAGTGAGACTCTGTCTTAAAAAAAGAAAAGTAAGAAATACGTTATGGTCACTCACTCCACCCTTTTTTGAGATAGGGGCCTTGTTCTGTCACACAGGCTGGAGTTCATTGGCACAATCATAGCTCACTGCAGTCTCCAATTCCTGAGATCAAGTGATCCTCATGCCTCAGCCTCCAAAGTGGCTGGGACAATAGGCACACCTGCCACCACACCTGGCTAATTTAAAAGGTGTTTTTTCTCTCAAGACAGGGTCTTGTTATGTTGCCCATGCTGGCCTCAAACTCCTGGCCTCAAATGATCTTCCTAACTCAGCTTCCCAAAGTGCTGAGATTACAGGTATGAGCCGCCACACCTAGCCTCACCACCCTTTCATTCATGTGCAAAATGTAGAGACAGAACCATGTGATTTTCAATCCTGCCTGCCATGAACAGAGTGAACTATGTGCCATACAGCACACAGACAGCACTTCACAATCATCTCACCAGTATGGTTATTACAACCTACACACAGGTAACTGAGGCTCAAATGATTTGCCCAAAGTTACATAGTGAGGGGCAGAGCTAAGATTTGAATCCAGATTTCCAACCAGAAGCATCTCTCCTGATTCCTCTCCATTCCAGCATGGCCACCCAGTCTTCCAAACACCTTCACTGCAAGAGCACAGGGCCCCATCAAGGCAACCTGCTCATGTCCCCCCGGCCCCACTTCATGCATGTGATGCCACCTGCTGGGTTTCTTTACCCTCCAGGGCAGAGCACAGTGTGAGAGGACTCCCCCAACCAGCGGGCCAGCAAGACCTTGGCTGGCACAGATACCCTCCCAGTGCCCCACCCTAAGGCTCCAGGCCCTCTTTCCTGTTCCCATTTTCCACAGACAAGCCTTTACAGCACAGGCAACAAAAGTTTGGAGGTGTAGATACCCCACTGTGGTCATCTGTGCAACCATACCACACTCAGTTTGTTAAAAATGGAGAGAGTGATCATCTCTCAAGGAGGTGTGGTGCAGGCTGGGGAGACTTCCACAAGGCCCCTACCCATGTGTGGCCTTGTCTAGGCCTCACCCTTCATCCCACAGAACTACACACAAAGCCTGCAGGTCACCCTTGCCTCCCTTCCCTCTCACGTCACTCTCAGGCCAGTCAAACCCACCTATGGTCCTCTCTCAAGTCCACACATGCCTCTGCCTCTGCCCCACCACCTCCTCACCCCCAGCCTCAGACTGGGCTACCCACAAATCTCCTGCTGAAAAACCAGCAGAGCTTAAGGCCACACTCTTGCTGACTGACAAGCCCTTCCATCATGGGGTCCCTGCTGCCTCTCCAGCCACATCTTGTACTATTACTCCCCCTCACTTTCCATATCCTAACCACAGGGCCTCTGCACAGGCTGCTTCCCCTGCTGGATGCTTTCTCCTTTTGTACCTTCAGTTCCTACTGACCCTCAGGCCTCATTTAAATATTATTTCTTTGGGGAAAGTTTCACTGAAGTCCCACCCAAACTCCATCATGTTACCCTGTTACCTACTATCATAGAATATCATAATTTTTCTTCAGAGCACTGATCAAAATTATAATTAAATAATGGTGTAAATAGGTTAACTATATGAAAAACTCCACAAGGGTAGAGGCCACGTTCCCTACCTCTGCCCACCCCACTGAGTCCCCATCATGTGTCTTCTTTGGTCCTGGTTATGGTACATACTTAATAAATAAGCAATAAAGAAATGAATTAATAAAGAAATCAATGCATGGAGGAAGAGTTCAATATGGTTGAACAAAGAGGTACCTCAGGGTAGAGGGTCTTGAAGGCTGGTGTGGGGGCTTGTTCCGAGGGAGCAGGCAGGTGTGTTGGCTGGTGGGGGAGGGGTATGGCTGAGGAGCTGTCCAGAGCTGGGTCTGACCTGGATGGCTCAGACTCTTGCTGGGTCTGGTTCATGTGGTCTTTCAGCTCTTCCAGGCAAATTCCCAGGTGGTATATCTCCGCCTCCAGCTCCCTGGAACCCAGGATGGCAGTTACATCAGGCAGGCCCAGGAGCATGTGTCACAGCAGAGGCCCCAGGGAATGCCCATGTAGGATCCCCTTAGTGTCACCATTCAGATGATGTTGAGAACTCAAAATAAAGACGATGAAAGAAGGCTCTGCTGGGAATTAGGAGGCCCCAGGCGGAGTCCCCTCTGCCATCCACAGGTTGTGGGGCCTTAAGTAAATCCTGTGCCCCTCTGCCTCAGTTTCCCAAGAGTCTGACAAGGAGTTTCAGCTCTTTATCTCCCAGGTGACTTCTCATAGCATCCACAGGGACATAACCCACAGCTTTCAAATATTCCACCATTTGCCTATGTTGCTAATTGGGATAGGAGTTCTCTCTGTTCCTCTTGTGTACAAATTATGAGAACAAAGTGCCTCCCTTCTGGAGACAGAGGGAACCCAAGGGCCCGTCCCATCTGCCCTTCTGGGCATCTCTCCCCAGCATGTACCTGCTAGGATCAAATTCGCCAGATGTCCCCTCAGAGCTGGAAGGCTGCTGCTCCCTGGAGGCCTTCAGATACTCTTCCTCCAAGGCCGCATGGGCATCTTTCAGCTGCTGAAAACCCTGAAACCAGACCAGGGAGGCCTGAGTGCTCAGCCACTGACCCCGTCTCTGTAGACACAGTGGATGAGACAATTTGTGGGAAGCCATGGGACTAGAGAGAAGCTGGGGCTGGGGACCTCTGGAGGCTGCCAGCCCTGGCCACCTCTCTGCCATCAGACTGGCATAGGAGAGGCACAACTTAGAGCTTTGGCACCAGCTCCCGGGAGTACCAGCCCTTCCTGGGTAGACTCCTAAGAACCCCAATGCACCATGACAGCCACAGCATCAAGTATGCTATCACTATGTCCCTGTAAGGACCTGGCATTTGAGAGACTCTGGATCTTTATCCTTGAAGTACAAAACTATGGGTTTCAGGAAATTAGGCACTCTTTTCCCAAGACTTCATAGATTATCAAGACAGATGACGTCTTGTCACGTCAAGGCAGTTGAGCACTGGACTTGCGTTTGCTGAGCCCTGAGGCTCTGCAATAAGGCACTTTGTATTTATCCACTTCATCTTCCATGTAATCATAATGAGAGGGGTAAGTTATCATCTTCATTTAAAAAGGATGAAACTCAGGCACAGAGAGGTTATTTAAGTTGATGAAGGTCACAGAGTGAGTGAGCTGCAGGGCCAAGATGGGAACCCGGGTCTTCTGACTCCCCAGCTCCCGGTCCGGACACTTCCACCAGGCTCCCACAGCAAACATGAGCACATTTAGGACATGGCCCAAACTACAGGCAGTGGCATCCTCATCCCTGTCTTTGTATCATCTCCATCCCACTCAGCCCTGGGGATAGACAGAAGCCAAGGATAACCGAGAATCCAGCCCCTGGGTCACATGTGTGTTCCATCTCCCTGAATATGGGGAATTAGCACAGCAAGGAAGAAAGTGAATGGTTCTAATTTCCAAGATCCTTGATCATCCTCGTGATGATATAATATGGTGCATGTCACACATTTTGTAATTGGAAAGTGGACATGGCATGTCTATAACCACATAGGAAAATACTCAATGCCATAACAATATTTTACAAATTAGGCACACTGCCTCTGCCCCCGCAGACCCTTTCTCAGCTCCACCCTGCTCTCTGCCCCAAGCATCATGGTCTCCCTAACTGTGATGGGTGTCCAGTAGGAGGAGCTGGAGACCTGGGAGTGGGAATGGATCCCAGCAGTCACAACTCCCTGGGGACCCCAGCCTTGCTGGGTCCTGAGGCTGCCACATCTGTGCTGACGGTCCCCTACCTTGACCCTGACACTCCAGCCTGGTGACCTCCACCTGCTCTTCACAGGGCCCTGGCTGCTGCAGCAGGAATCTAAATTGTATATATAGAGTTATCTAAAACTCCAAAGTCCAAAAGGAAATAAGCCAATCATTGTTCTCTTAAGGGTCTCTTTGCCTTTTTTTAATCCTAGTTTGTCAACTACTTTTACTTTTTTTTTAAAGAGATTTTTAAAAAGGAAAGGCCCTTTTCTGGCTGCTGAGAGGCAGGACAATGGGTAGGAAGCAGTACAGGACAATGACTATGACCTTGGAGTTGGGAGGCAGAAAAAGACCTGGTTTCAGGCTTGGGTGCCAATAGCTGAATCCCTTTTGTGTTGCCCCTCTGGGATTCAGCTCCATCCTGGCTAAGGAGTGGTAATGACTGTAACTGCCTCCCCATGTTTTAAAATAATGTGCCCTAAAGGTTTACCAAAGTGCCCAGTATACCACTATGATTACTTAATAAATGGTAACTATTGTGATATAATGACTGTCATCATGGGACACTATGCAAGAGCTGTTTGCTCTAAAAGGAAACACTGTGTCTGGGATTCTCTAGTCTGTCTTGCAGTAAAAGATGCTTCAGAGCCTTATCCATGGGAGACAGTGGCTGTCCAGCAGCTCATGTGCATCTCCTGAATTGGATGATACCTTGAGTTGGTCCCAGGCTGTGAGCCATCCTGCCCTTATCAGTCTTTCAAAGGATTCCACCTGGACATGGGGACAGAAAAGAAATATGCCCTATTAATTGAGTCCTTCAGACTCCCACAGTCAGCCACATTTGCACTACACAAGAGGAGCTGGGTCTGGCCTCAGGATGTGGCATTTCTGCCAAGCATGGAGAGGCGGGTGCTAGAAACAAACTCTACTGTTGGTCTTAGCCATGGCAGCCTGGGGAAAGATCAAGAAGGAACCTGAGGAATATATCGACAACAAAGCACACTCGTGTGCATGACGATCTGTGAACCAGGGTATATACTGCAGCATGTATGGTGGGTGGGGGCAACTGGAAATTGCCTAAATCTCTGTGCATGGAATAGCAGCAGCCATCAACAAGACGAAGGTACATGTGTATGTTCTGAGCAACAAGTGCCCCAAGACCTATTTTTCAGTGTCAAATCAAGGTACAGAGCAATGTTTATTATGCTACAGCTGTATAAAACATACAGGGAATAAAAAGGGGAAATATAAATATTTTTATATATGACAAACTATCTCTAGCAGGATTCAAGAAACTAAAACATGAATTGCTTCTGGGGAGTGGCTGGCGGACGGGAATGGGAGTGAGATTTCCTACTCCATGTTCTCTATATCCTTTGAACAATGGGAATTCATTGCCTACCCAAAAATAAATGTCCAAATTCAGGATATTAAGAGAGTCAAGGCACAGTACTATAAATGCATATGTGTGCATTCAACAGTTGTGCATGGGTGGGAGAAAAAGACTTATTTTTAGCTGAATATGTCCTTTGTCCTGAGTGTGTGATGGTCTTTACCACAAGCATCTATTATCTTTCCTCCCAAAATGCTTTAATTAGGGAAAAAAAAGAAAGGGATTTGGGATTTAATTTTAGAAATGAATATAATTATATTATATGTAATAAAAATGTATAAACTATACATGTAATTAAAAATTTTCTAGTAGCATCATTAAAAGTGTAAAAAGAAACAAATGAAATCAATTTTAATAATATATTTTATTTAATACCAGCTATTATTTCAACATGTGATCAATATAAAAATTATTAAGGGTATAGCACTGCAAGCCTTCCTCAAGAGAACGGAAAGAGAGGAAGTTAACAACTTAATGGGACATCTCAAGCAACTGGAAAAGGAAGAACATTCCAACCCCAAACCCAGTAGAAGAAAAGAACCAAAATTAGAGCAGAATTAAATGAAATTGAAAACAAAAGAATTATACAACAGATCAATAAATCAAAAAGTTGGTTTTTTGAAAAGGTCAATAAAATAGATAAACCTTTGGCTAACCTAACCAGGAAAAAAAGAGTAAAATCTCTAATCCCATCAATCAGAAACGACGAAGACGAAATAACAGCAGACTCCTCAGAAATTCAAAAAATCCTTAATGATTATTATAAGAAACTTTATTCTCAGAAATATGAAAATCTGAAGGAAATTGACCAATACTTGGAAGCATGTCACCTTTCAAGACTTAGCTGGAATCAAGTGGAAATGTTGAACAGGCCAATATCAAGTTCTGAAATAGCATCAACCATACAAAATCTTCCTAAAAAGAAAAGCCCGGGACCAGATGGCTTCACTTCAGAATGCTACCAAAACTTTAAAGAGGAGCTAGTACCTATATTACTCAACCTGTTCCAAAATGTACAACCTGTTCTCAAAATGTTCCAAAAAGAAGGAAGACTACCCAACACATTCTATGAAGCAAACATCACCCTGATTCTCAAACCAGGAAAAGACCCAACAAGAAAAGAAAATTATAGACCAATATCACTAAGGAATATAGATGCAAAAATATTCAACAAGATCCTAACAAACAGAATCCAGCAACACATCAAACAAATTATACATCATGACCAAGTCGGTTTTATCCTAGGGTCTCAAGATTGGTTCAATATACATAAATCTATAAGTATAATTCAGCACATAAACTAAAAAACAAAGACCATATGATTCTCTCAATTGATGCAGAAAAAGCTTTTGATAATATCCAGCATCCCTTCATGATCAGAACACTTAAGAAAATTGGTATAGAAGGGACATTTCTTAAACTGATAGAGGTCATCTACAGCAAACCTACAGCCAATATCGTATTGAATGGAGTTAAATTGAAATCATTTCCACTCAGATCAGGAACCAGACAAGGCTGCCCATTGTCTCCACTGCTCTTTAACATTGTAAGGAAAGTTTTAGCCACCACAATTAGGGAAGAAAAGGTGATCAAGGGTATCCATATAGGGTCAGAAGAGATCAAACTTTCGCTCTTCGCAGATGATATGATTGTATATCTGGAAAACACCAGGGATTCTACTACAAAACTCTTAGAAGTGATCAAGGAATACAGCAGCGTCTCAGGTTACAAAATCAACATTCATAAATTGGTAGCCTTTATATATACCAACAATAGTCAAGCTGAAAAAACAGTTAAGGACTCTATTCCATTCACAGTAGTGCCAAAGAAGATGAAATATTTGGGAGTTTATCTAAAAAAGGACGTGAAAGATCTCTATAAAGAGAACTATGAAACTCTAAGAAAAGAAATAGCTGAAAATGTTAACAAATGGAAAAACATACCATGCTCATGGCTGGGAAGAATCAACATTGTTAAAATGTCCATACTACCCAAAGCAATATACAATTTTAATGCAATCCCTATTAAAGCTCCACTGTCATATTTTAAAGATCTTGAAAAAATAATACTTCATTTTATATGGAATCAGAAAAAAACCTCGAATAGCCAAGACATTACTCAGAAATAAAAACAAAGCAGGAGGAATCACGCTACCAGACCTCAGACTATACTACTAATCAATAGTGATCAAAACAGCATGGTATTGGCACAAAAACAGAGAAGTAGATGTCTGGAATAGAATAGAGAACTAAGAGATGAATCCAGCTACTTACCGTTATTTGATCTTTGACAAGCCAATTAAAAACATTCAGTGGGGAAAAGATTCCCTATTTAACAAATGGTGCTGGGTGAACTGGCTGGCAATCTGTAGAAGACTGAAACTGGACCCACACCTTTCACCATTAACTGGATAATGGTGAAATAGATAGACTCTCACTGGATTAAAGATTTAAACTTAAGTCATGAAACTATAAAAATACTAGAAGAGAGTGCAGAGAAAACCCTTGAAGGAATCAATCTGGGCGAGTATTTTATGAAGAGGAACCCCCACCCCTGGGCAATTGAAGCAGCTTCAAAATACACTACTGGGATCTGATCAAACTATAAAGCTTCTGCACAGCCAAGAACACAGTAAGTAAAGCAAGCAAACAGCCCTCAGAATGGGAGAGGATATTTGCAGGTTATGTCTCTGACAAAGGTTTAATAACCAGAATCCACAGAGAACTCAAAC
Source organism: Nycticebus coucang (assembly GCF_027406575.1). Classification (NCBI taxonomy): domain Eukaryota; kingdom Metazoa; phylum Chordata; class Mammalia; order Primates; family Lorisidae; genus Nycticebus; species Nycticebus coucang. The sequence goes on along the minus strand of NC_069781.1, from coordinate 23,515,221 downwards.
GTATAAGCAAGAAAAAACAAGTGATCTCATCTCAGGCTGGGCAAGGGACTTGAAGAGAAACTTCTCTGAAGAAGACAGGTGCACGGCCTACAAACATATGAAAAAATGCTCATCATCTTTAATCATCAGAGAAATGCAAATCAAAACTACCTTGAGATACCATCTAACTCCAGTAAGATTAGCCCAAATCACAAAATCCCAAGACCAGAGATGTTGGCGTGGATGTGGAGAAAAGGGAACACTTCTACACTGCTGGTGGGAATGCAAATCAATACATTCCTTTTGGAAAGATGTTTGGAGAACACTTAGAAATCTAAAAATAGATCTGCCATTCAATCCTATAATTCCTCTACTAGGTTTATACCCAGAAGACCAAAAATCACATTATAACAAAGATATTTATACCAGAATGCTTATTGCCACCCAATTCATAATTGCTAAGTCATGGAAAAAGCCCAAGTGCCCATAGATCCACGAATGGATTAATAAATTGTGGTATATGTACACCATGGAATATTATGCAGCCTTAAAGAAAGATCGAGACTTTGCCTCTTTCATGTTTACATGGATGGAGCTGGAACATATTCTTCTTAGTAAAGTATCTCAAGAATGGAAGAAAAAGTATCCAATGTACTCAGCCCTACTATGAAGCTAATTTATGGCTTTCATATGAAAGCTATAACCCAGTTATAACTTAAGAATATGGGGAAGGGGGAGAGGGAGGGGAGGGAAGGGGGAAGATGGGCGGAGGGAGGGTGATTGGTGGGATTACACCTGCGGTGCATCTTACAAGGGTACATGTGAAACTTAGTAAATGTAGAATATAAATGTCTTAACACAATAATTAAGAAAATGCCAGGAAGGCTATGTTAACCAGTGTGATGAAAATGTGTCAAACGATCTATAAAACCAGTGTATGGTACCCCATGATTGCATTAATGTACACCGCTATGATTTAATAGTTAAAAAATATATATATATAAATAAAAATTAGGAAGGGAATATATTATACTCTTTTCACACTACATTTTTGAAATCTGGGGTGTGTTTTACGTTCATTGCACATTTCAGTTTGGAATGGACCATGTCACGTATTCAATGGCCACAAATGGCCCATGGCTCCCATATTGGACAGCCCAGCCTTGCTCACCTAGTACCTGCTCCTGCGGTATGTGACCTGACTTTGCTTTATTTTATGGATAAAGAAGAAAGGTCTCTGGAGTTATAGGACCAAGAATGGTGGTAATAAACATGAATAAAGTACTTGAGCGTGTCACTCCAGCATGGATGAGCCTTGAAAACATCATGATAAGTAAAAGAAGTCAGGCACAAAAGGGCAAATATTCTTTGAATCTATTTATATGAAATGCCCAGAAAAGGTAAGTCCATAGAGACAGAAGGCAGACCAGCAGCTGTCTGAGGTTGGGGGAAAAGGGAATGGGGAGTGATTGCTCAATAGAGATGGGATTTCTTATTGGGTGATGAAAACATTCTAAAAACTGTTTGTGGCGATGGTTGAGTGAGCTGTGAATACACTGAAAACCACTCAAGCATCCACTTCAAATGAGTGGATCGTATGTTATAGGAATTATGTTTCAATAAAACTATCACTAAAAAGAAAAGAAAGGGAAGAGGAAAAGAAAAGAGTATAGCAAAGAAAAAGAAAAAATAAGGAATGTTTCTCTTAAGGAATTTGTAGACAGGGTGGTACATGTAACTATTGTATTTCCCTTTTTGCATCAGCAACTAGGAAGCTCAAAGCTAAATGTGTGACTGGATAAAGTGCTCAGGGTCCAATAACACATTTTGTTCACTCTCTTCACCCTAAGTTAATTGTTTTTCTACTCTACTTCCCTTCTGCTTCAGTTTCCTCATTTCCATTTTCAGAATGAGGTTAAAATGTACGTATTTTCATAAGCTGCTTTAAAGCACTTTTGGAATAAAGCCAAATATATAGTTATAAATAGACCTGCAAAGAATTCACCATTACCTGGACTGTTTGGTGAAAATATAAAGGCCCTTTGAGAGGTAACTGAAAATTGATTGCTATAATAAAATAAACTAAGAAAGTGGGGGAAAAAAAAAAGGCTCAGCACCTGTGGCTCAAACAGCTAAGGTGCCAGCCAAATACACCTGAGCTGGCGGGTTCGAATTCAGCCCGGGCTCACCAAACAACAATGATGGCTGCGACCAAAAACTGCCTTGTGGCAGACACCTGTAGTCCCAGCTACTTGGGAGGCGAAGGCAGGAGAATTGCTTGAGCCCAGGAGTTGGAGGTTGCTGTGAGCTGTGATGCCACAGCACTCTACCCAGGGTGACAGCTTGAGGCTCTGTCTTAGAAAAAAAAAAAAAGAAAGTGGGGAGGTGGAGTGGAAGGTCTGTTACCCTTCCAGAATCCTGGAAGAGCTTCCTGGAAGCCCACCAGGAAACAATTTTAAGCACAACTGGAGGCATTTTGATGTGATGCCCTAAAGGAGGCATTAAACCTAGTACTGAATGACAAGGAGGCCAGAGTTTGTGGCCTCTAAAATCAGGGGAGAGGCACATATTTTTGAGATGGCTGAGTTAACTCCGTACAGAGACTGGGAATGGCAAGTGAGTATCCCAGAGAGCCTCTTGTCCACGGTGGGTCAAGTCTGCTCTCTCCAGGTGGGTTAAGTTTCTCCAGAGCAAAGTTAGGATTCCACTCACCTTGGCCAGGAACTGGCTGGCCTGAGAAGCCAGTGCCTGAGTCCGCTCTGCTGAGGGCTGGTCCTGGGCATTGCCTCGGTTCTCCAGGAGCTGCCTTGGGATGGGCACAGTGGTAGGTGAGGAGGGGCTCAGGTCTCCTGCAGTCAACAGCCACCCTGGAATATACAAACACTGAAACCTGGGCCCAGAACAGTCCTTCCAGGGTCTGAAGGACAGCCTGAACCTCAAAATCACCATCTCCATCGTCTTGTGGGCCATCTTCACACTGGCAGAGGCAGTAGGCTGGGCAGAGTGCCATTTCTCATGTACAGCAGAGAACATATTCTGGATCTGCCCTGATTCACTCTGCTAGAAGGAGTAGGGCCATGCCAAGCTTTTGGGGTTCCTGCCACTACTGCATGCTGTAACTCAGGAGTTGTGGGATCAAGGCTCAGCCCTTCCCCTTCCTAGTTGTGTGACCTTCAGCACGTCCTCACCTGTCCAAGCCTTGGTCTCCTTAACTGTCATAGGGTACAATGTGTATACCTCACGGGGTTAATGTGGGGATTAACTGAGATCAACTTGTCAAGGCTTCCTACAGGGCCTGGCCCTGATATGGCCTCCCCAAGGACAACTTTCATTGTTATGCAATGCACCCAGATCACCAACATGCTGAGCCCTAGAGCCAGGGCTTCACCCTAGAGTGGGACTCTTTCCACATCACTATTTGACCTTTTCCAGTCAAAGAGCACAGAGTGAGGCCTTGCTTCTCATTCCCCTGGCCTGAAGCCGGTGCCATCCTCAGACAAACCAAGTCCCCTCTAAGAGCAGAATCACAGGCAGAAGCAGCCTTCCAGACACGCTCCCCTCCCAGGCTCACCTGAGGCCTCAGAAGCCTGGGCATCCTCCGTGGGGCCCGGCCGCCACTCCACTGAGCAGGGCTGTGGGATGGTGAAGGACAAGACCTTGGTCCCCTGGGGCACTGTTCCTGTGCGGATGCTGTGGCTGGGCCGGGGTGGGTCTGAGTACAGGTTCACCTGTGAAAGAGGAGGCACGAGAAGAGCTTCAGGATGGGACCACCCACCAAAAGACCTATCTTCATTCACTGCTTCATGTAAGTGCTCAACAAACATGCCCCGCAGTAACAAATATGACCTGTCAGTGGTGCTCTTGCAGAGGCCAACCCTGGGCCAGGGGCTTACACACATGCCTTTTCAGCTTACCTTTACGGCAGTCCTGAAAGGGTGACAGGCCCACAGCAATCATCTCCTCTGAGACTCAGAGAGGTTAAGAAATTTACTCAAAATCTCCAGCTTATAAATCCTTAGACTAAGATTATAGCATTGCATGCAGTACATAACCCCAAAGCCTACGATTTCCCGCTACTGACAATAATTTTTACTAGTAATATTTGTTATGTTATATTTTATATATATTATGTATCATATATCATATATTAATTTTATTATATATAATTACACAATGTAATATATTATATTTATTTATATATTATATATTTATATATAAAATATATATCATATTTACTAGTAATATTTGTTATATACATATCTTATAATATATAACATAATTCTTTCTTAGTAACAAATATAAATATTTCCACTAATAATTATTAAACTGATAATAATGGCAACTAATGGCTATTTGAGCCAATGACCGAACCACCAGAGAACAGATTCATCTGTCATTGGCAGCACATCTGCACCACCTGAGGAGAGATTTAATAGGCAAATAGCCCAGTTTGTGAGAGAGAAGTCTGGAGTCAGCCCGATGACCAAGGAAGACCTTTTGAAACTCAAAAGTAGAAGGAAGCCATGAACCATACAATGGTTTGCAACAGAGTTTGGAGAACTATGGTCTGTTTTTGTAAATAGGGTTTATTGAATACTACCATGACTATTTACGTATCATTTATAGCTGCTTTACACCCTAGCAGCAGAGTGGAATAGTTGGAACAGACTATCTGGTCCACAAAGCTGAAAATATTCACCATCTGGCCCTTTACAGAGATATTTGCCAACTGTGGCTTAGTGTGTGGGCTCTGTGGTCAGAGCCCAGGTTCATGTCCAGGCTCCATCACTGCATACCTCTGAACGCTAGTTGACTTAATTAACCTCTCTGAGCACAGAGTAAGTGCTCAATAAACAGCAGTCACCACACTTACATACATTGTCATATTCCCCATCACCATCCTCATCGTCACCCATTAGCACCCTCACTGTCACTGTCACCATCACCATCATTCTCACCATAACTGTCCGGCACCATCGCCACTATCATCATCACCACCCTCACCATTACGGCCATCACCATAATCACTCTCACCCACACCCTCAACCCCACCGTCATCTTTATCACCTGCGCCATCATCACCACCACCACCACCATCACCATCACTAATTGCACACCCACCATGGAGGCAGGTCTATGGAAAAGCCACATTCTGCCTCAGTGGCTCTTGCTCATTGTAATGTCTGGTGGTTTATCTCAACTGCTTGCTGCTTCCCCAAGGTCAGGAGTGGGTAGTTCAGGGTGTGTCTGGTGGAGGAAGCTCCTTGGCCCCCAGATAGGCAGACTTTCTTGCTTAAGCTGCTCTTCAGCTCCAGAATCTACTCTGAGTATGGCATGGGCCCTGCTGCCTCCCCCTCTCAGCCCAGACTCTAGATGAAAACAAAGCTGGATTTTCATAATCCCCTCAGCCATCTGCTCAGACCTGCCTGTGGGGACTTGTCATCAGCACCCCTTTCCTCCTCAGATGACCCCAATCCTGAGGGAGGCCCTCTGACACATTTCCCTACATGGGGAGTAGAGGGAAAAGCAGCTCTGAGCTGAGTGGGCTGGGGAAGCCAGGAGACCACTTTGTTTGAGGGATTGAGGAGGAGCCACAGGCCACAGCCTGCGAAGCCACATGAAGTGGGGAGTGGGTGTGGGTGTGTGGCACCTGCTGGCTGCTCAGGCCTGTCTCACCCAGGACCAGTCTCCTTGGACATAGCTGTAGCCACCCTGGGAGGCTAGGGGCACACCTAGCCTCACCCCTTTTAAGGCAGGGTGTCCCTTGGTTCTCCCTGAGCCTGGAGTAGCCCCTCACGCATTCTGTGAAGCGCATGAGGATTCTCTAAGGAGCAGACCAGCAGTCTGGGAAAGATGGGGTTAAACAAATGAATATTCTCTGCACAGATAGATCTCTCACAGCCTTTAAAATGCTAATGAGCTTTGTGAATGGGGCAGGAGGAGAGGGGCAGGGTGTGGAGGGAGCCCCCAACTCCTCCTAACATGGACCTCCCTATTCCATCCCTACCAGCAGCTTCTGGACCAACTAGTGGACATCAGAACACACAGAAAAAGGTGGTTTTATGCTATTCCCTTAATTCTTTCTGGGGGTAACTTCTGGTCACCTCAGCTCTTCCAGATGTCCCTGCAGCTGAAATGGGGGAGAGGGACAGGGGGAGGTACCAAATGGCAGCCTAGGAGTGAGATCACCATAAACTCTGGCCAGAGGCCAGTGTACAGGACAGAGCCACCAGTGACTACTGGATAGTTCCGGCTCCTTGCCCGCAGCTGGGCTCTCTGGCTCTGCCCCACCCCTGGGCCCCACATCCACTGGTGGTCCCAGGCCAGGCCTTGGTCAGCCTCCCATGCTGCTGTTATTTAGTCTATTTCTGCTGGAGAGGGTGGTGTGAACAGTGGGCTTCGGAGTCAGGGGGCTGGGTTCAAACTCCTGCACTGGTACCTGCTTGTTGAGTCACTTAACCTCTCGGTGTCTCAGCTTCCCCAACTGCAAATTACTTAGGACAGTGGTCATCACTTATTAGCATCTTATGGCTATAACCACCATCAAGCTGCCTCATCCCTATGCCTCCTCCTCACCCCAGGACCAAGGCCTGAGACGGGCTTACCCAGGTAAGGGGAAGGGGACACCTATTCTGGAATCAGGCAGGTTTGAGTCCCAACTTTGCCTCTTGTACCAGCTGCAGGATGTTGAACTGGCTGAGCCTCAGTTTCTGCATGTGGTGAGGCTCAGACGAGAGGACCTTTAGCCTAGGGTTGGCACTTTTTGCTTCTCAGCCAATGTCAGTCTCCTTCTGTGGGTCCCTAGCCACTGCTACCCACTCACTCTCCGGGCCTTGCCTGGGTGTCTAAGACTACATGCCCAGCCCTCGCCAGTGGGCTTTCTGAGCACAGCAAGGGGCCTCAGAAGTGCTGAGGAGGCCACTGTCCACCTGCTCAGCTGAGGGGCAGGAGGGCCTCTGGGAACTGGGCTCCCTGATGAGTGCTCTGACAGGGTTGGGGTGCCGTCCCATCCCGCGTCTCCTGAGCCTTGGGGTGACAGAGCCCTGGAGAGAATATGGAAGCCAAGTCAGCTGGACTTGGGCGAGCCCCTTCCTGGCTCTGGGGCTCCTGTCCACCTCTTCATCTTGGGACTGGAAGACTGCCCTGTATTTCTCCAGGGCGCCTGTGAGATTGGGGGGCAAGGGTAGAGTCCAAGTGAACCGTGTTCACCCTTCTCTTAAGAAGAGCTTTCAGGGCAAGCAGTCATTTTTTCAGAAAGTGGGAGTAAGCGAGCTGGTGGCAGCCTAGGAGTGAGATCACCTAGGAGTGAACCACCTCCCTTTCCCTCCTGGGATGCTGTCTCTGTCTCTCTCTCACAAACACACACACAAGCCAGGACACCCGGGTGCCCACATGTGGGGAAGGCCCTGAGATCCCATGAGAGGAGGCACCATGGCTGTTCTCCCTGCCTGTGCCTGTCCCTGGGCCTGGCACACATGAGCACTCAGTAAACCCCATTTACTAACTAGTGATATTCTCTAACTGTTGAAGAACTTCTCATATACTGACTGGTGCCTATAAATGTGCACAGGAGAACAAGGGAGGAGGGGGCCCAGGGCACTCCATCTCCACCCCTGCCCGCCCCGTGACCTTTTGCAGCCTCTACCCCCCAACTGGGGTCCCAGTTCCCTAGACTGTAAAATGGGGAAGCTAAAGGATTTGGTTCCTTTCTCCTTGGATCTTCTAGGAGGCTGTGGCCATGAGAAAGTGGTTTCCCCGGAGAGGATGGGTTCCTTGCTTCCCTCCCAGACTCCTCGTCCTTTGCATCCCTGGATCTGGCTCAGCAGTTGGGAGTACTGGAAGGAGCCTCCCTGGCATCCAGGAGGAAGGGGTGATTCGCCCCCATTTACAGATGTGCCCAGTGAGACCCAGGAGGCAGACTCCACCTGTGCTAGGGAATAGGTGTCAGGACATAGAGGACGCCTGGCTCTAGAACAGGGCCCCTTCCGTTTCTCACCATGGCTACCTCCGCCCATGTACCCCAGAAGCACCTCTAGATGCTGAGAGCAGCAGCTGTGGTGGGGGAGGGGTCGGGGCAAGGTAGGGAGAAGGCGGGGTGGGGTGTCTGTATCTCTGTGCCTTTCTCCTCCACTGAGGCCTGATGGGGCAAGAGTGGGCAGGGGAAGGCAGGAAGCCGTGAGGCACCCCAGCAAGCCCACTTCCTGCCTCAGCCCAGAAAAGAGGAAGGTCCCAAGTGTAGAATTCACAGCCTCCTCCCAAGGCAGGGTGGAGGCTGGGCAGCGGCTCTCTGGGGTGGTGAGTGCCCCTTGTACGCTCTCTGTCCTCACGCTGGCATTCAAGTGAGGAGAGAGGCTGTGGGCCAGATGGTGGGGAAAGAGAAAGGCAAAAGTGTGATCCAGAAAGAACAAGGCCCAGAAAACAAGCAACAGGGCTGAGCAGATGTTCTGTGCCACTCCCTCGAGGCTCAGAGAGCCCAAGTGATGTCTTTAAGATCACACAGTTGGTCCACAGATGGGATCTGGAATTGAACCTGGGTGACCTTATTCCAGAGCACAACTAGAAGAAGAGAGCACTCTGGATTCCAGCATTCAAGGATATCCAAGCTCATCAATGGCAATGGAGATAGCCCAGGGAGGGCAAGGTCACTGCTCAAGGTCACAGAGGGATGTTGGGGTAGAATGAGGCCTAGGGTTCTCCCATCTCCAGGGCCTCACTGGATGTAGAAGGCAGAAGCCATTCTCTAGGACTTTGGGGAAGCATCATCTCCTGGGGGCCCCAGTGTCATGCCTCCACCCCACCCCAGCCAGGTACCTTGGCCCCAAGGCGCAGCTGGTCGATGGTGTTCTCTGCCTCTGCATACTTGGTGAGGAGCTTGTGGTAGTCTTCCTACAGAGAGAGAGCAATGCAGTCACACCCAGGCACACAACACACCCTTCCTTGCTGAGAGACCTGGCAGGCAACACGCCCTTCATGGGAGCTTCTGGGTTCCTCGGAGTATAAGCATCAGTGGTGGGAGCTGAGCAGAGCATGCAATACAGACCTCCACGCCCAAGTTCTGGAACATCAGAGGCAGCAAGACAACTCATTTACCACCCCTGATGACAAGTCTGCAAAGAGGGCCTCTGGCTGGTTGACTTTGATGCATAACCCCATCACAGAGGGCTGCCTCTACTCTATACATCCAAATCCCCTGTCCGTCAGCTGGCTCCACAGGGCGAGGCATATATCCATCTTCCCCACTACTCTATTGCCAGTGCCTAAGTAGTATGTGCTTAAGTATTTTTGAAAGGCTAATTAAATGAATCAATCCACAAGTCCTATGGTAGAAAAATAGAAGACTCGAAAATCACAGTTCCACCTACTCAGAGTCACTTGCCTTAAACTAACCCTAAGAGCTTCATTAAAAGCAGTCATTACAGAGAAAAAGCAAAAGCAAATGTCACCGGTCACCTTTGAGGGATGTGAGGGAGCTGACTCATTGTTCTGAAATGAGGGCAGAATTGGGCAACTCTTTCATCTTTCCCTTATAAACTAGAACTTGGTAATTAAATAGATGATGAGGGAATTTTTACTTCTTAGATTTCCAGCAATCAATGCAGGAGGAACGATGGTATTAGAATATTACCATTTTGTCACCCCAAACGAAGGAAAGATAGGGTCTGGGCAATGACCGCGGGGAGCTGCTAACATCACAAATGTGACTCCTGAAGGAAGCACACAGGCCACCCATGCTCTGGTCAAAATTCCATGCCCCCTCGGAGCTCATAGTGTAGACAGGAAACAGTCACGTAAACAGATGCTTCCAGTCCGAAAAATCTCCTAAACCTACAGATAGCCAGGACAAAGAGAGGACAATAGGATGCAAAAAGAGACACCAGAGTGTACATCAGCAAAGTCCAAGATGTGGGCAACTCCCACGGACGACTGATTTTCTCAACAAGTAAATTATATGGAAGAAGTAAAAGAGAGAAAAGACAGAGTACAAGAGATTTCAAAAAAGAAATGCAAACAAAACAAAAACAAAAAAAGGGAGCAGAGACTTGAAAGGCGCAATGACCAAATGCAGCAAAAGAGCCCTGTTCAGATTCTGATCCGGACAAACAGAAATGAGCAAGCCATTCGTGAGACACCAGAGATCTGAATGCTGGCTCCATATTTGATAATATTAAGGAACTGGTATAAATGTTTAGTATCGATAATGGTATTGTGGTTGTGCTTCAAATAAGGTCTTTCTCTTCAGACATACACACACTCGAGTATTTTTGATAAAATGACTAGATGCCTGAAATCTTGCTTCAAAATAATCCAGTGGAAGGCTGGGGACAGTGGATTGCTTGAGCTCAGGAGTTTGAGACCAACAAGAGTGAGACTCTGAGCAAGAGTGAGACCCTGTCTCTATCAAAAAAAAACAAAAACAAAAACAAAAACTAGCTGAACATGGTGGGTGCCTATAGTCTCACTACTTGGGGAGCTGAGGCAAGGGGATGGCTTGGCTCAAGAGTTTCATGTTGCTGTGAGCTATCATGACTCTACAGTGCTCTAGCCTGGTCAACAGAATGAGACTCTGTCTCAAAAAACAAAAACAAAAACAAAAACGACAGGGGTGGCACCTGTGGCTCAAAGGAGTAGGGCACTAGCACCATATACCAAAGGTGGCAGGCCGCTGCCAAAAAAACTGCAAAAAAAAAAACAAAAACAAAAACAAAAAAAACTCCCGACAATAACACCCCCCCTCCCCAAAGACTCAAATAACCTGGTAGGGGTGAGTGGGGAAGTGGGGGCCATGGACAAGGAATGTCAGTAGGAGCTGCTAACCGGGTTGCTGGGTGCTGGTGGATGGGGGTACATTGTACTATTCTCTCTCCTGCATATGTTTGAATCTTTTCATAGCAGAAGTTGAAAATAAACAGATCATCCTTGAAATGGGAGTACAATCACTGCTGGTTTTGAGCAATGGGCCTGGATCCAGCTCATGGCTCTGGAACATCCCCCTCCACCAGCAAGGGGCTTGGGACCCAGCCCTAAGGCCTCCCCAGCTCAACTGGCCTCCATCCCAGGCCAACAGGTGCCTTGGTGACACCCACGTACATAAGTCTGCTTACCTGGAGCTGATGGACCAGCTTAGTGGCTTGTTCTGGAGTCTGGAACTCTTGGGGTACCCTGGTAACAAGGTGGGCAGGTGGCGGCTCCTTCACCAGGGATGCTTCTCCACTGCTCAGCAGCACCTCCTGTACAATCTCGGCTGGTGACTTGAAGATAAGGGGTCTGGCAGGGCCCTCAGGGTGCTTTTTGTGACTACGGGACTTGGGGGGATGGTAGCTTTCATCTTTGGGAAATCGCACCCGGGGCCCCACCTTGGAGAAATCGGGGAGTGGATAGTTCAGCCGCCCTTGGCCATACTTGGGGGCATCAGAAGTGGAGCGGCCAGCCAGAGTGGCTCCCTGCCTGGGTGATGGCCTGTCCTGCTGGACTGGCCTAGGCTGAGGATTCAGGGGGCTGATGGAGCCAGTGAATCGGGAAGGGAGCGGCTTAGGTGGTGTCTTTGTCTGCTTCCAGGTTTGGTCATCGGCCGGAGGGCAGGAGGGGCTGGGAGGTCCTTTCCTCCATCCGTCTGTGGCACGGTGGGGGCTCTGGGCTGGGGCTACTGAGGGGTCCTGGAATTCTGTGGGGGTTGCCCAAGCAACGCTGCCTCCAGTTCTGTCGTCTGGGTTTAGGAAGTGGCTGGGGATCTGTGGCAAGGTGTCTGCCAGGGCAGTGGGCTGGGGGACATTTGTCTCCCCATCCCAGGTGGAGTCAAAGCTATTATTAGGGTGGCCGAGGATCATAGTCTCACTGCTCCAAGACCTTGTGGGGCTGAGTTCAATGAACGGGTTGACCTCAGAATGTTCTGAAGGTTTGTTTCCACCGGCTTGTTTGTCAGAGACCACCCAGCTTCTGGCCTGCCCCTGCCCCAGGGCCACGGGGCTGGTGTTCCCATCACTCTTTGAGCTGAGACTGGCCTCAGAACATGTCTTTGGGGAGCCCTCTCCAGCTTCCTCAACCTCAGGACTTCCGAGGACCCCATCTCGCTCCTCTTCAGTCATGTCCAAGTGACGGTCCTGCTGGGGGAGCCAGTGGAAAGGCAAGCTGGAACTTTCTGGGCTGTCCACATCCTCCGCTTCAATCTCTGAAAAGACAGGTCCTTCACTGCTTAGCACACACCAGGTCTGTACCCACTGTGTAATGTCACCCCAAGTCACTTGGACTTTCTGGCTTTCACCTCCTCATCATGTGGGATGGCAGGAACCCCAGTGAGCCCCCCAAAACAGACAAGTGCTTGTCTGACACCTCCTCTGTTTGTCACAGAGGTCTCTCAACCTCAAACCCCAAATCCAGCAGTCCCTCCAAGGTCTCTGACCTCAGCAGAAGCCATCTAAGCCAGAGGCCTGGGAGGTGTCTTTGCCATCTCTCTTCCCCAACCCCTCCCAATCCAGTCTGTCACCTGGTCCTGCCACATGGCCTCCTACCGAGCCCCAAGGCTCATCCATTGCTCTGAATCCCACCACCACCACTTACGTTCATGCCACGTCCTCTCCTGCCTGGACCCCTGCACCAGTCACCTAATTGATTCCTTGTTTCTCTGTCTTCACCTTTATCCCCGCTCTGAAAACTCATCTGTGTCTTTCTCTTGTTCCCAGAACAAAAGCAGAAGCGTTACTATGGTCCTACAGTCCCTGTCACTCCATCTAGCAGCTCTCCTGATCCATCTCCCTCCATGGCCTCCCTCAGGTCTCCCTGCTGCTCCAGCTGGACCATGTACACCTGGGTAGTCAAGGCTGCCACTAGGGTGGTCGACGCTCTCGGTCCCACTGCTCTAGGACCACCACGGGGACTGTGATTGTGCTCATTCCTCTGCTGGTCCCCGGTTGGGGTGCTCCCTCCCTCTCTGTGCCTAGTTAACACCTTCTGCCCTTCAGGCATTAACTCAACCTTTCCTGCATCAAGGAAGTCTTAGGTCTCTCTGACTAGCTCAAATTCTCCCTTTTGTCAGATCTTGTATGACTGGCTACCTTCCTTTGTACTTCTTATTACAGTGACAGTTTTCCATTCATTTATGTGCTGTTTCATTAACATTCGTCTCTTCCACTACACAAGCTTCATGAGGGCAGAATCACTACTTTCGTTCACTGCTGCATTTGCAGAGTTAGTACCCAACACTCCCCCGTTTCCCCGAAAATAAGACATCCTCTGAAAATAAGACCTACTTACAGGAAAGATAAGACGTCCCCTGAAAATAAGACCTAGTGCATCTTTGGGAGCACACCTTAAAATAAGACACTGTCTCATTTTCGGGGAAACAGGGTATTTGTTGACTGAACAGAAAGAAGGAAAGAAGAGAGAGAAGGAAAGAGGTAAATAAGCTATGTAAAGCTACCAGGAAATGGATAGTTGTAGAAATTATTACATAGCAGGTACTCAAGAAATATTTATCTATCACCCACCCATCTAGCCAATCATCCTTCCTTTCAATCACCCATCTACTTACCCACCTGCTCGCCTGTCCATCATCCTCCCATCCATCCGACCCTCCCTGCCTCCCCCAGCTATCCATCACCCATACAGCCAGTGTCTATTGAGCTGCTTATCTCTTCGTGACCCTGTGTTGGCCTCTGGGATAGGTCCAAGGGTTGATGAGACACAGTTTAGGGGCCATCAAGCCCGGACTCTGCTATAACCCTTTCATTCCTCTCTGTTCCTTGGTGCTCCTTTTACTACCCCTGACATCTCTACATCGCTTACCCACCTACGTCACCCATTGGTGGCAGCACACCTGATGCCCAGAGAGGAAAAGAATCTGAATCACACAGTGGTTCAGAATAGTCCCTGACATTAGGACCCAAGCCCCAACCATGCAGGTGAGTTTGCTTCTGCCACTGAGGGCCATGGAGTGTGGTGATAATGTGGGCTTTGAGGCCTGGGAAGCCTGGATTTAATCTTGGCTCCTCTGACCCCTCACTGGGACCATCAAAAAGATGACCTAACAGTCCTTATTCAAACTTGAGGTTAGACCTTCCTACCTGGCTGAGGGTGGTGAGGAGGGAAGGAGAGAGGGATGGGTGGAAGGTGAGACTGACCACACAGCTGTGTCCCTTACTGGTTGGCACATAGTAAAGACACAGGGCATAGAAGCAGTTGTTGCATCATAGCAGGGGGTTACCACATGACCCTAGAAAGAGATCAGTTCATCTCCGTCACCATGATGGAGAGCTCAGAAGTGGTTCCAGATGGGCAGCAGTGGGTGAACCAGGCAGGCAGATAAGGCATGGAAAACTGTGGGTAATAGAATCCACTACAAGCTTGGTAGCTTCTCGACCCTCCACATGGCACCTCCACGATTCACAGGATCCTGTATCTCATCCATAATCTAAGTGTAACAGCCACCACGTATCAAGCTTTTACTATTCTCAATGGTATTCTTACTCCCATTTCACAGGTGGGGAGGTTCAGAGAGGAGGGACTTACCAAACAAAACTAGGAATTTCATCTAATTTGGTCTCTATGCAAAGAGATCACAGTTATAGAAAACAAGCAAACAAAAACGCCAACATTCTCATTGCTAATTGGGATTTTTTTTAAATCTTAAAGACTGGCATAAGCCTGGATCAAAGATACTATGGAGTGTGCAAAGATGTTAAATGATCTTTGGACGTTAAATGTCTTTAGAAATGACCTGTGCAAGAAGATTGGGTGTGTTGGGAAAATGTTCATGCCTGTTAAGTTAAAAAAACAAGTTACAATAGAGTATATATTCGTATTGCATTAGCACATCTATACCTGGGGAGTAGAGTAGTTATCTAGGATGAGATGCAATTTTTAATTTTATATATTTTTTGCTTATATTTTCTGATTTTTCTGCCATTGAAATCTTCAAAATTTTTAAATTATAGATTTTACAGAATTTTTTTAGAAAACATGAAGCTCTCTGTACTCCCGCCCCTTGTCAGCAGGTGGAGTGTTTGGGGGACAGACATTCCTGTCGGAGTGGAGGGTCGTTCTCACCTCCTGAAGACTCCCCCGACTCAGAGTCCTGATGTCCCTCAGACTGCAGGTTTGGGTCCCATTCCAGGGGCAGTAGGCCCCGCTGGGCCAGGCGAAAGTCCTCCAGGAGCTCAGGGCTAGAGGCATTGGCAGAGGGCTCCTCTTCCTCCCAGTCTTGCGTGCCACTTCTACCTGCATTCTTCTCCTCCTCGGCCCAGGCCCAGCGTCGCCGCTGGGGCCCCTTCCCCAGGCCGGGCTCAGTCCAGTGGATCTCAGTCCCTGAGCTGGCCATTGAGTGTGGCCTGGGCTTCACCTGGGCCGCTTCATCTTTAGGAGACAGAGCTGCCACTGGAGGCCCAAAGGTCACCTCCAGCTCCGCTCAGCACCAGCCATCCTGCCTGTGACCTGTTGGGGACACAATGAAGGGGTGCATTACTCCTCAGGTCCCCTCCTTTATTCAGAATAAGAAGTCACCAGCAAGACCTCTGGAATCAGACAGCCCTGTTCACCTCGCAGCTCCATCCTCCCAAAGCTGTGTGACCTTGGGCAAGTCATTTTGTCTTCATTTTCTTTACCAGTAAAAAGAATAATTCCTGTTTGCCTCCAGGGTTTTATAAAGTACTTGAGCCATAGGAAGAAAGGCCCAGCAGCAGGCACACCAAACAACAGTTCAATGAGGGCCAGCTACTGTTACTGCGCACATGTGCGCGGCCCTGCTCTCAGGAGCCCAGGAGGAACCGGACAGACAACCAGCACCTACAAATCCAGGTGAGATGTGATGGAGGAGGCACAGGGGCTCGGCCGGGAGGTGAGGACGGTCTCAGTTTATAAGTTACTTCCTCTAGAAACCTTTCCTAACCTTCCTTCAGTAAGAATTCAGATTAAGAAGAGGAGAATGGTGAAAAGAGCATCCCGGTACCCCAAATAACTGAAAACGGGTACTCCAACACATATGTGTCCACACAAGTTCAGAATGGCACTGCTCACAACAGCCAAAGGTGGAAGTGCCCCAAATGTCCGTCCATGAATGGATGGATAAACAATTTGTGGTATCTACAAATAATATTATTCAGCCATAAAAAGAAATGAGGGAAGGAATGAAGTCCTTACACCTGCTGCCATATGGACAAAGTTCAAAAACATGCAGAATGAAAGATGCCAGACTACAAAAGGCCACATAGAGTGAGGTACCTGGATATGAAGTGTCCAGACTAGGGAAACCCAGAGAGAGAGAGAAGCAGATTAGCCTTCACCAGGGGCTGGGAGGGGAGAGTGGGCATCACTGCTTAATTGGGTACGGGGTTTCCTTTTGCAGTGATCAAAGTGTTTTGTAACCAGAGGTGGTGAAGATGCACCATTGTGAATATACTAAATGCCATGGAACTGTTCACCTTAAATGGTTATTTTTATGTTATTATCTGAATTTCACCTCAATTACCAAAAAGAAAAAGTATTCCATAGTCCCAGCTGCTCGGGAGGCTGAGGCAAGAGAATCGCTCTAAGCCCAAGAGTTAGAGGTTGCTGTGAGCCGTGTGACGCCACGGCACTCTACCCGAGGGCGGTACAGTGAGACTCTGTCTCTACAAAAAAAAAAAAAAAAAGGAAAAAGTATTCCAGAAGCAGCACAGAAGAAGTGCTTGGGGGAATAGTGGGGGGAGGGGTGGGGAAAGAAGGAGGTGAAAGAAGATGAGGGGGAGAAGGAGAGACAGGGAAAGAAGCCTCCCAGGGAGTCTCTTAGATGTGGACGTTGTCTCCTCAATGCTGTGGTATGGACACAGGGGTGGGTGACATCACCCGCAGGGACTGTGGGCAGAGCAGGGGTTAGCCACACCCGGGGGAGGGGGCCTCTCAGGGCTTAGATGTACCTCCTGTGCAATGAGACCCCCCGTCACAGGTGTCTTAGAAGTTTCCCTCGACTGCTCTGAAAGAATGAGCCAGGACAGGAAAGCCTGACCATGTAGGGACTTCAGGCAGCTGCGGCAGGGGCAGGGTGGTGGGGAAAAGCTTTCCCCTCCTCTGCCTTCTTTCCCTGCCTCTCCTTCTCCCCCTCATCTTCTTTCATCTCCTTCTTTCCCCACCCCTCCCCCCACTATTCCCCCAAGCACTTCTTCTGTGCCTCACACTGTGCCAGGCCCAGAAACACAAGTTAACCTAGAGTAGGCAGGGTCCCACCTGGGCGCTCCCAGCCACAAAAGGTTTCAAAGGACTGCAGCACTCTGGCATGGCAGGGTCCCCCAGGTCAGCTGATACAAAAGCCTTCTTTTATAGGTGGGGAAACTGAGGTCCAGAGGGACAGGAGGGACCGTGCCCAAAGCCACACATGGGTCAAGCTGGGATGAAAGTCAGCCTCCTGGTCCATGGTCTGGGCTCTTCCCTTCATGCTGTGGCCAAGCGGAATATGACTCCAGGCCTCTGAGGACAGACGTGTCTGTGTTTATCCCTCCAGCCTCGTGAGTGCTTGGATCCTGCTCAGGAACTTTGATTTGTATGGCTGGGAAATGTCAGCAGGCAACTATTTCTGGAAAGAAAGTTCCCCAGGGAACAGTGTAGCCAGAGGAGCCCTGCCTTCTTAAGGGGTGGGGTAGGGACAGAGAATAACATTCTTCCCTTCTTGGCTGCAACCCCTGTTCTGTGAACAGGGCTCAGAATTTCTATCCTCTTCCCCTGCCCAGTCTTCTTGTCTGTCCCCCCAAATGCAGAGCCCCAGAATTTCCTCCAGATTGCCCTGTGTGTTGCTCCCAGCCCCCCCATCCCTACCACATGTGGTGTGCCCCCTGTGCGCTGCTCTGGCTAGAAGTTTTACCCACGTGTTCCCAATCTACCCTCCCACAAACATGTATGGGTATGTCATAGGCAAACTATGTTTCACACTACAAAACTGAGTTTAGCATGGAATAATGACTTAGCCACGATCACCCAGCTGCTAAGTGTCAGAGCAAGACTTGTAACTATCAATGTTGGTCCAACTGCCTCCAGTGTTTGCTTTTCCTTTTTTAGTCACACAGCTCATTAAAAGGATATTGGTTTGCACACCAACATATACATTCCTTGCAACTCTGTATCCATGTATTCCTATACTAATAGATTATTAGAAACGATATTTCTAAAAGTAAATTTAAAAAGATGCAATGGAAAATAAATACAGCTGACCCTTGAACATGAGTTTGAACTGCACGAGTCCACTCCAACGTGGATTTTCCTCCTCCTCTGTCACCCCTGAGATAGTAAGACCAACGCCTCCTCGGCCTGCTCAGTGTGAAGACACAGAGAACAAAGACCTTCCTGACGATACACTTGCACTGAATGAATAGCAAATACATTGCCTCTTCCTTATGAGTATCTTTTTTTTTGGCCGGGGCTGGGCTTGAACCCACCACCTTTGGCATATGGGGCCAGTGCCCGACTCCTTTGAGCCACAGGTGCCTCCCCCTTATGAGTATCTTAATAACATTTTCTTTTCTCTAGCTTACTTTATTGTAAGAACAAAGTATATAATACATATAACACACAAAATAGTGTTAGTCAACTGTTTATGTTATCAGTAAGGCTACTTAATATTTTTTTGCGAATCAAAAATTATATATAGATCTTTGACTGCATGAGAGTTGGCACCCCCGACCCCCACCTTGTTCAAAGCTCAACTGAATTTTAACTAGAAGCTCTAACCCTTGCTTCCCATACCTCTGCAGAGCCCGTGCCCCTCTTGGAAATCTCTGCCAGTGATCTTAAGCTTCAGCGTGCTCAAGAATCTTCTAAGCATGCAGATTCTTGGGTCAGCCTGCAGAGAGCCTGCCTCAGTTGCCCAGGGCATGGCCTTGGGTAGGACGCACCCTTTGAAGCTCACTAACTAACTCCTGCTTCTGTAGCAGGTGTGAGAGGTGTTATATTTTAGCTGTTGTTTTTCTAAAGTCTCTGCTGAGGAAGGGGCGGGGGTGGTGGTGGTGGTGTGTGGTTTTCTGACTTTTGAAAGGGCTTTTTTCTAGCCCTGCCACAGAACAGCCTGCCCAATCACAGAGGCCTCTGGGTGCACAAAGCAGAACATCTTGTCTCCTGGGATGACTCAGTCTTTGCAGAAATCTCACTGCAACCAGGGGAAGCAGCACGTCAGAGGCAGCTGCGGTTACTGGCTGGAGTTTTGCAGCCCCTAATACACTTAACGTGTCCACCTTTCCTGAGCAAGGCCTCTGTCTTCCATGCAAGCCATGGTCCTTGAAGCCATGGAGCCTGGGACCAGCCAGTCAGCTAGTCAGTCAACAAACACACTTTAATGCCAACCTCAGTATGGGATGGTACCGTGACAAAAAAACAGATGACCAGCTTCATCTTATGGCGCACGGCAGGGCTTAAATTGTGTTCACTACAGAATACAGAAAACACTACCTGCTCTTGCTACTGCAAAGGGATATCCCACTGCTAGGGTAGGTTGGGAGGCAGGGGACAGGGCTAAAAGAATTTTGAAGTTCCCAGTTGATTCAGCTCCTGAAGGCAAAAGCCTCAGAACTGTTAACCTCCTTCCTGCTCTCTGAGGTCACATTTCAAAGTATCAAAGGTATATACTGAGCACCCAGTTGGTACAATTAACTCAAAAAAAAAAAAGAAGCAAAAACCATCTATGACTTCTTTCTAGATGCCAGACACAACATGAGACACAAGGAATATGGAAAAGAGCAAAAGGGTTCCAAGACTTCAAATGGTAGGGGGTGGTGCAATACGGAAGGAGTTATTGAAGAAGGAAGCTTTAAGATCGCCTTGAAAAAAGAATAATATTTGGTGGAGAGGAAAGGGGGAGGGCACTCCAGGGAGAGGGAACAGCATCAGCAAAGCACAGAGGTCTGAAAGTATGAATTGCGAGGGACCTTGAATGCCAGACAAAGGCAGGGCTCGCTAGGTCAGCCACTGTGAGGGCAGTGGAGTCTGCTGAAGGCTCCAGCCATGTGAGCTGACCCCTTTAGGATTAAGTCCTCCTAAGGAGGGCTGTTGGGCTCAGGGTCAACCTTGGAGAAACTGCTCCCTCCTCTGTCCATCTCCCCAGCCTTCTGCCACCCCTGTGGCCCTGGCTTACTCAGGGGTCTAACAAATCCCTTCCCCTAAGGCAGTGGTTCTCAACCTTCCTAATGCCGTGGCCCTTTAATACAGTTCCTGTGGGTCGAGACCCACAGGTTGAGAACTGCTGCCCTAAGACGTCCTTCTTCAGTTCCTCGTGGGACACTCTTCTTCCCCACCTCCCCTACAGGGCTCCTCTGCCTGCCCTCCCCCACAACCATTCCTGAACTGAGGACCCTTCCCTTTAGAGCTCGATCACTCAGAGCTGCTCAGACACCCAGATCCTTTTTTGCCAGCAGAGCCAGGCAGCCCATCACCCCTTTCCTATGCCCCTGAAACATCTGGCCAAGGCTGTCCAGGGCACTCCCCTGTCCCCACTGCTGCCCCAATACCTGCCAGATGAGGAAACTGAGGCACAGACAAGTGCAGCCCAGGGACTCAACACTGGGGTACTGTGACTCTGAAAGCAAGGAAGGGGAAGGAAGACTCCCCATATCAAGTAGCTGGGGCCTCCAAAAAGGCTGGGTTGTTGGGCTCAGTACCCCCTGCATCACCCCTTCAGGGGTTCCCAGCAGCTGTGTGGAAATTAGCCCCACTAGCAAGCGCCAGCCACT
Source organism: Nycticebus coucang (assembly GCF_027406575.1). Taxonomy (NCBI): domain Eukaryota; kingdom Metazoa; phylum Chordata; class Mammalia; order Primates; family Lorisidae; genus Nycticebus; species Nycticebus coucang. Next base: position 23,494,567 of record NC_069781.1, on the reverse strand, counting down.
CCCCCTCTGCAAGTCCCCTCCCTGCCTCCAGCTTGCCCAAGCAGCAGAGGCTGAAGAGAAAGAAATGGTGCCCTGTTGTTGCCGCTCTGATTTCACCACCCTCAAGAGCTGAGCTGGGTCTGCTGGCCCCTGGACAGCTTGGGCATCTCATCTTACCCTTATGGGGCAACATCTACTGTGGGGAACCCTGCTGCCTCCTGACCTGCTCGCCATGCCTGCATCATCACTGAGGCCCCTTAGCAATGGATGGGACTCTCACATCCACGTGAGGATACCAGGCAGAGCGGGCCCAACGCTTGCCCAAGTTCACAAGACGTGGGAGTCAGGGCTGGGGCTAGAATCTAGTGCTCTAAGGCTTAGAGAAATCCCCTGAAAATCCACCCTTACACAGGGGACTGAAATCCCCTAAGCTGAGAGAAGTGGTACAGCTGCCACAGCTGCAACTTCCTGGCTGGGCCGGTCCAGCTGCAGGGATTGTCTCAGAGTCTGTGACTGGACAGTCCAGAGGAAGGCAGACTCCCCGGCCCTCCTCCATCCCCAACCCCTTACCTCTCTCAGGCTCCACCACCATCCTGCCTGCTCAGGTTCAGGGGACCTGCCAGAGGGGTCTTTGTTCCAAACCTGGGGAGCCCCCTGCCTCCATTGCACCCTGGCCCGCCTCCAGGCCCGCTCTGCCAGCTGGGGCTGCCGCTCACAGACAGCATGGCTCCCCACCTCTCCCCGCCCCTGCAGGAAGCGCCCAGCCTGATTTCCTACAAGTGTTTGTCAGAAGGAGGGGGTTTGTCTGCGGTGCAGAGCCAGAGCTGAGCTTAACCCCTTGCAGCCCTCTGCATGTCTATGCTGCCCAGGAAAGGATTCCCGGAAACTTCTGATGCCTGGAGCTTGGGACTATCTCCACGAAGGCCCTCGAGGTACCTACAGAAAGGGACATTGAAGCTCAGAGAAGGTCAGCGGCTTGGCCAAGATCACACAGCATGCTGAGTCTGGGAGGAAGTCTCTAGCTGCCTTTCCTCAGCCCTTTTCAACTATGGCATGACCTTGGCGGAGGCTCCCTTTTCACTAGGCCTTGGGGACCATTGGCACAATGGGAGCACAGACAGAGGCTGCTGTGCCCCTCCAGCTCTGACTCCGTGCCCTGTCTGCCAATGTGCAATTCGACACCTGGGGGAGGCTGCAACTATTCCTGCCCACCTCACCCACTGCCATCACCCTGAGGGGGGCTTGCAGCCAGCGTGGGGCTTTCTAGGGCCCATGGAGGTGGTGAAGTGGCTGATCGGGAATTTCGCCTATTGTAAGTATCCTCGCAGGGCTCACCAGCTATCAGGGGACAGATTTATCCTGATGGACACACTGCCTTTTCCCAAGCCCTGCTCCACCTAGTCCTTCATTCATAGGTACTCACTGAGCTCCTGCTGTGTGTCAGCTGGTGATGGAGTGGGCAATCCATATCCCAGGCTGCTTTTGGTAGTAGCAATGCCTAGGGCCAGACCAACAGAACCAATCTCTGGGCATCAGTGATTAAGTTTCCCAGGTGAGGCTCAGGCAGGGAGTAATGGGTCAGGGAGGAGGTTATGGGATGATCAGGAAGGTCTCTGTGAAAAGGCAACATTCATTCAAAAAAGGCACTGGCAGGAAAAGGGAGCACAGCTGGCCACAGAAGGCTGGGGCAGTGTTCTGGAACAGTAAGTGCAGAGGCCCAAGGTGGGTGCCAGCTGGACTTTCCCTGAGAGCAGCCAGGCCTGAGTCCCCCATAACAGAGTGTGCCACCTAGGAGAGGCCAGCACTGGGGCAGAGGAGAGAGCCCAGGACCTGGACCCTACACACATGGATGGCTCCCAACTCTGCCTCACCAGTGATTCAGGAAACAAATAGAAAAAGGGACAATTCAGGCTTCACTTTGCCCCCCAAACCCTCCAGGTGATTCTGATAAATGGGCAGGACAGAATAGGACAGAAAAATGAATGTCAGAATCCACCCATTGTTGTAGACCTGGGTTCGAATCCCAGCCCCACCTCCTGCCTACTCTGATGGTTGAGGCTTCACCTCTCTAAGCCTCAGTTCGTATCTGTCTGTGAAACAGGGATATGAAGATTGGCCACCCCTTGGAGCAGTTATCAAGATTCAATGAGGTAATGCCTGCCAGTGCAGAAGGGACCTGGAATGTGGCTGTCATTTATTGGGGATTTTATTCCTACTACTTAGGTACAAGTCTTTGGTTTCCTCCAAAGGCTGGACCTTAATATCTCTGTGTGCCTGGCACGCTGATTGTGCCTGATGAATGTGTTTGCTGAAGGAGTAAATGAATGAATGGACTTTCCCAAGGTCAGTTTGCAAGTGCTGGGTAGAGCCCAGGCTACAGCCCGGCCCTCACAGTGCAGTAATCACCCCCCTCCCGCCCCCTTCCCTCTCTTTTACCCACATCTGGGTGGCAGGGCTCTACCCCTCAGCTCAATGTAGAGCAAAGCCAGACCCTAATGAGGCTCCTCCTTGCTGGCTCTGGTGACCATGTGGGCCATTGTGTGAGGGGCGGGCTCCCCTGACACCCTGTCACTCACTCACTCTCCTTCCCTGGTCATTAGCGCAGGCAGCAGCCAGGGCTGCCGTCAACGCCAGGTGCCTGTCACTACTGGGCACGCCCCGTGGCCGCTGGATAACCCCAAGCTCATCTTAAGGGCAGCCACTTCACCCCAAGGACAACAGCCTCCAGGGCACTCTGTTCCACCTCCTCGCCACCCTCAAGCCTGACCACTCTCCTCTCTGCCTTTGCTTATGTGGTGCTCCCTTTTGGAACACCATCCCCACCCACAGGCCAAATTCTACCTAACCAAAGCAACATGTCCAAACCTGAGCTCAAGACACCATCACCCGCTAAACCCATCCCTCCCTAGCTGGGCCCATCTTTCACCTGGGTACACAGCCAGAATTGAGTATCATCCTGGACACTTCCCTCTTCCTCACATCCCATGACTGATCCATTATTAACTTCTGGTGATTTTATTTCCTAAACCTCACCAGAATCTCTGCCCATCTCTGCACCCCCACGCAACCTCCTGCAACAGTCTTGCTTGGAAAGCTCTCCGGTCCTCTCATCCACTCCCCACACTGCACCAAGCCTCTTCTCTCGCCATCTGCTCTGGCCCTTGCCCAGCATGTTCCTGCCACAGTGTTCCCGGGACAGATGTGCCTGCCTCTGCTCCTCACCCAACCCCACTTCTCCTCCCTGCTAACTAATATCCAGGGTACCTGGCAACCCGCAGACCTCAGCACCAGCATGCTGTCCTCAGGGGCCTGCCGTTTGGAATGGTACTTAGTGTGTGATTATTTGACTACCATTTCTCTCATAACTCAATTGGGAACTCTGTGAGGCACTCACTGTCATATCCCAGGACCCAGCACACAGGCCCTGGTGCACAACAGAAATGCTGGATGATCCACTAAACCCCAGCCCCACTCAGCCCTCGAGACAACCCAGGGAGGCTGGTGTGACATTCCCATTGACAGCTGGGTAAAAGAGGTCCCTAGAGCCCAAGCAACTTGCTCAGGGTCACAGAGTTGATGAGCTCCAGTAGTTTCAAAAGCACAAAGACCCAGCTACTGATGAACAAGCACGGTGCTCACACCAGGGCAGCCTGCAGAGATAATGAATACCCTCCAGGATGAAATGCAGGGTGGAGCTTATTACCAGCAAATTGCAACGTAGTAAGCCAACCTTCTGGCTTTGTACGAGGTTCTGGTCCTACACAGAGCCTTTCGGTTTTCCAAAGTGCTTTCTCATCTGCACTCCCACACTTCCCAATGCTGTGTTTAAGTATCGAGTGCTGTGTTTAAGTATCGAGTGCTGTGTTTAAGTATCAGCACTCGATACTTAAACACAGCATTGGGAAGTGTGGGAGTGTTACTCCATTTATAGGTGAGGAAACTGAGGCCCAGAGAAGGGAGGAGGTTAGATCCTGATCACCCAGAAAAGAAATAAGAACAAAAGAAAACAAAACAATAAATTGGCCCCTCCTGCTAGGGGTCCAGTACCTTCACCAGTTACAGGCCTATGTGTGGCTGTGCCAGCTCTGCCACAGGACCCTAGCAATCCTTCAGACATCTGCTCCCTCCAGGCTCTCGGCCATGAAGTTCTAACATTGTAGTGACCATTTCTCTCCCACGTTCTCACTGCCCATGCAATCAACCGTCCCTTCCCTCTTTCCCTCCCTCCACAATCATTTCTGAGTCCCACGTGAGTGCCAGCTAATTAACCAGACTGGAAGGTAGTTTTATTTTTTTCCCCTTTAAGTTTACCCGTGATGCCCAGGCCATGCCCTAGGACTGAGATGGGCCATAGTTGGTGACATGATGAGCCTGAGTCATCCCCTCGCAACAGGTCCTGAGGCCCAGGGCTACCATGGAGCCACCAGGCTTCCCAGCCACTCCCCATGGAAATCAAGAGGTGGCAGCTTCAGGAGCCCCGGGGGCTGAAGCCTATGTTATTCCATCTTCTGTCCCTTACTGAGCTTCCTGCCCTCCCTTCCCTGAAAAAGATGTGAAAATCCACTGTAAGGTCCCCCAACTTCTTCCTGCCCAGGCTGCTGAGTTTAGCCCTGTAGTTAGAAAGTCCGCAGAAAGTCTGAGGGAGAGAGGAGGCAGGTGAGGATTTCAGGAATGGACCAAGAGGAACAAACCAAAGCCTGGCTTAGGAAGTGGAGACACAAGTTCTAGCCGAGTGACCTGGAACAAGTGCCTTCCCTGTTCTGAGTTTTGGAACCTGGGGGTTTAAGGAGATTACCTTTGAGGTTATCAGAGATTATCTTTAACACTAAACCTCCTGGATTCTACATTCTTTTTTCCCCTCAGGCAGAAATGCCATTCTAATGGCACCAGGAGAGGCTGCAAGGTGCAGGGGTTTAAGGCACAAGGACCTGTGGGCAAGCAGAGAACTTCAGGGAGAACCCTTGGAAACGGTGTGGTCTTGGGCAAGTCATTAACCTCTCTGAACTCCAGGTTCTGCAATTGTAAAATGAGGGGGAGTAATGCATGAATGACTCTGCCTTAACAGTGAAACTCCAATATGGCCTGCTCCCTGTAGGGCTGAGTTTAATTTTCCTTACCCTGGAGCTTTCCCAGTATCAATTTAGTCCTGGACACAAACAGGGACAGGGAGAGGCAGACCTCCCAAGTGCAGGGGAATGTTGCCTGTGGCCTTCTTCCCTGTGGCCTCCCACCAGTTCTAGAACTCACTGACTCAATTAGAAACCGTGTCTGGCTGGGCGCTGGATCACACTGTAATCCTAGCACTCTGGGAGGCTGAGGCAGGTGGACTGCTTGAGTTCAGGAGTTCAAGGCCAGTCTGAGTCTCTACTTTTTTTAGTAGACACCGTCTCTACTAAAAAAAAAAAAAAAAAAGAAAAGAAAAATTAGCCAGGTTCTGTGGTGAGGGGCTATAGTCCCAGCTACTGGAGAGGCTGAGGCAGGAGGATCGCTTGAGCCCAAAGTTAGAGGTTGCTGTGAGCTATGATGATGCCATGGCACTCAACCCCAGGGCAATAGAGTGAGACTGTCTCCCCTACCCCCTCCACCAAAAAGAAAAGAAACCGTGTCCCCACCCTGAGCTCTGAGCAGTTAAGGAGGGAGGAAACAGGTTTTCCTCAGCCAACTGAGACTTGGGTTATGAAGAGGGTGTGGCCTTAGTGAGAAAAATACACACACTGTCAAATTGATGCTCTTTTAAAGAGTCAAATAAAAAAAATTGTGCATGTGCCAGGAATGTATTGCTAACAGCAGGCTTTATTGAGCACCTATTCGGTGTCAAATAGCTTGTAAAAGCCTCTTTATAAATTAAGATATCATTATTTAATACTCATCCCAATCTAGGGAGGGAGAAATTATTATGCCCATTTCCAGGCAAGGAAGCTGAGTTTGAACTAAGCTGCCTGAATCCAGAAAGCACTATCGTAATCACTTCATGACTGAAGCCTGCAGTAGGTAAAAAGGCTGGAAACAACCTCAGTGCTCAATAATAGGGGGTCATTGAGACAAATTACAGTATTTCCACTCAAAGCAACATTATGCAGCTATTAATAGTTATGCTATAGAAGAATGTGAAATGATAAAAAAAGAATATGAAATGATAAAAAATTGTGATGTGCTAGGTGAATAAACCAGTTATAAAATAATATATATCTAGTTTGAGTCTATAAAGAATAAAGTAGTAAAATATGGAAGAGAAAGAGAGAAGGATGTGCCCCCAAATGTTTCTAATAATTATTACTAGGTAGTCAGATTATAGACAAGTTTATCATTTTTCCCATTAAAAATAACAGCAGTTTTAAAAACAAGAGTAAAATGAACATTTACTACTCTTAAGACAAACCAAACAAACGCTGCCTCACACCTGTGTGGTGCTTCATGCTCATGAGGGACTTTGGGCACCTCCTGCCTCAGTTTTCACCTGTGAAAGTTGAAAAGCAAGGTTGGGCTCTTTTAGGCCCTTTTCAGGTCTGACATTCTATAACCCCCAACACACACAGTTTCTCCTCTTTTTTAATTCTGATACCATGTGCTATTTTCTGCACATACAGCCATGATGGAACCTGTGGGGACATGTGGAAATGACAAAAAGGAAACCATCAGCCCTCAGTCTCAGCTACTTTAACAGTCTGGGTCCTGGCATGTGCTGCCTGATGGGCTCCTTATAAATAATTAGGCATTTAACAGGTGATGAAAGGGTCAGAGAGCTTACATACTTTGCCTAAAGTCACACAGCACATAGGACAGAGTTGGGTCTGCATCCACAAATATAGCATTATCCTTCAGATGAACCCCTTACTTGGAGGGGCTGAGTGTAGCCTCCTGGACCCTCCCCTACACAGTTCTTGGTCTTTGGCTGCAGTCCTAGGGCCCCGAGGAGACTAACAGCTGGGTACCCCACTCTGGCCTTGATCCTCAGCCCCTCCCTCAGAATAGGCTCAGCAGGGAGAATGCTGGCAAGGACCTACGAGTAGTGTGGGATCAGCCTTGGAAGCCGAGATTCTCACTTGGCAATCAATCTGGAGTTCAGCTGACATTGGCGAGGAAGCCCAGAGCCAAGATGAGACTATGGGCTGGGAAGCAAGACAGACAAAGGAGTGAAAAATGTGAGGCTTGTGGGCAAGAAAGCCTGGGTTCTCACCAATAGACAGGACAATGCTTCTCTAGGTGGTGTGTGCGTGTGTGTGTGTGTAAAATAACAGATAGTATGTTAGCACACAGGACGCGCTCAGAAAGTGAGAGGCTGCTGTTAGACTCCTCCTGGCTCCCTGGCCAACTGCAGAGCCTCCTCTCAGCCACTCACCCCTACATACCCTCCAACCCCTCAGTACAATGAAGAAATGTCAGAGCACCATTCTGATCAGGCTCTTCCCCTGATTAACCACCATTGATGGTTCCTGTCACTTGCAGGTTAAAGGCCAGATGTTCTGGCCTGGAATTCAGGCTCACACTGACCTTCCCTAAGTCAGATGGTTGCTGCACAGCACAACTCACATCACAGACTATGAGCCTCATCTCATAAAGGCTTCCTTCCCAAAGCCCACACTTCAGGGGAGCAGGCCTTCTGGCGTGGCTCCCTTGAACTCCTTGCATTACCAGGAATCCCAGCTGCCAGGTAGAAGGAAGGATGTCATTCCATCCCCCAACACCCTTCACATGCAGCTCTTTTAAAAAATGAAAAATAAGAGGACAAGAGAAAGACCCGACTTGTGGTAGTGACTGATTTCCATGGTGTAAATATCCAATATGGTGTCAGTGGATGCAGCACTGTGAAGAAATGAGCACAAGCAGTTGTCATGAGCTGACACCAGCACACACCCACACATACCAAAGTAAGGACCAGGTAACCCCGGTGAAGAGCTGTGTGACTTTAGTCAAGTGACTTGACCTCTCTGAACCAAAGGCTTCACATCCATAGATGGGGACAACAATAACACCCACCTCAATGACACCATGTAACTAAGTGATATAATCTACATGATTGGCAACAATGTATTGAGTACCTACTATGAGCAGGGCTCTGTACTAGACACTGGGAGCGACAGTAGAGACGAAATGGGTAAGAGCTCTTACCCTCCCGACCTCACTCCTTGCACTATTTATTTATTTATTTATTGTTTTGCAGTTTTTGGCCGGGGCTGGGTTGCATTATTATCAATGGTATTATTGTCATCATCCCTTCCTTTCTCTGGGCCTCAATGCCCCTATTTCCAAATTTATAATGTGGACTGAACAAAAGCTTTCTATGCCACCTCAGTTGAGCCTTACAATGAAGCTAAAATGGACCTTACCGACCTCATTCTATAGAAGGGAAAAATGAAGCTCTCAACTAAAGATGGGGTAGAGATTTGAACGCAGGTCTTCTTACTCCTGCTTTCTAGATCCCATCATCCAGGACTGAGAAAACATAAAAAAGGACCTGGCATTCCCCTTTCTACCCCCTCATGGGGGTAAACTGAAACGTTGTGCATCAATTTCCAAAATGTGCTCTCAGCATGAAGGTCCTGCAGTTTTGGGACTGCTCCCAGTCTCTCTGGAAACCCCAATCTGGGGCAGAGTCTGTAGGATGGTGGGAGCTGATGAAATCCCTTTGCAAGAAATAGCCCAAATCACATGTTTCAACGGGCTAAACTTTGGGAGGCAGAGGCTTCCTGTGGGTATCTTCTTCCTGAACTGAGACTGCCTCTGAATATAAACCCAAAGAGAGTCCCTAAAACACCGTAGCTTCCATCTCCCTGTTGGTAAGTAAACCAGATTTAGGCCCCCACAGATGGGCAGCCATTCTGTTTTCTTAATAAAACAAAACAGTGAAAAAAAAAACAGAACCCACCAACTTTAAAGGAGGTGCCTGGAAAGTGCTTTTGGGAAGTCCCTGTATGTATCTAACTTCAGTCCCTCATGCTTCAGTTTCATCGCATTTCTTCTTCTGTTCTAGAGGACAGGAACAGTGTCTCTTTTCATTGCAGCCCGTCTTGGCTTCTCTCTTCAGCTCCAAAACAGCCTCGGTTTGTTATCAGCAACTTCCCTTTCCAACTTTCTCAGGTTTTTAAACATAGGTAATGATCCACTCCAACCTGTCATTTCTTTCAACGAAAGCCCAGGAAAAGAGCACTGGAGGAGTGTAGCCCAAGGTCACACAGCAAGCAGTCTCTGCCTCTGCCCGCGCTGGCCCTATCACACAGGGGAGAGAAGAGCTCTGAGCCTCCCTGCTGTGTGGCATTGATCAAACCGCGCCCTCTCTCTCAACCTTAGTCTGCAAAAGTACACCAAGAGGGGACTGACTTTATTTCTGCAACCGCTTAAAGTTCCTACCATTGACGAGGCTGCGCACCCAACACTGGCCCTCGCTCTACCTCCCTCCCCCTACCAAAAAAGAGGAAAAGAAACCTGCGTTAGGCGTCCAGGGAGGGCGCGCGATTCGGAGCCAAAGGGCTGAGCGGGTTGTTGCTGGGTGAGCGAACCTCACAAATCCCAGGACAGAAAAGCCCCACCTCACCAGTAACCACAGCAACCCGGGCCCCGCCTCCAGCCCAAACACAGCCCGAGGCCCCGCCAAGGACCACTCCCGGGCTCCCTGGGGATCACTCCTCTGCCAGCGACCAGCCCCAGCAGCAGAAAGAGGAAAAGCCAACGACCCCATTGTGCGGAGGTGGAGACTGAGGCCCCATAGCGGAGACTGCGGAACCCCGTAGCCGGCGGGGTTTGGACTCGGGCCCCGATCGCCGGTCCAGGGCTCCCCTCCATTCCTGAAGCAGCGATCCGTCTCCTTCCCGTGCGCGTGGGGTTTTCACGTGGGAGAGACAGAAAGCAGCGTCGTCCCTAAGGAGCCGAGCCCACTGGCACTGTCACTCCCCCTTCCCATTCTCCCGACCGAGAAACTGAGACCCAGCGAGGGGCTGGGACCCGCCCCGAACCCCCCGCGAGCCCCTCCCAGTGTCTTACCTGCCAGCGGCTGCCGCGCCCGCGGTTTCCTGGAGTTGAGCGGCAAACAAAGGCCTCCAATCCGGACGCGGGGCGGGGCGGAGGCCTCTTTGCATAACCCCCAGGGCCCGCCCGCGACTACGGGGGGCGGTCCCTGGAGGTGGGGCCTATGGAAGCTCCACCAATCCAAGAGAGGCAGCTGTACTCTGCGGCCCGCCCCCAGGGACTCCAGCTCCGGGGAGCCGGGGAGACGGCTCTAGGCTCCAGGATCTAAGATCCAAATCTGGGAGGCTGCACATCGCTTCTGGAATCAGCCCAACCGCGGACAGGGAGATTGAGGCACGGAAGCGGAGAGTAATGCATTTGTGCAAGTTCTCAAAGAGCCACAGTGAGGAAGAAATCAAACTTTTTTCTTTTGAGACACAGTCTCACTCTGTCACCCTGGGTAGAGTGCCATGAGTTTGCTCACAGCAACCTTGAACTCTTAGACCCAATAGATATTCTTGCCTCAGCCTCCCAAGTCGCTGGGACCAGCACCCACGACGAAGCCTGGCTTTACTATTTTTGGTAGAGATGGTTTGCTCACTTCATGGGGTTGCTGAGAGAAATAAATAAACATAGCTCCAAGCCCATAAGAAACAAATCACTAATTTAAAGTGCACCTGGACTGACCCTATTCCACCAGGAGGGGCTGGATGGGGACAGTTAATGGGCAAGAAGTGACTTGCCCAGATGGGCTGGTCTGAAACTCCTGAGCTCAATAAAATTAAACTTTTATGGTTGAAACGGACTGGTTGATAACATTAACAATAATGAACTTTTATTGAACAGTGATTAGGTGTCACTGTTATAAGTTCTCACGATGCTCAGTCCTCTCCTATGAGGTGGGCAGGTGTTGTCATTACATTCAGGTATATTCCAGTCCCAAACTTCGTTACCTCATTAGACAAGCATGAAAACCTGGGCCCCAAAGCCAAAAAAGAACTTGCACTGAATCTCACTATGAGTACAGGACAGGTACGGCCCATTGTCCTCCTTGAAGAATGGTGGTGTATGGTGTCACACTGACCTAGGCTCTCGCCCCAGTTCTGCCACGCGGCTGCTGCTGAACCTCAGGCAAATAAGATTCGTACTCCCCACTTCCTGGGGTTGCTGAGAGAAATAAATAAATAAATTTAGCGCCAAGCCCATAAGAAACAAATCACTAATTTAAAGTGCCCCTGGACTGACCCTATTCCACCAGGACGGGCTGGATGAGGGCAGTTAATGGGCAAGCAGTGACTTGCCCAAAGTCCCTCATTCAGCTGTAGCTCTCTCCTCCTGGTAGAAAGCTCTTCCTAGTTACTCCCTGGACACAGATCTACAGGCATCAAAGCAGCAAGCTTCTCTTCACTAATGGTTTAGGGCAGGGACAAACATTTTAACTAATCCTTCTGGAATCGCCTAGTGACTTGCCCAGGGTCCCTCTTTCAGCTGTAACTCATTCCTCCTGGTAGAAAGCTCTTCCCAGTTACTCCCTGGACACAGATCTACAGGCATCATAGCAGCAGCTTCTCTTCGCTAATGGCTTATGGCAGGGACAAATGTTTTAGCTAATCCTTCTGGGAATGGCCCTGAAATATCAGGGCAGGAAGGGCCCAAGGTGCATTTTCATACTGCCATAGATGTGTACTGTGTCCCTGGGATTGTCAGTCTTGTTTGAGAGCCTCCTGATCAGAAGAGGAAACTGAGGCTGGGTACACTGCATCACCTGCCCAGGGTTCCACAGCAGAGGAGCAGACCCTGAGAGCCTATGTAGTTTTCCCCTTCTCTCCTCCCCACTTCAGCATCATGAGTAAAGATGTCAGGGCTACAGGGTGGACCTCTGACACCCCCCACCCCCACCCAGAACTCACAGCTGCCTTAGCCACCACAATGTGCCCCTCCCTTCAAAAGACATCAAGACAGGTGCTTATCCTGGGGCTTGATGTTGAAAGAGCAGGCCCAGGCTTCAGGCAGCTGTGGGTCCAAGCTTGTCCTTTACAAAAGGGGGTCTTCACACTCAATGGACCACAGCCCCAGAGCAACACATCCAGAAACTCCTTGCTCTACTCTCAGAGTACAGACATGAGACCGTGGGCAGCCACTGCTGGGGGCAGTTTCCCTGTTGAGTTTGTTTCCTATGGCCACTGTAACAAATTGCCATGTTTCTTCTCCCACAAAGAGAGGTCAGAGGTCTGAATCAGTCACACTGGGCTAACATCAAGGCATTAGGAGGGCAGGTTCCCTCTGAATGCTCTGCCTTTTGCAGCTGCCTACATTTCTTGGCTTGTAGTCTCTTCCCCTATCTTCGTAGCATATCACTACAACATCTCTGATTCTATCAGCACAACACCTTCTCTTCTGTGTCAGACCTTCCCTGCCTCCCTCTTATAAGCGTCCTTTGATTATATTGGGCCCACCCCAACTCATGACCATAACTTAATCACATCTGTAGAATCCTTTTTGCAATATAAATCAACACACAAAAGTTCCAGGAATTGGAATCTTGTTATCTTTGGGGGTTATTATTTAACCCACCAAACCCATTTTCCAGATGGGGATCTTGAGGCTCAATTTCCCAAGACCACACTAGCTTTGGAGTCTAATGTGGGGGAAAGATGGCAAAGTTCTCTTGCAGTGAGGTGGGAGTCACTCCCTGCAGAGGGACCAAGCCTCCATCCTTGGCATAGAGGCCTTCAGGGATGCCAGCTGCCTCAGGTGAATCCATGGCCCTGGCCTCAGGGGTCTTTCTTGGCTGGAAAGTGAACAGGAACAATCAAGAGAAAGATCTGGGATAAGAGCGTGGAGCCAACTGCCCCCCTATCACAGACCTCCAGACACGAGCAAAGCAGGACTTCTTGAACTCTTCTTCCACCAGACAAGTCCTGGGGCCCAGATGAAATGGGCATTTCAGCTAGCAACTGAAGCCACAGAGCAGACCATGTTGTGCCACTTTCTCCAACCTGCCACCCTGTATGTTTTGCTTCTAATGCCCACTGTTCTCAGCTGCTGGAACAGCTTGATTTGCCCAGGCAGAAAGCAGGAAGTGATTGGGAATCTATTGCCTCTTCTGATATGCATGAATGCCCAATGCCCCTGCCTTGAATGGAGACAACTCTAGGCCTAGTTACCCCAGGGTCTCCTGTGGGATGGGGTTGAAGCTTCCCACTGTGGACTGTCTGAAATCCTACCCTCACTTAGCTTCTTCCCCTTCCGTGTTCTGTGTTCCTACTCCCTACGGGTCTCCCCTGGGAGCACTTCCTTAATGAATTGCTTGCAAACAAATCCTTATCTCAGTGTTGGCTTCTGCAAACTAACCTTAGGCCGCATCTGGGTTTTAAAACATTCACTTCGCACTGTGCGTTTTGCCTTGTAACATACTTGTATGTTTTCATCTGCAAATATTATCTGTAAATGCTTAAGCTTTGCCCTCAAACCTTCAAGGAAGGCACACCAAGGAGCAGACGTGGCTCAAGAGTGACTGCACGTCCCACTGTACATCCCAAATTGAGCAGAGGGAGGCCGGGTAGTGGCATGGCTGTGCCGGGTGCCCCCATCTGTCCTAGCCACCCCTCTCTCTCCACACCAAAATCCCAGCCTCACAGGCAGACCACATAGCACGCTGGTCCCTAACCTTGTTCAGATTTCTTTATTGAAAAATTAAAGTCATAAGCTCTGTATATAAATACAATGACGTTGCTGGTCACCTGCAAGGCCTCTGGGGTAGGCTGAAGGTAGATGGGAAGCTGGGGCTGTGGGGTCCCCAAGGGTTTGGGGAGGGAAATAAATAATAAATACCATGGGGAAATGAGGAGTCAGAAGGAGTGGGGGTGAAGACGGGGAGGTGCTTGATGCTTATTTGTGGCACTAAAGGTCCCGCAAGATGCCTCCTGGTGGGGGCCTGTGTCCATGTTTTCTCAAGTGACCTCACTCTGGACAGAAGCCCAGGCATCTGGGGACAGTCTGGGTCCTCACTGGCTAAGGGCAGCAGTGACAACACCCCCGACCCAACCCAGAGAGACAGGCCCTCTGCCTTTCCTTTTCCTTTCTTCCCTTCCTGCAAGCCACATGTATTGAGTGCCTATTGTGAACCCAGTACAGCACCAGATCCTGACCTGGCCTTCTGTTTGCCTCACTGGCTATCTTCTTCTCCTGGTTCTGGTCCAGGGGGTCTGGATAGAGGGGGGAGTGTCTTCCTGCTACCCTGGTTGGCCCCGACTCCTCAAGGAGCTTCATAGAGCCGAGAGTGGGGAGGGCCCAGGAGCAGGGGCTGACAGTAATGGGAGGCCCTTGGCCTCGGTCTCTAGAGCATCACATTGAATTCAGTGACCAGAAAGTCAATGTAGTCATGGTCCTTGGTCTTGAAGGCCTCAGCAATGATGCGGGCGGCCTCCCGATGCTCCTTGCCACGAAGCGTCAACCCATTCACTTCAAGGATCACATGGCCCACCTTGAGCTGCCCACAGTTGTGGGCTGAGCCACCTCGCTGCAGGGAGAGAAAGGACACAGGACTCATGTGGGATGCCGAAAAGTTAGGCAGGACTGGCTTTGACCACCCACCGGGTCAGGCCCCACTGCCACCCAGGCAGCCACAGTCTGGGTGTCCACTGCCCTAATTAGGAAAACTGAGGCTCAAGAAAGGTGATACAAGCCTGGGTTGCATATGAGTTCTTGGAGGGTATGACATCTATGGGAGTGGCAAAGCCTTGGAGATGCTGAGAAAGGGTCTTTCAGGGTTAGGGAGAGATGGGTGAGCAAGGCCCTAAGGACGTACCTGAATAGTGACAATCCTAGGCAGGGGTTGGCGGGTGTTGGCGCCACCTTCAATGGCAATGCCCAGAGTGGCTGCACTTTTCTTCACACGAACAAGAGTGGACGTGGGCTCCAGGAGTCCAGGCTGTGGGTGTGAGGAAGGACATCACTGAGGCCTACTCACTGGACAGGCATGGCTGACATTGGGCTGGGCCCTGACTCACCCTGGTCAACAGGGCTCAGACTGTAGTCTGTGTTAGGGGCTTGAGTGTGCCAGGCCTTAGGCCAAGCACTTGGTCTCCTAGTTCTTTACTCCCTACAAGAAGCCTCTGAGGCTCTGGAGGTTACAGGGCTTTCCCAGGGCTGTCTGGGGTGGCATCACACCTTGATGAGCCTCAAGATTCTCAAGACCAGTCTTTGGCCTCAGCCACCTAGCATCTGTGTGAAGACAGGACTTAAACTTGACCTCCATATTTCTAATATAGTGTTTATTCTGGACACCCAAGTCCCCAAGTGATGGGAATTTGCCAAGCCGCCTGGTGCTCACTGCCTGGTGCTCACTTGCCAAGCTGAACCGTGGGTCCCTGAGAACTTCCATTCCCACCTGGGGCCTGCCTTCCTCTCAGCCCCTGCACTGCCCCCACCCCCACTCACCGGTTTGTTGGCCCCCTCTGTGGGCCTCTCATTCCGGGGCAGCTCCTTGCTACCCCTGCTCTTGGTGGATGCTGTCTGTCTGCCTCGGCCGGGGGCACTGGCCTCTGCCTCACCGGCATCCACACCACTGTCCTCGCTTAAAGTCTGCCCACTGTCGGAGAGCTGAGAGAGTGTGGAGGCTGCTGGGAAGGGGAATGGGAGGAGAGAGGCATACAGCTGGATCAGGGAGGGCTTCCTGGAGATGGCAATCAAACTAGAGGCAGGAAGATTGGACGAGTTCCCCAGGCAAAGACAGGGGGAGAAAGGAAAGGATCTTGAGATTAGAGGGCAAGGAGACCCCCTGATAACACTCTCTATCTACTGCAGACCTGCCCTTCCAACCGGACCTGGCTCAAAGGCTCTGACTTCCAGGACATCTGCCTTGACCTCCCAGTTCTCAGCAACTAGTGTAATGATTTCAACAGAGATCAGAAGACAAACCAAGCCCATAGATACGGGGGTTTGTTTTATTTTTTTAAAAAAACTCACACAGTGCTATCAATTTTTAATGATGGGACCAACAACACATTCAGATCATAAGATTTCATATAAAATTTAAATTTATAGCTTCTCAAGGAAAAACCAAATTCTGCCACACCTGGCCTGTACCCCTGCATGACCCGATGTAGGCTGAGCTAAGCTGTGGGTGGGCACATGCCTTCCAGCTCACCAGTCAAGCTACTTTATTGTCGTAATGACCCAGGCCCTGAACTTGAGACCTTCAATTAAGAACACCCACTCTGGAATCTACTAGATCAGGTCTGAATCTACACTGACCCGCTTGTGCAAGCCTGGGCTAGAAACACAGCCTCTCTGGGCCTCCTGAGT
The DNA here is from genome assembly GCF_027406575.1 of Nycticebus coucang. Lineage (NCBI taxonomy): Eukaryota > Metazoa > Chordata > Mammalia > Primates > Lorisidae > Nycticebus > Nycticebus coucang. Next base: position 23,478,337 of record NC_069781.1, on the reverse strand, counting down.
TCTCATTTTCACATAGGAAGCATGATGCCTGCCCTGTGGGGCTGTCATGAAGACTCACAGATACAACGGACGGAGGGAAGCAGTCAAAGGAACAGGCTTGACAACTACTTTGTGTCTTAGTTTCTTCATCTGTAAAATGGGGATAATGATAGAACCAGCTTCATAGGGCTGCTGGGAGGACCGACAGAGTCAACAGTACAGGCGAGGCTCCTGGAACGTGCTTATTAGTGAGGCTGCTAGTTCCTAGCATCACGTGTGTAATCAGCTCAACACACGTCTAGTGGCAGCAGGGACCCACCATGCTAGCTTTGGCTTCTCCCACCACATCCTGCCTGCCCTCCCCTTAGCTGCCTCTTCTCACTAAGCTACTGGCCACCACAGCCTTGAATTCTGCATCCTCGTCTGTGCACTGCCCAGCACACAGCAGGCTCTCAGGTAACGTCCCCCAACCTGGCCGGGCCTCTTCCCTGGCCACAGCTGGCCCCACATATCACTGCAGCCACAAGATGGCAGCAGAACCTAACTAAATGCACACAAACACTAAATTAAGGAGGGCTGTGACCCAGAGCTTTCTGGGAGAGAAGACCAGGCTCTCTCCTTCCCTCCGCCTCCTCAGCTCATGTCCTCTGGAAAACCAGGCTCTGTAGTCTTGGCTGGCCTCCCAGGTGCCTGGAAGATTCTTGCTGCCCTGCATCAGGAAACCTGCCAGGGGTCCAGACTGCACCTTCAATACCCAGCTTTCCCCCAGCACCTACTCTGTGCTGGGTTCTGGAGCACAGGGGTCACAGAAACCACCGCCACCTGCCATGAGCCTAGTCTTCCTGGGGAGATGATTAGGTGCACACAGGGTGGCCGGGAGGAGGGAGCTGGGGGAGCCCTGGCAGGGCCAACCCCATTATCTCCATTTCGTGATGAGCAACGCAAGGCATAGTAGCCAGGCAGGCAGGACAAGTAGAGCTGGGATCCAAACCAGAGTCTGCAACCCCGAAGTACCTTAACGCTGAACTCGGGATGCTGTTCTGGTGGCCACTCTGACCCTGAGCCAGCGACCGTCTAGGCTAGCAGGCCGCTTGGCAAGCACCTGTCCCACCCTTCACCGTGTTAACGGGCAGATTAACTCAGAGAGGACCAGGATCTGCAAGGACGGCAGAGCCGGGACTCCGGAGCCCCCACCCGGTCTGCTGTACTCACTGCGCGTCTGGGGCAGTGCCCTCACTTCATTCACATCCGGCTCACTGTCGGGGCGGTGGACCTCCACCATGACAAAGTGCTGGTTTGTGCCTGTCTGGTCTGGGTGTCCAGAAGGTGAGAGAGGTGGAAGGCAGCCCCCAGCCACGGTAGCCTCGGCAGGGGGGCTTTTCAGGTGTGGGGGTGACTGTACCCGGGGGAAGGGGCCGATGGGGTGCTGGTTGACTAGGGCCAGATGGGCGTCCAGGGGCCTCCTGCTGCCAGAGTTGGCAGGGGAGATGGAGGCATAGATGGGGGAGGGGGGTGAGTCCTGTGCAGAGCAGGTCCCAGTGGTGGGTGCGGTGCCCGCTGGTGGGCTGCGGTTCTGCGGAGCTGACAAGATGATGCCTGAGTGGCAGGATGCGGAGGAAGGTGGCTGGAGGTCCTCTCTCCCTGGCTTCCTCAGCTGGCTGGGTGGGCGGTCATGGCCTTGGCCCAGTGGTGGTGGGGGAGATGGTGGCTTGAAGTTGGACAGCCCCTCAGAGGTGGATTTGACATCATCCTGCCAAAAGACCCAGAAGGAGTAGAAGGGGTCAGAGCCCATCGCTCTGGGAGAGAGTGGAGGCTGCAGCCGCCGAGTGGTACCAGACCCCAGCTGGAATTCTGTCCCTGCTCTGCCGGCTCTTGGCCATGCTGCTCTGAATAATGTAACACCTGAGTGGAAAACTTCTCCCCAGTATCTCAGCAGCTGATAAGCGTTGGGATCTTAGAGGGTGTCTCTGGGGACGGCGTCATTACCTTTGGGAACTGAAGTTCCTGGCCTCAGCCAGGGCATGTCACAGGGAACAAGACTTAATTAGAGACAGGATGGAGGAGATGAAAACACAAAAATGCCATTTTCTTTTTAGGGGATGATCTTGGCTACTCAAGGTGGGAAGGGTGATGGGGCTGGGAGTGGACAGAATGGAGAAGAGGTGGATGGGCATATGGGCTTGGGTACTGTGTGGCCCTGAGCAAGGCACAGTGCCTCTCTGAGCACATCTCTGGGCACTGGGGCAGGCAGACCTACTCAGCAGAATGAGTGTGGGGGTGTGAGGAGCCATGTGCAGCAGGTACATAGTGGGCCCTGTGGCCCCTCTGCCTAGACCAACGTCTGACACTTGCATAATTCTGGGAGCCTCATAAGCACTGTCCTACGTGCTTTAATTAATTAATTAACATACTCCTCGCTATAAACTTATAGGAGAGGCACATTATTATCCTCATTCGTATGGAAAAACTGAGACACAGAGACGTGCTGAAAGTTACACAGTGACCAGTCCCACCTAAAATCATCAGGAACAAGCCATCCTGGTCCCTGCTAGAGGTAGCAGAGTGGTGGGTACACTTATACACAGGTCTGCAGCACAGTCTGAGAGCTCACAGCAGGGGCCTCTGTCCCCTTCCCCACCCTTTGGCTGCTGCAGAGAAGAGTAAGCCCCTGGGACCTGAGCAGACCAGGAAGGGCAGAACACAACCAAAGGGCCAGCCAGGGTCTTACCACGGACACATCTGGGAGGGTGTTAACATTGCCCTGGACAGCCTCACCGGTCTCCTCCAGGTCCAGAGTGTTCTAGAAATAGACAAGAAAGCAAGATGAGCAAAGAGAAGCTGACAGGGGAAAACTGGTTTGTCTTCTAGGACATCAAGATCTTGGAGGCCTTATGACATCCTCACGTGATGCTTGGCCTATCCAACTTTGTCATAAGTCACTTGACTCATTAAAATTAAGGACAATTTGCCTGCTGGTCACTTTGAAGTTAATTTCTCTTTGGGACTTTCTAGTCACTTTCAGGCCTCCCCAGAACTCCTGGTGATGTTGGTGCGTCTCTGGCCTTGACTGGACGTTCCTGGACTCAGCCATGAATGCTGTGGTTAACACACCCAACACTTCAAAACCCGTGGTCTGTCTCTCCATGGCTCTGATGTGAAGGTGTGAAAATGGCAAAGCTGCAAGTGAGAAGCAGCTAAGGAGAGCCTCCCTCTTTTCTGAAACTAATACCAAGGTGGTGATTTAAGGTTTGAATGGGTCTTATTGTGCAAAAATATCTATTTCTTTCTGCCTTTCCCAATCACAGGAAGAAGCCTGATGCTTCCTCAAATGTCACTGAGCTTCCAAAAGGCTACTTCTGAACTGTCTGTGGGTGGCTGAGCAGAGCTCCTTTCTGAGCTGGGCTCTCCTGAGGGATCAGGGGAGCCATTTCTTTCCAGCTCACAGAGCCAGGATGGCAATCAGCCTCTGCCACTCTGATGGGTAATTTCATGTGGCAACTTGATTGGGTTAAGGAGTGCCCAGAAAGCTGGTGAAACATCATTTCTAGATATGTCTGCAAGGGTGTTTCTGGAAGAAATTAATATTTGAATTGGTAAACTGAGTAAAGAAGATTACCCTCTCCAGTGTGGGTGGGCAGAATCCAACCCATGAAATAGAACTTAAAGGTAGAGGAAGGGCGGACTTGCTGTCTCTTCTGGAGCCAGGACACCCATCAGACATCCATGCTCCTGGTTCTCAGGCCTTTGAACTCAGACTTGGAACTAAATGACCAGCTTTCCTGGGCCTCCAGCTTGTGGACGACAGATCATGGGACTTCCTAGCTTCCATAACTGCATGAGCCAATCCTTCACAATCAATCTTTCTCTACACCTATATAGTATATCTGATTGGTTCTCTTTCTCTGGAGAACCCTGATACAGCCACCAACACCTGGCTCAAGTCTCAAGTGCATCAATACTGAGCATCTCTGAAGCTCAACCTTCCTAATGCTGTGGCCCTTTAATACAGTTCCTGTGGGTCGCTCAGAGGTTGAGAACCGCTGCTGTAGACTGACACGGGGCTGGGGAAACAGAGGAGGTGAGACATCACGCCTCTGCCTTCCAAAGCTTAAAGACAGTGTGGTCAGCAGACACAGACATATAAAGCAGCTGGGGAGGGGTTATCAAGAAGGCTTCCTGGAGGAAAGGGACAAAACTCAAAGCTGGGTCTTCTGAGTGAGCAAAGAAGGAAACAGTGGGTATTTCAGACAGAGGAAAGGGTGTACATAAAATGGGAAGGAGACAGAGGTTGTTTAAGATTCTTTGGGTAGCACCGCGTTAAATGTGTGGCCTTGTCTCTGTGGTGCAATTGGCCAGCACGTTCAGCTGTTAACTGATAGGCTAATGGTTTGAGCCCACCCAGGGATGCAAGGTGTAGCATTTTAACCCACTGCTGCCAGCTGTCACATAAGTCACGTGTGAGGCTGCTTAGACTTGAGCCTGAGGACAGTGGGTTGCCATAGAAACGCGGTCAAGTTTGCCTTCTAGAAAGAGGCCCTTTGCTCACATCCCCTATAGCCACACGGGATCACTGCAGGCGTGTCAGGGTCTTCACACGGCTGTTGCTTCTGCCTGGAACACTTCTTACCTATCCATAGGCATACTGTTGGTGCCCCTCCTTCAAGACCTCCTGGGTGAGATCTGCCCTGACTAGCCCTGACCAGCCCTTCCCAGTTTCACTTGTCCTCATCTCACTGATCACATTCCCTAGCCACTAGCCAGGGTGTTAGCCTTGAGCTCTAAGTCAGGTCCTATCTCTCTCCTGCTATGCACCTTGGGACCTTTTCATTAGTTGGAGGAAATTCCAAAGCCCACACTCACTGTGCCTGCATAGTGCCCTAATTTTTCGCTTCTCTTGCAACAGGATGCCATCGTTCCTGCCTCAGGGCCTTTGCACTCACGGCTCTCTGCCTGTACACACTCGTGGCTCATTTCCTTCCTCCCTTTCTGACCTCGGTGAGACCCTCCGAGACCAGCTTGGTCTACAATACCCCAGCCCACCACCACCTCTGTCTGCTCCCTGACCCTGCTTTGGTTTTCTACATAATATGTATCACACTCTGACTTTATACAGTCGATTTGCATATTTTCTTTCTTTCCCACTAGGATACAAAGTCTGAGTTGGCAGGACTTAGGACTACCTGGTCCTCACTCTCTCCTCAGTGCTTAGAACAGGAGCTTAGAGATTTCTGCTTGATAAATACTAAGAAAATTGATTATGCCATGAATGTATCAATCAATGGATGAATGAATCAATCACTCAGTCTAGCCGTCACAGGGGGAGGCCCCAACTCCACACACCTAAGGTACAGTGTACCAGTCATGCCCCCACTGTAAAAGGCCAGTGACTGGAACCCACAGCACGCTCAGGCCTCTTGGCTCTGAGCCTGGCAAACCCAGACCTTTTTGTTTGGTCCTGTGATGCCTCTTGGGCAAAGTCAGGCTGGGGAAGCTGTCCCCATTTTTCCAACAAAGTTGATGCTTACGAGCAAACCTGAGCCTCCTGATCTGTTAACTGCATACCACCTCCCAGGAAGATGCTGCTGACAGCCTTGGTGACACAAGGACAGTGTGTATGTGTGTGTGTGTGTGTGTGTGTGTGTATGTGCAGGAGTGGGGGGAGGTTCTTTAAGAAGGGGAAGTGATGGGGTTGTTCTTACCCACCCCACTGATTAGTGACACTGGCTCCAGCTTTGTCACCTCTGGGGCTTCCTTATAATCACACCCAGTTCTGCCACTTACAGCTGAGTGACAGTGGGTGAATCACCGAGTGGTGGTCAGTGAATCAACCTTCCTGTGCCTCAGTTCTGCAAAATGGACTAACAGCTGTAGTTGCCTCATGCACTTGATGTGTTAATACCTACAAAGCACTCAGAGCAGGGCCTACCACAAGGTATGAAGGAAGGTGACCATTACAAACATCAGAAGGCTGGGAGGCCTTGCAAATAAAATGAACTGCAAAATGTATCCTGAATGTGTGAACACCTCAGATGCAAAGGAAATGGCAGCTGTCCTGTATAGCTCTCGCTTCCAAAACCAGAATGAGTCTAATGCTCCCTAGAAATAGCCCAGCTGGGCATGTAGAATTAAGGTGAACAGTGGTGCAGGCTGGTTACATGTAATTACTTTTTAAGACTCAACAGTCTTGGCTCTAACTTCAGCATCACAGAGAAGGAACAGAGCATTGAAGGTGTCCACAGCAAAGACAAGGGACCCTCTGCCACACTCAAACATAGCCATGGCCACCTGTCCCAGGAATACAATGCATAGGTGACCCTGGGGGCAGCCATGGTGAGGTGCAGATGACACATGGTGGGACCAGAGACATGGGATTCTGTCCCATCTGGTGCATCAGGGCTGTGCACATTCATTTATCCGCTCAGCAAGCACTGAGCAGGCAGCTATGTCTTATGAGGAAGCTCAGGGGTATGTGGCTTTCTCCTGGAAAGGATACTAGAGAACAACAAACTGTGGGACCTACTGTGTACCAGTCCCCATGCTGCGTGTTTTACTTGCATCATCTCAGTTGCTTCCCCCTGGGAGGCAGGCATAGTGATGCTCTCTCAGCACATGAGTTACAAGGAAAGCTCAGAGAGGGAAGGGACTTGTCCAAGGATGCATGGTCATCCTATAGCAGATCAGCTTTCTAAACCAGGTCTGGGTCAAAGTCCATGCTGCACTATTCTAAACCCAGAGACAGACAAGGCCCTGATGTCATGGGATCCAGAGGGCCCCACAACAACCCTCTTTGAAAGGAGAGGACACAGTCACTGCTGGCCCATCCTGGAACAAAGGTGGAGATGGAGGAGGGGGTGAGGGGTGGCCAGGGGACAAACACCAGCCATGGGAGGGAGGCTTGAAGTGGAGCAAACGGCAGACGGTTTGGAGCCTGGCCCTGCCAGACTCCATCTGCTGAATCCAGACGCTCAGGAGTCCCGAGTCCCCAAGCCATGTTCCTTGTGCATCTGAAATAGCTGCAGACAGCAGGCTAAGAACCCTGGGGATGCGTCAGCAGAAATGCTTGCAGAACAGGCTTCCAGAGGAGGCTCAAGGTCAGAGCTCTCACAGGAGCTGGGTCTGTGTGTCCTGGCCACCACCCCCACACAAGCACTGCTACTTGGGGGCAGCTTCCCTGCACCCACCGAGGCTGAAGCCACCTCAGGGCTTAGGCCCAGAGGCTGAATTAATACTGCCAGGTACCCTTCAACCACTTTATAGCTGAGTGGACCGCAGATCAGAGAGGGAAGGTCATCTGCCCAAGGTCACATAGCAAGGACAAGGCAGGAAGCTGAACTCTATTCAAGGCCTGACTCTGCTTCCCAGATGAGAAAACTGTTTCCCACAGAGCCAGGAAGTCTCCAGTCCCTCCTCAAACCTGTGGCAGTTCACAAATGTCCTCTCCTTCAGGGCAAAGAAGCCCTTATTGTGGCCCACTCAGGGCCCAGACATCATAGGAGTCTTGTCTGGGGGACTCGGGAGGGAATGAAATGAAGTGAAAGGATGAGGGGGCAACCCCCTGTGCTAACTTTGCAGGTGGACGCAGGAATCTGCAAAGGAGGCAGGCGAGCCCTTGCTTGGATGACGTCAAATCCCAGATGCCACCTGGGTGCCTGCTCAGGGCCACCTCAGCAGAATGGGGCTCCTCCCCCCAGCCCAACCCCAGTTTCTAGGCCATAAAGGTGCTATTTTCAGCTCTTGTCTTCTTTAGTCTGAGGTTGGGCCAACAGGCTCCCCCAACCCCGCTCCAGACTGCACCAAGAGCCTGAGGCTGTGTGGCTCTTCCCCAGTTCTGTGTATGGGGAAACCAAGACACTAGGCCACAAAGTCTTCTGGAATGTCACCAGGGGAGCTATAGATTTCTGCCTGAAGGGCAGAGAAAGAGAGAGATCAGATAGAGAAGAGTGAGAATAAGGGAAAAGAGAAGAGACTTCGTGAGACAAGGCAGCAAGGGAGGGAGTGATGGGGAGAGACAGCCCCTCCCCGTACCCACCAAGGCCAGAGCCCACTAAGCACTTAGACCTGGAAGCTCAGTTAATCCTGCCAGGTGCCCCCCACTCACTTTACAGCCGCAGGGAATAGAGGACCATGAGGGTGGTGGCCCGTCAGAGCTGGGGCGAGAAGGGGAGCCTGTCACCCCAGGGAAGACAGATGGGGTTAGGGGGACAGTGATTAAGCTGAGGTAAGCCAGTCGCCCTGGTACTCCTGGGGGGGCCAGACCATTGGTGTGACTAGACCCTGGGGTGACAGCCACACTGGTGGAGATGGGGATCTTTGGACCCCCAACTTTTCCAAGCACAGGGTGGGGGTGGAAGTCTGGTGGTCAGAAGGGGAAGGTTAGAAGAGTGGGCTGGAGAGAAGCATTCCCGAAAGCAGCTAAATGGGACCCAGAGTGGCTGGTGTGGCTGAGACAGTGAGGACGGCCCCTGCCACCAGGCCAGTGCCTACAACCCAGGGTAGGAGCCGCTGCTTCTTCTCTGTGAGGCTTGCACCACCACTGAACAGACCATGCTTCCTCCCACTAGGCTGAAACCTGGCCCCACAGCTCCCTCCCTGGAAAGAGAACATGACCCAGAATCTCCGGAAGGTTAGGGCTGGAAAGGCCTGAGGACTAGGCTGGGAACCAGGGCTCCTGCAATGGAGGGCGGGACCCTGAGAACGGGGCCGCTGGGGAAAACACTCCGCTCCATTTTCATTAACCTCCGACTGAAATGCTACATTGCCTTCCTTTACCGATGGAGGTGACAAAGCCTCAGTACAATCAGCCACTGTCACCCACAGAAGTCACCCCTCTCCCCCACCACATCCCAGCTGTTGCAGATGTCACAGAATCCTTTTTTGCGCTCATCACAGCTTCACAATGACAGTAGTCCCTGACCTGCAGCTCAAGCTAATTATTGCTAATAAAGTAGCACGTGTTTTACAATGTGTTTCCATATTTTGAAAATGGTATTTTGTGAAATAATTTGCTTCCCATTTTATCTTTAAACAGTTAAAACTGTTGTTCTGAAAAGCGGCCCCAGGATTTCACCTGCCTGCCAGAGAGGTCCACGGCACAGAAATGATGAAAAACTGTCATAAGTCAATGCTTGGCTTGATTCCTCCATTTGACAGCTGGGAGAGTCTGTGCTGAGGAAAGCAGGGGGCAGCCCACTTCAGGCAGGCTCTCACCTCCCCACACTGGGCTGTGTTTGGTGGAAACAGCTTCCAGCACTCCTGAGTCTGGTAGGGGGAGGTAAGAGTCCCATAAACCACTGTAGATACAGCAATGTGCTGGCTGGGAGGAGATGTCCTGTTCAGACCTGGCCATGGTGAAGTTGCAGCCACCAAGAGGCATTAACGCCTTGGGCAAATGTATGGTTCTGGGAAGTCAGGGGGCATGTGCTGCGGCCTCCCTGAGATGGAGTGGGGTGTTCTACTCAAGGAGGAGGACATGTCCCAGCCTCTCTGTGCCCCCTTCCTGGGGTGGAGAATGTAGTGCCGACACAGCTGCACACCTGGACAGGAGCTGCAGTCTCTCCAGGTTGCCCCCACCCACCCTGCACCTTTGGGCTCTCTTCATACACATGGGAGGGGAGGCATCTTAACAGATGGAAAAAGGATCATATCACTTCCTTCCTAAATAGGGCACGTCCCAGTTGCCATGTCCCGACTTCAACGGTATCTGTTCTGTAGGTACAATGCTGGCCTTGACCTCTGCAAGCCCTTTTTCCCCACAATCCTCTGAAGTGCCCTCTCCAAGCCTTTGCAGCAGTAACAGAATTGGTTCCTCCACACTCCACATCTGATACACCCTCTTAACCTCACTGAACCTTAAGAACAATCAACAGACAGCCAGTCTTATTAGCCCAGTGTACAGATGTAGAAACTGAGATTCAGAAGGCTTGCATGCCCGGCCCAAGGTAACATGGCTACTAGTCTGAAGACCTGAGCCAGGTTGGGAGGAATCCAAAGCCCATGCAGTTAAGCCCCTCCGCCACAGGCCTGCTGGCACTAGAACAGGCATTCAAGAAATGTCAGGCAGGCCATTCTTCTTTCACTCTGCTCTCCTGGCCAACATCTTTATGGGGAAAAATCATACTGTTTGAAGGCCGTAAAAAATGCTCAAGGCTGACTCTCTATTAGACAAATGGAAAATAAACGTAATTTGTGGATGGGAGAAAAGCTGCCTCTGCTCTCCTTCTATTGACTGCTTCTGGTTTGAGGGGAAGCGGCTGCGGAATGAGCCATGTTTAACCTGGGATCGATAACGGCACAGAATGACCCAGAGAACTCAGGCTAAATGGAAACTGGCTCCATCTGGGTCACGGACAGCCAGTTGCCTGATGCCACCTTGACAGTCTGAATGCCAAAGCAAAAGACATTTTCCTACAACACAGGAGCCAAATGTTTGGAAGGCCAAGTGGTAGAAGAGGATCCTTCAGGTGGCTGGGGAGATGGTCTCATTTTTGCTTCTGCTCCATGTTTCTGGGGCTCCACCCAGTGCCAGGCTCTGAGCTGGTACTGGGGACACAGAGAGGAGAAAGATGTGGTCCCTGCCTGCACCCTGCCAGCTCTCTCTGACCACTGTGGAGGGGAAACCCATGAAGAAGCTAAAGCCTATGGTGCATCTTACAAGGGTACATGTGAAACTTACTAAATGTAGAATATAAATGTCTTACCACAATAACTAAGAAAATGCCAGGAAGGCTATGTTAACCAGTGTGATGAAAATATGTCAAATGGTATATAAAACCAGTGTATGGTGCCCCATGATTGCATCAATATACACAGCTATGATTTAATAAAAAAAAAAAAAAAGAAGCTAAAGCAATGCGATGAGTGATTTAGCAGAGAAAGGAAAAGCTTGGGAGCTCCACGTGGAAAGGAATTTTGGCCAGAGGAGAGAAATGTTTTTGATTCTTGTCCACTGAGATTTGGGGGTTGTTACTCAGCATTACTGCAACAAAAGCTTACTAATATGAGGCACTGTTGCAGACCAGTAGCTGGCACTTACTGGTGAATAAATATTATCTCAAGCTCTTTCTCCCTCTGGAGGAAGTTACGGCTCTTGTTTGAAGACACACAGAAGTGGTCAGAGCACAGAACTGCTATTCCAGGCTGTGACTCTGAAAGTGGAGATCCTCACCCTGCCCCATCCCAGACCTCTTAATGAGGCCTGTGAGTTAATTTGGGTGAAAAGGTCTTGTAAGTGATAACATGAGACACGGTGGCCAGGTGGCTGAATTGCTGTTAATAATGTGGCGTGCTACCTTTTGATCTTTTTTCAGAAGTCAGCCTGGTGGCCCCTGGGGCAAATACACTCCAAAGAATCTTTTTTGTGTCCTCCAGACACAGAGGAGGCTCTCAAAAGTGGGGGAACCTTGGAGGTCTACCTTGATTGTACAGATGGGGAGACAGGCCAAAAGTGAGTGAGGGGCTTTCTTGAGAGCAGTGTGTGGGAGGGAGGGCCAGGGTAGATTAAATACATGGGGCTCCAGATTCCTAAGGGGGACAGTGCCCTGCACAGCCTGTGGGAGGCTTTCTAGGTGGAGGTAGTTCTGTCCCTACAGCGTGGGTCCATCAGTCTCTAGTTTGAGGCCTGCTGTGTGCATTGGTGGGGAGGGGCATTCCCAGGAGATACCAAGGCAGGGGCTGACCCAGCAGCAGGAGGAGCTGGGACCTGCAGAGACCATCGTCACACATCTTAGCAACTCAGTCTGCACACAGCCTTCCCAATCCCTTCTTGGCACACAAACCTTTGGGCCTGGTTGATTCCTGAGAATGAACCAGTTCATTCTGGTATAAACCTGAGCTTGTGTATTCTAAATAATCAAGGTGGGGGATTAAAAGTAAGTCAGACCAAGTCAACCCTCTGCTTTTACCTGCCAAGGGCTCCCATCTCACTCAGTCAAGGCCAATGTCCTCAGCACACCACCTGCTCTGCCCTGCACTCTCTCTGTTCTGGCCTTATTGGCCTCCCGGACTTTGCTCAGGCACTGAGGGCATGCCCTCACCTCAGGGCCTTTGCACATCCTGTGTTATAAAACGGTCTTCTCTCATTCTCTCAGATGTGGGCAGGGCTCTGGCCCTCACCTCTTGCAGGTCTTCAGCCTCCCTTCCTCCCCTCCTGCCTTTTTTGCTCAGCACCTGTCATCACATCACAGCCTGCTGTATATTTCAGCTCTCTTGTGTTTGTTGTCTGCCACTCCTGCTGTCCTCTAAATTCCACCATGGAAAGTATTTCTTTGTTGTTCAACACTATATCCCCTGTGCCTAGAGCTGCACACAGCACTTAGCATGTCCTCAATCAATTCCTGAACAGAGGGAAGGAAGAGGAGGAGGAAAGGAGGAGACGGACAGATGACCAGACGGTGCTGAGCAGGCAGCTGGTGCGATCCTTCCGGGGAGAATCTCAGCCAGACGGTGAGATTCAGGCCTGGGTTTGAACCCTAACTCCACCACTCACTGGCTGTGTGACCTCGTGCAAGTTGTGTCTCCTCTCTGAGCTTCAGTCTTCTTCTCTGTAAGATGGGATCACAGCAGCACTTGCCACTCCTAGCTACTTGCATTTAAAGCAGACAAGTGCCATGGAGAACTCCCGGCAAGTGTCAGCTACTAATGTTATGGATAAAGGCCCAACTATTAACAGTAACACAGGCTAGGCTCTGAGCTGAGCACAAGGCATTCCAAGGTGACTCTAGACACAGTCGTTGGCCCCATGCAGCTGGAGGTCCTGGGGTGGGTAACTGGGGAGACTTGTGCAGTTATGAGAATAAAATGAGGCAGGAGGTGTGACCAAAGGAAGCCCAGGGAGCCTGAGGAGCCAGGGTCTGAAAGTCACTTCCCTTGAGATCAGGGAAGTCTTCTCGGAAGAGGTGGGTCTAAACTAAGGGCTGAAGTGCACATAGGAAATAGTCAGGCCATGTGAACTGGGAAGGAAAATATTCTAGACAGACAGAAAATGGCATATGCAAAGGCCAAGAGGTCTCTCAACCTCACAGCACAGGAATTACCACCCTCATTCTATAGATCCTGAAACTGAGCTCAGAGAGGTCAAACCACTTCCTGAGGTCACACAGTAAGGAAGTGGCAGAGCTGGGATTTGAATGGAGGGCATTCTCACTCTAGAGCCTGAGGAAGCCTGACCAATGGGTGACCAGGAGAGACGGTGAGCACCAAGAAGCAGCCCTGGTCCCCACCAGGACTGGGTGCAGATGTGAGGGGGTGGTAGGACGGACCACAGCCCTCAAATTCCACCCTGGCTAAGGAACGCCCACAGTCCCCGCCCGCAGGAAGGACAGTACCTCCATCAAGTCTATAAGCCACAGCAGCCGCTCCTGGGGGAGGAAGGGTGAGCAAAAGGCAAAAAGAAAAATAAATCAAATAAATATTAGGGAATGGGTGGGCACAGCAACAACCCAGTCCCCAAATGCGCGCGCACACACACACATGCAGAGTAAACATGGGTCTCCAGATCCTTTTTCTATTTACTGTGAAGGCTTTGGGCAGAAATAAAGGAAGGAGAGGGGAAGAAAGAGCCCCATTGTTGTAACTAACACCCCTCATGGTGCCTGCCTCCCCCAGGGAAACAGCTGAGTCCCCACTGCTCTGAAGCAATGAACTTGTCCCTGACGAAGGGCATTTAGGAGATGGTCATTCACCTTAGGGCAGGGCTGGGGCCATTAATCCCATTTGGCAGATGGAAAGATGGACTCAGAGAAGGGAAGTGAATTGTCTAAGGTCACACCTACTAACAAAAGGCAGAACTTCAAGGAGGAGCCTGTTTGGAAGCCTCCTTCAGAGAAGGCCTAGATTTCAGGGAGGCCCAAGCCCTGCCACAGCAGAGCAGCTGAGTCTGTGAAATGGAGGTCTGAGCTGTGCACATGGAGGGCACCTTCGTGGGCTGAAGGTCACAGGAGCAGTGGCAGGTAGTCCCTCAGCCTAGTGCTTTCCAGAGCCTGCAAGTGTCCACGAGGCCCTGGATGCAAATCTCCAGGTGGTTTTCTTTAGCCAGGCGGTGGCCGGTCAGAAAGAATTGCGGCTTCACCTGCCCTCAGGGTGTGGGCAGCTTTTGTGGGATGCTGGTACTAGCAGTTTCCTCCTCCTGGGCCCATGGGCATCCTCCCAATAAGCTGGGGGAAGTGAGGAAGCTGAGGCACCAAGAGGTGATGCAACCTCTCCATGCTGACTCTCCTGCTTGGAGACTTTTCTTAGAATCCACCTTCAGGATAGCATCTTGGTCAAGCTTAGTCCTAACCCTGACATGTGTGTGCTACCTGGTGGGTCATGGACTTTCAAAACACCCAATTCTCAGAGTGGCTCCCACCTCAGAAACTTGGGGAGGGGCTTAGGGACACCCTTTTATCTGTCCCCAAAGACTCCCTGCAGGGGCGGCCTCCTCCCTGCCCCTAGAAGTCCCAAAACATGAAACAGCCTCCACTGCAGCCATGCTCAGCCCTAAAGAAATGCATGGCAACTTCTGGGCTCATCCTGGCAAGGGGATGAGCACCCTTGGGGATGATAGGGATGGGGAGAAGAGCAGAAGATACCCCCAGGAACCCAGAGCTAAAGGAAAGCCACACTGCGAGTTGGGATCTGCAAAGGAGAGAGGCACACACTCTAGCTCAGGCTGTTTCCTAGCAGCTGTGAGCCCACCCTTGCCCGTTTACCACATGCGTCTCAACCCTGACATCCCTGCACCCCTGAGCAACTGCCCCTGCTCCGGTTCACTGGGCCAACTAATGCTGTGTCCGTGTTGAGTCGAGAATCCACCAATAAGGGCACCCAGTTCAGCATCTGGGAGCAATGGCGCCTTAATGGTACTTAAGGCACTGCACTTCCTCCCTCCCCTTCCATAGAGGAGTGGGTGGATGGTCCAAAGGCAAGAAGTGGGAGCGTGGAGGAGAATGTGAGGCCATCCCGGCCTCAGCCCTGCTCTTCCCACCACGTAGATGGATATCAAGGCATGTGCTCCTGTCCCTTTCTTGCAAAGGCCACCTGGGTTTTCCTCCAAGCATCCTGGGGACAAAACCACACCCCAAGATGAACCAGATGCTTTTCTGGGGGATCTGGTGAGTCTGCAGGAAAGCCAAGCTGGGCTTGGGGTTCCATAGGCAACAGGGTGGCCTCTCTAGGGCAAGAAAAAGCACAATCCAACTCCGCGTGACCACTGCCACTTACTGAGAGCTCGGCAGGAGCCGGGCATCCTGCCAAATGCATGGCTGTGCTTTCTCATTTCATCCTCCCACGACTGTAATTATTTTTTCTACCTACCTAATTACCTGTTTTTTTTTTTTTTTTTCGCCTTTCTCCCACAGCCCCCAGGTCCCCAGACTGTGAGCCCTGTGAGGCAAAGTCATGTCTCTCTTGTTCCCCTGGTGTCCTGCATAGCCACGCAGGCACTCAACAACCATCAGCTTTTTACGGGTGAGGAGGAGGCTCAGAGAGGCCAGGCACAGAGCTGGGAAGTGCTGGGATCTGGACAGACTGGTCTCACACCAAAGCCTGTATCTTAATCCTGCCCTGGCTGCCAAGCCAGGGATGGGGCAGGGGCAGCTCACCCTGGCCGAGCTGACAGTGGTGGAGGTGCCGTGGCTGCCTGTGGATGATCCTGTGTCACTGTAGGAGACCATGGAGTAGGTGTCCCCAGCCCCAGGGCCTGGAGGCTGCCGTGCCTTCATGGACTCGATCTCGCGCCTCAGCACCAGGTGGTCGAAGCGCTCTAGGTCTTGTGGGGAAATGATGCCTCTCACCTCAGACAGGAGCGAGAACTGGAGTGGGGACAAGAGGGCACTCAGTAGGTCTCCCTGATGTCCTCTCCTCCTCAACCCTCTATGGCTCTCCAGTGCCCTCAGGAGAAGGCCAATGCCTTTGCCTGGACACTGGGCCCTGCATGATCCCTTCTGGACACCTCCTTGGCATGTGCACCTGTGACTCCCTGAACACACCACGTTTCACACTGCAGAGCCTGTGGTTGTCCTTTCCCCTCGAGTGCCCTTCTCCCTACTTATCTCTAAATCAAATCTTTCAAAATGTAACCTCTCCCAATGGATTAAATCCTTTGTTCAGCTTCTGAATGTCAGACTCCCAGCACAGCAGTCAGGTGGCTCGGCACAGTCATCTGCAGGGGTGGGGGCTATTGTGAGAATGACCATCCCTATTTGTGAGGAGTTAACCAGCCCAAGATAGTGCCTGGCATTGCTTTTTAAGGACAATCCAGGTGATTCTAAATGTGCACTCAGTGTTAGAAACCCCTGAGTTAGGGCCCCAATCCCAGGGCACTCTGTCTGTTTTCCCCAGAGTGTGGAGCTTTCTGGAGGAGGTGCTGCCAGCTGTAGGAGCTCAGGTGGACAGAGGGAAAGCCTTTGAAAAGCTGAAGCCAGGCCGGGGGAGAGTGTGGTCACCTTGGCGTGCGTGTTGAGCAACTCAAACAGAGCCATGACCAGGGCCTCCAGGGAGACGCTGCCACTGCGGTACTCATCCAGGTAGTAGGCCATGGTGGCCCGCTCCTGCTCGTTCAGCAGGTGCCGGGCCTGCTCCTCCAGCAGCGCACGTGTCTGGTTCCCCAGGCTGCTCAGGGTCACCTGGGAGCCGGCTGGGCCTTTATAAAACCCGGGCTGAAGGACAGAAAGGCAGAGGCCAGGAATTCTGAGCTGCTCTGGGACCAAGAGGCCAAACCCAGCCAGCAGCAGCACTGCAGAGGCCCCTCCCTCAGTGGTCTCAGCATGCATGGGAACCCCCACGGGACATCTTGATGGGGGGGCCCTCATCAGTCACACAGTGGTCACATGGCACTTTGTTATCTCATCTCATCTCTGCAACCATCTGAGTCAAGTAATCTTACTACGGTTCCTGTTTTATTCCTTAGGCTTCAAAATTCCTTTGGGAAACCAGGGATGATAATAGCACCTATATTTACAAAATACAGCTCAGACCTGCACATGTGCCCCTGCCACAGCCCCTCCGATCACCAGCTGTCTCCCCTTTGGTGCCCTCAGTCCTGTCGCCTACACAGAGCTGCTGAAGCCATCTTGTGAAAACACACACCTCTGGTGTTGCTACCTTGCTAAAAGCCCTTCAATGCCATCCCATTGTTTTAGGTTAGAAGTTGAGCCTCTCAGCATGGCCCATGAAACCCCATGTGATCTGGCCATCCTTCCTGCTACTGTCTTGCTTCCAACACCACCAGAGGTGCCTTTTCTTCTGTTTTCCAACAATCCAGGCCCTCGCGGCCTCAGGGCTCTGGCACATGCTGTTCCCTCAGACTGGTTCATCCCCTCCCCCCGCCTGTAATCCAACAACTTGTATTTAACATTGAGTTTACTGATCAAGGGTATGTTGGCACCTAAGTGGAAGAGGTCTGTGCCCTCTCCCTCTCCTTTCTGCCCCACTGAAGTTAGGTGCCTTATCCCTATTCTCTCTCCAATAACTCCCAGCACCCAACTTGGCAGTACTGAGCATCTGTTCCAATTACACATTTGCTTGAAGGTCTGTTTTGTTTTTAAGCTTCTATGAGGGTGGGACCTCCATGACAGTACAGACCTAGTCTGTACTGTCCATTGCCGTGAATCCTGGTGCCAGGGGTGGTGCCCAGAACCTGGTAGGTACACTGACTCTGTGGATGGTGGGGTGGGCAGTCAGGGGCTGCCAGACCAAAATGAGACAGCGTGTGCAAGCTGCTGGCACCCTGTGCCTGACCAGGGCTCCCCCACTGGGGGGCTAGGAAGGAGCGGAGATACCCTAGGAGGAAGAATGCCTACCTTGTTTGTGCCCTCTGTTTTGAGATCTCCAGGAAACCTGTGGGGAGAGACGACATCTTCAGAGGTGTGCCTGAGTAGTTCAAACAGGCATGAGCAGGGAAAAGGCTGATTTGGAGCAGGAAGAGCGAAGCTTTCAGAGAGTCACACATCATGGCTGCCACTTGCCACCAGCTCAGTTTGGGGGCTGCTCAGGGGTATATGAACCCCTGGACAGATGAGCAGCTTCCAGCCTCACCTCCCAATTAACAATGTGGACAGTGTACCCCCAAATTATTCAAGGTGGACTCCTGCATTGTTGCCAACCCTCCATCACCAGTCAGGTGACTCAAGGAATGGAGAGAAGAAATGGTGACTGACAGGTGACCTTGGGGTCTGGCCAAGCCCAGGGACAGTGGCAATGGGCAAATTGGAGATCCCAAATCCAACCTGTAGGTGCAGCTCAGCTGCTGACCATGGGGGCCCAGGGTGCCAGACTTCCTGATTTCTAAGAAATACCCAGAAATCTAGCTTTTAACATAAAATCCGATGTCCTTTTAAATGTTGGCAACCAATTTAAAAAATGTACACTACTGTGCAGGTGAAAGGAAGGGAGGGCAGGAGAGAAAAAAAGATTATTTGGGGTGTATTTGGCCCAGGGGCCACCAGGCTGACTTCTGAAAAAAGATCAAAAGGTTAACACGCCACATCATTGTAGCTCTTCAACTCCTAGTCACTGGGTCTCACGTTATCGCTGCTAAGACCTTTTCACCCACATTAACTCACAGGCCTCATTAAGAGGTCTGGGACGGGCAGGGTGAAGATCCCCACTTTCAGATGAAGCAAGGAAGGGCTGAGAATGAGTTAAGTAATGTGCCTAAGGGTGAATTAAAAATGAGAGCACTGGAGTATAGTTCAGCTTTGTAGGACGAAACCAAGGCCAGGAGAGGAGAGGGAGGGATTCCAGGTCATGTTCTGGTGTTGGGACCCCAGGCTCTGAGAGCTGGTGTGCTGGTGGGATTGGAGGGGGCTGTCTGTAGCGCTCAGAAGCCTGGGAGTCTGCAGGTCAGAGTGAGCAAAGTGGCCTGACCCTCCTGTGTTCACGGCAGTCTCCTCAATCCGGGAGCTGGCGATCCACTTGGTCTCGTCCACGGTGGTACGGGCGTGGGGCAGCCTCCCGACGTCCTTCACCGTCAGGATGAGGTGCCGAGACGACTTGAGCAGCTGGACCGCCTCATCGTGTAGGATGCTGAGAAAGCTGCGCCCGTTCACCTCTAGAATCTGGTCCCCAACCTGCCAAGACCACCATAAACACAGTTGCCTGGCCTGACTGCAGAGCACTAACTCACACTGGAGATTCCCAGCCCCGAGCCCAGCACACAGTGGGAATTCAATAAAAAAAAAAAAAAAATCATCAGATGATTAAAAAGATGTGGATTTCCATCCTTCCCAACTCCAGGACCATCTCTGACACAGCCGAGTGAGGACAAGCACATCACACCAGACTAGTTTGCTCCTTAATATATTTCTTCTGATTACTATCCCACTATCCTAAGCCTCAGGAAACTGAGGCTCAGAAAAGTTAAACACATAGATTATGACCACCGTGCTAGTGAGGACGAGTGCTGGGGTCAGGCTGGCCCCAAGGCCTATCTGCTTTCTGTTATTGGGCTCCCACCAGGAGCTCTGTTTGGGGACCATGTGGTATCATTTCAAACCCAGCGTGTCCAAAGCTATCATCCTACCATCCTTCCCCACCTGTAGCAGCCACATCTGGAAATCTGATCCCATCACTGACTCTGCCTGCACTCCCTGGAGTAGAGGCTTCAGCAAGTCTCTTCCTCCAGCCCCAGCAGCCCCCATCTCCGGGTCCCCACATGTTCCCTCTACAGTCCTGAGCCAGCATCTTCCTCACTGTGTATTTCCATTTGAGCTGGCCATGGTGCTGGACTAAATAAGGCTTTCATAACTTATCTGTCCCTGCTTAAAAGCCTCCAAGGCCCCCATGATTTAGGAGGCGGCAAAGTGCTATGACCATGGGTTTTGAACATTATCAGACCTAGGTTCAAATCCTGGCCCTGCTATTTCCATGCCATGTGACCTAAGGAATCCTGTGTCACTTCTGTGCCTTACTTTCACAGCGTGTAAAAAGGGGATCCTAGTCTGTAGTCCCAGAGATTCAGGAAGCCAAGGAGAGAGAATCCCATGAGTCTAGGAGTTTGTGGGTGCAGTGAGCTACGATGATGCCACTACACTTCAACCTGGGTGACAGAATGAGACTCCATCTCTAAAGGGGGGGGTGTCCTAGCCCAGGATTTTCCTTTTCCAAATTCCTATAGTCATCAGCACCTGTTTCCCAATGCCACACAGCAATATCTCTAATCCCTTCTTCCTTTCGGTGTCTCTGAGCTCCAGGGTTGAGGAACCTAGGTCCTTGGGGAATTAGGCAGCCCCCCCCACCCCCACTCCTACCCCCCTGCCAGCCAGGCTCCCTATAAGGAGCTTGAGATGAGACTCTACACCTCATTCAGGGCTTGGGATCCAGCAAGTGCATAATAATAAGTGCTTACCCACAAAGGTGTGGATAGTGCCAGTCCCCACCTGGGGAAGGGCCTCAGCAGCCCCTTCCTCGCCTCTCCCTCTGATGCTAAAAGGCAGAGCTGCAGTGAAGGCTGGCTCTCCTGGGCACTCAGGCCTCGCTGAGAGTGATGAGGAGACTCACGCCTGCCAGGCCCAGTCGCACCCTCTAGTTACACAACCTCCCTCCATGCAGCTCCATCTCTCAGCTCTGAGTCCTCTCAGCTGCTACCCGCTGCTCTCAGCTAGAGCCAGCTGCACTTTTCATCCGAAGTGGTTTGTTTTCTTAAGTATCCCCCTCAATAGCTTTCGCTTTTGTTGCACTAAGAGAATCGATTTTAATCTTCCCTTTAACACACTATATTTCATCCAGGCAGTGTAATTAAAGGAACTGGTGTCTGAAAGAGCAGATATGTAAGGGAAGCCTTTTGTGTGCAGGCCTTTGGGAAGCCTTTTGTGTGCAGGCCTTTCCCCAAAGATCCAGG
Organism: Nycticebus coucang; assembly: GCF_027406575.1. NCBI lineage: Eukaryota > Metazoa > Chordata > Mammalia > Primates > Lorisidae > Nycticebus > Nycticebus coucang. Next base: position 23,457,543 of record NC_069781.1, on the reverse strand, counting down.
CTGGGCGCGGGGTCTTGGAGGGGAGGGGACAACTTAATTCCAAGAGCATCAACCTTACCTTCTATGAGCCTGGGAGGAGTTTGCTGGATAAAGTATAACATCCCCAAATAAACTTGAATTGCAGATAGACAACAAATAGTTTAAACATACATGTATGCCCCAGACACTGCACGGGGCGTACATATACTTACAAAAAGTATTCATTGTTTATCTGAAACTCAAATTTAAATGGCATCCTGTATTTTCATTACATAAATCTGGTTACCTCGTTGTGTGTCGGTGGCTCTTATGGGGCTAATTTAGTGCTATGGTTTCCAAACTTCACTCATTCATCCTCACCGTGAGCCAGGCACCTGTCACTAATTCAACCTGAGTCCCTGGGATTACCCAGCATGCCACTTACCTCAGCCTCATCCTAAGCATTAATATCTGTGAAATTACAGGTTTGCTGTGCTAGTCACATTTCCCTCATGCCTGTTAAATAAATGCATCCCTGTGAGATTTGTAAGAGGCAGCGCCAGGTGCCTGCGCAATTTAGCTGGGGAACAGCCAGGAAATGGGAGTCATTCTTAGGAAAACCTGACTTACTGGGGGTGTGAGCCCATCTTCCCAGTCTCTTTTCAATCTTTTCCTGTCTCTTCCTCTCTAGGGTAGGGTGTCCAACCTGCACTGTGGGGGGCACATGCTGATTTTGTGAGGACTTTTTTTGCTTATCTCTGGTGTCAAATATCACGAAAAGTATGCACAGACCTTTTTATGGCTAATCAGCTTTCATTAGTGTTTGTACATTTACTGTGGGCTCCAGACAACTCTCATTCTTCTAATGTGCAACAGAGAAAAAAAAAAAGTTGGACACCCCTGCTCCAGGGCTTACTTTCAAACCATTTCTAGGCAGGGTTACTTCAGGGTAGCCACAAGGCCTTCCCCAGCATCTGAACTGGTCTAAGTTACTCCCACTTTTCTATGTCCAGATCTCTCTCATTTTTTTTTTTTTTTTTTTTATCTGTTGGAAAGTGAGGTCCAGAACCCTGCCAGGACAGTTGCCTACGTGCTCACTGCGATGGACTTCACACACCACTTTCAAACAGGTCCAGGGCCTCCCCTGCTGCCCACAGCAGCCCCAGGTGGCCAGTGAGGTGTGTACCTCCACTCTACCCTACAGCCCCTAGTTTTAAAGGCAGGCAGCCATGACAAAGTGGCTGAGTAGTCCTGCACAACACTCAAGTACCCTCTGAACCTCAGTTTTCTCATATGGGAGATGGGTGCGATACTACTAACAATTCCCAGGTAGCTGTGAGAATCAAATGCTTTCCTTCCATAGGGAAGAGCTGGATTTGGAGACGCCAAGCCGCTTGCCTGACACGGCCCAGCATTTGAGTACAACCCTCTCATCTTCCTACTACCCTGTGCCACCTTCATCCCAGCACCGTGTTGGCACATAGCAGATGTTTGGTAAGTGGTGAATGGGTGCAGACCTGCCCTGCCGCCACTCTAGGTCTCACTTCTGTTTGTCTCCCCTTTATCCTCAGTCTGTGGGATGTGAATTTTGACGTGTTATTTTCAAAGGTCTTAATCTCACTCTTTCCCAAAGAGAAGCCAGAGCTCTGTTCATTGCAATGTGGCTTTTTCTTACTCACTGAAGCCAACTCAGATGACACATAGGTAAACAAGGCCAAAAATAAAATAAAGAGGCAAAGACGCTGCCTCTGTCAGGGTTTTCCCTACAGGTGGGGAGACCGAAGCCCAGAAAGGACAGGGACTTGCCCAGGACCACAGCAGAAGGCAATGGCAAAGCCCAGCCCCTGGGGTTGCCAGGAGAACGCTCACAGCCCCCAGGACTCTCTGGGACAGGATAGAGACAGGTGCAGAGCGTGAATGAGTGTCTGAAACTGCACGGCTCACCTGGGGGGCGGAGATGGGGAGGACACAGAAGGATAAACAAATAAAGGCAGCCTGATGTTATTTGTCACCACAGGTGTACTATTTATTACTGTTGATGGAGGAGCGGAGGGTCGACTGTGGAATGTCCTTCATCTTAGTTTGGAAAAAAGACTCCTCCATCAGCTACATCCCTCCAAATGACAGGCTTGTGTTTGGGATGCTCTGAGGACAGCGTGAAGGGGCCTCAAAGAGGACAGGACACTAATCTCCCTGAACTTGGCCAACCACCAGGAAGCAAGGAGCACAGTTCCCCCAGGTCTGAGGCGGCCCCAGAGGCAGTGAGGACGATGCCCGTGGGGCAGTGTGAGTGCTCAGCCAAGCTTGGTCAACAGTCCCTCTTACTGTTTAAGAGACACAGGAAAATAATTTTACCCTTCCCTCAAAACAGGGGTAACAAGACTGCCAACAGCTAGTGTGTTATGCAAACCACACAAAAGGCCATCTGTCGTGTGGTTCTGAGCACAGACCCAGGAGTCCAGGTCTGATCCCAGACTCTGCCACTCGCTCACTGCGTGACCTTGGGTAATTTACTTAACTTCTCTGTGCCTCAGTTACCTCCTCTGGAAAACAGGGATAAAATCAGTACCTACCTCATAGATGTGCTAATACACTTAACCATTGTATCCCCAGCACCTAAAACGGTGTCTGGCACAGAGTGGGTGCTCAATGAATATTTACTGAACGAACACATAGAAAGTACGTAAAAGAGTATTTAGTATACAGTAAGTGCTCAATAAATGTTAGCTACATTTTTGAAGAACCATGCTTACCCCTGACATCACCCTTAATCATTCACCAATGAAATCCTGAAATTCTACCCCCACATTTCCGCCTGCCTCCTGCTTAGGCCCTGCCTCTCTACCTTCAGGTGACCAGTACATGGTGACCACACCCATCTAGCACAGACTGCTACCCCATTTTACAGATGAGGAATCTGAGGATAGAAGTGGAGTCCTAAGAGCTGGGGTTTGACCTTCATTCTGGCAGCCAGAAGACATCCTGCTCAAGCAAGTATGAACCTCTCCTCCAAGAAAAGCCAGCCTGCTCTCTCCCCATGTCTGACCCCTGTCAGCCCTGGGCGCTGTGCCATGCACATAGCAGGCAGAGTATTCAGGCTTGAGGAAGGGAATTAGCAAGAAGAACCTATGATGCCTGCAAACGACTTGACCCCTGTGCTGGGCCTAGAGATAGGAACCCACCATCTGGGGCTGTGTGCACCAGTGCCAGCCACTCAGGGAAAGGACTCTGGAAGCATCCAGCTTCTGGGCTGCCTGTGCCACCCTTCCAAGGCGGTACTAAAATGAATTTTGCATCTTCAAGAAAGGACCCCATTGATTGTGGATTATCACAATGAAAATTCAAATTATATTGAAGAGTCTTATTGTGATTAAGAATCTTTAATAGTTGTCCACGTCAGGTATAAAACTTAAATGGGCTTTGTTGTTGTTGTTGTTCAGTATGAGTCAACAATGCAGTTTTAATGAAACATTAGTTTTTCCCTATAGTTCAGAAGTCAGTAAACCTTGTCCATATTTTAAAAAATTAAAAAATCAAGGTGAACACTAAGGTTTCTGGAGCAAGCTTGGGTAAGGGCTGGGTCTGGGTGAGCTGTTCACACAGCCCCCCTGGTTCAGAGCTCTCACCAACCAGGACATGAACAGAAATGCTGCAGGCGGACCCAGAGAAGCTGATGACTCCAAATATAGCCCTTACTTCCTTCTGGTTCCCTCTGATGTGGGCAGATAGGCTGCAGTACCTGCTTACTTTGTTCATAACATGGGCAGCCCTGAAGGCCAGCTCTAACCCCTAGAAGTTATCAATGGTAAAACTAAGGCCAGGGGGAAGCCATGGTCTGAATCAAGGTTAGACCTAGGGCTTAGAGGCCAGTCCTCAGTTCCTCCCACAGGAAAATGTGGCTTCCAAAGTCAACACAGAGAGATTATGGGGTCAGACACAGAAAGAAGGCCAACGATCAACCCCTGAGCACCTTGCCTAGATCAGCCACCTTGTTCAATTATCCTCTAAACTTATTAAGCACCACACAAGGCATAGAAGATTCCCTATTTTATAGATGAGCGCAGTGAGGCTCAGAGAGGTGAAGTCAGCTCCCCAAGGACACACAGTAAGAACAACTGGTACAGGATTTGAACTTAGCCTGAATGCTGTTCTGAGCTTATATTTGCCCACTCAACATTTTAACTGTGATGACTCAGAGTCACTCCAAATCTGCACTGCCCAGAAAAATGTTCTGTGATAATGGAAATGTCCCAGAGAGTAGCCACTGCTATTCAAATTAAATAAAATCAAATAAAATTAAAATTCGCTTCCCCAGCCACAAGACCCCACTTGGACAGCCACCTGTGACTAGTGCTTCTCATCCTGGACGCTGCAGCTCTAGACATAGCCCATGATCTAACCCCTGACCTGTTCCCACTCTTTCCTCCAAGCCTGTTTCTTCTCTAGGGCTCCCCATCTCAGAATTCAGGCCTAAACCTCCAAAATCATTGGCTCTGTCATCAAGCCCACTGGATTTTTCCTTTCCTCCCCAAAAGACCCTCCCTCTCCACTAATTCCACTCTAGTCCCAGCCATCATCACTCCCCATCTGGACCAGTGCCGCAGCTTCCTAAGTGGCCTTCCTGCTTCTGCTCTCACCACCCCAGTGCCTTCCCCACGTGGCAGAGAGATTGATATAAACTGCATGTCTGATCTTGCCATGCCTGGTGCCTTCCTTGGTCCTCCCTCCCTTCATCTGAGTGAGGCCTTATCTTCCCAACCTGTCTCCCATGTTCCTTTAAAATTCAACCAGTGATAGTTCCTTTCCCACCTCAGGACCTCTGCAGATGCTGTTCCTCTGCCCCAAACACTCGTCCCTCCATTCCTTACCTGGATAACACCAATGTTCTGGTCTTAGCGCAAATGACACCTCCCCCAAGAATCCCTGATTGCTCCCTCCAAGGCAGGTAGCACTAATCCCCCCAAGGGCACCCTGCGGCACTCCCCAGTTTGAGATCATGATGGACTACAGGCATTGAGTTCAAAGCCAATGTGCTGCATCCCCCTGGAATAGCATGCAGGAGGCACCAACCTCACGTGTGTCATTCAAGGGGGATGCAGCACACTGGCTGCGTTATCCTTCTTTCTGTGTCTGACTCCCATAATCTCTTAGCCAACCTGCATAAGATAGGATTCGAGAACGAATGAATAAGCAATTAAGTGAGTGTGCATGGTAAAGAGCAAGCCAGACAAGCAGGAGACATTTTCCACTTGCGTAAAGGTTAAGTTTGACAAGGCCAGGTTGTGCAGGGAGGCTGGGTACATGCAGCCCAGCTGTACAGACTGCAACAGGAAAAGAGCATCCAGTGTTTTTAATCGAAGGGAAGCAAAGAAGCAAAAACACAAATCACAGAGTTTTCGTTTTGGCTGGAATCACATTCTGGAAAATGTGCACATTTAACCTACCCCCTCATTCTGGAAGAACAAACACGGGGTGAGGGGTAGAGGAGAGGGGGTTACAAGTTCAAGCCCTCCTTGTCAGTTGCAAAGCTGGCCCAGAAACCAGCCCGCTCACCTGCCTCCGAGCTGCTCTGTAAGAATCAGCAAGTTCTCAAGTTCAAGTTCATAGCCTTCCTATATACAGTGACCAGTAGGAAGATAGGATGGAAGGAAATCCCCTTTTGTAATAACAACAGAAGAAACAAAATACCTAGGAATAAACTTAACAAGAACCGTGCAACACTTGTATGAAGCAAACCTTACACACTCCTGAAACACTCAAAGAGGACCTCACAATAGAAAGTCATGCTGCTGGAAAGAGTTGCACATCATCCAGATATCAAACTCTCTCAGTTCACTCGTACACTTAAAATTATCCCAATAAAAACACCAATAAGCTTCTGTAACATAAGTCAATATAAAACCTCATGCAACTTTAATTCGAATCGCACAAAAGCAATCCATATAACCAAAACGTATGTACCTTCTTAAGATTCTGAAATTTCAAAAATATATTAAAGAGATTGGGTGCAGTAGCTCCTGCCTATAATCTTAGCACTCAGGGAGCCTGAGCCCAGTGGATTGCTTGAGCTCAGGAATTCGAGACCAACCTGAGCAAGAGTGAGACCCTGTCTGTACTAAAAAATAGCCGGGCACTGTGGCGGGCTCCTGTGGTCCCAGCTACTTGGGAGGCTGAGGCAAGAGGATTGCTTGAGATTGCTGTGAGCTGTGATACCACGACACTCTACCTAGGGTGACAGAGAGAGACTGTGCCCCTCCAAAAAGAAAATATATACATATATACAGAATAAAAAATAATAAAATAAAAATTCATGCAAAAAATTAAAATACACATAGAGGAATCCTAAATGCACATTGCTAAGGGGAAGAAGCCTTTCTGAAAAGGCTGCACACTGGGTGGTTCCAGTCCTGTAACAAGCAAACTGACGGACACAGTGTAAAGATCCATGGTTGCCCGAGGCTCTGGGGAGGTGATAAGAAGGGCGCAGGAATTTTTTGGGATGATATTGTATGATACTGTAATGTTGGCTCTATGACATTCATAATATACAAGGTCTGAAATTAAGTTTGTAAACTTGCCACCATGCATAGACCAGATGAAAACATGGCAAAAATTCATAGAATGATGCATCAAAACCGTCAGCTGATTGTGAGAAGCATAGCAGACCAAGTAAATGTCGATAGAGAAACAGGAATATCTTAACTGAAAATATCGGCATGAAAAAGGTGTGTGCAAAATAGGCGCTTGCATCCCTGGCGATGCACCGACTCCCAAGGCACGGTCTGTAGGGAGTTTTTAGCCAGTAAACAGAGAACTGCATTGGAACACCCTCTCTATTCACCTGATCCGGCCTCTAGTAGCTTTTTTCTTTACCCAAATATAATGGAAATAGTGAAGAGAGACATTTTGATGAAATTCAGGATATCAAGAGAAATACCAACAGCTCTGATGACCATTCCAGAAAGAGTTCCAAAATGGCTTTGAAGGGTAGACGTGGCTCATAGCTTCTCAAGGGGAGTACTCGGACAGTGACTGCAGTCATATTCAGCTGGGAGGTATGCAGCACTTTTTCTTGGATGAGTTCTTGAACTTAACTGTCAGACCTCATAGGCTATGGATTTAGTTAATAATAGTGTCATCAATGCTGGCCCATCAGTTGTAACAAATGTACCTCTAGTACACTGATGCAAGATGCCCAAAACAGGGGAAACTGTGCACAGGACGGAGGTGTATGAGAACTCCGTACTTTCTGCTTCGTTTTCCTATATTCCTAAAACGGCTCTTTAAAAAATCCATTTATTTTTAAGACTAAAACAATAATTTTATTGAACTATAACAAACAAAAATAAAAAGATAAAATTATTTTATTATTTAAAAATAAAAACATTTTTAATTAAAAAATTAAAAGTGCAAGAACAGCTCTGAAAACCCTGATACAGAAGAGCTACTGTACACCAGATAGGAAAGCCTGCTCTAAATCCTCAGTAATTACACCAGTGTGGCACTGACTTTGTGAGCAGATAGACAGATGGTGGACCAGACTAGAAATAGGCCCAAGGACACATGGAATTTTAGTATATGATAAAGGTGGCACTGAAAATCACTCTGACAAAGACAGATTTTTTTTTTTTTTTAATATGTAGTGCTGGGATAAATGGGTAGCCATTTAGAAAAAGATAAAACATCTCACACCCTCCACAAGGATACATGCCAAACAGATCAAAGATCTCATGGGAAAAAAGTGTCATTTATAAGGATTAAGAGAAAAATGGATGAATTTCTCCATGCCCTGGGCATCAGAAAACATTTTTTTAACTAGAATTTATATTCAACAAAAGAAAAGATTGATAATTAAATCCAATAAAACATTTTACAGCGTTGGCATGAAAAGAGACTATCAGCAAAGTCAGAGAAAAGGAAAACTAGCATGATATAGACTGAACGTCTCTGTCTCCCCCCAATTTATAGCATAACCTTCAATTTGACTGTGTTTGGAGACAGGGCCTGTGAGAAGTAATGAAGGTTAATAGGGTCATAAAGATGAGGCCCTGATCCAACAGGGCTGGTGCCCTTAATAAGAAAACAAAGAGACTACAGAGTTCTGCTCAGCCACGTGAGGACACAGTAAGAAGTCAGGCCGAGAAGACAGCTGTCACCAGGAACCGAATTGGCTGGCACGTGGATCCTGGACTTCCCAGACTACAGAAATGTGAGAAAATAAGTTTCTTTGTTTAAGCCACTGTGTGTTTGGAATCTTAGTCAGCCTGAGCTAAGACACAGGGAGAGAACATTTGTAACAGGCTACATATATCACCAATCAAGGGCTAATTAACTCTAATATATAAAGAATTCTCAAGTTTTAGGGGAAAAAAGATCCAAAATCCTGATAGCAAAGGGATAATAAGAGACACGAACAAGTTACCAAAAAGAGCATTAAAAATGGCCTTTAAATATATGAAAAGATGTTCAACTTCACTCTTAATAAGAAAATTGCAAAAATAAAGCTACATCAAGGTACCATTTCTCATTTATCAGATTGGGAAAAAATTGGGAAATCTGACAGTAGCTTTTGATTACAAGGAAACTGGTACACTCACACATGACTGGTGGGAGTGAGGGTGCTCTAACCCTTAGGATATCTCCATGCTAGACATTTATCCTGAAGATGTACTTCTAAAATAAAATACATGTGCACATGGTTACTCTGTGGAGGATGGTTTGTAATTGCAAAATCTTGAAAATAATCTAAAGGCCCATATAGAGGAAAGTGATTAAATAAAATACGATATAGCCATTCAGTGGCGTACTATGCAGTCATAAAAGAGACTGATCTCTGTTCACTGACATAATGTGATAGTTCTTTTTTCTTTTTACTTTGTTAGGCAACAATGGAATTTGAATCATGTGATATTGCTACATTAAAAAATTAAGTGTAAAAGAATATCAATAACATACTACCTTTTGGCAGTGCCTGTGGCTCAGTGGGTAGGGCGTCGTCTCCATATACTGAGGGTGGTAGGTTCAAACCCGGCCCTGGCCGAACTGCAACAAAAAAATAGCCTGGCATTGTGGTGGGTGCCTGTAGTCCCAGCTACTTGGGAGGCTGAGGCAAGAGAATCGCCTAAGCCCAGGAGTTGGAGGTTGCTATGAACACTGTGGTGCCATGGCACTCTACCAAGGGCGATAAAGTGAGACTCTGTCTACACACACACACACACACACACACACACACACAAACTACCTTTTATATAAGAAAGAAAGAAAAGATACATTAATCTGCTTATTTTTGCAAGAAGAAGCAAAAGGAATAGAACCAGAAACTCATTGATTTGGTTGGCTTTAAGGAGTGAATGAACATGGGCAGAAAGAATGGACAGAGGAGTTACCTGAGTACATTCCTTTGTATAGAGTTGATGTTTTAGTTATTCAGAAAATAAAATTAAATTAATGAAGATGGGGAGAAACACTACTGAATGCGAGCAGAAGCGAATGAACCTTGCTTGAATGAATAGTAGAATCAAGGTAAAGGGGAAAAGAAATAACTAACTCAAGTAACAGAACACTTTGACTAGAAACCCTCGCTTTAAAGATGAGACAAAGTGCGAACAAATCAGGAACTCTACTTAGTAGGTTTGTTTTTCCCAGTTGTATGCATGTGGCAATTCTGAAGTTACTTTTGTATCTTGTAAAATTGGACAAATGAGCAAATATAGTGAAGATGGGGTTTTGATTTCTCACCATTAAAGAAGGCTAGGAAGACCCCTATAATGTTAGACTAGAAGAGGAAGTATCAGTATGAATGAACTCTTAGTTTTAGACAAGCAGAGAAATATTGAAATGCATGTATTTCATGTACACACGTATGTATATGTTTGTATACATACACGCATATTTGGCTCTCACTATGTCAGTGTTGTATGTACACAGTTGACCCTTGAACCACACGGGCTTGACCTAGGCAGGTCCACTTAGATGTAGATTTTTTCCATAAGTACTGGAATATTTTTTGGAGATTTGTGATGATTTGAAAAAAACTCAAAGACGAACAGTGTAGCCCAGAAATATCAACGAAATTGAAAAAAAGGTATGTCATGAATGCATAAAATATAGCATGTAGGTATAAGTCTATTTACTACCAGAAAATACACACAAATGTATGAGTAAAAGTTAAAGTTTACCAAGACTTATGCACACAAACACTTACAGATGTACCACAGATGGTACCATTCGCAGTTGAGAAAAAGGTAAACAAATGTAAAGATGTATTAAGTCACGACCACATAAAATTAATATCACTGCAGTACACACTTTACTACTGTAATCATTTCGTAGCCACCTGGTATTGCTATTGTGGTACGCTCCAGTGTCATGAGTATACAAGCAGAGGCTTACAACACCATGTGACCCTCGTCATCTCTGAGTGAACAGTTCATCTCTCCAGCAAATTGCATGTCACAGAAAAAAGTGATCTTTCTCAGTTCTCATGTATTTTCGTCATGTTTAATGCAACATGTTTAATTCAACATAAACCTTGAATGACACCATGGTACCCAAAGTACTGCTACTGATGCTGTAAGTGCTCCCAAGAAGTGCAGGAAAGTCCTGACAGTACAACCCCCCCACCCCAAACGGAATTGCTTGATACGTACAGTAGATTGAGGCCTGCAGCTGCGGTTACCCATTTCAGACAGATGATTTATCTTATAAACAGATGATGTACACGTAACAATACTGATAAATACAGTACAGTGTTATAAATGAATTTTCTCTTCCTTATCGTTTTCTTAATAACACTTTCTTTCCTCTAGCTTGCTTTTTGGGAAAGATACAATGCGTAATACGTATAACATACAGAATGTATGTTAAATGACTGTTTTATGTTAATCAGAAAGGCTTTCAGTTAACACTAGGGTATTAATACTTAAGTTTTGGAAGAGTCAAAAGTTGTATGTGAATTTCAACTGTAGAGTGGGTGGCGACCCTGACCCTTGTTGCTCAAGGGTCAACTATGCATGCAAATGTAGGCATGTACATTTCTTAGCTTTGTCCACTGAAAGGCCTGTAAGTAATGACACCCCAGTAGCCATAAGCCATCTAGCCCCCAGATCATGATGTCTAAATGCCATTCCCCACTGAAAAATCAGGGCCCAGATGATTCCAAGACTCAGGTAAGAAAAGTAAAGACGAGCCTGAACCATCTTCTCGGGCTGGAAAGTAAGGAAGGGCCCAAAGAACAGCAGCTACATGTCAAAAGGATGTGGAGCCAGCTGGAAGAGATAGCCGTGCCCAAATCTGGGACACTCTGAGTACCAAAATGAAGAATGACAATCATGAATTATAACCTAATGAATGAAGAGTGTGTGAGTCCATCTTTATACTAGATAGAGAAGAGGACAAAGTTTTTTCCTATAGTAAAAAGCAACTGAATTTTAAAAATTTTTGCAAAACAGAATCAGGCAATACTAGTAAGTAAAAGTTTGACGAGGAACAGGGTATTTATAGAGCCTCAAAATTTCACACACTAATTATTCATTAGTTATGAAAGGAAAAATAGTAATTTCAGAGTATAGAAACTTGGCAGACATCACTTTTCCAAGTGAAGGTTACCCTCACTAACAATGTCAAATTGACCTTGCTGGAGACACTGAGGAAGCAGCACCAACGCTGAAGCGCTTCTGCCAAAATGTATAACCTGACCCGATCACAGGAAACCCAGATGACACAAATAGAGGAACACGCCACAAAATAAGGTGCCAGAATTCTTCAAAAATAGCAATGTTATGGAAAGATAAAGAAAGGCTGAGGAACTGTTCCAAATCAAATGAAACAAAACAGTCATGAAAACAAAACACAGGAGCCAGTCCTGATCCTGGACTGGCTCCTGCACTGGAAATAAAAATAATTACAATAAAAGGGACATGATCAGGATCATTGGCAAAATTTGAGGGTTTGCAGATTAGATAATAGAATTGTTCTGATGCTACATTTCCTGATTTTGATCATTGTTCTGTGGTTGTATTAAGTGAATGTCTCTGTTTTTAGGGTAAAAAGTCAAAGTACTTAGGAATAAAGGAATATGAAATGTATAACTCCAATGCTTCAGAGGAAGAAGAAAAAAAATAGAACAATAAAATAAATATGGGGGCGGCGCCTGTGTCTCAAAGGAGTAGGGCGCTGGCCCCATATGCCGGAGGTGGTGGGTTCAAACCCAGCCCCGGTCCAAAACTGCAAAAATAAAAAAAGAGAAAACAAATATGGCGAAACATGAAAAATGAGTGAATCCAGGTGAAGGGTATATAGGAGCTTTTTGCAGTATTCTTGCACCTTTTTTGTAAGTGTGAAATTATTTCAAATCAAAGTACTTTAATAAAACTCCAAACTTCCTGGTCTAGTCCTTTGTAGGAAGAATTAGAGATCACAGACCAGAAGATGAGGTGACTAATTTTTTCTTTTCTGCCACGCATTGGAAGTATTAAGAGTTGTCTTGGGCCACACGTTAAATACATGAACACAAATGCAAGATGATGAGCAAAAAAAGGAAAAAGGTCCATGTATAGTTTTCATGATATCTGATTCCACAGATAAGCAAAACAGTCCTCAAAATTTCTGCATGTGGCCTTTGGGCCACAGGTTGGACATCCCTGGACTAGAGTATATTTCCATTTCTGTGCTTCATGGTCATAAAGAAGGAAATGGACCTCCTCTTCCAAATACATCTGAATTCTCCAACTGTTGCCAGGAAGAAAGCAAAAGAGCTACGGCCAGCAGCAGGCGCTGGAGGAGCCCTGGGGCTCAAACAGGTGTTGACAGTACAGTATGAGTTGTGTGATTTTCCTGTAGGTGCTGAGCCAAATGAGCACAAACTTAAAACAACACGAATGTATCATCTTATAGTTCTCGAGGTCACAAGTCTGATATATGAGATACAAAACCAAGAAGTCAGCAGTGCCAGCCTCTAAGAGTCTAAATACAGAGTCCTGCAGAGTCTAAAATACAGTCCATTTTCTTGCCCTCCCCCAGCTTTTAGAACAGGGATTTTTAAATTGGTGTGCTATGGCACAATGGTATGCCATGAGAGGATCTTAGGTGTGCCTTGAAAAAAAAATTTTTTTTTTTGAGACAGAGTTTCACTTTGTTGCCCTGGGTAGAGTGCTGTGGTATCACAGCTCACAGAAACCTGAAACTTTGGGGCTTAAGTGATTCTCTTGACTCAACCTCCCAAGAAGCTGGGACTACAAGCACCCACCACACTGCCTGGCTATTTTTTAGAGACAAGGTCTCACTCTGGCTCAGGCTGGTCTCAAACCTGTGAGCTCAGGCAATCCACCTGCCTCAGCCCCCCCAAGTGTTGGGATTACAGGCGTGAGCCACCATGCCCAGCCAATGCCTTGAAAAAAAAATCTTTTTTGAGACAGAGTCTCACTTTGTCACCCTCTGTAGAGTGCTGTGAAGTCACAGCTCACAGCAACCTCTAACTCTTGGGCTTAAGTGATTCTCTTGCCTCAGCCTCCCAAGTAGCTGGGACTATAAGTGCCTGCTACAATGACCGGCTATTTTTTGTTTGCAGTTGTCATAGTTGTTTAGCAGGCCTGAGCTGGGCTCGAACCCTCCAGCCTTGGTGTATGTGGCTGGAGCCCTACTCACTGAGCTATGGGCACCAAGCCCAATGCCTTGAAAATTTTTAAAGATCATTAATTAAATTATTTTCAAAAGAACGGTAAATATGATCTTTTTTAACTCTCTTTTTTGATCAACATAATTTGTATCCTGGGAGCTTAACTATAGGTTCAAGCATGCTATGAGATAAAAAAGTTTAAAAAACACAGTTCTAGAGGCTGTGCGTGTGTTTAGGCTGGTGGCCCTTTCTTCCATCTTCAAAGCCGGCATCATAGGGCCAAGTCCTCCTCTCCAGGACAGCTCTGTAGTTCCCTCTTTCTGGTTCCCACTCACACTTTTAAGAACCCTTGTGATTATACTGGACCCATTAGGATCAATCCAGGGTCATCTACTCTCTCAAGGTCAGCAGAGTAGCAACCTTAATTCCACCTGCAACCTTAATTCTCTCTGCCATATGACCTGATGTAGTCAGAGGTTCTCAGATTAGATGTAGATATTTAGGGCGGTATACTATTCTGCCTACCATGCTTGTGGTAAGAAGAACATGGTGGGCGCTCATGAACAGCCAAATTGAACTGAGTACCAAAAGGCCCCCACTACCCAGTCTGGGTGAGAAAGCGTTAACAGGGCATCTGGCCCCTTTGCCAGCTGGAGCACAACTCAGTTGAAACTGGCTAAGGAACATGTGACAAAATGTTGTGAAAGGTGCAAAAACCTTTGCAATTTTCTTCCAACTATTAACACCAAGCAAATAATCATGATTATACAAAATCTGGATTCTCCCCTCTTAAATGTCTAGGAATTAACGATTAGTCAAATACCATATGGCATATCTCTATAGTGATTATTACAATACCATTAAAAATAATGTTATAGATTAAAATATTTAATTCCATATAATGATTTTTCCCAAATATACATTTTTAAAATTAACAAAACCAACATAAGCGCATGGTAAAAATAAAATAATAAAAGGGGGCATATACAAATTGTAAAAATATCCCCCTCCTAAATCTTCTCTTAAAAACATACCTCAGGTCCTGAAATCTGAAGGCTCAGGCCCCGGGACAGACTAAGCAGCAGCCACTCTGAGTTTCCTGAGCTTTCTCTCAGGAACTCTCCCTCTCGCCTCCTTTAACAAAAAACTCTAATCCCGTGGAACATTAAGGAACTCTCTTCACATATAGAAGGATGTATGAAGAAATGTATTTCCCTTCTTTAAAAAAACAAAAATGAGATCACTTAACACTCTGGGCCTTGGTTTTTCTTCACTTAGATTTGGCAAAGGTCTTTCTGACACGGAAGGCGCTAAATGCTCCCTTGCTACGGAGGGTGGGAAAGAAGATAGTCTGATCCCAAGTTTGCTACAAGATTTTTTTCATGTAGCGCCACGTAGCATAACACACCAGAAGAGAATGCTCTAAGATCACTGCAGTAGTCTCCTTTAAGGGCAGGATCTGCTGCATCGTCTCGAGTAAACATGCTTTACGTCTGAATTGGGGCTTGTCATCTTAACACAGCCCATCTAACGTGGTCTTCAACTGTGCTCCGAGGGGTGGGATGACAAATGCCAAACTGTTCAGAAGAGTTGCCTCTGAGCGGTAGAGCCCAGGCAATTTTAAGTGCAAGCTCCTTATTCATTTTCTGTGCTCTCCAAATAGGATACGCAGACCATACTGTTAAGGGTAAAAGGGGAAAAAAATGCTAAAAAGAAAATGCTACAACTTGGGGGAAGGGGAGTGACACAGCACAGACCATCATCATCTTCCCAGTCTCTCTAACATTTCCCTTGACATTGGGGGGCCTGGGGCCTTGGTAGATGTGCTGTGCCACACCAGAGAAGAATCTTCATCCTACCCCAACTACTCCATGCCTCTCAGTGATTTGGGATAAATCATTCCTGCCCCTCCACCGGGCTCTGCAGCCTGCCAGCACAGATAGGCTTGGAGGCAGTTTAAGCTCCTCTGAAAAGGTCCTCTGAGGTTTCTCTCATTTGCTGCTCCTTATAAAACCTTATTTCAATTAGAAACGGCTAAATGCCTGACTTCAAGGGAATGGTGAGGGAAATTATACTTCAGCCACAAGATGGAATATTACGCAACGATTACAAGTTGTGCTTATGAGAAGTTTAGTTTTTAATTACATGGCAAAATGTAAGTGAAAACTTTGAAATGCAAAACAGAATGTACCAGATAGTGTGAGACATCTCAGGAGACACAGAGAAAAGAATGAAAGAAACTCTGTTGAGACGCTAACAGATGGAAACAACCCGAATGTCCATCAACTGGGGAAGGGATAAACAGAATGTGGTATCGCCATATGACAGAATAGTATTCAGTCATAAACAAGAATTTGCAGCTACAATGTTATGCTAAGTGAAAGAAGCGAATCCCAAAAGGCCACCTATTAGATTCATTGATATGAAACGCCCCAAACAGACAAATCTAGAGAAACAGAAAATAGATTAGTGGTTTTCAGGGAGTAGCGGGGAGGGGAAGATGGGAAGTGACTAATGGGTTCAAGGATTGGGGGGGGTAATAAAAATATTCTCAAATTAGATAGTGGTAATGGTTGCA
The DNA here is from genome assembly GCF_027406575.1 of Nycticebus coucang. Classification (NCBI taxonomy): domain Eukaryota; kingdom Metazoa; phylum Chordata; class Mammalia; order Primates; family Lorisidae; genus Nycticebus; species Nycticebus coucang. The sequence continues at coordinate 23,441,392 of NC_069781.1, read as the reverse complement.
CAACCTTGTGATGATACTAAAAACCACAGATTTGTACATTTTAAAAGAGTAAAACCATGGCATGTGAATTATAGCTCCAAAAATAAAGACGGTAGTAAAAGCTGCTTTCTGGAGGTCTGGGTCCTTCCACTTTCTGCATGTGTTTGTGTACTAATTATATATTGAACTTACTACTTTAGTAGCTGGAAAAATATAAAACTAAAAAGAAAGAAACAGATTCTGCAGAGAGTCTGGGGTCCACAGCTCTGAGAACAGCCCCACTCAGTTCTTTGGACATTCTAAATTCAGAAAGTTGGAGCCTCCTTCCAGCTGCCTTATCATTAACAGCTGCAATAAATACAGTCACTCCTACTACTGTGTGTATCCCTAGGCCCATCTGACTAGCTGGGAGGCCTGAGAAAAGCTCTTGGAGCCAGTGACTCTGTCCCTGTCCTGTGCTCCCTCTCTCTGCTCCTTTCCTCTCTGTCAACTTCTCGGCCTCTTGGCCTTCGGGGCTCCCACCCCATGCCTCTGTGCCTTTGCTCCTGCTAATTCCTCCTAGGAGAGTTCTCCTTTTATTTCTCTGTCTACTATAATTCTCCACTTTCAACACCCCAACCAGACTGCACCCTCCCAAAGGGCAGAAATCATGTGGGTTTTGGCTCACACTTGCGTGTCAGATGTGCAGAGATGCTAAAGCAGGGCCCAGCTCGAGAGCCGCAGTCCCCCTCACTCCCCCAAACCTCTTCACCTGGGCTGACCACTTCCACCTGAAGTCCCAGCACAGGCAGGGGAGTGTGGCTAATGACAAGGACGCTGTACCAGCCTGCCTAGTTCCAACACTTCCTGGCTGTGTGACCTTGGGTAAGTTATGTAACCTCTCTGAGCCTCACATTAGTGAGCAAGGGACAAGAACACTTACCATAGGGTTGCTGGGAAGATCTAAGGAGCTGATATTTGCAAAGTGCCCAGAGCAGTGACTGTACACAATAGCGCTATGTGCTCAATTCAAACATCAGGTAATGTTAGTTTTAACAGTATGGCTGTTACCTCTTTAAGGGTCTGTCTGTATTATAGTTTGCTGTGTACCTCCCTCTCCCTCACTAGACTGGCAGCAGTTTAAAAGGGATCGCCCCCAGGTTGTCCGTGGATCAGCCATGCTATGGTTTGAATGTATGTCCTCTTCAAAGCTCCTGCTGACATTTAATTGCCTTTGTAACAGTATTAAAAGAGGGGACCTTTAAAAGGTGATTAGGCCATGAAGGTCCCATCTCTCTTTCTCCCTCCACCCCCCTACTCCAGCCTCCAGAACTGTGAGCCAATAAATTTCTGTTCATTATAAATCACCTGATCTCATGTATTTTGTTATGGCTACTAAAACAGACTAACACAAGTGGTATTTCCATAACCTAGGTGTGGAGAGTGGGCTGTGAGGTGTCAGGGCCCCCACAGCCTGGGGAACATTCAGGGAATGAACCCTCAACTGCTTCTCCTCCTTTGCCAAAACAACCATATTCCTTTCTTCATGCTCCCCCTGCCAGAAGTCAGTAGTTATTTCTTTATCTAGTTAATTTTTAGGAACTATGCAGAGGTCTTTGTGATCTTTCCCTTCTTACTTCTTATCATATGTTAATGAAGTTGAGTAGAAACCATTAACAGGATGATTTGTCTTTATTAAAGTCATTTACATTTTCCAATCATAGTGTAAGACCAAAGATATGTCTTCTGTCTGTGCTACTCCCCATGGACAACCCTATAACATAAAGCTGATTTTGTGCTTTGGGGCTGGCTGCAGGCATCAGCTCAGTCAGACCTCCTGATCCCATCTTTCCTCTCTGTGTTTTCTCTTGTGTTGTATTTTCCTCAATCCCCACCACTTCCACTCTGGCTTGTTCCCTTTCCCCGTGCTGGTTCGCAAAACCCAGGAGCTGGTCACATATGCAAAATCTCAGGCCTCATCCCAAACCTACTGAAGCAGCCACAGCCATATGCCAGGTTTCACACACTCTCCCAGAGCCTTGCCAGCCCATGTTAAAGTGTGGTAGGTTGAACTGTGTGCCCCCGAAAGATATCTCCAAGCCCTAACTCCCAGTACCTGGGAATATGACCTTATTTGGAAATGGGGTTTTTGTAGATGTAATTAAGTTAAAGATCTCAAGATGAGATCATGATTTAGGGAGGGCCCTAAATTCAAAGAGTGGAGTCCTGATAAGAGAAAGGAGAGGGAGATTTGAGATTCAGAGGGACACACGAGGAGGAAGGCCACATACAGACTGGTAGAGATGGGAATGGTGCTGTCACAAGGCAGGGAACACCAGGAGCCCCAGAAGCTGAGAAATGCAAGGAGGATTCTCCCCTAGGACTCCAGGAGTGGGATCCTCCTGACACCGTGTTTTCAGACTTCTAACTGATTATATTTCTGCTGGTTTAAGCTACCCAGTTAATGGTCATTTGTTATAGCAGCCCAGGAACATGTGTCCAAAAAGAAGAGTCTATTTCCCTCTCCCCTTAAACCTGGCAGCTCTGAGTGACACAGCCCAGCTGAGGGACACCACATGCCTCCTGAGGCCTGGGTCATAAAAAGAATGTAACTCCACTCACCTCTCTCCCACCACTCACTCCCTGGAAGTCCTTTCTAAGCCATCATGCTTAGAAGAAGCCCTAACTAGCCCTGTGCTAGCATGATGCGGAGGGGTTCACACAGAACAGACCCAGGGTCCCTAGCCCACAGTCAATATCACCCTCCAGACCTGAGAGGAAATGGGCCTTCTGACTACTCCAGTGCCCAGACGCTGGGTCTTCCACCTATGGCCGCAGACATCACGGAGCAGAAATAAGTCGCCCCTGCTGTGCCCTGTCCAGGTCCTGAGGCACAGTATCCACGAGCAGAATCTGTGGTTATTACACACCCCGCAGTTCTGGGGTTGTTATGCAGCCCCGATAACCACAGCATTTGCTGAAGCATAATTTGCACTTGACAAAGTCTCTCAGCGATCCGTAGTCACGGTCAAGTGCCCGAAGCACCGTCTGGTATAGTTATCTACCTCTCCCACTGCCTTTCACATGTGCCATATGCCACGGCAGAGGCTGAGGAAATGCTCACTGCTAATTATTTCCCTTATAAAAGGGAGCACCAGGCTGGCCCGAGCTCTAGCAACCAGATGCACCTGATGTGCAGGCACTGAACTTGGGGTGCCCACATGTGAAGCCAGAGAAACGCCTCCTTCTATCCCCAACTCCTGCCATCCCTATTCAACATAATTTCCATGCAGAACACACAGCAGGCACAAATCTAGGTCACACACATCTCTCCAGAGCCCACCCCAAGGCTGGCAGTTCTTGTCCAGGGAGGGAGGGACACGGCTGCTCCCTCTGCCACCAGCTCTGCAAACCCCACTCAAGGAAGACGAGCATGTCCAGGAGACATTTTGTCATTCTCCTCCCCCTCCCCATTTTCTTCTCTTTCTGGCAAGAGAGCGAACATTGTAGATTTTAAATCACAATAGGAAACAAAATGATGAGACCAAGACTCTGAAAATACACGATTGCTACTCTTCTGAGGAGGCCCATCTCAATCCTCTGAAGTGGCAACAACTCGGATAACTTCTGGCTTAGTCAAAGCCTTAGAAATCAGAAATGTTAGGTTTTTACCTGAGAAGGGAAGCAGCTTTCTGAAAAGCTGATGATTGAATCACAGAAGGAATAGAACAAATAAGGATCCCAAGTCGCTGGACAGAGCAGAATGGACCAAAAGTGATCTGGAAGGAGATGTCACCTGCTGTCAGCTGTAGCATCCCGGGGCTGCGCGGGGCAGACCTTCCCTGCAAACATGGGCCAGCAAATTGTTCCTCTTTTCTACAACCACCAAGTACTACTGCAATTCAAAAACTTTGAAAATTAAGACTTTGAAAATTAATTAAGAAAATTAATTAAAGACTTTGAAAATGTATGTTACACTCTGCTAAGGTGGGTGGGTGACTACCAAGATCCTCCTCTGTTAACTTAGTATTTTCCCTTCATAATTATGAAATATTTTGGAATTACACCAAAAAAATCCTGTTTCTGCTTGAACTTATGCTCATTTTCTAGCATCCATTGGGCACATCTTGCCACAGAAAAGATCATTGTACTACCGTGTTCTAAGGGGCATTTTCCATGCCCATGTTCCTTCCTCATTTCTTACTGGGAATTATTCCTTAAGGAAGAGTTGTCCCTTCTCTCCCATCTATTTATTTGTCCAGTTATTTATGTAATTACATAAGTATGGGCTCTTAGATACTTATTTTCTTCTCCTTTGGCAGCGAGGATAACTTCTGGCTTCTTTTTACTTGAAGAATAGTATTTAGAAAGTAAGATCGGGGTGCTAGGTGGGCCTGTTTTATTGGGGTGTCACTGCCTTCAGCTCCTCTCAATAGATGAAGTGGAAAACCATAGGCATGAATAATAACGCATGCACACATATATCTGTATTTATTTCTGTATCTATTTATCTCTTTGTGTACATATATACAGTATTTTTTCCTTTTTTTCTTCAGTTTTTGGCTAGGGCTGGGTTTGAACCCGCCACCTCTGATATATGGGGCCAGCGCCCTACTCCTTTGAGCCACAGGCGCCGCCCCCTTCTTTAAAAAAATTATTTCATACTGATGAGCTGACTCTAATTCAACACCACAGACCTTCTTCTATCTACTTCCTCTTTTTACTTATAATTTTTTTCCCAGTGAGAAACCTGGCTCTCATTAATCATTTTTTCTTTTTACTTCTTTTTTTTTTTTTTGAGACAAAGTCTTGGTCCATTACCCTGGGGAAGAGTCTTGTGGTGTCCTAGCTCACAGCAACCTCAAACTCTTGAGCTCAAGTGATCCTCTTACCTCAGCCTCCTGAGTAGCTGGGACAACAGGCCTGTGCCACCATGCCCAGCTAATTTATTTATTTTTAGTAGAGACAGGGTCTGGCTTTGGCTCAGGCTGGTCTGGAACTCCTGAGCTCAAGCAATCGCCCACTTTGGCCTCCCAGAGTGCTGGAATTACAGGTGTGAGCCACCTTGCCTAGCCTCATTATTTCAACCCTAGTTGAAATGGTTTCAGATTTCCTAACCCACACCCTTTTGAGAACAGAATAACTGCCACTGGAGTACAGTTTACATTCACTTATTGGTCTTCTGCCTTACAGCATCAATTGAAGCAGCATTGTCCAGGGACTTAGATCCTCGCCTCTCGATCCCCTTGCAGTGTGGTTAGTGCATTTCTTTTTCAGAATCCTTTGTCTTCATTTGCCTCATCTGTGCTCTACCTTCCTACCCTCTACTCCACAAGCATACACTGCCTGGCTATGTTTTACAAATTTATACACAATAAAACTCACTCTGTGATGTACAGTTCTATGGGTTTTGACAAATGCAGAATCGTGTGATCGTGTGCCCACTGCTACAGTCCCAACACAAAGTGCTTTCCCAGGCCTTTTGCACATTTCGATTCTTCATATGTTCTCAGTATAGAAGTTCCCTGACTCATAAAGGTTCAACTTGAGCTTTTTCAGCTTTCTAGTGGTGCGAAAAGTGGTACTGCACCTAGTAGGAACTGTGCTTTGAGCACTAATACACAACTACTCTCTGTTTCTATTTTAGTATTCAATAAATTACATGAGATAAGCAATACTTTATTATAAAATAGGCTTTGGGTTAGGTAATTATGCCCCACAGTAGGCTAATGTAAGTGTTCTGAGCATGTTTAAGGTCGGCTGTGCTATGATGCTCAGTAGCTTACGTGTATGAAATGCAATTTTGACTTAAGATATTTTCAACTGATGGGGTTAACAGGGTCATTCCAGCACCACTGTTATTAGAACATAACCCCATCATATGCAGAGGAGCATATTTGTAAGTCTTTTTTAGAAATGTGGTTAGAAAGTGTTTTCTTTCAGTAGTTTTTCTTTTCATTCTCTTAAATATTTCTTTTGCAGAGCAAGTGTTTTTCATTTTAATGAATTCCATGCTTTGCCTAACCCAGGGTCAGGCGGATTTTCTCCTCTGCATTCCTTCGCAAGTATTATAGCTTTACATTTTACACGTTAGTCTATGACTGACTTTGAGTTGATTTTCTTATAAAGTGTGAGGTTGACGTTCATTTGTTTGTATACAGACATTCACTTATTCCAGCACCATTTGTTCAAAAGATTACCCTTTCTCCAGTGAATTACTTTGGCAATTTTTGCCAAAAATCAGTTTGGTATATTTGCGTGGGTTTTTTCTGGACTCCATTCTATTCCATTGACCTGTGTGTCTATCCTTTTATTAATACTGTGCTATCTTTTTACTGTACATTTATAGTAAGTCTCGAAGTCAGGTACAGAGTCCTTCATCTTGTTCTTCTATTTCAGAATTATTTTGGCTCCTCTACTTTCTTTGTCTTTCCATAAAAAATTCAGAATCAGCTTGTAAATATCTACAAAAAAGCTTCCTTGGATTGGGACTGGGATTGGGATTGTGTTGAATTTAGATCAAATTAGGAAGACTTGACATCTTTATGCTATCCATGAACACTGGATATTTCTCCATTTAATTAGGTATTTTCAATTTTGTCATTTTTCAGCACATGAAAATTGCACCCATTTTGTTAGATATTTATACCTAAGCAAACTGTATTATTTATTATTGTCTTTGAAGTCCAGCTAGCATATAGAAATATAATTTACTTTTGGATGCTGGTTTTGTGTTCTTTTACCTTGCTAAACTCATTTATTAGTCCTAGGACTTTTATTACAGATTCTTTGCAATTTTTTTCTTTGCAATTTTTTATGTAATTAGTCACTATAGTTTTATTTCTTCTTTTCTCATCTGTATGCCTTTTGTTTCTTTTTCTTAACTTACTGAAATAACTATAATTTCCGGCATGATGTTCAATAGAACTGTTTAGAGAGAAAATTTTTGCCTTCTTTCAACCTTAGAGGAAAGCACTTAGTTTTTCACTATGAAACTTAAAGAAGTTCTCTTAGATTTCTCATTTGCTGAGAATTTTTTGTTTTTCAGTCATGAATGAGTGTTGAATTTTGTTGAGTGCTTTTTCTGATCACATGGCTCTTCCCCCTTTAGTTTGTTAAGTACATTGATTTTCAAATGTTGAACCAGATTTGCATTCCTTGGATAAAACTCACTTGGTTGTGGTTTTTATCCTTTTAAAGATTGTTGGATTTGATCCATTAATATTTTCATTGAGGACTTCTATGTCCATATTCATAAAGAATAGTGATCTGTAGTCTTCTTTTCTTGCTATCTATTACATAATGCTGGACTCATAAAATGAGTTGGGAAGCATCCTCTCATGTTTTATTTTCAGGAAGAAACTACACTATATTTCTTCCTTAAACGCTTGGTAGAGATAATTTGTGAAAATGTCTGGGCTTGAATTTTCTTTTCTGGATGGTTTTTAACTACAAATTCAATTTAGTTGACCTATATGATATATAGAGGTCATCTATTTTTCCTCCTGGAGTGTTAGTAGTTTGTTTCTTATAAGAAATTGCTCCATTCATCGAAGTTGTAGAATTTAAAGGCAGAGAGTTGTTTGTAATATGCCCTGTCAGGAATTATATAAACATTGAGACATTACTTTTGTCATCTTCGTTAGGACTGCCATAAAATCAGCCACAATTAAAGAATAAAATACATTTAAAGGAGCCCAGTTAAACAAATACTTTATGGTAACCATGTCTCTTCCCCCAGGAAGAATAAACAGAGGGTTTGGAGATTTTTTCAGGCTTATTCTCTTCTCCCTACAGAAGCACAGAGACAGTCCATAGTCAAGGTCCAAATGCCTGATGGCAAAAGGGCCCTACCCCTCTTGGACAGCCCTTTCCCTCGCTCTGGCCCTCAGTCTTCTCATGTGTAAAATGGGAGGGAGGTTGGAAGCTGGATGTGTGAGTGTAGCCTGATTTCCACCATCCACCCTCCAAGGGAAGAGCTGGGGAGGCGCGTACGGTGCACGGAGCACCTGCGATGAGCAAACCTCACTGTGCTGCTACTCAGCTTCCTTTAGCCCAAAGGCACGCACCTCCACGGGAAAGGGTCTGATTCTCGGTTCACATCCCAGACAAGTGGGGAAAATAATAACACTTCTTAACAGAGTTCATTTTTTTCAGTAAAAATGCCAGCTCTGTGCTGGCTTCAGGCCAGGATGCAAAGGCGACAACACTCAGGATTGAAGCTTTGGAGTCAAATGGCTGGCTTGGGTCCTGCCTCAGCCACAGTCACTTCTTAAGTCAGGAACTACTTTCTGAACACGTGACAGGCTCCGTCCTGGGCAGGGGGCTACAAAGTGTGAAGAGCAACAGTCTCTGCCCCATGTAGCCATGACTGTCATTAAACAAACATTTCAGTTTGTAGATGGGATTAAGAGCTCCTGCCTCCCAGAGCTGGAGTGTGGGTTTAGAGAGATGGTACAAGGAGGTCACCTGCTACTTGGTGGGTGCTCAGCAAAGGGGTGTTGTCCGGAGAGGGCAGGTGGGGAGAGCAGATCCTACCAAAGCCAATCCACTGAGGGGTCAGCCCCAGCCAAACTGACTTCACCAATGAAGGTGATACACAGTAGGGCTCCTGGTGAAGCCTAGCACCCACGGCAGATTGCAGAGCAGCAGCTTGTCCCCATGGTCACCAAAGCACTATTTCTGCACCCCTGATGGGCCTGCCCCACAACCACAAGCAGCACAGCAGGGACCCTGAGAGAGGGACATTCATGGGAACAGAGATCCTATTCCAAGGAGTCTCAGCCAGCATGGCAACTGGCTTCCCACCACTGGATAACCTTAGAAGTGGAGGCCACAGGGCTGGGCAGGAGATGGGAATCACACTGGGCTCTGAGAGCTTGGTGGTTTCTAAGAAGGCTCAGTGTCCTTTATTTCTTCTCTCCGTAGTCTTTTGATACTTGATGAAATTCGGGTACCAGGAAGGTGGGAGAGCAAAGCACGTCGCCTGGATCCTGGTGTGACCTTGGGCCTGCCACCACACCTCCCTGAGCCTCAGCTGTTCCTCCATCACACAGTGCCATTGATGCCCACCACAGGGCTCTTGGGAGGGTTAAATGAAAGTGTGCCCGATGGGTTCCGTACAGCGCTTGATTCGTAAAAACTGGTTAATAAATGGCAACTGCTTCATTATGATTTATTTTTAAATGCCCATCTCACCTGTGTCCTTAAAGGAACAAAGAAGGTTTTGTGGTCCATTCTTTGGCAGAGTTTGAAGCTAGAGGTGGGGGAGTCCGGGCAGGTGCAAGGAATAAGAGAGATCCAAAGTCATTCTGAAGGGGGCATCAGCCCCTACTGGGAGGGCAGGCAGGTTTCAAGTTCCACTAGGCCTCCCCAGGGTAAACGCTGGAACCTGCCTGATTCTGTTTCTTCACTTGGTACGTTGTCACTCCCCCTCCTCCCTGGACTCAAACAGGATCCTCAGGAGCTAAGTGGGCTGAACAGCTGGAAGCTAGGCAAAAGGTACATTTACACTCCAGGAAAAAGCTCTGCACAGCAGCACGGAACCCTATTTACAAATAAAGCCTGTTCTTGGCTCCACCGCCCACACAGGCAAGCCCCTTTATTCCATTTCAATATGCCTAATTCCACTAAAAGTGCATTGGCAATAAACAGAATTAATCAGTCCTGGATGCCCAAGCGAGTGTAGGCAGGTGTTAACAGATCCAAGGGGCCTGGGAGGGGAAAGTAAAATAATGGCAGGGAATATAAAACGCTTTACCGTGGAGGGGATTGAGGATGGAAAGGACTTTACTGAAGGCGGGCACTTTATGAGCAAATAAAGCCTTAGATTGCCTGCAACGGAGAGGCAAACTAAAGTGAGTGGAAACTTCGATGGAATATTTTCCTCTGCCTTGTTGCAGTATGGAAATCACTTTATTGTTGCTATTTTCAAGATTACAAAAAAAAGAATTCTTGTTCCATTCAGACAATGTTTCAAGGAGGTGAAGAACAAAGTGCAAATCCTCCTTAATCTTCCCACCTGAGATAACCACTGTTGACATTTTGGCGTGTGGGCAGCAGAGATGCTTCCTGGCACATATTTTTGCATACACATACAACACAAATGAGATCCTGTTAGATCTGTGGCTTCTGCAGCCTGCTTCCCACTTCATAATAGACCAAGGACATCCTTCCACATTAATAACTGCAGGGCTCCATTGCCATCTTTTCGCAGCTGCACAGTCTTGGGGGAATTGCACGCCCTGTGCGATCTGGTTCTGCTTGCCTTAATGGCATTGGCTGGCACCTTCTCCCCACCTGGCTTTCTGTATTCAGCCTCATCAGCTTTCCTGTGCATCCTGGAACACTTCCTTCCCCTTCAGGGACTTAGCACTTACTGTCCTTTCTGCCAGAAATTCTCATTTCCTCTTTCACATAATTAATTTTGTTCTTTTCTTTTAAATTTCAACTGAAATGTTTCTTCCTTCAGGAAGCCTTCCCTGATTTCCATTTATCACTATGATAACTAAATAACCAGTTGTGTGGTTTGGTTTTGTTTGTCTCTTGTCTTCCCACTAGAATGGGAATTCTAGGAAGTCAGACACCGTGTCTATCTTGCTCAACTCAGATGCTGTAGTTTCAATAATTATGAGAAAGGGAGGCTATTTCTTATTTTTACAAAGAAAGAAAAGCTCAGACAGGTGGAGTGACTCTCCAAGGTCACATAGTTTTAAAAGAAAAACTGGGATTTGAACCTAGTCCTTTTTTTTTTTTTTTTTTTTTTTGAGACTATCGTCCTGGGTAGAGTACGGTGCTGTCATAGCTCACAGCAAGCTCAAACTCCTGGGTTCAAGCAATCCTCTTGCCTCAGCCTCCCAAGTAGCTGGGACTACAGGCATGTGCCACCATGCCCAGCCAGTATATTTTCTATTTTTAGTAGAGATGGGGTCTCACTCTTGCTCAGACTGGTCTCAAACTCCTTAGCTCAGGGGTCCTCAAACTGCGGCCCGTGGGCCACATGAAGCAGTATGATTGTATTTGTTCCCCTTTTATTTTTTTACTTCAAAATAAGATATGTGCAGTGTGCATAGGAATTTGTTCATAGTTTTTTTTTTTTTAAACTATAGTCCGGCCCTCCAATGGTCTGAGGGACAATGAATTGGCCCCCTGTTTAAAAAGTTTGAGGACGCCTGCTTAGCTCAAGCAACCCACGGGGCTCAGCCTCCCAGAGTGCTAGGTTTACAGGTGTGAGCCATGGTGCCTGGCCTGAATCCAGTCTCACTGATTGCAAAGCCAGAGCTCTTCTCTCCATACCTGCTTCCCCAGAGAACCTGATAGACACCTCGCCTCTGCACTACAGCCTATCTGCCAAGATGCACCCCTGAGTCTACACAAATCCACCTCGACCTTGTCTTCTCATCTGTGTGGAGAATCAAGTCCCCTGACACCAGTGGGACATTCAAGGCCCTTTGTTACCCAGACACCACCTCATCCTGTACTTCATTCCCTTGGCTCTGCACACAGATAGTCGCCTGAGTCACCCACAGTCAAGGTGCACGGTCCTTCAACCAGACATTTCCTCCCATCCCTCGCCCCTCTACCCACCCAACCCTCTTACCCCACCAAGGCCTGGCTCAAAGGCTACTTGTGTCTATGGTCACTACTCCACATCGCTGCTGTGCCATCCCTAGTGTCAGGATCTAGCCCAAGCACACACTGCTATGTACGTCTCTGTCCTGGCTCCAGGTTCCTCACGGCGGAGTCCAGCCTCTCTGAGCTACTTCCTGGTCTGTCCCAGCAGGCTGCCAAGTGTAGCGGTTAAGGCCATGGGCTGTGGAATTAAGACTTCCTGATTTCTAATCCTACTCCGCAACCTGCCAGCTATAAGGCCTTGGGCAAGTCAGTTTAACTGCCCAATGCCTCAGTTTCCCCAACTGGAAAATATGGGTAATAATCTGTTCTTTAGGGTTGCACAAGGATTCACTGACACACGTGAAGTGAATCAAAAAGGCCAGGCACACAGTAACCCCTCTTTAAAATGTGAGCTAATAATATTCCCATAATTGCTGCTTGTCCCAGATTGAATGCCACGCCTGAAGCTGCCCAGTGAACCCCAACCCAGCTCAAGACTTCTTCTCCTCTTCCCTCTCCATGCTCTGTAATAAACCCTGAAGTCAGGGCCATCACAGGCCATCAACAGTGCTTGCAAAACAGTAGCCCTGACGAGTTCAGGCTGGCCGGCTGCACACACAGTGTAGGAGGCCACCCTGCTGCTGCTCTGAGATGTGAGTTAGAGGCACAGCAGCTGGTCAGGGTGGGGAGCAGGGTGTTTCCCACTGGGTCAAGCCCTGAGGATGGGGTGCTGACTGCTCTGCCGGAAGCCAGATTACCATCAGATCCTTCCTTCCCGTGGCCCCTCTCCTCACCTTGAGCCCACTGCTCTCAGCCTCAGAGCCCACGTCCACACCTGTGATGTAAATGCCAAGGCCGTACTCGGCTCCCCCTCGGATTGTGAGGCCCAGTGACCGGCCGTCACCCAGCACCAGGTTCACCTGCAAGAGGGAAGGGAGAGCGTTAGAAGGCCTGGGGGCCATGCCGTTGGGGATTTGAACCTAGCTTTTGTTGGTTCCATTTTGCACTCTGCAAAACTGTCCTATTAAGAAACTGGACAACACCACACAGTCACAGCTGGTTCATGGCCAAGTCAGACCTGGGTTCTGCCACCTCTGCTTCTCTCCCTCTTGGGAGCAAAAGTAGTTTTGCTGCTATTGTATTCAGACTGATGTCAGGAAAGAGCCTGACAGACAGCGACTCTACAGTGTATAGTTCTAACACAGAGGGTTCTGTGGTGTGTGAGAGGGGCCTATCTTGCAGGACAGCGCCAGGTGGGCACTGCTCAGTGGGGTGGGCCTTGCTCCCCAAACAGGATGACCACAGGGTAGGAGAGGTACCTACAAGGCCCACCCAACTCTGGGCCGTGGGCAGAGGACTCACACAAGGTCCCCCTTAGAGACAGATGTCCTGGGAACAGCAGGCTCTGTGGACATGAGCTCTAACTTGGAAACAACTACTAGCCCTGAGATAGGGCTAACTTGGGAACAACTACTAAGGCTTGAACAGGCTTGAGGTGACCTGGGCTCAAAGCCCACGTAGTCCTCTGCCACACGCAGGTCCGTGTGTGTTTGGGAGGTGACCCTGCGTGGCGGTTGTGTATACAGGCTGTGCGCTGGATTGGTGACTTGCTAAGTGCATAACCCTGGGCAAGTTGCTTTGCTTCCCTGTGCCTCAGTTTCCTAAACTGGAAAGTGGGGTGATTAGTGATGCCCACTTTGTTGGACTGCTGCGGGGGATGAACGAGTCACACACAAGATGTTGCCTTGCACAGAGGAAGCCCTCAAAATGGAGGATATCATTATCTTCAGGGTGGCACCCCAGGAAAGCCACGAGGCTGAGCTTCCCCAGGTGCTGGAAATCACCATGAGGCCTCCCTCCAGGGAGATGGCGCACGTGGGCTGCTGGAAGGCAGGGACAGGCTGTGGGGGTACACTGTAGGGCTGGGTTCCATCCACTTGCTCGCCCAGTGCCGAGCCCCTGCTGAGCCTTGTGCTGCACACGGAGTCAGAGAAGAATCTGACTGGGTCCCTTGAGAGGCCCGGGATGTGGCTGGGTGGTCAGAGGACGCTGAGAGGAATGTAGGAGTGCTGCTGTGCTCCCCCCCCCCCAGGACCAAGGTGCTCCTCCCGCAGGGCAGGGAGGCCCTCCCTGGAAACTGCCCCAGGCCATGGAAGCCCCTCACCCAAGGTCACACTCCTCCCTGGGAGCAGGTCCTATTCTGTCTACCGATGGGGTCAGCAGAAGCTGACCCCTGCCTCTTCCACTGACGTCAACTCTGCAGGGCCATCCCAGCTCCAGAGATCCTCATGGGACCTTCTGAGACCTTTGTGGTGATGGCATCACAGCCTACCCTTCTCTCGGGTCACTCCTAGGTCCCCCACTTCTTTTGCCAGCATTGACTCCCAGGGCACTGCTGCTGCTGTAACAAATCACCACAAAGCCGGGTCCTCAGAGAAACACACAGTTGTGATCTGACAGTTCTGAGATCAAACTGTAAAGTGGGCAGACAAGGCTGCATCCCTCTGGGGGTCTGGGGAGAACCATTTCCTGGCCTCTTCTAGCTCCCAGAGGCTGCCTGCATTCCTTGGCTCAGGGCCCCATCCTCCACCTCCAAACCCACGCCCAGCATCTTCAATCAACCTTTCTCTGCTTTCATCACATCTCTTCTCTGAACCCAATCCTCCTGCCTCCCTCTTTTAAGGACCCCAGGGATGACACTGGGCCCACCAGGGAATCCAATATAATCCCTCATCTCAAGACAGTCACCTAATCCCATTTGCAATGTCCACTTTGCCAGTAAGGTCCCTGCTCACAGGTTCTAGGGAGGAGGAGGAGAAGGAGGAGGAAAACATCTTCACCGACCACAAGCGCTCTCCTATAAACCTCATTCAGACAAGTCTTAGTCTCTGGGTACATTCCTGGGAATGTGGAGGTTCCCAGAAATGTGACCATGGAGCCTTGAAGGCTGAGTGGGCAGCCAGGGAGAGAGGAGAGAGCGTGAGCAGCACTGAACACAGACATGGGACCGAGGGGGCATGGAGACATCAGGAGGGGCCGAATGCCCAGGGTGGTGAAGTGGGGGGTGGGAAGGGCTGAGACTAGCCTGGGGGGTGGCAGGGAGCCAGGCCAAGAAGACTGGGCTATAAGGGGACAGTGACAGGTTCAGATGTGGCTAGCAGGAAGACTCCTGGGCACAGGCAGCAGGAGAGAAAGCAACAACTAGAGATCCCCCAGGAGAGGGGAGGCACCTTCAGATGGGGGTCAGGGATGGACAGGGGAGGGCAGGGAGGCTGGCTGAGGGCAGAGTAGGCAGCTCCCACCTGCAACCCCTGCCACCCCTGCCATGCTCGGCAGGACAGATCCCTCCTTCATTCTGCCCCTGCAGGGCACGGAAAAAACACACTAACGCGCCAGCCCCCAGGGCCAACTGCAGTCAATCCTGCCCCTCCCCGAGTCCCTCCGAGCTTTAGGACAGAGCTGGGAGCTTGGGCGTCGTTGCAGCCAGCCCAGGAACACACAGATGGCAGCAGCTGTCTGCAGCAGGCCCCTCTGAATACTAAAGATGAAAACAAACCTCCCCGCCTCCCTGCCACCTCCCTGTAAATTCTTTACATTGGAATAAAATTGAGTCTTTATTACAGAACTGTAATAACAGTTCTATCAACCACAGGGTAATCTGCCTCAATCACTTGCTGGAAATTCAACCAGCGTTTGGCATGAAAGAGAATTCATCTGTGGGAAAGCAAATGAAACTGCAAGAGGCAGCCTGGCCCACCACTGTCACTAACAGTATTAATATAATACTAACTCACTGAATTAGTCAGTAAACGAGTTCGGTATTTCCTACATCCCAGGGGCTGTGCCCAGCTGTCGGGGCCCGGGACTGGCCAGGTCGCTGGCCCCGACCCAGGGCCTCATCAGAGCCAAGACACCAGGTTCCGGCCCCGGCCCTGAAACTGTCTGCACACGGACCACTGTGCTTCCTCGCTCGGGATCAACTCCCCTTAGGTGCCCGGGGGCTATTTGTCTTAGCAAGAGAGAGGGAGAGAGAAAGAAATAGTTTTAGTAGGAGAGAAGCCATCTCAGAGAAGTCTTAGTAGGAGAGGAGCAGCCTTAGGAGTCTTCGTAGAAGGTGCCAGGCAGACACCCTCCGAGCAGGAAGAGCGGAAGTCAGAGTGAGCGGGTCTGTGAAAGAAAAAACGAATGAACAAACCTGGACTAACCTCTCCTGCATCTGCTTAGAGATGTAATCCGTGGCTATTTGCACCACAGGTGTGGAGACTGCCAAGCACTGATGTTCTTGTCTCACGTACTCTCATATTAACCAGAGCCGAATCCCTTCCTCATGCCCTTATCACCAAGGTGTTACCGAGATGTTATATCACACGTGTTTTCTTATAGTTACAGAGTGTTCCAAGCTTAATTTTCGCTTCTCCTTCCCTTGAATTATATGGTATACTACAGTCAGCACTCTACACACTCTACACACATCATCTTATTTAATCCTTTTTCCTCCTCAGTGGTTTCTGTTATGCCCATTTTCCAGATTGGGAAACTGAGTCTCACCCCTCCCTGAGGTTCACACAGTGGGCAGCCCTCCCTGCCTGCCTGCAGAGTGCAGCATTTAACCAGCATTGCATGCTGCCTCTCCCAGGCCTGGGGGCATGTCCTGGTTCTGCCCTTCACTCTTGGGCACCCTTGGGGCAGGCCCCAATGTTTCTCCGATCTTCAGTTTCCCCATTGGTAAAATGAGAATTGTGCAACCTGCATGGGGCATGTACAGCTGGGGGCCCAGTCGCCCCCCTTTCTGACTAGCCACGGAACCTTAGGCGGCCACCTGTAAGGATCACAGGCATCGTGAAGACTGGTCAGGAAAAAACTTGTATACTTCACACCCATTGGCGTGGCTACTATCCAAAAACCAGAGAATAGGAAGTATAGGCCAGGATGTGGAGAAGGTGGAACCTTTGGATACTGTTGGGAATGTAAAATGGTGTAGCCGCTATGGAAAACAGTATGGTGGTTCCTGAAAAAATTAAAAATAGAATTATCATATAATCCAGCAATTCCACTTATGAGTGTGTATGTGTATGTGTGAGTTTATATACTTAAAAGAATGGAAAGCAGGGTGCCAAAGACATATTTATACACCCATATTCATAGCAGCATCTTTTACAATACACAAAAGGTGGATACAACCCAAATTGTAAACTTGGATGAATGGATGAGCTAAATGTGGTATATACCTGTGCTACAGACTGAATGTGTCCCTGCCACAAATTCCTATGTTGAAACCTAATCCCCGATGTAATGGAATTTGGAGGTGGGGGTTTGGGTGGTGATGAGGTCATGAAGGTGTAGCCCCTCAGAAATGAGCTTAATTTCCTTATAAACAAGCTTCACTGAGACCCCCCCCCCAACTCCTTCCACCAGCAGAGTCCACATCTAGGAACTAGGAAGAGGCCCTTCACAGACACCAAATATACTGGCACCTTGACCTTGGACTTCCCAGCCTCTGGGACCACCCAGTCTGTGATATTCTGTTGTAACAGCCCAAAATCACCATGACAGTCTACAGGGCATATAATTCAGCCTTAAAAAGGAAGGAAATTCTGGCAAAAGCTATGACATGGATGAACCTTGAAGACATTATGCTAAGTGAAATAAGCCAGTCACAGAAGGACAACCATGGTGTGATTATATTTATATGAAGGGCCTACAGTGGTCCAATTAACAGAAACAGAAAGTAGAATGTGGTTAGACGAAACTGGGGTTGCGGGGATGGGGAATTGCTGTTTAAAGGATTTTAGTTTTACACAATGAAAAGAGGTCTGGGATTGGTTGCACAGCAATATGAAGGCCTTAACAATACTGAACAGTATACTTAAAAAATAGTTCAGATGGTAAATTTAAGGTTAAATGTGTTTTACCACAATTTAAAAAAAAAAACTCAGAAAACTTCAAATCCACCACCTTGCCCCTAAATTATTTCTCAGTCTTGTCAAGATGGGAGGGCCAAGGTGGGACTCAAAGCAACAGAAATGTTTTGTTACACCCTGTCAGGCCTAGTTAACCAGGTGAGAACCCCAAGGTTCAAGGGCCAGCGACCTGCTAATCAGGATGAGTGTCACCTTCCCCAAGGGTATGACCATGGCAGCTGTTCAGAGGTCACACACATTCTCTGCAACTTGGCAAAGAACAGCATATGTGAGTGGGTCTGATCAAACAGAACTTTGATTCCAATGTGGCAAACATTTATCAAGACTCTGCTATGTTTTAGGACAATGTTTTAGTCATTCATGTAATAAATACTCACTGAGCTTCTATGCTCTTCCAGGCACTAAGAATGTATTAGGGCTCAAAACCAAGCTCCTTACCACCACAGAGCCTACATAGTGGTGAGGAAAGTGGGCCTACTAGTGTGTCCATTTCACAGAATAGGAAACTTAGGCTCAGACAGGTATGCAGCTTGTCTAAGGTTACACAGCTGGCAAGTGGCAGAACTAAGATCAGGACCCAGGCAGTTTTGCCCTCCCTGCCACACTGATGCCATCCCATTTAACCCCCTGACAGATCGATTCTGATTTGTTATCACTATAGAAGCTGAGGGTTAGCACAGAGTGGGAGGGAAGCTGTGACGATGAGCGGTCTGCACCTGCCCCATTCACTCTCAGGGCCTGACGGCCATCTGAGAGCAGACAGGTCTGATTCCCATGTTCTTGCCTCTGCTCCTGCCTTCAGCCTCACAGGATGGTTCTCACTCTGCAGCACAGAGAAGGTCATTTCTGGAAAGGGCTGCAAAACTAAAACCAAATTCAGTGGACAGCATAACGGTTGCCAAGGGTAATTTGGCTACACCTGTGATTTTCACCTCATCATTGCCCTGAGAACCCACTACCTTAGAGATGCACCCATGTGAAGGTTACATTTAGGATTTTTGCACCTGGAGAGACCAAGAGTCTGGTCGCAGCTTTCTGGAATATCAGATGATGGGACCATGCCGCTGTAAAGAACAGAATCTGAGTCCACCTGGCCCCAGGCCCGGGATCAGTGCAAGGGCTCTAGAGACATTAGCACATCCTGCTTTCCAGTAGGGAAATGGAGGTTTCTGTGTTAGGTGAGTAAGAAGAGGAGCGGGGGGAGAGTAGACGACGCTTCAGTGCAGAGCTGCGGGCTCTGGGAAGGCCTCTCTCTAGCGTGGTTCAGGGTGCGTCCTGCCTCCTTTGGTATATGTGTCCTCCCTGGAGCATCATTCTTTCTGCCCTCTGCATTCTTATCTAAGTTGCTCCAAGACTCCCAGAGAGCACCTTATGTGCCACCAACCCTCTGGCCCACTCAACTCCAGCAGAGAGTCAACACGCAAGATGTCTTTGAAGCTGCTGGCCTCAGGCCTACCTCAGGGCCTTTGCATGTGCTGTCCTTGCTACTTGGCTTTTCAGTTCTGAAATGGTACATGATGGCTCCTTCTCCCTCTCTAGGTCTCAGCTCAGAAGCCATCTCCTCGGAGAGGCTGTCCTGGCCCACCTTGTCCAAAGCAGTCCCTCCCACCCTGTCACTCCCTTCCCACTTTTGATTTCATTTCCATGATTTTTCACCATCTGAGTTACCTTGCTCGTTCACACTCATTTCTGGATTGTTGTCGCCCTCTCCCCACCACCTCCAGACTCACTGGAAGCTTCCCCAGAGCAGGGCATCTCTCTTGCCTCTACTTTATTCCCACTTCCTGTGGCGTCATCGGGCACACCGCAGGTGCTCAGGAAACACTGGCTGACTTGGTGAATGGGTCCCGGTGGCCACAGTGCTCAGTCTCAGATTCCTCATCCGTAAAATGGGGACAATGACACCCACTGCAGGGCAGCTCTGAGGACTTAGGAAGATGCCGTGAGAGCTGTCAATCAATGAGAATCTCTACTGTAAAGCTCATGCTCAGGAAAGGTGCTCCAGGAAAAGATAAAGCACGTTTCCTGCCCAACACTGAAGGCTGCCCTTGAACATGACTTAATGCTACAGACAGCATCTCTCAAAATTGCCAGAGAGAAACATTCGTTGGTGGGGAGGGGAAGTGAGAGCCCACCCAGCCCTGGCAACCTTGAAGGCCAGGTGGCTGCTGTGGCAGCGCATACCAAGAGCTACCCGCTGCTGCTCGTACCTGGGACAGAAGCCACTCTGATCTCTGCAGTGTCCTGCATGTTGATGTTTGAGCAAAGAACACAAAACACATTAAATGAACTTTATAGTCTTATCAATAGGAAAAGGAGAGCTGAGAAACAGTCTCCAGAGGGAAAGCATTTGGCCCGGAGCCCCAAGCTGTGTGGCCTCCTGGCTGTTGGCATCCAGGTCCTAAAACCAGACAGCTGTCTAGAGGAGCTACATTCCTGGTTCCAGGAGCATTCAAGGGATGCAATGCAGACAGCACCCAGAAAGGAGACTAAAACATCAGGGGACCATCTCAGTCTTTTTGATTTTTAAGGAACAGTCTAGGTCTGGGGTAAAAAGGGCTCCATGGGAGACATCCATTGATGCCCTTGTCTGTTTCTTTAGGTTACAACATCCCACAGTGCCTTGGGCAACTATCCCTCACCAGCTACAATCTTGGTATGTCCATCAATCAAAGTGCCCAGGAGTCCCCACCAGCCCAGGAGGTGCTCCCTCCCTGGAATAGGAATCTTCAGGGAAGGACACAGAGAAAAGAATGGTGGGGCACCCTGAGCTTCTCAGCTTCAATTCTGGGACTACCTGTATCCTTCCAGTAAATTCCAGCTTTATTGAATGGCCAGGTATGGTTTCTGTTGCTTATAACCCAAGATCCACATTGCAAAAGGTTCCCTGGGGAACAGGGAGCACTGGCAGCTGCATGCGGCCGTGTAGCTGGACAGGATCAATGGGAAGTTCAATTATTTCTAATTTGAAGAAGTGCCCTGAGCTTTCTCTCTTCTCCTTTCCTGGGGGCTAGAATGGGGGCCTGCTATGGCCCAGCTTCAACCATCAGAAGGGAGTAACACCTTAGGGGATGGAAGCTGGAAGGGATGTAGATGAGAAGGTCCTAGGGCACAGCTGTCCCCCCAGACTAGACTGCTACGTGAGAGAGAAAGGATCCCTCCCATTTAAATTACATTTGGGTTCTTTCACTGCGGCAGCTTAGCTTATATCATAATATACACTGCACAGGTCACAAAGAAAAGAAAGAGAAAAAAACAATAAAGACCCTTCAGTGAGGACTTGAGGCAGAGCCCCCATAGAACACAGGACCTTCTTCCAGCCTGATAGAAGCTTCACTCTTCTGGGTGTGTCTCAGGAGCCAGCCTCCTTCCCACGTCCTGCTCACCTTTTTCTCATCCCCGCCTTGCAGGAGGTGCAGGGTGCTCCTCTGGCCACCCTCCTGCTGCCTCAGGGCACTGCCGTGGGTCTGGGGCAGGCCCGAGGGCGGGGAGATGCTCCGGCCCTGCGGGTCCACCCAGGTGTAGATGTGGTTGGTGACATAGCCCCCGGGGATGCGCCCTGTTGAGTATACGGACAGCACCAGCTTCTTGGAACCCTTCAGAGCCTAGAGAGAGAGGGGGACACACAGGTTAGAGAAAAGGTGGGGGATGAGGAACACCTTTCCATTACCCAGCTCTCCCTTCCTCTCAGGATGCCTCTTAAGCCAGCTCCTAAATTCTTTCCTTTTAAAACCCTCAGTTTGTCCTATGGAAACAAGGACATTGTCCTGTCCTACTGCCTTCATGAAGTGGTCCAAATGTAAGAACTATGCTCTCTTAGGCTACTTGTGTGGAAAGTGGTTACCACTGCAGGCCTGCTTGCAAGGCTGGCCTCTGGCTGGTATCTGGGAACTTGGACTTGGGGAGTGTCCTCACCATGGTAAGTGTGGCTCTCTGTATTTAAACTGTGCAAACAGTGTGGTTTATGCTGAACACCTGCCTTCCTTCTGGAGTCTGGAGGGTGAGCCCAGGTAGGCGGCGTCTATGTGACCAGCCCCTTCTAAAAACTTGGGGTGGTCTCTAATGGGCTCCCTGCTGGACAGTGTTTCACACACATTGTCACACCTTGATGTTGGAGGAATTGAGCGAGTCCTGTATGACTCACAGAGAGAGGACCCTTGGAAGTCTGTGCCTGGTTTCCTCTGGACTTTGGTCAGTGAGCCTTTTCCTGGGCTTGTTTTGCTCTGTGTTCCCGTATGCTAAATCCCATGAGCCTTTCCTGTGAATCACTGAACCCAGGTGTGGTTTTGCCGACCCCGATACAATACCAGACAAGATAGTCAAGAGATACAAACAGTAATGATAGCTCGACATTTATAAAGGACCTGTACGTGTCAGGCCCTCTGCTCTGCACCTGGGCCGCATTATCTCATGGAATCCTCCCGGAACCCAATCCTGGTGGGGAGGGATCTTGTTACTCAGATGAGGAAATGGAGGGAAGTCACCTGCCCACGCAGCGATTAAGAAATCCCTTTCCCATAGTAGCTGATTTTGATGGTAGGCACCATCTTGACTGGACATTTTCCAGTCTGTGAATGGAACCACCACGTGGAGAGGTAAGCCCAAGCTCTAGCCCTGGGGTGCAAGCTGAGATCCACCATATTGCTTTCCCCCAAGGCACCTGCAGCTGAGATGAAGATGCTTATTCAGGGAGATAGTTACTTAGCTGTAGGATTCACAGCAAACAAGTCCCGTGTTAGAAACTAAAGATTTATGTAGAAGCCGCGGCCTTAACATGATGCTACTTTGGAGATGTGGCCGTTGGAAGAAAATTAAGAGTTAGATGAGGTCATGTGGTCTCTGCATGAAGAGTTCAGGCCTTTCCTCCACATGAGAACACAGCAAGAAGGTAGCAGTCTGCCGGCCTGGAAGCAGGCCACCAGCACCTCGATGGCACCCTGATCTCAGACTTCCAGCCTCCAGAACTGTGAGAAACCAGATTTCTGTTGGGTAAGCCACCCAAACCCTGGTATTCTGCTATGGCAGCGGCAGCTGACTGGCTGTGTGAATAAAGGATGGTATCCCTGCATACTGAAATGTTATGCTGCACTGAAATCATGTTGACAAAGAGTTTGTGATGCCATGGAAGTGTGAGATATTTGTAATGTGGGGTTAAAAGATTATAAATCATGTCATACTGTAGGGACTCAGTTGAGAGAAAAATCATACAGGAAAAATGAAACAAAACAAAATTGAGAAGCAATACCCGAGATCCTAGCAGTGCTTCTCTCTGGGGGGAGGATGACAGGTGACTATTATTTTGCTCTTCCTGTGTCCCAATATTTTCCAAATGTTCTACAGTGAGGGTACGCTGCTTTCAACATCAGAAAAAAAGAACACCCGAAGAAGGTGGGGAACACTTAGCTCTTTCTCTCCAGAACTTTTGACAACTTGCCACATACTCAGTTCTACTGAGGCCCCAATACCTCCAACAGATGAACTGGACAAAGAGCTGAGCTTTCAAAGATGGTGGAGAGCCCTGGCTGGACAGGGCCTGCAAGAAGAGGTGACTCTGACATCTAATCTCTCCCAGAGGAGGAAGAGTGAGCCAGGAAGTGCCCGGGCCCACCATTCCCAACTCAATACTAGTCCTAGTGGAGGGACAGTGAGAGGAAGGCAGCTTTCCAAAATTCTGCCTTTAAAAAAGACTTTTGAGAAGATGAGCCCAGAAAGATTTGCAATCTTCTTTTAGCATTCGCTCCTGTGACAGAATAGTCGGGAAAGTCAAATTTCTGTTAGGTTGATGCAGAATGGAGCAAGCCTGGGACCAAGTGGACTTCTGCAAGAACAAAGTGGAGTGTGGGTCCTGGGGTACAGGTGGTGTGAGCAGAAGCCTCGGAGGCCACCTGTCCTCTGTGTCCCCTCACATCTTCCCAGCCCCTCTTCCCATTCCCTCTTCCACAGGGTGCAGCTCACTGCTCTGATGCTGCTCCAACTGGCCTGCCTCCTGCTCTGCTCCCTCTTAGACATGCTGAGATCATGCCCCATCATTCATCCACCAGGACTGACTGTGTGCTCAGGCGACAGGACATAAAGCATCATATCCTCATGATGCGTGCAGCCTGGTGAAAAACAAGCCATCACCTGGTGCACAGTAGGTCCTCATGACACTTGTGCCTGCATTGTCTGACACACAGTATGTCCCCATGATACGTAAGCCTGGTAACAGAAAAGGCATTGCCTGACACACAGTAGGTCCTTATTATGCTTGTAGCATGGTGAGAAACAAGGGAGGTCCACAGTAGGTCCCTATGATACTTGTGCCTGGTAAGAGAAAAGGTATAATAACCTGTCACACAGTAGGTCCTAAGAAAAGACTGGTCTGATTGAGAAAGCGAGTAAGTACTCTTCCCCCTCCTTCCCCTTCCCCCCAAACCCCATCACATCCACAGGCGTTCTCCTGAAGCCACATCTAATTTGGAAGGTTGTGGGAGAGTCAGGAACAGAGAGGTGCAACCCCATGGATTGTGGGGTCAGGCAGAATGGGACTGACCGCACTCCTGCGTGTGATCCGAGAGTCCCTGGGCAGCTACTTCCGCTCACAAAGCAGCATGTGTGAACTGAAGGATGACACCCACCTCCCCGGGGTAGAATGGGTTAAATTAGGCATGTGCATGAAATCCAGAGCCTTGGCACACAGTAGGAACTCAGCAAACAACACTGCCCCTGCCGCCTCTCCCCCAGAGCGTCTGCATGGAGAAGGCAGAATCACACCGCAGAAAAGCACTATCCAAAGAGTTACAAAAAACAAAACAAAAACCCAAAAACCTGGGGGAAAGAATAATGTGCAGAGCATCATTTGTATTCTTTATTGCTGGCAATACTAGAATCCTCTTGGTCAGTTCTATAAATAGGCAAGCAGCAACCTTGAGAGCAAGAGGAGGTTAATGCTTTTGATGAGAACACCACGGAGAGCCAGCGCCGGAGAGGCCCCGGCAGGTCACTGAGTCTCCCACATGCTGCTGCCCCCGAGGCTTTGCAGAGGGGGTCCCTGAAACCTCGAGCTGGGAAGGGACAGACAGGTGTGGGTATGAGAGGCACAGCCCAGCACACGGGGCAGCGCTGGGCAAGCCCTTGCCTCCCCATGCCTCAGTTTCTTCATCATAAGAGCATTCCGTTACCTGTGATTTTGGCTATTTGGGCATGAATGTGAGCTTTCCATGGGTCTTGGAGAACAAGACCCTTTGAATACTCCTCTGCCACTTTATTTTTTTCTGGCAAAACTGAAGAAAAACAAGATTCCTGAGACCCATTTTCAACATCTACACAGGCTTGGTGCAGTGGCCGTTGACATCCCCTGGGAATGGCTTCACCCCTTGCTTTTTCTCTTTTTCTTTTTTTAGGAGACAGGGTCTTGCTCTATCACCCAGGGTGACCCTATTTTCTCAGCTCCCAAGTAGCTGAAGCTATAGGCATATACCACTGGTTAATTTTTAATTTTTTTTTTTAGAGACAGACTTTCACTCTGTTACTGCAGTCTGGTCTTGAACTTCTGACCTCAATGATCGACCCACCTCAGCCTCCCAAATCTGCTGCTCTTTAATATAACTAGAATCTGTGTATGTCTCACAGAGGAAGGGGAAGCGGGGAGTCTAAAGTCCAATGCTTTTTTGCCTCCATCTTTACAATTGTTTGCTCTTATTCTAAAGGACATCATTAAACAGAGGAGCTCATTCCTAAAGAAAGCTGGCTGCTTCTTGCCCAACAGTGACTCCGCCGGCCTTCCACACTCAATTACCACTGCTGCCTTTATCCCTGAGGTTCAGGCCATCTGGGGCATGGCGAGTCTTTGCTCACGGTTAGGTACACCAGCCCATTCATTCTACCTCCCTCACCAGAGCGAACCTCAATCACCAGCAGCTGCAGGCAGCAGGGCAAACGAGAAAGCTCTGGCCCGTGAGGCAAGAGGCCCAGGCACACCCCTGCTATGCCCTGGTGACCTGGGCTACCTCCTGGCTTGCTGGTGATCTGGGCTACCTCCTCCCTTTGCTAGGCTCGGTTTCTGGCAATAAGCAGGTAAGACAAGTGTTTGCTAAGGTTCTTCCCCCAGTTAAATTTCTATGTCTCCCTGCTCCAGGGCTGCAGGTAGAAGGACCAGCTATGTTTACTTGCACGGTAGTCAAGGGTCATTATAGCATGGAGGTCAGTGCTTTGGGACATCCATGCATGGACTCCTGGCAGGCCTGAGGGTTGGGCCTGCCAGGCTCCTGACCCCTGGGGGACTGTCCTCAGTCTCTCCCATCTCAGGAATGAGCACTCAAACTGTGCTGGCTCTTGTTGCTACCTGGTCACTGAAGCAGATCCTTGAACCTGGTCCAGAACTTGGGGCTTTAAGATTCCACAGTGTTTAAGAGAATACCAGAAGGGCAGATGGAGAACCTGAGGCATGGCAGGATGCACACCCCAACTCAGCACTGTCCATGGCAGTAGCAGAACTTTGAAGGGCCTTGAAGGCCAGGAGGTTGCCCCTCAGATGGGGTCATGGCTGTGTCCTTGCTCTTTGGAGACAGCTGCCTACAGAGGGTGGATCACATTAGAGCAACCTGCAAGCTCTACCTGTGTGCGCCTCTCCCACCATGGCAAGTGGGCAAGTCTTCCCAAATCGACCGCCTGTCAGCTGTGCCACCTCACGTAAGTTACCAAACCTCTCTGTCCATCTGTCTCCTGCAAAATGGAGATCATAACTTCACTCTCTCTCCAGGTACAGGAGCCCTGTTAGCACAATGCCTGTCATTTAGCAATACTATGAGCTACAGCTAAGAAGAAAAAAAGTTAAGGTTCAGACAGGGCCCAATGCAGGGCCGGGGCAGTCATCAGAGTGCTCTATTCCCTTGTTTATCATTATGGGTTCACTGGCGAAATTCAACCCTGGGGCATTCCACCACCTCGGATCATAGAGAAATCTCGATCTGACCCGGCAGATGGCATGGCTGAGATGCTATCCATCACCAGATGACGATCCAGGCAGCACATTATGATTATGGAAATGTAAATTATATGTGTTATGTCTTCAAACTTAATAACCTGTTACTTGGATTAATGCTCTCAGGAGGCAAATATGCCTCACTCAGCTCTTTGGAGTTGTCTCTGAAGCCCCACAATCACAGATCAGGCTGACAGAGTCTCTGTTCAGCAGAGGAGTGAGGCAGACCGGAGAGTGTCACGGTGTGGGGACGAATGGGTTGTATTAACACAGCATAACGCAAGTACGCTTCTGTGTTTCAAGGCGTGCACCAAGTACAAGCATGAAGTAAACCACAAGGTCACAAGACTATCAGATTACTGTGCTGAGAAACATATGCTGAAGAAGTGTTCCGAACAAGTCCCAAGTAAGGACACATAATGGTGATTCACCAGCTCATTTCAGGCACCGGCCTCAAGGGGCAAGGGTGTCTCTGTTCTTTTTGGGAACAGAGATTCTCCACTTCAGGAAGGAGAGCATCTAAGATGCAGGTTAGTGATCTGGAAAGGAGGGAAGGACAATGTACTCTTGTTCTTCTCCTTGACTTTCTGGGGCTTGCGGTCAGACACACTGAGCAGTGATCTGTGCTCTGCTGATGACTTGCTTTGTAACACTGAGAAAATTACCTAACCTCTCTGTGCCTGCTTCTGCATTTAAAAAGCAACAAGGATTATTAAGTTGAGGTAGACTATTTGTATAGTACCTAACATGTAGTAGTTACTAAATTCATGCTAAGTCCCTTCCTGAGCCTGCCAGCTCCTTCTCCCAAACACAAGCCTCAGAAATTCTCTAAATCAAGGTGGACACAAAATACATGAGCAACTCTAGCCATTCCTCCTGTCCTCTCTTAAGAAACATTTTTCTGGTTGGGGATGGTGGCTCACACCTGTAATCCTAGCACTCTGGGAGGCCGAGATGGGTGGACTGCTTGAGTTCAGGAGTTCAAGATCAGTCTAAATAAGAGTGAGACCCTGTCCCTACTAAAAATAGAAAAACTAGCTGGGCATTGTAGCGGGCTCCTGTAGTCCCAGCTGCTTGGGAGGCTGAGGCAAGAGGATTGCCTGAGCTCAAGAGTTTGAGGCTGCTGTGAATTATGATGACACCCCAGCACTCTACCCAGGGTAATGGAGTGAGATTCTGTCTCAAAAAAAAAAAGGAAAGAAAAAGAAAGAAAGAAACATTCTTCTTTTCTTTAATCCACACTTCCTTATATCTGCCCTGCCTTTAACATTCAGCGCCTTTCCCACAGCTTCCAGGAAACCTTCCCAGATTGTAGCTCTGTCTTCTGAGAGCATCCATCACGCTTCTATAATTTGGTTGCCCTCTATGCTATAACTCTGAGTCACATTCATAATCCTGTCTTTAGTATGATAAGTTTCTTGGGGCATATTTCATGTTGTTTCCTATATAACTTCCTTTTCATTCATTTATTTACCCATTTATTTACCCAACAGAATATTTAATGAGCTTTCTATATGCCAGGTACCCCCCAGAATCTGTTCAAACCAGGGCATGGAAAGAGCAGCCCATGAGACTTAGAGTCAGGCAGCCCATGCTTCTCCACACTGATGTGAGCGTGTACCATGATACACATGGAATCTAGAGAGAAACGCTGAAGCAGTAATTCCCACCTGCCAACCACAACCTTGGGCAAGTTACTTAACTCGATAATGCCCAACCAAAAACAGTGACATTATTTCACCTGGTGAGGATTAAATTCATTAATATATACAAAGTATTTAATATCTGGAACATAAGTAAGAACTATAAAAGGGTTAGGTGTTATAGAGAACCCAGACCCCACAGTGGAAGTCTCAACCCACCATCCTTGGTAACCACTGTTACATTTGGGTGTCTGTCCCTCTTGACTTGTTCTTACATTTTATAAACATGTGTATGTACCTATGTAAAACTATCACCTGATTTTTACATAAATCGACTCATATTGAATACTTTCTACTCCCTCTTTTTTTCCCAGCCAAATAACCTATTTTAAGGATCTTTCTTCACCACTCTAATGACATTAAGCTCATCTCTTCCCACACTACCTCCTGTCCTCTGTCAGGGACTCACTGCCATTGAATTCTCACTCCCCTATCAATGGACATTTAGGTTGATTCTTGTGTTTTGCCAGCACAAACACTTGCAATTGACATCCTTTTACATGCTATCTTGGAGCACAGGTGCATGTAATGCTCTACAGAAAAGTGGAATTTCTAAGGCGGCAAGCAGTGTGTCTATTCATGCACAGCCACATTTCTTTGGGAAGTTATCCTCTAGGGCACACCGCCATCCCTGTTGTAGTTCCCATAAACATCTGCAGGGGGCAGCACTATACCACTTGGGCCTACACAGATCCTGAATCCCAGCACTGGATGGGGCTGGGTGAGGACCACCCAATGGTCTTCTCCCAAGGCAGGGCTCACTCTGTTTTCTTCCACAGGCTTCAGAAACCTCCCAGTTTAGGCAAATCTTCCAACTTCATCTGGGAGCTAAATCTTGGGCTCTAAATTCTTGCAAACCACCAAAATAAAATGAATAACCTGGTGGTGTCTTAGAGTGGGGACCCCCTTAAGAGTTTTCCAATGGCAGGAAAGCTGTTCCCAAAACAATGATCCACCCTTTCCTAGTTTTGAGACTTCAGACAAGTTGTTTAACCTCTCTGGGCCTCAGCTTCCTCATCTATTAAATAAGGCTATTAATGCCTAAGCTCATGGGTTATCGTGTGAACCAGATGAGGATGAGTGAGAAAACGTATGCAAAGCATCTTACACTGGGTGTGATACCCAGAAGGTGCTTGGTAAATGGGGGCTGACATTAGTAACAGTAAAATTACAATGATGACCACATGTTTATTCTTCCCACTGCACAGATGAAAAAAGAGACTCAAGGTGGCAGAGTCTCTAATGCAAGGTTACAGAGAGGGTAAGGATATAAATCTTGAACTCCCCCAACTCATGTCCCCTCCCACTTCTCCCTACCGCCCTCTCACCAGTTGTTCAAAGGGATTCAGATAACACCAGGCCAACCCTGCAGCGTGGCCCAAGACAGACAAGCAGAGGGTTTTTAAAGAGGACGTGGGAGTTACAGGCTGTAAACAAATGAGAGCCCCTCAGACTCTTGAACCCTAAGCAGATACGAGCACAGGCAAATGGGCTTTAAAAGTCCCTCCCCATTCAGCCCTCCCTTCAGGAAGGACAGAAAATGGTGCTGTGGACTCCCCACACCAGTGGCATATTTTCACGTCTCGAGAAAGTGAAGCCCTAATTAGTAGCACTGTCTTCAGAACGCCTTCCATCTGCACCATTTCTATCTGTGTTAATTACCTCTTATAGGGACCACTAAACTGCAACAGCTTCCCTGCCTCCTCTCTTGGGCCCCAACCACTCTCTGCAGCAGAGAGTGAGTCCTTTTAAAATATAAGCGGACCCTGGCTCTTCTCTGCTACAAACTCTCCCCACAGCTTCTGATGTAAAATGCAAACTCCCTGCAGTGCGTCTCAGGCCCACGTGGCCAGCCCTGCTGTCTGGCCGACCTCGTCTCTTGCCTGCCACCTGAGCTTTTGTACAGGATCAAGTACTCTAAGCTCTTTCCACTTCAGTCCTTTGCACATGCTGCTCCTGTTCCTGAAAGTACACATCTCAACATACTTACTTAAACAAGTGATTATTTTATGTAGACCTCTCTCAACTGACCAGAAAGGCAAGAAATTCTTACAACCTGATCTGTAATGTAGCAATAAATAGAACACCTTGGAGGTGGTAAGTGCCTCCTCATAAAATGAGAAACAGTGAAGAAAATGCAAGGAATTGACCATGAACAAGGAATTTTACCTCTCCCGAAGCACCAGTGATTTCGCTAGTGAAATAGAAATAATTTAAATAAATTTCTCTTTTTGCCTTGTTTGCTAGGAAGCTCAGAATTCAATTTAGAGATGAAATACTGCTCCTGTCAAGGACACCCACACACATACTTTCCAGCATCATTCTTTATTCCATTACCTTTCTAATGAGGTGCTTTTCAGGTTAATTCACTCCATTTTTTTTTTTACCTAAGCAGCAATATTAATTATAAACATATTAACAAATAAGTTAATGAGCTATATAGAGTTTAAAGAGGATGTTAAACCTCACCATTCACATGGTAGATGCTCAACATACCGAATGCCAAGTGGATGAATAAATACCTTGATCTAAGCACATCTCTAGGTGTAGATACATCTCTAGGTGTAGAGGCAGAAATACTTTTTATTGATGTCTGGGCAGTAACTGCTTTCTCCCCCTACCTCTCTATCCACTCTTCAGAGCTGCTTTGCAGCTGCTGAGTCTAGTCTAACAACACATGCCATTTGTAAATATTTCCTTTTTAAAAAGTCAAAAAAAAAAACTGATTTCTGTTCCGATGGTATTTATCTTCGTTCGTTCTTTACAAGGTTTTTGTTTCCAGTCCTTATCTTAAACATAGTTATTGTTATTCAATTTTAAGCCTCTTTAATTTTGTGAAGGCAAAAAGTAGAAACCAAATAAACACATGTACATGTATTAAAAAAAGTCAAAAAAGTATTATTTCTGTATTCTTTTGGAATGATGACATACCGGGGTAACGCTCTGGTGAGAGAGAATTCACTATTTCTCAAACAACTGTGGCTTCACAGTAGCATCTCCAACATCTGTGCACCTGCCAAGGGGCCGGGACCCGGGGCACAGCTATGCCACGAGGTGGCCCACCTGCTCCAGCTCTGTGTGGTCATCTCGCTTCCTTGAGCTGTTACATCCCAAGGTAAATCAACTGGATGGCAGGGCAGCTGTGAGAGCCCTTCCAAGACCCCCTCCCTGAAATGCATCTCAGCTCTCAGCAGAAAGATCATGACACAGCATGACAATATATGTTGAAACAGAAAAGCAAGGAAGTGGATGATTCAACAATTGAGGGAATGGGACAAAAGGCCAGGGGAGAGAGTGAAGAAATGGACTGGGTAGGATGGGAATGGAGTTATCTTCTTCTCCTCTTTTTGGTTTTCTTTACGGCTCTTTAAATCTGCCTTTAATTTGGGCCTTACAGGGTAAGTTTTTTTTAAAAAAAAAAAATAATAATAATAAAGCATTCATCCCTTCTACCTCCTATTCTTTATGCGTTTGACCTTCTCCAAGGGCTCAGTGTGAAGATGCAGAAAGAAACCTTGGCTCCCTTACTGGAAACGCTGGGATCTCAGGGGCGTAATAGGGACTTGACATTTTGAGCCCCTGCTCTCCACTATCATTGTTCCTGAATGTTTAGGCTCTGTGAAAAGGAAAAACATGAACAATCAAAGAAAGGGAAAAAGAGTCTTGACCTTGGGGATAATGCTACCAGAAATCTGCAAGAAAGTCACAGAATGTCCACCCCTTTGCAAAACAACTCACAAAACTAGGACAGAGCACATTCCAGAAAGATATTGATTCCTTTTTAATGCAATTCTTCAATTATCCTCTAATCCTAGCTTTTAGTCTCTTATAATTTAAGTAAACTGCTTTATAAATGTTCTTTTAAATTTTGTCTCTTTATTCTATTTTTTTCTTTAAGGAAGAACTAACAAGATTCTAGGAATTGTAAATATAATCACTAAGAGATGAGCCCCGATGGGTTTGCAATGGCGTGTTTTGCTGTCCAGGATTGATGTGCAAAGCACACAGATCCATCAGGGATATTTGTTTATACCAATACCATCTTCTTGAGTAGATCTGTATATTGATGGGGGTTATTGTCCTCCCAGACTCTTTTATATCATTGTCTCTTATCACTTTCTGAACATTCTCAGTTGAAAAGGTGATGGGCTTCCAACTTAATACAACCTCACACTGAAGAATCTGAATTTAAGATGGATGAATCAACTATTTCCTAAAAAACCTACTCATAAGATATCAGGAAGAAAAAGAATGATAGATTTGGTGACATCAAAATGTAAGACTCTTGTCATTAAATGGGCATAGGATATCAATAACTCATATACCAAATATACATGTGTAAATACTTATGTACAAACAATAAATATGTAAAAGTGTTCAACTTCACTATTTAAATTATGCAAACTAAAATAATGGGATACTTTTTTGTCTATCAGACTGGCAAAAATAGGATACTTTTTGTCTATCAGATTGGCAAAATGGAAAAGAAATATAATATCCGGTGTTGGCATAGCTAGAGAAAAATGAAGAATCTCAAACACTGTTAAATGTTGGTAGGATGGATTATAAAGAAAACAAATTCCTTTCCAACAGCCGTTTGGCAACAGTTAATCAAAAGCCTTAAAATTATGCCTCTTCCCCAAGCCAAAGCCACCTCTAGAAAGACAGCCCAAGGAATTATTAGAGACACACTTAAAGATTAACGGGCAAGAATGTTTAAAGCAGCAATATGGATAATATTTAAAAAACAAACTGTCCAACAAGAAGAAATTGGTTAAATAAATCATGTACCTCTTCACTACAATATATTATGCAATTGTTAAAAATTGTGTTCTAGAAACATTTATCAAGGTGGGAAAACAGCCATGATACATTGCCTGGTAAAAGAATCAGGCTAGATAACTTTGCTCAGAATGGCAGTTTTGTAGAGACTATCCAGTGTAAACACAGATGCTCTCAAATTGTCAACAGTGATTACTTCTGGGTAGGTGGGAGGGTGGGATTATCAATGAGTTTTGTTTTTCATCATTTTTTTCCTGGGCTGTCCACGTTTTAAAAATTGAGCCCATATAGCTTAAATCATTTTTAAAAAGAAGGAAACACACCCACAGGGGCAGATCCCTCTACGCCCCATGTTTCCTATGAACCGAACACAATGACCTTTTAACTTGTCCAGTCTGGACAGGGTTGATGACCACCAGCCTTTTACCTGAGACCCAGAAAAGACCCTGCTTTCATCCTCAAAATGAGCTGATCTGGTAGTGTTGATGAATTCAGACTCGGTCATTCAATGAGATGATTTCACCAACCACCAGTTTATTTCAAGGGGGGTTGAGTTGAGGTCACAGTTAACTATCAGGGTATTTCCACAGACAATGTCTGAAATAAAAATCTGACAAAGGTCATGACTGGTGAAAGAGACAACAAAGAAGGAAGAGAAAAAAGGAAAGGAAAAAGTGCCCAGTGCCACCTCTGCCCCTGATCTCTAATCAATAAGATACAGAGTGTGCCTGGGAAAGGGCAGGGTGGCCCTAGCCAGGGCATTCTGGTTCCTTCTGAGTTTTCTCATCAAATGGCTATAATGACATTTCATGCCAGGAACAAACTCAGGGAGGAAATGTGTATTTACTGAACCTCTGCTCCTGCCAGCACCTCACTGGGCCACATACCTCGCTTGCCTGTTAGAGGCAGCGAAAGCCGTGGCAATGAGCATGCACTTTGGAGGCAGAAGAGCTGGTCCTGTTGTGTCCATGGCGAGTCACTTCTGGTTCTGTTTCCTCTCCTGGGGGGCTAAGGTCAGTGAGGGACACACACGAAACCCACGCAGAGCTCGTGACATCACACAGAAGATTTCCCACCGTGGGGATACTTATTAATGTCCTAAGTATTGTAAGCATCTTACACATGTTGTCTCTTTGTATTCTACAGTGCCACCAGGGGCATCATCTTGTAGGAAAATGACCCTAACACAGCAGTTTGCACACAGGTGATCATCAAAAGTTCACACTTCAATTCTTTCCCTGAATGGTCATTCGTATCTCCACTTTAGAGATAAGAAACCTGAACAGTGAAGTAACTTACCTGCCATTTTACTGTTATTCACAAAGAGGAATCTGAGCACCAGAGAGGTTAAGAAGCTTTTTCAAGACCTGACAGCTACCAAGAGGCAGAGCCAGGGTTAGACACCCAGAGACTCTGGCCTCAGGGCCCAGGCTCAGGCACTACAGGGTGTCTCTCTCGCCACTATGGGTGTAAAGATACAGGCCCTCAAGTCCACAGAACCTAGGTTAAATCCTGCCACTTTCTGGTTTTGTGGCAACAGGCAAGTGACAAACTTGGTAATTTCACAAAACAAAGCGGTAACCGTGGTACCTACCTTGAACTTCATGACGCTGTTTTGATGTTTATATTAGTTTATACATACAAAGTACAAAGAACAGTGTGTGGTCTTTGCAAGCCCTACATTCAAAGTTTATTATCATTCGGCAAGCAACAAAGAAATCACCAGGGAATATATTATCGTGGCCCAAGTGACAGGGCAGGAAAGAAGATTCCCGAGATGGGGGCAGTGGCTGGGTGGGCAGGTCAGCTGGGAAGCGTGCACTGAGGTTGGACCTACTGTCCTGTGGGCAGCACAGGGGCAGAAAACAGAAGCCTTGTTTCAGAAGAGGGCATGCTGCTGGTCTGGCCAAGTGTGGACTCGATTTGGGAAAAGGATTGTCAGCAGATAAAAGGCGATTGGATCAGGGCAGCCCAAATGCCAGGTTGAGGAGCTTGG
Source organism: Nycticebus coucang (assembly GCF_027406575.1). NCBI lineage: Eukaryota > Metazoa > Chordata > Mammalia > Primates > Lorisidae > Nycticebus > Nycticebus coucang. The sequence continues at coordinate 23,406,457 of NC_069781.1, read as the reverse complement.
CCTCTGCCCTGCAGGCTCCCAGCTCAAGCGCAGCGTTCCAGGTCTGTGTGCGGATTGATCAGCTTGACCAGATACACATTTAGAGTGCACCCTGCCACCTCCGGGATGGAGAACGGACTGGCGCACAGATGAGCGAGACAGGAGACAGACAGATGGGGGAGCAGCCGCTGCAGCTCTGCAGTGATGGTAGAGATGGCAGGGACCGGGGGAAGTATGGTATGAAAAGTGCTGGGGAGAGGCCAGGCCTGGTACAGTCACCAAGGGAGAGAGCAGAGAAGACCAGGCCAGGGTCATTGACTTGTGAGAAGTCCGTGATTTGAGGGGGAAAGGAGGAACCACCATCAGAGGGCTGGAAATGAGCCAGGATTTCCAGAGCAAATAAAGAGATTCCTAATACTGGAGAAGAGGTGAAAATATAAATAAAAAATGAATACCTACACTAAAAGGAGACACAGATCTTCCGCAGAGACAGCAAGGCTAGCAGATGGATGGAGATTCAGACATCCAGGGAAGCAGAGAAAGAATTGGAGGAAGATCTGTATGTGTATGTTGACCTTTGAAGTAAAAATCTCAAGATTTGAAGGGACTCCTGGAGGAGGACTAGAGAGAGCTGGTAGAAATTTGGGAGGTTTAGGGCTCCCCAAAGAGGGAGAGGAGGCAGGCACAAGAAGAGAACTAAAGGAAAAGGGTACACTGGGTCCAGACACAATGCAGGATGCCACCTGTCCACATGGGACAGGAGGACAGAAATGGTAGGAGAACCCCTCCCCTGACCTACACGTGAAGTTAACTTCCAAAAGCTGGACCCCTTTCTTTCTTTATCAGGAACAGCTTAATGAGGTTTAGCGCACGATTGCAGATGTGGTTCAGATAAATCACAGATTGGGTTTTTTTTAAGTGCAGAAGCCCATGTTATCAAATCACCGCTTTCATCTGCATTAATTGCTTTAATGGGCTCTGGAAATAGCCCCCTCTTCTCCCTCTCCATCAGGGTCCCTGGAGAGTCCATCAGGGAAGGATGCTGCTGAGGTTAGGGACGTGGCCGATGCTGGGGGCAACGCTGTCACCTTCTGGGCCATGTGTCTGTATTCTCTGCCTCCCCACATTTTTTAAGATCTCACAGATAATCAGAAGAGAAGTGGGGACACACAATTCCCTTCAACCACTGGGCTTTATTACTGCTGTAAAGCAAAAATACAGACGCCATAAGCCAGATAGCAGCAAATAGGTTTGTAAAGAAAATCTGTCCACATGGGAATATTGACTACATTTAGTAAATGACTCTGCAATTTCAAACAGCTACGACAGATCACATGGGCCCCCGAGTCCAGGTATACTTTCTTCCAACGGCACTTTAAAAAACAAAAACACTAAGCAGGCACAATAGAGGACTTTCAAAACCAAGTAAATGCAGTCGATAACATTTTTCATCGCAATGTTTGCAACAGGACCTCCACTGCCCTATTCTCAGACTTTTGATGTGAAGTGATGACCTGTTGGGGGAGAACTCTCTGTCAGCTTTGGTGGTAGGGATATCTGAGTCACAGAGAGGCAAAGGGACCTGCCCAAGGCCATGGCCAAGTAACACTGCCAGATGAACCCAGGTCTATCTCCAAAATTCATCTCTTGGATTTTCTAATGTATCGACTGACTTTGCACATCTGGAATCTTGCTCCCAAACAGCTAAGGAGCTGGTCAAGTCTTTATGTGGACAAACAGAGTTGGGGTGGGGAATCCTAAAGGAAGATGGTGCTTCCCCAACTTTAGTAGTTAGGAAGACTGGCCTGGGGTGTTTGTTAATTCTCAGACAAGCTAATGTGTGAATTGCCACTTCTAAGACTCCATCACCTGTGTATTTGGAGGCACCCTTTTGGATGTCACTTTACTGTGTTCTTCCCTGTAGCCTGCAGGGTTAGAAACCGGGAAAGAGGACATTTGGGGACTTGTTTATGAATGGCTGATGTACTTGCTTTGCATTGAAAGTTGGGAGGATGCTGATGGTAGGAAACTGAGGGAGAGAGAAACAACCTTAACAAAACTGGCTGCCAACTGAAGCAAAGCTCCAGCCAATTTAGTAGGAGCACAAATTCTCAAAGGGAAAAGGAAGCAAAGGTTCTGGGGCTGAAAAGGAAGAAAAACTAAATCCATTTATGCATTCTTGGTAGAGAATAAAATAGCTTTTAAACACGCTTGTGATTACTGGGGACTCAGCCTTCACCCAGAATACTGGGGCTGCTAGAAACCTGAACAGTTAAAAAAAAAAAGACAGACGATGTTATCTCACCCAAAATTGGTTCATTGATTGCTTCAGAATGCATAAATGATTCTATTTTGGAATCACAGACACACTCAGGCTGCTGAAATAACCCACTTCTGGGGATGTGGCTTGAAAATTAAGAGCAAAGTGACAAATGAACTAGCTGAAGGAGTCTCATAGGGTAGATCTGGACTGCAGGGGGTGGGAAAAGATATTGCCCACCCAGGCATGGATCGCGTTTTTAAAATGGCTTTTCATTAAAATAGTAGCAAAAGGCTTCAAGTGCTATCACACCTAATAAGGCATTTGATCCCCACAGCCATTTGGAAAGGACGTAGGTGGGAGGTGCGTATGCCCATTTCACAGCTCCCAAGATGGAGGTTCAGAGATGTCATGTGAACTGCCCACAGCCACACAGCCAGGTGGGTAGTATACTCTAGAGCAGGCATCCTCAAACTGCGGCTCGCGGGCCACATGAAGCAGTGTGAATTCTATTTGTTCCCGTTTTGTTTTTTACTTCAAAATAAGATATGCGCAGTGTGCATAGGAATTTGTTCACAGTTTGTTTTTTTTTAACTATAGTCCGGCCCTCCAATGGTCTGAGGGACAGTGAATCGGCCCCCTGTTTAAAAAGTTTGAGGACGCCTGCTCTAGAGCTTCTGGCCTTCCTAGATGTTACCATCCAGCGTTCACTAGGCTGCCACCCACAGGAGCTGGAGAATCCTGAACTCACCAGTGCTGGATTGGAAGCAAGATCATTCTATCCATTCATTTATTTATTCAAACACCTACTGTGTGCCTGCAGCTGGAGATATGTGAATGAGCCTGGCAGATGAAATCTTGGTTCTCATGGAGCATACTTGTAATGGGGGAAGCAGACGATAAACAGCAGTATGTCCTGTTAGTAGTCACGAGTGGGCTGGAGGAAATTAAAACTGGGTAAAGGGATGGAGGGGTGGGTGGGGTGGCAGTGCTGCTTTGGATGGATTAGCAGGAATACATTAGGCCTGAGGATGTCATAGCACTTAAAATGCTGGGGCCCGGTGGCCAGGGATGGGTCTATGTCTCCCATGACCTCCCCAAGGATGGAGACCTGTGTGCTGTTCATCTCTGACTTCCAGGTACCAGCCATGGCCTTGTGGCAGGGTAAATGCTGCTTAGAGGATGCATGGACAAATGATGGAATGGGTTGTGATACACCACCTCCCAACCCCCCTTGATGAGTAGGTCTCAGACCCCCCCCCCCACCCGCCGGCTTTGTGAAATGCAGTCTCTGGGTGATTCTTAACAGGCACAAAATGCATCATTTGCCTGCCCTCCAGCAGGGGAACTATCTTCCAGGAGGCTGACTACACAACTCTTGGGCTACACAACTCTTGGTACATCCCAGTGGTGACCTTGGGCTCACTGATTTCATCTCCTCAACTCTTTTCTTCCCTAGGAAAGATTAAATGGGACGAGAAAGACAAAACAGCTGCACATAGTAGGCACTCATTAATGTCAGTCTCCTCTCTTCCCAATACTCTTCAAGGAAAGCAAAGTTAAAAAGCCAGTGCAAGGTGAACTACAGCTCCTCATTGATAAGGATGTATCGGTGTATATGGGTTCATCAGTTTTAATGGATTTACCACTCTGGTGAGGGATGTTGCAAATGGGATGGCTATGCACACACGGAGCAGAGGGCATATGAGAAATCACTGTACCTTCTGCTCAATTTTGCCTTGAACCTAAATTGCTCTAAACAATAAAAAGTCTATTTAAAAAACCACATCACAAATGCACTAGCCTTACAGTGCTTCCTGCAGCTGACACCAGGAGTGCACAGGAAAAGAACGGAGAAAATGCATTTGATTCCTACTCCCAGTACCCCTTTCCACCTGCCAGGCCGTCAAAGTAAAAGGGAAATGTCAGCAGCACAGAAATTTTAAAAATCACCCGACCCTGGGGTGCAATTAGAAGTCTCTGTGAGCTCAGGCTTAATATCACATTCCTGTTTAGGAGCTTAAAAAAAAAAATCAGTTTTGAAAGATTTGTGTTTCAACCTCCAGCTACCTCTAGCCATTTATTGTCATTCTTTGTAATCAGATTCTCTAGTCCTGGCTAGGGACTAGTCTGGGGTCCCTGAGCAGTGGAGACCAAAAGCTGCCCTTCCAGTCGTAGTAAGAACCTTTCTGGAGAGCCACTTGGAGCCTAATCCGCTATGAATGCCTGCTTCAGTGCAAAGCCCTTTGCAGGGCGGAAGGGGGGATTATGACTCCAAGGAGATGTGCATGTGCCTTGAGCATGAGCAGACAGGCACTCGTGCTAGGGGCTGTGTGCAGACAGGTGCAGACAGGCTGTGTACCACATGTGACAGGCAGAGGTGACAAGCAGCATCACACACACAATCCAATTGGTTGGGGGTTAAAGGATCATACTTATCTTCGCAGTTCCATCCAAATGATGAATCTATGGGGAGTAATAAACAACACTTTTTTTTTTTTCTTTTTTTAGCAGAATGGAATGATAGAAAAACAAGATACTGGTGCTGGAGTGATTCTATATCTCTTTGATGTCCAGCTTCAAGTCAAGAGGCAAGAATCTTCTATCAAAATAGAATTGATTCTTAAAGAAAAAAGCATTTTCTTCTACCCTCAAAAATGTTTCTTTGAATAGTAAATAACCAGTTGAAAGGATTTTGCCCTATCTAGGTATCAAAATTTTCTAAAACCTCGAGTATCAGTTTGAGTCAACTAAATATACAAGACTAAATTAAATAAATGGACCCTCTCAATATACCGCATCACCCTGGATATGCAGCAACCCAACATCTACTCCATAAAGCGTTTGTGAATAGTGAGCTTTCCTTCCACATGTCATTGTTGGCAGGACTAACAGGACTCAAGGATGAATGCAGGGCAAGAGGAAAGTCTGTGCACGCCTATGGTTTCTAAAGTGGAATACAGGAACCAGCCCAGAGGGAGAAGCTACATTTCAGATACAAAGTTGGAAGTGGTAATCATTTGTAACGGCTTCAGCTAACCATGTAAAATGGAAAAAGGACATTCATGTCATATGGAACGTGCTGGACCAAATATAATGACATATTAATAGAGACAGATTCCTCCTGGGTTGTCATACAAAGGAAAGGAGGGTGTGATAGCTCTAATGAAATGAAAGGGTGGGTAACAGTTTTGAACTTCTGGACTCTTTCAAAAATTCTAATATTTTCCTTGGATTTACCCATGGGGATGCTGAGACCAGAGTAAGTCATTTAGTTTTTATCGAGATAAAACACACACACACCTCAAACTGATACCTGGATAGCCTGCATTCTGCTACTTTCATAACCGGGGGATGAGGAAAGCAAGCAGGTAACTGAGTTTGATTTTGAGCACTCCTAGGGTGGTGCTGTTTGTGCCAGAATCCTATTGTCATTTTCTCATGTCCTCTGGAATAGCACAAGGGTTTATGTTCTTGGGTCAAAGATAGCAGTCAAGTGCTCGTTAGTATGGTGTGTAATCCATCAATTTCCTGATTTAGTAGCATGCTACCTGGCAGAGCCAAGAGTCTCGTCTCCCAGTTCCGTAGCCAACCTTCTTTACCCTGCCTCAAAGGAAGGCAACTTCAGAAGAACCAGAACACATCAGACTAGACATTCTAAACGCCTTCTGTGCAGAACATACCAAACCAAATCAGACTGAGCTGGAAGGGACCTTGGACAGCCCCCGACCCATCGACCATGGGACACACAGAGAGGATCAGCAACTTGCCCAAGGTCACACAGCAAGTGTGCAGCACAGTCTAAGGCAGCATCCCTGGTCTGTGAACTCTTTGGCCAATTTATCAAGAGTATTTGGCTGAAAACCTTTGAAAGATCTACTTTTCTTTAAAAATCATTATTAGTTGGCTCCTGTTCAAGTGAGATAGATTTTTCAAAAATCAAACATTTCAACATAATTGCAAATAGCGAATGGCTTGCCTTATCTGGACTTGTCACTGCAGATTTAGCAAATGGGTTTCAAGAGAGGTATAGGAGCCCCAGTGGATGAAGGAGAAAATTCTCACTGAACTGTTGGGGGGTAACAATGGATGCGTGATTTGTCAGAAACAGAAATGGGAACAACTTTGTCTGCTCAAGCCCCTTTAAAACAAGTGGCAATCCTCTCTTGTTCATAAACTCTTAATTAACTTGATTGCTAAAATTTCATTTCATTTTGCTTACAATTGATCTCTCCTTTTGGAATACTCATAGGACCCTTCTTCCTATTTTTCTATCACAGAAAAAAAAATAAAGATTTTAAGATTGAAAACATATCTTCTGCTAAATGCAACGTGGTATCCTAAGAAAGAAAAAAGGATGTATGCAGAAAAACTGGTGAAATACGAATAACGTCTTAAGTCTAGTTAACAATAATGCCCCTTTACCAAAACGTCCCTGACACAGTGCCTTACACCCTGGTTGCTTACAAAAAGGGGTTCTCAGTGGAGAAAGAGCAGTTTTTGCCTAGTAGATAAGCTGAGACCCCTTCTGGATGTCAGTTAAAAGACTTAACAGTCTTAATTTTGTGGAAATGTGTCAACAGTTCTCTAGGTGTCCTTTTAAACTGTCCCTGAAATGATCTACCCAAGGAGCAAACCCGGCCCAGGCCTCAGGGACTAAGTTCCGCCTCCTCCGTTTTAAATTCCACCTACTGAAGAAAAGTCTGTCTCGTTTTCACCTTGGAGTTAATGTGAAACAAAGCAACATTCATCTTGCCTGTTGTTTCTGAGGGATCCATCCCAGGCAGTTTAAGCGTCTGACAATGGCCCCGGAAGAGAGGCAATTCTGACGCTTGAGCTCCGTCTGTCTTAGTAGCTGCCTCAGTTGCAAAAATGACAGTCGGAGACAAGGGCGCTCAGCTCACACAGGCTCCTGGGCCACAGGCTCCTACGGGTCAAGGACACCGCTGCTCCTATCAACCTCTCCCTGGCCGGCAAGTATTCTTTCTCGGGCTCTCTGGCTTCAAAAACTATGACATGGAGAGTTCAGGTTTTACTCTGGAAGCAACAGAGTAAATAAACGAGTTAAGTCCGGTGCTGCTCTGAGTCACAGCTTAACAGCACCTTGATGTTGTTCAGGGAGATGCAGACAGAAGATGTAGAGCCCAATCAACAAAATGGGGCAAGGGTGGGGAGTCCTGCTGGTAAACTGAATGCACAGCCACCCTGCTGGATCCTTACAGTATGGCTGGGTCTGGGCCGCAAAATGAATCAATGTTTTTATTGTCCAGGTTAACTAACGGCCTTTCCAAAGCCTATCAACTGGTGATGATTAAGTTACCCAAGTCTTTTTAAATTGCTACTAAAATTGAATCCATATTTATAAATGACCATGTGAATCCAGTATCTTTAGAGCATAAATTTATCATCTGGGAACTCTAGATTTTTCAGGGCCAAGGTTAATGTACTATTTCTTTATAAATACATAGAATGCTAGACAAAGGGGAAAGACTGATACAGGGGAAGGAGACAGAGAGGAGAATTGTTGCATGGAAACTCACAAAGAGCTCTGCCCGTTGCACCCTGGAACACTAAAAACCCTTGGCCTATTTCCAGCAAAGAAGTTTCTGAAAACCACGGGGCCTCCCTGAGGGGGTGGATGGGGTGGGAAACAAATAAGGGAAGCCAAGGTCGGAGATGAGATGGCGGTGTCCTAGGTGCACGGTCAGGAAATTGGCTCAAGACTCACCTGGTCACAGGTCACTGAATAGCCTACAGGAAGTAGCCAGGGCCCTCTGCTGACTAGGAGGTTCCCAGTAGCCCTCACTAGAGTTCAAAACCTACACTTAGGAAGACCAGGACGCAGGGCCAGGTCATAGGTCGGCCCCACCCCCTGAGAAGCATTCCTCTGCATCAGCAGCTGATGTTCCTTTGCCCCCAAATTCTTCACTGTATACATAGGGGTAGGGGTAGGGATGGAGCTGAGTGCCTGCAAGGGTCCTTGAATCCACCAGTAGAACCAAACACTATCCATCTCATGGTCTAACTGGTTTTCAATAGCCTTGTGCTGTGAGATTTGCGAGCACACACACTCCTTTAAACAGCTTGATTAAATTCCTGGAAGCCTATTGTCATGAGGTTATTTTTCTCAATTAACAGACACAATAAGTACAAATACTCTCACAGGGGCTGGAAGAGTGGGGTTATTTTTGACATTCTGGCAGGAGCCTCATTTTCAACAAGGTTGGGGACCACTTATCTGGTCCAGTCGCCCTATTTTCCAAGTGGAGAACAAGAGGTTCTAAGAGGGCAAGTGACTCATTGCCTGGTCCAGGAAACAGCAGGGTCAGGCCAGAGCTTTGTGGATCACCCAGTCTCCTCAGGCCACTTAAGAGCCAACAAAACTTTCTTTCAAAAGGCAAAAACCTACAGGACAACAACAATAGCGGAGGTGGGAGGGTGGAGGGGTGGCACCTACTGATTACTAACATTTATATTTATGCCAAGCAAAGTCTTTATCTCTTTTAATTGCTCTTAAGAATCCACAGCCCTTTTCACACTTTTTGATCATGCATTGGCTCTGGTATTTGATACTGTCTTCTGCACTAGTCTTTAAGTTCCCAGGAGGTGCAAGGTCTGTCTGTCTTGTGAATCACTACATTTTCAGTGCTTGGCATCTATTCACTCCACAAACTAAATATTCCCATTTTGAAGTCAAGAATAAAGCCCGGAAAGGTTAAGTGATTTGCCTAGGGACACACAGCATGGAGCCACTGAAGAAGCTCCTTTACACCACCTGTACTCTGTCCAGAACTCCTCTCCAAACCACAGGCCTACCTTGACGGCCTCTGTGTGGGTCACTCGGGCTAGGGACTTGTCGTTGACGCGCAGAATCTGGTCCCCGACCCGCAGCCCCTCTTTCTCAGCCAGGGAGCCAGGCTCCACCAGCGACACGTAGATGCCCACGCCGTGCTCCGAGCCCCCGCGGATGCTGAAGCCCAAGCCCTCGTGGGCCTTGGCACGCCGCAGGCTCACCAGGCGCACCTCCCCCAGCCCCGCGCCGTCGGGGCCGCCCCAAGAGGGCTGCCTGTAGGGGGTGGTGGCGGGCAGGTAGAGGCCCTCCGCGGTGTACTGGTCGAAGAGCAACTGGTCGGAGCGCGGGATGACCAGACGCAGCATAGGCAGCAGGCGCCGCTTGACCGGGCTGTCCAGCAGCACTCGCAGGGTGCGCACCAGGTCGAAGACGTTGCGGCGCGCGTGGTACGCGTTCAGGCAGTGAGTGAACTGCTCCCGCTCCGCCTCGCTCAGCAGCGCTGTCAGTGCCTGGTGCAGCTGGCGCACGTTGGCAGACAGCAGCCGCAGCCCCGCGCCCCCGCCGCTGCCCGCCCCGGCTGCGGAGCCCAGCGAGCCGGTGGAGGACGAGCTCACCGACAGGCCGTCCAGCTGCGCGTTCATCTCCCCGCCGATGCGCGGCCGGACTCGGGGCGCGTGGTGGGGTGCTGGGGCACTCGCGGGCACTGGCGCGACAGCTGGATCCGGGGGAAAGCGGAGATCACGGCCGGAGTCTGGGTTTGGGGGACGCGTAACGGAGCTGAATCCCAGGAGACGCGGAGACGGAGGCTGGAAGACTGGGTGTAGGGGGTACGGGAACAGTGGCTGAATCCCGGGAGGTTGCGGAAACCGCTGCTAGAGTCCGGGGCGGGGGGCGCAAAAACGGCGGAGGTCACGAAACTGGAATCAGGGGAACGCCGAGACGACAGACAGCTGAGTCGTGGGGCATAAAGAGTTGGCTCCTGGAGCCCGGAGGCCAGAGATTGCAGCTGAAGACCCGGGGGCGCGGAGAGAGCAGCTACATTCTGGAGGGCACAGAGACCACGGGTGGCTGGAGCGGGGGGCGCAGCAAAGCTGACCGCCCCGTCACACCATGCCCGGGGCTCCCCCAGCCAGGCCGCCAGTTCCTCTCGGGCTGGGGGACCCCAAAGTAAGAAGTTGGGGCGGAGGCTGCTCTAGTCCCAGAACCCCCAGGGTCGCAGCCGATGGAGACGCGCGGGTGTCCGGCAGGGAGTGCGAGGCATGACCGGGGCAGCCCGGGGACCCCCGCGCCCCTGCACCGCCCGGGCGCAGACGGAGCTGCACCACTGCGAGCCCAGACTTTCCGAACTGTTGAGCCGCCCGGGGCTGAGTCTTCCAGCTAGTTCCGACGCCGTCGCCGTCGCCAACCCAATCTTGGTCCCGCCCCCTCGCCCCTCCCCCTCTCCCGCCCTGTCCCCCAGCGGGTTCTTCAGGAAATGACGTCCCGCCTGGCGCGCCTGGCGGTTGCCTGGAGACGGGGTGAAACAGTCCAGACCCAGGGAAGAAAGGGGTGAAAGTGGGGGGTGGGGGGTAGGGTTGGAGGAACCCCCTAGTTCTCCAGCCCCAGGGGCAGAGCGCGGAAGGAGCTCAAAAACAGCGCCCCTCGGCGGTCGCGGCAGGTGCACCAGGATCGTTTTGAAGCAGTTAGCCAGCTAGCTAATCCACGATTGTGGGGGAAAATAGGCAACTTTTTTTTTTTGTTTGGTCTGTTTGCATTTAAAATACTGGACTCCTCTGGCTCGGTTTTCGACCTTAAAATTTTGCTCTCTCCTTGTGCACACGCATTGGCATTCAAGTTCAAGTGTTTATGTGGACGATTTGGGGGCACCTAGTGCGTGCAAGAGATGAATGCAAGCACGTACTGGTGTCTGCGGGAGCCTCCTCCTGTGCCGGGATCCATCAGACTGGACCCTTCCTGTTCTCCAGTGCGGGGGTAGGGGGAAAGCCTTTTCAGAAATATAAAGTGAACACACCACGGACACACACACACACACAAATGGGTGCGTGTTAAAACCGCTGACATCTGAGTAAGGTGGGTGGATTGTATCGGTGCCAGTGTCCTGGTTGTGATCTTGTCAACACCAGGGGAACCTGGGTGAAGAGTAGGTGGAATATTTATATATTATTTCTTCCTACAGGATGTGGATCTACAATTATCTTTATCTCTCTCTCTCTCTAAAGAATATAGAGGATTGTGAAAAAAAGTTCATCCGGAGACAAAATGAGAAGCAACCCCAAAGTATGTCCTAGGACCTATTCTCTCCGATGTAATCTAAGTAAAAGCCCTTATACAAAAGGAGCTTTCTAAGGCGCTCCCCAGCGCCCCCCCACATAACCGCCACACATCCCTTCCAACCAAAATAGCCTCTCCTAAATTATTCTGCCATGTATTTTCCATAAAACTGTCCTGGAATTGTCAGGGCAGAGCTGATTAACTTCTATCTGGGCGAGGAACAACTAGGCTATTACCTGAAGGAGTAGGTTTGAAAGCTGGATCCAGAAGATGGCTCACTCATGTATATTCATTTGGTCACTCTTCATTCAACATTTTTCCAAGCATCTGTTCTGTACTGACTCATATGCCGGGTGCCCGAGACGCAGGTCAAAGAGGCAAAATCTCTGACCTCAAGGAGGTCACAGTCTCCCAGGGGAGAAAAATCATATGAGTAAGTAAATTTAAAAACTAGTATAGTAAGTGTCCTCTTGGCTGTGGGAGCCCAGGTTTAGGGAAGGAGAATATAGCAAGGACTTCATTGAAGAGATGGCACCTAGATAAAGAACTCCTGAAAAATGGATTTTCTTCTCTGGACCATCAGGAATAGTAGAAAGATTTTCAACACTGTTGGCTTAACTTCTTCCCCAAATGAGGATTGGAATTGAAGCTATGTTTTCCCTAAAGATCAATTCTGTTCTTCAGTTCCCTAAAACAGACCCAGGGTTAACTAACGCCCATGAGTATAACTACATATATTAAATAATAGGGTATCTGAAGAAGATTTTGAAAAATAATCAGGTAAGCAGCCCTGGGATGACTCCTTAGGCCTCTTAAGTTTAGCGGTTAACAGTGTATATCCTTACTCCTCCTTCCCAACTGCTGTTGAATGCTTTAATGCTACTAGACCAAGATACTTAAGAAAAACATCACTCTTCTCCAGCCTTAAAATGTATTAATGGCATACTTCAAAGTGCCACCGGGCAGGGCTTAATTGTATGCAGTTCAGGTTTTCTGCAAATGTATTTCATGCTCAGCCTTCACTCAGTTTGTGTTCTAATTATAATCCTTGTGATTGGCTTGATAAATGCATCCCAGGGGTTAAGACCCTCCTCCCCTTCCTGGCATTTTATTTCTGTGCAAAGGATGTTTTCCAGAAGGTATTTTGCTTTAGGCAACAGAAGCCTCATTGCACAGGCAGTCTTAGTAGAAAAGAAACACTTTCTTCTGCAAACATCGGAGACCATCTGGGATGCTGTGCTATTGTTTAATTTCATAAAGGCCGATTTGGGAGGGCAGACAAGTATGAGAGCATAGAAAAAGAAATCACTGGGGTTTCCTCCATCCGTCATGCATAACCACCTTAGCATCAGTTTGCACCATGCCTGTGGGGTGAGAGACAGTGTGTGACTGTGCTCAAACCTCAAGAATCCTATTACATATGTGAAGATATGTTTGTCGTTCAGGAATAAGCTCTTAGGAACCCAAGATGCCTGGGCTCCTGCGGGCTGAACCGTCTCCAGCCTTCAAGCCCTAAGAAGAAACCATGAGATGCATACTGCCCTCTTCAGAAGGAAAACATTACTCTCCCGCGCATACTGCAGGCTGTCTTTTGCTTTCTTCACCAAAGCCACTTGTAATTGCCCATTATTGCTTTCCAACTCTGGCCGATAAATGCCCTTCCCATAGGAAGGTTCCTGAAAATTTGAACACACCAGAGAATTTTGCTGTGCTTTGCAGTTAGCACAACTTAGAAATGCTTATAAGTGCTTTGTGTTGAACTGGATTTTTGTTTGTTGTTTGTATCTTACGCGTTAGTTTTAACCAAAAGGCAGTGGGTATCAGACAGAAAACCATTATTCTAGTCTCAGAGCTTCCCTTCAACTAGTTGCATGACCCGCAGGAAGTGGCTTTGCTTTTCATCTGTAACATGCAGCTTTCAAACCTCTCCTGTTTCCCCTGAGGGCACCTGCAACTTATATGTTTCATACCCCCTGCAGTCAAAAAAAGCATGTAGGGACTCATAGACTCTCATAAAGATGTTGGTTATTTTCCCAACTTTTTTTTTTTGCAGCTTTTGGCCAGGGCTGGGTTTGAACCCACCACCTCTGGTATATGGGGCCAGCATCCTACTCCTTTGAGCCACAGGCGCTGCCCTATTTTCCCAACTTTTTAATGGCATCTTTAAAGGTGTTTTTTTTTTCTATTTCATAGTCATTGGGAGCTTCTCTCCTTTTCTCTTATCCACCAGAATATATATTTAGAAGGTGATAGAGACTAATTTGAGCTGCATTTCCCATGGGACCTATAGAAAAATATAGCTAGTATGTAAACAGTTTTAAACACTTGCATTTTAACTCGTTCAATCCTCTGCTACTCTGTAAGGGAGATACTATCACCATCACCACCATCATCATCATCATCATCATCATCATACTTCTGGTAAAACAGACAAGATGCTGAGACACAGGGAAGTAACTGTACCCAAGGTTACAGAGGTGATTAATGGAAGAGTTTGGACTTGAACCCAGTCTAGCCTCAGAACTCTTACTCTGAACCCTGTTCTGTGCAGTCTCCCAAATGTCTGGCTTGGAGATGCTGAATTGTCCCAGCTTCTCTGCTGTACCCATATGAGGACCACATTGTCCCATTGGTTGAAACAGTTCAAGGACCACATTTTCTCTAGAAAGTTTGCCTGGAAATATCAGAGATTAAAAACAAACCCCATTTCTGTTTGGTAAACTGACATTTTGTGGTGGAAAGAATGAACAGAGATTTAGTAAAGAAGATGTCACTGAGAGAGATGGACATGGAGAGGATTTGGGGACCCCTGGGTTCTCAGCCTGGACACAGGAGAAAGAAAAGGCTCAAAGCTAGCTGGTGCTGTGTGCCATGAGGAGCCCTTCCCAGCTCTGAGATCCTTAGAGAAAGAACATTGGCAACTGGAGTTATCACTTCTGCTCGAGGACCACAGGCTGTCTCTTCCCTGCAATGTCAGTGGGGGTGGTAGCAGCAGAGGAAAGCGAAACAGTCACTTCTCTGACTGATAGATAATGCAGACGATATTGATGGAAGTGCAGAGGAGATAAGAGAGAAGCGAGAAAAAGACAAAGCACAGAAACTTTGGGACAAGAGGAGAGAACCAGGTATTTATCTTGGCTTGGGTGTAATCTCTTAAGAGTCTCGTCGTCATGGAGAATCATGTGATGTTTGTGCAGGAACGGCATTAGAGTGCAGAGCTGATCTTCAGGTTCAAAGCTCATCTCTGCTGTTCTCTTTCTTTATGACCTTGGGCAAACCATGAAGGGCTTTTATACCTGAGTTCTCTTTCCTATAAAATGGGGACAGTGGCACTGTCATTAGTGTTACTGGGAATATTGATTGTGCTGTTGAATGCAAAGTGTAGATCACTATGCCTGCCACCTACCAGGTGCTTCTACAATACTCAGCAGCCATCTCTCAGTTACAGCTGTTACTACACCGGAGCCTCTCAAGAGCACAATAAATCTCTCTGTGCCCAGTGCTCAGCCAAGGACGAGCACATAGTAGGTGCTCAGGGATTATTTGCTGAATGATTCCTTGGCCCCTCCCTCTCCCACCCTGTGTCGCAGACAGGAAGGTTGCTGCCTGCTTAGTGTCCTACCAGTAGCCTGTGGTGTGTGTCGCAGGCTCTTTCATTAGTAGCTAAAAGGAAAATGTATTGAGTGCCCCCGAAGGCCAGCACTTTATGGGCATTGCTTCTCTCAATTCTCAGAATCCTGTGAAATGCATACTATCATTACCCCTACTTTACAGATGAGGAAACTGTCCAGAATTTAAGTAGTTTTCCCAAAGTCTGCACTGTCACTGAAACTTGCAGTAAGACAGATGAATTGATGCAGATTTCTCTTGCACAGCTTTGGGGGAAATAGCAGACTATCATGACAGTAAAAAAAAAAAAATTGTAGGGAGCCAATTTGGGGGCTAGAAACAGGCAGAACAGTGGAAGTGACCTTATCAGACATGCTGTGCCATAATCCGATTGCTATGAAGCCTGGAAGAGCTTCTTAAATCAGGGGATTAAATATTGGTTACACTGGGACACTCATTCCGACACCAGCTTGGTTGAGATTAGAGAAGCCCTCGGCAAAAACATCCTTGCCATCCTTGCCATCGGCATGGTTAACCCGGGCTGCTGTTCACACATGCGTTCACTCTATTCATTTATTCACCATTCAAAGGTTACTTAGCACCCTCAGCTCTGCCGTTCTGCATTCTGGGTGTTCAGTAGTAGGAGCAAGACTACCCTGTTCTGTGCCCCCCTGGAGCTGACAGTCAGGAGCTGTCCTGTTGTGTGCCTCAAATGTGGTAATGGGTGGCTGGACAGGGTCCTGTGAGTTGTGAAGAGGGTCCAGCAAGGCTTCCCAGCCAGCTGCATCCTCTTCTCTGAGCCTCAGCCCCCAACCCATTTCAGCATCATAGCACCATGCTCACTGCTGCTGGTTAAGTAAAGTTGGAAACGTCACATCATCTCTCTGGGCCTCAGTTTCTTCATCTATAGAAGAAGTTTGCCAAAAGAGCTATACAAAGGGGTGGTTGGAAGACTAATGGGGAGAATACATGTGGAGCCCCTCACGCGGTGGCTGGGACCAGGGAAACAGGGCTTCTTATAGGAAGCAGGACGCTCTGAGAAAACCACTCCTTCACTTTGCTCATCTGTGTAGCTTCCACGAAACATTTACATCTGTGTAGCTGCCGTCAAACATCTTCTTTAACATAGAAAGCTATTTGACTTTCTGTGAAATTGCCTCATTTCCTCAGTGATCCTTGAAAATGGCTTTTTATTTATTTGTTTGCTTGTTTGTTTTTAACTTCATTCTTCTGAGAACTGTGAAAACAAATTCTGTTTTCAAGCCCCTCTGTACACTGTTGGCCAAGTCCTTTCTCCCTGTGCTGCAGTGTTCCCATTGTCCAGTGAGGGGCCTGGAGTGGTGGCCTGCAGGCCCTTCTAGCTCTAAGGGTATGTTTTTGTTTCTCCAGCTGAGAAGGAGGTGGGGGAAGGGAAGGAGAGGAGGATAAGGGGCATGAAGGCTTTTCAGGAGGTTCTCGCCTAATGCAGCTATAGAATTCTGTCCCTGGCTCCACGGCTGACTGGTCTGAGGCTCTTAATGTCCCTTTGTCTCAGGAGTTCAAATAGCAGCTAATGGTCCTAGCTGCCTTTCAGCAGATTTTGTGATTTTTGCCTTTGACTTTGACCATCTTCAAAGATACTTGGCAGACACTGTTATTACAGCCCAGCATGCCCAACTACTCGGCAAATTGTGTCAAAGAATCTATAACTGTTATAGAAGAATGCTTGCTCTCTGCATTCTTCCTTGTTCTCTGGAAATAGGATATCCTTATTGACCTTCTTTGAAGGTAACAGTAAATGGAGTTTCAACATCCTAGAATTGTAGTCTTCTTCTTTTTATTTTTTTTAGGACAGGTTGAACCTTAAAGGTAATATTAATTTTTTTTCACTCAACAAACATTTATCAAGTGCCTACTATGTGCCAGGCACCACATGGTGGCTGAAAGAGCTGAACTCTCCTGGTTCGTATGGCTGCCATCTAGTTGGGAATAACGTATACTGCCTATGGGCTGTAATAGACTATATTTATAACCTGTCGCTGGGTAACAAATTGTTACTTGATTGCTTGAACAACACACATTTTTTATATCCCAGTTTCCATGAGCGAGGAGGGGTGGAGGCATACTTTAGCTCTGCAGTCCCCACCCCTGTGTTGCAGACTGGTACTGGGCTGTAGCCTGTTAGGAATGAGGCCACACAGCAGGAGGTGGGCAGCTGGTAAGCGAGAGAAGCTCCGTCTGTTTTTACAGCCGCTCCTCATCACTCACACCACCGCTTGAGCTCAGCCTCCTGTCAGATCGGTGGTGGGATTAGATTCTCATAGGACCACAAACCCTTCTGTAAACTGTACACGTGAGGGATCAAGGCTGTACACTCCGTATGAGAATCTACTACCTCCTTCCCCCCCAGCTGTGGAAAAATTGCCTTCCATGAAACTGCTGGTGCCAAAGAGATTGAGGACCTCCAGTTTAGCTGGTTCCTCTGCTCAGGATCTCAGAAGGCTGCAGTTGTGTTAGCAGGGCTGTGTTCTCATGAAATCATCACTTGGGATGACCCACTTCCTATTCATGTGGTGGATGGTAGAGTTCACCTCTGTGACTGACGGAGGGCCCCATCTTTATGCTGGCTGTTGACTGGGAGCCACTCTCTGCTCTAAGAAGTTGCTGATGATATTTTTGCAGGTGGCCCCTACATGTTAGTTGATGTCTTCAAAGCCAACAAGTCTCTCTCTCTCTCTGGTCTGCTAAGATGGAGTCTTACAAAATCTCATGCAATCACAGGATGACATCCCATCAATTTTGTCATATAAACAACCTAAGCCGGGGAGTATTACCCTATTACCTTTATTCTATTGGCTAGAAACAAGTCACAGGTTCTCTCCCAAATGAAGGGGCAGACATACAAGGGCGTGACTCACCTGGGGATCCCCTTAGGGTGTGTCTGTCACATAAAAAATGGCAAAGAATAATGAGTGCCCAGAGGAAGAAGCCCCTGGTTCTTACAGGTGAGGTTGAGAAGACGTCCTAAAAGAAGGCACATTTGAAGGACGATACTCAAAGAAGGGTCACCAGATGGGCCAGGTGGGAAGGACACTGAGGCAGAGGACAGCATGAGCAAAGAAAATGCAGCAAGAAAGGACACAATATATTCAGGAAACCAAGGAAGTTTGGGGCAGTTAGATGTAGCAAGTATGTGCAGAGAAGTGGCTGCAGAGGACAGGGGCAGGGCTGGGCTGGGACAGACGTGGCAGCTGGGCCGAGCAGTGTGGCCAGTGCTCTGAAGGCAGAGCAGCAGGCAGCCCTCCATTTGCAGGTGCAGATTCTGCTTCTTCCTGGGGGAGCCTCAGGCACCTCCTGTAACAGCTCTCAGAGGTTTACAGACGCACTTGTGCTCCCTGAAGAGCCACAGTGAGTGCAGCGCTCTGTCGAGAGTATGATACACACCGGAGCTGCCTAAAAATAGGTCTGGGCCTCTCTGGCATACCAAACCACGTACTATTTGTGCTGGAAGAGACTTCCAGAATCCACACAGACCAGGCTGCCTTTTGTCCTCACCTCAGTGTGAGGCAGCTTGGCAGAGTGTGGCAAGCTCCAGAGTCAGACTGGCCTGGGTTTGAATCTTGGCTCTGCCACTTGCCAGCTGGTAAGGCCTTGAGGGAGTGACTGACCCCTGTGGCTCCATTTCCTCATCCATTCAACAGAGATGATCAAGGTGCAGCCAAGACGGACTGTGGTTTCACTGCCCAGCTCTCGTCTGGCGTACAGTGCCTGAGTGAGTTGGCGGGGCTGCCGAGACAAAGTACCCTCGACTGGGTGGCTTAAACACACAGCAATTTATTTTCTCACCACTCTGGAGGCTTGAGTCCCAGATGAAAGCATTGATTGCTCTGGGGCCCTGTCTCCTTGGCCGTAATTGGCCTTCTCTTTCTGTCTTCACATGGTCTTCACCTGTTGTGTGTGCCTGTGTCCAAATTTCCTCTCCTTATAAATCATATTGGAGTAAGGCTCACTCTAAAACCTCATTTTGACATAATTACCTCTTTGAAGGCCTTGTCTCCACAAATGGTTACATGCTGAAGTACTAGGGATTAGCATTTCAACATACAAACTTGAGGGGGTTCGGGGGACAAAATTCAGCCCATAATGGTGTATTCCCAACTCAGCTGCTTCTTCCTCCACCTCTAATTGGTGACAATCCTTGTGTCCCAAGTCCATGCTTGATTTCTCAGCCTCTCCTGTCCTAACTATTCTGTGCAAACTAGTCTGTTTAACAATAACCTTCCAGAAAGATGCAGATGCCTTCCTTGCTCTGTAAATAACAATAATAGCAGGAGCAGCCCCCATGCTAGACTTACACTGTTGAAAATTTGCCTAACGAGTCAGTTGAATAACCTTTCCTTCATGCAATCCGATGGCAGTAATTTTCTGGAACACACCGTTACAAGGCAGCAGTGTGATCTCCAGGGCTTTTTGTTGCCTAATTAAAAGGCACTGTAGCAAGAAGGAGATTGCAGTTACATTTAAGAATCACATTGTTCTGATTTTGGAGTTTGAGGAAATGATAGCTTTTTTACTGGACTGTGAGGCGGTTGGGAAGAGTGGCCTGCCCAGGGAGAATTTGGGAGCCTTTGCTGGTCACGTGAGGAAGGCTTTGGCCATTGTTCTTGCTTGTTGGAAAAAGCCAAGGTTACTCCACTGGCTGGGAGTCCTCTTTCCCTGCAGGTGATGGGCCAGAAAGGCCTGATCATGGGCTGAGATGGTCAGCGGCTGAGAAATTTCAGGGGACACTGATCCATCTTCCAAGGTAACTTGTCCAGTAGTACCCTCTTATTGAACATTTATTAGGGGCTGCTGATAATAGGCATAATAATAAAAACAATTAACATAAATATTTGTAAATTATGGGCTCTTAATTTGGGGTTCATGGCTTCAGAGTATCTGTGAAATCTCAGGGACAGTGCACAATATTTATGCATGTGCAATATTTATGCATGTCTGTGTATCAGTGAGTCTTTTCTAAATAGTGTGGCTCCTGGCCCCAGAGATGAAGATCCCCCTACTCTAGTTAAAACCTGCTTCAATTTATTGAGAGTTTACTATGTGTCGGGTGCATTACCTTCCTGTCTTCATTCAAGTCTCGTGTCAACTCTCTAAGATCTATGTATCATCTGTGTTTAACAGATAAGGAAAGAGGCTGAGAGGCTAAGCCTTTAAGAGGAGGAGCCTGGGTTTCCTCCATCCATACAATGAACGTTCATTGACTATCCCTGTTCTAGAAGGAGAGCCAGACAATGAGGTAGGTGGTCCAATACATGGAGGCAGATGAGGCATAGAGTGGGCAAAGTAGGGGGCTAGAAGGCTTCCTGGAGGAGTGAATGACTGCCCTGAAGCTTAAGGAGAAGGCAGGTAGAAGAGAAGTGAAGACTCATAGGCATCTGGGAGTGTGCCAGGTTGAGAAGGTGGAACAAAACCACAGAGCTAACTAAGGTCATTTTTTTTGCAGAAACCTCATTCAACCAATAAACTTCAGAAACGGTATTTCAGCCTCATTTGTGATCAAGGAGTTGCAAATTAAAACCACAATGAGATACCATTTCTCACATACCGGATTGGCAAAATCAAACATCTGATATTACCAACTATTGGCAAGATTGTGGTGCAAGAGGAAGGCACTTAGAGAGCTGGTGGGAGTGTAAATTGGCTCGGCCGCTTTGGAGCGTTACTTGGCAGCGGCTAGTAGACTTGAAATCTTGCCAACTCTACACCCAGCATCTCCATATCTTGGTATATTTCCTGGAGGAACTTTCACACGTTTGCCCCAGAAGTGTGTCAGTTGGTTTCTGCTATGTAACAAATCATCCCCAAATATAGTGTCTAAAACAACCTTGGCTGGTTTAGCTCATGCTTCTGTGGGCCAGCTGGGCAGGACTTCTGGTCTGGCCCTGCTTAACCGATCTCTGCTAGATTCTTTCATGTGGCTATGGTCAGTAGTAGAGTCAGATGGTAGCTGAATGGTCTAGAAGAGCCTCACTCATGAGTCTGTTCATTCACTGGCTGTTGTCTGGGGCTCCAGGAGCAACTGTGGGGCTCCAGGCCCACACATCCCTTGTCCTCCAATTCCATGTCAGGAAAAAGACTCTTACCAGGGGATAGGCGAGGCCTCTAACCAATGAAACCTATAATTACACTTCCTGCAGGATGAACTGGTAACATGAATTAGGCAAAGGCAGCCTTCAATTTCTTTTCTCTTTTTTGTAACACCTTTATCAAAGTATAATTCACATACCATCCAACTGGCCCACTTAAAGCATAGAATTCAAGGTTTTTAGTGTTTTCACAGAGTTGTGTAATCATCATCTCAATTTTAGAAAAGCCCTGAAAATTCACCCATTTGCTTTCTGTCTCTAGAGATTTTCTTATTCTGCATGATCTTCGTTTGTAAAAACGGAACACCTGATACGCGGCCTTTATGTTTTTAAGGTTCAATCCATGTATCAGCACTTCATTCCTTTTAATGGCTGAAAATATTCCATCACACGTCTTTACCACATTTGGTTTATCCATTCAACAATTGAAGGAAATTTGGGTTGTTTCTACCTTTAGGCTACTCCGAATGATGTTTCTGTGATATTGATGTCTGAGTTTTTGGGTAGTCGTGTGTCTTCATTTCTCTAAGGTATACAGGTAGGGGCAGAAATGCTGAGTTGTACGATATCTCAATGTTAACCATTCAAAGAATTGCTAGACTATTTTCCAAAAAGGGCTGCAGTAAGCCTTAGCGTTTTATAGCCTTTGAGCATCAGCCTTTGGGGTCTTTTAAGCTAACACCTGCTGGTGTAGCTTTTAGTTCCTTCTTTGTTGTTTGTGGTGGTGGTTTTGTTTCTTTGTCAGCTTTCTACAAACCAGGATTCAGCTGTGACATGGCTTCAGACCCAGCAAATTAACAGCGTCTGCACGGCTCTAACAAACGGTGCCCTTTTGGGCTCTGAGGCCCTGACAAGATACAAGCAGAGCAGCTTCTGACTCACCTGCACACTTTCAGCGCTCACGGGGATCTTTCTGTTCCCAGCTCCATTTCCTTCCTGTCCTATCTGCTGCACAGCCTGCCTCAGCTCCGCACCCCTGCTCTGCCAGGCCACTGGGAAAGGGCCTAGGGGTCACCTCACCAACTCCCATTTCTTGCTGGGGACTCTGAAGCAGGATGGGATGGTCCTGCTATTGTAGGTCAGAAAACAAGTTCATAGCAGAATTTAACAGAAACCCTTTTCTTTGTTTCTTTTTATCATTATATATAGAAGTAATACGTGCTTACTGTATCAAATTTAGAAATTAGGTGTGACTCAAAATGAGTAAAAACACACTTTTAAGATGATCACCCTGTAATTTCACCACTTAACAGAAAACGAATACGTTTTGGTTTTTAATTGTTATTTATTTAATTATTCATTCATTTGTTCAGGGTGATGTGATTTATAATAAGAAATTTATTTTGTTGGTGGTGTTGTTCTTTGACCCCAGTTACCAGCACAGAGCTGCTAAGCCCTTGGAATGTTCTGGGTGATAAGAATATCTCTTGTTCTAAGGAGGCAACTCTAGGGTAGGTTCCTGAATGAGGCCTCCTCACCAGAAAGATGAAGCTGTAGTTAGAAGCTTGATGCTTTCAGCCCTTCTTCCTAACCTCTGGGAAGGGGAGAGGAGCTGGGGACTGTGTGAATAATCAATCATTCCTACGTGAGGACGCCTCCGTGAGCAGCCCTGAACTACGGGGCTGGCAGAGCTTCCAGGCTGCTGAACATGTGATCACTCCAGAGAGGGCATGAAAGCTCCACGTCCCTTCCCGTATGCTTTGATTGATGCGTCTTTTCCTCTGCCTGCTCACCTGTTTCTTTAGCAATAGCTTTTATAATAACTGGCAAACATGTTTCCCTGAGTTCTGTGAGCTGTTCTGGCAAATGATAAAATCTGAGGAGGGGGTTGTGGGAACCTCCCACTTATAGCTCATCCAGGTGATAGATAGCCTGTGATTGGTGTCTGAAGTGGGACTGAGTCCTCAACCCGTGGCGTCTATGCTAACTTCGATAGTGTCAGAATTAAGTTATATTGTAGGATACCCAGCTGGTCTTGAAGAATTGCGGGGGAAAACCCCACACACCTGGGCTCACAAAAGTGTTGTGGTTGAGTATAAAGATTAAGTTTGTTGTGGGGCGAGGAAGGAAGGGGACAGGAGAGGAGGGAGGAGGATTGGTGTGCTTTCACCTAACAGGAGCAATGTAAGGCTACACGACACACCTCCTGGTAAGGAACACAACTAGGACTCAACTAACAAACGCAAACAATGTAACTTAATCATCCGTACCTTCATATTAATCTCAAAAATTTTTTTAAATAAAAAAAGAATAAGTTTGTTTTTCTTGTACACATTCAGTAATGTTTATTGGGTAGCCACTAATTGCCAAGTGCGTTACTAAACCCGGAAGACCTTTTCCTTTGCATATGGATATGTGTAAATTATAAGAGGTGCTCAAAGTATATACATAAATATATAATACATAGATAACACAGCTTATAATATGCATATAATTTTTTGGCCCCCTCTGTATATATTTTAATAATTTTAATTTCACTACCATACCAACAATATTTTGTGAAATCCCTTTCTGTGTCAGTGCATATAAATCTACATCATCATTCTTAATGACTGCATAGAATGTGCCACGATTTCTTTAAGTAATCCCCTCTTACCGTACACTTAGATGATTTTTTAACATTCCCTTATCAACATAGCTATAAATAAACAAATTTTCATCTTTTTAATCCTTCAGATAAATTCATATAAACTTAACTACTAGGTCAAAGGGTACATTCTTTTTGTACGACTATTATTGATACATTTTGCCAACTCACTCCTTAGAAAGACTTTAGAAGTACAGTCTACCATGAACGGAATGTGTAAAAGCACCAATAACTCACCCCTCATGACCATTCTGCTAAGCCCTGGGGAATTTATTCTTTTAATTCTTTTCTAATTTGAAAATCAAACAATTAATCAATCAGGTTGTATGAGTTTCCTGGGGCTACTGTGTCTAAGTACCACGAACGCTGTGCTGAAAATAACAGAAATTATTATTCGTAGTTCTGGAGGCTAGCCTTCCAAATCAAGGTGTCAAAGGGCCATACTGCCTCTGAAACCAGCAGAGAAGTCATTCTGTGCCTCTTCCTCCCTTCGAGTGGTTGGCTGGCAATCTTTGGCATGCCTTGGCTTGCAGCTGTGTTAACTCTAATTCCTGCCTTCACTGTCTGTGGCCCTCTCCCTGTGTCTTTGTCTTCACGTGGCCATCTTCATATAAAGACGCCCATCTTCATATAAAGACGCCCATTATACTGGATTAAAGGCCTATCCAAGTCCAGTATAGCCTCATCTTAACTAATTATATCTGCAGTGATCTACTTCCAAATAAAGTCACATGCTAAGGCCTGGGAGGAAGGGGGCGGTGTTAGGATTTCAACATTCCTCTTTATTTTTCTTGAAGGGATGCAATTCAAATCCATAACAATGGTATTACATGACTTTAATATTATTTTGTGAGTATGGATCCAATTGAGCGTTTTCCATATATTTTTCCAAAATGTAGTCCATTTTTCTACAAGTGTGTTTGTCTTTTCTTTACTATAAGAATTCTTTACATAATAAAAATATACACACCTAAATATCAGGCTTTTTCCCCACCTTTACTCAACCTTACACACAGCAAGATCTGTCCAGACTTTGAAGTACCTGTAAAATCCTGGGTATGGCTCTCTGCTCACTGGCACTGTGATAGAATACACTCCTCATAGCCCCAGCTGAAGTGACATCTGTATTCACCAAAATAGACTAACTAGATTTATGCCACATAACAAAATGACTCCCACAATCTTGGTGGGTCACAGCAGGAAGATCTATTTATTGCTCAGACCACATGTCCACTGCAGGTTGGCCAAGACTCTGCCCTATATCATTTTACTCCAAAACTCAGCTCCTAGAGGATCTCACATGGATCTTGCATCTTGGACATGAGCATCAGAGAAACAGAAATCACACTGCTATTTTAACAAAGAGAATTTGGTACAGGGAATTGTTTTAATGAGCACTAATGAAAAATAAAAAGAGAACAGTGAAATAATACAGAGAATTAACTGTAGGAAGCAAAGACCACCCCATGAGTCTAGGGGAACAAAAGGAAGAAGTTGGGGTTATTGGAGCCTAGCAGAGCTCCTGGCAGACCTCTAAAGAAGGGGTGCTGCTCTTCTGGTGCAGGCACCTCATATGAGGTGCAACGAGGCTGGCTCTGAGCTGGCTGAGAGACCTGGGAACTGGAACAAACCCTTAATGCCAGGAGGAAAGGCTGTTTCTATGGAGACACCGACAGGATCAGCATGCAAACAGGAGTGAGCAAGACTCTTCTCCCTTCTCCCTACCTGCAGCCTCCAACAGGTGGCAAAGGAGCCTCAGCATTACAGAGGAGAATACTGAAGAGTGAGTTGGGGCTAGTAACAGGCAGAGCCGGGTCTATGGCAGGGGAAGGGGAGCGTGATGCACCACACACTGGTCTACAGGTGTCCACCAGAAGTGACCTACCCACATCCCCCTGGCAGAGCTGCTCATCAGGTTCTGTTGTCAATGGGAGCTCCCTGAGGGTACCGCCAACATTGTGAACAGCAAATGCAATGTAGTCGACCCCAACTTTAGTTCAGCTCCCAGATTCTAACAGGCTTTCATCTGGTGAACATCTGCTCTTTCTCCTATGCTCAGCATCTGGTTCGAAAATACTCAGGTTTTGTTATCCAGGTGTGGTCCAGTAGCATTGGCAGCACTGGGATCTCCTGAGACACACCGTCCCAGCCCCACCCAGACACGCTGAATAGGAACGTGCATTTCAACAAGGTCCTCAGTGATTTGTGCTCATGGAGTTTGAAAAGCTCATCTCTGGGGGTGTCTCTTGAACTTGGAACCAAAAAGAGAGTATGCCTTGCACTTAAACCTGGGTAGGTTTGCCCCAATCTACCTGTATCAGCAGCCTTGAATAAGTGTCAGTTCCTCCTAGATTCTGGATTTAACTTGAGACCCCAACTTAAGTTCCTACATGGATAAGAATTTCAGATATCTCCCTCTCTCTCTCCTTTTTTTGTTCTGCCTAGTCATAGGATTTAGTGAGAAGTTGAGAGAGATGACATTAGAGGTTGCTAGCCAGTTGCCACTTTTTTGCAGTGTTTTGACTCCCTGTCTGTGGCTCTACCTCACCTGGTCCCTTCCTTCCTTTAACCCTTGGAGGAGGCTTGAGGATGTATTAGTTTCCTAGAACTACTGTGACAAATGACTATAAATCTGGTGACTTAACTGAAATTTATTCTCTGATGGTTCTGGAGGCCAGAAGTCCAAAATCAAAGTTTCAGCAGGGGAACGTGCCTTCCCTCTGAAGGCTCTAGGGAAGAGTCCTTCCCTGTCTCTTCCTAGGCTCCTGGAATTCCTTGACTTTTCTTGCTTTGCCATCCTCCTAATCACTGCCTGAGTCTTCACATGGCATCTTCCCTATGAGTCTTTGAGTGTCTTGTGCTCTTCTTATAAGGACACGAGAGATTGGATTTAGGATCCATCCTAACTCCAGGATGATTTCATCTCTTGGTGTGAAACTAATTATATCTGCAAGGACCCTATTTCCAAACAAGGTGGCCTTCTGAGGTTCCAGGTGCATATGGATTCTGGGAGGGAGGCTACTCTTCAACCTGCTACAGGGTGAATGCAGAGTGTTCCTTGGACTTAGTCTAAGATCGAAATCCCTTTGTTGGCTCCAGTGTTCCTCCCTGTGGACATCCCTGAGCACCCTGACCTTGAGCCTTTACTTTACATGCGGCTTTACGGTGACAATAGACAAGTGTCTCCTCTGTAGCTGGGATTGCACCAAACCACAAATATTATAAGATAATTAAGAACAAATCTCATTGTCCTTACAGCATGCAAATCCACAAATGTCTGCAGCAATTGATCGTTCAAAGCCAATTATTTCTAAAAGTGTTTTTCATTTCCATTTGTTGTGGACTCTCCTCAAAGCAGCAGCCTTGGGCAGCCTTGAGTAGGAATGAGGCCAGTCATTCATGCATTAGGGTCAACTTCTCCCTTCCTCAGGGATGGCACACTCTTGCCAGGCTGTGAGGTCTTTGGGGACAGAGACCATGCCTTATTCTGTTTTGTATACACAGAATACTTTCCAGAACACTGAAGTTACTCTGCCATCTTCATTCAGGTTTCCTGGCAATGGACCCAGAGATGAAGATTCAAGGACACGTGATTTATTATGGGCGTGCTCCCAGAGGAAGCCCACAAAGGAAGATGGAAACTGACAGAGAAGAGGATTCGCAAGCAGAGCCAAGGGCTGGGAGACACAAGCGAGGTGCTTGTGGTGCCAACTGTAGAAGGTTTGTGTGTGAACCCGAGAGTAAATGTCTCCTTAAATTTTGTGCCCTGGCTGCCTCACTTGCCTAGTCCCAGCCCTCTGAACAAGAATGTGATTTTAGACTAAATTCCTCAGACAGCAACTTGATTCTAGGGGACCCCCGAACCAGAGGTTTCCTGATTAGAATCCAGGGGCCTGGGGCTTTCTGACTCCTGTACTCCTCAGTCACTTGTTAAGGGCACTCCGAGGCTGGAGAGGATGTGAAGGCCCAAGAACAGTCCTAAAAAGCCACAGGTGCTGGCTGTTGGAATACATTCTGTGTGTGGCACAGAATCAGTAAGGAGGGATCTGAGGGAACATTAATGATATGCCTCACCAAAGTTTGTTTGTGAAGCAAATTATAATAAGAATCCAATAAATTAAGGAATGTACTAAATGTTGAGAACACTCATTACAATTCTGTCCTTCAACCAAATTCAAGCTCCCACTCTACTCATGTTCTATGTGGCTAGCACAAAGCTAATGCTTATTTAATGGTGGGTGGCAAGTGGGGTGGTGGATGTCCTCATAGCAAACTCCATTTTTCCCTCCCAGGAAATTTTCCGTCACTGGTGGATGCACAGAAGGCCCACTGACATGATCCAAACGTGGATGAACCTAACAGGGAAAAGGACACCAGAGCATAATGTCCTGCCCTTCCTGTGAGCAACCCCTAAGAGAAAGGAGGGAAATGAAGAACCAAGTCTCTGGTTTATTCGTGATTAGTGCCATGGTTGATGGGCTCTTGTCTTTCTGATCTCTCCAACATGCCCTTAAGTAGAAGGGCTCCCCAAAGCAGCCCAGAATACTGTGTCACTGCTTAAATCCCATCACATCTCCCTGCTGACTCTCATTACTTTGCAAAATATTTATTCATTTGGTGACTCAGAATAATTGTCTCTGTCCCCAGACTCTGAGATTGGCAATGCACAGCAGCAGAGAATTCTTTTCTTGTTTGGCTCTCCTGCTGCCAAGGGAAAAGTGGAGGTATGACCAGTCATGGGGGCAACATGAAACACTCAAACACTCTGCCAAGCCTGGCGCCCCACACTTTACAGCCACACTTTACCTGCCCATGCTCTCAATTTTGTTGGGGGCATCATCGTTGTCCTAGTAACCTAGGCTTAAAACTCAGAGTCATCTATTCATTCATTCAAACTCCTACGGAGTACCCACTTTGTTCTAAACCTTGTGCTGAGCCCCAACAGCTTTAGCCCTCTAGCTGTTTGGTAGATTACCTGTGCATGAATACCTGTATAGTGCCCAGCATAAAAGCTTCAAAGAGATGCTTGCTAGATGACAAATGAATGGACAGATCCATGGTGGGTGGATGGATAGACCCACAGATGAATGGAAGGATAGATGGATGAATGGATGGATGGATGGATGGATGGATAGATAGATTGACTAGTGGGTAGAATGGTGGACTCTGTTGCTTGTATCTCTTCAGTGTTCTTTCCTCCCTTTTCTGGGTATGGAATCTCTCTTTCCCAAAGGGCACACATTTCCTGTGAGTAAGTAGGGTTGAACTTGATCCTTCACACTCTTCACTGTTGTCATGTGTCCCAGAACTATCTCAAACTTTTGTCCACATAAATTGTTTTCAGTCAAGGTGCCAGCATTCTCCCTGGGTCTTCTTGGCTGGTGCCAACAGTAGACAGCTTCTCTTCCCTGGGTTGCTAAGCTGCTAAGAGGTTTGTTTATGGCGGCTGGAGGCTCTTTTCCTTGCCACAAGGAAAGAGCATGACTGAAGATGGGAAGAAGAGAGGTCAGAGAAGGGAAAAAGAAAAAGAAAAACAGGAGGAAGGGAGGAAGAGGGGAAAGAGGAAGGAGAGGAGGATGAGGGAAAAGAGAGTCAGAGACAAAACTTGAGCCAATGAATTCTCTTTTTCTGACTTAAAGCAGCTTGAGTTGCATTTTTTTTTACTCTAACCAAGAGAATATTATCAGTACAGAGTGAATAAATAAATGAGGGAATGCCTGATTGAATGAAGAATGAATGCGTTCCATAAATATCAAACTAGTCGATATTTTCCCCTCCCTTGAAAGCTAGACCTGCAAATGCAAGGATGTAATGAGATGTTTGCTCCTTGGCTCTACTGGAGCCTATCTGATTGCTTTTATGATGTCCACTGTTGACTAACTCTTGACATGTAAATGAAAAATGAAAAGGAGAAAACGGCCCACTAAAAATAGTAAATTTCTGGGCCATTCAACTCTGGCGCAGATTCCAGACTCTAGGAGTTAATGGACAAGGAAAACTGAAACAAAAATCAACAAAAATTAAAATTCCCCCAAAGGCCTCTTCCCCATCTTCCCAGTCTCATTCAAGCCAAACTAATGGCAGCAGGTGGGCGTGTAAATCTGACCATGCATATATATTCTTCCAGGTCTCTATCTCCTAGAACTGCAGTTCCCAAGCCCCAGGCCACCAATCAGTGCTGATCTCTGGCCTGTTAGGAATGGGGCCACACAGCAGAAGGTGAGCAGTGGGGAGCAGTGAAGCTCCATGGCTTGCATCACCACCTGAGCTCTGCCTTCTGTCAGATCAGCAGCAGCATTAGATTCTCACAGAAGTACCAACTCTACTGCAAATGGCACATGCCAAGGATCTAGGTTGCCGCTCCTTATGAGTGATAGCAAACACAATGAAATTATGGAGTAGATGGACATAAGCAACACACTTCTCATGCCATTGTCTCCCATCGCCCCCAGATGGGACCATTTAGTTGCAGGAATGTAAGCTCAAGACTCCCACTGATTCTGTATTATGGTGAGTTGTATAATTATTTCATTATCTATTAAAAAAATCATAATAATAAAAGAAATAAAGTGCACAATAAATGTAATGTGCTTGAGTCATCCCAAAACCATCCCCACAGATCCATGGAAAAATGGTTTTCCATGAACCTAGTCCCCGGTGTCTGAAAGGTTGGGGAATGCTATCCTAGAAATGTTCTCTCCGTCCTGAACTTTTCAAGAGCTCCTTGGTGACTGAAGTGAACACAGCCTTGTCATCGTGGGAGTCCTCCCAGACAAGGCAATGCCTGAGTAATGTCTTGTAGACTGGGAAGGTTCCAGGGACAGAAAGATGAGAAAGCAGCGTGAATAGAGCCACTGAAGGCAGGTTCTGGGCAAATAGAGGCAACAGGAATAGCCAGAGATGAGACTGAGGGAAAAGCAGGGGCCAGTTATAAAATTTCTTCTAAATCCAGAATTTGTGTGTTTCTTTAATTGTCTAACTGTAATTTTCAGAATTTGTTGTTTCTCTAATTCTTCCGTGTGCAATAGTTTTAATAGGTTCTCTGGGGTGCTTTAAAATAATACCAATCAAAGACCCTACTGCAAATGCACTCGGGAGAGAATCTGTTATGGTGGGGTCATGACTCTGAATTTGTATCAAATACCCCAGGGGATTCAGATACACACTGCTTCTATAGCTGATGGGAAAGTGCATCAGCTAACCCGGAGTCTGACTCCAATAATGGAAACCAAGGTGCAGTTACTAAACAGAGATTTCCTTTTCTTGAATAGCAAGAAGTCTGGAGCTAGACAGTTCTGGATTCCTGTGGTTGTTCCAGGAATTCATCAAGAAAACAGGCTCCTTCTAGATTCCTGCTGCACTGGCCTTAAGATATGACTTTCATCTTTCTCCTGTCAAGATGACTCCTCTTCCTCCAGGCATCAGTCTGTGTGGCAGAAAGAAAGATTTTAGAGCAAAAGGTGCTTTGTGCCAGGTGAATCCATTCCTTATTATTAGGAAAACCATAGCGACCCTGCCTTGTAGACTTCTGCTAACATCTCATTGACATGACCTGGTCACAAAGTGATGAGAGAGTGTGGCAAGTAAGATTTCTCAATGAGTGCTTTGCTGCTCCAAGAAAAATTGAGAATCCATTAGAAAAGAAGGGAAATTGAACATAGGCTTAGTAGGATGGACATACAGTTAATAAGTGTAGGGAGTCATGGTTGGCTTTTCAGCAGGGCACACCCATGGGTAGATTTCAGTCCAGAGCAGAAGATTGACAATGAGAAGGCAGAGGCAGACAGTGAGAAGCAGCTCCGGCTCTTTGGGTGAAAGATGACAACAGCTGATGGGCCGTGTGATGGATTCAGGTCATACTTAGCTGGTTAAATTAACAGACTTGCCAGAAGGTACAGGATGGGAATGGGGGAATGGGCTGGATGGGGGGAAATACAGGGTCAAGGAAGGAGGAAAGGGAGGCACCAAGGTTGTCTGTAAGGTTCTGGTGTCAGTCCCTGGAACAATGATGCCTTTTATAAGTGAGTTTGAAGCCACAGACAGAGAAGCAGTTGGGATAAAGCTGTATTGTCCAGAAATATGAAATCTTAGCATTTCAAGCAGGAGTTCAAACTACAGGAGTGAATATAACAGTCAAAGAACATAAAGTAAGAAAAGCAGTGGACCACTGAGGCTGCTCGGGTCTCCAGATGGAAGTCGAATCATTTCTAATTTTCTAGGAAACTTTTGGCCTGCAGGGGTTATAAGTAGAATGCTCAGGTTCCAAAGTCCCACCCTCTTTGTGGCCCAGAGAGCCACCAAGAGGTCACCCCTACCCCCGAACAGTCTACAAGCTCATCCTTCTCTGGACTGAAAAACAATTAATAACAATAGCTTTGTTGTATTAGAAAGCTATGCTGACTTGGAGCCATGTACCAAGTACTTTACATATTGCAGCTCATTTACTTCCCACAACTGCTGTCCCACCCTTATATTACAAATAAGGAAACCGAGGCCCAGGAGAGAAAATGACTTTCCCAAGAACACACAAAGTCAAAGTCAAAACCAATAGGTGAACCTGGATGTGACTCCAAAATTCTAAATCGTAACTGCTATGTGATACCACTTCCCAGACCAAAGCATTTTCTACCTTGAGTTCCAGTTATTTACATCCTTCTCTTTTATCCCCAGCTGAACTGCAGCTTTCTGTAAACAAGAAATTAGTTTAGACCTTTCCTTAATAACTATTGGATAAAAGAATTAATGTGGGCCCCAAATTATGGCAGATATGTTCCCTGTCATGGATCCTCCCATATTCCACCTATCATCTCTACCCTTTAGGCCCAGACTTAGTCATTTTTAGTGCATAAATATTTGTGAAAATTATGTTTGTGATTATCTTGATTTCAGAGATGAAACTCCAGCTTGTTAATAAACTGCAAATACCATTAATGAGAAACCAGGATGTCAAGGGGTTGCTGCTGATTTTATCATAAGAATTCTAGTTATGACAATAAACCACTTTTCTTAAATGAGGTAAAGCAGTTGAATAGATGCAGGTGAGCTTCTACTTCTAATGTGATTATTGGGGGCATTAATAAGCCCCCCCGAGACCTGTCTTTACACTATTTGGGCAGAAATGGGCCAGTGGGAAACAGATCCTATATATCTGTTTGATTGAAGCTGAAGGAAAGGGAAAGGTCTTACAAGAAAATTGAAAGGCAGACTTTGCCTGAGGCTGCCTCAGAGCATCTTTCTTGCCCAGGTGACACTTTGTGATCTGTCTCAAAGTATTGGCCTCTAAGAGGATCCATTTAGGTGCCTGGACCGTGAAGAGTTACAAACATCACATCTGACACTAACCACATCAACACTCAGGGAAGATGGGAAGGCAAGAGTAGGAAATTAAAAGGATTGAGGACTAGAGCCACTATTTCTTTCTCTTCAACTGCATATCTCAATTAGGCTTCTTTCTTTGAAGGAGCTGAGTTCTCTATTCTGTTTGCCTGGGAAAAACTGGGGTAAGATCTTCCTTTTCTGCCCTGAATTCCTCCAGCTAACCCAGATGCCAACCTCCAGATGCATATGAATTAAACTCTGGTTAGCTCTTCAGAAAATCGTTGTTACATTAATTTAGGGAACATAATAAATCCATAGTGAAATATGTTTGCTGCAAAAGCTAATTTGCTCACTGAGAATATCAATTAGATCTCAAAGGCATAGAAATTATGGCTGTTATAGATCTCAAAGGTCACTCTTAGCCTGCTCCAAAGTAAGAAGACAAGTGACTATCTGTTGGAGGGGTAGGCAATATGGTAGGTAAGGTACAAATATTTAACACAATGAAGTGTTAGGTGCTGTGCTGAAGACTGAAAATTCAGGAGTTCCAGAAGGCACCCATAGATCCTAGCTATTGCTGACAATAATAACAACAATGGCAATAATGCAAATAACAACAATGGTGATAGCTCGTACTTATGGCCCATTTGCCATATCCTAGATACTGTATTAAGGGATTTACAATTAGTATCTCCTTGAATCCTTTCAACTCTCTATGAGGTAATGGGTATTGTTATTATTCTCATTTTGTAGGTGAAGAAATTGAATCATAGAGAATTTAAATAACTTTTCTGGCTTCTATATCTGGCTAAACTGAAATAATAGGGATCATATTTACTCTCACTCTCAAAAAAACTGAAAATCCCAACAGTTCTTAACATAGGACCGTGATCCCTGAAAGATAGGAAACAAATGAGGTGAACCTTACAATTGCTTTGGCACACTGTGAAGAAAGTTTCCAGCCCTTGCTGCAGAGAGGGGGAATCCAGGAAGAGGCCAATATATGCCTTCAGTTGAGGAATCAGAACTGAGAGTCCCAGGAAGTCAAAGTGGATAGAGTTTGTCGAGCATTTTTTCTAGCCAGTGCAATATTGCTAATTGCAACAATAGGTAGTCAGATTGGAAAGGAGGAATCAAAACTGTCTTTATTGACAGATGTCCATGATTGTTCAAGTTAAAAAAAAAAATCCATGGAATCTCTAAAAAAATTTTATAGAACTAACGAGTTTATCAAGGTTGCAGGACACAAGATCAATATACAAAAACCAATGGTATTTTTAAAAATTAGAAATAAACTATGAGAAATTGAATTCTCAAAATAACCATTACATATTATAAAAATATAAAACAGCTAAATATAGCACTCATACACTGAAAATGTTGCTAAGAGAAATGAAAGACACCCCCCCCCCATAGAAAGCTGTATTATGTTCATGGATCAGAAGACTCAATATTGTTAACATGTTAATTTTCTCCCAAAATTTATCTATAAATTCAAGACAATCTCCATCAAAATCTCATAATATTTTTGTACAAATTGGTGACTTGACTCTAAAATTCATACAGAAATGCAAAGGACTTAGAATAGCAAAACAATTTTTAAAATAAAAAACAAAGTTAGGGAACTTATACTACCTGACTTCAACGTTCATAAAGCTGTAGTAATCAAAACAGAGTGGTACTAGTGTGAAGATAAACAAGTCATTGGGAAAAAAGGCCCAGAAATTGACCCACTTATATATGTTTAATCAATTTTTGACAAAGATACAAAGGCAATTTGGTAGAAAGAGGATAGCTTTGTCAGTAAATGTTCCTGAGGGTAAACATTTGCAAATCGCACATATGATAAAGGTCCTGTAGTTGGAATATGTAAAGAACTCTCAACAAGCAAATAAAAATTATGATTTTTAAAATAAGCAAACAATTGGAACAACTACTTCACCAAAGAAGAAATATAGATGGAAAATGCACATATGAAAATCTCTCAGCATCATTAGCCATTAAGGCAATGCAAATTAAAACTAAAATGAGATACCACTGCACATCTATTACACTGTCTAAAATTAAAAATACTGGCCACTATGGGTTGAATGTGTCTTCTACAAAACTAATGTGTTAAAACTTAGTGACCAGCATGGTGGTGTCTGGAGGTGTAATTGCCTTTGAGAGGTGATTAGGGCATGAGAGCACCACCCTTGAGGGTGGGATTAAGACCCTTATAAAAGAGACTTCACGTCGTGTTCATCTCGCTTGCTCTTCTGCCATGTGAGAACACAGCATTCCATCCCTCTGGAGAACGTAGCCCTCAGCAGACAACTGAACTTGCCAGCACCTTGTTCTTGAACTTCCCAGACTCCAGAACTGTGATCAACAATCTTATATTGTTTATAAGCTGCCCATTTTGCGGCAGTTTGTTATAGCAGCCCCAACAGGCTAAGACATATTCACGAAAATATGGCAGAATGAGAACTTTGTTATGCTATTGATGGGATGTAAAAGTGGTCCAACCATTTTAGAAAACAATTTGGCAGAACTTAAGATAAACATACACATCCAATGTGACTCAGCCATTCTAATTCTAGATATTTCCCCAAGAGAAATGAAAACATATATCCATACCACTACTTACACATAAATGTCCATAGAAGCATTATCTGCAACAGTCAAAAACTGGATATAAGCCCAAGTGTCAATCAACAGGTGAATGGATCAACAAATCTGGTATATCTATACAGTGGAATATTACGCAACAATAAAAAGGAATGAACTGTTGACACACATCACAACATAGCTGAGTTGCAAAATAAATTATGCTGCTGTGTGAAAGAAGCCAGTCTAAAAAGAGCACATACCATATGATTTCATTTATGTACATTTTTAGAAAACGCAGACTAATCCATCGTGAGAGAAAGCAGATCAATGGTTTTCTGGAGATGAGGATCACAAGGTTGAGGAAGGGGGAGGAGGAAACTTTTGCCGGTGACGGAGGTGTGGTGATGATGTCACATGCACTTACACATGTTGAAACTCATCAAATTGCAGACTTGAAACGTGTGTACTTTAGTCTAGGTCACCGCTACCTTAATGAACCAATCCTAAAACCAAAAACAGAAACAAAAACAAATTCCCTAGGTCATACATCTGATAGATAGCAGACTGGCTCCGGATGCCAAATACCCGAGCACTACTTTATCCTGGAAGGTAGATATTAATATTGCCATCTATTGATGAAAGACAAAAATCAAAGGGATGATGTGACCTCTCCATGCTCACGCAATGGAAATTTACACCCAGGCCTGTTTTACTCCAAATCCGTGTTCTTTCTGCCATGCGCTCTGAGCTCCTGCTGTTTATTTGAAGTCTGTGGACACTGTGCACACACCCTCTGTTCTCCTGCACAGCGCTCTGATCCCCTCCTCCTGGCTCTGCACCTCTTCCCCCACATAGAAAGCCCTCTCTGAACTGCTCGTCCTCACCCCGCATCATTACTCAGCTTCCATACCTGAAAACATGGGAACAAATCAATTTGTAAATGCCCAGAAGAGAACAGGCGTCTGAGTAATTGCCAATGCATCTTCGTGATAGCAAGAACTTGCTGAGCACTTGGAATGCAGCCTCTGCCTATTTTCAAGAAATAGGCATCTGAGTGGAGACAGGCCGGGGTGCAGGGGCCCTTAACCGCTGCAGAGCCCTTCTCTGCCTTCTCTTTGCAACAATTCCGTATGCGAAGTATTTTCATACCTTTCCCTTGCCTTTTTTTCAGATGAAGCAATTGATACTGGTTATGAGGCTTTAAAAAACTTAAATAGCTTAGCCCATATTTACATTCATCATTTTGGGGGGGATGGAGGTAGCTTTGAATCCTAGATCTCACACAAGTCATGGCAGAATGAACATGTGACCTTTTAGTTCAATATAAACACAAACTTCATACAGAGTTGTTAATAACAACACACACAAACACCTTGCTTCCTTGATAGGAGCAGGGATTCCATTATAGAGGATTCCAAGCAGAGGCCAGAAGGCTGCTATCAAGAATTATGCAAAAGAGGGCGGCACCTGTGGCTCAGTGAGTAGGGCCCCAGCCCCATATGCCGGAGGTGGTGGGTTCAAGCCCAACCCCGGCCAAAAACTGCAGGGGGAAGGGGGGAAGAATTATGCAAAAGAGAACCCTGCATGGATGAGGCAGAAGCTGGAGCCGACAGTTCTGAGGTTGCTTCCCCCTCTGGTGGTCTCTGAGTAACAGGGGTCCGAAGTTTACTCTTTGAGGGGTGCTGTTCTATGTGAACTTAAGGGTGAAAAGAGCCCTCTGCTTTGACCCCTCTCCTGACTAATTCAGCATTTCTCAGCTTCTGGACTGTCTTTACCTGTGTGGTGCAAAACTTTACATGATGTAAAATTGTTTTTGCCGTATACGAGAAGACCTACTGGCCCCTGTTTGTTGTCCTTTGGATGGAACACTGAGACGCAGGGCAAAGTAGAAACCGCCCCCCCCCCCCCCCCACCACACTCCAAGGACACATTGCATGTCAATCGGAATTTGGTTGACTATAAATATTGTGATACAAAAGATATTAATTAAGCTTTTATTTTGTGTGCAGAATTTACAATAAAGCAAGTGCTCCCAAACTAAAAAAATAATGTGTTGTACAAAGAATAATTTTCGAACAGTAAAGGGGCTGGATGAATTGTACATTAGCTTTCTGCTGTTGACCCATGGCTGTGTCTCTTGAGCAGGGAAGCTGAAGTATCCACTTGCCTTTGTCAGGGTCTGTCTTGAATCATGCTGTATTTTCAGACCCCTGCATTGCCCTGTTAAGAGGGAAGGAGCAAAACCAGCCCCAAGGACGTGCTGTGTATTTTCTGGAACACAACAAAATTTGACCTCTCAAGCAACCAGTCCAATAGAAATATAATGTGAACTACATACATAATCCCGCATTTTCTGGGAGCCATATTTAAAGGTGTAAACAGAAGCAGGTGAAATTAATTTTAATAACATTTTACTTAACCCAACATGCCCAATGTGTTCTGTCAATATGTAATCAGTAACAAAGTTATTTCTGAGATATTTTACATTTTTTTCATTCCTACTAAGCTTTCAAAATCCTGTGTGTATTTTATGCTTACAGCACATCTCAATTCAGACCAGCCACATTTCAAGTGTTCACTAGCAACAGGAGGATGGTGGTTACTGCCCAGCACAGGTCTGGATATCAGGGTGTGTGTGTACGGTCAGGGCAACGAAGTTTACTCGTAAGGGGCAAGTTGGGGGAGCGGGTCCTTCCCTGGAAATAGTGTGATGTCTGCCTTTTTAATGGTACTGTAGAATGTTCTCTCACTCTAGTAGCCATCAGAATTCTTGCTACCCCCTTTATCTTGTTCTTTTGTCCTTTTTTCTTTTTCTTTTTCTTTTCCTTTCTTTTCTTTGTGAGACAAAGTCTCGCTCTGTCACCCTGGCCAGAGTACGGTGGTGGTGTCATAGCAACCGCAAACTCCTGAGCACAAGTGATCCTTCTGCCTCAGCTTCCAGGCTATTTTTTTTCCATTTTTTGTAGAGATGTGGTCTCACTCTTGCTCAGGCTAGTTTCAAACTCCCGAATTCAAGGGATACTCCCGCCTTGGCCTCCCAGAGTGCTAAGATTATAGGTGTGAGCCACTGCATTCAACATGTTTTAAGTCTTTGAATCCCTAGATATGGCCTACCCCAAACTCCATTATTCCAAGGCCTACTACCTCAAGAAGACTGAGAATCACTGGAAAAACTATTGGCTAAGATAAAGATATAATATTGGAAAGTTAACTAATTTTTACAATAAACTTCCCATTTGTAAAATGATAGTACATAGAAAGACCAAGAAGATAAAATACGACAGTTAATGTGAAAATATTCCACATAATAACATTTTTTACATTTTTTAATCATTTTTTATCATTCTCTTGGAAAAATATTAGTTACATAATTTGATTATTGTTATGAATGGTTCAAATTATATTCCATGGCTATATTGTTATGTGTGTGTTCGTGAATAATTACATATTTCATCCTATATTCAAAGCAGGTGCTTGAACTTAAAGCAAGCAAAAAA
The DNA here is from genome assembly GCF_027406575.1 of Nycticebus coucang. Classification (NCBI taxonomy): domain Eukaryota; kingdom Metazoa; phylum Chordata; class Mammalia; order Primates; family Lorisidae; genus Nycticebus; species Nycticebus coucang. The sequence goes on along the minus strand of NC_069781.1, from coordinate 23,367,426 downwards.
CCCCAAAAAACAAAAAACAAAAAAACCCAAACTTAAACAAACAAAATCTTGAAATAAACTATGTATATTTGTTGAACCTCCAACAAACCAAACAGAAATACTTTTTAAATTTTCACTAAGAATTGAACTAATCCTGAAAACAACAGTAACAAAACAAACACAAGACCCGCTGAGTTATTTCTAACTAGTATTTCTTGGTCCTTCCCCTTTGGTGTCTGACCTCAGTTTCAGATCCAAGTCTCGATTCCCTACACCCACCAAAGGGCTCCCGTAAGGCATGAAAACTCAATACATATGGCTCTAGGGCGAGGGGGTGGGGAATGGGGAGGTGGAGATGCCCGGAGGTGTCAGCCAATCACTATGTATTAACATTTTCTTATGATTTAGATGCAAAGGCAATGAGGCTTGTGTGTTTTTTTATAGAATGTGTAAAGGAATCATTTAAGATGAACTTCCAAGCTGCCAGGTCAGGGCAGTCTGTCCCCAATCAAGCATCACAATATGCTCAGTTACCTTGATTAAGAACTTCTTAAAGGAATTAACCTGAGAATCTATTTAGGAATCTGTTTCCTTCTGTCCTGTTTGCCATCAGAATTTTTTCCCCCTCATTTCATTTGAATGATAGGCTATTATTTTGTACCTGGTGAAAGATTTGAGGTTGCTGGAAGTAGGTGTTGTACAATATTTCATTCAGTGAAAAGGAATGAAAAGTAACCAGAATAACTGAGCTTAATCCTCCTTGGCTTAAACAACTATTGGCACATTCAAGTGCAATGTTGCTATGGATTCTTCTACTGTGCTGCAGTGAAAAATGTCATGGGCTTTGGAGTGGGGGAGATAGAGTTCATGTCCTAGTTTTGCTCCTTACAGTGTTTCCCAGAGTAAAATAGAGATAATCATGGCTACCCAACACGAGATAAAATGAGATCATGTAAGTAATTTCTTGGCACATCAAAGAGTGCCTAATAATTTCCTCTCTCAGTCGGCAAGCCAGAATTCACCTCCCAAACTGATCTTTAAAGTAATTGCTTGGTCTTTTCCAAATGGTTCAGCAGATGGTGAACTTGTTGAATCAACTTTATTGCAGCAACTTCAGAAATGCTTCCCACAGGTTAGCAGCCAGTACTCAAACCACTGTCAAACGAGAAGATTTTCTGCTCCTGTCCCTAAGGTAGTAGTAAGTCACTATCAGCTCTTGTGACTACAATGTTAGTCAGTTCTCAGAAGCAAGGCAATCAATCAGGAAATAATGAGGAATTAATGAGAGCTACATGTAAACATGTGTATGTATTACTGACTAACTCCTAGAAGTAAACACTTCAGAAGTAGAATAGTTGGTCAACAGAGCCTGTGCATTCAAAGGCTTTTAGAACATATTGTAGAGTTGAGATCAGGGATAGGCCACCAGCAGTGTGATTATTCCTTTCCCTAAAACCTCATTGAAACCAAGTATTGGCCTCTGTAATGTTTTGTTAGACATTTCCCCCATATGTTTATTGGCCACTGATGTTCATTATTTTTTATTCATGTGTTTAGTACATTGTTCTTTGGAGGTCCAATTTTTTTCTTGTAGCTTTATAAAAGATCGTTGTATTATAGATATATTAACTCTTGGTCATATATATAAAACAACCATTTGGGTTTTTTTAACCAGTTTATTGGTTAACTTTTAAGTTTATTCTGAACGGTCTGTGAAGCTAGTGAATGATGCCCCATGAATATATCAATGTACACAGCTATGATTTAATAAAAAAAAATAAATAAATAAAGTTTATTCTGTATTTTTAAATCATCTAAAAAAATGGGCAACTATTTATCTATCCGCTAAATGTTTACTGAATGCCAACCACATTCCAAGCTCTGTGCTAGGCCATGGCATTAGAAGAGAAAAAAAGCTCAAATCACTGCTCTCTAAGAGATCATAACCTGATGATGATGGTGGGGAACAGACATAAATACCAGTGTCACCAAAAAAAAGAAAACAAAAATGAAAAACCAGTGTCATCAATACAGTGTAATAGTTGCTATGGCCAAAGAGGCACTGGGGTTGTGGGAGCAGAGTACAGGTGCACTGATCCAGTTGGGAGATAAGGAGATTGAAGGAAGGCTTCATGGAAGTGGTGACATTGGATCCAAGTCTCAATTAGACAGAACAAAAAGGGCCCTCTAGGAAGAGGAAGGAGCATAAGAAGAGGAAAGATTCTAAGGCATTGAAGAGACTTGATCTTTTCAGAAAGTCTGAATAATTCAGAGTGACTAAAATATGTGATATATTCAAGGGAGACATTTGACAGTGATGAAGCTGGTCAAGTAAGTAGGGACCAGATTGTAAAAGTCCTGGTGTCAGCATAATGAGATTGAATGTCATCTTGAGAACTCTGGGCTGCCAGTGAAGCTTCTGGGCTGTGAGGGGGCTGGTTAAAGTTAGGTGTAAGTGTGAAGGCACAGACCAGAAGCAAAAGAACAAGCCAAAAAGGCGGATCCACTTCTAAGGTAGCTCACTCGTGTGGTTGGCAATATGGGGGTGGCCGTCAGCTGTGAACTCATCTGGGCAATTGGTGGAATAACAGCAGCTTATGGTTATGCTGTGCCAGTTTCTGGACCCTGACCTTGAGACACTGACAGCTTCCATGTCTCATCTCCTGGACTTCTCACTCTCAGAACACAGCTGCCACACTGTGAGGAAGCCCAAGCAGCTCTGTGGAGAAGCCCATATGAAAAAGGTCAATTGACATGGTAAGCCCTTCCAAAGAGGAAGGCCACAGAGATGGCCACCAATGACTTTTTTTTTTTGTTAAGGACAGGAAATCTCTTTGTCTACCAGGCCAGAGTGCAGTGACATCATCATAGCTCACTGCAACCACAAACTCCTGGGCTCATGCCCCACATAATTTTTTAAAAACTTTTTTTAGAGGAGTTCTCACTGTGTTGCTCAGGCTGGTCTTGAACTCCTAGCCTCAAGTGATCTTCCTGCTTCGGCCTCCCAGAGCACTGGGAAGACAAGTGTGAGCCACTGCGCCTGTCTACTACATGGTTATTTCTTTATCTGCCTGTCTTGCCTGCTGGCAATGTACTTTTGGGGAGCATATTTTCTGGTAACCTGCCACGTAGCCTGTCTCATGATGGAAGCCCTCACAGAAGAAAGCAGAACCGGGAGCTGCAGAGCGATTCCTTGTGATCCTGAGTCAGCTGTAACTCTGAGCTCTCCTGTGACGCCAGTAAATTTCTTTTTCTTTAACCACTTAGAGTTGAGACTTTGTCATTACCACTGAAGAATTCCAGCCCATATCCTTCTTTTTCTAGCAACCACCACCCAGCCCATTTGTGAGCCCTCCTCGTCCCCACCCAATCCCAGCTGCCTGCTGTCTGCAACCGGCATCCTCTGTCTAGGAATGCAAATTTGAGAAACCAGTCATGCCAAAGTCATGTCTGGGAGGAGTGGGGGCCAAGTCTGATAATGAATTTGTGTGCACTGTGTAAGCCATTCTGTGGCTATTTAAAACCCATTCAATGTTTTTCTCTAGTGATAATAAGTATACCGTTGGTATTGTGTCTGTCACCAGCTAAACCGTGGTAATATTTCTACTCAGGATTTTGATAAACTTGGGGCCCTGGCAACAGATGCATGTGAGTTGAAAGCATTTGGAGCATCTGGCAATAGGAAATCTGCCGCCCTCGGAGGGCCTGGTGAAGTCTGGTGAATCACTGTTTTTAGAGATTCCTGGCTTCAGAAAGCTTCTTCTCTGCTTTTGGGGCAGAGGCTACCTCCTGGAAGGGGCATGTCCACTGGGGGCAGAGTGCAGCCGGGAAAGGGGTAGTTAGCAGCACACTGGGTGGGCCCAGATCTTGGATCTTTACTTCCCGCTGCTTTGGAAGTTTCTGGAGAGCTTTCTGAAAGTCCAGGTTCCAGTCTGCATCTCTGTAAGGCTCAGATGGGTGGGTCTGGAGAAAGCAACTCTGACTTTTACCGAGATCTGCAGTTCCAAAGGGCAGGCATGTTGAAGAATCATCAATGTGAAATGTCCAGAGGCCAACATCCATCTTCCTCTTCTGGGGGGCTCCCGCTTATCTCCCAAGGCGCCTCTCCTTCTAGCCTCTAAGGCCCTCACTGGAGCTTCCCCCTCCATAGTCTGCCCAGAGTTTGCTTTGTAGAGCCAGAGGCTTTTGGGGAGAAATATGTAGAACTGCTGACCTAGTGTAACCTTGTAACATTCCAACAAGGAAATCAGCCGAGGACCAGAGAGGCCAAATGAGTTTCCCAAGATCACAAAATGAGTCCAGCATCAACAACCAGGGTACAAACCTAGGGGCCTGAATGGTGAACACTCTCTTGGGCTTGGTCTCATATGCTGAATTATGGGGTGGGGCTGGGGTGCCAGCCTCCCATCAGCCCACTCAGACTCCCAAGCCAGACTCAACAACACCTTCTCTGCATCCTAAAAGTGAGAAGGAGCTGTCCACTGAGGGCGAGGAGGTCTGCCTTCCCATTTTGTCACCTTTGTCTACAAGCTGTCAGCTCTGCAGGGACTGCTGGGAATTTTGACACTGATTGGCTGGCTGTGGCATCTATAGGTAAACTGTCTTTTCCTCTTCTTGGGTGGAGTGTCTGTGGCCCTGTCCCCCAGTAGTTGACATACACAAATAACCACTGACTCAGGCTCAGCTCTTTCCAGTCCAGTGTGTCGGCAAGAGTGAGTGATGGAGCCTGCAGACCATCACTCAGGGGAGGGTGGTGGCGAGTCATTAGGAGTGACGCCTTCCCTAGTCTGGCCACTCTGCTCCGGCTGTGCTGGGAGACAGAATAATAACATGATTAGACTGGCCTCTTCAAAATAGAAGCAACAGAGCCTGCAGCTGAAAAGGGTGTCTGGGAATGAGGGGCCCTGAGTGCCCAGCCTGGTTAGGTGACAATTCACTGTGGGGCACTGGATTCTACTTTGCCGACTCATAACTGGAGAGTGTTGTTCTAGGTCACTTGAGGTGGGCCTTTCAAGTCTCTTGGGGATTGTAGAAACTTTCGGCATGTGAATAAACCAAGGACACATCCTCTCCCAAATTCGTATATACGTTTGTACAAAATGTTCCGTATAGTTTCAGAGTTCAGGGAACCTTCTGACACCCACGTGTAGGCTTCTGGCAAAGAATTTCTGTGCTCTACTTGTTCAATAAGTCTATGGCTGCAAAAATATTCTACTGCTGTGAAAAAAAAAAGTCTATGAAATATGTTTCTTCCAAATTCCACACTCCCCCTACCCTTCATAAAACCAATTTTTTCTTATTTTGATTTTCATTTGTTCATGAAACATTAAGTACTCTCTAGTCTTTGGGAAGAGTGAAGTATTTCTGGGAGAGAGAAAAAAGGGGTCTTCATCTGGGGTGTCTGCAAGCATGGTGGGGGCATTGAAGATGCAGATGTTTTGAGGACCTGACCTGTAAGGGAAGACAGGTGGTCAACACTGGCCCATTTCAGGGCCCAATGCCTATTATCCACCCTTCCACCTCCTTCCCTGGCTTGTTGTAAGGGCAAGTTCCTGCCCCCAGCACCAGAAATGAGTCACCCTGTTTAAGTCAGCCCTGGCGATCTCAGCTCCCTTTGTAAGTGTTTCAGCACCAGTTCTGGCCAAAGAGATCTGAGACCCTCAATTTCTGGAGAAAAGATAGCGTCAGAAAGAGAAGACTTGCAGGGTATGGTCTCTCACGCCTATAATCCTAGCACTCTGGAAAGCGAGGTGGGTAATTGCTTTAGGTCAGGAGTTCCAGACCAGCCTATGTAAGAGCAAGACCCCTACACTACTAAAAACGGAAAAATTTAGCCAGATGTAGTGGCTTGCACCTATAGTCCCAGCTACTCAGGAGGCAGAGGCAGGAGGACTGCTTGAAACCAAGAGTTTGAGGCTACAGTAAGCGAAGATGCTGCTGCTGCATTCCAGCCTAGTGACAAAACAGGACTTTGTCTATCAATAAATAAATAAATAAATAGAGAAGGCTTTTTTGCTTGTGACCCTTCTTTCTGGTTTGAGAAGTTGGTATGAAGATTAGTGCCTAACTGCTGTGGTCACAAGAACATGAAAAACTAACAGCTTAGGAGGACCTAAAAGGTAGGAAAAGACTGGGCTCAATGACCTCACTGGATCCTGGCCCTGGATCCTCCAGCTCCTAGTTTTTTTCTTAAGTCAGATCATAAGTGTCTGTTCCATTTAAGTCACTACAGGTTGGGTTTTGTGACTTGTAACCAAAATCATTCTGCACTGACATAAGTAAATGGTCCCGGATCTTTAGTGGGGGCTCTGGCCTGGTGCGTCACCAGGGCTCAGAGGAGACAATGATGACCTCTAGTTGGAGGTGAGGGAGAAGGTGGAGGAAGACTTGAAGGGGGTAGTGGCCTTGGCCCAGGCCAGAAAAAGATGACTCCTTCTTTCTCTGCTATGGGGTTAGACCACATGGCTAACATAAAGCAGTGTTCAATAAATATTTGTCAAATAAATATACTAATATGCATATGAAAGAATGGATAATTCGATTTTTGATACAAAAGCCCAGAGCCTGGTAAAGTCTCATGTTTCTAGAAGGTCCCTGAGGAAGCCTCACATGTGCATATGAACAGAGGAGGAACAAGCCTCAGTGCCTGAGCAGCAGGACCACAGTGGTGGCCACATTTATCACGCTACCCAGCCTGAGCACGTCCCCTTTCTCAGAGCACACAGAAGAAAAGGTGGAATTGATACACACACCCCCAAAGGATATTAGAGGTGGTTGCCCTTGTAGATAGTGCAGTGTTCAGTCAGGGATGCCCCCTTTTCCCCTCCCTAATGCCAAAACAAATGCAGGGTTCCAAATGGAGTGTCCACAAGGAAGGACACTGGCATCTTGTTCCTCAGTTGGGGTCTGTTTAGTTACCTGGTTTGATAAACTTCTCATCTACGACCTGAGCAAGGACAATTGTCACATGATGGCATGGTGGAGGCTGATCAGAATGGGAGGGTGCCAGGAAGGTCACCTTGAGTTTCTACTCCCTAGGAGATAAAGAAGAAGGACTCCATACTTCTACCTAAAATAAGCTGTGGAGGTGCCCAGGGAGGTGTGTGAAACAGCGGTCCTGGCACCTCAAGGGAGGAGGTGAGAGGTGCACAGCCTCTGTCTGGCATTGCCATTAAGACCCATCTCTAGACCATTTGTAACTTGAAGGGCTATCTCTCATTTTCCCGCACCAGCTGGATGCCCAACAATTCAGCCCTAATTCTACCCACGATTAGTGTCAGATGCCATAGGCTTTAGGGCTCAGTCCTGCAAGACAGCCCTCTTCAGACACAGGGGAGACACAGGTCACAAGCCTGGGTCCCCAGGCTACCTACACATCTGGCCCACTTGGCTACAAAGTCAGAAATCCTTGTGACTCCTCTCCACTTCAGGTTCAGTAATTTGCTAGAACGACTCACAGACCTCGAAAAAATGCCATGTTTACTATTATAGTTTATTATAAAGGATACAAATGAACAGCCAGATGAAAGGGTGCTCAGGGTGAAGTCCAGAAGGGTCCCAAGTACAGGAGCAGCGCTTGTCCCCATGGGGAAGGGATCAGGGTGTGCCACACTCCTAACACATACATGTGTTTATCAACCCAGAAGCTTCTCAAAACCTACTGTTTAGGGACTTCTGTGGAAGTTACATTACATAGGTCTGACTGATTAATTCATTGGCCATTAATCCTCAACCTCCAGCCGCTCCCCCTCCCTAGTGGGGCTGAAAATTCCTCGAATTGTATTAGTTTTTCTAATGACTCCCAACTCCCATCCTGTAGCCACCCAGGTGCCCACCAAGACTTACCTTATTTGGATACACTTTCATACATGGCTAAAAGGGACCCTTATGAATAAAAAAGATGATCTTATTACTCAGAAAATTCCAAAGGATTTAGAAGCTCCTCGCTTGGAACCAGGGATAGGACAAGGACCAATTAAGATGTCTTCTTATACCAGATTGTGTTTCACCAAATATTTATTAAGGAGTCTCAACTTTTTGGAGGACAGATAGGGTTACCTTTTGAGAATGAAAGGGGGTACGTGCACCTTGACTGTCCTGGGATAACTGGAATGCGTGATCATCTTAACATAGAAATAACTTTCTCTCAGCAGGTGCACCAACTGGCACTGACCTCCCCTGTGTGCCATCCGCTCCCCACCAGCTTACCTTCCCCTTAGTAGTGAATCCCACAATATCAGCTTAGTGAGATTCCTTAGTTTACCTTCACGTTTTGTCAAAACTCTCTAATTAGTGTGCTCTGGCACCCTGGACTATGAAGGCGCAGGCACATATGGAGGAATGAATCCCTTAGCCTTGGGCAGAGGCGGGGGCAGTTAGAACTCCTGGCCAGATGCCTCGGAACATGAGTGGTCAACAAATGCCATTTTTTCCTATGAGGTTTGAAAGGTTGGCTTTAGGTTATTAGTAAAGTCTCATTTTTTGCATTTAAGATACAATCCCGTTCATGCAATTATTTTGCTTCAATTTCAAATGCAATTAAAGCTCTTTTGCTCCTCTTTTGTGTGTAATGAGTTAGGAATAAGAGCTCCCTCTGGGCAGAGAATGCCATGGGTTGGCAAGCAGAGTAAGTGCTAGATCTCAGTCCCTCCCCGCCACATCTTGGCTGGGGACCCTTGTAAAGAGCACAAAATATCCATGGCCCTCTGGAGCACAGCTCCATGGAATAAGCACTGTGGCGGATGCTGTGGGACCATTGCCCCGGGCTGCTGCTTTTCCTCAGAAGCTCCTCAGACACGGTTGCAAACACTATCAGTTCTGCTATAATATAACATATGTATTCCTAAAAATCACCATGCTATGTAAAAATGTGCAATTTAAAACCACAGGGCTTAGAACACTTAGAGATCCAAAAAAATAGATCTGCCATTCAATCCTATAATTCCTCTACTAGGTTATACCCAGAAGACCAAAAATCACATTATAACAAAGATATTTGTACCAGAATGTTTATTGCAGCCCAATTGATAATTGCTAAGTCATGGAAAAAGCCCAAGTGCCCATCGATCCACAAATGGATTAATAAATTGTGGTATATGTACACCATGGAATATTATGCAGCCTTAAAGAAAGATGGAGACTTTATTGCTTTTATGTTTACATGAATGGAGCTAGAACATATTCTTCTTAGTAAAGTATCTCAAGAATGGAAGAGAAAGTATCCAATGTACTCAGCCCTACTATGAAACTAATTTATGGCTTTCATATGAAAGCTATAACCCAGTTATAACCTAAGAATATGGGGAAGGGGGTGAGGAAAGGGAGGGAGGGGGGAGGATGGGAAAAAATAAATAAATAAAACCACAGGGCTTATGGGAAAATGGGGTTAGGGCACATTCAAAAATGTCATTAGTGACACATTAAAAGATAGGAAACTAATAAAAATAGTAGCACAATCTTAAACATGTTGAGTAGTTAAGAAATCCATAAACATCATGATTTCAATGCATCCCCCAAAGTTCAAGTGTTGAAAATTTAGTCCTCAGGGCAACAGTATTTGTTTGATAAGAGGTGGGACCTTTAAGAGGGAATAGCTCCTGAGGACTCTGCTTTTTTAAATGGGCTGGTTACTGTGGGAGTTTGGCTACCTTGCCCTCCTTTTCTCTGCCTCTCCCCATCTCTCTCTCTCTCAGTGCTGTGTGTTCTCTCTGCCTCACTGTGATCTTTTGCCCTTCAGCCTTCTGCCTCAGGATGATGCAGCAGAAAGGCCCTCCCAGGTGCCGATGCAGCCTGGACTTCCCAGCCTCCGGAACCGCGAACCAAATAAATTTCTGTTCGTTATAAATTACCCAGTCTGCGGTACTCTGTTAGAGCAATACAAATCAGACGAAGACACATCACAATAAATATGGCACCTTATCTTGAATAAGACCCGAATCTTAAAGTGGGGGGGCGGAGGGTGACAGCTTGTGAGAAGCAGGAAGTGGCAGAAGGAAGATCATCAGACATCAGGGCGACAGACTGCTGAGGACACACTTGGAGAAGCGGGTGGGTGTTTCAAGTGCATGCATGCACGCATTCTGTATGTTCCTACTGACACTGTTGAACTTTACTAGGGTCCTGTGATCCTAGAGGACAGCAATTGCAAAACAAACTCCCAGTCCCTACTGTAAAGAGACTCATGTCCCATGTGACTTAGATAAGCCTCAGGGATGGCCCTTTGTATACCTATGACAAGCCAGACACAGACCCTCCAAATTCCCTCCTAAATGATTAGCCAAAGTTTTTTTTCCCCTGATCAATCAGCATCAAAATGATCAATCATCAAACCTGGGGTGTGCTTCTCTCCCTCCCCAAGCCCCCTGAGCTTTGGCCTACCCTCGGCCTCAGCGAGCATCTCCTGAGAGTAAACTGACGTCCTCTGTCCTACTCTAGCCAATCATCAGCCTCTCGTCCTCATGCCCACAAGTGTTCTTTCTAGCCTTATTTACTTCTATTCAGAAAAGAAAAAGCTGTTTTCATCTAATCCTTGAGTTGCTGACAACGTGTTCTCTTTTCCAATGTTCCTCCTCTCCTCCACTGCCCTTTGTGCAAAATCTTTAAACGAAAGTATTCTTCCCTTCCTCCAGATTTGTTTTTTTCTTGACCCTATGCAGCTTAGTTCTGCTGTCACCTCATGTGTCTTGTGGATGAAATCACACACATAAGCAAGCGCAAAATTTGCATCGTGCTCAAATTGTTCTCTAATATATCAATTGCAATGGAACAAATTTGCATTTTCAAAACAAGTGGTAAAGCAGAACCACTGCTTTTAGATGTCTGGCTCACACATTTTGGACCTTAGCAGTGGACACAACTCACTCACATGCCAGAGTCCCAGTGGCGTGATAGTTCTTTTACACTTATGGAAAGAGAGATGCCAGATGAGCATTTTGATAATATTCACACGAATCCATCACATTTCAGTCATCTCTCTTCCTTATCTTTATCTTCCAGGAAGGCCTTTCTTCCTCTGAGAATTGACCTCACATTCATAAAAATCGTAGACACTAAAGGTGAGAAGGGATTTGAAAATCACTTAGTCCCACACCTTCCTCTTACAAAGAAAGAAAGTAATGTTACTGCTGGTGAGCTCCTTCAGGCAGGTCTCAGGACAGATGCATAGCTGAGACCCTCACACTTCAGCTCAGGACCTGTACAATTGGGTACTCAAGGTGTGCTTATCACTTTGAACCAAAATAAAGTACAAACCCAAAGGGAGGGTACAGTAAAGGACAGCAAGGCAAGAGAGCTTGTTACACAGCCTCTCGAATTACACCAACTGGCCAAAAGCACTTCCTTCCAAAGCCACCAATAATTCCCATTGTTCTTAGTCCCACCCTCTAGTTGATGCCTAAACCATCACAAATACAGAGGCTTCTTTGTGCTCTGGGAAAACTGAATTGAACCTTTCCTACTTTTCCTGTTTGATTGCTTTTGCCTACATCACAGTGGGTGACGTGGATTATAAATGGTCAGACTACCCACTCTGAAATGTGACTCCTCAGAGAGCTTTTAATCTATCTAAGACATAGACAGACACAGCAGAGAACCGTGAAGATATCTCAGCTTCATTAGGGGAAATTTATAGGGTTGCCTAGGGTTGTCATGGTAACCAAAAGATAGAAACTACCTGTAGATGTCAGTGTCTGTAGAGGATCTCAGGTAAGGGACAGAGCTAGATTTATGACCCACGAACTATGTCTCAGGTCGCTTAGCACACACAGTTTTATTGAAATCCTCACAAATACCTGTGAGATGGTGTTATCCCATCTAGAACTGAGGAAATTGAGTCTCAGATGTTCTAAGCCACCTGTTGAAGATCACACAAGACTGGTAGGAACTCAGATCTGTGTGACCCTAAAGTCTCCATGGGCTTTTTCAGATTGGGAGGATTACTGTGCTTAGGTTGATCCAGGTCATGGAAGTTATTAGAAAACCACATAGGTGGGTTGGGTGTAGTGGCTTCTGCCTATAATGCCAACACTTTGGGAGGCTGAGGTGGGAGGATTGCTTGAGCCCAGGAATTCATGACCAACCTGGGCAACTTAGTGAGGCCCTGTCTCTACAAAAAATCAAGAGCTAGCTGGGGATCGTGGTGCATGCCTATAGTCCTAGCCACTCAGGAGACTGAGGCGGGCAGGGTTGTTAAAGCCCAGGGACCATGCCAGGGTACCCTAGCGTGGACCACAGAGCGAGATCTCATGTCGAACAAACAAACAAACAAAAACAAAAACAAAACAAACATCCTCCCCAACACAAAAATACTGTACACACACATAACATTCCCAGGGAAGCACATCAGGGGACGACATAATCAAGGGTCAGGAGGACACAAGTCACCCACCCCCCAGGATGCCACCACTCCTAAGATCCAGCTCATCTGTTGCTCTTTTCTTTCTCCTACTTTATTTCTTCCTTCTGTGCTCCTCGAGAAAGAGATTTGGGTCACTCTGCCTAACCATAATCATGTACACGATAGAGTTCTGGTCAACCATTAGTGGCTGTCTTGGGACAAGGGTCAATCCTTGTCTAATCAGTTGAGCCTGGCCATTTTCCCAGCAGCAGATCCAGAAGCAAGGATTTAAGCATGAGTTTTTATTTAGAAGGTGCAAGGAAAAAGGGTAGCGCTGTGCAGAAGAGACATAGGAAGAGGAGTTGCCTTATTAGGCCAGTTACCATAGTGGGGGAATTCAGGTTTTGTTTTTTTTTAACAGAGTCTCACTCTGTCACCTTGGTAGAGTGCCGTGGCGTCATAGCTCACAGCAGCTTCAAATTCCTGGGCTAAAGCAATTCTTTTGCCTCAGCCTCCCAAGTAGATGGAATTACAGGCTCCTGCTACAACGCCCAGCTATTTTTAGAGATGAGCCACTGCGCCCAGCCTCTGGGTGAGTTAAGTTTAATTCCTTGGGGAAAACCCAGCATGGAACACATGCCTTAGAATGATCCCATCCAGATATGGAGAGAACAGAGGTATTTATACACCAATCTCCTAGTTCACTGGTTGAAGGCTGCTCTCTGGGGATGTTAACTCCTGGTCACCTTTTATCATTCCTTTTTTCTTACCTGGGAAGAGTCACATTTGTGAGTTCTGGTGGGAGGCAAAAAAGCCTCAGGCTAAGAGTTGCAGATACTGGAGCTGGAAACAGGTTGGAGCTCACTAAAATGTCAGAGGGAAATAGGTGGGGCAATAATGACACTAGGATTGCAGGGTCCCATGTGCAGAAGCACAGCAACCTGTGTGCATCCGCCTCTGGCCACCTGACTCATGAGTAAGCTCAGAGAGTGGCAGACACTGAATGTCATCTCAGTTTTTCTGCCAAAGTAAATAACAGTGGGAAAGGCTCTCTAAAAGGAAATGATATTTATTTGGCAATGACAATAACCTGCAGGTATATTCAAGGTGGTAAAGACAAAAGTTTGTAAAGAAAAAAATGAGGAGGGTTACATAAGTTTTTCAGAAGAATTATCCTTCCCTACAAGGATCAATAACAAGGGTAGTGTCAGCCCAAGGTAGAATGGGAAGTTGTTGGGCAGATATCCTCACAGAAATATATATATTTTTTGGTATAAGATTGTGATGACCTTTGTACAACGTTGTAATTTTTGCAGAGTCTTTTGTAGTAGTTTTTCTTAACAAGCATAGGGCATGAGTGTCCTCCCCTTGTGGCCTTTCTGAGTTTCATTTGTCAGGGTTGGACATAAGTGACTCCATTTTGACTTTTCCAATGTTCACATTTCCTCCTGTGGATGAAGATCTGTCTCTGAAAGCATTTCTGATTTGGTTTGATCATCTCTCCGTGCCGGGATAACCTATCCTGACTTCTTGGTTCGGTCTCACATCAGAGGAAGTAGTTGGCAATTAGGAGTCTGTGTCAAAACCCTTTTAGCTACTTTTGAGCAATAAGGAAATTTTGAAGGGAGCAGCTCTTAGACCAGGTATACGCGGAGTTCATTGTTAAGTTTAATTTTGTCTGTTTCATAGATATGGGCCCTCATCTCAAATCTCTGGGACAGCATTATTCTGTTAAAAGTTGTCCTCCTGTAGGAATTTGACAGGCAACAAGTACTAAGTTTCAATATAGAATATATGAAGGAAAATATGAAGTATAATTAATAGTAACATGACAATTCCAGTTTGCTGAATAGTTTTGAGCCATGAATTGCAGGCTTATAGGCAAGCATTTGAATCAATAAAATGACCATGAGGAATCAGGTGAGACCTGTTGTGACAATGTGGCCTGCTTTCTTATTTTGTGTATTCGGATATCAACTTCCCAGGGGAATTTATATATCCAGGTATAACAGATAGTATGAGCAATAGCTCAGACAACACCTTGTTCAGCTAATAGATAAACCAGAGCAACTCTATTGTCATAGAATTTAGGCGAAAGTGACAATTGTGTTAGGGATTTTGTGAAAGTTACTCACGGACTGGACTAAAAGTTTGCTTGTTTGTTTTTTTTCGTGCAAGGACTAGGTTTGGCATGACCTATCCAACAATTCATCAAGTTACCCACAAGAGCTACTGATTATTAAATTTCAATTACACCAAGGCCAGGTGTGGTGGCTGTAATTCCAGCACTCTGGGAGGCTGAGGCAGGTGGATTGCCTGAGCTTACAGGTTGGAGACCGGACTGAGCCAGAGTGAGACCTTGTCTCTAAAAATAGCCTGGCTTTGTGGTGAGCACCTGTAGTTCCAGCTCCGGGGGAGGCTGAGTCAAGAATCGCTTAAGCCCAAGAGTTAGAGGTTGCTGTGAGCTGTGACAGCACATCACTTTACAGAGGGTGACATAGTGAGACACTGTCTCAAAAAAAAAAAATTCAATTACACCATTATCCTGCCAAGTAAAAAAGGTAGGTGTAGGCAAGGAGAAATTAAGAGGGACAGAGTCCTGTTGTGATGGGGAATCTTGTTCCACTATCTTGGGAAAAGCTGTCCACAGCATGACAATGTCAACTTTTTGTCCTGGTTTTGTAGTCTGAAAATCTCTGGTTATGATATTGGGTGGTTTTGTGAACTTTCTGTGTGGCCCACATAACAGACATGAGACTTGTCCATTGAAATTCACACCAAGTTATCTAACTTCTATAGGGCCTTAGGAAAGAGCACTTCCCATTCTTAGAATTTCATGGAAGAAAATTGGATTGGAAGAAGCTAGAAAAATTAGGATCTGGTTTAGCCTACAGATAGATAATAACTTGAAAACAATGTGCAGGGCTACTATCTAATAACAAGCATATTATAGTTTCCCTTTAAAAACATAATTTTTCTTTCTATACTCATTCTGATTTCTACCAAAGATAATCAGAGTAAAGCTAACTTGTTTGTAAGGTAAGTTCAGTTTTATCAAATTTGGTCAACCTAAGTGCAACAAGAATAGTAATTGACCGTATAGGAATCTCAGATTGAACTTTTATAAAGTTTCAAGACTATAAAGCCAAATTAAGGCAGACTTCACACATTGTCAGTATCTATAAATATATTAAATATGACACCTCCATCAAAACCTTTGCAATATAACCAATATTTCCAATTGTATCTTGTTATAAATAAAGCAGATTCTTATTAAACTTATGCAAACAACTATATTGCCATAAAATCTAAAAATACCCACCATCTTCAAATTTTGGAGCAATGAAGTACAGAGAAAAGTAAATGTTTCCACTTTTGTTCACAAAAGTATACTTTACCAAATTGCTGTCAACTATAGATAGTTTAAGACAGAAAGTTTCTTTAAATCTGAAAAACAAAACATGTAAGTAAAAAACCCCACAATGTTTCAAATATCTACCTTCATTTGACGATATTTAATCTCATGTAATTAACTTTGCTTCTGTTTTATCTTAGTAGTTTCTTCATTAGCGTTATAGACATTTTTACTTAGTTCATTCTTCTTGAAGTTATCAGAAACCTGTCTTCAATAGTACATGTCAGAGTCGTTTTTTATGAATTCGATTGCAGATATATTCAAAGAGGAATTAAAACCGTGGATGACAGAGACTGAAAACACTCCTGGGTTAAAAATTTGATCAGAGTTTAGCAAATGACAAGGGAATTCAGTTATTTCTATTGCATACAGCATTTTAAGATAATAATCAGAATCATGACTGAAAGTCTCACTCCAGGACCATCAAACTTCTATTATAGATTTTGCATACTTAGTAGAACACTCACATCAATAACACATCCATATAAGCCGGCCATGGTGGCTCATGCCTGTAATCCCAGCACTTTGGGAGGTCATGGCAGGAGAATCATTAAAGGCCAGGAGTTTAAGACCAGCCTAGGCTACATAGTGAGACCCCCATCTCTATATAAATTAAAAAAAAAAAAGCCAGTCCTGATGGGATGTGCCTGTATTCCAACTACTTGTGAGGATTGGGGGAGTATAACTTCAGCCCAGGAGTTGGAGGTCACAATGAACTGTGATTATGTCCTCCAGCCTGGGTGACAGAGGAGGGGTCTGGTTTTAAAAATATAAGTAAGTAAATAAACAAATTTTAAAAATCCATATAAAGAAACTTTCCCATCACTCTGTTATTTGATTCCATCTGTGCCTCCAATGCTTTCCATAAAATCCAATACATCAAATAAGTCTAATTAGCTTAACATCTCTACAAGATGCGAGATACATCTTTTGAAGATCCCCGGGGCTTCAAATGGGAAAAATCTCAAAGTTAATTCTAGGTCAAAAACATTTAACTTAAAACTCTGATACTAGGGAAGCCCACCAAAGATGTCAAAAACTGTAAAACATTTAATTAAAACAGAATCACAGATCATTATGAAATAATAGTCATTCACTTTATCAGAAAGACAATTAAAAGACTTCAAAAGCAAATATGACAAGTTACATGGATATTAAAAACAACACAATCTTAACTCTTTGAAAGCTTGGTTTTCCTAAACAGGACAAAACCTCATAAAGACAACATGAAGCCCAGAATATTATCTTGATAAAACACAAAATCTTTCTTTCCTAGGCCAATTACCAAAAGATAAAGAAAAAAACTCCGGCAGTGTGATTGCTTCTCCTCATGGGAAGCCCATTTAAGCAACCTAGAAATTGAACCTGTTGAAAAGGTGTTTGAATTCAATTAGACACTACAGAGTGTGTGTTCAAGGTTATGAGTGTATACCTTATCATAGAAGAAGTAAACACGAAAACTCGTACCTTGAGAAAGGGAATACATGGCTTTCAGAAAAAGTAAAGCACATGAAATTTCCTGGCTGCACAGAATAATTCAAACATACCAAAAAAAGCCAACAGTACAGAATCAGTAATGCTTGGAGGAAAGCATTACTTTTCTAAGCCTTTAAGACAAACATTTCAGCGTTAGGCCACAATAGCAGAGTTAGAACCAGAGAAGATTACAGGAACTGATCAAAAAATTGAGGGAGAGAGTGATTAACTAAGCCAAAATGTACCCTCTCAGGGGGAGGAAGAAGGCAATGATGTATGACCAGCAAATCGCGTGCAGAGAGATTTGGCAAAAGCTAAACTTCCGAGAGATCAATCTGAAAAACTTCAAATGAAAGACTATTTGGAGAAATGAAATTACTATTTTAAATGAAACAAATAGCATTTTAAATCTAGAGTTAGGGGAATTAAACAAAAACTGTAAAACAGGAAATAGATGTGGTTAATAATATGGTAGAAAATTTAAAGAAAATAAGATTTTAGAATTCAAAATCAAAATCTCTTATAATTTGTTTTAATCAAGAGCAGATGATACTCCACGAAACTTTGTTACTGTGAACAAAGACAGCCAGTTTTATACCAAAATTGTGTTAAATTTTCAGAAAAAGCTATGAACAATTTTTCTTCTCATTTTACAGAGTTTGATTACACACAAAATTTATTTCAAAAGATTCATCTTTCACCAACCTTTTTCCACTTGCTCAAGTATTTTATGACTTCTTAAGCCTTAATTTTGTTTTATCTTTTTTTCTTTTTTCATATTGTGACAATTAATCGTTCTACCTTAGGACAAAAATTTACTTTTCTTTTTCCTTTATCTTTTGACCACAAAAGATTCTTTTTCATACAAAGCTATCTTTTTAACCTTTCCTACCAAACATATATCCTCATATTTATAATTTTTTTGCATCTCTCCTCATTTCTTTCTATCTTATTTTTATTTTCTTCTTATATATGTATTTTGAAACAACTTTTAACCTCCAAATTAGACAAAATTATTCTTTTTTAAAAAATATTTTTGCGTCCTTTTAACTTTTTTTTAACCAGTAATATATCTTAGTTTTTCTAGTACACTTGGTATGCACATTACATATATTAGTTACATATATTAATTAAAATTTTTAACTCTTAGTAACCATAATTTTTAGTCAAGAATTATGGAAATAAGCAATTTTGAACTGTCTGTCATATACCAACAGCTTATGAATACACGTCTTTCAATTTTGGAAATGTGCTTTTTTATTACACAATCATTCAATGCAGAAGAGACATATTTATTAACAGACCCAAATATCTATTGTTTTTTTACAAAATTTAGAAGGCCAAGAATGAATTTAAGTTAAGCAATTTATGTTTCAATATTTTATCTTATTTGGAAATGACCCAGACATTTAGTAAGTGTCTATTAGTTAATTTATTACTTAATTTAACATAATGTAACTTTAAGACTTTAAATTACATGCAAAAGTTTATTTATAAACATTTTATCTCGTTTACATTTACCTTATTTATTTTTTAACAATTATACCTAGATGACTTATGAAAACTGAACTATTAGACAGAAGTGGTCGTTATTTAAAGTGCCTTTCTGTTAATCATTTTATAGCATGTAAACAGGTCTTCACTTAAGTAAGTTTCCTAAAGTTTAGGGTATTTTGCTGATTATGTTAGAAGATAGATCTGTTTTCATTAAATGAACAATATTACGCTAGTCTTATTCATTTTCCTTTTAAGGCTGGATTTATAGTTTTATGACCTTAAAACATCTATCGGGTACGAATATCAACCTATGCAAGAAATAACAATTTTTTTTTTTGAGACAAAGTCTCACTATGTCACCCTCGGTAGAGTGTTGTGGTATCATAGCTCACAGCAACCTTAAACTCTTGGGCTTAAGTAGCTGGGACTACAGACCCTGCCACAACACCTGGCTATGTTTTTGTTATTGTTGTCAGTGTTGTTTAGCAGGCCCTGGCCGAGTTCCAACCCACCAGTCCCGGTGCATGTGGCCAGAGCCCTAACCACTGAACATGGCAGTAACAATTTTAAAATTAGTTTATTTACAAAAGATTTATCCGAGTCACAAGAACTTAAAGCATTTATTTATGTTAATTACTACATTTCTGATGACTTACTTGCTTCTAGCACTTAATTCTTTTCCTTCAAGTTGCCTAAATAGAGCTCTTTGTAAATTAAATATCATCTACATGTTAAATATATAGACACAAAAACACACAGTTGCACAAAAACAAAAATCTTATAGTTTTCACGTTAAAATTCTAGTCTTGAGACAGTAAAACATGGTAATAGAAACTCACCAGTTGATGAGAAGGCAGTTGGATCCAAATTATATCTCTGACAAAATTAAGGTTATATTCATGTGGCTAAATGTTAAGGTTTTGATTTTTCCTGACAGCCAATATTATGAAGGCAGTGAACCAAATTTTGGGCAAAGCAGTTTCCATAGTACTTTGATCTACAAAAAAAAAAACACACACACACACAAAAAACTCTTTTACACTCATACTCCCCCTCCCCCACCTCTTTGTTTAGTTTTAAATGAATTGCTTTAGTTATTTTAGTTAGGGCTTGGTAGAAAAATAAACCTCCGGGTGCACTTTAGTAACAGATTCATCTAAATATATGGGAAAAAGTCAGCAGATTGAGGGTAAACAGAAAAACAGAGAAATTAAATGCCTCTCTATGCATAGAACATTCAGATTGTTTAACCTTTGTCATTGAAGTTTTCTAAGCAAATCAAGTTTAGAGAATTCGAATAATTCCTATAATGGTCATAAATTATCCTTTACGTTATTTGTCCATCACTTTAAAAATGTACTTGAGAATGGATCATAAGTTTTGAATATATAGCCTGCTTCAGTCTCCAGGGGTTTGTCATACCTTAGGATTTTGAGGGTTCCTCTCATTTCTTATTAATCTCTTGATAGCAAAAAGAAAATCCTGTAAGTCCTATTGGAAATGTCAGTAGTTCGGACTGGTGCTTTGTTCTACAGGGTATGGCACTGAATTTTTTTTTTTTTTTTAATTTGGCAGATGGCCTTTGCCCTAGATGTCTGACCTACAACCAAGTTTTCCCCAATTGCATGGAAATTTTTTTGAGACTGGCAGGCGCCCTAGCAGTAATCTTGTCTGTCCATGGCCAGTTTATTTTAACATGGGAGATGTTTTCTTCATAGACCAGAGTCCCTTACAGATGCTGGTGACTGTCCTAGTGACTTTTAATTGACCCACCTGTGCTCACCTTTAGAATGCTTATTTTTTGTTCTTGGAAGCTGTTCAGAAACGAGTACAGAAAAGTAAAAAAGCCAAATTACTTGTACATACTCATAACCAAACCAAAACAAATAAGGATGTTTCAAACATGCTAGGCTAGGTGGTACAGACCAAACAAAATATGATATCAGGTGCACAGAGAAAAACCAGATGGGTTCACCAGAAAAGATGTGCTTTGTTTCTATGTGAGTTCTGTAGAAACCAGGGTACTCTCCAGGATGACGCCATCCTCAAACCAGAAGGGGCTTGCCAGCAAAGACAGAAGTCTTTTATAGTCCCAAGATCCCAAGTCTCAGATCTAGAAAAAATAATTTTGTGCTTTGTATGGAACCAGAGAAGAGCCCACAAAGCCAAAGCAACCTTAAGCTAAGAGGACAAATTGGGAAGCATTGCTTTACCAGATTTTGAGCTATATTACAAGGATATAGTAACCAAAACAGGATGGTATTGGCACAAGAGCAGAGACATAGACCAATGGATCAAAGCAGAAAACCCAGATATGAAACCATCCTCCTATGGCCATCTGATCTTTGACAAAGCAGACAACAACATACACTAGGGAACAGAATTCCTATTCAATAAATGGTGCTGGGATAATTGGACAGCCACATGTAGAAGACTGGAACAGGGTCCACATCTGTCACCCCTCACAAAAAGTAATTCACGATGGATAACAGACTTAAATTTAAAGCATAAAACCATAAGAATTCTAGAAGAAAACGTTGGAAAAGAATTTATGAAGACACCAAAAGCAATCACAGCAACAATAAAAATTCACAAATGAGACTTGATTAACTTAAAGATCAAGTTAATAATCAAAGGAAAATCAAGGAAATAATCAACAGAGGGAATAGACAACCTACAGAATGAGAAAAAATATTTGCAGGCTACACATCCAGCAAAGAGCTGATAACCAGAATCTGCAAAGAACTCAAGTGAATCGACAAGAAAATAGCAAACAATCTCATTAAAAAGTGGGCAGAACAAATTTTTGGAACAAAACGACAATGAAGACACGAATTATCAGAACCTCTGGGATACCACAAAGGCAGTCTTAAGAGGGAAATTTATAGCACTACAAGCCTTCTCAAGAGAACGGAAAGAGAGGAAGTTAACAACTTAATGGGACATCTCAAACAACTGGAAAAGGAAGAACATTCCAACCCCAAACCCAGTAGAAGAAAAGAAATAACCAAAATTAGAGCAGAATTAAATGAAATTGAAAACAAAAGAATTATACAACAGATCAATAAATCAAAAAGTTGGTTTTTTGAAAAGGTCAATAAAATAGATAAACCTTTGGCTAACCTAACCAGGAAAAAAAGAGTAAAATCTCTAATTTCATCAATCAGAAACAACAAAGATGGAATAACAACAGACTCCTCAGAAATTCAAAAAATCCTTAATGAATATTACAAGAAACTTTATTCTCAGAAATATGAAAATCTGAAGGAAATTGACCAATACTTGGAAGCATGTCACCTTCCAAGACTTACCCACAATCAAGTGGAAATGTTGAACAGGCCCTTATCAAGTTCTGAAATAGCATCAACCATAAAAAATCTCCCTAAAAAGAAAAGCCCAGGACCAGATGGCTTCACATCAGAATTCTTTAAAGAGGAATTAGTACATATATTACTCAATCTGTTCCAAAATGTAGAAAAAGAAGGAAGACTACCCAACACGTTCTATGAAGCAAACATCACCCTGATCCCCAAACCAGGAAAAGACCCAACAAGAAAAGAAAATTATAGACCAATATCACTGATGAATATAGATGCAAAAATATTCAACAAAATCCTAACAAACAGAATCCAGCAACACATCAAACAAATTATACATCATGACCAAGTCGGTTTTATCCCAGGGTCTCAAGGCTGGTTCAATATACATAAATCCAAAGTATAATTCAGCACATAAATAAATTAAAAAACAAAGACCATATGATTCTCTCAATTGATGCAGAAAAAGCTTTTGATAATATCCAGCATCCCTTCGTGATCAGAACACTTAAGAAAATTGGTATAGAAGGGACATTTATTAAACCGATAGAGGCCATCTACAGCAAACCCACAGTCAATATCATATTGAATGGAGTTAAACTGAAATCATTTCCACTCAGATCAGGAACCAGATAAGGCTGCCCATTGTCTCCACTGCTCTTTAACATTGTAATGGAAGTTTTAGCCATCGCAATTAGGGAATAAAAGGCAATCAAGGGTATTCATATAGGGTCAGAAGAGATCAAACTTTCACTCTTCTCAGATGATATGATTGTATATCTGGAAAACACCAGGGATTCTACTACAAAACTCTTAGAAGTGATCAAGGAATACAGCAGCGTCTCAGGTTACAAAATCAACATTCATAAATCGGTAGCCTTTAAATATACCAACAATAGTCAAGCTGAAAAAACAGTTAAGGACTCTATTCCATTCACAGAGGTGCCAAAGAAGATGAAATATTTGGGGGTTTATCTAACAAAGGACATGAAAGATCTCTATAAAAAGAACTATGAAACTCTAAGAAATGAAATAGCTGAAAATGTTAACAAATGGAAAAACATACCATGCTCATGGCTGGGAAGAATCAATATTGTTAAAATGTCCATACTACCCAAAGCAATATACAATTTTAATGCAATCCCTATTAAAGCTCTGCTGTCATACTTTAGAGATCTTAAAAAAATAATACTTCGTTTTATATGGAATCAGAAAAAGACCTCGAATAGCCAAGACATTACTCAGAAATAAAAACAAAGCAGGAGGAATCACACTACCAGACTTCACCTCAGACTATACTATAAATCGATAGTGATCAAAACAGCATGGTACTGGCACAAAAACAGAAGTAGATGTCTGGAACAGAATAGAGAACCAAGAGATGAATCCAGCTACTTATCGTTATTTGATCTTTGACAAGCCAATTAAAAACATTCAGTGGGGAAAAGATTCCCTATTTAACAAATGGTGCTGGGTGAACTGGCTGGCAACCTGTAGAAGACTGAAACTGGACCCACACCTTTCACCATTAACTAAGATAGACTCTCACTGGATCAAAGATTTAAACTTAAGACATGAAACTATAAAAATACTACAAGAGAGTGCAGGGAAAACCCTTGAAGAAGTCGGTCTGGGTGAGTATTTTATGAGGAGGACCCCCCACGCAATTGAAGCAGCTTCAAAATACACTACTGGTACCTGATCAAACTAAAAAGCTTCTGCACAGCCAAGAACACAGTAAGTAAAGCAAGCAAACAGCCCTCAGAATGGGAGAAGATATTTGCAGGTTATGTCTCCGACAAAGGTTTAATAACCAGAATCCACAGAGAACTCAAACGTATAAGCAAGAAAAGAACAAGTGATCCCATCGCAGGCTGGGCAAGGGACTTGAAGAGAAACTTCTCTGAAGAAGACAGGTGCACGGCCTACAGACATATGGAAAAATGCTCATTATCTTTAATCATCAGAGAAATGCAAATCAAAACTACTTTGAGATATCATCTAACTCCAGTAAGATTAGCCCATATCACAAAATCCCAAGACCAGAGATGTTGGCGCGGATGTGGAGAAAAGGGAACACTTCTGCACTGTTGGTGGGAATGCAAATTAATACATTTCTTTTGGAAAGATGTTTGGAGAACACTTAGAGATATAAAAATAGATCTGCCATTCAATCCTATAATTCCTCTACTGGGCATATACCCAGAAGACCAAAAATCACATCATAACAAAGATATTTGTACCAGAATGTTTATTGCAGCCCAATTCATAATTGCTAAGTCATGGAAAAAGCCCAAGTGCCCATTGATCCACGAATGGATTAATAAATTGTGGTATATGTACACCATGGAATATCATGCAGCCTTCAAGAACGATGGAGACTTTACCTCTGTCATGTTTACATGGATGGAGCCGGAACATATTCTTCTTAGTAAAGTATCTCAAGAATGGAAGAAAAAGTATCCAATGTACTCAGCCCTACTATGAAACTAATTTATGGCTTTCATATGAAAGCTATAACCCAGTTACAACCTAAGAATATGGGGAAAGGGGAGAAGGTGGGGAGGGAGGGGGGAGGATGGGTGGAGGGAGTGTGATTGGTGGGATTACACCTGTGGTGTATCTTACAAGGGTACATGTGAAACTTAGTAAATGTAGAATATAAATGTCTTAACACAATAACTAAGAAAATGCCAGGAAGGCTATGTTAACCGGTGTGATGAAAATGTGTCAAACGGTCTATAAAACCAGTATATGGTGCCCCATGATCGCATTAGTGTACATAGCTATGATTTAATTTTAAAAAAAAGTGGGCAAAAGACATGAACAGAAACTTTCAAAAGAAAGTGGACAAATGGCCAATAAACATATGATAAAATACTCATTATCTGTAATCATCAGGAAATTGCCAATCAAAACCACAATGAGGTATCACCTAACTCCAGTGAGAACGGCTTTTATCCAAAACAAAACAGAACAACCCAAACCACAGATTCTGCCATGAATATGAAAAGAAAGAAACACTTGTACACTGTGGTGCGATGGCAAACTGAGTACAACCTCCACAGAAAGTAGTTTAGAGATAATTCAAAGAACTGAAAGGGCACCTACCATTTGATTCAGCAATCCCACTACTGGGTATTTACCTAAAGGAAAAAATGTCATTTTATCAAAAAAACACGTGCATTCAAATGTTTATGGCAGCACAATTCACAATTGCAAAGATGTGGAATCAGCTCAAGTGCCCATCAATACATGAGTGGATTGATGAAACATGATATATTTATCCCCAAAGAACAGGTGTATTTAAAGGCTACTTAGCAGCATCTTACAAGGGTATATGTGAAACTTGGTAAACGGTCTGTGAAGCTAGTGTATGATGCCCCACGATCATATCAATGTACACAGCTATGATTTAATAAAAAAAAAAAAATTTTTACAAAAAAAAAATAAAAAATAAATAAAGGCTACTCAGCCACAGAAAGGGTGAACTAATACCTTTGGTAACAATCTGGATGGAACTGGAAATCATTCTTCTAGTGAAGTTTCTCAAGAATGGAAAAACAAACACCACATATACTTACTATTAGATTGGAACTAATCAATGAATACCCATGTGCACATTTGGTAGTAAAACTTCACAGTAAGCAAGCAGGTGGGCCGAGTCACCAGGGGAGCAGAGGAGTAAATTCACATTTAACAGGTACAGTGAACAATATCCTGATGAGGGATAGAATTAGATTTAGAATTTTTTAGAATTTTGACTAAAACTGTACAAAAGCAATTCATGTAACCAAAATATTTGTATTCCCGTAATATTCTGAATTTTAAAAAATTACTGGCTTCTATGCCTGAGTTCTACCAAATATGCTACAGCAAAAAAGATTATGAACAAACTGGCCCTAGCGTTTGTACTCACAATACAGTGTTTAGAATCCTGTCTTGAAACTGATTTCAGAGTTATTGGGATTAGGGAGGTGGAGAAGAGGCCGTCTTTCTGTTTCACGTGAACGGCTGGTTTTGAGGTTTTTGACTTGATTCAAAATAGTAAGATTAAACATGATTATACAGGAATATTTTAATGACTGCGTCGGTGTGTAGGCGTAGAAGAGAGTGAAAATTATTGTTTTTCTTTAGATTAAGTATTTGAATCTTAATGTAACAGGAGGAACTGGGTTTTAGCTCTTTCTGTGCCCTGCTATGTTTATATTAATGAATTCTCCAAGATTCGATGAGGTTATTGGTGTGGATCACTCCATAATGCTTGAATTGTGCTTCTAAGTGTGCACTAGAAGAACTTGTATATATTTCATACTTCTAATGGAAAAAGGGCAAAGGCAAACTGTAGTAACTGAGGGAACAGAAGTGGCCAAGTAAAGGATAAGCTTAAAAAATAGCCGCATGAGACTTGGCCAACAGACTCGTGGAATTTCAGTTACCTATGAAGTTTTTCCTTCTCTCTCTTCCTTTGGAACTAAGAGCTTTGGATTAACTAATCCTGCTCGTGCTTTTGGATTACTCAAATTCTGTTTCTTGCTTTAGAAGAAAACATAAGACTGTTGGACCAGTATTGCAGTTTGGTGGTATCATTTCTCATAAAAAAAAAAAAAAAAAAAACTTGGGCGGCGCCTGTGGCTCAGTGAGTAAGGCGCTGGCCCCATATGCCGAGGGTAGTGGGTTCAAGCCCAGCCCCGGCCAAACTACAACAAAAAAAAAAAAAAATAGCTGGGCGTTGTGGCGGGCGCCTGTAGTCCCAGCTGCTCGGGAGGCTGAGGCAAGAGAATCGCGTAAGCCCAAGAGTTAGAGGTTACTGTGAGCTGTGTGATGCCACGGCACTCTACCGAGGGTGATAAAGTGAGACTCTGTCTCTACAAAAACAAACAAACAAACAAAAAAAACAATAATTTGATTATCCAAACTGATGTATTTAAAGGCTATCATTCTAACAAAGGCACATTAAAACATACGTATTTCCAACTCTCTAATCTCTTTATAGGTTAACTAATAAATCTGTTTTCTTTAAACCTTTGCAATAGTTCTTTGAACTCACAACAGATGGTTAGCAAGCTGATTTTTTATGTGTTCTATACAAATAACTAAACTTTCTATATGTTGTGTACTTTCATTTTGGTAATTGGATCTCCATTTGATAGTCTCATTTGTATAACTTACTTGCCATCTGAAAATTGTTCTTGTGCCAGTTCCTAATGTCATTGAAAGTTAATTTTCTTTGCTTTTAAAATATCTAGATGATAAATAAAAAGTGATGAAAACAATTTAAAACTGAATTTATTTTAAAATGAATTTTTAAAAAAGACAAAATAAATGGGACAGTTAAGAAGATATTTTATTCAGGCTATTTCAATAGGGGAGAGCCATCCTGATGTGACAATCAAGGTATTGTGGCAAGGTGGCTATGACTTACATGAGTCTAGGGAGGGGGAGACAAGTGACAGGTGAGTGATATACAGTTGGAATTGTTTTGCAACCAAGGGAAATCTCAACCAGCTGAACAGGAAATGTTTATTTTTGTATATAGCTTGTTTCAGGGGGACAAATAATTCTAATGTTAATCATTTGGAAATTGGAGGGTCTGTATTTGGCCTCATCACAGACAAACAGGGGAGTATATCTGTGAATCTTATGGCAGGATGTATCATCTAAATTAAAGGAAGGAATGGTTCTTCTAGGAAAGTGATTTCCGGCAACACAAAAGGATGGGGGAGGGTGTATTATGTAAAACCCAAGGTTGGGAGATACCTTAACTATTGCTGTTTTTCAGGGGCACAGATTTAAGTAAAGTTCAATAATGTCAATGTATGGAAAAAAGTATGAAAATTAAACCACATTTTATTAAATACTAAATCTCACTTATTAAAACAAAATAAACAAACAAAAAAGCAGGACACGCAGACACACAGTCATGCACTCACGCGCTCTGTCCTCCCCCACTGCAGATGCAGCAAGAGCCCTCTCTTCAAATGCACACCTGCTCTTCCTCTGCTGGCTTCCCCTTAGCTTTTAAGTTAAAGATCAAAGTCCTTAGCAAGTTCTCTAGACTCCATCTGAGCTGGCCCATCTGTTCTTTGTCAGCATCCCAGAACCTTCTTCCCCCTCCCTCTGGACACTCCAGTCTCACTGCTCTTTCCTTGTTCTTTTTTGCCTCAGGGTTCTTGCCCAGATTGTTTTTTCTGCCTCAACAGCTCTCCATACCATGCCAGCACTGCTGTAATCCCAGGATTTAGGGAAATCTACATGGAAGGATCACTTGAAGTAAGGAATTTGAGACCGACCTGGGCAACATAATGAGATTCTACCTCTACAAAAAATTTAAAAAGCAGCCGGCACATATCTTTAGTCCTATGTACTCAGAAGGCCTTTGATAACACTTTTGTAACAAAAACCTCTCCAAGCCAAAATAAAAAATAGTCTCACATCAAGAGATAATTATTTAGCTCAAGGGAGGAGTGAGACATGGCTGCTGCATTCAGCACCTCTCTGGGCCTGATAATTACAGGGGGCTCCAATTCCTCAGATAAAAGTTTCTTTTCTTTCTCAATTCCAATGTGAAGAATGCGTAACAAGTGGTCATCTGAGCAAGAGGACAGAAGAAAGCTGTCTCCCAGGAAATCCCGAGTGGGAGTCCGGTGGGGCATTCAGTTCTTCTATGAGTTTCCCATGCGGCATGTTATATCCTCACCCCAGATTTTGTCATGGGACTACTATGTGAAGCCCCAAGGAGCCTTTTATAAATGTAAAGAAGATGTTCCCTTTGGACCAAATGGGCAGAGTGCGGGCTAGATTTTAGCTCAGTCTTGTCTCCTTGTGTAGTTTACAACCTGCCCAACCATGTACAGGGGCCCACAGAGTCTCTACAAGCAGTCACTTTGTCTGAGGTGAGGTTTTTCTTTCTTTTACATAAATATAAAAGGGGTCTCACTGTGTTGCCCAGACTGGTCTCAAACTCCTGAGCTCAAGCAGTCCTCCTGCCTCAGCCTCCCAAGTACCCAGGACTGAGGTGTGAGCCACTGATTCCAGGTGTGAGTCACTGATTCCAGCTAAATTTTCATTGGTCAGCTCCACTAGGTCATTTATTATTTTTTGTTGAGAAATCATTTTCACAGGGGGGCCAGGTATCAGTAGTGAATAGGTTCTAAGCCAGTTACCATGTATTCACTTATTTAATCCCCGTAATAGCCCTATTATACCATTATTAACCCTTAAAAATTTTTTTATTTGTAACATATATATTTATAGGGTACATATGACATTTTGATGCAGGCATAAATGTGAATTAATCAAATCAGGGCAATTGTGGTATCCATCACCTCACACATTTATCCTTTCTTTGTGTTAAGAACATTCCAATTCCATTCTTTTACTTACTTAAAAGTATACCCTAACTTATTGTTGATTATAGTCACTTTCTTGTGCTAATATTAACCCCATTTTTATGGAGGCTGAGAGTGGCTAATTTGCTAAATGACAGGGCTGGGATTTGAACCCAGGCCAGCTAGCTGTTTTAGCAAAGATGTGAGAGACCCCATCCTCCTAAGTCGCTGCTAAGCTGGGGCCTCTGAAGAGCACCCTTGCTCCTTCTTTTTGTTTCCAGCTTGTATATGAACAAGGATGCCTCAGAATGAGCACACTGTTTTTTTAGATACACTAATACATTCCCTGGTCTGGGAACAAGGCCTGAGCCTGTGCAATTTGTTGCTGTAGCCAATAGCTTCAACACTTCAAGGTTTTCCTTTGGAAGTCATTTGTGTCACCCTTATTTCCTAGTTATTGTGGGACACCCCACCCCACCATGGGCACCTGATTTCTGACAAACACCTATTCAGATTGAAAACAGGCTGGAGCTTTAAACAGGAGTTCTTGGGTGGTCAGATAAAGAATTGAGAGACACACCACTAACAAACACAGAGCCACAAAAACAGAGTAGGACAAGCGACTGTCCCTTGTGAAAAGAAAAGAGAGCCAAAAAAAGAAACCCTGCTTGCCACCATCATAGGCAACCTGTGCATGTGCCTTCCATGGAGGCACTTCAAGTCACACCAGAGAGTACCCTGGTCAGAGGTTTTCAGTTGACACACCCCTTCCTAGCAGACAGGACAACCAGGATAAAATAAAAATATGCCTTGTTAGAATATTCAACGTTTATTGATAAACATAAAAAAGTTCTACAAAAGTTAAGAAAAGGCTTAGCAGTAGAGGGGTGGCAGAAAACGGCTCACCAATCTTTACTCAAATTTCTACTTATATACCAAAGCTACCCTTTTCCAATGTGGTGTTCTTTCTTAATTTGCATAGTTCAAAGTAAAAGCCACATGAACGTTTAGTATAACTCAGTGACTTATTACAACATTGTACTTCAAAAGTTAATTTCCTAAATCAATCCACCTACACTACTCAAGAAAGGCAGCTTTAGGGTGGGAGCTAAATTTACAAAACAGTAAGAAAGGGAGACAGTGAAGGTCAGGCAGGACCTAAACCAACCAGCCCAGCTGTGTCAAATGGGAAATAGAGGGTGAAGGTCAGGCAGGACCTAAACTGACCAGACCAGCTGTGTCATGTCCACCTCAGCCTGCCTGACTCCATCTGATTCTCACTACAGGGGCTTTCACAGGTGCCCCTCTGCCCTGTTGTTCCATCTGCCTTTGAATAAATTCATCTTTACATTAATCTTCCCTGGCCCTATGCTTCGTTTTGTCAATTTTAACTACTTACTTTAGGGTTGTTCTCTGCTTTACAGAGTTCCCTCTAAGTAACGGGCAGAGGCTGCTTTTTGCTTTTCAGAGACCCCTTCAAGATCAATGAGGTTAGGGGTGTTGGAAACAAGCACAAATTCCTGAATTAATATACTTTTCTGATATGAGAAATAGGACTCAACTGGTCTCTGGGGCTTTAAGTCCAGCCATCCTCCCCCAAAAATCAATGAATGGCCTTAAAAGTCACAGAGACCAATTGAATCTTGTTTCTTTATCAGAACAGGACAGGTTTCTCATGCTAAACTTCTCTTCTAAAAAAAGAAAGAAAAACAAAAGAATACGTATATTCTGGAATTTAGCCTTCTTTCCAAACCCACCCCTAAACTCAGTCAAATGAAAATGTTCCCAGTTATGAATCCAGGTCTTGAGTGCTGAATATTTCTATCAAGAAAATAATCTGGGCTTGGCGTCCATAGCACAGTGGTTGTGGCATCAGCCACATGCACCGAGAGTGGTGGGTTCAAACTCGGCCCGGGCCAGCTAAACAAGTGCAACAAAAAAATAGCTGGGCGTTGTGGTAGGCACCTATAGTCCCAGCTACTTTGGAGACTGAGGCCGGACAATCTCTTAAGCCCAAGAGTTTGAGGTTGCTGTGAGCTGTGATGCCACAGCATCTACCAAGAGTGACATAGTGAGATTCTGTCTCAAAAAAAAAAAAAAAGAAAAAAGAAAAAGAAAATAATCTGGCTGGGCGCTATGGCTCACACCTGTAATCTAAGACCAGCCTGAGCAAAAAGCGAGACCCCCATCTCTACTAAAAATAGATAACCTGAGGCAAGAGGATCACTTCAGTCCAAGGATTGGAGGTTGCTGTGAACTATGATGCCACAGCATCTATCCAGGGTGACAGCTTGAGACTCTGTCTCAAAAAAAAAAAAAAAAAGAAGAAAAGAAAAGAATCTGAGGCTGGGCGTGGTGGCTTATGCCTATAACCCTAGCACTCTGGGAGGCTGAAGCAGGTGGATTGCTTAAGCTCAGGAGTTAAACACAAGCCCAGCCAGAGCAAGACCCCATCTCCAAAAATAGCCAGGGCTTGTGGGGGTGGTGGGGGACAGGGGGGAGGCTATAGTCCCAGCTAGGCACCCAGCTACTCCGGAGGCTGAGGCAAGAGTATTACTTGAGCCCAAGAGTTTGAGGCTGCTGTGAGCTATGACTCCACAGCACTGAAGGAGCTAAGATACCCTGATACCTACAGCACTCTACCAAGGGTGACAAAGTGAGATGGAGGGAAAGAGGGAGGGAGGGAGGGAGAAAGGGAGGAAGGAAGGAATCTAGCATGATTTTATGTTCTCAGCACTGGATGGACTCTAAGAGGTCATCTGGTCCTTTCCACAGCCCGCAAGATTCCTACAAAAGAGCACAGTTTGGTCAGAAATTCTACTCTGCAGCCCAAGCTGGATTCAAATACCCACCTAATAAGGGATTAATAGCAGTACTTCAAAACTGCTATTAGCACGGAGTCCAGGGATTCACTGACAGGGCCTTTCATATTGTAGAACTCAGCCATTGGCTTCTTATTTCCTTATTCGTGGTGAGTTGGGGTATGTCTCTGTGCCAAGTTGCTTCCCCCAACTCCCCACAAACTGGTTCTTTTGTACCTTACCCCATTTACCTTCCCTAAGCCTCATTCCCCATTATTCTTTCCTAAGTAACTCTTCATTCCTTGTATCTTTTAAAATACCATTTCCTTGAGAGAAACTTCCGGGACACCTCCACACGCCCCACTCCTTATTGAGAGTCTTTCTTAAAGTACCCTGCATTTTTTCCTTCATTATTTTAACAGTTTATAACTGCCTATTTATTTTAATTAATCTGTCTTTTATCCATGAACTGTGAGGTCTACCAGGGATGTTGTCTGTCTTGTTCTATCCTGTTCCCTCAGTACCAACTTGTAGAAGGCATTAAATATTTAAGGAAAACAGTTACAATTCGTTCCTGATCTCAGCCTCAGAAAGGGACAGCGAGCTGCTCGAAATCACACAGGTTAGTGGCGGACTTGATCCCAAGTCTCTTCCTTGTGACCTAAAGACTTTATCCCCAGCTGACATGAATCTTCCTCAAGTACCCTCTACTATATTTTGAGAGCCCCCAAATTCAGAGACAGAGGAAGTAGAGCAGTGTGAAGGACAGGAGATACATGATTTGCTTTGGCCTCTACGTGGGCATGTGGTAAAGCGAGGAACTAAGGCAACAACGACGTGGCAGGCTGGCTACAAGGCCGGACTCAGCAAACTGACAGCTATTGTAAGCAGCTCAGGCTGGAAGGGCGGGAGAAGCAAGAACAGAGGGTCTGCGCAGGCGCAGTCAAGGAGCTCTACTCTTTCCCCCCTCCGCCCCTCCGGTTCCGCCCGGGTCACAGGACTCTTAGAACAGTCAGCTGACCTCACGCTGCGTGAATCACGTGACCATCCGGGCCAGGCGCACTAGCAGGGCGCAGGCGCAGATTGTGGGCAGCGGGGTCAGTTAGCGTAAGGGGTCTTGGAGCGGTTTTGGGTCGCTTGCCTCCGCTTGAGAGTTACCGCCGTCATGGCAAGCCAGTCGCAGGGGATCCAGCAGTTGCTGCAGGCCGAGAAGCGGGCCGCCGAGAAGGTGGCCGAGGCCCGCAAGCGTGAGTTTCGGGGTGGGGCGGCCAGGCGTGGTGCGAGTCTTAGGAAGGCGGCTAGGCCGCGGGAGGCAGTGAGTAAATGAAGCCCGAAAAATTGCGGGGTGCGGTTGTGGTTGGAGTTGGGGAAGCTTGTGTGTTTTGAAACTCTGGGGTTGGGAGCCACGGTGTTGATAGTAAATCGGGCGTGGAAACAACAACAGGTTAACGTCCTGGGGGTCTGGAGACGTAAAAAAGACGCTATACAGACGGAACTCTGTCTTTCCATCCTAACTCTTACTACTTTGGGGTGCTCAGTATCAGTGAAGGGAGACACCATTTATACAGTCTTAATCTAGAGTCCTTAATCTAGAGTCCTCTGTCACTTCTCCCTCATTTGCCACCTTTAGTGTCAAAGTCGCCAAAGCTGGGGGGAGGGGGGGTATCTTCCCACTTTCTTCCCCATCTCTACCTCCTGCATGTTAGTCTAGTACCCAACTTTTCAGAATTTTCCATAGTAATCTTACTTGCTAGTTACTTAAATTTTGTGTACGTGTGCGTCCATTAGTGCCCGATTCATGTATTGTCTTCACCATCATGACATTCACAGTCCCACTAAAGGAAGCAGATATTTAATGGGTGAAGGGCTAGAGTTGAGAAGTTAATGGTTGCAGAAGAATAGAACAGGTAGATGTAATCTAGTTTGGGGCGTGGAAGAAGCTTTCTTACTGTCCAGTCCATTATTCTCATTGCAGTTGATCATCATTCTAAAATGGAAATAATGACTTCCCTACCATCTTACTGGCAAATGGATAGTGCCTGCGGAGGAAGCTCTTAGATCAGGCTCCCGGCTTTCTTGCTTATCTCGTTTTTAGGTACTCTATTGTAGCCATAGTGAATAGCTGTGATTTCTTGAAGGCACCTTCATTTCTTTCATCTGGAAGACTTTGCACATTTTGTTTTCTCAGATTGGAAGAGCCTTTTCCCATTTTCCTCCTCTTTGTTCTCGAAACGTTAGCCTTTTCAGACCTCAAAATTTAGGCAGCAGTTTTTCCTGGAAGCCTCATCCTAGTCTAGGAGTCCCTTCCAAGTGCTTTCTTCAGTCATTGCAGTGCAGTGGCCTGTTCATCTATATGGCTCTGTCACTAGACTACACTAGAGAATAGGGACTGTGTCTGTTTTAACTTTGTATGTCTAGTTTCCTATCTGATGAGAAAAATGTTGCTATCTTTATTTTACATTTGGGCAAAATGAGGCTCAGGAAAGAGTAGATTTGACCATACTCTGGGAAACAGCATAGTTGAGGCCAAGACTTCCTATCCCACGGAAGGCTAAGATAAGAGGAATTGGTGTTTCTCTTAGTATGGCTTATATTCTGTACAGCATCCAAGTAAATTTCAAGCATGGCTTTTCTACTTTCTCAATTAGGGGTCAGGTAATACTCTATTTCATAGGACAAGCATTCTTTGAGGCTGCTGTAGATGGAAAGAAGCCTTTCCTTGCTCTGGTGACTGGAAAGTTCTGTGTTCTTTGCAGAATATTTCCAGTCATATCTGTGATAAGAGTATTTCCAGAATGACTTCTCAGAACTTGTCCCATCATGGGTATTAATAACAGAAATTGTATCTCTGGGGGAGGATGTGAGAGTATTTGGGGAAAGTGCTGGAAAAAATACAAGGTCAGACAATTAAGTTTGCGAACTCATCCTAGAAAAAGTGCTACATACTTCATTGCGGAATATCTCTATGGTCACCTTCAAAGTACTGTCCTTGGGAATCTATGCACCAATGGCAGCACCTGGTCCACCCTTTAAAGCAGTTTTAAAACTCTGTTTCTGGAATGGTGATCAGAGCTGTTGTATGAGGTCAATTAAGTTTGAGAACTAATCCTAGAAAAAGTACATGTCAAATCTATTGTATAGAGTATAAATGTCTTAACAATAATTAAGTGAGGTAAAGGCTATGTTAACTAGTTTGATGTAATCATTCCAAATTGAATATAAAATCAGCACATTGTACCCCATAAATGCATTAATGTATACAGTTATGGTTTAAAAAAAAAGAAAAGAAGAAAAAGTGCTTTGAAGGGTAGACTATGCGCTGGTACATAGCTTCCCAAGGGGAGTACTTTAAAGGTGACTGTAGTGATATTCAGGAATGAGGTATTTAGCTCCAGGATGAGTTCTTGAACTTAATTGTCCAGCCTTGTCCTTGGAATACTTGCATGTTTAGAATAATTCCGCATGCCTTGAGGGGTAGGGGTCATGTTTTACACTTTCCTTTATCCTGATCCTGTCAAGCTTGGTGCAGGATTTTATATGTCTCAGGTAGCTATTATATATTTGGGGAATATAAGGTGTTAGTTTATGGCTGCTATGCATCTCAGAATTGTTAATATTTTAGGAAGTATTCAGAACAGCTACAATTTGAAAAAAATGATTGCCTTTCTTCATCTGTAATTATGGTTGACTTGTCCTATTAATTGGGAAGAGGCAGTGTATAATGTAAAATTGTCCAACCCCCAAATTTCATGAAGTCATTGGTTTGGGCCTTAAAATTAAAAAAACAAAAGTTTGTGTTATGGTTTATTTCACTGGGGGGAAACAAAACTCTGACTCCCATATGTAAGGCTCAAGAAAAACAAGATTCAAAAGAAGTTTGATTTACTGTTTAAATATTTTTAGTTTCCAGGCCTATCAAAATTGAAGATGTTTGCTGAAAGGCAGTGAATGATATTATTTTAAGTCATAAATTCAAGAAGCTATTGGAATTGGGAGTGGTTTATTACAAAATTACTTTGAACTATTGCATAATGTTTGGTCTATGAATGTTATTTGTGGATAGTTGGTTTGGAGATGTTTGACGTGGAAATATAGAGTAAGGATTGGGGTAGAGGTGAGCAAAAGCTGATAGCAGTTGGCCTGGAATAATACTGGAGGGATATCGACTTGAGGTGCTAAGAGACATGTTAATTGTTTCAACTAGCCTCATAGAGTATTGATATTATCATCAATATACTGTTCTTAAATTAGAATGTGGAAGGCTAAATTCATTTTCATTCATCCAGATGGGCTCTGGACAAAGAGGTATAACAAAGCTTACTATTAGATACAGTAATTTTTTGTTTTTTATGGTAATATAAATACTCAGGTTGATTGTCTAGGACACCCTTCTTCCCCTCTTTTTCCATTTGGGTTTTGAAGAAGTTTGGTAAGTAGAGATTCAAAGCAAAGAGTATGTGTTGTGGTCTGTTTTCATACAGGCTCTGACGGAACCTAGAGATTTTTTCTTGCTATGTGTTCTGTTAAATTACTCTTGTAGAAAACAGAACACCCAGGTCACCTTGTTTCTCCACTTGTGCAGTCTTAACCATTCAGTCCTCTCCCATTACTCCCCATTCAGCATGCCTTCCAGTCACCACTTTAAATTGCTTCCTTGGTGACAGGTGCTGAGTTTTAGTTTCCAATGTTACATCATCTGTTTCATTAGTTACATTTTGGGTTGGTGTCCTTTGGGAGTATATTAGCCTCCTTGCTAAGCTTCTAATCAGAGCTCTGGTTGTAGTTAGCAGCATACTTAGATGTTTACTTCTTGAGAAGAGGAAGAGTTCCCCAGGTGGCTAATGTTACTCCATTTTATAATGGTTCTTAGTGGTTAAGATTGAGAGAATATTTTGACACATTCTGCATTTCCCCCATCATTTTTATAGGCTATAGTTATGGATGGTATTCTGTTTTATCTAGCCACTTTCTAGTTAAGTCCAGCTTGTAGAAGGCAGGAACCTTTGTGTGCTAGTTGGCTCTGAATTCCCTCTTGTCCATGTACATCTCTTGGGACTATATGTCTCAAGATTTTTTTCTTTGTTTACTGTTTTGTACCACCTCAGTCCCTGCTTGCTTTTCTCCTTGTGTTTTAACCACTTCCTGATGAAGCTCTCCTTTTTGAAAACAGGAAAAAACCGGAGGCTGAAGCAGGCCAAGGAAGAAGCTCAGGCTGAAATTGAACAGTACCGCCTGCAGAGGGAGAAAGAGTTCAAGGCCAAAGAAGCTGCGGTGGGGCCCCCTTTGTTTTTATCATTGCTTTGGTTGCCTGAGTCTCCTCCTCTTCCCAAGCTCTCAAAGTATCCAGCATGGCTGAGAGATTCTGATTCTGGTAGAATTCTGAAAATTTCGTGATTGTGTGTTTAATTGGATGCTCGGGCTGAGTCTCTTAGGGTGATCAGTTTTCTTACATTGAATCCTCATGTTCATTATTCAGTCATTTAACAAATATCTGTTGAACAGTTAGCATATGCCAGGCATATGAGCTGATGGTGAGGATCAGCTCTGACTGGAAGTGGGCATGATCCCTGCTCTCATGGAGCAGCTCAGCTTATTGTCTGGAGACTCAGTAATAAAATGCAAGTCATGAAAATCTATAGCTATGACAGTAACAAACATAAATCAAACAGAGCCCTACTTTAGTATATAGAGCAGTGGTTCTCAACCTTCCTAATGCCACGACCCTTGGCAACGAAAATAATTTTATGGTTGGGGGTCACCACAACATGAGGAACTGTATGAAAGGGTCATGGCATTAGGAAGGTTGAGAACCACTGCTATAGAACAACACTTGCCAGTTGATAGGCTGTATTACAGTACAGACAATAATACAAAATCAGATCACAGTGCAGAGGAAACAGGAAAGTTGGAAAGAAGAAATGGAGGACTTCATAGAGAAAGAGAACTCTATCAGGATTCTTGGGTACAGATAACAGAAAAAACAGTTTAAATTGGTTTAAGTGGAATTCATTGGCCTCTATAATTAAAAACCCAAGTGAAAGGCAAGCTTTTCCTTGATTAAATGATATGCTCAGTTCTTTTTCATTCTGTCAGCTCTGCCTTTGGCTTTGTATGTTTCATTCTATGTTTGGCACCAAGCATACAAGCTTCCAGGCCCAAGACCAGTGATTGAAGGCACACACCTCCTTCTTAGCATTAAGTAGTAGAAGATTTGATTGTCTTTGTATTTGGCAAGCACAGTGCTGTAAGTTGTCAAATTGCCCACAAAACAAAGCCCTAGCCACTTTGAGCTATAGGTACCGAGCTGTAACCTCTTCAGTTCTTGATACAGCTTGATAGAGTTTGGCATATGGTTCACAGAACAAAGGTACCTAGGCTGTTCATCCCCTCCTCCACTCCTCCCCCACTACCCCCCCCCCCCGTGGAGATAGGGACGTAAATATATGAGTTAGCAACCTTGCTATTGAGAAATACCCAGAGTATTTCTATAATTTGAATAATGATAGTATAGTTTGAAGAGCCCTAAGTTTGAACTCAGAATACTTGGGTTTGAATCTTTGCAAGTTTACTTTGCTCTCTTTACCCTTGGTTTCCTAATCTGTAATAAGTGGAGTGATAAAGCTGGGTGTAGTGGAGTGCACATGTCCCACCTACTTGAGAGGCTGAGGTGGGAAGATTGTTTGAGCCCAGGAGTTCAAGGCTAGTCTGGATAGCATAGCATAGACCCCAACTCTTATAAAAAAGTTAAGTGATGGCTTTCTTGTACATTGTTGTGAGGAATAAGTAATGAGAAAATGCTTTGTAAACGAATGTTATACATATAATAAGGCAAGAGCAGGTTAGGTGGTAAAAAGGGTCAGACCCAAAGTGATATCTCCTGATCCTGATGGATCACGTTCTATTAAAGTAGGTACAGCAGTTAACAAAAAGGCAGCCATACTATGAAGACAGTGGAAAGTGAAAGAAAATTCATCAGGGTGTTAAGTTACGGATAGAAACTCAAGAGGTAAAACATGCATACAGTAAGAAAAATTCAAGCAATAAAAAGGGGCAACAGTGAGAAGCTCTCCTTCTCAGACCTGTGGTCCTCTTCAGCCAATCACTGTTACCAGTTTTTTGTGTATTCTTCTAGGATATTTATATTTGAAAGAACAGTTGTTACATATTCATAGCACTGGTGAATCTACTGCTAAACATGAGCCCAACATAACCAGTATGGTGAGACTTCTTGTATATTCCTCCTAAATTGCATCTTCTTTGTGTTTATTATTCTGAGAGGTTTTTTTTTAAAATACATATCTCCCCACTTTTAAAACCATACAAAAATATATTAACCACGGACACTGTTGTGTAGCTTGCTCCCCCCCCCCCTTCATATTTTACAGTTTACTTCACAGTGCTCAATGGTACATGGCTTCTTGTGTATAGAAACACCATAATTTGTTTAATTGGTCCTCAGTTGTTGGGTCTTAATGTGATTCCAGTCTTTGGTTAGGGCTACACTTTAGACTTCAGAGAGATGTGAGCATGTCTCCCATTTCCACTTTTGTCTTTCCTAGCAGTGGAAATGCTGTGCAGTTTACTTTTGGTAGACCGTTGCTCATAGTAACTCTGGTAATAACCTACTTCCCCATGTGCTCGTCAGTCATGAGGTTACATTGCCTACTAATTACTTACATTTATTGATGACCTGGGTTTCTCCATAAGTCAGCAAGGAGCTTATGAAACATTCCTGACCAGCCTCATATCCTTCTGTGTCAATTGCTCCCCCCCTTCCAGGCACTGGGATCTCATGGCAGTTGCAGCAGTGAAGTGGAGAAGGAGACCCAGGAGAAGATGACCATCCTCCAGACCTACTTCCATCAGAACAGAGATGAAGTCTTGGATAACCTCTTGGCCTTTGTCTGTGACATCCGGCCAGAAATCCATGAAAACTACCGTATAAATGGATAGAAGAAGAAAGAAATGCCTGTTCCATGAGTTGACATTTTAGATGCCCCCATGCAGTGTGAAGCTTTAGCAAAGCTCAAGTTCTGTTCTTATGAAAAGCATTAAATTATTTCTGTATATTATCCTATAGTAGATCCCTTCACTTTTTGGAGAGCAAATCAGGCTTCTTTGTACAGATTTAGAACTTGTCTAAAGATTTCATCTTTTTACCTCATATTTCTTAGAAATTTAATAGGCATATGTTATATGTTTTCCTGTGCTTTTAGCTCAGTTACCATATATATCAGTGTTGACTTTAAGTGCTAGTGTAAAAAAAAAAAACAAAAAACAAAAACGAATTCTTTGAAGAAAGAAAGGGATTAAAAATTTTTCCCTAATGCTTTCTTAAAGGTCAGGGGCTTTATCTATGAAAAAGTAGTAAGTAGTTATTTGTAACCTGTGTGAAGCAGCTAGCCTGAAAATAGCCCATTCTTGCTATTAGTTAGAATAAATAGATACTAATGTAATTGTTAGGGCTGCTTTTAGTTTCTGTTACTCAAAATTACTAGATGATAGAATTCAAGAACTTGTTACATGTTATTACTTGGTGTACTGATAATCATTTAAAAGTAAAGAGTCTTTCTCATGAATTTTTCCCACTTCTGGTTCATCATTCTTGATACTGCAAAGTACACTTTGGCTCAAATGTTTTGTAGAACTTCACTTAGGAAATTAGTACACGTATCACATATTTGCATACTTGATTAGAAAATTTTCATAATTACATCTTAGTAGGAAGGAAATTGCTTGTGATTTTACAAGAGGACTGACTTGAAAAACAAGGAGCAGTTTAGTCTTTAGTTTGCCTTTTCTCTAGAACACCTTGTATTAAGGCAGCCTTGGGCAAGTTATCAAGTCCATTTGCTTCCTGGCGGGCTAAATGATGTGTGTAATGCTTGTAGTATCTTCACACTATTGAATGTCCTATGGCCTTCCCTTAGCTGAAAGTCTTTGGTTACAAAATAATTTCTGGTAGAAGCAATTGAAAGAACATTATGGGGTTTCTGTGCTTCATACAAGATAATAAGATGGGCAGTTCTGTGACAGGGTTGTGTGTGAAGCAGCCTCCACATGGAGGAGTTGAGGAACCAAAAAACAAGGCTGACAAATTCAGTTTGTTGAAATAGAGGGATTTATTGGGTGCACTTAAGGGAAGAAGCATGGTCTTGGGTGGCTGCTAAATAGGTAGACGTCCACAGGTTTATTCTCAGACCCAGACCTTTTGTGCCATAGGGAAAGGGTGTATATCCTCTGCAGACAAAGGCAAGGCCTCATAACAGGCAAGAATGCTGTTTGTGTCATGGCCTATAATTTGTGATCAAGTCAAGGTTGCTTTGATCAGGAGCAGAATTTGTAATGCGTGCATTACTAATGTACTAAGGATGGTAAAGTACCAATCAGGAGGGATTCATGGGACTAGGGTTGATCAGAAGTCGGCTTGGGGGTTAGCAGGCAAGATTCAATCACTTGTCTCCGCATGGTCTTTTAAAAACTCGTATTTATGTGACTTGGGATGGTTTGGTCTCACTATAGTTTCTTTAGTTACCATTCCATTTATCTGCTCCTTTTTACAGTAGAATTCTTCAAAATTTACTCGATGAGCTTTTTTCCCTCCATTTTTTACTGTTAAGACTTATCTAGGCTTGTTATTCCATGGAAACTGTCAAGATCAGCAGTGATGTCCTGATTGAGAAATCCAGTCCTCTTCCTACTTGACCTTCAGTATTCTTTGACAGAATTGACCATTCCTTACCTGAACCACCACTTTTTTTGGCTTCTATTTGCAGTAATGTGCTTCCTTCTCAGTCTCTTCCTGATTCCTCCTCACCATTTCACAAGGTTTTGTTCTAGAACTTCTCTACGTATTCCCTTGGTGAAACCATTTCATGGCTTTACCATTTATACTGGAGACCCAAGTTTACTTCTCTAACCCATTTCTCCTGAATTCTAGTCGTTGAATTGCTTACTTGATACTTTGACTTGCATGTCTGGTCAACATCTCTATCTCAACATGTCCCAGCTAACCCCGTTTCATGAAGACTTTTCTCTTGGTATTGCTAAGTGTAGCAACTCTGCCAGCTACAAATACACATTTCCTAAACTTAGAGGAACATGAACAATATTTGAATTCACTGGATTAGGCTCTTAGCTTGGTTGCTAACAGCAATATTTTTTATTCTTGATTAATAGAGTTGTGCTTATTTATACGACTACTTGACCCTTAACCTTGAATCAAGCAGCATTATGTTGTTAGTAGGGGGAAGCCAGCAAGATGGGAGTAGTTCAGAAGGGCTGAGATAATGGTCAGTTCACAGGAAAAGATAAGACTTGAAAAGTAAAGCACTTGGTGACCAGGGAGAAAAGAACTTAAGTGGTTTGAAGACTGGAATGCTAAAGTAAGTGAAGAAAAAGATTTGGCTGTGAGCGGGGTAGAGAGGCAGTGGTGGCTGATGGAGGAGCAGTTTGAGGGAAGTATTGGGGAAGGAGGAAGAGGGAGAAACCGAGCAGTGTTCTGGGAGGACCCAGATCTCCAGGGATCTGGAGACCGTGCGTCCCAGTGCACAGGTGGAGGGCTGAGCTCTGTAATTCTTTTTTTTTTTTTTTTTGTAGAGACAGAGTCTCACTTTATGGCCCTTGGTAGAGTGCCGTGGCCTCACCCAGCTCACAGCAACCTTCAACTCCTGGGCCCAAGCGATTCTCTTGCCTCAGCCTCCTGAGTAGCTGGGACTACAGGCGCCCGCCACAACGCCCGACTATTTTTTGGTTGCAGTTTGGCTGGGGCTGGGTTTGAACCCGCCACCCTCGGTATATGGGGCCGGCGCCTTACCGGCTGAGCTACAGGCGCCACCCTGAGCTCTGTAATTCTTAAACTGATTGTTCCCTGGGAACTGGTGAGTGCTCAGACCCTGCCCAGGCCAGTTGAATCAATGTGGGTGGGCATGGGAGGACAGAAAGATGATTTTTCAAAAGCACTCAAATTTCTTGGGAAGTGAGGGGACTTCCACTGTTGTCTGTTCTGAAGAATTAGCATCTTACACCACCAAAGACAGTGAAGCGGATAGGTTGATCTGATGTGGAATGAAATTTAAGATAAATACATGCAGAACAATATGATTTGTTTAAATTTGAACATAAAAAAGGATACACACATCCTATACTTATACCACATAGGCACAGAATATATTTAGAAGAAAAATGCAATGATGATGATCTCTGAGAAGAGAGGGTCTGTGTTTCAATGGGAGGCCTTCATTCTGTATGCTTCATTTACTGTAGGACTATTTAGCTTGATGCTGGTAGAACCCTTTCAGTTGTGACAACTAAAAATGTCTCCAGACATTGCCAGATACTCCCTGGGTGCCAAAACCACCCTCAGATTTTATTATAGCAACAATAAAAGAATTATTAAAAATAAAGCACTACATATGGTGCCTGAACATTCTACATGCTCCGCAGAGGTTTCCC
The DNA here is from genome assembly GCF_027406575.1 of Nycticebus coucang. Lineage (NCBI taxonomy): Eukaryota > Metazoa > Chordata > Mammalia > Primates > Lorisidae > Nycticebus > Nycticebus coucang. Next base: position 23,323,822 of record NC_069781.1, on the reverse strand, counting down.
GATTTTCTAAATTTGCTACTCTTTTTCTCAGACTAATCATCCATGATTAGAAGTTTAATAATAGCTGTATTTGTCAGGACAGGCTCTGAAATCTCAGTGGCTTGATATTAAAAAGGTTTATTTCTTGCCAACTTTGGTACAAGTTGGGTGACTTAAGGGCAATGGTTCACCACGGGGTGAGTCTGATTCAGATTATAGTCCTTCCTCAGTGAGCTCTGGGGATTCTTCCAGGACTGCCCATGAGTACCAAAATCTTCACATGCTCAAGTTTCCAAATCAGCTCTCTGTATGTGGGTTTCATACCTGCACAAGACTGTACCTGTATTTTTGATTTGGATTTATTTTAAAAAGTAGTTTGCATTTGTTTTTAAAAAATCTGGGTATACATAAAAGTGGACCCTCCAAGTTCAAAACTCTGTTGTTCAAGGGTCACCTGTACTTCCAGTTTGTGGTTCTACCATCTCAGCACATGGTTTCCAGGATTGCAGAGGTGGGAAGAAAAACTTGGCAAATGTGCAGCAACTCTCAATTTACGTCAGTCCTGAAATTGCCTGTGACATTTACACTCAGCCCATTGGTCAGGGTGTGTCACGTGACCCACCCTAACTGCAAGGGAGACCAAGAAATAAGGGGGAGCCCCTGGTTATTACATGAGTAAAAGAATGTATCTGCTACAATCGCAAATGGTAGCTTTCTACATCTCAGCAAGTTCTAAGAACTTTTTGCATTTACATTAATTCTCATAGCAACTCTCGGGATACGAGGCAGAGAGAGTGGAGGATGTGCAGTGCTAAAGACAAGACTTGCGGCTTTAGCATATGTGTGCTTAACCACTCCATGCTTTTATTGCACTTCACAGGAAAAGAATCACGTGGGTAGCACACAATCTCTGTGTATCTTACGCACGTGATTCTTTTCCTTTTCTCTCAAATTCCAGAATGATCCTCCTCAGTTGCTCTCTAGACAACTTTATGTCCTATGAGCCTATTGCCTAGAGAGGCAGATGCCCCCATTATTACTTGTTATAAGCACAGAAAGTCTTCAAACATTCCATCTGGTGCCATAGCTCAGGTCTACTCAAGATTTCCCTGATGGAAGGCCACATAAGGTAGCTGCCATAGGTGGTGCGTAACCTTGTAGGTAACATCTCACACAGATTTACCGAAGAATTGCCACTCCTACTTTATGGATGGAGAGAAAATCCCTGTGAGGTTTTGAAGGTGAAGTAGCTTGTCAGAGTCACATGTGGAATCTCTGCTTCTAGTGAGGGAGGCCTGCTTTGTTCTGTGCACTTCATGTAAACACACAGCAGCCCTGCAGGTCAGGCATTGTAACCCCACTCCCGTGGATGAGAACGCTAGAGGTTTACAGAATGTTCAAGGTCACAGAGCAAGGAAGTGACAGAACTGAAGTCAAGTCAGATCAGCCTGCAGGCGGCAAGAGAAAACCTCACTGCTCTGCCTTCAGGTTTCCCCCAGGATTCTGGTGCGTGGGGAATTCAGCCTCCTGCAATCCCAGTAAAGCCAGTAAAGCCACTGGGCCTGGTACAGGGAGGTCCCAAAATAACATCCTGCATTTCCTGGCACATTTGGCTTTTCTTCCTCTCAAGCCCGATGGTATCAGAAGTTAACTTAAGCTGTTCAAAGGAAAGTATGTGCTTTGATGAGTCTTCCATGTCCCTTGTTTTTTTTTCCGCTTCTTAAGGGATAATCTGGCAGATCTCAGAGTGTTTTTCTCCTGTCAACTGATCTCACATCACTTAAGTGGCTCTGAAATTACTAAAAAAGCTTCTGCACAAGCAGGAAGTTCCGGTTTTGCATCTCACCCCTTTTCAGGCAATAAGTCTTAAGAGGCAGGCTAGGCAGATTTTTTTTTTTAGGAGCATATTCTTTATCAAAGCATTTGGCCCGTGGTTTGGGGGAGATCTGGAAGTTGCCAGATCATCATGTCAACATCTATCTTTAAAAAATTTTTTTTTAAATAATACTGGCTCCTGGGTCAAATGTCAGTTAATATAAAGGCATGACTTACTGATTTGGGGGATGATGGATGAGGATAAGTCTGGGGAACACAACCCTCTTTTTCCCCCTTGAAAATAACTTACAAAGAGAACAGAGGCAGCATTCTAGAAGAGAAAGCTGCCTCTGACGATAAGGTTTGGAGAGAAGTGAGGAGGCTTATTCAGAGAGCATATCTGGGTGGCTTTTAAAGTAGAGCTCTCCCCAAAGCCCAGTTACCTGCAATTTCCCTTCCTTCCTCTCCCCAGCCAGGTGTGAGCTCCCCTCTGGTGCTGCCCCATTTTATTCCCTTTGTCCCTGTCTCTGGCTCTTGTCTTTCTTTACATAGCGTAGAAAAGACCCCTACCGTCCCCAAGGGATTGTTGACCTTCCTGACAGGAACTCAGAGTATTTCTCTTCTGGTGTGACCCAGTTTCCTGACAAACAGCATGTGACTTGTCTTACTCCCAGCATGCCTCCTGCCTGGGACAGCTGTGTGTTCAGTCTGAAGCTCTCACATGCTGTTGACCTATATCATGAGTATCTTATAGTGGAGTCCATCATTTGGCCATGTGATTCCCAGGAACTGAAATGGACATAACAGAGCCACTAGCAATGGAGTGTTCTGTGGGACACACTTTTGGAGATCATTTTAAAAATAGCTCACATTTATAAACATCACCTTTATACTATGAACAATCCATGGTACTTTACATACATCATCTAATTCTCCCACCTTCTCTCTGAGGTATTATTATTTCTGTTTTACAAATTAGGAAACTAAGGCCCAGAAAGATAAAGTTAATTGCCCAAGGTCACTGAGCTAATCATGGCAAAACCTAGATTTGAACCTGGGTCTGACTTTCTAGCCTGAATCACTGTATGATTTCATTTGTTCAGGCCACGGCAATGTTTCAAGCAGTATGTTTCTTTAAAAAGTTTAAGAAGTCAATGGATCTATAACTGGCAGACCAGGTCCCCAAAACAAGAACTGACTTTTTATCTTTTCCTTTTCACTTACTCATTCAGGGGTTCTGAGGCTCTCTGTACCATCTGGGGCAATGCTGCCAGGCTGGAAAGAAGTTCATTCTTTTGCTTCACCCCGGTTGCCAAATAGCATTGGCAGCTAGCCCTCAGACGTGGGTCTGTAACCCTTGCAAACATAACAGGACAGATGGAGCAACTGCTGAGTAAGGGTGGCTTTGGCTGGGGTTTGTGGTTATTGGCTTCATCTGTAGCTGAGGTTCTGATGATTTCATTCATATCTGCTTATTGGCTACTTCAGATGCATTTAACGAATACCCGGGGCAGGGTGCTGGGTGTCCAACAGAACAGAAAGGGCTCCGAGAAGAAGGGCCCTTTTTGGCTGAGATCTGAGAATGCAACAGGGTCAAGGGCTGTGTGTGTGTGTGTGTGTGTGTGTTGGGGGGGTTGTGGATAACTTTGCAGATGGGGAGGATATGGAACCCACTGAGAACTAGAAGTGAGAAAGATTGGGGGCATAGCAAAAATTGAGAGATGTTCTTCATTCTTAGAGCTTAGGGTTTTTAGTGGGGAGAGTGGGTAAAAATTAGTCCAGAGTAGGACTGTAGATCCATCAAGGTGTCATCACTGAAGCCTACTTTCCAGAAGACTTGATTCAACTTCACCCTCTTTCGTTGAATTTTACTGCCCTTTCTCCATCCTGCATGGAGCCCCCCCCCCCCCATGCCACAGTGCCAGGACAGGTCTCACGCTAAAGTTTCTGAGATGCAAACTCATGATGCCTTGCTGTGAAAGAAGGCTCGCTTTTACTGAGTTCTTAAGTACTTCATCATTTCATTTAATTCTTGCTATCTCTTATAATTTGAGAGGTTTTATTATTTGCTTTTTATAAATGAGGGAATTGAAGCTCAAAGATTGAACTGAGATGTCCAAGGCCACAAGCCAGTAAGTGGCGGAGCCTGGTTGGCCAGCTCCAAAGGCCCCTCCCTAGTATAAGAGACTGATGTGTCAACATCTAAGTTCATGCTGGAGTGACCAGCAATGAGAAGGAGAGTGACGGTGACCTGGCAGAAATGGCAGGAGGACGACATCTGACTTCAAGGAGGAAGCAGTCTTCCCAGAGAGGTAGAGATTAGATGTGACCAGGCCATGCACCTGCTGTAGAACCCCTTTCAATATCCTATCAGTGTTTTATAAACCTCCAAGATCCCTTGGGACTCTTGCTCCCATGGCCTCAAATTGTTTTTTTTTTTTTTCTTCAAAATTAGACTCACTAACCCGGGGTCTTGCATGTATTGCTCACTCTGGCCCGGGACAATGCCTGGCATTAGCAGGCACCCAGTTTTGATTTGTTGATAAATAAATGAATGAACTTCATTTTCAGTAGACTACTGCTCAGATTAGTGTTTTTCAACCCTTTTTACCTCACAGCACATTTGAACCTATAGTTACACTTCAGTGGCACACTTAAATTCTGTGGATCAAAAAAAAAAGTAAAAAAAGACTTACTGTGCTTTGAACTTCTTTTGAAAATAATTTAATTAACGATCTTTAAGTTTTCATGGCACACCGGTTGAAAATCACTGGCTTAGATCCTCAATTGGTGAATTCAAACACCTGGATGGTAGCTGCAACTCAGGTTCTCAATTACTGCTGGCTGCACCCAAGCACTGTGTTTCTGTGGCCTGGCTGAGCATGCAGCCAGCTAAGCCCTGTGGTCTGAGAGTCCCCAACAATTTGGTCCTATCTGTTGAAATTAAAAATGCATGCATATTCTGATTCAACAAGTCTACCTATAGAGATGCAAGCTGTGGCATGTGTGCAAGACATGGCTAGAAGGATCTCAGCATGGCCTGTGAGCAAGAGTGGAATCACCTTCATGTCCACTGAGAGAGGAATGAGTAAAAGAAGGACCTTTTCTGCAATATATGGACGTGTATGTACTCCTTAATAGGAAATAAGGCAGAGTGGAATGTTCCAGCAGATGAATGCCTGGTACTTTGTTGAATGAAAAGGCAGAGTGTCTGACAAACACATACCTGTACATGTGTACTCTACGGAAAAAACACACAAGGTTAGTGCTTCCCTCAGGGAAAAGGGTACTTTTCATTGTAGAACCCTTTGAACTTACGAGTGATGAGAGTGGGGGTGGTAGGGTCTGGTGACTTGTGGGTCTGGCAGTCGTAAACTCCAAGGAGCACTTACAATGTGTCTAGTAGTGAACACTGGCACAGATTATCTCATTAAATCTTCAAGCGACCCCATGGAAAGTGCAATTATCTGTTTACAGAAAACGAAAGCACAGAGAGGTTAATAAGTTACTAAAGATGACATAAGAAGCAAGTGAGGCCCGTAATAAAGCCCAGGTAGTCTGATGCTCACATCTACGCTCTTAAAATACGTGAGGCGCACGCATAAAACTAGTCCCCGAGAAACTTCTGGTCCCAAATATTGCCCAATCCAGCGATCAGGTGACTGTATGTCAGAGTGGGGACTAGCCCACACAGGTAAGGGCTCTCACCTGGGCCAGGTCACGGCGCCTGGGGGCCGGGCCCGCGCAGAGCCCGAGACACCAAGCCCGAGGCGTCTTCCGGCGTCCCCAGGGGCGCTCGGCTGATGAAACGCAGCTGCCGCTCCGCTCCGCTCCGGCGCGGCCCGAGAGGAGCGGTCCCTCCTGGCCGGAGCGAGCCCGGCGCGGGGCTCCTCCAGGCGGGGCGACGGCGCAGAGCGGCCGGGCCAGGGGGCGGCGCGCGCGCGCGGGCGGGGCCCAGAGGCTGCGGCGCGGAGGGGCGCGCGGAGGTCCCGGACCTTCCGCGTGCCCGGGAGGCGGCGGCGGCTGCAGGGACGGTGAGTGCGCGGGCGCGGGCGCGCGCCGCGGGGCTCGGGGCCGTGGGGCTGCTGGGACGCCTCCGCCTGGGCCTTCGCTCGGGCCGGCGGCCTGGGGTCCGCGCCACGGGCCCCTCTGTGCGCCCTGGGACCCCCCTCCCCCCCTTATTCCGCGTGTCGGGTATGGGAGCCGCTCGCAAGAGCCTTTTGAGAGTCAGAGGCCAGGGCAGGGTGGGTGATTTCTGGGGTGAAGGTGACCCCCGAACCCTGGCAGTAGACTTGGACAGGACCTGAGGGCAGAGAGTGGGGCGAGATAACTGCCTAAGCCTAAGACCATGTATGGGGGGGCCATCTCAGGCCTGAAGGAGCCCGGGTTTCAGTTCTGGCTCCATCAAGGACTGGCTCCTTGACCCTGGATAGTTTTCTATAAAATGGAGAACTTGGTTGGGCTTCAGCTCACTGTCTCTCAAGGTTTTTCCATCCTAAAACGCCTCTCACGAGCCATCTAATGGTTTCTTGTTGGCTTTCCTGTTTAACAAAGAAAAACAGAACGGTAGTTTCTCTCTGTCATGAATCTCGGTGATGCACCTAGTCCTGGGTAGGCTGGGCACTCAGCATCTGCAGAGATGGAGACCTTTGCTCAACAGGACCTGAAGGTACTTTCCTTTGCAGGAACTCTCCACCTAGCTGAGAAAGAGGAGTTGAACTTACTCAAGATGAGTAAATGGCAGGTCTGGTTAAAATGCAGAATCCACAAAGGGAACTCACAGAAGCCAGGGAGCCGGTAACCAGTTAGTTGCAGGGACCTCCAGGCTGTACTCACTCTTTGCTCCACCTTCCCCCGGTATCTGTCTCTCCCTCTGGTCCTGCCCTAGGGCTGGCATGGAGCTGAGCTGGATGGGGGAGGGGAGGACTGCCTCAGGACCCTGGAGTCTTGCCAATGTCTTGCCCTCCACAGCCTCCGGGTTAGATGGGGGGCTGAATGCACAGGCTGAGGGCATGAAATGCCAGCTGCCCTGCTGGGCCCATCCTGGCCTCTGCTCTGTACCCCTTCCTTCTAACCTCCTCCTTCTAGGGAGCCTCCTTGAAGAGCCTTCCCCCACCCCTAGGTGCTCCCTCTTCCCACCTGGTTTGGTACCTCTGTGTTCCATAACTCACTTTCTAAGAGTTTCTTCCCACCAGATGGTGACCTCCAGGAGGGACGGAGGGCTGAGCAGGACCTTTAGGTTTTATTTCTGGTTTCATAGTCAGGAAAGTACAGGGGCCAGCCCTAGGAAGTTCTTAGGGCATGTCCGTGGATTAAAAATCGTGACAGCTATGTTCCTTCAGTGATTCCTGTTTGCCCAGTGTTGTTCTGGGTGATTTACATGTGTGGACTCTTTAAACCTTGCAGCGACTTGAAATTACCATCATTATCCCCACTTACATGTAAGGAAACCGAGGCAGTGAGAAGTAACTTGCTCAAGGTCGGACAGGTGGGAAGTGACAGGACCAGGCTTGTAAATTAGTCAGTAAAAGAAACAGCCTCCTGGTGAATGAATGAAGTCTGCCAATTAGAAGTTTGTGGGCGGCTAATGGGGCCAACTAGGGTGCTGTGGCTTCTTCCCAAAGACAGTGCCTTGTTTTGGGATTTTGAAATTAATAAGAGCTTTCTGTGCAGTCTGGAAGGATACTGTGTAGCTCCAGCTTGCGCATGGCCCTTCCTGGCTTTTGGGTGCCTTTCAGGCCTTTTTGAGACCCCACTACTGCTTCTCTGGGCTGCAGGCTCCTAGTTACAATGTTCTTGGGTTCCTTATCTGGAATGTGGACTTAAGAGTTATATCTGCCTTGTAGGCCTAGAAGGTGATCAGATGAAGCAGTGAAGGGCTTTGGTGATTATCAAGAGCAGGGCAGAGGCAGACACCTTTGTGGCTATTTTTGTTGCTTTCATGCTCCTTTGGGAGTACAAGGCAGGAGGAAGGAATGGTAAGATGGACTAGTAAATGCTCAGTGTATTTAGGAATGCCCTCAATGGGCCAGGCCTTGGCCTAGGTGAGGAGGAGATGGTTCTGCTCTCCCCATCCTAGCATCTCAGGGACACTGGCATTTGTTGCCAGATCTTGCACCCTTAGCTCTCTTTTTAACGTAGTTTTAGGAGTAGGCTCAGAGACAGTCAGACCGGTGCAAGGGCATGGAGATTATGGGTCTGGACCTTGGAGCCAGATGACTTGGGTTCATTCATCTGGCTTCAGAGCTGATAGACACCCAGCCTTGGATAGTTCACATCTTTAACCCTCAGTTTTCTCTCCTGTGTAATAGGAAAGACATACTGAAGAAAGGGGCCCATATGCTAAGCAGGTACGAGATGTCAAGCTCATCTTTCCTTCTGTTACAGCCCCCAGACAGCTGCACCAGGTAGGCTGCTGATTCCATTTTGCAAATGAGAAGAGCAAGGTTTTGGTTGTTACGTACCTTGACAGCAAATGTCAGGGAGCATGTGAGTGGCTGAGTGGAGGAGTCAAGTCCAGGCATTCTGGCTGTAAAATCTTCCGTCTTTTCATGATATTTTGCTGTTTTCCAGCCTTGGAGCCTGGTATGGGGCAGGTGTGTGATCCTTGTTAAAGGCTCGTCTTTTATATATTCTTGTCTGGGAGAGGAGGGGTCGCAAGTGATTTTTCTGGAGCTTAAAGTCAGGGCCAGCTTCAGGTGCATGCAACCTGCACAGTCACAAAGACCCCTCATTTATAGAGACACCCCTCCCTGCACCATTTTGTCTAATGCTTTACTGTTGCCACCTTTTGAAATTCTTCATTGTTTTTGAACAAAGCACCCCGTTTTCATTTTGTACTGGGCCTCAAAATTCTGCTGGTCTTCTTTAAAGTATTGGGAGAAGCAGAAGATGCTGACGGCATGGGAGTCAGGTCCCCCTTTGGGGGTGTGATCAGCAGCAGTCAGTCCTCGGGTCAGCCCTGCTCAATGCAAGTGTGAGCCAGCTGGACACTTCATGTCTTAACATTGAGAACAGCAGAAGGTGATTTCTAGTGAACTTTTTACCAAGATTATTAGTAGAGCTGTTGTGTCATCCCAGGGGAGTTAGAGATGGTTTTCTTTGGTGAAGGGTGATTCTCAGGGCCCCACATAGACACATAACAGAGATCAGGTGGGCAGGTTGCAGGCAGAGCAGATGGCACTTGTGACTCAGTTTTTCATTAAGGAAACACAAAGGGTGTCACTGCTTTTGCTGATGGTTAAGAGCGAAGCCTGCTGTGCCTCTCAGTGACCTGGCTCTGGAAGATTTGGAAGCTTTTCCAAGATTTTTTAGAGCTATTAATAAATGCCAGGAAGATGCATTGCTCTTTTCACTGTTTTTTTTTTCCTCTCCTTGTAAATGACTGTTTAACAGCCAGCATTACCATTTTCACTTTGGCCACCCGGAAGCTCAAAACCAAATTCTTGGCTCAGGTATAGGAACTATGTAAAATCTCAAACAGTAAAATAAGAGCTAATATTTATAGAATATGTACTTTGTTCCACATGTTCCTGTATGTCCTCTAGATGTGTCATCTATTGATTCTTTGCTACACCCTCTGGGGGAGGTTGTATGGTTTGAAGACTGAAGCTTGCCCAAGTTTACCTAACTAGGAGTTGGTAGAGCTGATGTGTTAGCTGGTTAGTCTGAATCTGGTGTCGATGTTCTTGAAAATAAACCTCCACCCCCTCTGCTGGAGAACTTGATTGCATAAATATCTGGGTATTTTTGTTCTTTGTGGTTGCCACCTTTTTTTTTTTTTTTTTGCGTGAGATTTATGTTTCCTACCACCTGATTTTGTAAATTTGAATTTTGCAATGTCTTCTGGGAAGCTGTTTGACATTCTTTGCGTCAGCGAGGATCCCTGTAGTGACTATATCATGACTATATCTTTCTTACACCTGGCTGATGGGGCATCCTCAGTAAGGAACCAGAAATCCCAGATGCTTGGGCGTGGGGCCTGGTCAGCCTTTGAGTCCCCTAGGGGCCATTAGCCATGGCAGAGCTAGAGAAGACCCAGGACTGGAAAGGAAGTTCTTGATCTAGGCCTTAGGAAGTTTTAATTTCTCCTTCTTCCGAGAGGTTTCCTCAGCATGATGATAAAGACCAAAGTCAGCGAAAAGACTCCTGGTGTCTCTCCCTGGCCTCTGGTGACTTTGGCCTTGGAGAGAGCTGTGGAAACCCAGTCTGCCCAGGCCCAGGCCTGAAGTTCCTTTTTGTGCTGTTTTCTGAAGGCAAGTGAAGCTGAGGCGGCCACTGCAGAATGAACCGCAGCCCTGAGAAGGGGAAGTAGAAGGCTGGCTGGCGCTCTACCATGGCCTCTGAACCGCAGGTGCACCCCGGGGCTGCTGGCCCGTTGCACACCACCTCTCCTGGCTGGGGCTCCCTGCCTGCAGGGACCCCTCCTGGCTGGGGGCAAGGTAAGGTCACAACTCCTCATTCTCTACCCCCTTTCTACCAGTTGCTGAGCTGGACTTACACAGCATGATTGGGGGAGGGAAGGGGCACGGAAGTTCCTTTAGATAAAGATGGGCATCTTTGGGATATGTCTCTAGGTTACTTCTGTCATTTCTACCCAGTTCTGTCACCACCTGCTTAGATCAAGCCCTTGTCGCACTCTGCTTGGACCCCTGCTGTAGCTTCGCAGCTGGTTTCCTGTCTCTGTTCCCTCTTCCATTCATTCTCTGCATGGCAGCCAGAATTCTTTTTGAAATGCATATCCAGCCATGTCACTTTTTTTTTTTCTTATTAAATCATAGTTGTGTACATTAATATGATTATGGGGCACCATATACTTGGTTCATAGACCATTTGACATATTTTCATCACACTAGTCACTTTCTGCTTCAGTGTTTCCCATTGGAGCACCACCATTCGGCCTGCTTTAATGTTCTTTCCCATGCTGTTCTGCCTCAGGACCTTTGCACATGCTGTTCCTGCTGCTAGTTCTGCTTTTTCCCTGCCTCCTTTCCCCTGCTTAATTTCCATTCATCCTTCAGAGCTCTCTTAAAATACCCCTACCTTCAAGAATCCTCTTAAGGCTCAGCTTGAGTTAGGACCCTGTGATACAGTCTTCTCTCTTCCTAAAGCACTTATCACAGCCTATACAATTACCTGTGTAAGAAAGCGTTGAAGTCCAGCTTCCTACTAGACTGTAAGTTCCAGAAGGGTAGGGGTCTGTGTTTTCTTGTTCATCCCTGTATCTGCAGTACCTTGCACAAGACTTGGCCTGTAGTAGCAGCTCAGTAAGTATTTTGTTTAATGAATAAATGAATGAGAGGCTAAGTACAGGCAAAGGAAAACACTCTGAATTACATAGGTCCATAGGAATGTGGCTGGTTACTTAATGGGATTTGAAACTTGATTGCTTAAAAACAAAAGTTTCTTTTATTATTCTTGGTATTAGGAAAGCCATTTATATACACTCATACACAATAGTAGAATGAAATGGAATAAAATAATTTTTCCTTCAGAACTTTGTGGATGTTGCTTCACTGATTTTTAGCAAGCTAGTTCTTGTTTCTTTGTAGAAAATCCCTCCCTGTGTACCACTGTATACTTTTATTTGGTAACTTTACTTTGCCTAGATGTAAAAACAGGTATTTCTAAGTGAAGGGCTTGCTTTTCTCACTTTTTTTTTTTTTTTTTTTGAGACAGTCTCACTCTGTTGCCCAGGCTAGAGTGCCATGGTGTCAGCCTATCTAATAGCAACCTCAAACTCCTGGGTTCTATCAATCCTCCTGCCTAAGCCTCCCAAATAGCTGAGGTTGAATTAACAATGACACCTGGCTGATTTTTTCTATTTTTAGTAGAAATGGAGTCTTGCTCTTTCCCAGGCTGGTCTTGAACTCCTGAGCTCAAGCAATCTTTCTGTCCTGGCCTCTCAGAGTGCTAGGATTACAGGCATGAGCCATGGCGCCTGGCCTAATTTTGTCACTTTACGGAACAGATGAGAGCTAGTATTACCAAAAATTCAGAACTCCTGGTTTGAAAGGCAAACAAAGACATCCTGAAAGGACTGGGCATTGCTTGGGCAAACAATGTGCAAAGAGCCAGGCTAGGGGAACAGTTCAAATTCTCCATGCCTGGTGTCCAAGTCCACTGTTGGTGTGGGGAGCTGGTCTGGGACCCCATGTGCATGATTGCCTGCATCTTGTACTCTGCTTTCCTGTCTGGTTTCTCTTTCTCTCTTTCACTTTCTCTGGTAACTTGGGGGCAAGTTCCTTCGCTTTTCAAAGGCTCAGTTTCCTTTTCCCTGCAAATTGTACCCACCTCTTAGGGCTCCTCGAAGAACAAACAAAATCATGACCAAAGCCTAAGGTCAGCACTGGTGCTCAGTAAGGGCTCCATACCTGGAACTAGGTCTTATTACTTGCTTTTATTTTCTTTTTGTCTAGTTTTTAGTTTTTAATTCTTACATTTAATTTTATAGTTTTATCTTTTTATGATTTGTTTTTATGAAGCTACTTTGAGTCCTTTCTTAAAAAAGGTAAGGGAAGGTAAAAACGAATCCCAATCTATCATGGATACTTGATTATAACTTCTGAGTTCTGACAGGTTGCTTTTAAATTAATGCTGACAATACAGCTAGTTACCACCTGTTTTGACTGAGCACTTTATTAATATCATTTTAGTCCTCTTCATTGGATATGATCATCCTCGAGGGAGGAAACAGGCCCCGGGGTTTAGGTTGCTGCCCCCCTTTTATCCTGTTGGTGAGAACCTGAGCTATCGTTTGAACCCCCAAACTATCTGGTTGGTGCTTTCTTCACCTCACTTCCCTGCCTCCACATCCTCTCCCTTCCAAAAAGAAAACAGGGAACAAAATAAAGTTCTTTTCTGGCACGACACAGAATTCTATTTTATTATTTTTTTAAATTTCGGAATATGGGTGCACACACATTGTAGTCACATGTTTTTTTTTGTACATTTTAAGTCAAAGTTATAAGTGTGCTCTCAACACAGAAAATGTGCATTGTACCCTGTAGGTGTGAATTTCCCCTTCCCTTTCTCCCTCTTCCCACCTACTTAATTTCCTTTTAACTTTTACTTCCTTGTGTTCACTTAAGTGTTGATTGACTAGTTTTAATTTAGTATTGAGTGGTGTTTATTTATCATTCTTGCAAAACTTCACTTAGAAGAATGGTCTCCAGGTCTAGCCAGGTTGTTATAAAAGAGACTAGATAACCTTTTTTTTATGGATTAGTGGTATTCTATGAGATATGTGTGTGTATATATGTATACACATACACACATATGTATACACACATACATTATATACACACATACATATATCACATGTTGTTAATCCGCTCATGTATCGATGGGCATTTGTGTTGTTTCCACATCTTTGTGATTGTGAATTGTGCTGCTGTAAACTTTGCGTGCAAGTGTCTTTTTTTTTTTTTTATAAAATGTTTTGTTTTCCTTTGGGCAAATACCTAGTAGTGGGATTCCTTAATCAAATGGTAGGTCTACTTTTCGTTGTTCGAGGTATCTCCGTACAACTTTACATAGCCGCTGTACTAGTTTGCAATCCTACCAACAGAGTATAAGAGTTTCTTTCTCTGGATCCACACCAGCATCTGCTGTTTTGATAAGAGCCATTCTCGCTGGAGTTAGGTGATATCTCATGGTGGTTTTGATTTGCATTTCCCTAATGGTTAGAGACCTTGAGCATTTTTTTCATGTGCCTGTTGGCTACTAGTTTATATTCTTTTGAGAAGTTTCTGTTCATGTCTTTTACCCAAGGACGTAGAATTCTATGGAACCTTTGCAATCATACATGGTACCCCAGGATATGAGAAAAGAACCCTATCAGGGTTGGGGACCAGAGCCTTATTGTGTTTATTCATTTATATTTCAAAGATATATTTAGTGTCTGCTACATCACAGGCACTGAACCCATCTCGGGATTCAGGAATGCACAAAGCAGTATGGTAGTGTATATAGTCTGGCAGGGAAGACAGATTTTATTCAAGTAATTGCATACATATGTAATCAAATAATTGCATGCATATGTGTTCATCTTTGAGCGTAAAGGAGAAGAGCAGGCAGTTATGGGTAGGTGTGGCAGTAGAATTTGATACATTAAGCGTTTGGAATGTCAGGGTTAGTTAGCTCCCTGGAAAAAGTGATTGAATTGGGAAATAAAATATGTGTAAGCTTTACCTGGGTAAAGGTAGATGGAAGTGTTTAGGGAGAGGGAAGGGTGTGTGCAAAGGCCCTGGGCTGGGAACGCTACATGTTCAAAGAACAAAGGGGCCCATGTTGCAAGACACACAGCTCTCCATTTAAGGGTCCTTGTGATCACACACGCAGCCCACCCAGACAAGCCAGGATCATCTCTCTATTTAAGGCCAGCCGATTAGCTACTTTAATCCATCCGCTGCCTCAATTCCCCTTTGCCATGGAAGGCAGCCTCTTCACAGGTTCTGGAGATTAGGGGGTGTCCTTTGTGGGGAGGGGTCTTTGTTCTGCCTACTGTAACTGCTTCTTACTTAGACTCTGTGAGAATTCTCTCCTGGAAATTTAAGTTATCCTGTTGAGCATTCTTTGCAGGCTGGAATAAAAATGTCCACAACCTCATCCCCTCAAGGTAGCTAGTTGTTCAGTCTCTGTTCAAATATCTCTTGTGATGGGGAACTCACAGCTTTCACTCCAGGAAGTTCTTCCCTTTATGGTCTCAGATTGTGACCCAGTATCCCCCTCATGCTGGCCTCGGTTCTGCCTGCTGGGGGCCTCCCGGTCAAGTCCATGGGAAATTTGAGGATCGCCGCCATGTCCAGGTAGCTCTGGGCTCTTCTCAGTGGCTAGCCCTCACCCAGATGAAGCTTCTGCTCTGTTTTCAGAGCTCCACAACGGCCAGGTGCTCACAGTTCTCCGGATTGACAATACCTGTGCACCCATCTCCTTTGATCTGGGAGCAGCGGAAGAGCAGCTGCAGACCTGGGGCATTCAGGCAAGTGCAGATTTCATCGAGTCCCTACCATTTTCCCTTCTGTCCATCTGTCTGTCTATCTTTTCATCCAGTTATTCACAAAATATTTATTACTCTGTGCTTGCTCTAGTAGGGTGTATGAGAAAAGTGAATTAGAACTTTGCTGTCTTCCCAATTAATTCATCCAACAATTAGGTGCCCACTCTGTGCCAGGCACTTAACAGGCTAGACATTATAGAGGGGGACAGGACACATGCTCACAGTTCTCCCTGGGGCAGACAGATGAGTGTTGGATAAATCAGGATAGCAGTGCTGCAGTAAAGGAATGTCCTAGGCATCGAAGACCTTCATGGGAGGAAATGATAAACTTGCCTGGGGTGCGGTGGTGGTTATGTAAGCTTTGCAGAGGAGCAGATACTTATCAGGGATCTTGAAGGCTAAGTAGGAGTGTGCTGAGTGGACAGAAGGAAGGCAATGTTAGGAGAAGAAACTGCATATACAAAGGATAATGAGCATGAGTTCATTAGACGATGATACAGTACCTTCAAGCATAGTGATTTGAGACACAGGCTTCACAGACTCGTAGAACTGGTTGCAGACCCAATTCTGCTACTCCTTGTCTGTGTGACTTTGGGCAGGTAACTTAACTTCCCTGAGCCTTCATCTTCTGTAAATGAGTAAAGTATTAATACCTATTATATAGGGTTTTTGTTAGGATCAAATGAAATAATGCTTGAGGAACATTGACATATCTCTAGCATATAGTAAATAAATAAGCAGAAACTTGCAGCTTTTGTTGTTCTGAAGTGCTTGTAGGTTTGGGTTTGTCTGTTCCCAAAGTTCTAACATGACTAGGCCTTCTCTGTGTTAGCCAGGGAGGGTTTGTGAGAGATGGGGGATGTACACTACTGATTTCACTGCAAAGATTTTAGAATTTACTTCTTTAAAACTGAATTGCATTATTGTTTAGAACATTTTATCTCCATGGAAGGAAAACATTCCCAACTGACAGTGCTAAGCGCACATCAGCACAAACTGATTTATGATTTGTCGTTTCTTTTTTATACGTACTGTATGCAAGCGCATATTTCTTCAACAGTTGCCTTCAGATTCGTTTTTTTTAACTGGTGAACAGTTTACACTGGTCTACTGTGTTCCTCAATGTGATTTTTGATGCTTAAATTCTGCTTTCTTAGGTCTACTCGAGTAGAGCCTTTTTATGTTCTACAGATATCAACAGTTTTGTTTGGGCAGGAAGATGTGAGTGCTTTGGGCTGAATTAGTGGACGCTGATACTGTGGCATTCATAACAGTACCTGCGTACAAAGTGCTCGCTAAGGGGCCAGTCCTGTGCCAAGCACTATTAATACGTGTATTACCTTACTTTATGTGTGCCCCAGCCCTACAGGGTGAGAACTCTCATTATCATTGTTTTACAGAGGGGACAGCTGAAGCTCAGATGAGGGGAGTTATTTGTTCCAGGTCACACCGCATGATAGTGGCAGCACCAGAGTTTGGGCCCACGGCTGTCTGACACCACCCTGTGCTGTACCCATTAGGCTACCCTGTGCCTGTGGTGGGTGCTGGGCCCCAGCCTGCCCTGATGCCTGCTCTTTCTTGAGCTGGGAGCCGTACCCTGTGACTTCCACCCAGTGATCCAAGTTCCTCATTTTCTTTTCTGGGATGTACTGGAATGTGCCTAATATCCCTCCCACATGACAGTCACATGAACTGGAAATGACATGCTTGCTGCAGGAGGGAGGTGGGGAGTAGCTCTCCTCTGGCTGATCCATCTCTTTCCTGTGCATTCTGAGCAGGTCCCGGCTGACCAGTACAGGAGCTTGGCTGAGAGTGCCCTGTTGGAGCCCCAAGTGAGAAGATACATCATCTATAACTCCAGGCCCATGCGACTGGCCTTTGCTGTGGTGAGGAGGGTGTGGCCCGCACCCTGGCCCTGTCCTGGTGGCTCTGCTGCAGCCTGTTGATATGGGTGAGGGGTGTGGGGCTGGTGACCAGCTGCCTGGGAAGGAGCAGTGCCACAGGGACTGGATTTGATATGAGAGGAAATTTATGAGAGAGAGTTGTAACCAAATCCCTGCATAAGGGCTGAGAGTCCAGGTCTACTATGGGCAGAGCTCAGGATTAGGATTCTGCAGGCCCATCCAGCCTGCTCTGGATTCAATGTCTGCCCTTGGCCAAGACTTTTCCCTTTTCTGGGGCTTGGTATCTCCATGTATTCAATGCACAGGCCCTTTTGGCTCTAACAGATATGTACACATGATCTTATAAACACTCATATGCACCTACACAAACACATACGTGCGTATATGGCAGAGCCAGGATTCAAACCCAGCATCTGTGCTCTGAACCACTCTGAATCATGGCTGTTTTGTTTTAAATAGTCAAATAGCACACCTGACTCTCATATTCTACTTGTAGGGAGAAGGACCCAGCATTTATGAATTCCATAATAAATGCTGGGCTGTTGCATATGTTACCCTGGTAACAATGCTATGAAGTAGGTACTTTTATTCCCATTTTACAGATAACGAAGCTGAGGCTCAGAGGTGTTAAAACTTGTCCAAATCTCCAATCTGCAATGTGGGCTTCTGACTAAAATTTGTGTCACTCTAGAGCCACCTGCCTTTTTCTGTTTTATTTGAACTCAGGGTAAACAAGGATTAGGATAGCTCCTAACCTCTTTATTCTACTTCATCTTATACATGAGGAAAATGAGCGCATTCTCACCGACCTCTGTCTGGATCAGTCCCTTATTTGTCCTGTGAGCTGTTTGAATCCACAGAAGGTATTAGGAGTGTGTACAGGGTGTCCCTTTTCACACAGCTGCTTCATTTAAGGCTGGTGTTCCTGACCGTGTGCCCCTTCTGGCTTCTTGCAGGTTTTCTACGTGGTGGTGTGGGCTAATATCTACTCCACCAGCCAGATGTTTGCCCTAGGGAACCACTGGGCGGGCATGCTGCTCGTGACCCTGGCTGCAGTGAGCCTGACCCTGACTCTTGTGCTTGTGTTTGAGAGACACCAGAGGAAGGTGAGCTATCTGGAGACCACTGCCATACTCCCTCCTGAGGGGCTATGCAGGCATGAGAGTTAAATTCCAAGTCAGAGTTTTCTCTTTTGCCTGCTTTGAAGAATTTCTCCAACCATGAAAATTCACGCTTGCCCATATGCCCAACGACTAAAAGAAATTAAGTCACATATGTGATTAAATCCTCTCTGTTTTTTCTATCTAATCCTTAGATAGAGTTATTTTTCTAGAAGCAAGCTGTGTCTTGAGAGAGAGTCTGAGGGGAGGTCACCAATACAAATACCCTTACACTACTTGAGTTAACTGAGCTTTTTCATGCACTTCCTCTGCTTGGATACTCATAACAGCCCTGTGCATGTAGGAGCCTTACTGAAGCACCTTGCTGCAGAAGGTGCCTGGGATTGAGGGAGGGGGAGAATTGATTCCCAGTATTCCTTCCCGTGATGGGCAGATGCTGACATGGTGCTCTGTTGACAATCTCTAATACTGGTGATGACCTTTGGAGGCAGAGAGAGGGAGGTCAGAGAGTTTAGGTAACTTGTTCTGGATCCCACTGTTAGTGCAGAGCAGGGTTCAAAGCCTGCGCCCTCTGACTCCTGGTCACATCAGAAAGAAGGTTGATACTTCTCAGCGTAATGTATGGCTCTGATTCCCTTCAGTTTCTTCCATGTCTTGTCTTCTGTCACACATCAAGCATGTATGTAGTACATTGTAGGTCACCTGTTGAATGCTTTATTTGGTAACTCGTTAAATCCCTCTGCAAATTTTGGGTAGATGCTGTTACAGAAACCCCATAGATGAGGAGTTTCAGAAAGGCTCAGGGAGCAGCCAGGGGCAGGGCAGAGGTGGAATTCCACCAGCAGCCAGTGGCAGATGTGGAATTCAAGGCCAGGTTACCCAGATTATAAGTGGTGTTCTTAGTCAATACCACTGTTTTCTGGGTGCTGTAATGAATTACTGTGACTTGGTGGCTTAAAACAGCATAAATTTATTACGTTACAGTTCTGCAGTTCAGAAGTACGGCATGAGTTTCCCTGGGTTAAAATCTAGGTGAAGGCAGGGCTGCATTCCTTCCGAAGGCTCTAGGGGAGAATCTGCTTCCTCACTTTCTCCAGCTCCCCGAGGCCCCTGTGGTTCCTTCCCCCATGAAGGCCATCAGCGGAAGGTCCAGTCCTCCACACTTCTCCTTCTCTGATGCTTTTGCCTCCTTCTGCCTCTTTTTTTTTTTTTAAAAGAGACAAAGTCTCACTCTGTCACCCTCGGTATAGTACTGTGGTGTCACAGCTCACAGCAACCTTCAGCTCTTCGGCTTACGTGATTCCTTTGCCTCAGCCTCCCATGTAGCCACAGTACCCAGCTATTTTTTGTTGCAGTTTGGCCTGGGACTGGGTTTGAACTCACCACCCTTGGTATATGGGGCTGGCACCCTACTCACTGAGCCACAGGCGCCACTGCCTCCTTCTACTTCTGAGGACCCTTGTCTCTACATGGGCCACTGATGACTCACATTAATCTACTGGTTTTAAGGTCAGCTGATTAGCAACATTGATTTCACCTACAGCTTTAATTCCCCTTTGCTACGTAACAACATATTCTCAGGTTCTGATGACTAGGACTTAGATGTCTTTGGAGGGGATCATGGTTTTCTGCCTGTGACACTTACACTATCTTTCCAGATGCTTGGGAAACTCCTGTTCCTCCACCCCCAGCACCTGGAACAGTTCTGGACTCTGAGAGCCTTAGCAAATGTTCTGCTCTTGTGTAACTCAGGAGGGGAGGGCAGGATGTTGAGAAATGTAAGCAGGGTTTGGAGTTTGAATTCCATTTAGTGCCTGCCAGGGACAAAATGGTACTTTATGGCTTAATCATTTTGAAAGGATCTTTGTTGGGCTATGCCAGGAGACTGACGAAATATGCTGCCCTTGGGATCAGGTGAAGCTTTCCTGGCTTTGGTGTTTGTCCTGTAAAATATAGATTGAGTTGGTTACTCCTGTGGCAAGAAATTTTTATAAGGGGGGCAAAAGCAAAGTGTTTTGCTTTAGTAGAAGTGAGCAAAATGATCTGGCACCTGGCAGGTACTTCAAGGATGCAGGTGTAATTCACGCAGTTGAAGGATGCCTGCTTTGGCTCCCTGCCGCGTCCTCTTCCTGCTTTCATTCAGCTGGAATTTATGAAGCCCCTCCAAGTACCAGGTGGTGTGCCTGGCCCAGGTCACAGAGATGAGCAAGACCTAGGCTCTTTATTCATGTGTCGGCATGGAGGCCTGAGGGCACAGCAGCAGTGCTCTCATCACTTTTGCTCCTAATGGCATTTAATGAGCACCTACTCTGTACCGTGTGCTTGGGGCCCAATGACTGTGTCCAACAATGACCTTATGAGGAGACAGGATACCTCTGCCATTTGCTAGCTCTATAACTTGGGGTAAGTTATTATTTAATCTCTCAGGGCCTCAATTTCATCATCTGTAAAATGGGGTAATAAGTGTAGCTCCTTTATTGGGTTATTGTGAAAGTTAAATGATACACATGAAGTTCTTATAATATAGGTGTAAAATAAATTCACCTTTGCCAGTGAGAACACTGAAGTTCAGAGAGGTTAAGTCACTGTTCCATGGCCACACAGCCCTCCTTAGGTCTCTCTTTACGTCTCAGCTCCAGGTCTCTTTTTTTCCTGGTCCCTCATCACTCAGGACCGTGCACTCCACCTTCCTGACCATGGTGTCATCCTGCCTGTGTCACCCAGCATCTCCGAGAGCCTCAGCACTCAAATACAAGGCTTGTTTCCCCTCTTTGCTGCATTTCCCCAGATTGGAAGGTCTACAGTGGCAGGCAGGACCCTACCCGTGTACAGAGCATTGCTAGGGTGCGTGAGAAGTTCCTAAAAATATCTGTGACCGACATGGTCTAGTGAAAAACACAGCGATTTTAGACTTACTGTCATCATCACAGTGATAGTGGCTGACATGTATTAAGTGTTCATTCTTCTAAAAGTTCTACATGGATTAACCCATTTCATCCTTATTGTAACCTTCTGAGGTGGGGGGACGTTATTATCTCCAATTTGGGGATGAGGAGATGGAGGCAGAGAGATGCTGAGGAATTTGCCCGAGGTTATACGGGCGGTGAGAAACAGAGTCAGGAATGGGACTGTTGGTGAGGTGGGTTTCTGAAAGGATGGATAATTCTTTCTTTCTTTCTTTCTTTTTTTTTTATTGAGACAGAGTCTCACTTTGTCACCCTTGGTAGAGTGCAACAGCATCATAGCTCACAGCAACCTCCAACTCTTGGACTCAAGCGATTCTCTTGCCTCAGCCTCCCTAGTAGCTGGGACTACAGGTGCCCCCACAATGCCCGGCTATTTTTTTTTTTTTTTTTTAGCAGGCCCAGGCCAGGTTTGAACCCACCAGCCCTGGAGCATGTGGCTGGCACGCTAACCACTGAGCTACAGGTGCTCTGACAATACTGTCTAAAGTTCTTGGCAAATCAAAATATATGTAGTCATCCCTTGATTTTTACAGTAGTGAGATCCCAGGAAAATTCAGTGTGCTTAAGTCCATGTCAGAGCTCACTCCAGGGGTGTATGCGAAGTGGAATTAGGTTGGCTGCTTAGGGAATAAGCAGAGTTTTCACCTGCATTCATGCCCAGCGGTACCTTTGGAGTCCACATAGGAGGCCAGGTGACAGTCTTTGATGTGTGGGTGGTCTTTCCAGGGACATGTCCTTCAGGAAAAGGCACATGTTTAGGATCTCTGGCCATCTTCCGCTAAGTGCCAGCATCATCCCTCCCATCCCTGTGACACATTTCCAGAAGCTCCCTGCAGGTACCTGCTTCTTTTGAAAACCATTGTCCTTGATTGGCTGCTTTCTTCTAACTGCGACAGAAAGTCCCCTTGGGCTGTATTCGCCAGTCCAGCATTTAGGGTCCCGTTGCCCTTCCTCTGTCCTCTCTCCCCTGCCTCTTGGCGTCTCCTTTGCCAGCTGAATTCAGGGTGTCTGTCCATTGGTTTGGATGGGGAGAGTAGAGTCCGCAGCCCCTCCCGAGGCCAGGCTCTGTGTTAGCTGCTTCCATGGAGGTGCTTTTAGGTGGAACTGGGGCTTCACTTAGGAAACAGGTGCCCAAACCCATCTGGTCCCTGCCTCCCACAAATAGCTTGTGCTCCCCGACTGTGTTGCAGGCTTCGGCTGGAGGGCTTCACACACGGTCTCTGTGGCATCTCACTACATTTCTTGGGGGCAGGGGCACTCTTTTCTTCTATCACTGAAGACAACAGGGCTCAGGGAAGGACATACTGTCTCAAACAACTTTGGCCCAGGATCATCTGACACAATTGAATGTGTTTCACGACCCCCTGTCCAAATTTACAGGGGAGGAAATGGGAGTGTCCTGAGGGGAAGGATTGTCCCACAGCAGCTAGGGGTGGGACAGCGTGTGGCTGTTGCCCAGGGCCCGGGTTCTCCCTGGCAGCAGGAACGTCTTTGTTTTGCAGGCCAACACCAACACAGACCTGAGGCTGGCAGCTGCCAACGGAACCCTCCTGAGACACCGGGTGCTGCTGGGAGTGACTGACACGGTGGAAGGATGCCAGAGCGTGATCCAGGTACTGTGGCTCATGGTGACCTCTTCTCACTGACCTGCTTTTGGGCTGGACTAATGGAGAGCGGTGGCCTTGTGTTCCCTCCCCATACAGTGTCCCTAGGAATCTGCTAACGAGACAGCTGTAGGCAGCCCTTTCCTTCTTCCCTGCTCCAGGGTTTCTTCCTTGTGAAGCCTCCTCTGTGCAGTAACTGGTGACCCAGAACCTCCGCCTGGCAGGGCTGGGAGGGAAGCTCAGATAATATCTGAGCCTCACTGCTCATCGGATGTCCTTTGTAACCTCCTTAATTTCCAAAGCTGCTTCATCAGTTGGCACATAGGCGTGACTGGGCAGATGTTAGTTGAATACATGGCTGGATGGATGACTGAAAAATGGGCACATCTCAGACCATTAGCCTCTTTCAGTTTCAAAAGAGTATCTTAGGATGAGGCGATACGACATAGGGGATGCCCTTCAGATTCACAGAGGTACTGTGGTGTGGGAGGCGGGGGCAGCTCGGGAGGGGTAACGAGTGAGGGTGGAGACAGACCAGAATGGCTATGAGGTTGTAACCCTTAAAGTGAAATGATGGTTTGTTGCTACCTACTTTTGTATGTTTGGAGATTTTCATAGTAAAAAGGTTTAGAAGAATCATTTGAAAAATGCCCTTTTGGGGATGAGACGGTGAGAGGAACTAGCTGGTACAAGTGATGTGACTGGTCTCATGGGTTGGTTACTGGGAGGAGGAAGGTCTGGGGGTCTGAGGAGGTAGACAGTGGGTGGGCATGTGAGGCAAGGCCGCCAGATGCCTGTGGAACTTCACTGCGATGTGCGACAGGTGTGGGGCCCACAGAGTGTGTATTATGTGAACAAGGAGGGTTTCAGCCTGGTTCAGCCTACTCCCTGGAGACTGTTGAAGTCGAGGTGGAAGAGAATTCAGGATGGGGTGAGGACTTCTTACCGCATTCCCCTTCCTGGAGCACCCCAGTTGATTACTTGGTGAGGTGTCACCTCCGATGGGTTCTGCTTATTTGGATGTTCAGTTCCAGATAGAAAAGTTGAACTGCCAGATGTCCAGGGGGGTTAGGAGTCTGTCTGGGTGCTCAGCGACCTGTGAGAGATGGGGAAAAGTGGTTTTGAACAGGGTTTGACATTTTTTAAATCTACAGGAAGCCAGCCATACAAGTGAGGTGTGGTCATGGCACATGGGACTCTGGGAGAGAACAGAACCACACGTCTTCCTCCCAGGGGCAGACTGAATCTGGTGGGCCTTCAAGGGCTGGGCCTCCAGCGAGGAGACAGGAGGTGGAGGATGGTCACAGGGGGGAAGAGTTCCAGGTGGGGTTAGCTTTGAGCCCCTGTGGTCATGGCTGCTTCTCTCCACAGCTCTGGTTTGTCTACTTTGACCTGGAGAACTGTGTGCAATTTTTGTCTGACCATGTTCAAGAAATGAAGTCTAGCCAAGAGGTAAGATATCCTAAGTGAAAAAAAAAAACCAGGGGTCCAAATTGCATAGGTTGCATTACCTCCATGTTGGAAAAATGTTTAAGAAAGTTAGTTGGAAGGAAGAACACTTCCATGCAATATATATATATTTTTTTTGCCAAGAAAATAATGCTTGTTTTCTTCTTCTTTTTAACTAATTGCATCTTCTTCATTTCCTATAGTAAGTGTATGTATATTTCTGTATGATGATAATAATAATAAAATCTGGCAGATCCAAAAGTAGCTGAATGGCCTTCCTTGTCTACAGTCCCTCTCTGACACTGGTTAAACAGATTCTACAGAGGAGGAAACAGGCTGTGGGAAGACCCGTCACCTGCCTGTGGTTGCAGAGTGGGCTGGTGACGCCCAGGGTTAGAGGCCAGGCCTCTGTCTCGCAGCCCTGCACTCCTTTCGTGGGATCTGCCCTTCCAGGCCCTGGCTGCAGTGGGTCTTGAAGTCATTATGGAGGTTTATCTCTGATCCTGGCTTGGTAGTTCTTGGGTGGCCTTGGGCAAGCCCTTTGACCTCAGTTTGTTCATTTGCAACATGTGAATAAGGATACCCAAGTTCCCAGGCTACTTTGGGCAAATCAGAGCATGGAAAGAAAAGTATCTGGAAGCTATTAAGTACCGTGCTTTTGTAGGGAATTATGTGATCTCACCAGTGTGGCCCAGTTCCAGATTCTTCTGAGGTCACCATCTGAGTGTGTTGATCAGTCTGTCCTCTGCTGGATCTGCAACTCAGGGAGTGACTCAGGCTCCCAGATGCTACACAATTTAGGACACACCTAAGCCCCTTCTGGTTCCTTTGCAGTCTTTGCTGACAAGCAGACTGAGCCAGTTGTGTGTTGTCATGGAGACGGGGGTGAGCCCCACGACAGTGGAGGGGCCTGAGAACTTGGAGGATGCTCCTCTCTTGCCCAGCAGTCCTTGTCCTGAGGAGAGACCACTCATGCAGACTGAGCTTCACCAGCTTGTTCCTGAGGCCGAGCCAGAGGTAACCGGTGCTGAGGCCAGTCAGGGCCATCCTCCTTTATGGGGCACTTGCATAGAGAGAATCTGTGCAGGGGCTTCAGAGTCTAGGCTCTGGGGGACATGGCTTCTTTGAGTTGGTAGAGACCATACACATCCAGCCCAGTAGTTTTAAATCTTTTTTTTCTTTACCCTATCACTTTTAAAAATAGTTTATAAGAATCATTTTATATTTATTGGAAATTTTATTGCAAGTTTTTTTAAGATCTTAGATATTTATGGTATTTGCATTGGATAGTTAGTTGCACTTAACCATGAACCTATTGATGAATATTTGGGTCTTTATCAGTCAGTCAAGCAACTGTTCATCTTGCCAATCTATCTGCATAAATTGCAGTTGGATATTTGAATCTTATATGTATATAACTCTATTGAATTCCAATTTCTCCAGCCCCACAGTTCTGCTGGGTCTTGCCATCTAAACTGTCTGTTGGGTGTGTCTAAAAGCACTAGTAGACCAGAAATCTGAAAATGTGGTTTGCACCTATGCTTCCTTCTTCTCATCACGAACACAGACCCACCATCAGGGAGACAAGCAGTGAGGGGCTTTGGAACTTCACTAGAGCACTTATGTTTTCTTTTCAGCCAAGAGTCTTGGGGATTCAAGGCTCAGACCAGTCCAGGCTTCCTCTTTTCCTTTGGTAGGAAGTGGGAAGCCTGCAAATAGGACTATTTAAAAGAGAAAATGACACATGTATGAATCTCTTCCCTTGAATCCTATTAACTTTTTAAAGAGCAGAAAAGATTGATAGGGTCATGCACTTTATTATGACATTAATGTCTGGGTTTATGTGCAATAGCCCATTAAATATGGGTCTTTTAAATTATTTTTTCCAATTCATTCATACCAATAGTAATACAATTTCCTGTCATGAATATCAAGTGTGTGTGTTCACATGTTTGTGAAATAGCTGCCCTTATTATTTAGCTAAGGAAAATGTAATTGATGCTGCAGTCTCCGCATGGGCCAGACTGTCATATTTCAATAGCAACCCAGTGTCTGTGAAAGACAGAAAGACAATTATAATGACCTCTTACATTTTTATAGATTTTCATCATGCATAAAATTCTTTAGCGTACCCTTCGAGGTATGGATTATTTTCCCTTCTTCCTTGATGGGTAAAATAAGGTTCCAAGGTCCTGACTTGCCCAAGATCACAGAGCAAGGGCAAATGTGGCAAGGCCAAGGGCAGAAGCCAGCCTGCTCATTCTAAGGTAGGCCAATTTTCTCGCTATAGTTCTTTGCTTCTTACCTTATTGATTTTAGAGTAAATTGGTGAGAAGACTGATCTAAGTGAGTGGCAAATTACCTGAAGTTTTTAATATCTTCCGAGCACAAAGAACAACAGAAGCCAATCCTGGGAACCATGTAGAGTTTCTGCTTTTTGAATAATAATGATGGTAATGATGTTGATGATATTTATTGAGCCATAGGCAGGGGGCTAAATGTTTTCTATCCATCTGTTCCTTTAATCCTCACTCCAACTTAGTGAGGTCGAGGCTACTATTTTCCCTATTTTACCCATGAAGAAATAATCTCAACAAGGTGAAGTGACTTGCTCGGGGTCAGTCACACAGTGGCAGTGCTGAAATTCCTTCGTGGCCTTTTGGGTTCTAAAGCCTGTTCCTAACTAGTAACTCCACATACTTACCTAGTTTTGATGTAACCCACACCTTAGAGGATTCATCAGGCTTACATTTTTTAAAGAACTTGATCAATTTATTTTAAATAATACAATTGAGCAAGAATCCTGTTTTTGTCCCCAAGCCAGGCTACAAAACAGAAAATATTGAGCTGCATAGAAATCATCTTACTCCAGTTTCATTTTGACCTTATATGCTGCAGTTATTTGTTTAATACATTTTTCTCTGAATTTAGAAGTGCATTATTTATTACTTCAGCTAAAGCAACCTTTTTTTTTTTTTTTTTGAGACAGTTTTACTCTGTGGCCCAGACTAGAGTGCTGGGGCATTAGTCTAGCTCACAGCAATCTAAAACTCCTGGGCTCAAGTGATCCTCTTGCCTCAGCCTCCCAAGTAGCTGGGACTACAGGTACCTACCACAATGCTTGGCTTAGTTTTCTGTTTTTAGTAGAGACAGTCTCTCACTTTTACTCAGGTGGGTCTTGAACTTCTGATCTCAAGTGATTTTCCCAGCCCCACCTGTCAAAGTGCTGGGCTTACGGCATGAGCCACCATGCCCAGCCTAACAACCTCTTTTAGCATATTAGCAGTACTTATGTAATGAAGCCTACCAGACCTAGTATACGTTGAAGAACCCTGCTATTTGGGGGATATTCTCCTCCCCAGCTCCACACTTAAACTAGTGATTTTCATAAAGTGAGTCCCTTTGTGCACTTCACAGACTCCTAGACATTTAAAACGGGAAAAAGGGGCGTTGCCTCTGGCTCAAGAAGTAGGGTGCCGGCCCCATATGCCAGGGGTGGTGGGTTCAAACCCGGCCCCGGCCAAAAACAAACAAAACAACAACAACAAAAACGGGAAAAAGTGTGTGTGGGGTGGGGGATTGGCTAGACATAAATCAGTGGTAATTTTTCTACTGCTTTGAGGGTGCTTATCTTTTTTGTGCATATTATTATTGCCAATCAGCAATCAGTTACCTGCCATGAGGATGAGGAAAAAGAGGCTCAGGAGCCCCACAGCTGGTCAGTGCAGCTGGGGCTTTCAGTGAGGTTGATGTCTCCCTTGACCCACAGGTATGGCCTGGTCTGGTTCTTCTGGTGAGCATCACTCGTCTGTAAAGAGTATGACTTGGCTTTCTCCTGGTGCCTGTGCCCTGTGCCCCGCACAGTACCTTCCTGTGGTCCTCACTCTGCTTTCCTGTCCCCTCTAGGAAATGGCCCGACAGCTGCTGGCAGTGTTTGGTGGCTACTACATCCGGCTTCTGGTGACCTCCCAGCTTCCCCAGTCAATGGGGACACGACACACAGACTCTTCCAGGGTTCCGTGTCCCTGCCAGCTCATAGAAGCCCACATCCTGGGCTCGGGGTGCTGCCCATACCTGGCCAGGTGACCTAGGGATGCAGGTACTCATCTTCCTCCAAGACTGAGAAGTGGGGGAGGCTTCAGGAGCCCAACATGGCCAGTGGTGAGCCCCAGTGACAGCAGCATCTGGGGCACTGGAAAGGGGGTTGGTCATGTCAGCAAAGGGGTGTTGTGCTCACTGTAGGGCCATGCACAGAATGCCTTCTCAACGTCTCATGCTGAGCCCTGGCCTTTGCAGAAGCTGATGGACCCTGAGAGGGTCCCATCCCAAGCTACCCTGTGCTGCTCAGAACCATGGACATGGATAGAAGGGCCCGTGTCCCATCCCTCCCACTAAAGCCCAGGAGATACAAACATGGCAGCTGGGGGAATCATGCGTCCAAAGCATGGTCTCAGATGAAGCTTTGATCCTGTCCCCAACCCCTTGTGTCGGTTGGAGAAACTGAGACCCAGGGAGGATATTGTCTTTGTGGCATTGCTGTGGACCTCTAAAATTATAAGACTGCCTCTTTCCAACCTGAAGAAAAGAGGTTTTCAGAACTCTCTCCATTTGTATGTTTTTCTCTCCCATATTTTATGAAAAATAGTGGCATCTAGTACATAGGCTGCTGAAGACAGATGGGAGACGACAAAGGGCAGATAACTGTTAATGTGAATATGTGAAAAGGACTGATCCTGTTTGACTTGAGGATTGATTTTCAGTACTATGCGTGTTGTTGGTTGTGGTTTTATCCTGCAGATGTATAACGGTCATGTTTTCTGACACTAACATTGTCCTGGAATGAAGTGTGATCAGTCACTTGTTGGAATACAGTGAAGAGCTCACAGGCTTCCAAGTGTTCTGTTCTCGAACAAGTTTAAATTCTGAAAGCCCTGACCTGGCTTTTGAAGGCTCTCCAGCTGCCAAGACCTACCTTCATCTACGATTTTTACTTCCATCTCCCACAAAGACCCTTTATAAGTTGCAACACTCACGTTGCTGGACTGACATACTTATTCCTTTCCATCTGTTGGACTCCTATTTATGCTTTAAAGCCCAGCCTTCCTTACCCCTCCTTCAGGAGGCCTTCAACACAGCCAGCCTGCTGCTCCCTGACTTTAAGTTCTTGATGTAGCTGCCACCGGTACTGATGTTTTGTGTTATTGATCCTACTTTCCTGTGCACCTGCTAGTTTTTCTATCTAGACTGTAAACTCCTCAAGGATAAATACTATACTTTGTATTTTTCATGTGTGATCTGAGCTTGCTAAAGAAAAAAAAAAATCCTCTGGATTGTTTTGCCATCTCCTTAGCAACTTTTGCAACTTGTTCTACAAACTCAGTTGAAGAGTGGTATGGACCTCGGTTCTGGACTTGATCTGCCACTTCTAGCTGTTTAGCTTTTGAGAAATTACTTTCTTTGGCTGATCTTCAATTTTCTCATCTGTATAATGGGTATATTGGATGTTCTTAAGGATTATGCCAGGACCAAAGTTCTGGGAATTTCCAGTTCATTTTGTGCCCTCCTAGCTCTTGACCTATCTGTGGGTTATACCTTTGTCTACATGTAGAAAGGTCCTGCAGCCCCACATGGCTTAGGTGTCCTGGGCCTGGTATGCCTTTGGACAGAACATAGGCCTACCTAGCAGGAGACCTGGATTCTTGTCCCAAATCTGCTGCTTCCTGGCTGTGTGACCTTGGCTAAGTCACCTGACCTCTTTTAGTGTCACTTCACTCCTTTATAAAATGGATCTGGTGAACACAAAATGTAATAATGTGAGTGACTCACCGTGTAAGAGACAGGTCTGACTATTCACTTTCTGCCAGAGGAGAGAGCGTGTGTATAGGCCGCTCCCTGGAAACGGCTGCTTTGGGCATCTTTCCTTAGTCAGCGTTAGGGGCAGCTTTGCTCCATGCAGTTGGTCACCAAGGTCACCAGTGTCTTTCTGACCTGACACAGAGGAAATGTTGGCTGTGAATGTGACCAGTAGAAGCCTGTATTTATCATCCAGTCATAAAACCCTTGTAAATGCAATAGCGGAGAATAAAAATGTGTTTGTTAAGTGACAAAGCAGCAGTTTTTCAATTTTGAGGTCTATTTAAAGGGCCCCTGATGTGTTCATTTCTGCTTTTTCTTTTCTTTAGAATTTCTAACGGTCCCACCTGGTGGGTAGGTCATTCAAAGTGCGTCTGCAGCGTACATTTCTTTGCATCCGTGCCTTGGTTTCCTCACTGCTCTGTTCTGGAGTCACATTTACTCTAACTCAGGTTCTGTGACTTAGGAACAGTACCCTTCCTGTCATCCAGTCTCGCTCATCTCTAGAATGGGGGTGAGTACCCACTTGGCAGGTTATTGCGAGGATTAAATGCAATAAAACATGTTTAGTGTTCACACCTTTGAGTAAGAACTTAATAAATTGTTGCTTTATAAAAAAAAAAATTCTCACTGTCTTGTATATGGTAGACGCTGGAAGAATATTTTTGCTGATGTCATAGGTTATGGACAGTTAATGTTCATTCAGCCTGCAGCAGACCTCAGCTCTTTCAGCACCATGGGGTAAACGATGTGAATGAAGAATATAGTCAAATCTCCCTGGAAATTAGCACTGGGAAGGTTAAGAACAAACGGGTAACTTTAGGCTGCATACCTTTTCTGTACATCCTGAACCTCTGCTTCTTCATCTGTTAAGAGCAATGGTTCTCAACCTGTGGGTTGCAACCCACGGGTGCTGTATTAAAGGGCCGTGGCATTAGGAAGGCTGAGAACCACTGGTTAAGAGGGTGGTATGATAAGGTGATCTCTGTGAAGCACAAGGTCTGCAGTGTGGTCCACAGTAAGGCTCACTTGGTGGAGGCCTCTCTGCAGCTCTCAGATGCTGTTATCTTCGTAGTTTTGATTAGCCTGCGTTATCCGCTAGCTTTTTGATATTCAGGTCTGTGATTTATTTTGAGTTAGGTTTTGTGGAGGGTGTAAAGTCTGTGTCTAGATTAATTTTTTTGCTTGTCATTTCAAAACCATTTGTTGAAAACCTGACCTTTGCTGTGTCGTGTTGCCGTGGCTCCATTTCAGAGATCAGCTGACTGGATTTATGTGGGTGTGTTTCTGGCCTCTCTGTTCTGTTCTGCTGATCTATGTCTACTCTTTTCCTATTTCTACACTGTCTTGATTACTGTAGCCTTATTAGTGAGTCTTGAAATTGGGTAGTCCATATCAGTCCTCCAGCTTTGTTATTCTCCTTCAGTGTTGAGTTGGCTATTTTGGGTCTTTTTCCACTCCATTCCAAACTTGAGAATCGGTTTGTTGGTATTCACAAAATAATATGCTGAGATTTTTGATGAGGATTGCATTGACACTATAGATTAAATTGGCTAGAACTGGCATTTTGACAATATTGAATCTTCCTACCCATGACCATTTCTCTGTTTCCCTAGTTCTTTTATTTCTTTTATCAGTTTTGTATTTTCCCTTATATAGATTTATACATATTGTGTTAGATATCTAAGTATTTCATTTCTTAGTATTATAATAATAAAATAATATAGTTATACCAATATAGGTGATAATGTGTTTTTAACTTCAAATTCCACTTGTTCATTGCTAGTATATGGGAAAGCAATTGACTTTTCTTAAACTTGTATCTTGCCACCTTGATGTAATAACTTATTAGTTCTAGGAGTTTCTTTGTTGATGAGATGGTCATCTTGCCTTTAAAGACAGTCTTATTTCTTTCTTCCTAATCTGCGTACCTTTTATTTCCTTTTCTTGTCATTAGCGGGGACTTGTAATATGATGCTGAAGGTAGAGGTGAGAGGGAACAGTCCTGCTTTGTTTCTGATCTTAATGGGCAAATTTCTAGTTTCTCGTCATTAGATAGAATGTTACCTGTAGGTTTTTGGTAGATACTCTTTAAGCTGAGGAAATTTCCTTTCTATTCCTAGTTTCCTGAGAAGATTAACTTTATTTTGATCAGTGATTACATAGTACATCTTTGTTCATCCTTTTACTTTCAATGTATCTGCATTTCAGGTGTCACCTTTGTACACATAGAAGATGTGCTTTTTTTGATATTAGTCTTTTCTAAATGAGTATTTACTACACCGTGTCTGAAGTATTTACCAATAGACTTGGGCTTGGGTGTATCATCTTATTTACTTTCTATTGGTTCCCCTTTTCTGTGTGCTTTTTTCTATCTTTTTTTCTTCCTTTTAGATAAAGGCTTTTTATTTGTTTGCTTGTTTTGGGTAATTTCTCCTTTATTAGCCTATGAGGTATTCTTTTGTTTTAGTGACTACCCCAGGTTACAACAGCAACCTTGACTTACTGAAGTCTGTTTTAAGTGATTACATCTGCAATTTCCGGCACAACCCAAAGACCCTACAACTTTTTCTCCTTTCTGCCTGTTGTGCTAGTCTGGTCATGGATTTCAATTTTCTCTGTATTTTAAATTAAAAAAATATATTCTTACTAATGCTTTTATGTAGTCAATATTCATTTAGATTTATTCACAGGTTACCTTTTATTACTCTTTATTATTTCTTTTTTATTAGTCTGTGTTCCTTGCTGTATTTCTATTTGTTTATCTAGGATTCTTCTCCTGGAACTAACTTTAGAACTTTTCTTTAAGATACTGTACTTAGGAATACTTTTGGTACTTTACTTCCGGTGATGATCTCATGATGACAAATCCAATTTTTGTTTGCTGAAAAGTATCCGTTTTTATTTTTGAAAGATATTTTTAGTAAGGAAGGTTGGTATAGTTACTTTCTTTCAACTCTTGGGCAATGTCATTAGTCTCTACTGTCTCTTTTGAGAAGTCAGCTATCAGTTCTGTTGCTGCTCTTAATTTTCCATTGTGCTTTGGTTTTAGCAGGTGTATTCTGATGTGCCTTGCTGTGGTTCCGGTTCACAGCCACTCTCGAATCTGTGACGTGGTGTGTTTCATCACAGCTTCCACTTTCTCTTTCATCTCCTTTTAGAACTCTAATGATCTGCGTTAAACCTTTTCACTATATCCCTAAGAAGCCTCTTCTTCTTTTCCACTCCTTTGGCTCTTTCTGATTCAGTCTGAATATTTTCAACTGACTTATCTTTTACTTCATTAATCTCTTCCTGTTTGTCCTCCTCCCCCCTCCTCCCTCTTCTTCTTCCCTCCTCCTCCTTTTTCTCTTTCTCCTTCTCTTCCTTCCTTCTTCTCCTTCCTCTTTCCTCTTCTTCTTCTGGCAGAGTCTCGCTCTGTCACCCAGTCTAGAGCACCGTGGCATGGCGTGATCACAGCTCACTGTAATCTTCGTACTCCTGGGCTGCGGCAGTCCTATCACTTCAGCCTCCCAAGTACCTGAGACACATGCCGCCATGCCTGGCTTGTTCTTTAATTTTTCTGTAGAGATAGGGTCTTGCTATGTTGCCCAGGCTGGTCTTGAAGTGTTGGCCTCCCAAAGTGCTGGGATTGCCACGTCTGGCCTCCGTGAATCTTGCCCTCATTTCTGTTTAATCCTATCAAATGAGTTTTTAATTTCGTCTATTGTAATATTCAGTTCTATAATTTTTATTTGGTATTTTAGTTTCCTGTTCTAAGATGAAATTATCCATCTTCTCTATTTTCCTCAATATTTAATTGTACTTTTAAAATTTTACTTCATTTTTAGAGGTGGTCCCCCACGGTTGCCTAGCTGAAATGCAGTGGTGTGATGTAACTTCAAACTCATGGGCTCAAGCCATTCTGCTGCCTGAGCCTCCCAGGTAGCCAGGACTGTAGGTGTGTACCACTATGCCTGGGTAGCTTTTTTAAATTTTTGTAGAGATAGGGTCTCACAGTGTTACCCAGGCTGCTCTCAACCCCCTGGCTTCAAGTGATCCTCCTTTCTCCACCTTCCAAAGTGGTGGGATTATGGGTGTGAGCCTCCATACCTGGCCTGAAAGTTCATTTTTGCTGACTCCAATATTTGGTTCTTCTGTAGATTTCTTTGTGTTTCTTTTGTTTTTCAGTCAGTTGGTCATGTCTTTTGATATTCCTGCTAATTTTTGATTGAACATTAGACTTTTTTTAAAATGAAAAATTGGCAAGATATACAAGGCTGTAGATCTTCCCTTAGAAAGGATTTACTTTTGCTTCTGGGAAAGGTAAGACTGAGATGGATTTGACCTGGGCTTATCTTTGTGAGAGCTGGTCTATTTCTGATTAGCCTTTACTCTCAGGATGTAGCCCTTCAGGGGTTTTAGTTGAAAACATATTTAAAAAAATGTTTTTTAAACCAGTATTCCTCCTTCAAAGTGAAGCCTGAACCTCCAACCTTTGTTACCCCAGCTGAGAGTGCCACTCAGCTTCTCAGCCTCATACTCTGCTCAGACTTGGCAGGTGGCTGGAGGGGATCAGATGGCCTCTGTGTCCATCTCCTCTCTCGGTATATCCTTTATCTCTAGGATCTCAGCCCCTCAAGACCTGACTATGTTGGTAGCTCTCTGATACATTCAAACATATATAAGGAAAAAAACAACAGCTTTTTAAATGGCTCTGAGTAGGATGGTTTTCTCATGTAAACTAGTTTGCCATAGCAGAAGTAAATCCATTTGTGGCTTCCTTAAGTATTTTCATTATTGTTCTTTAAAAATCCTTCAAAGAAAGATTTCCTCTCTAAGGCTTTGAGCCCTTTGTAAAAGTCACAAGATGGGAGCCTCTTTGCAACACTTCTGTGAAGGGATTTCTAAATCACCAATACATCAAGTGACATTTAAGGAGCATCTTTTATATATACCACACCTGCTATAGTTACAGCAGGAAATAATTCTAAGAGCAGAGGTTTGCTGGGGAAGGAAAGTGAAACGTTGCCATGGGATATGGTGAGAAGTGCACAGGATAAGATGGATATGGGTCAGAGAATGGGTCTGGGGGATGCATTTTGAGAAATGGCAGTGGAAGAGGGTCTTGGACAAGGCCAAGGAAAATGAACTACAACTTCACCCAGTTGGTGCCAGGGAGGATTCGTCCCCTCTGGGGAAGAGGTGACACAACATAGTGAACTAATAAGTCCACATACGTAGCAGGCCCCTTGGTTCTTTCACCTTAGTTCTTTTACCTTTTCTATTCCCAACCTTCTTAATAGGGCCATCTGGATGTCCCACAGGCTCCTCTAGCTTGACACAGCTCACATGAAGTGATACGCTGGTTTGGTTAAGAACTTCCTTCTCTAGAATCTTTTTTCCTGTATGGTTAGAGTTAGAACCGTCCAGCTTTGCCTGCGAAATATCACTGGGACCCTCTTCCTCCTTACTGCTGCTGGCGTGGTTGGTTCTGATCACTCAGGCAGCCTTTTAATTTGAATTTCTGTTTCAGTCAGGGTCCAATCAGAAGATAGAAACCACACAAAAATTTGAATATGAGAAATTTAATATAATTATTGACTATAATAGGGGATTAGAGTAATGAAGGAGTGGTTAGTTTGAAGAGAACTTTAAAGATTGTAGGAGAACA
The DNA here is from genome assembly GCF_027406575.1 of Nycticebus coucang. Lineage (NCBI taxonomy): Eukaryota > Metazoa > Chordata > Mammalia > Primates > Lorisidae > Nycticebus > Nycticebus coucang. The sequence goes on along the minus strand of NC_069781.1, from coordinate 23,288,478 downwards.
TAGAAGGAGTGGCCCCCAGCCCTAGTGCTAGGAGAGCATTGAAGAAGAATCCCCCAAACCCCACCCCCAGCTGAGATCCAGGCCTTGAAGAACATGGCTGTGGTTCACAATGGCAGAGAAGTCTGTGAAGTGCCATGTTGGCAGAATGTTCTGGAACGCTGCCTTTGTATGCTAGAGAAAGCTGTTGTGGGAGATGTATTTCATTGGAGGTGCCCCTTGCATTTGTGGGAGACACTAGGAGAAAGCTACTTGCTAAGCGCTACTGACCACCAGCTACTGCAGGGTCCTGCTCTGGAAGAGTTGCCTGCACTGCAGGCTGGTGATGTGGGGGCAGGGGGCTCTGCAGGGGGCTGTTGAGGTGGGCACAGCACAACCGGGAACAAACACCCTCTTCTAGGGTCTCCAGCACCCACTACTAAGCTATGCAAGGAAAAATACTTGAAAGGCCTAGCTCCATTTTTGAAGAGCAAGCAAATGAATGGTCAACTTGGGGTCCTTTCAGACCCTAGACTTCCAGAATGACGTAAAGAGCAATAACTTTCACCATCACTGAACAGCTGCACAGCCAGGTGATTAAGAGTGTGGACTCAAGTCAGGCTTATTGAGTTCAAGTCTTATCTCTGCCACTTAATACTAGTGTAAATTAGTGTACACCTGAAAAGATTTATTTAACCTTTCTGTGTCTCAGTTTCCTAATCTGTAAAACAAGTACAGCAATAGCACTAGCATTGTTGGGTTGTTGTGCTAATTGAGTTGGTATTTATGAAGCATGTGGAAGAGAACTTGGCATAGGCTAAGCTCTTTACCAAACTTTGTATGTTACTATTATCATATTATCTTGGGCATCTAGTGGACCCCAACTTGGGACAGTGAGGGAGACAGCCCTGAGGAAATCACAAAACTTACACCAAACTTAGTACATAAAACCTGGAAGCCTGTAAGGACATACACTGTTTCATGTGTCAGGTGGCCGCCTGAAAACAATGCAGCGACCTATCCTGTGTCCCAGAATCTTATACGTGCAAGGATGCACTGCAGTTAGTAGTCAGCAGTCAAGGTTAAGAATGAGAGAGGGGCTGGGCACGGTGGCTCATGCCTGTAATCCAAGCACTGTGGGAGGCTGAGGAGGGAGAATTGCTTGAGCTCAGGAGTTTGAGACTTGCCTGAGAGTGAGACCCCAACTCATGAAAAAAAATGGAAAAACCCAGCTGGGCACTGTGGCGAGTGCCTGTAATCCCAGCGGCTTCTGGAGGATGAGGCAGTGGGATGCCCACAGACCGAGTCTGAGGTTGCACTGCACTCTGCTTAGGGGCATAGGGTGGGACTCTGTCTCAACAACAACAACAACAAAAAAGAATGAGAGAGGGGAGATTACAACCCCTAGGAAGGTTGGGTAAAGGGAACACAGGGAGACGGGGTAATGGAACCTCGGCAGTGGCCAGATAACAGAACATGCAGGGATGGGGGACAGCAAGTCTCCTCCTCACACAGACATCTCAGCTTCTCTAGCCTAAGCTGCTAGTTGATGACCTCAGCTGCCTACACTGCTGATTTCCCCACTCAGGGATAGTCACATAGACCTTCCCCTGACTAGGCACCTTCAGACTCCTTTCTTCTCAGGAGTAAAGGGGCGGCCCGCCTGAGGGCTTTACCCTGGCTTTTGAAAGGCCTATGAGGTCTCAGCCTATCTATTCCCACAATATTACATTAAAATCCATCCTTCAAATTGCATCTAGGGTGGGCTTTCCATTGTAGGTATGAATTTATTCCACAGTACTGTAGCATAAGGCATCATATTCCCTTATTCCTTTCTTTTCCAAGGTGGGGCAGGCACAGGGACTACTAATTAAGAAGTAGTCTTCACCTCACATTGTAAGGGTCTTAATTAGTTTGCCTCCTCAAAATTCATACGTTGAAATCCTAACTCCCAAAGTGATGGTATAAGCACTGGGGCCTTTGGGAAATGATTAGGTCATAAGAGCAGTGGCCTAATAATTGGGATAAGGGCCCTTATGAAAGAGGCCAGAGAGACTGCTCATCCCTTCCACCATGTGAGAATACAGAGAGAAGGTGCCATCTGAAGACATAAGCCTTCACCAGACACCAAATTTTCTGATGCCTTGTTCTTGGACTTCCCAGCCTCTAGAACTGTGAGCAGTAAATTTCTATTGTGTATAAGTCATCCAGTTATGATGTTTTATTATAGCAGCAGTAACAGACTCAAGACACTGTTCAGACTGCAAAACTCAGAAATCTGGCTATGTCACTTGGTTGCTTAAAACTCATCTGTGGCACCTCATTTCCTCCAGGATGGAGTCCAGATTCCTTTTCCTGGATTGAGGCTCTTGATGCCCTGGCCATATTGCCTTCCACCAAGCCCTGGTTCAGGTTTTCACTTAAGTTATTCTAGACTTACAGTGCTGCTACCCTTGTACCCCACCGGGCTATTTTCCAACTTTGCTGATTTTATTCCCTCCTCCTGAAATACTGTTCCCCCTCCTCTTGGCTTGCCTAATTCTCTTTCAACCTTCAGGAAACTCAAGCACCATCTCCTCCAGGAAGCCTTCCCTGAGTCCATGAAGTCGGTTGTGAAATGTTCCTCATCCTTTTGCTCCCAGAGTTGTCATGGCATTATGTCAAAGTGATATGCTTCTGTGCCTGGCTCCCTGGTTGAAATTGAAGCCACCTGGGGCCTCCTGCATAGTCTCATGTTTGCGTGCTTGGTGTTTCAGCATGAGCAGCACTGCACACCTGCACTGGCTGTGCACTGCGCCTCTCAAGGGCCACGGATCACGGAGTGTTGTACAACCTGCCCCCACTGTTCCCTATGGTCCTGGGTGTCAAATGGACTCACATAGTAGGTCAGCAGAATTGTGCCCTCAAGCTCTGGACATAATTTACTACAGGCTCCACTTCCAGCTGCCTGTTACACGAATTGTCCTCTACTAAGCATTTTCCTGTTAAGTTGGTTAGAAGTGACTGAAAAAATACTTTAAAATGATAAAGCCACTTTTCTTTCCAGTTATTCCACATTCATGGGGACCTCAGAAGTAGGCTTTGAAAAATGGAAAATAAGAGGAACACAGTCCTCTGATGCAACCAAGGACTTTAATCAGAGGCAGCTTCTCCCTCGGTAGCTTTTCAGGAGCTGGAGCTACTCTTGCTGGTGGCACAAGGATGGCTCAGATGTCTTCTCCTCCAGGGGAGTTTCTGAATCAATCTTCATGACTCCTATCCGTCACCCTCTTCCTCATGGAGTTACTCCAGCAGCTGGGCAGCCGTAGGGACCAGCGTGGGTGCTGCCCACTATAGTGCTCAGGGTGACCCAAGGGTGAACAGTTTGAACACCCTCCAGTTGTCAGAGGAGGAGAATGACCGCTTCATTGGCAAACCATTTCGTTGAGAATTTATGTTTAGATCTGAAAGAATGAAGGAAAAACAACCTAGATAAAGGCTTTGAGTGGTGTGTGAATAACCAGTCTTGGTCAAACCTTACTCAGGGAATCCTCAAATCATTCATGGATTTAAAAAAGTCTGCTTGTATGAGCTGAGAAGGACTCAAACTGGGTAAAGCAGTTGAGATTTTAGAGTTACTTATTACCCAGCATAGCCCGCTGATCCTGACTGGTCTACATACGCAGTGTATCACATTGTATGACACACATTATCAGTATCACACCAATCAAAGCCTTTCCCCAGGATATGTTTGTTGAGTGCTTTCTTCACACACAGCCATGTCTAAGCACTTACAGACATTGCCTCACTTCATCCTCTTAACGCCTGCAAAGTAGGCAATATATTACCCCCATTTTGCAGAGGATGCTGAGGCTTAGGGAGGATTAGTGATATATTCAAGCTCAGGAAGTGTCTGTGGCAGAATTTCAACTGCTACGCAAGACTAAAACCTGTGGTTTCAACTAGTAATTGACACAGCCTTGAGGCTGGGTCATAACAGCCTTGAGTAACGACTTCCCTTCCACACTCTCCAAAGTCTGGAAGAAATCTGAGTGTTCCAGAGGCACTGGCTGAGGAGAGCCGCCCAGGGAAAGAACTGAGAGGTTCTCACCAGCCACCACACACCCATGTCTGGAACCTACTGAAGCACCGTGGATGCTGCTGCTGGGACGTTCTTGGATTATAGGAGCTGCGAGTGGAAGGAGACGCCTCATCAGCTCGGCAGCAACAGCAGAAGATCTTGGCCGCCATGTTTGGCAGGTGGTGGGAAAAGGAAAGGAGTAGCCCCATCCTGCAGCCCCAATCCCAGGAGCCCATTGTTATTGAAGCGCTGGGTCATACTGGGCCCTCCCCTCTCCCCAACCTCCTGTAGCTCCCTGTGGCTGGCAGGTGCAGGCCCTCCTGTCTGGGCCTGCATCTCTGAGGGGCAGTTCTTTTCCTACTGTGCAGGTTTTTCCTACCTGTAGAAAGGGCATGGAGCCTCTACTCTGCCAGTCGCTGCCTTCAGGGGCCTCTTCTTGAATCAGCAGATCTGTTTCCTAGATGAATGTAAGACTGTGGCTGAAAAATGCCAGTCCTTCCTTTGCTAGACCCTATGGCAGTGGCCCATACAGACAAGCTTGTCTTTTGAGTCAGATTTGCTTTCTGCTTTCTGAGTGTGTGTGCTTTTTGGCTGTTCTGTAATCTGTTTGAGCCTTACTTTTCATACTCTGAACATGGGAACAGTCATGTCACCTTAGAGGAATAAATGTCCAGCTGTAGGTGGACTGGCCGCTCTCATGGTCAGTGCCCCAGAGTGCTTACTGGGCTCATTGTCTTTCCGTGGGGCTCGTTGGCTCCAGTTTATTACAGCTTGCCCAGGTCCCATGGGAGCATGGTCATGAAGCTCAGCCTTGCTCTGGCAGACTCGGCACTGACTTGCTGTGTGGCTTTGGGCCAGCCCAGGCCTGTGTAAAGAGAGATGGATGGTGGGCCGCATCTTGTGGCCAAGGATCTGTCCAGCTCTGACGACCTGACGCTGGAAGTCCTTACTCTCGGGATCCTTTCTTCTTCTAGGCTCTGCCATCTCCTGCTCTTGCCACCCTTTCTCTGTAGCCAAAGCCCCACTCTGATGATTTCTGTCATTGTGGTCATGCATCACACACAGTACACTGAGTTCATGGCCTCGTCTCATCCCTAGGTTCTGGCTTCCCACCCGTCCTGGGCTACTCCCCGGTCCCAGCCACCGTCATCTCCCACCTGGATTATTACAGTGGCTCCCAGCTGCCCTCCCTGCTGCATGAGCGTCAGCACAGCTGAGTCCTCTTACCACGCACATCACGGCACACCTCTGCCCAGAACCTCTCCATGCTTCCCGTATCATACAGAATAAAAGCCAGAGTCCCTCCCTGGACCTCACTTGACAAAATCCCCGACCTAACCATTCCCTCTGCCCCCTTCTGCCGCGCTAGCTCCTGCTCCCTGCCCTCAGGCCATTCCAGCGTCCCCCACCCAGCCACACTCTCCTTGCATTTGCCCCACCTTCTCTCTGGAATGTTCCTCCCCCAGGGATCCATTCGCTCCCTTCCTTCAAGCCAAGACCGTCTTTTTCAGGGAGGCCTTCTCTGGCATGTTCACCCTATTTAATTTTCTCTAGTTGCCTTCACTGTTTAAGCCCCTCACTCTCCCAGGACTTGGACCCCTCTCCACTCCTTCTTCTCCCAGCTTTGTTGCGTTGTGACATAGCCTACAATTTATTTATTTGCACGGCCTCTCTTCCTGTTAGTAACCCCAGGAAGGCAGGGAGTCTTCTCTGTTCACTGCTGGGCCCCCAGTGCAGGGTGCAGGGTAGGTGGTTAACAGGCATTTGTGTCAGGGTTGGAGGAAGCTGTATTTATCCCATTTTGTTCCCGGGTACGAGCGGGTACTGTCACGAGGGAACACCAAGGAATGTCACAACTAGTGGGACAGTGGCTACGTCACCCACCTACCAAGTTGAATGATGGCTTTATGGATGCCTTGTGCAGTTGCTTTTGGCCACCTGCTGGTGGGGCCGTCTCTCTTCCCCACCCTCTCACCCCAACCTGCTTCTCTTCCCATGTTCTCTATTTTGGGGCAGGTTCTGCAGTTCACTTTGTGTCTACAGCTTGAAATGAAGAACCTCTTTCTCCTGCTCCCCCTCTGCTCACACTCAATTGTTCATCAAGGTCTTTTGATTCTACCCCATGAACATCTCCTCCATTGTCGGCTGCCCAGCATCCCTGCTGCCCTTGTTTCCAGCCCCTTTCACTTTTGGATCCTGACCACTGGTGTCTCTGGCGCACCTGCACCCACTTCTGTCCCCAGCACAAATCTCATCAAATCGCTCCTCTCCTTCAAACCTTCAGTGGCTCCCCTGTTCTGCTGTTGGAACTTGCCCTGGAGACTTTGCCAGCCTCCTTCATCCTCCTTCTTGGCCACCAGAGTTGCTGGTAGCGCTCTAGACTGGCTCTGCTGGTGCTGCCCCAGTGCCTTTGCACATGCTGTGCCTACCATCTGCACATTCTCCCCTCTCTCCTTCCCCTATTGCACTTGAAGACAGCTCAGGTGTTACCTCCTTTGGGAGGCCATCTCTTCTCCTTTGTGTTTCTCTCATTCCCTGGCCTTCCCTGGTCCTTACCGTCTTTGCTGTATTTGCCTAATCCATAGCAGGTGCTCAGTAAAGATTTGTTGAATGGAGTGCATTTTTACTGCCTGTTCATTTGCCTACATTAAAAAAAAAAAAATCTCTGCTTTTTTAAAAAATTGAGGCCAGGCACTCTGTGAGGTGGTGGAACTATTTCAGAGAACAAGAGTGACAGATACTTGCTCCCAAGGCAGTAGGGATGGATCCAGGCCACCTCCAGGTGCCAGCACAGAGCACAGGGCTATGAACCGAGTAGGCGTGCTCTCTGTGCTGGTTGCATAAATACCTGAGCCTTCTCTATTGGACAATATCCTCAATCGTATGCCTCATTTTTCCTTCCACAAACAGACCTTTTTACTCTCTGCTCGTAGAAATGGATAGAAATGTCATCATTCAGGACTTCCTTATTCTCCTCTGTGACTTCAATCTTAGAAGTCAATGGGAAGAAAAACAGCCACCAGTCAAGAACACTGACATTCACCGAGCATCTGGGGTGGGTCTTCTGACATCCATAAGGGCACATTTTCATCTCTGCTCTATAAGCCAGGACTTTGTCCCATTTCCAGATGGAGGGACTTGAGCCTTAGGAAGGTGAGGTGAAAGGCTAAGGTATTGCAGCTGCAAGAGGAACAGCTGGGATTTTAGTGTAGTTTAGTCTGAAGCAAGAGCCTGTGCTGTCTACACAATTCCAGAGTGCAATGTTCAGAATCACCCTGTCTTCTGAGAGTTGATGGTTTTGTAAATGGAAAGGCCCTTCTGAAGCTCAGCAGAGCAGAGCAACGGTTCAGAGCACACTTGTTATTTTCTTTACTTAATGGGACTTGGGATCCTAATTCCTGCACCTTGCTGTGTAATTTAGAGCAATTGAACCTCCTTGACCTCAGTTTCCCAATTGGTACAATGGGGATGGTAAAACCTACCCAAGGACGTCATTGTGAGGATTGGGTGACATAAAGATGTCAAGTGCTTGGTATGGTATCCAGCACACAGTAAGGGCTTAATAACACAAAGGCCTGTGATGTAAGAGAGATGCTGGCTGTGCCCAGGTTGGGTGTGGTGTTTCTTGCACCACCAGTGTTCTCTACAGGGAAGCAGGAGCCCAAGAGAAGGGTCCTTGGGTTATCCCCAGTGGGCTGTGAACTTCAGGCATCTAGTGACCCCATGGTGCTTTGGCCAGAACAAGAAAGATCAGTGAGGCCAAACAGGATGGCTTCTGGGTCTGTAGGGGCAGTTCTGCACAGGTGGGGAGACTTGGATGCAGAGGAAACAATGGGGTCAAGGCAACCAAGAGGTAGTGAATTGCTTTTGGTAGCAAAATGAATAGGTGTCTAGGAGGGGTGGAGACATTGTCTCTTCTGACACAGAAATTATCCCTCCTGCTCTTAGCTCTAGCCTTGCCCCACTCACCTGCAGGTACAGAGTGGACAGCAGGGTGTCTGTGATGTCACAGAGCTGGGGAGCCAGGGAATGTTGAGGGGAGAGGGGATGGGAGGGCTGTATTGGACCACAGAGGCAGGGAGGAAGAAAGACGGTTCTTTATCCACAGTCCTGTGCGGTCTCCTGTGCCTCTCAGGTCTGCGGGAGTGGTTCTGCCTTGCCTCTTATCCTTTTAGATCGGGAGGCTGGCCAGGCATGTTCTTTTCACGGGTGTGCTAGAGGCAAGACACAGCAAACCCCACTTTGACAACACATATCTAAGCCTCTGGGAGTGTCCCATCTGCTAAGTTTCCATTGGCCAAACAAGTCACATGGCAGAGCCTGAGGGAAAGGAGGAGGGAGGGTGTATACTTCATCCAAAAGGATATGGCCAAGAAGGGTAAAGAATTGGGGCTACCATTCCACTCTGCCACAGGTCAAGGCCATTACTGTGTCCATTTACAGATGAGAAAACCGAGGCATGGAATTTATTAGGTATCTTGGCCAAGGTGACCCAACTAGTAAATGGCGGAGTGAAGATGTTTTAGAGGCCAAGAGACGTTAAAGGGTCAGGGCTGATACTGTCAAATTGCTTTACAAGTGGCTTGTACAATTTAGCTCCTTCTCCACTAGGGAGGGAATGTTTGGGACATGGCCTGCTGTGACGACCTCCCCTCCTGTCCTGGCCTCTGTTATGGTGGCAGAAACCTACCCAACAGCTAGGGGGCAGATTCTCCCCCCTGTGATTATAGAGGCCCCGCCTAGATAGTTGGTGATGATCTCCTATCACAAGTATGGTTACTGAGTAAAATCCTTAATTGTATCTACAACCTTAATTTCCTTTTCCAATATAAAGTAATGTGTTCCCAGGAAGAGGGTGAAAACATTATTTTTTGGGGGAGGGGAGCATTATTCTGCTGCCTACTATACAATCGTTAGATATTTGTATGAAGAAAATAAGAGAGTGAACTAAATTACTACTTCAGAAAGCTAGAAAAAGAACAACGAAATAACCAAAAAAAAAAAAAGAGATTAAAAACAAATTGCTAGAGTAACGAAAAGCAGTAGATATAATTAATAAATCAAAATATTTTCTTAAAAAAATGAATACAATAGAAATACTGCCTAGCTTAATCAAGGAAAGGAGAGAGAAAGCATAAGTATATGACAGTGGGAAGGATCGGTGGAGTGCCTGTAGCTTGGTGGGTAGAGGGCCAGCCCTGTGCAGCATGAGTGGTGAGTTTGAACCCAGCCTGGGCCTGCTAAAAAGATTGGAAAGGATAAGGGAAGACTAACAATTGAAACAAAAGAAACTTGAAAAGTCTTGAGAACCCTTTATGCACCTTTACACAAATACATTTGAAAAACTATACTGAATGGGTAATTTCTTGGGAAAATGCAGTTTATCAAATTGACTGCATTAAAGATAGAACACTATCAACTTACGTAGAAGAAACAGCAATTTATTAAGAAACTGTCCTCAAATAGGCAACAGGCCCAGCTATTTTTACAGGGGAATTCTACCAAGCTTTTAAAGACTGGATAGCTAAACTACTACATAAACTATTCTAGAGCATATAAAATACAACCTCCAAATTCTTTTTGTGGGGCTGGTATATAATGATTGCATATGATGGGGACAATACCAAAAAGAAAATTATAAGTAATATCACCTATCAATATTGATACAAAAAATGCTAAATATCAGTGAACAGAATCCAACCTCATATTATGAAGATAATGCATAATGATCAGGTAGAATTTATTGGTGGAATTTATTTCCCCTCGTCAGTATGAGGAGGGAAACGGTATGTTTTTTTTCTCTTATAGATGCTAGAAAAAAATAAGAAGAGGAAATTGATGCATATTTTATTAACATGATAAAATAATGTCTCCCCCTGCAACTTTGTCCTGTCCTAAATCTAACTTTTAACTTAGTGCACAAACACTAGAGCTACTTCCTTTAAAATCGAGAATGAAGCACAGACGTCACCTTCTTCACTATTTAACATTGTACTGTTGTACTGATGGCATTAATCTCATTGCAATTAGATAAATCCGTTAGAGACATAAAAATCAAACAGAGCAAAAGCTAAAGTAATTCTACTTGCAGATGATATAGTAAGTAGTATTACTGATAAACCATAGGAAATCAAAGACAAAACTAACGCAAACAAAAGAATTCAGAATGGAAGCAAGGGATAAAATGAACATGCTAGACTCAACAGTGTTATACATAAGCAATAATGACAGATAAAACTCCATTTAAAATGGCAACAAAAAAGATAAAATAGGAAGACACTTAATAAGAAAGTTACAAAATTAATATGAAGGATATTTTAAAATTGCCCCAAAGGACAAAAAAGTAGAATAAATGAAATGCTATTGGTTTGTAGCTAGGAAGAATCAGCATCATAGTTGTGTTAGATCTTTCTAATTTAAAACGTTCCCTAAGTTAATTTATAAATTTAGCACAATCACAATGAAAATACCATCAAAATTTTTTAAGGACATAGACAAATTGATACTAGTATTTTCATTAAAAAATGCAAGATGGTACTAGTAAATGAACAGAATCACCAGTGGAATAGAATAGAAAGTTCAGAAAGTTACTCAAATAAATACATGTGAAAATCTGGTATGTGATAATAAAAGTGACATCTCCAATGGTTGGCCCAAAGATATTCTTTTTAATAAATGTGCTAGAATGGCTATATAATCATTTGGAAAAAGGGTAAAGTTAGATCCATACTTCCTAAATACTAGTAATAAATGCTAAAAAGAATGGTATAGATATAAAAAAAAATAGTTCCATGCAAACAAAGAAGGAAATATGGGTGCATTCCTCTATAAACTTTGGGGAAAGGGGTTCAAATGATAACTCTAATTCCAGATATAATAGAAGATTAATATATTTGACTTTGAGGAGCTGCTATTCTTAATATATAAAGAATAATCACAAATTAAGGGGAAAACAATAATAATCAGTAGAATACATGAACAGATAATTCATAATCACATAAAACGGCCCTTAAACATATGGAAAGATACTAATTTTTAAACATGGTAGCAGATATAAGTTAAAACCAAAATTATCTACCATTTCTCACCTATCAGATTGGCAGAAGTTAAAAAGTTGCTGACTGCGTGGGGAAACAGGAACTCTCAGATATCATGAAGAACTCTTATAGAAGAAAATTTGGCAACGTCTAGCAAAGAGCTACATATGTTTTTTCCTGTTTTGCTCAAAAGTTCATGTTTAGGAATTAAAGCTAAAGGGACACTATCCAAACACAAAATATGTGTACACAGGGTTATTCATTATAGCCTTATCTGTTAATTGCAAAATACTGAAAATCTAAATGCCCACGAATAGGAGAGTGGTTGAATAAACTATGGCCCAGTCTCACAGTGCGGAACTAAGCAATGCATGAAAAGAATGAAGATCTCTGTGAATTCAGACAAAGTAGAAAGTAGTTTCGATGGTAGGCTACCTCTTGTGTAAGAAAGAAGGGGAAATAAAAACTATTTATGTATTTGTTTATTTTTGTAAAGCGAAACAGGAAGAATAAACCAGAAACCATTGTGTGTGAGAACATGGTGGAAGGGTTAGTGGGAGAGTGACATTTCTGTGCATGTAACTTTTTGTATTGTTTTTTTCTAAACAGGTTAATGTTTTATATACTAAGAAAAAGTAAATCAACAAAGATGAGGGGAATCCTAAAATTACTTCATTTTATTTTATTTATTTTTTTGAGACGGAGTCTCACTTTGTTGCCTTTAATAAGAGTGCTGTGGCATCACAGCTCACAGTGACCTCCATCTCTTGGGCTTAAGTGATTCTTTTGCCTCATCCTCCCAAGTAGCTGGGACTATGGGCACTCATCACAATGCCTGGCTTTTTTTCTTAGACACGAGATCTCACTCTGGCTCAGGCTGGTCTTGAACCTGTGAGCTTAGGCAATCCACCCACTTCGGACTCCCAGAGTGCTAGGATTATAGGCGTGAGCCACCATGCCCAGCTGGGAATCCTAAAATTAAATACAAACCGAAGCCAAGGTACCCAACTTATTTCAAATCACTAATATGATGAGGGAGGGGAAAAAAGAAAGTAACTTAAAAAAGTTTTGAGGGTGGTCTCGGGCTATAAATCTTATGTCAGTAAACAATAAGATCTGCAGCTATTCTGAAACTAATTTCTATGTATTTCAAACGTGAAGAAGGAAAACTAGCATAAATCCTGTGGTGTTGGATTCATCAGTATGAACTACTGCTTTTTATTACTCTCCCTAGTTCTGTGCGTGTGTGTCCATGTACACTTACTGTAGAACCTCTGTAATTTGACCCCCCGAGGGACTGTAACAAGCTGGTCAACATACGGAGGTGTCAACACGAGGACTAGGCCTACGGTCTTGATGATACATGTGGTGTGTGTCTGGTCAACTTGAGGAGGTAGTCAGTGTAGGGAGGTGGTCGACTCTGGAAGTTCTACTGAGTTATGTATAGCTCTGTGTGTGTGTGTTTGTACATTTCCTAGCTCTGTTCACTGAAGAGGCCTAAAATCACTGACACCAGGAGCAGTGAACATACCTAGTGCCAACATCTTGGTTTCTAGATACAATTCTTCCCTAAGAAGGACCAAAGCGCCTTAAAGAAATGGTTGCTTCAAGGGCTAAAATTCTAGGATAAATATGAGTGTTGGGTTTCTTGTGTGCCAAAAAACAAAAAGTAAAAAATGATGAGGACGTGTCAAAACACAGAAGTGAGCTCTGATCACTGGTTCCCACTGGTCACATCTGAGACTTTTGAGTATCAAAGTAAATGTTAGGAATAGATTATAGTCAATTTAATAAAAGAAACATTTCGTGAATCTAAATTTGTATAAAGAAACATATGAATAAATAAAGGGGAAGAAGGAAAGCCTTTCCTTATAGTAGAGGATTAATTAATAAATTTAGAGGTGGCTAGGTGAGGTGGCTCACACCTGTAATCCTAGCACTCTAGGAGGCTGAGGTGGGAAGATCGCTTGAGCTCAGGAATTTGGGACCAGCCTGAGCAAGAGCCAGACCCTGACTCTACTAAAAATAGAAAAGCTAGCCAAGCGTAGTGACAGGTGCTTATAGTCCCAGGTACTGGTGAGGCTGAGGTGGGAGGATGGCTTGAGCCCAGAAGTTTGAGATGGCTGTGAGCTAGGATGCCACGGCACTCTACCCAGGGGGTGAAAACCAAAAAACAAAAAATGTACAAGGAATGGTAGAGTTAGAAAAACCACCTTTTGGCAAACACTATGGTAACAATTGATTCTGGCAAGAATCACTTATAAATGCTTCTGTTGGGTGAACTTTCAGTGGGTGAAAGTTTAATGAGCAACAGGATACCCCACTCCCAAATTTCATGTTCATTTTCAGGAAAATAACAACCTGCAATGGAAAGAGTCATCAGCAGACTGCACCTCACCTGAGTGATGGAGTCTAACATCACTCGGAATGGGACCCACCTACATCAGGTGCCTCCCAACATGGTGCACAGAGACACCACCTGGCTTCTGTGATGTTCCTGCCCCACGTGGAAAATACGAGTTTAACCATAAGGAAACATCAGATCAACCCAAATCGCAGGACATTTATAAAACGAGCAAGCTTTTATGCTCCAGAAGTGTGAAGCTCATGAATGATGAAGGCAGAACTATTCCCGGTTACAGGGGACTAGAGAGATAGGACAACACATCCAATGCATGATCTTAGACTAGATTCTGGACTGGGTGAAAAAATTAGCTATCAGACATTTGTGGGACAATTGATGACATTTGAAAAGTATTGTATCAATGCTGAATTTATTGCTTTTAAAAACTTTACTGTAGCTATGTAAGAGAATATACTTTCCTTAGGAAATACATATTGCAATGTTTAGGGTTAAAGGGGCATAATGCACACAACACACTCGTACATGGTTCAGGAAAAAATAGAGAGGGAAAAGAAATGATGAAACCAATGGGAGAGAATGGAGACAACTAGCGAATCTGGGTAAAAGGGAAAAGAGAGTTGTTTGAATTATTCTTGCAACTTTAATGTAAGTTTGAAATTCAAAAGCTATCCAGAAGGTTAAAAAAATTTTATGCTTATACACGGTGATATATTTAAAAATGATAAGACATTATTTGGAAAAGACAGTCCCTGGTAAATGGGAGGGGAAAAAAGGAGGGACACAGACTTGTGATGTGACCAAGGAGTTTAATGGGAGGGAGTTCCTCTCACAGTGGCTTTCTCAGGAGCTGGAGTGACTCTTACTGGGGGTACAGAGGTGGCTCAGACGTCTTCTCCTCCTCTAGGGGAGTTTCTGAATCAGTCTTCATGACTCCTGTCCTCACTTCCTTCCTCTTCCTCTTCCTTCTCTTCCAGGAGGGTCTTCAGCCGCTGTGTGTACGAGGCGAGCCACAAAGGTGGCATTAGCTAGAACCCTCAGGGTCTCCCAATGAAGCACGTCTGGAATGGCCAGCGCTCCTGGGAGTAGCGGTTTAGGTTTCTCTTGTAAAAATTGCTTTGGGAAGCTTTGGTATACAGATCTGAAAGAAGAAGGGAAAAAATTATGCTGGGTAGGGCAGCGCCTGTGGCTCAAAGGAGTAGGGCGCCAGCCCCATATGCCAGAGGTGGTGGGTTCAAACCCAGCCCCGGCCAAAAACTGCAAAATAATAATAATAATTCCGAGTAAAGTTTTTTGAATTAGATTTGTATGAACTGTCCTGGTCTTTGGTATCCATCAGGATAATGTATTTCTCAGATTCCTGAGTCCTGCAGGAGTCCAGATGGACCCCAGCCTCAGCCTTGGAAGTCTTTTGTGATAGGGACGAGTTTCTTCAGGAGGTTTAGCCTTGTACTACACAGGTGGTTTCAAGGACAATAGAGGGTCTGGCAAAGCTCAGTGACATGGAAAGTGAATCCTGGCTCTGATACTAATGTCATTCCCCAGTGCACTTATAGAAAGTCCCTTCCCTTCTACAGGCCTCAGCCCTGGTGTGTGTGTGTGTGTGTATGTGTGTGTGTGTGTGTGTGTGTGTGTGTGTGTGTGCGCACCAAGGGCAGAGGGGGCAGTGGGCAAGCTAGCAGGACTCCTAGATTCCCACCCTCAACTCAAGTAGAGACTTTGACATTTTATAGAAACTGACTTTGTGTGAGATTTTGTTTGCAGGGCCCAGGTTTAGCTCTTAGGATGAGTGGGCTGGAAGACCCAAAGGTCTCTAGGCCTGGTGCCTTGCGTTGGATGTGAGCTATGAGACCACCTGGGCACAGCATCAATGCCCAGCAACATGGCTGCATTATCCTTCCTGGGCTGCGCCACTGTTCTGGGGTCGGGCATCTGTCCTCCCATAGCCTAGAGGCACTTTACCCTCAACTGAACTGTGCTCCATCCATAAGCATTTTCTAGCATTGTTTACTTGCCATGCCTCTGGCTGGGTCTGAGGGAACAACAGGGAGCAAAACTGATGTGAACCCTGCCCTCTTGGAACTTACTGTCTAGGGGCTAAAGTAGATATCACACAAACATGAGCCTTATATGTCTAAGAGGACACCACAGGGGCTTAGGAAGAAAGTATGGCTGTGGGTCCTTTCCTCCCAGACATGCTCCTCCTCATGCAAATACTAGCTGAGAGAATCAGGGGGTTGGCTCTTAGACCCCTGGGCTCCTTCCAGGGTGCTTTGGAATATGACACTGGCTGCTGGATGGGAATGATCCTTTCTCATCAACCCATTCAGCTAAGCATAAATATCAATGTGGCCTAGTCAAGAGGACAGGCCCCTTCTCCAGGGGTTCCTGGTCAGTCTAAGGACCTCAATTTGGGACTTACCCTCAAAGTCACTGCTGTTGAAGGAAGCTGTCTTTTCTGGGTGGATCAGGGATTGTCCTGAAGGCAAGTGGGAGGTTCCTTTTGTGTTCTTGGGATTTAGTCTGTCCAGCTGACCCTTCTGATGCTGCGTACCTGGCAAGGAGAATTCCACAGGATCAACTGGGGAGCTCAGGTGAGCAGTGCCCATCGGCAAGAGGTCCTTATTATTGAGTCTACCTCCCCCTACCTCTCAGGGCTTCCCTTCATAAGCAGGTTCAAAATATGTGTTTATTTTAAAATGTTAACTTTTTTTTTCTGTGTATGAATGTGATATGTACTCACTATAGAAAAAGTTAGGAAATACTGAATCATATGGAGGAGGAAAAAATGCCCCAACACTCCATGCTGTGGACATCACAATTCTAGCTTTCTCTGGGGCATATTTTTATTTTTCTGGGGCATATTTTTATATAGTCTATCACATCCTATATATTCTGCATGCATTTTACTTTTTTTCATATACATTATTATATCATAAACATTTTTCTTATGACACTAAATATTTTTTAACCTTGGCTGTATAATATTCTACTTTATGGATAATTCAAGATTTATTTAATCAATGTTAAATAAATGGATGTTAATTCTGTCTTCAAATTCTGCTACCATAAATACTGTTGTGATGAACATCCTTGCACATAAGGCGTTGTTTTGATGTACTTCTAGGTTTCTAGAAGGATTTTGCAAAGTCTGAGATATGGTCTGTGATATAGAGTAAATAGCTCTAATGTTTACCAGCTGTATACCTTGAACAAATTGCTTAACCCCCCTCTGCCTCTGTATTCATATCTGCAAAATGGTATGTTCATTTTTAATAATAATGTCCACTTCTTTGAGTTGTTGTGGGATGAAATAACATCATTTTACTAGTAAAATATAAAATATAAACTCTGAAAGGGTGGGGTTTTATCTGAACAGAGCTGAGTTTCCAGTGCCTAGACGGTGCTTTGCAAGTTGTAGAGCCTTGGTAATTATCATTATTATCATCATCTTGGGAAAAGCCATTGACATTTTTAGGGTTCTTAATATTTATTGTGACTCTGCTTCCAGGGGAAGTACTTTAAAGACCCTCACTTATAGATTTTTGGCAAAATATGCCAAGAGAATTTTATTCATGCCTCTCAGAGGGGTCTGCCAGACTCCTGAACAACCATGCCTCCCACTGTCCCCATCTGTGTGCCTGTGAGTCCCAGCTCTGCCTGATCTTGACAGTTATGCTTTTCTTTTCTTTTTTCTGTCTGAAATTACTGATTTTGACCCCTTCATCTTCACTGCTGAAACCTCTTGTCCAAGAAGGATATGATTACAAACTGCAGGCCAGGGTGCCGGCTCTGGCTCTCTTGCCTTGGTGTGGCATCCCAGGAAGGCTGATGTTCCAGATGCCCTGGCTACAGATGAGGAAGGGGTGGCTGGTGTGTACTAGACTTTGCGTGAGCAAGAAATAGGCTTTCATTGTGTAAACCACTGAGATTTCAAGGCTTCCTTTTTATAGCCCAGTCCGTCCTAGTCTGATCGTTACCTAATTTCCTTTTGCTGACATATATTGAGTGGCTACCTTGTGTTGAGCCCTGTGCTAAGGGTTTATGTTTACTGGCTCATTTACCCTCCCAATGGTCCTGAGAAGTAATAATGTATTACAGGAAAGGGCACTGAGGCTCAGACAGGTTAAGCAACTGGCCCAAGGTCTATGGCAGGGCTGAGGTTTGAAGTAGTGTGTACAGCCCCAAAGCCTGGGATCTTAACCACTATCTTTATGCTTTTTAGTCTGGGGCTTTTCAAACTATACCGTGCATTCACATTTACCTGGAAATCCAGTGAGTGAGTATTGCTAGTCCATGGACCACACTTTAAATCTAAGACTTTCAGCTCCCTTGTGTATTGGTTTGAGTACTTGGCCATCGAACCCCCACCTCACTTTAGGTTGGAATTATCACTCAAAAGATGCAGAAGTCTGGGGCTATCTCAGCAGGGGAGAAACGAACAAAATGAGATCTAGAGAGGCCACACAGGCTGTCCTTGTCTGGTACCCACCGTGGGTTGATGGCTGTTGCTCTTGGGTTTGGTTGGGGACTTTGCAGGTGTCGATGACAGAGGACTCCTGACAGTCTCTGCAGCATAAACAGAAGATCTTCGAGGCCAGACTTTGGTGGGCTGGTGTTGGAGGCAAAGGAATGGGGACCATGGGGGCCTGGGGCCTGTTGGAAACTGACTATGGTACGGGGTACACTGGGTCAGCCTCTTGAGGCTTAATACAACCCCCCTCTCCCAAATCTTCTGTAGCTTCCCCATGGCCAGCTGGTCCAGACCCTTCTGCCTAGGCCGTCGTTTTTACTATTCTCTACAAAATGTTCTTACCCATGGAAAGGAGTTGGAGCCTCTACTCTGCCAGCTTTGTCTGCAGGAGTGTCTTCTTGTTGAGTCAACCAACCTTAAATTTGAGCCCAGTTCGTTGAGTAGGGCTATTTCCTAAATAAACATAAGACTTCAGTTGAAGAATGCTACTCGTCCTTTATCTGTGTTCACACCCCAGATCTATCTACACAAAATCCCAGCTCATGCAAAAAGGCACATAAACATGCTCAGGTTTTAGATAGATCTGGGTCCTACCCCATTTCGAGGTGCATGTTCTTGGGTGAATTCCTTACTCTTTTGGATGCTCTCTTTTATCATGTAGAAAATGAGAATAGCATGATTACTTTGCAGCAGTAAAAGGTTAAACACATGAAAAGTGAGCCCTGTGATGCTGGGTAGAAAGTCAGTCCTCAGTCAATGGTGGTTCCACTTCCCTTACCAGCTTCACATGATCCCAGCTGGCCCGGCTCCCATGGTAAGGAAGCACATAGTCTTATAGATTTAAAACCTGCTTTGGCCACTGACTTTCTGTAGGGCTTTGGGTAAGTTCATGCTTGTTTCTGTGTCTCACGCTCCTCATGGGTAATAAGAGGAAGTTAGGCTAGATGTCTCTTGGAGCGTCTTTCTAGTTCTGATGGTTCAGAATGGGTAAGTCATGTTTTAGTGCCAGTCTGCTCTCCAGCTCTTTGGATACATCCTGTTCTCACCTCCCTTTCTGTGGCAGAACCTTTTAGGAAACTCTTATTGTGGTATGGGTTGGTGTTCCTCATGACACTCAGGTCACTGTGCAGGCTGCCTTCCTCATGTGGCTTGCTTCTCATTTTCTCTACTGCCGTACCCTGGCCATAGCTCCTAACTGTCCTCCCTGTTGTTTTCACCCTGGACTCCCTTAAAAATTAATACAAAAGTTGGGGTAGTTCTGTTAAAATGTGTACTGATACTCTTCTGCACAAAACTTCCAATAATAGAAAAAATTGGATACAATAGATGAAGAAATAAAGTATTGAAGTAAGAAACAAAAGCTCTGAAATAGAGTCCAATAGAAATTCTAATTCTAGAAATGCCAATATTTGAAAGAAAAATAATTGGATGGGGCCAGCAACACACTAGACAAAAACAGATGAAATGGTCAGTGAACTTGAACAATGTTCAATAGAAATTATCCAAACTGAACCAGAGAGAGAGAGAGAAAAAAGACTTAGGAAGGATCAAGAGAGCAGCAGTGACCCCAGGATTAGGGTTACTACCCAGCAGTCCAATACACATGTATAGATGTGTGTGCAGAATGTGTCTCAGAAGGAAAGGATCAGGAAAAATACATGAAGCAGTAATGATTTGATGAAAAGTATCAACGTGGCACCAAACACACAGACAAAAGAGAAAATCACAACTGGCCACATTATCATCAAACATCTAAAAACCTGAAGAATCAGATCTGGTGATGATTTGTCTAAGGGAAATCGCTAAAACTTGGACTTGCCTCTCCACAAATCTTCACGAGCACATGTTCTGTCTGATTAAATCACAAAAGGTCACTTTACCTGTCCTATATTCTGGAGGCAGCAATTTCCTCATCGTTGTTTATACGGCCTCTTTCAGGCTCTCCTGGGCCAAGGGATTTAACGTACTGTCTACCAGTACAAACTTTTTAACATCTGTAGCATCCTCTTTCCTGTTTGTCACCTGCATTAAAGTTTCTGCCTCTTTCTAGAAAAACTCCTGTTTCATATATTAATATTAATACGAATTATTGCTTGTCTCACAGCATTCACTTTCTGTTGTCCAGAGAGCTGAATGCTTTTGTGCAGACTCTGGTCCAACAGATGGTGCAACAGATGATTAAAAGACAAAGAAGAAGAAGAAATCAGGCTGACTGATATACAGCTGAAAACCAGATCTCTGGAAATGGAAAAATGGAACTGTGTTTTCAGGGAAAGTCAGCGACAGTGATGACAATCTAGACAATATTAGAGAGTCTTTCCTCCAGCTTTGGGTTAGGAAGGACTGAAAGGTGGCAGATAAAGAACAAAAAGGAAAGCTCTCACATCCCTAGGTAAACACCGATTGCTCTTAACCATGGTAATCACTGGAACCTGTGCTAAACCCATTTAATCCATTAATGAAGCTTTGCCTCAGTGACTGTTGTCCTGAAAAGACACATGTCACTGGTTACACTTCTCAGGTAAAAGTCTTAAGCATTCCTACTTCTGAAATGTCACCATTCCGTGAGGTCAGCACCTCCCCAATCCCTTATACACCTGTTTTCTTCAGAGACTGCCCTGCAAGGAGTTTCCCCTTGTTTAACCAGAAATATTGGGTACAACGAACACTGTTCTGGTGATGGGTACACCAGAAGCCCTGACTTGCACATTATACAGGGTATCCATGTCAAAAAAAAATGTGTACCCCTTAATATTCTGAAATTAAAAAAAAATGTAAACAAGGATGCTGATGCTGTGGAAGATGTTGGGAAGAAGCTGAGAAAGGGGTGTTACTTGCACTACCAGTGCCCACCTCTAGAGGGAAGCAGGCACCAAAGAGAAAGTCCCTGGGGGCTAGTCCCCAGTGGGCTGTGTACTTCAGGTCTTTGGTGACTCCGTGGCACTTTGGCCAGAACAAGTGGGGTCAAATAGGACAGCTTCTGGATCTGTAGGGCCAGTTTAGCACAGGTGGGGAGACTGGGACACACAGAGAGAAACAGTGGGGTCAAGGCAAATGAGGGGCAGTGATTGTTTCTTGTAGCAAAATGAATAGGTGCCTAGGAGGGGTGGAGACATTGTCCCTTCTAACACAGAGAGATTATCCCCTCCTGCTCTTGGGTCTAACCTTGGCTCACTCACCTTGCAGCTGCAGAGTGGACAGGAGGGTGTCTGTGATGTCACAAAGCTGGGGAGCCAGGGAATGTTGAGAGGATGGGGGTTGGGAGACTGTACTGGACCTCGAAGGCAGGGAGGAGGGAGGATGTCTCCAGATCACAATGCTGTGCTGTCTCTACCAGGCTGCTCATCTGGGAACAAGTCGTCGAGCCTCTAGGGAGAGCACGGCTGCCCAGCAGGGGGCAGTACAGCACTGGGCACAGAAGATCTGGGTCCCACGGTTGGACTCCGTCCATCCACAGGGTGGTGACCTTAGGCAAATGGACTTCATGCCCCAAATTCTCCCTTTGCAAATGAGAATAATAACTATATATCCTTTATGTACTTTTTAGGATGAGATGAGATCAGGTAGAGAAATATTTAACATGGTTCTCGGATGAAATAAACAGTCTGAGAAAGGGTTAATATATGCCAAAATAAAGCGACATTTCTTCACAATCTATGTTTCCAAAAAGAGGGAAATCGCTTTACCTTGGAGCCCTGACAAAATCTCTACCTTTCGGGGCACTCTTTGAATTCCTTTATTTAGGACAACCAAGGACTATTTGGGGAAGCCAAATTAGGTTAAATCAGTGCTATCTTTGGATGCTTATTGAGGTCACTGAATACAACAGAAAAGGAAGAAAGTAAATTCAGCCCGGTTTGGGGGTCACTGAGGCAATGTGGGAGAGTGGTGTGACCTTACCATATTTGATGATGGGTTAAACAGTCTTTAAAAGCTCACCTGGAAAGGCCCTCAATTCTGGCTGCAAGTGAAATTCACTTGAAGTGCTTTAAAAACTAAGAATGCCTGGAGGCTAATGTCAGATAAATTAGAATCTTTGTATAGAGGGGTGGGTCCTGGGGAACAGTATGTTTACAAAGCTTTGCAGGGGATCCCTGTGTGTAATCAAGAACTACTAATTTCCTGGGGGAAACAGAGCACAGAGAGGGAAGGAAGGAGGGGGGTGGGCTCTCAGGGTGTGACACACCTCTTGGGGGCAAGACACAATTGTTAGAGGGACTTTACCTAACAAATGCAAGCAGTGTAACCTCCTTTCTTGTACCCTCAATGAATCAACAACAACAACAACAAAAACTGCTAATTTCCATTATGGGGACCACTAATTCTACACAACAGGGGTGGTTGTCTGCCCAAGGCTGTGCATTAGAATCACCAGAGGAACTTTGGAAACGCCACTCCTAGCACCAACTCCAGGTCAGTAATTATAAGCACTTTTGGGGAGGCATCGGTAGATTTTAACATTGTCCAGATGCTTTTAATTCATAGCTAGTAGTGAAAAACCATTAAATTGCAGAGCAAAAAATTTAAAATCCTTACTTTTCTTGATATGATGCAAATGGATCCTTTTATTTTGGGATCAGCTTTTCAAGAACAGCATTATGTATGGGTTGAAAAGCACTATTTTAAAAATTACTTAGACATGAAGATAATATACTCTGGAAACTTGTGTTAGAGGAAAACTGTGAACATAAGGATATGTGTGAAGCATTTGAATGACATTCTTTCAGAAAGTGGGAGAGTGATGATAGCAATACAGGTATTTCCAAATTAATACAGTTTATACAATATGCCATTGTAAATGCATATTGGGCATCAAATCCTTGCAAATTGATGCTTGGTTATTTCACCAATAGCAGCAAACATATTCCAATTGGCCAAAATACTTAAATATTTTCATGAAGAAACTGGGGTCTTGCCTTCTGTTTGGGGTGGCTTACCATTCAGACATATATGGTATGATCATTTACTTTCCCTTGAGTCTAGGAGAAGAGATGGGTCAGTCAGCAGGTACCTGTAGTAATTTCTGGTTTGGGTAAAGAATAACAAAATCTTTACTGGAGGCATGGGGCTTAGATGAGTGGGTGGGTTTTGCATCTGGTGATTGTACAGTGTATGGGCTTTAGGGTTAGGATATCTGGGTGGGAAGCTTCTTGTCTTTTTCTTTTTCTTTTTCTCTTTCTCTCTTTCTCTCTCTCTTTCTTTCTTTCTGACAAAGTCTTACTCTGTTGCCCAGGCTAGAGTGCCATGGCATCAGCCTAGGTCACAGCAACCTGGGCTCATGTGTTCCTCCTGCCTCAGCCTCCCTCGTAGATGGGACCACAGGCACCCACCACCATGCCTAGCTAGTTTTACTATTTTTAGTAGAGACGGGGTCTCGCTCTTGCTCAGGGTGGTCTTGAACTCCTGAGGTCAAAGCATCTACCTGCCACAGCTTCCCAGAGTGCTAGGATGACACATGTGAGCCGCTGAGCCTGGCCCAAGCCTGCTTTCTTAGTCTTTCTTATTCTTTCTTTACTTTCTTAGTAACATTGGTTTTAGCTGTTAACTCCATTAATTCTCAATTTCCTTATTTTTAAAATGAAAATGATAATAGAATTGATATGAAGAATAAATTAGACCAACCATAGAAAGTTGTAAATGGTAGAGAGGAAGCACTCAATAAATGTTGCTAATTTTTATTATTATTTGATGTTGAGAGTGAAGGATATGGATGAGTCTGGGCTCGTGTCTATACGTCTTATTTTTACACTTGTGGATGTAAAATTAAGGAATTCAGGAAGAGGAGCAAGTTTCAAATAAAGATAAATTTAGGTTTTTTAGACACTTTATTTACAAATTTGCAGCAAGTTTCAAAGCACTATGTAGAGAGAGCCCATGGACCTTTCACCCAGCCTCCCCCAATGTTAACACCTTGCCTCACTATATTTCAAGATCAAAGCCAGAAAAGTAACATTGGAACAATCCACAGGGTTTATTTAAAGCTCAACAATTATTCATGTACTGGTGTGTATGTAGCAATTTTATCACCTACATAGCTTCATGTAACTGCCATCGTAATCGAGATGACAGTACCATCACTGCAAGGTCCCTTTGTGCTTCCCCTTCACAGCCACACTCAACCCCCTCCCCACCATCTCTCATTCTTTCCAGAGTCTCACTCTGGCACCCTGGCTGGAGTACTGTGGCGTCATAACTCACAGCAACCTCAAACTCTTGGGCTTGAGCAATCCGTTTGCCCCAGTGAGAGGGGACTACAGGTGCCCACCACCATGCCCCGCTAGTTTTTCTATTTTTAGTAGAGACTGGCTCTCCCTCTTGCTCAAGGTGGCCTCTAACTCATGAGCTCAAGCAATCCACCTGTCTTTGTAGAATCTCTTTATTTCTAGAATTATGTCATTTTGCAAATGTTACATAAATGAAAACATGCAGTATGTGCATATCTTTTTGAAGTTGGCTTTCTTTGTCTAACTTTCCTGGGGTTTACCCAAGTTATAACATGTATCAGTAGTTAACTCCTTTTTATCACTGAATAGTAATTCATGATATGTATGCGCTACAGATCTTTGACCATTTGGCTATTGAAAGATATTTGAATGGTTTCTAGTTTTTGGCTGTTACAAACAAAGCTACTATAAGCATTTGTGTACTAGTTTCCAGTGAAACTAAGTTTTAATTTCTGTGGAATAAAAATGCCTTATTATACAATTGTTAGGTTGTATAGTAAATCCATTTTTAGTTTTAAGAGAAACTGCTCAGTTATTTCCAGAGTGACTGTACCATTTACATTTCCACTAGTAGTGTCTGAGTGATTCAATTTCTCTGAATTCTCTCCAGTATTTTTTTTTTATTAAATCATAGCTGTGTACATTAATAAAATTATGGGGTACAATGTGCCGGTTTTATATACAATTTGAGACACTTTCATGAAACTGGTTGACATAGCCTTCACTGCAATTTCTTAGTTATTGTGTTAAGACATTTATATTCTAGATTTAGTAGATTTAACATGTACCCTTGTAAAATGCACCATAGGTGTGGTCCCACCAATTACCCTCCCTCTATCCATTTTCCCCCTCCCCGCCACTCCCCACTCCTTTTTCTCCCTTCATCTTGGGCTATAGTTGGGTTATAACTTTCGTATAGAAGTGTGGGTGCTTATAAATCGATTTCATAGTAGGGCTGAGTACACTGGATACTTTTCTTCCATTCCTGAGATACTTTGCTAAGAAGAATATATGTAAACCATCCATCCATGTAAACATGAAAGAGGTAAAGTGTCCATCTTTTTAAAGGCTGCATAATATTCCATGGTGTACATATACCACAATTTATTAATCTGTTCATGGGTCGATGGGCACTTGGGCTTCTTCCACGATGTAACAATTATGAATTGGGCTGAAATAAACATCCTGGTGCAAGTATCTTTGTTATAAAGTGATTTTTGGTCTTCTGGGTATAAACCTAGTAAAGGAATTATAGGATCGAATGGCAGGTCTATATTTAGGTATCTAAGTGTTCTCCAAACATCCTCCCAGAAGGAACGTATTAGTGTGCATTCCCACCAGCAGTGTAGAAGTGTGCCCTTTTCTCCACATCCACGCCAACATCTCTGGTTTTGGGATTTTGTTATGTGGGCTACTCTTACTGGGGTTAGGTGATATCTCAAAGTAGTTTTGATTTGCATTTCTCTGATGATTAAGGATGATGAGCATTTTTTCATGTGTCTGTAGGCCGTGTGCCTGTCTTCTTCAGAGAAGTTTCTCTTCAAGTCCCTTGCCCACCCTAAGATGGGATCACTTGTTCTTGTCTCGCTAATACATTTGAGTTCTCTGTGGATTCTGGTTATTAAACCTGGCTGTCTGCTTGCTTTACATACTGTGTTCTTGGCTGTGCAGAAGCTTTTTGGTTTGATCAGATCCCAGTAATGTATTTTTGGTGTTGCTTCAATTGCCCAGGGGATCCTCCTCAAAGTATTCTCCCAGGCCAATTTCTTCAAGAGTTTTCCCTGCACTTTCTTCTAGTATTTTTATAGTTTCATGTCTTAAGTTTAAATCTTTAATCCAGTGAGAGTCTATCTTTGTTAATGGTGAAAAGTGTGGGTCCAGTTTCAGTCTTCTATAGGTTGCCAGCCAGTTCACCCAGCACCATTTGTTAAATAGGGAATCTTTTCTCCACTGAATGTTTTTGATTAGCTTATCGAAGATCAAATAATGGTAAGTAGCTGGGTTCGTCTCTTGGTTCTCTATTCTGTTCCATACATCTACCTCTCTGTTTTTGTGCCAGTACCATGCTGTTTTGATCACTATCGATTTATAGTATAGTCTGAGGTCTGGTAGGTCTGATTCCTCCTGCTTTGTTTTTATTTCTGAGTAATGTCTTGGCTATTCGAGATTTTTTCTAATTCCACATAAAATGAAGTATTATTTTTTCAAGGTCTTTAAAGTATGACAGTGGTTTTTAATAAGGATTGCATTAAATTGTATATTGCTTTGGATAATATGGACATTTTAACAATGTTGATTCTTTCCAGCCCATGAGCATTGTATGTTTTTCTATTTGTTAACATCTTCAGTTATTTCTTTTCTTAGAGTTTCATAGTTCTCTTTATAGAGATCTTTCAATTCCTTTGTTAGGTAAACTCCCAAATATTTAATTGTCTTTGACGCTACTATAAAAGGAATAGAGTCCTTGAGTATTTTTTCAGCTTGACTATTGTTGGTATATATAAAGGCTACAGATTTGTGAGTATTGATTTTGTAACCTGAGATGCTGATGTATTCCTTGATTACTTCTAAGAGTTGTGTGGTTGAATCCCTGGGGTTTTCCAGATATACAATCATATCATCTGCAAAGAGTGAAAGTTTTTTGTTTTTCTTTTTTTGCAGTTTTGGCTGAGGCTGGGTTTGAACCCACCACCTCTGGCTTATGGGGCCACCGCCCTACTCCTTTGAGCCACAGGCGCTGCCCCAAAGAGTGAAAGTTTGATCTCCTCCGACCCTATATGGATATCCTTGATCGCCTTTTCTTGCCTGATTGTGATGGCTAAGACTTCTATTATAATGTTAAAAAGCAGTGGAGACAATGGGCAATCTTGTCTGGTTCTTGATCTGAGTGGAAATGATTTTAATTTAACTCCATTCAATACGATATTGGCTGTGGGTTTGCTGTAGATGGCCTGTATCAGTTTAAGAAATGTCCCTTCTACACCAATTTTCTTACGTGTTCTGATCATGAAAGGATGCTGGATATTCTCAAAAGCTTTTTCTGCATCAATTGAGAGAATCATATGGTCTTTTTTTGTAATTTGTTTATGTGCTGAATTATATTTATAGATTTATGTATATTGAACAAACCTTGAGACCCTGGGATAAAACCCACTTGGTCATGGTGTATAATTTGTTTGATGTGTTGCTGGACTCTGTTTGCTAGAACCTTATTGGAAATTTTTGCATCAATATTCATTAGAAATATTGGTCTATAATTTTCTTTTCTTGTTGGATCTTTTCCTGGTTTGGGGATCAAGGTGATGTTTGCTTCATAGAATGTGTTGGGTAGTATTCCTTCTTTTTCTATATTTTGGAAAAGGTTAAGTAATATAGATACTACTTCCTCTTTAAAGGTTTGGTAGAATTCTGATGTGAAGCCATCTGGTCCCGGTTTTTCTTTTTAGGGGAGAATTTGTATAGTTGATGCTATTTCAGAACTTGATTTTGGCCTGTTTAACATTTCCATTTCATTCTGGCTAAGTCTAGGAAGGTGGCATGTTTCCAAGTATTGGTCTGTTTACTTCAGATTTTCATATTTCTGAGAATAGAGTTTCTTGTAATATTCATTAAGGATTTTTTGAATTTCTGAGGAGTTTGTTGTGATTTTGTCTTTGTCATTTCTGTTTGATGAAATTACTCTTTTATTACTGGTTTTGTTAGCTAAAGATTTATCTATTTTATTGACCTTTTCAAAAAACCCACTTTTTGATTTATTGATCTGTTGTATAATCCTTTTGTTTTCAATTTCATTTAATTCTGCTCTAATTTTGGTTATTTCTTTTCTTCTGCTGGGTTTGGGATTAGAATATTCTTCCTTTTCCAGTTGCTTGAGATGTCCTATTAAGTTGTCAACTTCCTCTCTTTCTATTCTCTTTAGGAAGGCTTGCGATGTTATAAATTTTCCTCTTAGGACTGCCTTTGTGGTATCCCAGAGGTTCTGGTAATTCGTGTCTTCATTGTCATTTTGTTCCAAAACCTTGGTAATTTCCTTCTTTTTTGTTGTTGTTGTTGTTGTTGTTTTTGAGATGGAGCCTCAAGCTGTCACTGTGGGTAGAGTGCTGTGGCATCACAGCTCACAGCAACCTCAAACTCCTGGGCTCAAGTGATTCTCCTGCCTCCTCCTCCCAAGTAGCTGGGACTACAGGCACCTGCCACAACGCCCAGCTATTTTTTTGTTGCAGCCGTCATTTTTGGTTGGCGGACCCAGGTTGGATTCGAACCCACCAGCTCAGGTATATGTGACTGGCACCTTAGCCACTTCAGCCACAGGTGCCGAGCTGGTAATTTTCTTCTTAATCTTATCTATGACCCAACTATCATACAGCATAAGGTTATTTAGTTTACATGTTTTTGTATGAGTATGCAGATTCCTGTTGTTACTGAGTTCAACTTTTATTCCATGATGATCCGAGAAGATGCAAGGAATAATTTCTATTCTTTTAAATTTTCTGAGGTTAGACTTGTGACCTAAGATGTGATCAGTTTTGGAGGATGTTCCATGGGGTGATGGGAAGAATGTGTATTCAGTTTTGTTAGGATGAAATGTTCTGCAGATGTCTGTTAAATCTAATTGTTGAATGGTTAAGTTTAAGTCTAAAATTTATTTGCTTAGTTTCTTATTGGAGAATCTATCCAACATTGCCAAAGGGGTGTTAAAATTTCCAACTATTATGGTGCTGGAGGAAATCAAGTTGCTCATGTCTGTTAGAGTCTCTCTTATAAATTGAGGAGCATTCTGGTTGGGCGCATAAATGTTAATAATTGAAATCTCATCATGTTGAGTGTTACTTAACAAATATGAAGTGACCATTCTTATCTTTCCTTACTTTTCTTGGTTTAAAGCCTATTGTATCTGTCCAATTGCAACACCTGTTTTTTTCTGATTTCCATTTGCTTGAATTATTAGATGACCATCCCTTCACCCTGAGTTAATATTTATCTTTTAAGGTAAGATGAGTTTCTTGTATGCAGCAGATATCTGGCCTGAGTTTTTGTATCCAGTCAGCTAACCTGTGCCTCTTTCGAGGACAATTTAAGCCATTCACATTAATTGAGAGTATTGATAAGCCTGGTAGTATTTTGGGTATTGAGTTTTACTTTTTTTTCTTTTCTTTTTAATTTTTTAATTATTATTATTATTATTTTATTGTTAAATCATAGCTGTGTACATTAGTGCAATCAAGGGGTACAATGTGTTGGTTTCATTACAATCTGAAATATTCTCATCAAACTGTTCAACGTAGTCTTCATGGCATTTTCTTAGTTATTGTATGTAGACATTTGTATTCTGCCTTTAGTAAGTTTCACCTGTACCCATTGTAAGATGCACCCTAGGTGTGGCCCCACCCATTATCCTCCCTCCACTGTAACCTCCCCCCTCCCTTCCCCTTCCTTGGCCCTTTCCTCATGTATTGAGTTTTTCAAAAATCCAGACATTTTTAATACTTTTGCCACTGTGGAGGTTGGAATTTGATCAAAAGTTTCTGAATGAGTTTACTTTGGTGATAGAGCATTGTTCTTGTCATTGTGGAGGATGGGTCTGAAAATATCCTGGAGAGCTAGTCTAGTTATGGAAGATTTCTTCAACATGTGAATGTCTTTAAAGTATTTAATTTCTCCATCATAAATGAAACTGAATTTAGCTGGATACAGGATCCTGGGTTGAAAGTTATTTTGTTTTAGGAGGTTAAAGTTTGATGACCATCCTCTTCTAGCTTGAAAAGTTTCAGCAGAGAAATCTGCAGTCATTCTAACATTCTTGGCCTTGTAGGTTATGGTTTTTTTTTTTTTTATGTCTGGCTGCTTGTAGAATTTTCTCCTTCATATTAACTTTGGCAAAGTTAATTATAATGTGTCTGGGAGATACTTTATTTTGATTGAGTCATGCTGGGGTTCTGAAACTATCTGCTATCTGAATTTTAGAATCTCTTGCCATATTTGGGAAGTTCTCCTCAATTATCTCTTGGAGTAGAATATCTGGGCATTTCAAAGCAACCTCATCACCTTCAGGAGTTTCTGTAAGGTGAATATTAGTTTTTTAAAATTATCCCGGGTAGTGCCTGTGGCTCAGTGAGTAGGGTGCTGGCCCCATATACTGAGGGTGGTGAGTTCAAACCCAATCCTGGCCAAAATGCAACAATAAAAAAAAAAAATTGAAAAAAAAATTATCCCATAGCTCTTGGAGAGAATGATCCGTTTTTGCTCTCTACTTCTTTTCCTCTTTGAGCATTTGGGAGGGTTCAAAAGCTTTGTCTTCAGTGTCAGAAATCTATCTTCTGCCTGCTCCATTCTGTTACTGAGGGATTCTACTGTATTTCTCATATCTTGGAGAGCTGCAAATTCTTTTCTCAATGTATCAAAATCTTCGGTGATTTAGTCTTTGAATTCATTGAATGCTTGAGACAACTGTTGAATTATTCCTAGAATTCCTAATTCAACTTTACTTCTATTCTGTTAATCGTATTTGCCATCCAAATTCTAAACTTGATTTCTGACATCTCAGCCATTTGTTTATTAGTGGGATCTTCTGGTGTGTCTGCCTCATTGTTCCTTGGGGAAGTTGATGTACTCTGATTATTCATGTTACCATGAATGGTAAAAATCAGCAGAGTTTTTCTGCTGATTCTGCCCCATTATTATTATTTTTCACCATTTGGCTAGATGAGCAGGTAAGGTGAAATTGGATTGGGGGCTCCTGGAGTAGTGATTAACCAGCCGTTTTCCCAAGAGCTGGGACTGGTGACTGTAGCTTTTCCCCTACAGCTTTGCAAAGGACCCATATAGTACTACAGCCTGAGACACTGGGGACCTGCTTGGTGCGGTGGGGCTAGGTGGCTCTGTCTTGTATTCAGCTGGTCTCTATCCAATCCTAATGAGTCAGTAACTCTGGGTTGAAGTTTCAGCTATGGAGGAATACAAGCAACTAAGACACCCTGTCCCCCACAGGCAACAACTGGAAAAGGAACATCAAACCTTCCCACAACAACACAACCAGGGTACCACCTTGGATGGTTCTCAGGTGATTGGCCCAGATCAAGAGTTCCAAATCTATTGTCCCAGTCAGCACCAAGACTCAAGTGGGAGAGTTCAAAAGGTCTCCAGCAACTAGATAGCCAGGGTCTGCTGGCAGCTCGAGTGTGGCTCACTCCAGTGCTCCTTAGAGTCAGAAGGGCTGCCCCGCAAATAAGTTGGTCCAGGGAGGTTGATGCCTCCTTCCCCACCTTGCATCTCTGTCACACCCAGTCACTGGTAACCCCGCAGGGCTGTGGCCCAGTTTCCTCCAATGAGCAGATGCACTAGGGGTTTGTACCTGCTTGAGTCACAGGGAGATCTATGTCTCCTCGGCCAGGTCACCACACTCTGCCATAAGCCGGCAGGGGGAGCTGAAGCCTGACTACTTCAGCTGCTTAATGGAAGCTGGGGAGTGTCACTCAGTTCCAGCTCTGCCCCAGATTGATGTTGCTGCCACTTATATTCTCATGGAATTTGCATTTCTGTCCTGGCTGTATTCTACTACAGGCCAGGCGCTGCTTAAGTTCACACAAACTGCAACTCAGCCCCTCGCTGTGCTGCTGCTGCTGTGCCAATTCTCATGGAGCTGGGTGTCTCTGTGTTTGCTGCACTCTTGTGTTGGGGCGTGTGGTTAGAGCTCACAAAGGGCTCTCAGTTCCTGCCCTTCCCTGAGCTGATGCTGCTGCCACACCTGCTTTTGTCCCAGCTATGCTCCGCTGGGGGCTGGGTACATCTTGGGATCACAAAAACAGCAATTCTGACTCAGCCTCACTCTGGGAGTATGCTGCCTCTGCCATGTGTATTCTAGTCTCCCTCCCCACCATGCCTGCCCTGGGCAGGTACCACCTCAGGCATCCCCTTTGCTCATGGGGCCTGTGTTTCTGTGGCTGCCACCAGAGTAGAGGCCCTGCTCCCTCTGGTTGCTAAGACAGATGGAAAGTGTTTCTTCAAAATATCACCATGGGTGTGAGCCCTATTGTTCCTGCTGCCTCCACTACTGCTGCTGTGCTGTGCCTTGGGGCACCATTTCTCCCTCTCCCCATATGCCTCCTGTACACACAGTCCCCGTTTTACACCCATGCTGCTGATTCAGCACAGACTTGCAACAGCCCATGCTCTGTCCATACCTCTCAATAAAATACCCAAGACTCTGGACTCTGCAGGGGACAGGCTTCCAGACTTTGGGGTGAGAGTGGAGGGGAGTGCTGGTAGTTCAGAATTGCGGGTAGAGTATGTGTTCAGTTTTATGCCTGGCGAGAGAGTGCCATGGCACGCTAGTGGGTCCTCTCTGGGGAAGGAGATCCAGTTTTTACCAGCTCTCTCCTGTGAAATAGAAAAAGAGGCGATCTGAACTCTGCTTGCTTGTTTGTAGAAAGTACACTGCAAAGTGTTCTCATGGGGGAGGGGACTCCTGTCCGCTTTGTGATAGGTTTTGTACCTATTGTTTGTTTCCTTGGGGTTGCAGCTAACCTCAGCAGGGACGATGTGTGCTCCTCAATCTTCTCTCTTGGCTCAGCTCCAAACCATCAGCTTACTTGATAAACTTCTGTCTTTTAACTCTCCTTCTGGATGGGAGCCTCTGTGGAAAGCTAGCTCCAGTTGCCCATCTTGCCTCCACCCCCCTCTCCAATATTTTTTTACTATTTTTTATATTACAGCCATTCTAATAGGTATGTTGCAATATCTCATTGTGATTTTAATGTACATTTTTCTATTGGCTTAAGATGTTGAATGTATTTTCATGTGCATATTAGTCATCCATACTTCCCCACTGGTGAAATGTCTCTTGCTACCTTTTGCCCATCTTTTAATTTAATTGTTTTTTTATCCAACTTTTAAATAGCAGCTTTATTGAGATACAATTCATATACCACATACCATAAAAGTGACACATTTAAGTGTGCAATTCAACTGTTTTAGCATATTCAAAGAGTTGTACAACCATCATCACTATCTAATTCCTCGTTATTTTCATCACCCCCCCAAAGACACTCTATGGGAGGTAGATAGGTTGACTTCTCAGCCTATCAGGGGACCTCAGGTCTCAGGGGACCCACCTCAGTCCCAGGGTATCCAGGGGAAAGTGCAAAGATGCAAAATCCTTGGGGGCTCCCTGGGGGCTCATCAAAACCACAAAGATGAAAAGAGCCTAGAAGACCCCAGACAGGCCTATGTGTTTGAAATTCAACAAGGGGGAAGAGTTAAACTCTTTGAACTTTTGATATGTAATTATATTAGAATACCTGGCTTACTTCTCCTGCCGGGGTAGAACTAGTTTCTCCCTCCCATTTCTAAAGCATGGCAATCTGGTCTGTTAGCAACCCCCTACCATTTACACAGCCTCTCTCTCTATCCAGTCTTCCTGGGGACTTGGGATTCTTTCAACCCCATCTTTTGGCATTTTTACATTTTGCATATGCACCTTTGTTAGAAATCAATGAAAGTCTTCTAAAGAGGTCAGAGAGGGGCTGCATTTTCTTGGTTTTCTCAGCCTGAGTTAATGTAAGCCTTCTCCAGGCATTCTCAAACTTTGGTTTTTTTTGTTTTTGCTTTTCTTGGTTGTTTTTGGGGTAGAGTCTCACTTTGTCGCCCGCCCCTGGTAAAGTGCCTGGCATCATAGCTCATGGCAACCTCAAAGTCTTGGGCTCAAGTGATTTTCTTGCTTCACCTTCTGAAGTAGCTGGGACTACAGGCACTGGCCATGGTACCCGGCTATTTTCTTTTTTTTATTAAATCATAGCTGTGTACATTAATGCATTTATGAGATAATGTGCTGGTTTTATATACAATTTGAAATACTTTCATCAAACTGGTTAACCATAGCCTTCACTTCACTTTCTTAATTATTGTGTTAAGATATTTCCAGCTAATTTTTTTAGAGGTGGAGTCTCTCTGTTGCTCAGGTTGGTCTCGAACTCTTGAGCTCAGGCGATCCACCTACTTTGGCCGCCCAGAGTGCTGGGATGACAGGTGTGAGCCACAGACTTTGTTTTAAACTCCCATATCTTCAGTGTAGTTTTCCCAGTGGCTTTCAAACCAGGTTGGAGTTTGCACAACACAACCTCAACCAAACTCTATACTCATTAGCAGTCATTGTCTATTTGCCCTTCCTTCCGGTGCCCTGGCAACTAGTAATCTACATTCTGTCTCTGTGAATATGTCTATTCTGGATATTTCATATAAATGAAATCATGTTATGTGGCCTTTTGACTGGCTTCTTTCATTTACTGTAATGTTTTCAAGGTTCGTCCATGTTGTAGCAGATATGGGTTCTTCATTTTTTCTTTACTGTTAAATAATGTTCCACCGGATAGATATATCACATTTTGCTTATCCATTCATGCATTGATGGATATTTGGGTTGTTTCCACATTTTGCTCTATGAATAATGCTGCTATGAATATTTGTATGCCAGTTTTTATTCTTCTGGGTATATACCTTGGAGTGAAATAGCTGAGTTGCATGGCAATTCTATGTTTAATGTGTTGAGAAATTGTCAGACTGTTTCCAAAGTGGCTGTACCATTTTGCAAGGCTTCCAGTATTGTATGGAGTTTTTAGTCTCTTCACATTCTGACAAACACTTGTTGTCTTTTTTATTTTAGTGTATTTGAAATGGTATCTCACTGTGGCTTTGATTTGCATGTTTCTAATGACTAATGATATTGAGTGTCTTTTCCAGGGATTTATTGGCCATTTGCATATCTTATTTCGAGAAATGTTTATTTAAATTCTTTGCCTTTTAAAACTTGGGTTATTTATCTTTCTCCTGTTTTAAAGGTTTTAAAAATATATTCTGAATGATAGACTTTTGTCAGATATATAGTTTGAAAACCTTTCATTCTGTGGATTGTCTTTTAATTTTCTTAATAGTGATAATGTCCTTTGAAGCATTAAATTTTTAGTTTTGATAAAGTTTGGTTCATGTCATTTTTTCTTTTGTTGCTTGTGGTTTTGATGTCATGACTAACAAGCCGATTGTCTAACTCAAGGCCAGAAGATTTTCTACTATGTTTTCTATTAAAATTTATAGCTTTAGCTTTTATAGGAGGTCTATAATCCATTTTGAGTTAATTTTTGCTTATGCTCTGAGGTAGGGTCAAACTTCACTACTTTGCACATAGCTATCTAGTTGTCCAAGCACCATTTATAGAGATGATGGTTCTTTCCCCATTAAATGGCCTTTGAAGCCTTATAGAAAATAATTGACCATATGTAAAAATTTAAGTGTAGTTTTGAGCGTGCTGCATTTGACTGTAAATAGAGTGTGACAGATTGTATTGCTGGTTCTAATTCTTTATCCTTGCCTATGGTTAAACCTGGGCTATGCCCCATCACAGGAAGGGTGTTTCCTTTATTTTTTATTTTAATAAATGACTTGCTTTGGTTAATGGTTTATGGGCAGAATGGATAGTATCAGAGTTCTGAGCTCAATCCTTAAAAGGCCTCCTATGTGGCCATTGCTGCCCATGTTTGGCCATTGCCAGAAGAGAATATGCTCTCTTGGGTGGCACCTGTGGCTTAAAGGAGTAGGGCGCCAGCCCCATATACTGGAGGTGGCAGGTTCAAACCTGGCCCCGGCCAAAAACTGCAAAAAAAGAAAAAAAAAAAAAAAAAGAAAATAGAATATGCCCTCTCTAACCCATTAGTCCCCAGAGGAGAGTAAGAGACATAGATCAAAGCAAGCACCCTGGCTAAGCCCAGCTTAGATCAGCTGCTCCCATGCTACTCACAGGTAAGAATAAGAGAACTATGAAAAAACTGCTGTCACTGGGTTTTAGCATGGTTGGTCACACAGAGTGGTTAAGTGAGACACAGGGGCTTGGGATCTCTTTATATCTATAAATACTGTCCACATGGTAACACTGAGATTGTTTACTCTTCTTTCTTTCAATCCACTTCTGTTGTGAATGAGAGCTCTTATTGATTAGAGCCCTTGGGACGTTTGTGAGTGTAGGCATTAGTGAAATATTTCCCCAAGGTGTGGGGCCTGGTTCCCTGAGGGCAATTAAAGTGGGGAAATTAAGGTCAAATGTGGTCATGACATTATATAGCATGGACTCCCATCATTTAAGAAGGACTCCCTTTTTAATTTTTTCAAGTACCCAAAAGAAGAGATTATAGTTAGGTGCTACCCAGTCAGTAATGCCTACAAACAGTGGCCACCTTCTTTAGTGAAAAAAGGGAACAGTCTGCAGGCTCAGAGTTTTTAGCAGGTGACAGCATCAGGAAAGAAATTAAAAACATTATTTTGTTTTTATTGTATTTATTTTTTTCTTAACTTTTTCTGTTTATGGCAGCAATATGTAAAGCATGTGATAGGGCTGGGTGCAGTGGCTCATGCCTGCAATCCTAGCACTCTGGGAGGCCAAAATAGGAGGATCATTTCATTCCGGGAGTTCAAGACCAGCCTGGGTAACATAGTGGAGATCCCATCTCTAAAAAAAAAATTTTTTTTTGTTTTAAATTAGCAAGAAGAGGCTTAAGGCTAGGCATGGCGGTTCACACCTGTAATCCTAGCACTCTGGGAGGCTGAGGAAGGTGAATTGCTTGAGCTCATGAGTTTGAGATCAGTCTGAGCAAGAGTGAGACCCCTACCATCTCTAAAAAAAATAGTTGAACATGTGACAGGTGCCTGTAATCCCAGCTACTTGGGAGGCTGAGGCAAGAGAATTGCTTTAGCCCAAGAGTATGAAGTTATTGTGAACTATGATGCCATGACATTCTACTGAGTATGAAAAAGTGAGACTATGTCTCTCTCTCTTTTTTTTTGAGACAGAGTCTCACTTTATTGCCCTCAGTAGAGTGTTGTGGTGTCACAGCTCATAGCAACCTCCAACTCCTGGGCTTAGGCGATTCTCTTGCCTCAGCCTCCCAAGTAGCTGGGACTTCAGGCGCTCACTACAGCACTCAACTATTTTTTGTTGCAGTTTGGCTGGGGCCAGGTTTGAGCCCACCACCCTCAGTCTATAGGGCTGGCACCCTACCCATTGAGCCACAAGCACCGCCAAAGACTGTCTCAAAAAAAAAATTAGCTGGGTATGGTGGTGGGTACCTGTATTCTGAGCTATTCAGGAGGCTGTGGAGGATCACTTGAGCTCAGGAGTTCAAGACCAACCTGGGCGATAGTGAGACCCCCATCTCCAAAAAAAAAAAAAAAAAAAAAAGAATGAGAAGGTTTAAAGAAAAATATTAAGAAAATAAGAGTAGAGATAATGACAGAGTCCCAGTGATATGTGGATACATGGATAAATGGAGTTCAGGAAACACTGATTGGAAGTGCATCATCCTAGTAGTCAGGCTTCCCCAGAGAAACAGATTTACATATATCTCCTATCATCTGCCTCTGGAGACAAAGAAGAGCTAGGGGAGCCCTTTGAAGGGCCAAGAGTTGGGAAGTCAATGGCGTGGAAACCATGGTGAGTCTGAAGTCCTGAGGACCAGGAGCGCCAAAGGCAGAGGATGGGTACGGGAGCTGAGGCAGGGAGAGAGCGAATCCTCCCTTCTACTACCATTTTATTCTTTCAGGCCCCAACAGATTGCATGAGTTGTGCCCACTCTGGGAGTATAAACTGATTTACTTAGTCTCTCAATGCAAATGCTGGTCTCTTCCAGACGTATGCAGAAGTACTGTTTTAACCATATATTTGAACATTTTATGATCTAGTCCAGTTGACTCGTTCATGTAACTATCACAGCCATCACACCTATGGCCTATCTAGTAAACGTTATGGGCTGGGTTCTTGTTTTCTTCCCAGGACACTGTGGAAGTGCATCACTATGGATGTCAACTCATCTCTTGTCCATGTTTTATGAGCTGGAAATTTGGTTTGTGCTTTCAAATGGTTTCAGATTCTCAATTTCCAAGAATTCTAACCCCCTGAAACTCTTCAAAGCCCCAAATCACAAGTAAAACCCTCTTTGTGGCGCTTACATAATCAATTCTTAAGAACCTTTTGGAAAAACTCCTCCTCTGTAATCTCATGTTCTAAAAATAGCCCTGACTTTTGGATTGCTGCTTAATAAAAATACGTTTTTCGATTACACTGGAGACAAGAGAAAAACATTTCCAGTATCAATTTGAGACTTGTGGGAAATCAGAGAGAATAAAAGTTTCACTGTTCTTGTTGAAAGTTTTGGTATTGAAATTTGGCCACAATGGCAGACTTCTGAGTGTGGTGGGGCTGGGGAGGAAGGAAGGGTGAATACTGTCACTAGTCATTTGATATGTTACTTATTACTCAGATCTGACACCAAATGCAAAGGCTGCTGCCGGGAGAGGAAGCTCGCATCACCGTGCACGCTGCGGCCGAGGAGAACATCTCTGAAATCCTATGGTTTCTTTGAGTAATCACTGAAACTTCACAGTGACATTATTTGCTGTGGATCCCAGCCGGTGAGCGTCATTCTGTACCACCCTGGGCAGCACCTGAAAGGGCTTAGGTTCCAAAGAGGTGATGTGAGTCCCTTTACAGAGCACTCTCACCCACTGGGTAACCCACAGAACAATGTGACGGTGGCAGGTCGTCTCTCAGGAACACCTGCTGGGCAATCTCTCTTGGTGCTGGATTTTGCTCTTCTTCCCTGCCCCTTTGGAAGAGTGGGTAGGAAGAGGCATCGCAGAAGTGTAGAGGAGCATGCAAGCCAGAGTCCACACGAAGCCTTTCCCGTTCCTTCCAAGGATGCCTTCCCCTTATCACCTAGTTACCTAGCCGGTCAGTGGCCAAAGATATGACCCGCCCTTATTTGGATTCAGACTTCTGCCTTTACCACCAGGGCAAATAACTTCCCTTCTCTGAGTTTCACTTGTTCATCTCTAAAATGGAACCCACAATTCCCACCTTGCCCAGGGCAGGATCTGGCGTGTATAAAGTTGCCTTTTGAATTGCACTGTGTGGTGTGGTGTATCCTGGAAGGACTTTTTTTTTTTTTTGGAGATAGAGTCTTACTCTCTGGGTAGAGTGCCTTGGCAGGAACCTCAAACTCCCAGGGCTCAAGCAACTCTCCTGCCTCAACCTCCCAGGTAGCTGGGACTACAGGCACCCACACCAATGCCCAGCTAATTTCTCTGCTTTTACTAGAGACAGGATCTTGCTCTTGTTGAGGCTGGTCTGGAACTCCTGAGCTCAGGCGATCCACTCTCTTTAAAGGACTTCTGGGCCTTCCCTGATGGCATACTGTGCTGCTGTGAGATAGCGACCCAGTTCTTTATGTTTCTGTGCTCACAAAGCTCCACTATGTTATTGGACCCAGGTGGGGCCAGGGTAACTGCTGACTGAACAAAAACAGATTAGCATGAGGCCCCACCCTTCTCAGGATGACTCTATCCTTATCCTTTAACTGATTTTTAAGACAGTGTGCTAATCCGCAGGAATGTGGAAGAGATTATTTCTTTAGATTGTTCTTATGGAAACCCTAAAAAGCGAAATCAACATTCTCAGAAACCACAAAATAAGACAAATCTCAGGCTTTGACAAGGATGTGCTGTCCCTACAGGAGAGCTTAAGGTTCTTTACTGGAAGTTTTAGCTAGACACTGTGGGTGGGGGATCACTGGGACCCACCAGCATGCCCAAATATAGGCAAGAATCATCTTCAGGGAAGTGAGCATAATAGTGACATTTACTGGTATTAACTATATACCAGTGTGCTAAGTGCTTTGTTCTGGAGACAATTGCCTACGATGAAATCCCAGCTCAGCCGTATGTTACCTCTGAGGGCTTGGCCTAGTTATGTAGCTTTTCTGAGCTTTAGTGTCTATGTTAATGGGATCACAATGCCTAAATGTTTTTAAAGGCTTCATTGAAATATTGAACTTCAGTTTTGGGTGGTGTAAACACTCAGTACCTGATGTTGCTGTTTTGTTGTTATAGTTCATACATTTCTTATAAAATTTGGGGAAGCTATAAATTTTGTGGCAGATGGAATATTCTGGGGCCCTGGGATATAGCATAATTTTGGATTTTTTTTTTTCCTCAAGGGGAGAGATAAATACTTGAGTTTTAGGATAAGAGGATTTCTGAGTTGTAAATTACATGAATTTGGTTTATAAAGTATAAAGTGGATAGTTTCTTTCATCACAGAAATGTAAGGCTTTATAGGACTTACAGAAAGTGATAATTAGACTCAAAGCAAAGGTTTCTTCCTCCTTTCATAAAGTACACATGTGGGCTATATAATTTTATGATGATAAATTAAAATATATCATTTCTCTATTCCTATTCCAAACAGGGACATATAAACATCCATTGGCTGGATATCTGGATATATCAAATGTTCCTTGAACATCTGACCACTCCCTCCTCAAACCTTTTTTAGGGCTCACAGCTTCCTTAGACTGGGTTCCAAGTAGGAGTTGAACA
The DNA here is from genome assembly GCF_027406575.1 of Nycticebus coucang. Classification (NCBI taxonomy): domain Eukaryota; kingdom Metazoa; phylum Chordata; class Mammalia; order Primates; family Lorisidae; genus Nycticebus; species Nycticebus coucang. Next base: position 23,247,932 of record NC_069781.1, on the reverse strand, counting down.
GCATAATTGGATCTTTGTTCTCTGAACACTGCTGGGCTCCTGAGGGTTACAGCTAGACGCCTTGAAGCTTAGACACCTGCCCCAGACAGCTGCTTCTATGTAATTTGCAAAGCAGCAATGAGTGAGTTTAGGCAGACCTCTTTTGCTAGCAAAGGTTTGTGCTGGACATTTGCCCTTTGGTTCTTTTAATGCTTCCAGACTGAAGGGCAATGTCACCTGCATGTGTAAATAGGTACATCGCTGCTAGTATCTGATGGAAGGGATCTGATGGAAGGGATCAACTCCTTCAGAATCTTCAATCTGTGATTTCTGGCAAGGAAAGAGCCCACAGAGACTAACTCCCTCACTTGCTCCCCTTGTATAATTAGGAACACTGATGCCCAGAGAGGGGAAAAAAATGCTCAAGGTCACAGGTTGAGTCCAAGATTGAGCTGTTGCTATGGACCTAGGTCCAAAATGCACTTGGATTGCACTTGTAGCAAAAACTTCTAATTGCTTCCCAATTCCCATCCCCTACTTCTTTCTTTTTTAAAAATTTTAAATGTATTATATATATGTACATAATATATTTTTTAATTTCAGGTTAACGTGAGGGTACAAACATTCAGATTGCAATATTTGAATTTGTAAGGTAGAGTCCTTGTGCCCATTCAGTAGGAGCACCCCAAACCCCTCTTTCCCCTCCCTCTCCCTCATCCCCCTTCCTCCCATCTTGAATTGAAATGAGATTTTCTCCTATGTGGGTGTGAATTAGATCGTCTACTGACTTCATATTAGTATTGAGTACATTGAATACTTGCTCTTCCATTCTTGTGATACTTTACTAAGAAGAACGTGTTTCAACTTCATCTGGGTTAATATAAAAGATATAAAGTTGTCATCTTTTTTTTAATGGTCTTCCATGGTATACATATACCACAGTTTGTTAATCTATTCCTGGGTTGATGGACATGTAGGTTATTTCCACATCTTGGCAATTGTTAATTGAGCTGTGATGAACAATCCAGTGCAAATGTCCTGAGGGTAAAATGATTTTTTTCTTCTGGGTAGATGCCTAGTAATGGGATTGCAGGATCAAATGGGAGGTCTAATTCGTGTTCTTTGAGGATTTTCCATACTTCTTTCCAAAGAGGCTCTACTTCTTTCTTAATAATAGGACCTCTAATTTGTGGCTGGACATATAACTGTCTGGAAGACTTTTATTTTCCTATATCCTTTGTGATAGAGGAGGCCATGAGGGTAAGTTGTGGCCAGTGAAAAGCTGTAGCGTCCTCTGTGAGTTAGGGAAGCCTTCTTTTGTCCTTCCTCCTCCCCATTGGCTGGAATGTGGAGGTGATTCCTTGCCACAACAATGCTGAGTAACAAATACCCACAAAAACTCCATGGCTTACTGCAATGCCTGTTTCATGCGCATGTGCCTGGGATGGCCAGCCTGGCAGTTCTACTGAAACTGGCTGGGCTCCATCACACATCTGGGGTCGGCTTGGTACTGGACGGTCTACAGTGGCCATGGCTGGGGACGGCTGGAGGACTTGGCTCTGGTTCATATCTCCCAACTCCCAGCAGGCTGGTTTTTGCCAGAAGAGGCGGCCACAAGCGATGAGTGGAAACATGTAACTAATTTTTCTTGCCTCTGCTTGTGTTGTGACTTGCGGGCTGAAGCAAGTTACACAGCAGGGCGGAGAGACAGAGTGGGAGGACCCTTCCCTGTTACATGGCAAAGGCATAGGGACAGGACAGCATGAGAGTTGGGGCCTTAATGTATCCAATCAGTGGCAGATGAATGCCTGAAGGAATGGAGGGATGGGCAGAAAGAGAAAAAAAGGCAGATGAGGAGGAAGTTTATTCCCTGTACCTGATACAAGGGAAGAGGAGGCAGTAATGGTCACTTTCCCAAGTCTCCACTGTCCTCTTGGGCTGCCCACTCTGGGCATCTTGGCTTAGGGACTGCCCATGGCATGCAGGGTACCAGGAGCTTTGCTGCAGACCCAGGTTTTGGGGTATTTATATTATAACTTGCTCCTCTGCTGGGGAATCTTTTCTTCTGAGTCATTGTGAAAGGCTTTGTAAGCTTCACCTTGTGGTTGGGAAGTCTGTTTTGGAGATGAGAAGCCTTTCAGAGGCCCTGAGTTCATAACATGAAAACAGTTATTCTGTGGCCTGAGGACTGAACCAGGAAGCAAGGGACATGGGTTTTAGCCCTGCCTCCGCTAATCAGAAAAAAAAATTAGAAATAGGAGTCTTGGGTATTTTTTAAGGTACTGTGGAACAATGTTTTTCAACCGTTTTTATCTCATAGCACACTTGAACTTAATAGTCAAACTTCTGTGGCACAGTTAAATTATGTTGATCAAAAAAGAGCAAAAAAAAAAAAAAGAAAAAAGAATATACTTACTGTACTTTGAACTTCTTTTGAAAATAATGTAATTAATTATCTTTAAAAATTGTCATGGCACACCAGTTGACAATCACTGCTGGAGAACTTGTCAGCAAGAGAGAAGGCTAAAAAAATTTTTTTAAAGAATATATTTTCTCCTACTTTTCATGGTTCTTTGAGTTCCTGATAATACATTTTTTAAAAAGGATGACATGCTTTTCAAAGAAGTTAATTTTAAATAAAATAATTTAGTTTTCTGTTATATATAATAAAGATTCTCTTTTCTTTCTTTCTTTTCTTAATCTTATTTATTTATTTATTTTTTTGAGACAGGGTCTTGCTTTGTTGTCAGGGCTAGAGTGACATCATCACAGATAACTGCAATCTCAAAATCCTGGGCTCAAGTCATCCTCCTGCCTCAGCCTCCTAAGTACCTAGGACCATAGGCATATAGAACTAATGGCCTGGCTAATTTTTTAGTGAAGATTCTTTGCCATTAGTTGTCTCAAATACTTTCAAAATAATGCTTAAATATTTATGTAAGTCATAAAATGATGGCTACTATGAAAATTAGTCATAAGGCTTGGTGCCCATAGCACAGTGGTTACAGCGCCAGCCACATAGAGAACCCAGCCTGGGCCAGCTAAACAACGATGACAACTGCAACCAAAAATAGCTGGATGTTGTGGCAGGTGCCTGTAGTCCCAGCTACCTGGGAGGCTGAGGCAAGAGAATCGCTTAAGCCCAAGAGTTTGAGGTTGCTGTGATGCCATGGCACTCTACCGAGGGCAACATAGTGAGACTCTGTCTCAAAATAAATAAATAAATAAATAAAAATAAAAAAAAGAAAATTAGTCATAAAATGATGATTAGTATGGAAATTAAAGTAAAATGGTTTTCATTTGAAAATTAATGATGATTTTAAGTTTCATAACAGTCATTGTAAGAGACTGAGCAATAAATGTGATCACGTTTTCCTCAAAGATGGAAAAACCTCAATTGTTTTGATGGTATTAGGACAAATAATTTACTTGATCATTTTCTCTCTGGACTGGAAGTAAAAGTGATTCTGGCAATTTTTCTGAATCTTAAACTCAAAGTAAATGATTTGTTTGCTTGCTTGGCTTAAATGCACACAAAATTAAATCCAATTCTTTGGCATCTGCTGGGCCAAGATCAAGGGCACTAAAACAGATTCATGTCTGAGGAGCTGAGCTCTGGAGGTCTGAGATGGGATCTTTCTGATTTTGTTTTAGAACAAGCCAAATGTGACCATCATCAAATTCCAGAGTGTCAGAGCAAGAGCATCTGAAGATAACACTTTTACGTAACTGCCTTCCTCTGGTATGCAAGTCTGGAGAACGCTGAGGCCTCAAAGAGAAAAGAGACTTACCTATGCAAATCTTAGGGGCCGCAAGGAACAGTGGATCCTTGTCCTAGTTCTCTGTACGTTGCATGAAATCACCTCTTTCCATCCCACACAACTCACATCCCTTAAAAAGTGACTGACCAGTTCCTAGTTGTACTTAGTTCATAACAGATTCTATATTTGCTTTCAAAAGACAGAAAAGGATATTATAGAATATTGCCCCAGGGATTGATAGCTATTTCATTTCCTTGCTACTTGAGCATACCCAGCCTCACCTCTACAAGTCTGGCAAACGGATGTAGGGCCTGTCTCTTTCTGTCTCCATCCTTTCATCTCCTTCCTCCATGGCCACCAGAGGCATCCAACCTAGGTCTCTGAGCCACATGCTAATTTTGTGAGGACTTCTTTTGCTCATATGTGGTGTCGGATATAATGAAAAGTATGCATGGACTTTTATTTTTTTTTTTTTTGCTAATCAGCTTTCATTAGTGTTGCGTATTTAATGTGTGCCCCCCAAGAACTCTTATTCCAATGTGTGGCAGAGAAAAAAGAGGTTGGACACCCCTGGACACTGACTATATCCAACAGAATGCCTTTTCTTTCTCCCCTTGTGCATGGTTTGTGATTTCACTTTATTATGAATTCAGAATGGGCGAGAGATTGAAGTTCTACCCGACAGCTGTGAAAGGCTTCCCAGAACTGACTCAAATCTCCTTTGATCAGGGCCCATACAAATCTTGGAAGGAGTGGCCCAGGAATTCTGACCCTGTCAGCTTGAATCACACAGGACAAGAGTTCCTGTGGGCAGGATGGTGGTTTCTAATGGAGGAGAAGGTATCACCGTTGAGATTGCTCTGTAGCTTCCTTGGGTCAGAACCTTGCAACTGGAGACTCACTTCTTTGTAAAGAAGCACCAGTCCCCGTCTTGCCCGCTGGCACAGCCATGTCTTTATCTTACATCCTTCTGAATAGGAGGAAGATGACTACCTCCACAGTACTGGCTCGGAAGGCATTCAGGATGCTGGGGCTTACAGAGAGTGTTTAGAAATCCTAAAATCTCATGGTTTTCTTAGTGGATGCCTTAGACTCATTCTTCCTTCTCTGACCTCAGTTTTCCCATGCCATGTAGATATCACCTCAGGGGTTTAGGGAAGGGCTGACTAGAAGGACCCTGGCCTCTTGCACAGGCTTTAAGCAGAGAAGCTCTATTGCTTATAATTTCATGAACTGAGAATTTGTGAATCCCAAAAGCATCAAAGAGAGATAAAAGGCCTCCGTTCAGGGTGTCCATTGCCGTCAATCCTGGAAGAACCAGGATTCTTCCCTCAATGGGTTTTCTGGTCACCTAGGAGAAGGCAGAGGACTGGATCCCAGGAGCTTTGGGGGTCCGTTCCATCTGACATTAGATGCTTCTGCAGTTTCCTTGCAGAGAAAGGGAAAGGTCCCATTATTGCATGGTGGTGTGAGTGGAAAAAAACTAAGCAAACAACCCCCAACTTTTACTCTTCTTGAGGCCTCTTCTGAGTCTCTCTGTAGACAGAGATCAGGGATGCCCCGAAATTGAGACTGTGATAGGGGACTGAGACTAAGTTGCTCACAGCAGGGTTATGTGATGAATGCACAGTCATATCACGACTCTGAAGACGCTCAGAGCCCAGCCCTGCGGGCTGTTTGAAGGTCACAGCAACTCCGGGGTGCTGGGAAACCAACTCAGTGTCTCTGTTTGCGGGTTCCCTGCACCAAGGGTGTGATTCACAGGGGCTCTTCCCACCGATGCTGGGCCAGGTCTCCACCCACTGCTCTCTGACCCCAGGTCCGGAGCCACTCCTGGTGGGGGTGACTTTTATTCTTAAATATTTTGTACTCCCTCTTTTCTGTGTTGTCTTCAGATTTTTTTTTTTTTAAACCTAATCTCTGTCACCCAGGCTAGTGTGCATTGGCATCATCATAGCTCACTGCAGCCTGACACTTCTGGGCTCAGTGATCCTGAGTAGCTGGGACTACAGGTGTGTGTCACCATGTCCAGCTAATTTTTTCTGTTTTAAGTAAAGACAGGGTCTTGCTCTTTGCTCAGGCTAGTCTCAAACTACTGACCTCAAGTGATCTTTTCCCCTTGACCTCCCAGAGTACTATGATTACAAGTGTGAACCACCTTGTCCGGCCTGTGCTTTCTTTAAAATTTGTTATATAAGGAGCCAACTTGGCCTGGGAAATTTACAGTGGCCCGAGGCTTTGGGACCAAAAGAGCAGAGGGCCTGAGGTCACTAGAACTCTTTACAAATTAACCGAATCTGAGCCAGAAAGGATCACGTGACCCATGTGAGCAAGACCCTGCAGTCTTTGCTGGATGGATGGCGCCCCTGGCAGAGTAACAGCAGAATGATGGCTGTCACACCTGTGGGGTCAAGGGCCACTCAGGAGGGTGAAGAAAGACGATTTCTGTGAACCACACACTGTGGGACAGGCATTCTATCTAAGTCATCCCACTTAAAGCTTACAATGCACAGTCAGGAAGGTGTTAGTATCACCCTGGTTTTGCACACGTGGCTCACATCTAATAGGAGAGGTCTCCAGCTCGGTTGTCTCCCCAGACCACAAGGAATGGATAATCTTTTGGCATCCTTCTTTTTAGGCCACTCTTAAAAAAATGCATCCTGTAGGAGAGAAGGTATCATACCCACTCTGCTCTGTGTCTTTAGGAAAATCCCTTTCCTCTCTGGGCTTCTGCTTCTGCTCGGTCTTAGGTCTCTTTGAGCTCAAGCCTTCTGTCTAGCACGCCCACTTCTCAGTGCTTGCGTCTGTCCTCCCTGGCTCCAGAACAGGCTGTGCAACTTGCTGGAATGTTGGTGTTCGTGCCAACAATCCCATGGACAACTGAGAGCTAGTGGGGAAGATGATAGGCCTTAGAGGTAAGAAAAATGGTGAATAATTTGGCAGTGAGCTGACAACACGACTGGGTGTCTTCTTTGGAAAACTGGGTGTTCTAAGGGGGCTCTGTGCCTTTTGTTGCCTTTGAACTCTTTCAAACCTCTTCAATGACTGAGAGCCAATGCTTCTTGTCCATAGGGCATGCAAATGCATTTTTTTGCTGGTGGAAGTAAATGGATTTACCACATATCCATCTGGAATAAAACCAGTTTTAGATTAGTGTGTAACTTCAGTTCAGCACTTCTTTGTGTATATGTAGTTCTTGGAATTCTTCCTCACACATAAAATCTTTGATAGGTGTTTATTTTGTGTTTCAATGAGGGTCATGATTGGGCCTCCTTTTGGAAAGTGCCCTTTACTGATCTAGACTCTAACACAGGTCTTCTCGACATTGTTGGTGGGTAAAGGGTTGAAAGGAGCATGCAAACATTTCTATAGACTTCAGCCTGGAGGCTGCTTTTCTGGTCCAGATGGTTTTTCAGGACACCCTCCTTCCTGGGAGGTCTCATATGGCCTCTGCTCTTCCTGTGTGCTGCCATCACTCCAGGTCCCTGGGCTTCTTTCTGTCCCTGCGTCCCCTGGAAGGGAGCCCATTCTCCTAGCTTCCTACTATTAAGCTACCCTAGAAGCTCTACTAACTTTCTGCCTACTTCTGTGTTCATATTTGACACATCATGATTGGGGGGGTATATAAATACCTACTGTGGGGCAGTGATGAGGGTTCACTTATATTGCACCTGCCAGAAGGTACTTGCCTGTGGTCATTCTAGGTACCAACTGGTAAGTGCTGGGCTTCCCTATCCCTCTCCCCCGATCTGGCCTTTAGCAAGGTAGGTAGCACCCTCTACCACTGGGAGTTGAAATCCGGGACTGAAGAGCCAATCAGAGCAGGATGTTAGGTGTCCTTATTTCTTAGAGCAGGCAATGGGACATTCTGAGGCTTTATGTCTTTCCTGGAATAATCTTTTCCAGGAGTTTTCTCACTAGCGCTTTACTGTTTACAAAAACCATTTGTATCCTTCCTGAGTTGGGTCCTACATATTGTAGGAGAAGCTTAATTAATTAATTATTAATTATCTTCTACTTTACATTTGAGGGATATGAACTTCCGAGAAAGGAAGTAGCTTGCCTAAGGCGAGTGTGGCAGGGAAAGGACAAAACCAGGATGTGGCAGCCACCAGTTCTGAGCTTGACTGTGATCCTCGGCTTCTACCTTCCTGTAGCCTTAGCTGTTTCAGAAGTTTGTGCCTTTGGTCAAAGAGAGGATCTGAGTAAGGGGTTGGGGAAGAACTCTCTTCCACCCCTCCCTTTCTGCTGAGTATATCCTCCCCACTTGACTTTAACTGATGTGATGTTAGTTATCCTTTGAGATGCAAATAAATGGGGGTGGTTTGGTTTGGATTTTATCCCATGGGCACTTTGAACCGTGGAACTCCCCTAGTCTCTTTCACTGGTCCTATCATTTAACTGCAGGTGTATGTACTGATTAATGGTGACTTAAAAATTAGAGATTTATTTTTCTTATATAACAAGGAGTCTAGTGATAGATGGCTCAAAGTCAGAATCAGAGATTCTATGATTCTCTACCCCTAGCTGTCCAATAAGGTAACCACTAGCCACAGGTGGCTATTGAAATTTAGATGAGTCAAAATTGAAATGAAAAAGAATCCAGTTCCTCATCACATAGCAATGTCTTAAGTGGCTACTGTATCAGGTCAGTGTAGCTGCAGAACATTTCCATCAGGGGAGGCAGTTCTGGTGGACAATTGCAAGATGGTCTTTGCAGCTATAGGTATGGTGTGTGCAAAGACAGGAGGAGGATGGAGGGTGATGGTGCTAGCCATGTTTGCTCCTTTTTATCAAGAAAGAAGCACTTTTCCAGAATTCCTACAAGGCTTCTCCCAGCGTCTCATCAACCCAAACTCTTCCTTCTGCAAGGAAAACTGGGACAACAGGAATCTTGAATGGGGCTGGACACTTTGTGGCCCTGACCAGAACTGGGGTCTGGATAGCAAGAAAGAAGGAAGGACATTGGGCAGGTGATTCCGTGGTGGGGAGAGGCTGATGTTTCCTGTCCTCTCTACTCTGAGACCCTCTCTTGCTGGGTTTGTTCACTCAGTAACCTTGGCCGTTTCTGTATGAGTTGATCTATCAACTTGTCGTTAATTTCTTCAAGAAACAAGAAAAGCAAAAAACAAAAATAAAGATGCTCATATAAGGCTTTGGTGTCCTCGTAAACTGACTTTAGCTGATGTTAGTTATCCTTTGAGATGTAAATGAAATGGAGAAGTTTGCTTGAACCTGTTATCCCCCGGGCAGTGAGAACCCTGGGTTCAGGGAAAGTGAAGGGGACTTAGGTTGTGCTAATGCTAATGCTAAGGGCAGCCCTTCCTGCTCTTAATATTCTGTCTATACCGTGCTGCCTAGAGTTGCTCTGCCAGCCTCTTTATCCTCTCACTTTCTCTACTTATCCATTATTTGGCTCCCCACCCCTCAGACCTTTCCATTTGCCCTCATTAAGTAAGAGTAATTCAGGCTGATACCATAGGTCACCGGCCTGGGCCTTCCTTTGCATGCCTGACTCTGCAAAACCATGAACTGAGCAGCTGCCTTCACCACCTCGCACCCCGACTGCTTTCACTAATGTCAGAAAACTGGGAAAAGGCTATGAAATGTCAGTGGACCCCCCTCACTCTCTGTCAGCTCTTCCAGCTAAGAGAGAACTGGGCAGATTCATCGTCCCTCCGATAGAAACTGTATCACCTGCCTTTAACAGGAACAGGAATAGCTAGTTTGGTTTTAAAAAACGTTTTTTTCTTCTATATAGCATTTGCATATTGAACATGGAAAAAGTAATTAATCAAGCATTTTGGTTAAGAGCAGCTGTTAATCGACTTTTGATAAAAAGGGATACCATAAGTCAGATCTGAGATGGCTGATGGTCCCAGTTGCCGTGTGACCTCAGGCAAGTATACGTAACCTCTCTGGACCTCAGTTTTTCCCTCTGTGTAATGAGAGGCTGGGGTGATGGAGTGGGAATCCACCAACCAGGGCTATCGGGCCAAATCTTGCCCCAGATCTGTTTGTGTATGACTCCTGAGCTAGGGGTGTTTTTTACATTCATAAAGGGCTTAATAAAAATAGAACAAAGAAGATGATTTGACAGAAACTAGAGGTGACCCTTCCAAACCTAACATATTTACTATTTGGCCCTTTATAGAAAATGTTGGCTCATCCTTGGGATTAGATGGTTTCTGAAGTTTTAGTAGCTTTCAGGGTCCAGAAGTCTAGGGTGCTGGTAGCCTAGATGATTCAGGTGTGCTGGTCAAGCCCAGGGCCTTGTGAGCTCACGTGATGACCGTGGTTTGCCTCAATAGGTCTCTTTATTCCCATACCCAAAGGGAAAGAGGAGGGGGCAGGACTAATCAGGGGCGGGGCTGGAAGCTTCTAGAAGGTGATTTTACAGTAAACTTGCTGATGTGGTCTGTACAGTTAGAGTTCCCTTAGTAGGTGATCAGGAGGTGCCCACGTCAGATCCTGGAATGTGGTAGGGCAGAACGTCTGGCTTTCCCGCTGCAGTCGAGCCTGCCCGTTTGAGCTGGCATCTCAGAAGGGAAGGCAGATGGCAGCTTATCTCTGGGCAACTGTGGTTAGTTGGGCAGTGCTGGCACCAGCCCCTGGCTCAGGTGGGTGTGGGGGTGGGAGAACTGAGTCACGTTTTCCACCTGAGTAGAAGAATTTGTATGAGAGTTGGCACAACTGGCCTTTTGCTCTGCTGCTCTGGAGATGTGGGGCCTGCCCCTCAGGGCCCGAGAGGCCAATCCTTGGAAACCACCCGAGTCTTCACTTCTGGTCATTCCCAGTGTGACTGCAGTGAGTCACTTCACTTCGTCAAGACTCAGTTTTCTCAACAGTGAAATGGTGCTGATGAGTCCTCCTTGTCCATAGACCTTCACGTTGGGAAGGCAAACGGGGAGCGTTATATGGAAACACTAACAGATACTAACAGGGAAGTACCAAAAGGCCTCCTGGTTGTAAGTGGAGATGTTTTCAAAGAGCTGCCCTTTATGGAACAATTACTATGAGCTAGGCACTTGGTAAGCCTTTCACATGGTTTACTGGTGTAAAAACAGCAACCGTCTAGGCACATTCCATCATCCCTGTTTATGGACAAGGAATGAGGTGCCTTTTTAAATGGCAGCGTTAGACTCAACCTGGATGTGTCACGAACTCTCTTGCTCCTGTCTACTTTTCAAGAACTAGAAAGACAATACACTTCTGGAACCGATGCTTCAGCTGCGGTAAGGATTCTTGTGTTTGCTCCTTTGGATCCTTCCTTCCCTTCATGGGAACAACCAGTATTCCTGACTAATCCATGAAGGACTGTTCCTATTAAGTTCTTAACTCTGGAGTATTTATATTGTTTTGTAACACTAGAGAAAAGAAAAAACATGATGTTCTCAGAAAGTAAACAGATAAAAACAAAACAAAATAAAAACCAAACCAAAAACTCAATCCAAAATCAAATAATGATAGCCACAGCAAAACAGGGATTAGTCCCATTAATGTGCTATTTCTTTTTTCTATTTAAAAAAATGTTATTTACTGGCTTTTACTGGCTTCATATTAGATGATCTAATACATACTCACATAGGAGAGAAACTCAGTTCAGTTCAAGTGGGGGGCAGGGGGGACAAAAGAGAGGGGAGAAGGGGGAGATTGGTGTGCTCTCACTTAAAGGCTATGAAGTGGGGGTGTATGGCACCCCTTTGGGTTTGGGACACAACTACAAGAGGGACTCAACAGATTCAAATTATGTGACCTGCTTGTTTGTACCCTCACATTGACCTGAAATAAAAAAAAAGGAAAGAAAAAATGTTATTTGACTTAATTTTTAAAAATTGATAAGTAATAATTATACACATGTATGGTGCACACAATGATGTTTGGTACATATCCATTATCCCTATGATGGGACTTACATATGCTGCTTTGGGTGGATTCGGTGTGATTGGAGGTTTCAAAATCCTTTGATTTTGATCTCTCTTATGGCTAGATTTTCTCTCTTTTCTGCCTGCATACTGAGTAATTGTGGAATGAAAGCACTTTGGAATTACCGTTGTCCAGTCACGTCTAGATAATAACTATTCTTTTATGGAGTCATGCTACATAATTTTCTAACCACTTTTATTTCTATTGTCTTAGTTGCATTTTATGTGAGCCTTCTGAGGTCTGGAAAGCATTATCTCTCTTGTCCGGAAGAGGAAATGGAGGCTCCGGGAGGTCGAGAGGCTTGCACAGGGCCAAGGAACTGCTCCCCAATGGAGTAGCATTCCAGAGACTTGCCAGGCCTGGCTGCCCCTCTGGGGAAGGCCACCTGCCCTGATTTAGTGGTGTGTGAAGTTAACAGTGGCAACTACCACAAACATTGGCTGATGCTATGTCCAAATACTTCTCTTTTAAACATCACATACTTGCAAAGTGGGTATTTATAGTCACTGAAGTTTTAAAGATGAGTAAATCAAGGCTTAGAGAGGTGGCACTTTGCCCAAGTTCACTCTGCTAGTTATAGATAGAGGCAGGACTCAAACCCAGCTCTGCCTGACCCGAGAGCCCACATGTTTGTCCACTGTTCTCTGTGTGGTCACTGGCACAGCCAGAGAAGGTTAAACGAGGGTCAGGGGAGGGTATACTAGAGGATGTCTTGGTTCCAAAATCCACTGGGGTTTATCTGGTCCATTGGTGAGCTAGGGAGTGAGTCTGGCTGGTGACCTTACATGCGGGTTTGGTGGTCAAGATGGAGGGTAGGTCTAGAACCTACCATCAGGGAATCACTGGTACTAAGGCAGATGAGAGGATGCTCTAAAAACAGGAGGCAAGTGCAATCGGGTTGGGCAGGTGGGGAGTTTGTGCTGGCATGGGTGTCTTTCAGCTCAGTATTCAGGAGTTTATTAAACCTCTCCTAAAACATTTACTGAGCCTACTGCAAGATGCATAATTATTATCTCCATTTGAGAGCTAAGGAAATGGAAGCCCGAACTATGTGGTGACTTGCACAAGCTCATCCCGCTGGGAGTGGCAGAGCTGGGTCCACCACCAGTTCTCCCTCGGGTACTGAGCTGTTCCGCCTGCTGCTTCTGCCTGCCCTCTGCCTGCCCTTTCATCAGCGCAGGCTCATTCTCTTTCCCATGCCATCTTTCTAAGCTGATTTGACCCCAGCCCCATTTTCTGGGGAAGTCCACGCTGCATCAGGGCACGAGAAAACTCAATTCCCAGAGCCCCAAATGCTGCCCCCGTATGAGCTCCTGGGTGCATCTGGGTCAGCAGACTGCTGTCTCCTGGTCCTTGTTCCCTTGCCAGCACCTGTGAGCAGGACTTTCCCTAAGACGTTAGAGGCATAATAAGCCAACATCTGCACACCTCTGCACACTCATGTTCTCTCTCAGTCTGCACTGGGAGGGCTCAACTGCTCTGCAGTGCCGTCCCCTTCCCTGGTTGGGGGGGGTGGTCACGGAACTCTGCCAGCTCTCTCTGCATGACCTTGACCCCATACCTTTTCTCTTCTGGACCTCAGCCCTCCCACCTGCCAGTGGAGAGAATGCATGGAGAGCTTCCAGGGGAGCACCTGAGGCCTCTGTGGCTTCTGTGTCTAATTCTAAGATTTTATTTTGTCTTTTAAATTTTGATCTGTTTAAAGACTTTAATATTATAAAACACTGCCTCAAAACAACAACAACCCTCTCAAACCTTTTTTTGGGAAGAAGGCATGTTTTATTATTACAGGGTGACCCGTGCCCAAATAAAATTGATTCTTCTCCTCCCTTCCACCCCCAAGAAACATGGAAGATAAATTTAGCTTTGGGGTGATTACTCCTAATCCAGTACAGCGTCTCCCTGCCACGGTCACAAGCTGAGCTCCTAATAAGCACATCAGGATGAAGACACACACGTTTTCCACCCAGGAGAAATTCTGTTTTTGTGCCCAGCCTCCCTGGTTTCCCTCTCACAAAATGCTCAGTTCTTAGGCAAATTTGTGAGCTTGCTTTAGGGGAAAGGCCATTTCCCTCCTGACAGCAGAGTGAATTAACTTTGTACACTACAGTTCAGGGTAAAAAAGAATGTTCCATTTGCTTTATTAAATGCTTTTTCTTTTTCTCTTTTGGCTATTTCACAAACATCCCTTAACCCATCACTACCCCACTGTCACCTCTGTGCTAACCGGAAGCAGGGTTCTAAGATGGTAAATGGCACGTCAAACCTGGCTGCAAGAACAGCTGCATGGCCAAGTTTTGGGGTCCATTCTTGGCCACTTGTCCCTCTTGGCTGCCCAGAATCACCTGGCCAGGACAAGGGTATTTTCCTCTGAAGCATCATATACCAGCCACCCCTTGCCTGTGCCCACCTAAGCTCTGGAGGTATGCTGAGGAGCCTGAAAGACTGCTATTGTTTTGTTTTGTTTTGTTTCTAGCAAGTCAACAAACTTGATTGAAAAAAAATGCAGAATTGACCAAGAAAGATCTGTCAAGACTGCACTGAAATTACTAACATGCTCCCTGTCTGCCTACCAAATCTGGGGCCACTGGCTCTTCCAGGGCATTGCAGATTAAAAAGAAATTCAGCTGTTTGGTCCTTAGGAAGCCACATGATAGATGGAAGCATTCCTGCTTTGCTCAAGAAGACTCAGTTGTTCTGTTTTTAGCAGCTTACTATTATAATAAATGTTTATTATTGTCTGCATTTTCTGTGGGCCAGGACTTTGGGAGTCGGTTAGCCCGGGGTTTCTGACCTCAAGAAGGAGTGTCCTTACTCATTAACAAAATGAGTTAGATTCACTAAGAAATACAATATAGTATGGCTTGTCTTATCAGGGACAAACATGGTTACAAAAAATTATTAGGAAATATACATTGAAAGCAATAAAGCATAAAAAATGATATAAGGTGAGTGTACCTGACCTGTCCTAAGAAGTGAGACATTTCCAATCCTGCGGGGACTCCTGTGTACCCGTTCCCTGCTGTGTCTTCCTCTGGGCCACTTCTTCCCTGAATGAGGCCTTTGTCACTCCCAGTCATTTGTCTTTTTTTCCTGTCATTGTCCCCTAAACAATACTGTATAACAACTAGTCATGTGGCATTACCTTGCAAATGCTATATTCTAAGTAATCTAGAGATGATTTATTTTTATTTCAAAATCTTAAGGGACACAAATGTTTTTGCTGCATGGATACCTTGTGTTACACTTGACGCAGGGCTTCTGATGTGCCTGCCACCAGAACGGTGTTCATTGTACCCGATAGGTAGGTTTTCATCTCTCCCCCATTCACTTTTCTTATACTTTTATTGCACTAGTATGTATGTGTCCCTAAGCAATGTGCAGCTTTTAAATTACATTACATTGTCATCCTGCACATAGGACGTAATTTTTATGCAATTCACTTTTTTTCACCCAATGTGTTACATTACATGTGAATACCTTGGTTCATCCATTTTTCACACTGTAAAGTATTTCATTGTGTGGAAACACATTAATATATTTATTTATTCTTTTGTTGGTGGATGTTTGGGTTGTTTCATTTCTTTCCAATTAATTGCAGGGGCTCATTGTGCTCTAATTAGCAGGAAGTTCTCAAGCTCCCTCTTGAAGCTCCACCCTTCCAGCCACCAAGATGTCACAGAATTTCAGTGACCCTCTTCGGACTGAGGGATCCATTCTGCTCAAGAGTTACATCAGTCTGTGGCTGCCCTTGTTGCTGGATAGTGACGCTTGAGTGTCACTGCTCAAAGCTTGTGCCATGCCATCTTGGTGTCTTTATTCCCTGACATGGTAGCATCTCCAGAGGAACAGCTGAATTTGGGACTATGAACCAAGAGCAGCATCCTGGAGCCTGCGCGTGGGGCACTGCTCTCGTGCGGGGGCCAGTCACTAGGGACAGCTACTACCTGAAGTGTCCCACTAGGCTGAAGAACACTCATCCAGACAAATGAATCAAAAACCAATCAGTAACTGATCTGAGCCTGCAAGGGTAGAATGCTGTTGCTGAGGCCTTTAGAAACACCGCCTTTGGTGGGTCTGCAGGAGAAGCTGCATTTTTCTTTCTTTCTTTTTTCTTTTTATTATGTGAGATAGGGACTTGCTCTGTCACCTAAGCTGGAGTGAAGTGGCATCATCATAACTCAAAGTCCTGGCCTCCAGCAATCCTCCTGCCTCGCTTCCTGAGTAACCGGGACTTACAGGTATGTGTCACCATACCCGTCTAATCATTTTTAATAGCAACCTCTTGGTACCTATAGTTTACGTTCCTCATCTGCAAAGAATGTTGCCCTATGTGATGAAGAAAACTGCCGTTCATGGTTGAGCTGGAAGTGACCTCCCCTCATAGCGGCCTTCAGCCTGCATGCCTTCCTCCTTCCCCTGGGGAGTCATTTTTGCCTGGCTTCTGGGAAGGCTGTCTGCTCAGCCCAGGCTTCTCCAATGGAAGGCATGGTCAAGACACTGTTCTTGGAGGCGGGGAGACCCGGGCTTTAGCCCCATTCCTTCCCATTCTAGCTCTGTGGTCTTCATGCCTCTCCGTCTCTTTGAGCTTCATGTTCTCCATCTGTAGACAGGTGAAACCACCTCTTTTCCCATCCAACCACTGTGAGGGTGTAAAAGGACAATGAAGTTGAAAGTGTTGGAGAAGTTGGGGTGGGTAGGGTGAGGCTGAGGGTCTCGTTTTCTTTGGAGGCAGCACTTTCTGCTGTTGGATGACTCAGACCTCACGAACATCCGAATTCGGCTGACTAAAGGGAAACAAAGAAGTGCTAAAAAACTAGCACAAAATCTGTATGAAAACTCTGGGGTTGGAGGAGGGCACTTCTTGGCTTGCCACGTGGAGGGAACACGAGCTAGAGACAGGAACGGGGGTCTCAGCAGTGGACAGGTGTGACTCCTGCTGTCTCCCCTCTCCCATGCTTTGCCCTGAAGCATCAGTGCCTGCCTGACACAAGTGCAAGATGGAAGACTATGAGGGCACCTTGGAGTCTCACTGCAGTTGAAACCAAGAATGAGCAATGAGAGACAGTCACGGGCTGAAGTGTGTCTCCAGTTTGTATGTTGACATCCTAACCAGCGGAACCTCAAGCTGTGACTGTTGGAGATGGGATCTTAACGAGATAATTAAGTTAAACTGAGGTCATTGGGATGGGCCCTAATACAATACAACTGGTATTTGTAGAGGCAGCATAGATTCAGACACAGATGTGTACAGAGGGAAGATGTGAACATGGAGAAGTCTACTATCTATGAGCCACAATAAGAGGCGTCAGAAAAAGCCAGCACTCTTGAAACCTTGATCATGAACTTCTAGCCTTCAGAATTATGAGAAAATAAATAAATTTCTGCTGTTTAAGCCATCCAGTCTGACATCTCTAGCAAACTAATAGAGAGGTGTGAAGATTAGAAAGAAGAGATAAAACTGTCATTATCTTCAAGTGCTATGATCGTGGGCATAAAAAGTCAACTGACTCAGCAGACGCCCTTTTGAAGCTAATAAGATTCGGCTAGATTTACAGCCATAAAACCAACTATTAAAAACCAATAGTGTTGTCTCAACACCAGCAAATACAGCACTGATCATAAAGCATCAGAAAATAAAATACTATTCATGGTAACAATAGAAACTATATGTTCTGGAAACTAGTTTATCAAGCAGTAAAGATATAGAATAAAGACAAAGTCATAGACAAAGCATTTTCTTTCTCTATGGAAGAAAAATTTAAATTCAATTAAAGGACCTAAAAAGAAGTTTTGAATAAATGGAGAGATATTGTACATTCATGGTAGAATAATAGAACATTATAAAGATGTCAATTGTCTTTGAATTAATTTATACATTTGAGGTAACTGTGTCAGAATTCCACATGGATATATTGAGAAACTTGACAAACTTATTTTGAAATTAACATAAAGGTCCACAAACTGCTGAGTCAACTTTTATTTTTTTTTTTATTTTTTATTTATTTATTTATTTATTTTATTAAATCATAACTGTATACATTGATATGATCATGGTTTATTTTTTATTTATTTATTTTTTTACTGATGGCAAGTTTATTAAGCAATATATAGAAAGCATGGCAGATATAATCAGCCCTGAGATGAGTCAACTTTTATTTATTCATTTATTAAAAATTTTTTTTTTTATTGTTGGGGATTCATTGAGGGTACAAGAAACCAGGTTACACTGATTGCATTTGTTAGGTAAAGTCCCTCTGATAATTGTTTCTTGCCCCCATGCTGAGTCAACTTTTTATTTATTTATTTATTTTTATTATTTTTTTATTTATTTTTTATTTATTTATTTTTATTTAAACATAGCTGTGTACATTAGTATGATCATGGGGCACCATACACTTGGTTCATAGATCGTTTGACACATTTTCGTCACACTAGTTAACATAGCTTTTGTAGCATTTTCTTAGTTATTTTGCTAAGACCTTTACATTCCACATTTACTAGGATTCACATATACCCTTGTAAGATGCACCGCAGGTGTAATCCCATTAATCTCCCTCCCTCCACCTACCTTCCCCCTCCCTTCTCTCCCTTTCCCCCTTCTCCCTATTCTTAGGTTGTAACTGGGTTATAGCTTTCATGTGAAGGTCCTACATTAGTTTCATAATAAGGGTGAGTACAACTTTTGAAAGGAAGAAGGCTTTTCTCCTAGATGGTGAGATACATTCCAAAGTCAGAGTTACAGAGGAATCGTGTGGTTCTGATGGAAAGACAAGTAGACCAAGGGAACAAGATAGAGAGCTCAGAGAGGTAGCACACATATAGGGGAACTTGATAACACCATAAAAATGGCATTACAGATCAGCAGAAAGGGTGCCACTGACCTGTAGATGGGTTTGAAAAACTGGGTGACTAGATGTATCAGAGTATAACTAGATACCTGCTTTATCCAGCATATAAAAGTATAGTCAAGATAAATGAAAGCAGCCAGGTGTGGTGGCT
This sequence comes from Nycticebus coucang, assembly GCF_027406575.1. NCBI lineage: Eukaryota > Metazoa > Chordata > Mammalia > Primates > Lorisidae > Nycticebus > Nycticebus coucang. Next base: position 23,229,264 of record NC_069781.1, on the reverse strand, counting down.
CATGTCTATAATCCCAGCACTCTTGGAGGCCGAGGTGGGTGGATTGCTTGAGCTCAGGAGTTCAAGACCAGCCTGAGCAAGATCAAGACTTCCATCTCTCCAAAAATAGAAAAAACTAGCCAGGCATCACGGCAGGTACCTCTAGTCCAAGCTACGGGGGAGGAGGATAGCTTGAGCCTAAAGGTTTGAGGTTGCTGTGAGCCATGGCACTCTACTGAGGGTGACAAAATGAGACTCTGTTTCAAAAAAAAAAAAAGATAAATGAAAGGCTTAAATGTCAAAGGTTAAATGTCTTCAAGCTGATAGACCACAATGTGGGGAGCACTTTTATAACCTAGGGATAAGGAAGTCTTCTCGAGAAAGACCTCTCAAACACAAAGTGTAACATAATTAATTTTAATAAAATAAGTGACTTCTTAAAAAATTATTTCAGATTAATATGAGGATACCTATGATCAAGTTACATTGTTTGCATTTATAAGGTAAAGTCCACAATGTAGTTGTGACCTTCACCCAGGAAGTGAGCCATTTACCTGTACATTGTATCTGTTTTAATAAAATATAAAAGTTGTTGATTTCTTATCAATGGGTTTAGAAAATCATAACCCAGTTGGAGAGGGTTCTCAATTGGAGGCAATTTTGCCTTCTTTTCCCCCAAGATATTCGGCGATGTCTGGAGATGTAATCAGGCAGGTGGGTGCCACTAGCATCTATTGAGTAGAGGCCAAGGATGTTGCTAACATTCTCCAGTGCATAGGACACTCCACAACAAAGAATCATCTGTCCAGATATTAATAGTGCTGAGGTTAAGAAACCTTGCTATAGACGAATGCCACATACAGATGCCACATTTAAAACCGACACGGAACTCAAACCTAGTTGTACAAAAAAATCGTATAAACTGTTAAGAAAGAGGCAGGAACCCAAAAGAAAATTGGGCAAAGTATATGAATAATTAATTTATAGAAGAATGACTTAGAAGTAGATGAAGAGATGCTCAAACTCATTCATAATTAAAGAAATACAAGTGAACACAACAATTAATTGTTATTTTACACTCACCAGGCTGGCAAAACTGAGAAAGTTGGCTAATGCCAAACTTTGCAGGAATGCGGGGAATCTCCTTATATACCACTGGTGGGGGCGTAGACCGGCACAGTGGTTTTAAAGGACCATCAGGCAGAATTTAGGCAAGATATTGTATGGGTATGGAAGGATCCAGCAATCTCATGAGTGAGTCTCCCAGGTCCTGCTACACAGCTCCAAGAGGGGACATCTGCAAGCATCTTCATTGTAGTGCTTAAAGGACATTGGAATCCACCACTGGAAAATGGGAAAGTAAAATATGGTGTATAATAAAACACTATGCAGCCACCAGAATCCACAAACTAGATACACGTATACCAATGTGGATAGATCTTAACTGGAAGGAGTCAGTGAAATAAGTATCATGCCTAGCACACAGGTTAGCTTTGAGTCAATCCCTGTGCCCACACTATTTAGATACTATATTTAGAGCACATGTACACGTTTTAGCCGGAACATGCACATGCATGTTGTAAATGTATCTAAATTCATTCTATACCCTGCTTCGTTCACTCAGTAGTATGATATCAGTTAACATTTACTCAGATGTGTGTGCCAGGCACTATTATTTTTATTACTTACTTCCTCATGCCTGCATAAATAATTATTTTAAGGTGCCAAAAAAAATGTCCATATTTTAAGAAAGGAAAAACTGTATGAAAATTGTAATAAAGTCTCATTTGACTTCTGCAGTTTCAAGAGGTGCTCTTGCAATCTGACTTGTATTCATCTTTTTTATTTGGTATATATTGAGTATTACAATTTTAAAACAATCTTTTCCTTTAACATGTGTTTACATTTTTTGGGGGCACCCGTTGTGTATACATGTAGGGATATGGGGAAGGTGGTAATAAACCTAATTTAAGAAAACTAAAAGAGGTGAGAGGCATTGTGTGAGTCTGCTTGTGCTGCCGTAACCAAATACCACAGGCTGAGTGGCCTAAACAGCAGAGATGTCTTTTCTCACAAGTCCAAGGTTGGGGTATTGGCAGGTTCGCTTCCTCCTGAGACCTCTGTCTTTGGTTTATAGATGGCCACCTTCTCCCTGTGTCCTCATACGGCCTTTTTTCTTGTGGTTCCCTGGTGTCTTTCCCTCTTTGTTTAAAGGACTCTAGGCCCGCTAGATTAGGGTTTGTTTAATATTAATTACCTCCTTAGAGCCACTTTGGGAATCAAGGCAAGGACAAAAGTCAGTCCACACTTTTGGGTGGACTGGGCGGATGGGTCTTGACGACTGAGGGGCCCCTGGGATGCTTGTTACATCTGTTTCTTGATTGGAGTGCTGGTTACACAGGTGTGTTTAGCTGGCGACCTTTCATCATATGGTTAAGATGTAGATTGTAGAGACTTTTCTGCAGGTATGTTGTCCCTCAATGGAAGTCTTAAAAGGTTGAATTTTAGCCACCGCTTTTGCTACATTTCCTGTAGTATGACTTTGCTAGGACTGCCAGAACACCATACCACAGAATGGCGTAACCGACAGAAATTTAGTTGGCAGTTTCGGCTAGACGTTTGAGATCAAGAAGGCAAGGCCTCTCTCTTTGGCTTGCAGATGGCTGCATTTTCTCTCTGTCTTCATGGGGTCTCCTGCCTTTATGTGTCTGTGTCCAAATTTCCTCTTATTAGAAGGTCACCAGTCACATTGTCACATTGGATTAGGGCCTACCCTGATGACATCATTTTCACATAGTTACCTCCTTAAAGACTCCCCTCTCCAAATAAAATCATATTCAAATGGATTAGGAGTATTAGGACTTCAATGTATGACTTCTGGGGGGGACACAATTCAGCCTAGAACACCTACTACATTAACGGATTATCTGAAGACACATCTTGGTGGTACTACTACCTGGTCATGGGTATTGTACACATCGCTGAATTCAAATTGTTGGCATTTATGTTAAGATTGAAAAAATTCTATGGCCGTATTTTCATTTGTTTGACATTTTATTTTATGACACTATCCCTGTTAGGTCAAGGTTATAATAACTTTATAAAATGAGATAGGTAATTTTTGCTCTTTGTTCTATTCTGCAAAACAACTGCTGTAACCTCATTTTATGTGTGCCTTGGAGGCTTGGTGAAACTGAACAGTAAAACTCTATTACCTCAAACAAAAATGTAACTCAAAGGCAGAAACTGGGAGGGGAGTGATCATAAAGGGGGATGACGCACAGCGTTGTGAATGTAATTTCTGTTTGCAAGAACCAGTTCCCACCTCTGCACAACACACAGAGGAGCAAACAGAACAATTCTGATCAAGTCACCCCTGCTCTAACTCTCAGTGGCTCCCTACTGCCATCTGCAAAAGCGCCCACTCTTTCCCACAGTCTTCCAGGCCCTTGGTGCTCTGGCCTTGCCAGCATCTCCTGCCCTCCTCTCTTCACCTGGAGTGGGATTCAAGTGCATTCACTTTCATCTCACTTGTGCTCTGTCGCTCAGAACACCACCTGGACCCCATTCCCTCCCTTGGTGAACTCCTCCTCTTCCTTCAGTTCAGCCCAGGTAGCACCTTCTCCAGGAAGCCCCCCAGGCCTCTTTTCCCCACCCCATTTTGGGCTAAATTCAATACTCCTCCTCCTGGCTCTCCCAACCCCAACCCTTCCCACCCTGTGGCTCTCGTTGCCTCGAGCCCTTCCAGTCAGAATCTGCAGGAAGAAGGGCAGTCTAACTCAGTGGGTGAGACCCATGGCTGTGCATCATGGAAACAGCCTTCCCCTAATTAAACATTCAAAGAAACGGGAGGCAGCATTTGCTTTGATGGCCTAACTCTTTTTGAGAAGATGATAGCTCTTAAAATTATGAGAGTTAAACACTGTACAAATTCTTACTTTGGAGTGAGATGGACTTGGGGGTGTCCACTTCTCTTTTTCACAGAGAGACAACTTCTTCCCTCGCTGCTGCTCCCGGGCTGGCTGAGACAGGCTCTCTCACTGTTAAGGGGGGGGGTCTCATGCGTCTGACTTCAGTGTCTAGCACTTCCCCTCCTTCCTTTAATCCTTGAACAGGCCTCCTTGAAAGAATATCTAGCTTTTCTTTGCATCCCAGGGGCATTCCCTCCTTTGGAGAGAGACCCACAGTGTCCCGGGGACCTTAGAGAATAGCGTCCCTTCCCATACTGTATACCAGGGAAACTGAGACCCAGAGTGGGAAGGGGCTCGTCCAAGTCCACCTCCAGTGGAGGCAGAGGCAGGTACAGGAACAGGGCTCTTGCAGCCAGGTGGAGACTCTCCTGGCTGTGGGTGTTCTAGGCCTGGTGTGATGCCACTGTCTGCCTTGGGGACCAGGGAAAAGGGATGCAGCCTTCAGGGAGTGGTTAGGAGGCTGGGTTGCATTGTCAAAAAGCACAGCTCCGCCAGCCACAGGATTTGAATACCCGGCAGGAGTGGCCTTTATGAGTCATGAAACCACAAGGGCCCCATCTCTTATGTTTTTCTTGGAATTGGGTGTGTGGATGTGAGCGCCCTCTGATAAAGACCTCTGCAGGGTTGCATCCTGAGAGGAGGGTGACAGCTGACCTGTGCAGAGTGCTTTGCAGTTTACAAAGCACTTGCACATGCCTCGACCATTTCCACCCTATGACAGCCCCATGAGCTAGGGATTATCATTCCCAGTCAAAAGCAAAAGGGACCGAGGGGGCTTGCCCAAGGCCAACACTTGCAGGTAGTTAAACGGGGGTTCAAAATCTGATCTTCCTGCTCACAGGTGGAGGAAAGAACATTCACCTGGCAAGTCCCACTGCCAGGCCTTTGACGTTGGTCATCTTGGTACAGGAGGAAAGTTGAGGCCCAGGTAAGTGGGGTGTGTTACCCCGATAGTCTTGAACCCATGTGGATCTGCTTCTAACACCCTGTGTGAACTCACTGGAAGCTAGACTCATGTGGCTCTGCTTCCAACACCATGTGTGAACTCAGTGGAGCAGGCCTCTCAGAGGGACATGGTGATGGGTAAAGAGCTGTGGCTTCCACCTTGTCCAAGTGAGCTCCAGCCTGGACAGCCATCACCTTCATCATCATCCTTACTCTGGATAGCACTTATTGGGTGCCTATGATATGCCGAGCACCACCGCACTCTATGTATTACTATACACTTGGGTTTCTGGGCTGAATTGTGTGGTCCTCCCCCAAGTCCTACCAAATTCATATGCTGGAGTCTTAGTCCTCAGTAGTTTAGAATGTGACTATATTTGGAGATACAGTCTTAAACGAGGTGGTTAAGTTAAAATGAGGTCATTAGGGTGAGACCTAAGACAATAAGACTGGTAGAAGAAATTTGGACTCAGACTCACACAGAGGGGTGACCCTGTGAGGACACAGAGAGAAGATGGACATTGACAAGCCAAGGAGAGAGGCCTCAGAAAACAAACTTACTGCCTCCAGAATTGCAAAGAAACAAATCTATTTAAGACACATGTGCTTTGTTATGGTGGCTTTAGCAAATGGATATGCCTCATCTCATTTAGTTCTCCCTGGGTGAGCCCAAAGCAGAAGAAGAAGGGAATAGGCCTTGTGAGGCAGCCTGAGAGAGACCTGCTGACAGCCTGAGGGGTGCAAACAGGTAGCAGTTACCTGGGGAGATCACCGCGATTGGGGCTGGTGGCTCTCTGCTCTGCCAGCCCACCGAGTTGGGTCCCACCTCTGTGCTGGATATATACTCAGACCTGTGTGTAAAGTGACCCCTTAGGTAAGCACTGTTGCCACCCCCCCCTGTGCAGATGGGGATGTGGAGGTTCAGGAAGCTTCCCTGACTCTGCTAGGACCACTTTGCTGGTAGGGACGAGAGGAGGAAGGTGGATCCAGCTTTGCCTGGCTCCAGAACTCAGAGTCATGCCAAGCAACCCAGACAGAATGGTATCTGTGATTATAAACCTGATGCCGGGGAATCCATTTCTAATTAGCATGCACCCCCTATACGGTCTAGACTGCTCTGGGTGTTGGGAGGAGTCATGTTCCTGGGAGCCATGCTTGCCACGAGGTCACTGGGTGCTACTGGAATTGGAGAAAGGAGAATGAGAAAGTGTGTGTGTGTTTTAAGACATAGTGGTGTGGTTAGGGGACATGCCCTGTGGCATGTGGAGCCAGCCTGAATAGGTTTAAATCTCAGCTCTGTCACTTGCCAGCATGTCACTGTGGACAAGCTGCTTAATGTTGTGGTCACTCTGTCTCCTCATCCAGGCAGCACGAACCATTTGGGTCACAGAGCCCCTCCTAGGACGTAGGGGCTCAGGCTCCCACTCCGCTCACGCCCATCGAGGTGCCCGCTGTGCTGAGAGGGGGCAGCCCTGCCTCCGGCAGCCTTGGCCGGCTGGGCCATGCCTCCTCCTTGTCCTGTTTTCTGGACACCAGATCCGACTGGCCTGGTTTGTGCTCTACCTTTCTCCAGACAGAACCCGACCCAGTGAGTCCTGATTACCCTCTCTGGAGTTTTGGAAACCAGGCTCTACACTCACACGTTCTCCGTGTCCCCAGATGGCTCACCCCTTCCTCTGTGGGTGGAGGTTGGTAATGAGAACATTCCACCCTCTCTTTAGTTCTAGGCCTTTGCACATCTGTCTGCATTTCTCTTTGCTTGGAAGCTTCTCTGCCTCTTTGTATGACCAAATTTTACTCCCTCTTCAGTATTGGCTTGAATGCCACTTTCTCTGCGTTGCCCTCCTTGACTTCAGCCTGGTTTCTGGGCTCCCACAGATCCCACTGGAGAGATGGCCATGGCATTGCAGTGGCTCCCTCAGGTGGTGGTCTCTCCCCACGTCCCCTCTCCTCCGGCCCCCATTAGAGGGTTAGCTCTCTGAGGGCAGGAATGTGTCCCTGTTGTCCACAGTGGAATCTGCTGTGAGGTGTGCAGGGATGTGCCGTCGTCGTGATGCAAGTGGGGGCAGAGTGGGGGGTAGAGTCCAGCTCTCACGGCTCCCAGGAGAGCTGCTCTGCCCCTCTTCCCTCCCTTCACAGGCACGTCCAGCACAGGGCACCTGGCCAGAGCTCTGTTTCCAGCAGGGAAGAGAAAGACACGCACCCTCCACCTTGCTGGGCTTCCTCACGTGCCAGCACCCCCCTAGTAGCCTCCTGTTAATCACCCCAAGATGCCCCCACGTTTCCTGTGCCTGGAGCTGTCTTCTCCTTGCCCCGTGCATGGCTGGCTCCTCAGTTTCACGCCCTCCCTCCGGGGGAAGCTGATCCACATCTCCCTTCTGTGTCTTCCCCCATGGCCGTGGCTGTGGTTTTTTGCTTCCTTTGCACACTGCCACATTGCAACTTGCTGGCTTTGGCTTTAAGCCTCACAGGGGCAGTGTCTACACAGGCTCTGAGCTCAAAAAATACCTGCTGATCTAATGAATGAAAAAGCCTGCTTCTAGTGGCTGAAAGGCTCTTTGACAAAGGATCACACAAAAAAGTAAATAAAGGCAAACTGTTGTAATTGTTGCGAGGAGAGTTTACAGGGCACTCGAGGCCTGACCTTTGTTGAGACCCTTGCTCCGAGGCCTGCCATGACACTGTGCGGGAGTGACTGGGTCACTCTGCAGAGAAGCATAGTGACACCCCAGAGTGAGGTGGGCCTCCCTGCCCTGGTTCCATAGCTCTGGCCACTTTCTCTGCGGCACTTGTTGCAAGATACATATTTGTACAAATAGTTTTATTTATTTATTATTTATTTTTTGAGACAGAGTCTCATTTTGTTGCCCTTGGTAGAATGCTGTGGCGTCATAGCTCACAGCAACCTCCAACTCTTGGACTCAAGCAATTCTCTTGCCACAGCCTCCCAAGTAGCTGGGACTATAGGTGCCTGCCACAACGCCTGGCTATTTTCTTTCTTTCTTTCTTTTTTTTTTTTTTTTTAGAGAGGCAGTCTCCCTGTGGCTCAGGCTGGTCTTAAACCTGTGAGCTTGGGCAATCAACTGGCCTCACCCTCCCAGAGTGCTAGGGTTATAGGCGTGAGCCACCGTGCCTGGCTAACAGTTTTATTTTTATTATGGAAAATGCACATGACATGAAATTTACCATTAGTGACGTTTAGTACGTTTACAATGGTGCTATCCAGTTACCATCACTGTTTATATAGTTCCAGGATGTAGGATGTTTTCCTCAGATGGAAACTCTGTACACTTCAAATCACAGCTCTCTGCTCTCCAGCCCTAGCAACCAAGAATCACCTTTTTGTCCCTATGACTTGCCTTTTCTGGATATTTCATGTAAGTGGATGAAATGGATTGTTTGTTTGCTTTGAAACAGAGGCTTACTCTGTTACCTTGGGTAGAGTCCCCTGGCATCATAGCTCACAGCAAACTCCTGAGTTTGAGCAATCCTCTTGCCTCAGCCTCCCAGGTAGCTGAGACTACAGGTGCCCACCACAATGCCCGGCTAGTTTTTCTATTTTTAGTAGAGACAGGGGTCTCACTTTGGCTCAGGCTGGTCTGGAAGTGCTGAGTTTAGGCGATCCACACCTTGGCCTCCCAGAGTGCTGGATTATAGGTATGAGCCACCATGTGTGGCCTCTGAAAGCCTTTATACATACACTATGTATATATTTTCCTCCTTGTCACTTGCTCCTGGGTAAGAATTGTGTCTCTGTGGCTTACTTTGAGGCTGGCTCATGCATGATGGAAGGACATTTCTTACCACACATTTGTAGGCTTGCTAGAAGAAGGCCATGTGACTTTGGATCACAGGAGTCAGAGTGCTCAGGTTCTCGACTGCCTTCTGTTGGGTTAAGTATTTGGGTAGTTACTTAACACCTTGAAGCATCAATTTCCTCAACAATGAAACGGGAATAGTGGAAATGCCTGCCTCCTTCTGGTGACATGACAGTTGACAGCCTACCTGCGTGATGCCTGCTGCAGCACCTGGCCCAGAGCGGGTTTGCAGGAATCCTGGTGATTGTCACCTATTATTTTCCCGGTGTTTTTCAACCCCACATTCTAGCCTGGGCAATCTGCAAAGTTCATACTTGGCGAACGTATTTTAGTTTGTATGATGCCTAAAAGAGCTTAAAAAGAAGGCAGGTGGGCATTCAGGTTAAAAATGCAGGGTTGAGTGGGATAAGGAAGAAGCCCCTCACAGGAACTTCTGTGAAGCTGTTCGGCAACACTGACATCTCAGGAGCTCACAACCCTGGAAGTTTGTTTTGCTCACTTTGTGGGCCCCTATGGGCCAGCTGTGGCTCTGCTTCATGGCTTTTAATTCTGGGATCCAAAAGGAGAAAGCAGCCCTCATCTGGGCTGCGCTATTTCTGTGGCAGAAAGAAGAGGCAAGGTATAGCTTCAAAGCTCCTGCCCCCATGTTGCACACATCATTGCTGCTTACATCCTGAGCCCACACCAATCATAGTCACGCCCGACGCCTGATGTGGAGGGTAAGGGAGCAGCAGGAACTTCTTCCAGGGAGTGCAGGAAATGACTGGGAATAACTATGAACCAGCCATTCTCTGGTCTTAGAACTTTAGTTATTTTCTGGGCAGGGCCTGATGCATCCCTTAAGCTCACTCGCTTAAATTCCCCACCTGAAAGTTGGAACCATCACGCCAAGAGTTTTGGGGAGAGCCGTCAACTAGAAGTAGTATCATGTGGTCTGGAAGGGTCTCCTTCACTGAAGATTTGGTCCACAGAAGGAAAGTTTTGAACATCTCTTCATGGTAGTGTTATTTATGGTAATGAAAACTGGAAACAATCGAAATAACCAGCAATAGGGGAATGGCAAATGAATAGTGGTTTTGTTATGCAATGGCATTCTATATGCCATTAAAATAAACAAACGATGAGTAAATACTATGTTAGAGGAATCCCTAAAATATAAGGGTGAGTGGCAAAAGAAGATTTGGGATGACATCCATATAAAAACGAAGTGTTGGAAACAGCCTGGCAATTCCTGAAAATGTTAAGCATAGAGTTACCGTATCACCCATCAATTTCACTCCTAGGTATGTGGACATCCAGGAGAATGGAAGCATAGGTCCACACAAAAACTTGAACTTGGATATTCATAGCAGTATTATTCATAACAGCTGAAAAGTAGAAGCAACCTAGGCATTCATCAAAAGTGGATAAAGAAAATGTGGTATGTATGTATCATGGAGTGCTACTCAGCAATAAGAAAGAATGACATAATGTCTTTTGCATTTCCTTAGATGGACCGGGGGCCATTTGCCTAAGTAAAATAACTGATGAGCGGAAAAATAAATGCTGCATGTTCTCACTTACAAATGGGAGCTAAACTTTGGCTACACAAGGGCACATGGAGTGGTATAATGGACATTGGAGAGTCGCGAGGGGGTTAGGATTGAGGGATGAAGGGTGAGAAGGTATCTGTGTGGTAGAGTGTCTACTATTTAGATGATGGATACACCAAAAAAAAAAAAAAAAAAGATAATAAATGCTCCCATACTAACCCAGATTTAATCAATGTAGGCATTTTGCTACTTTTGACAGATACCACTGCTATAAAATATGTACATGTAACTAAATTCAGCTTGTACCCCCTAAATCTGTTTTTTAAAAAGGAAAAGATATGTCCTTCAACAGGTGAACGGGAGCACACAATGTAGTATATGCATGAAATGGAATATTATTTGGCCACAAAAAGGAATGAAGTGCTTGATACATCCCACATCGTGGATGTATCTTGAAACCACTATGGTTAAGTGAAAGAAGTCAGTTGCAAAAGTCGCCTGTCACATGATTCCACTTGTGTAAAATGTCCATTGTGGGCCATTCTTATAGTGACAGACGTCAGATTTGTGTCTGCCAGGGGCTGGGGAGGGAGGAGAATGGAGAGGGACTGCTTCAAGGGTATGGAGTTTCCTTCTAAAGTGATGAGAGTGTTCTGGAATTAGATAGTGGTGATGGTTGGACAACCTTGTGGATGTGATAAATGCCACTGAACAGTGTCCTTAAAGATGGTTAAAAGGCGAGATTTTATGATATGAGTTTTGCTGCAATAGGATAAAAATAGGCAGAACACTGTATATATGTATATAGTGTGCCCTGAAGGGCATTTTGTCAAAAGTAGCAAAATGCCTACATTGATTAAACCTGGGTTAGTATGGGAGCATTTATTGTCTGATTTTCTGTATTTTTCTGAATTTTTGAACTGTATCATACTTAAAAGAGCAACGTTGAAAACTCTGTTTCTGGGTGGCTAAAAGCATGCATGTGTCTCTCAGCCCACTGTACACTAGGAGCAGGTGACTTGGGGAACAAGGAACATTAGATTCATTGTGTTCTTGCCTGGCTGCATCCATTATTTTAGATTCTATTGAAATTAATGATGCACGAAGCTTATTTTTTTCCCATCTAGACCTGGAACACAATTCTGATCAATGAATTCCATCTTCCAGAGGCATGGTGATGGGTTGGGGGTTTTCATTTCAGATAATTGCTTTTCCCCTTTGTTTGGTGAAAGACAGAGTTTTCCTTTCAGGGCCAAACTATTCTGAGATAAGACAGTAAACTTGTTTTCTCAGTTTGCGATTTTTTAAATGAGTTATTCCATCATCATTATAAGCAATTCTCCAATCTATAGAGCCTCTCAGAAATGATGAAGTGGGAGAGGGAGGAAGCGCGGGTGCTAATTTTAGATGTTACTGATTATGTCGCTTGAACAAACAAATTCTGAGAGTGTCTCTGGGGACATGAGTTAGGAGATAGTGGGGGTGGTTTTTCCTCAGTGAGATTTAACAGCTTTCTGGGGCCTGTACTTTTTTTTTGTAAAGCAAATCAATTGCCTTTTTTGTTTCAGAAGTACCTATGCAATGAAGTTAATAATCTAAACAAGATTTAGCAAAACTTATATATCCAGCAACAACCATAATGCCACTGTGGTCACCTTTCCTGAAGATCCCTTCAAGGTCATGTTGTCCAATAAACTCATTTTATAGATGAGAAAACTGAGGCTTAGTTTGGCAGTTAGATTTATCCAGGATCCCAAACTCTGCTTTCTATTTTAGGTCAAATATCTATATGGTATACTCAACTAAACTCACCAATCTTACATTCAAACGTCTTTCATCTCTTTCTAAAAACCAAACTTGTCTTTTCTAAACCTGGCTTGACTCCTGTTCTGCCTGAGAACCTGTGTAATTTTCAACCAGTCATTTTTCTTGTATGATTGTCAATTTCCTCCCCTCTAAATTGGGCTAAGAGTCCCCAAAAGTAAGGGTTGTGGTGAGACAGCAGATGATCTTTGTGTTTGAGAAACTTGGATTTAAAGAAAAGGTAGTGACTGGGAACAAGCAGGAGTTCTGAGGGCAACACAGGGTCAGTCTTTATCCACACATTACTGGCTGGCTTCTCTGAGGCTCTTACCATGCCCCACACACCGTATTCACTGCAGTTTGTGGATTTTCTTCTTTAATCCTCATAGAACTCTGTAATATAGGTGCTATCATCATTCCCACTTCAAAGATAGGGGAACTGAGGCACAAATAGGCTAAGTAACTTGCTGAGGTTACACAGCCCCTGAAGAGCCATCAGAATTTGCACATAAGTCTGCTGGCTCCAGTGTTCTTGCGTGTAACCTTGAGGTTGTTGTTCCTTTCTGCTTTTGTGTCCCAGGAGACATTTGAAGATCACTTCGATGTCTTTAGCAGGTGAGCCCCAGAACCTTTTTTCCTTCTGGAAATCTTTGGAGTATCTTCCTTTGTGAAGGAACCTTGGGAAAAGATGCAGGAGAAAGTAATACCTACATGATGTCATATAGGTTTTAAGTTCCCTTCCTTGCCAGGGATAACTTTCTTGCTCAGTTCAATTCCTGGATGTTAACCAAATGACCTTAAAAAAAAACAAAAAAACAAGCTTATTCCAGTACCATACTGTTTTAGTTACTGTGGCTTTGTAATATACTTTCAAGCCCAGAAGTTTGAACCCCCCAGCTTTGTTTTTCTTCTCAAGATTGCTTTAGCTACTCAAGATTCTTTTTTTTTTTTTTTTTTTTTTGCTACTCAAGATTCTTTTATGGTTTTGTATAAATTTTAGGATTTTTTTTCTATTTCTGTAAAACATGCCATTGGGATTCTGGGATGGTGTTGACTCTATAGGCCACTTTGGGTAGTATGGACATTTTAACCATATTGAATCTTTCAGTCCATAAACATGGAATATCATTCCATGTATTTGTGTACAGAGACATATAGACCAATGGAACATAATAGTCCAGAAATAAACCCACAGACATACACCCGATGTTCAAGAAGAGCACCAAGAACATATAATGTACAAAGGATAGTCTCTTCAACAAATGGTGTTGGGGAAACTGGGTGTCAGTATGCAAAAGAAAGAAATTGGGCCCTTATCTTACACTTATCTAATGCTGTATGCAAAAATCAACTCAAAATGGATTAAAGTCTTAAATGTAAGACAAGAGACTGTAAGACTCCTAAAAGCGAACATAGGAGAGAAAAGCCTTTTGACATTGGTTTTGGCAATGATATCTTGGATGATATAAAAAATTCAGGCAACAAAGGCAAAAATAGACAAATAGGACTACATCAAACAAGGAAACAACAACATGAATGGCAATCTAAGAAATGGGAGAAAATTTTTGCCAACCTTATAGATGAGAAATGAAGTGGTTAATATCTAAAATATATAAGGTGCTCTTACAACTCAATGCCAAAAACCAAAACAACTTGTTTTTAAAGGAAATTGAATAGATACTTCTCCAAAGAAGATATATACAAATGACCAACAGATTTAGGAAAATGTGCTCAGTATCATTAATTATCAGGGAATTGCAAAGCAAAAACATGATGGGATATCACTTCACACCTATGAGGATGGCTACTATTAAAAAACTGAAAAGAGGGCGGCACCTGTGGCTCAAGGAGTAGGGCGCCAGCCCCATATACCAGGGGTGGTGGGTTCAAGCCTGGCCCTGAAAACTGAAAGTGTTGGTGAGGATGTAGAAAAATTGGAACCCTTGTCCACTGCTGGTGAAAATGTAAAATGATGCAACAATTACGGAAAACAGTATAGAAGCTCCTCAAAAAATTGAAAATGGGAGTACCATGTGATCAGCAATTTTACTTCTGGGTGTATATCCATAGCATAGAAAACAGGATCTTGAAAAAATATCTGTATGTCCATGTTAATTGCAGCATTGTTCATAATAACCAAAAGGTAGAAGAAAGTTAAAAGTCCATCAGAAAATGAATGGATAAAGAAAATGTGGAATATTCACACAACGGATTGTCATTAAACCATAAAAAAAGAAAGTCCTGACGCATGCAGCAATATGGATGAACTGAAGATAAGCCAGTCACAGAAAAACGAATAGCATTTTTTTACTTGTATGCAGTATCTGAAATAGTCGTATTCATAAAAGCCAAGAGTAGGAGTTGGTTGCCAGAAGCTGGGTCAGGGGGCAGAGTGGGGAGTTGTTTTCAATGGGTATAAAGTTTCACTTTTGCAAAATGAATAAATTCTAGATATCTGCCATGCAACCCAGTGCCTATATAGTAACAATAGATTATATCCTACCTTCAAAACTTTATTGAGAGGGCGGATTTCATAGTAAGTGTTTTTACTATAGTAAAAAAAAGTTTGTGTTGAAGGATAAAAATTATAGCTAGACAAGGAGGAATAAGTTCTAGTGTTCTGTACCTCCAGTCCCCAACCCTGGAGCCAGGGACTGGTACTGGTCTGTGGTGTGTTAGGCACTGGGCTGCTCAGCAGGTGAGCAGTGGGTAGGTGAGCAAAAAGGCTTCATCTGTATTTACAGCTGCTCCCCATCACTCACATCACTAAGTCCCGTCTCCTGTCAAAGAAGTGGTGGCATCAGATTCTCATGGACGTGCAAAGCCTTCTGTAAACTGCACATGCAAAGGATCTAGGTTGTGTGCTCCTTATACGCATCTAATTCCTGATGAGCTGAGGTGGAGCTGAGACTGTGATGCTAGCACTGGGTAGCTGCTGCAAATACAGGATAGAACCATTTAGTTGTAGGAAACAAGCTTAGGCCTCCCACTGATTCTGCATTATGTGAATTGTATAATTATTTCGTTATATATTACAGTGTGAAAATAATAGAAACAAAGTGCACAATAAATGTACTGTACTTGAATCATTCCAAAATCATGTCCTCTTCCCTGGTCTGTGGAAAAATTTTCTTCCATGAAATCAGTCGTTGGTGCTGAAAAGGTTAGGAACCACTGTTCTATACCACGGTAGGATGACTACAGTTAGCCATAATATGTTATATAGTTTCAAATAGCTAGAAGGAGGCTAGTAAATATTCCCAACACAAAGAAATGGTAGGCTGGGCATGGGGGTTCACTCTTGTAATCCTGACACTAGGGAGGCTGAGGCAGGTGGATTGCCTGAGCTCACAGGTTCGAGACCAGCCTGCCTGAGTCAGAGTGAGACCCTGTCTCTAAAAACAGCTGGGCACTTGTCTCCTAAAATATATATAAATATTAATTCTGTGTTTTGTGAATTCAAAGACATACCATCTGTACATTTCATTTTACCCTTTTTAACAAATAGCAGGGTAAAAAACTGTTTTTTTTTTTTTTCATTTTGAAGAGAGGACATACTCGAGAGATTATAAAACCTTAACAATAAATACTTTTTATTAACAACAACAACAAAAACAACCAGGCGTTGTGGTGTGCACCTGTAGTCCCAGCTACTTGGGAGGCTGAGGCAAGAGAATCACTTGAGCCCAAGAATTTGAGGTTGCTGTGAGCTATAATGCCATGGCACTCTACCCAGGGTGACAAAGTGAGACTCTGTCTCAAAAAACAAAACAAAACAAAACCCAAAGAAATGGCAAATGTCTGAGATGATGCTAATTTGATCACCATACATTATATGTATGGAGACATCACTATGTACAATTAAATATGAACACTGGTACATATAATACATATGAACAACTCTTATATGTCTATTAATGAAATAAAATAAAATTTAAAAAAGAGCTAGTGGAGTTTCACGTTTTTGGGATGAGGAAGACTGAAGAGGGAGAGCATGTATTTTGAAAGAATGTTTTGAGAGTTGACCCAAGATGAATGCAGCTTTCTTGGCATCGTCTGCTTACAGCAGCTATGTCTGTACTAGGAAAATATCAGCTTAGCTATTAGCCTATCAAGACCTCTGGCATTGTTCCTTGCGGATGGAGTCCCCTGAGGTTTCTACTGCAGTAGAGATGGAACCAGTGAGGCTGGATTGGGACCCCAGTGAGAACATTTCTGTGGTGTTCCCCCCCAGGGCTGCACTAAAAAATCTTTGCATGTGGTTTACGATGCATGTTGTATAGTGGTGCCCTGAAACCCCTTTCCTACTGCTGCGCTGAGTGCTGGTGCTTTGTCCCAGCTTCCCTGCACTCTGATGGGCCCTGAGGGAGGAAGATCCAGGAGAGGCAGCAGTTTTTTTTTTTTTTTTTATTAAATCATAGCTGTGTACATTAGTATGATCATGGGGCACCATACACTTAGTTCATAGACCGTTTGACACATTTTCATCACACTAGTTAACATAGCT
This sequence comes from Nycticebus coucang, assembly GCF_027406575.1. Taxonomy (NCBI): domain Eukaryota; kingdom Metazoa; phylum Chordata; class Mammalia; order Primates; family Lorisidae; genus Nycticebus; species Nycticebus coucang. The sequence continues at coordinate 23,212,709 of NC_069781.1, read as the reverse complement.
TTCCTGGCATTTTCTTAGTTATTTTGCTAAGACCTTTACATTCCACATTTACTAAGATTCACATATACCCTTGTAAGATGCACCGCAGGTGTAATCCCATTAATCCCCCTCCCTCCACCTACCTCCCTGCTCCCTCCCCTCCCTTTCCCTCTTCTCCCTATTCTTAGGTTGTAACTGGGTTATAGCTAGAATGGAAGAAAAAAGTACCCAATGTACTCACCCTTATTATGAAACTAATGTAGGACCTTCCCATGAGAAGCAGCAGTTTTGATGGCCCTGCTTCCTGCCCTCTCCTGTCCCTTCCCACCCCTGCCTCCAGCCTGCGCCTGCGTTTCCTATCAACCACATACTCACAGCTTCCTGGGCTGAGGCTCTGGCCCTTGTTGGGCCAGCTTGTGTTGGCATGGATCTTGCAGGTTGATGGAGCTTTCTATACCTGTGCTGCTTTTTTCTAAAGTTCTTCAGCACTACCATGGAGCGAGGGGCCCATCTTCTTACCACCCTGAAGTCTGCATTTGTTCTTGCAATATTTCAGGTCCTCGTCTTCAGTTCCGAAAGCTAAGAAGCTCCATAAATCAGAAGTTCTTTTGCTGAGAAAATTCCATTTCCTGATCTCATCTGAACAGATACGAAGTTACTTATATTCTTCATTTATCTCACTTATGATAATTGCAAGTCTGTTTTGTGGCAGGTATTAGTGTCTTTGATGTATAGCTCCAGACTTGGCTGGGTATGACATACAATAGAATATAAGCAATGAACGGCTTTTCTAAAATTGGGAACATTTTGATTTCTAAAATGCATCAGGCTCTAAGCTTTTGGATGAAAGGTTGTACATGTGTATAATATACCACACAGGCTGCTTGGCTATTCTATCCTATCATACAAAGTCACTCCTCACCAATCCCTACTTCCCTTGGGATTATTTCCATGGGTAGATGCCTCAGAGTGAAATTATTTTATCAGAGAGCAGGAAACGTTTTATAGATTGTGTGCCTGCTGTCAGGTTGGGCCTTCTGAACTGTTTGGTTTGTGAGTGTTACCCGCACCCAGTCACCGTCTCCTGACCCCAGGGAGAGGAGAGGGACTTGGGGAAGGTGCCATCTTGTTCAGATGAGGCTGTTACAGTGAGCAAACTTCAGGACTCCGTGCAGGTAATCAGTTACCCTGTGAAGGTCTGCTTGGAATTCCTGGGTGCAACGTGGTCTCATCAATTCTGTTGGCTGGCTGAGGCCCAGGCTGTTGGCTGGCTGTGTGGGGGTCCTCCATCCATCCACCACCCATCTAGCCTCCTACTGTTACATTTTCCGCCTATCTATCCACCCACCATCCATCTACCCTCTCATCTTTCCAGCCTTCCAGCCTTCCATCCTTAATGGGGCATTTGAGGATCAAACTCTTATCTTGGAACCCGGATTAAAGCATCAAGCAGGACAGACAAAGTCCTGGCTGTCACGAAGCCTCTACTATAGTGGGGATGGGGAATAAGAAATAGACAATGAGCAATAAATAAACAAACAAACAAGATGCCATCAGATAGAGCAAAGTATCATGACAGAAATAAAATGAGGTGGCAGGATTGAGGGGCGGATGCTTAGTTTGCACAGGGCAGTCACGGAGGGCTCCTTTGAGCAAGTGGTAATTGTTATGTGATGTGGATGGCAAGAAGGAGGCTCTTGTGCAAAGATCTTGGGGGATAAACCTCCAATAGAAGAAGCAGAAAGTTAAAAACCTTGAGGGGAAGGAGTTGGTGTTCTGAAACAATTTCTCTCTCCTTTTGGCCCCTGGGAATTACCATTCCACTTCTGATTCTAGGGGTCTGACTACTTTATATGCCTCATAAGTGAAATGATGACATATTTGCCTTAAAAAAAAAAACACAACAGCTTTTTTGATATGGAATTGGCATACAAAGACCTGCACATACTTGTGCTAATGTGTACAATTTGATGAATTTGGACATATGCAAATTCTTGCGCTATTATCGCCACCATCAATCAAGGACAGGGCAGATATAAAACATTTTCCATCACTTTGCAAAATTCTCCTGGACAGTGCTGGTCTAACCTGAAATATTATCCAGCCTATCATTTCCCTTGGTGACTGTTCTGGGTTGAATTGTGTCTTCCCCAAATTTATATGTTGAAATCCTAACCCCCTGAATTTGACTACATTTGGAGATAGGTTCTTTAAAGAAGTGATTAGGATTAAATGATATCCTTGGGGTGGGCTTAGTTCAATATGGCTGATGTCCTTATAAGCAGAGATTAGGACTTAGAATCACACATAGGGAAGATCACGTTCAGACACAATGAGATGACTATTTATAAGCCAAGGAGAGAGGCCTTCGGAAGAAACCAACCCTGCCCACATCTAGATCTTAAGACTTTCAGCCTTCAGAACTACAAGAAAATACATTTCTATGGTCTAATCCACCTGGTCTGGAGTACTTTGTTATGGCAGCCTAGACAGAGTTTTCTTTTTATAACAGAGTTTTCCTGTTTATAACACATGAGGGTCATTAAACTCTTTGAGAATTTAATTCTGTACAGTCTCAGCTTGTGGAAAAAAACTAGTCTTGAGATCGTGGGCATGGATGTTGAGTATTGATGTCATTCCTGGTGTCCAGGGCTATTACAGTCACCACCCTCTCATGTGACTTTTGAAGAATGGATACAGAGTAGCCTCTCTAGATTGCTTTCTTCCTGTAATTAAGTTTATAACCTTAGGTCCCTCACGTAGGTTTTTTTAATGTGTTTTTTTTTTTATTGCTAGATCATGTGGTAAGCACACCTCCTTTTAAATCAGTAGTGGGGTTGTACAATCTACTCACAGAGTAGAGATAAGAAAAAAATTTCCAAAGACAATAACAGTACAGGATCAGGAGCAAGGAAACCAGGTTTCTAGTCCAGTATTGCATAGTCTGAGTATTAAAAACAGTGTTATGTGATATTATTATATGTAATGTAATGCAGTGTGTTCCAAAAGTTGCCATATAGTGGGGAAATTGGAAATTGTAGCTAAATATGCATGTATTTATAAAATATTCATTAAAAATATTTACAAAATAGTCTCTACCTGTTAGACATCTCTTTGTAAAATTTTGTGATGACTGTTTTGTAAGTAAAGGTACATTTAGCTACAATTTCCCATTTTCTGATGTATGTCAACTTTAGGGATGGATTTTGGGACACCCTGCGTAATTATCTTTACAGAATAATCATAATATTATATAATTATGATAATTTCTATCTACATGAGTGTTTATCTGTAAGCACAAATACTCAGTGCTGCAGTTCCTTCCTATCCTTGGTTCTGCTTACCACAGTTACCTGCAGTCAACTTCAGCCCTAAAGAATCAAATGGAAAATTCCAGAAATATACAATTCGTCATTTTTCAGTTGTGACTGTTCTGATGAGTGTGATGAGATCTCCTGCTGTGTCTCCCTGAGACATGAATCATCCTTTTGTCCAGGGTATCCACCTAGTAGACACTCCCCGACCCTATTGCTCATTGCCTATCTCAGTCACCAGACCCACTGTCTTGATTGCAGTGTTTGTGTTTAAGTCATCCTTATTTATATAACGATGGCCCCAAAGTGCAAGAGTAGCAATGCTGGCATATTGAGATAATTGTTCTATTTTATTATTAATATTGTTAATCTCTTATGGGCCTAGCTTCATCATAGATATGTATGTATAGGAAAATACATAACATATATAAGGGTTGGGCATTGAGGCATCCACTGGAGGGCTTGAAACATCTTCTAGGGCTACTGACAATTACAAATTATGTTCAAATGGACAAACACACCACCCATAGGGAACTTTTCTGAGACTGTTGGATCTATCTGTATTCTGCTCCCAATCTCTTTCCTCTGCTCAAAATTCAAACACTTAACTAAAGGCAGAATACAAATGTCTACATACCATAACTAAGAAAATGCCATGAAGGCTATGTTGAACAGTCTGATGAGAATATTTCAGATTGTGTATGAAACCAGCACATTGTACCTCTTGATTGCACTAATGTACACAGCTATGATTTAACAATAAAAAAAAATTCATACACTCGCTTCATAAACCATTTGACACAGGTCACAGCAACTTGTTATATATTAAACTGGAATCTAAAATGTCTCACCAAAAGAAAAAAAAAATTCAAACACTCTTTCAGCAGCAATCATTATTCTATTATTTTAAAGAAGCATTCCCTTTTTTTTAAAATACAGCTTCAGGACTTCAGTATGCTCCCCTGAAACAATTATCTAGCTTAGAGCTCCTTGTCTTGGAACTATGCAAAAGTGGTTTCATGGTGATGTGAGTGGTACTCTGTGGGTTGGTTCTTTCCATGCAATATTATGCTTCTAGGATGTATCCATGTTGTCTGTAGCTATAATTTCATTTTGTCTATATACAATATTCTATTGTATAAATATATAATTTGTTTTTTATCTTTTGGTAGAAATTTGGGGTCTTTGCAGTTTTTCATGTTATAAGCAATGTTTTTTTGAGCATTTTTGTACATATCTCGTATTGTGTATGACAAGAGTTTCCCTTGAGTATTTACCTATAATACTTTTATAATTTAAAAAATGTAAAGAACATATATATATACATATATACACAAAAGTGTAAACTGCTTGAATATAATTATACTCTATTTGACTAAAACAAATCGATGTTTTTGTTTGAAACAATTAAGTAGCTATATGATATTCCAGAAAGCTGATATTTTATTGTGTTATTAGAAATTCCTACAATTCATCTCATTTTAAAAGATAAATAAAGGTAGTTTAGAATTCTTTTTTTTTTTTTTCATTCTTTTTTTTTTTTTTATTGTTGGGGATTCATTGAGGGTACAATAAGCCAGTTACACTGATTGCAATTGTTAGGTAAAGTCCCTCTTGCAATCATGTCTTGCCCCCATAAAGTGTGACACACACCAAGGCCCCACCCACCTCCCTCCTTCCCTCTTTCTGTTTCCCCCCCATAACCATAATTGTCATTAATTGTCCTCATATCAAAATTGAGTACATAGGATTCATGCTTCTCCATTCTTGTGATGCTTTACTAAGAATAATGTCTTCCACGTCCATCCAGGTTAATACGAAGGATGTAAAGTCTCCATTTTTTTTAATGGCTGAATAGTATTCCATGGTATACATATACCACAGCTTGTTAATCCATTCCTGGGTTGGTGGGCATTTAGGCTGTTTCCACATTTTGGCGATTGTAAATTGAGCTGCAATAAACAGTCTAGTACAAGTGTCCTTATGATAAAAGGATTTTTTTCCTTCTGGGTAGATGCCCAGTAATGGGATTGCAGGATCAAATGGGAGGTCTAGCTTGAGTGCTTTCAGGTTTCTCCATACTTCCTTCCAGAAAGGTTGTAATTTGCAGTCCCACCAGCAGTGTAAAAGTGTTCCCTTCTCTCCACATCCACGCCAGCATCTGCAGTTTTGAGATTTTGTGATGTGGGCCATTCTCACTGGGGTTAGATGATATCTCAGGGTTGTTTTGATTTGCATTTCTCTAATATATAGAGATGATGAACATTTTTTCATGTGTTTGTTAGCCATTCGTCTATCGTCTTTAGAGAAAGTTCTATTCATGTCTCTTGCCCATTGATATAAGGGATTGTTGGCTTTTTTCATGTGGATTAATTTGAGTTCTCTATAGATCCTAGTTATCAAGCTTTTGTCTGATTGAAAATATGCAAATATCCTTTCTCATTGTGTAGGTTGTCTCTTTGCTTTGGTTATTGTCTCCTTAGCTGTACAGAAGCTTTTCAGTTTAATGAAGTCCCATTTGTTTATTTTTGTTGTTGTTGCAATTGCCATGGCAGTCTTCTTCATGAAGTCTTTCCCCAGGCCAATATCGTCCAGTGTTTTTCCTATGCTTTCTTGGAGGATTTTTATTGTTTCATGCCTTAAGTTTAAGTCCTTTATCCATCTTGAATCAATTTTTGTGAGTGGGGAAAGGTGTGGGTCCAGTTTCAGTCATTTACATGTAGACATCCAGTTCTCCCAATACCATTTATTGAATAGGAAGTCTTTCCCCCAAGGTATGTTCTTGTTTGGTTTATCAAAGATTAGGTGGTTGTAAAATGTTAGTTTCATTTCTTGGTTTTCAATTCGATTCCAAGTGTCTATGTCTCTGTTTTTGTGCCAGTACCATGCTGTCTTGACCACTATGGCTTTGTAGTACAGACTAAAATCTGGTATGCTGATGCCCCCAGCTTTATTTTTGTTACAGAGAACTGCCTTAGCTCTACGGGTTTTTTTCTGGTTCCATACAAAACGCAGAATCATTTTTTCCAAATCTTGAAAGTACGATGTTGGTATTTTGATAGGAATGGCATTGAATAGGTAGATTGCTTTGGGAAGTATGGACATTTTAACAATGTTGATTCTTCCCATCCATGAGCATGGTATGTTCTTCCATTTGTTAATATCCTCTGCTATTTCCTTTCTGAGGAGTTCATAGTTTTCTTTATAGAGATCCTTCACCTCCTTCGTTAGATATATTCCTAGGTATTTCATTTTCTTTGAGACTATGGTGAAGGGAGTTGTGTCCTTAATTAGCTTCTCATCTTGACTGTTATTGGTGTACACAAAGGCTACTGACTTGTGGACATTGATTTTATATCCTGAAACATTACTGTATTTTTTGATGACTTCTAGGAGTCTTGTGGTTGAGTCTTTGGGGTTCTCTAAGTATAAGATCATGTCGTCAGCAAAGAGGGAGAGTTTGACCTCCTCTGCTCCCATTTGGATTCCCTTTATTTCCTTGTCTTGCCTAATTGTATTGGCTAGAACTTCCAGCACTACGTTGAATAGTAAAGGTGACAGAGGACAACCTTCTGGTTCCAGTTCAAAGAGGAAAAGCTTTGAGTTTTACTCCATTCAGTAAAATATTGGCTGTGGGTTTGTCGTAGATAGCTTCAATCAGTTTTAGAAATGTGCCACCTATGCCTATACTCTTCAGTGTTCTAATTAGAAAAGGATGCTGGATTTTATCAAATGCTTTTTCTGCATCTATTGAGAGGATCATGTGATCTTTATTTTTGCCTCTGTTAATATGGTGGATAACGTTTATAGACTTGTGTATGTTAAACCAGCCTTGCATCCCTGGGATGAAGCCTACTTGATCATGATGAATGACTTTTTTGATGATAAGCTGTAATCTATTGGCTAGGATTTTGTTGAGAATTTTTGCGTCTATGTTCATGAGTGAGATTCGTCTAAAATTCTCCTTTTTGTTTGGGTCTTTTCCTGGTTTTGGTATCAGGGTGATGTTTGCTTCATAGAATGTGTTGGGGAAGATTCCTTCTTTCTCAATTTTTTGGAATAATTTCTGCAGTACGGAATAAGCTCTTCCTTGAAGGTTTGATAGAATTCTGGAGTGAAGCCATCTGGACCAGGGCATTTTTTGGTTGGAAGATTTTTTATTGTTTCTTTGATCTCAGTGCTTGAAATTGGTCTGTTCAGGAGCTCTATTTCTTCCTGGCTGAGTCTAGGGAGAGGGTGTGATTCCACATATTGATCCATTTCTTTCACATTGTCAAATTTCTGGGCATAGAGTTTCTGGTAGTATTCAGAGATGATCTCTTGTATCTCTGTGGGATCAGTTGTTATTTCCCCTTTATCATTTCTGATTGAGGTTACTAGAGATTTTACTTTTCTATTCCTCGTTAGTCTGGCTAATGGTTTATCTATTTTATTTATTTTTTCAAAAAACCAACTCCTTGTTTCATTAATTTTCTGAATGATTCTTTTGTTTTCAATTTCATTGATCTCTGATTTGATTTTGGATATTTCTTTTCTTCTATTGAGTTTAGGCTTAGATTGTTCTTCTTTTTCCAATTCCATAAGATCTCTTGTGAGATTGTTGATGTGCTCTCTTTCTGTTTTTCGAATGTAGGCATCTAAAGCGATGAATTTTCCTCTCAAAACTGCTTTTGCAGTATCCCACAGGTTTTGGTAGCTTGTGTCTTCATTGTTGTTCTGCTCAAGGAAGTTAATGATTTCCTGTTTTATTTCTTCCTTCACCCATCTGTTATTGAACAGAAGATTGTTTAGTTTCCATGCCTTTGGGTGGGGTCGAGCATTTTTGTTAGAGTTGAGTTCCACCTTTAGTGCCTTATGGTCTGAGAAGATACAAGGTAAAATTTCAATTTTTTGATTCTGTTGATATTTGTTTTGTGTCCCAGGATATGATCGATTTTGGAGAATGTTCCATGGGGTGATGAGAAGAATTTATGTTCTTTATCTTTGGGATGGAGTGTTCTATATGCGTCTATCAAGTACAGTTGTTCTAGGGTCTCATTTAAGTCTCTTATATCTGTGTTTAATTTCTGTTTAGAGGATCTGTCCTGTTCTGTAAGAGGAGTGTTAAGGTCCCCTGTTATTATGGTATTATCAGATATCATATTGCTCAGACTGAGTAAGGTCTGTTTCAAGAATCTGGGAGCATTTAAATTGGGTGCATAGATATTTAGAATTGAAATGTCTTCTTGTTGTATTTTTCCCTTGACCAATATAAAGTGTCCATCTTTGTCTTTTTTGACTTTAATTGCTTTAAATCCACATGTATCTGAAAATAAGATTGCAACTCCTCTTTTCTTCTGAATGCCATTTGCCTGAAAAATTGTCTTCCAACCCTTGACTCGGAGCTTGAATTTGTCTTTTGAAGCCAGGTGTGTTTCTTGCAGACAGCAAATGGATGGCTTGTGTTTTTTAATCCAGTCAACCAATCTATGTCTCTTCAGTGGGGAATTCAAGCCATTAACATTTATGGAGATAATTGATAAGTGTGGTAGTATTCTATTCGTCTTATTTTGTGAGAGTCCATTGCTTAGTTTTATCTTTTGCATCAGTGTGGAGGTTTGGTTCTGTCCTTTAATTTCTGAGTTCTTACTTTGCTGCTGATCCATTGTGGTGGTCAGTGTGCAGAACAGGTTGAAGTATTTCCTGTAGAGCTGGTCTTGTTGTGGTGAATTTCCTCAATGTTTGTATATCCATAAATGATTTGATTTCTCCATCAATTTTGAAGCTTAGCTTAGCAGGGTACAGAATTCTGGGCTGGAAATTGTTCTGTTTAAGTAGATTAAAGGTAGATGACCATTGTCTTCTTGCTTGAAAAGTTTCATTAGAGAAGTCTGCGGTCACTCTGATGGATTTGCCCCTGTAGGTCAACTGGTGCTTACTCCTGGCAGCTTGCAGAATCTTTTCTTTTGTCTTGACTTTGGACAGGTTCATCACAATGTGTCTTGGAGAAGCTCGGTTAGAGTTGAGGCGACCTGGGGTCTGATGGCCCTCTGAAAGCAGTGTGTCAGAATCTTTGGTGATATTTGGGAAATTTTCTTTTATAATATTCTCTAGTATGGCTTCTATTCCTCTGGGGCATTCTTCTTCCCCTTCTGGAATTCCTATAACTCATATGTTGGAACGCTTGATAAAGTCCCATAATTCTGACAGTGAACGTTCTGCTTTCTCTCTCTTCTTTTCTGCCTCTTTTACTATCTGAGTTATCTCAAAAACTCTGTCTTCTACCTTTGAAATTCTTTCTTCTGCATTGTCTAACCTGTTGCTGATACTTTCCATTGCATCTTTAAGTTCCGTAATTGACTGTTTCATTTCCTTCAGCTCTGCTATATCCTTTTTATATTCTTCATATCGTTCATCTCTGATTTGATTCTGTTGTTGGATTTCCTTTTGGTTATTTTCCACTTTATTAGCAGTTTCCTTCATTGTTTCCATCATTTCTTTCATTGTTTTCAACATGTGTATTCTAAATTCCCTGTCTGTCATTCCTAACATTTCTGTATAGATGGAATCCTCTGCAGTAGCTACCTCATGCTCCCTAGGCGGGGTTGTTCTGGACTGGTTCTTCATGTTTCCTGGAGTTTTCTGCTGATTCTTCCTCATGGGTGATTTCCTTTATCTGTTTCCTTGCCCTAATTTTCCTTTCACTTCCTCTTGCTCTTTAAGTTCTCGTGCCTGTGGACTAAGGGTTACAGGACCAGAAGGGTGAGAAGGTTTAAGAGCAAAAAAGGGATGAAAGAAAGGAGGACCGAGTGATAAAAAAAAAAAAAAGAAAAATAGAGAAAGGAGAGGGGGTGTCTTCTTTTGACAAAAAGAAGAGAGGCACAGAAAGAGGGAGACAGAGCAATATAGGTGTACAGTAGGGTACTTTGATACAACCTTAAAAAAAAAAAAACACCTTCTGGGGGTGCCCAGTTGGGTGGTTCCCTTGAGGTCAGCAGCTCTTTGCTAACCTGATCAGACACAGTACCCCACCTCCACCAAGTAGAGAGGAAAGGCAAAAATGCTATAAATCAAACCAAAACAAGTAAACAGAAAACTTTACGGGATAAAATTGGCTGGAAAAACCAAATAATAGCGGTAGAAACACTAACAAAAATGAAGTTCTAATTATTGAAATAGGCAGCAATGGGAAATTATAATTAAACTAGAAAAATTGAGAAAGAAAAAGGATCTGTATGGAAAAGGTTGAACTTAAAAAACAAAACAACAATCCACAACATCAAAATAAACAAAAAAAAAACCAAACCAAAAAAAAAAAAAAAAACACAACCAAAAACAAAGCAGTATGTATATGTTATTGAATATTGTCTGGGCAACACGTGGTCTTCTGGGGTATGAGATGTTAATCACAGTTCTGGTACGACTGGATGCTGCTAGTTTCTCAAACCCCAGCAGGTAGACACCCTAAATCTCTCTTCAGCCCACTTAAAAGGCACTTTGAACTTGTTCACTTACTGAGCAGAAGCTTTCTCAGGGAAGTGCTTGTCACTGGAATCCCTGCTGAAGTGGCTATCCACTTACCCTGTGTGTCAAAACTGGTCTCCCTCTGCCCCCGAGGGTTAGGGCTGCAAGGTGGCTCAGACCCCGCCCTTAGGCTACTTGGTCGCTGGGTTACCAGCTCCCACCCAATTCCAGCTCTGCGACCCTGAGAGCGGAGCTTGCCAGGGCAGATCGCTCACAAAGTCTGCCTATGACCCAGAGCCAAACACTATTAGCTCCGTCTGGCTCAGCAGCTCAGACTGGGGCCCTAGACAAAGGCCAAAGTTCTCCGCACTCCCGCTCAGGCTCTCCCCAAGGCAGTTCAGCTGAGTGCCAAGTCCAAAGACACCAAAACAGTTCACAGGTAAGGCCTTTCTGGTTTGCAGTCTCGCTGCTACTGAACTTACAGTTGTGGGCGGGTTTAGACGGATTGAACACACGCGACCACTTGCCGGTTTTCCACTGTTTTAGTCTTCCTCTTGGGGTCTAGAAGTCTCTCGCTGACTCCCTGTATCCTCTCAGGGGTGATGATAGGCAGATCCCACCAGCCAGAGATGCCTGGAGTCCTATATCCCCAGACTCACGGTGCCCAGATGCAAGGAAGCTGTTACTCGGCTGCCATCTTGCTCCGCCTCCTGGTAGTTTAGAATTCTTAACTCAGTAGTTTTCCTTGAGAAATTCTTAAAAGTTCTTATTTGAGATGTTATAATCTTCCTTTTATTTTCCTGTCTATATGCTAGTTTCTTTTTCTTTTTTTTTTGAGACAGAGTTTCACTCAGTTGCTCTGGGGTTGAGTGCCACGGCGTCATAACTCACAGCAACCTCAAACTCTTGGGCTCAAGTGATTCTCTTGCCTCAGCCTTCCAAGTAGCTGGGACTACAGGGGCCTGTCACAATGCCTGACTTTTTTTTAGAGTCAGGGTCTCGCTCTTCCTCAGGTTGGTCTCAAACTCCTGAGCTCAAGCAATCTGTCCACCTAGGCCTCCCAGAGTGCTGGGATTACAGGTGTGAGCCTCTGCGCCCAGCCCTATATACTGGGTTCTTGATGAGATGGCAAATAATATGAAGATATGTAATAAGGATATATTGCCTCCTTTTATAGAGAAGGAAATTGAGACTCAGTGAAACTAAGTAACTTGCCCAAGTCACACAGCAGAGCTGGGAATCCATCCAAAGCCTGGGCACATCCCCTTGTACAATGCTGTGGGTCACAAATATTTGTCTCCTTTACCCTGACATCTGCTATCACCTTGTACTACTAAGGTTGGAAGAAGATAGGACATCTGTGCCTTTGGCAGGCTGATTGTCTACTAATCACTACCATTTCTTTATTTTTTTATTATTAAATCATAGCTGTGTACATTAATGCAATCATGGGGCACCATACACTGGTTTTATAAACAGTTTGACACATTTTCATCACACTGGTTAACATAGCCTTCCTGGCATTTTCTTAGTTATTGGGTTAAGACATTTATATTCTACATTTGCTAAGTTTCACATGTACCCTTGTAAGATGCACCACAGGTGTAATCCCACCAATCACCCTCCCTCCGCCCATCCTCCCCCCTCCCCTCCCTCTCCCCCTTCCCCCTATTCTTAGGTTATAACTGGGTTATAGCTTTCACATGAAAGCCATAAATTAGTTTCATAGTAGGGCTGAGTACATTGGATACTTTCTCTTCCATTCTTGAGATACTTTACTAAGAAGAATATGTTCCAGCTCCATCCATGTAAACATGAAAGAGGTAAAGTCTCCATCTTTCTTTAAGGCTGCATAATATTCCATGGTGTACATACACCACAATTTATTAATCCATTCGTGGATCGATGGGCACTTGGGCTTTTTCCATGACTTACCAATTATGAATTGGGCTGCAATAAACATTCTGGTACAAATAACTACCATTTCTTAAATGCTTACTATGTGCTTGCCAGACCCAGTGCTGGATACCCATAGCTTGGTGTCAAGTAATCCTGGTAACAATATGATGCTGATATTATTAGCCACATTTTTCAAGTTGAGGAGAGTAAGGTGGAGCAAATAGATATTCAAGGTCAGAAAGGTAGAAGAAATGGCAGAATTGGGCCACTCGGCTAGGTCTCTGTTACACCAAAAGCTTTATTCTTTCTAAAAATATCATATTGTCTTTAGAAGGAGAAAATGCCAAATGTTTTAACAACATGATGTCATCTCCCATGGGACTCTGGTTAAATAGCCACACCTATGTTACTACTAGGAAGCAGAATGATGATAGAAATGTTTATAATGATCATGAAAATTCAACTTAGATGTGCCTTTGGGAGCACCCCCCTGGCTCAAACCCAAACAGAACCTTTTGTAATTTTTGACCTTTAACCCCTGGTTAAAGTCCTAGCCCCTACTGTGTTTTAGCTCAGAGATAATGGAAAAGTTGATTGGCATCCACGTGAATAATTGATAGTCTTCACAGAAGGGTTGAGTTAAAGAGTATGGACTATGAAGTTGGGTGGGCTGGAGTTCAAATCTTGGCTTTTCTACTTAGGAGTTGTGTGATCTTGGGTGAGTTATTTGACTTCTGTGAGCCTAAGTTTTTCCATCCATGAAATGGGGATAATTAATAATGACTTCCATATTGAGTACTTGTGGTGATTGATTTAATCCATTCAAACCTCTCAAAATAATGCTACTGTATTCCATGGTATACATATACCACAATTTATTAATCCATTCATGGGTTGGGTAGTAAAGTATCTCAAGAATGGAGGAAAAAGTATCCAATGTACTCAGTACTTCTATGAAACCAACTTACATTTACTCACACTTTCTTATGAAAGATAGAACACAACTATAGAGTGGGCGTGGGGAGGTTTGATAGACAGAGGGTAAAAGGTGGGACCACACCTACGGAGCATATTCAAGGGTACAAGTCAAATCTGTCAAGTGTAGAACATGTCTTAACACAATGATCAAGTAAATGAAGCAAAAGCTATGGTGATTGGTTTGATGTAACCACGTCAGATTGTATAAAAAAATCAACACATTGTACCCCACATATGCTAAATGTATTCATGATCTATGTGTATATGACTTAATAAAAAAAATAAAATGAGAATTACAGGGAAAAATGCTACTGTAAACACTTAATATAAGCTATTATTATTATTGAGTTATAATGATAAACAAGTAGAGCATTGAATCGGGCTAAGCTTCAGGGCCCAGGGTTTTTTATTGTGGGTGATTAAAAATATGCACATTTGTGATGCTTTGTAATCTTTAAACAAAATCCCTTAGATATTGCTGCCAGATGTCCCCTTTCTCTGTATGAGTAGGGAGTACTCCATACTCTCTAGGCTTGGCAAGGGGTGGGGAGATGAATGACTTATTCAGAGTCACATTTGTTCTTTCCTTCCCTCCTTCTTTCCCTTATTCCCTCTTCCCCCCTTCCTTCCTTTTTTTCTTTTATATTCTTTTGTTTTCCTTTTCCCTCCCTCCCATCCTTCCTTTCCCCACCTTCCTCCCTTCTTCTTCCCTCCCTCTCCCTTTCTTCCTTCCTTCTTTCCTTTCCTTTCCCTTCTCTTTCTTTCTATTGAAAGATAATAATTGTACATATTTATGGGAATACTATGATGTTTTGATATATGTATACTTTATAAAAAGATTATTAAGCTAACATATCCATCACCTTACCTACTTATCTTTTTCCCTCCACCCGCTCTTTCTTGGGGCAGAACCTGATGGACGGCTTATTTGAGCCCTGTGTTAAATGACATTTTCCCCATGGTCTTTTCAGGTTCCAAGGAAGCTTGGAGAACAGAGACTTCTAAAAGTCCTATTGAAAGCAACACTTCCTCTCCATTGCAAAGGCCCAACATGACTACTCCTTTTGGCTTATGTTGAGATGGTGAATTGGCACCGTTAGAGTTTGGGTCTTATGTAAATCACGATTAGGGTGGCAGCTGTGCTGGTATGAAGGTGATTAGCTTTTAAGCCCTCTGGACTGTTCTGTCTTCATAGACAACCACCTATAGTGAGATTGGTGTCTGAAATAAAGGGTATTTTTCCTAGTTCACAGAGAAATCAGGCATTCTGCTATTTTTTCTTTTAGAATTATCCAGTTATTCTTGGGAGTTTTCTTTCCATGTTTCCAAGAATTTGCCATAGTTATAGCTTTGATTTGTTTCTGTCAAAATCAAAACATTAAATGGCACATTTTAAGAAGTAACAAAATTTTTTGGCAGTATAACTGGATGGGGAAATTACCTGGTCTTTAGTCTGAAGTAGACTTCAGCTAAAATGCTTCTGCTGACAGCGTAGCATGGCTGAGCTTGGCCAAGGGTTCAGGGATGTGTGGACACCAACTGCAAAGTGTGTATGAGGGTTTGGTGTTTCACGTTGAAGAAAAGGACCTGGCCCTGGAGGGGAGTGGAGTGACAAAGGTCTGTCCCTGCCTCTGACATTCGTCCTTGGTGTGATATCACTGAAGTAACTCTTCCTCTGGGCCTTTCATTGATTCGCCTATAAATGAGGGTGTTAGACTAGATGGTCTCAAAGATCCCTTTCATTTCTGGAATTCTAGAATTTTATGAGTTCTGCTTTTTGTAGCGTTGCAGCCCATTTGAAAACCATATTCTTCCATTTAAGCCCACTAGAGGGCGATATGTCCCAGGTCTTGGCCTTGCCCCTGGCCTGAGATGCCTCATCACTGTACTAAGTACCTTGAAAGAGAGTCATGACCCAGTCCCTGCCTTCCAGGGGAGATAGATGAAAAAGGACACTATTTAAACTGTCCCTTGGATCTGCATTTGACCAGAGGTCTTCACATCCATTGTTTCTTTGATCTGACATCAGTTTCCTAGGCCACGTGGCTGGCTTCCCATTTCATAGTACAGGGAACCAAGGTTCAAGGAATTGATAGGACTTGCCTTGAACTACATGGGTTTTCAGTGACAAACTCAAGACCTTAGCTCCTCATCCTTGGTGTGTCCCTTTGGGCTTTTTCCTGTAGACCTCAAGAGGTTGCCACTGTTTCTAAGAGGTTTCTATCAATTTAAGAAGATAATTTATACATGAGTTTGAGTAGGGCAAACTATGAAATCATGTTAGAGTCAGGGTAGAAGCTGAGTTGCAAGGGTAGACCAAAACTTATTTCCAATGAACCTCTTCTCTGGAGAAATGAATGTCTGTAAAATGTGGTGGCCAATAGGAACTATAATGATCTTGGTTCTGTGTTGAAGACAAACGAATTTACACTGGGTCATTTAAGCAGGTGTGGAATTTTTGAAAGGGTACTAGGAAGCTCTCAGAATCTCCAGGAGGGCTCAGGAGGGAGAATCTGAAATTATATAGCCAGAAATCATGACCAATCCCAAATGTGGGGACTTTTCTAGGAAAACACACATACACTGCCACAACTGCTTGACTCTTAGGATGTTTGGGACTGGGGGTCACTGTGGAAACTAATAATGATTGAGGACCTCCTGTGTGTTGTCCTGGTGTTGGGTATATATCCTATTTCATTTAATCCTGTTGGATCAGTATCATTATCCCTTATTTACTGATAAAGAGTACGGATGTGGGGAGTTTTATGACTTGTTTAATTAAACTCAGGCCTTTCTGAGATTTCAAAGTCTGGGTTCCAACAGAACAAGTGGATATGGACTTTGGGCTGGAGTTCGGGACTACCCGCAGTCCCTCGGGAGAGGAGGGACTTTCTTGATGTTTCTTACTGCCTATAATTCTTTTGATTTTTAGTAATGTGGAACAAAAAGGAATGTTAAATTCTCACTTTTTATTTATTTTATCCTCTTGTGCCTCTGGGTCTTCTGACAAGTAGAAATAGCCCCCGAGGAAGGAAATATTGCCCATCTAATGTGCTATAGGATTTGGCTCTCTTCAAATAAAAAAAAATTGGTGGAGTTGGAAGAAACCATGACATCGACTCATCCAGTTTGTTAGTTTATAAACTTGGAAACTGAGTGGGGAATTAGTTGCCCAAAGTCATGTAACTGTAGTAAGATGATAGTTTTCATTACATTCAACAAATGTTTAATGTTCTGTCCACCACTGGATAAAGTATAAGATAGATAACATCCCTGTTGCCAAGGAGCTTTATGTAAACAGAGACCTCAGAGGTAGCCTCCCTGTAGCCCTTAGCCCAAAGGTAATTTGGAAAAAAATACTTTTGGCTTCTTTTATTAATTTCAAAAAATAATAAAAATAAAATAGCAATATTATCCAATGGTAATTAAATAGAAAAAAGTTTAACTTTACCAGTTATCACAAATCTCAAATAAACAATTTTACTTTCTTATGAAATTGCAATATTTCGGGAAAAAAGACTGCCCAATGATAGTGAAGATATTTAGACTCCCCCAGTCTCATTACTAGTGATGTGAGTATAAATCAACCTTTGTGATGAAAAAAAAAGTTTGCAACATGTATCAAAACACTCTTGACCCAGAATTAACATCTTAGATTATCTTCTGGAAAAATAATTATGAATATATATGAAGATATATCTAATAAAGATCACAGTATGGTTTATAGTAAATAGAAAAATCTGGAAATAGCCTAAAATGTTCAACATCTTATTGATTATGTGAAGCATGCTGTAGCCACTCTACCAGTTAGGAGTAGATTTGGCCGTGAATAACAGAAAACCTAAGATAACAGTGATTAAAACATACATGGATTTACTTTTTTCGTTTTTTTTTTTTTTTTTAACATACTGATTTTATATATGTGTATGTGCACATATATACATATACACATATAATTCTTTATTTATTTTTTGATGGAAAGAACACTTAAAGTCCACCCTCTTAGCAAATTTCATGTATACAATATAGTGTTGTTAACGATAGTTACGAGGCTGTGGCTGTACTTTATTTATTTATTTTTTTTAATTTTTTTTATTAAATCATAACTGTATACAATGATATGATTATGGGGCATCATACACTCACTTCATAAACCATTTGACACATTTTTATCACAGTGGTTAACATAGCCTTTCCGGATTTACTTTTTTCTATGTGAGCTTTCTCTACCTGGGCTTAAATGGAAAGGATATGGTTTTCAAATGGGCTACAAAAGCAGAACTCACAGAAGGCAGGAATTCCAGAAGTGAAAGGGATCTTTGAGACCAGTTAGTTTAACGTCCTCATTTATAGGTGGAACAATGCAAGGCCCAGGAGAGAGGTAACTTGCTTAAGGTCATTCCGAGGATGACAGGTTTGGTGTGGAAGAGCTGCATAGTCATTTGGAACCAAGGTTCTCTCTGCCTCTTTAGTATTGCTATTCTTAGTGTATGCACAACCAATGTGTCTGCCAGAGCTCTAGCTGGTGCAACTACGTTCTGTTATATATGGAAGAGAGGAACGGCAAAGCAAGCATCTCACTGGCCAGACGTTGGCTACATGTATCTGCAAAGAGACCTGGAAGGGTGGATTTTCAGCTGGGTATGTTGCTGATAGTTTTGGCATAAGTAGTAGATGAAAGAAAGTGGGTATTGGGCAATACATTTTCAAAAAAATTTGCTCACATATTCCTTAAAAGAATTTTGAAAAAAATTATCTACCACTTTGCATATTTTTTAATTGTCCTCGAACATTTTTTTAATCACAAGCGTATGTGGATATGAAAGATACAATTTGTAGTCCATTGTGAATATTGACATATACAAATAAAGCTATCATATTATCTTTTAAAATATATCCAATGGAATATAAATATCACTGTGATGTGAAGCTATCATCCTCTATCTAAAATATAAATAAGGAAGCTTATAAATAATTGAACATTTTCTATTATTTTTTTTTCCTGATTCTGTTTCCTCTGTAGGTTTTTCTAACACACTATGTATTTTTCTATGTGAAAGTTTTATTAATCATCTTACTGTACCTCTCAGCCACAATATGTGGCTATAAGATTCTGAAAGTTTTAAGTTTTGTCTAAATTATCATCATAACTATTAAAATTATGCAATTGATTAAAATAAAATAAACATAGCCTATGTTTTGACAAATACAAAACATAAAATAGATCTTTTAATGATAGGGATGAAGTTCTTAAAAACAAATTTATGTATCTACAAATAACACCTTAGTGTTAGAAAGGGTAGACATCACATTCCTGATTTTATTTTTATAGATGATGACAGAGAAAACCTATTTCCTAAGTAAATAAGTGGGAATGGAAGGAATTATTTAGAGCAATGCCACTCAATTCCCTGAACTCTTTTGAGGAATATATCACCAGTGGTCTGCCAGCAAACATTATTCCTAATGACCTTAAGAATGAAAACTCATTCCTTCAATTTTGTTAAAACAAAGAATTGGAAACCATATGACTTGCAAAAAGATTTTATCCAATCATTAGCTTCATTGATGATCTTAACATGGATACTGACTTTTTTTTTTTTTTTTGAGATAGTCTCACTTTGTCACCCTCCGTAGAGTGCTGTGGTGTCACAGCTCACAGCAATCTCAGACTCTTGGGCTCAGGTGATTCTCTTGCCTCAGTCTCCCTAGTAGTTGGGACTACAAGGACCCACCACAACACCTGCCTATCTTTTTGAGATGCTCAGGCTGTTCTCAAACCTGTGAGCTCAGGCAATCCACCCATCTTGGCCTCCCAAGTGCTGGGATTGCAGGCGTGAGCCACTGTGCCCAGCCCTGATATTTTGAATTGTCCCTGCATCATCATCATTGTCATTATTACATTATCATCATTATCATCATCTTCAGGATGGATGAGAAGTGTGCCTTTCTTCTGTAAGTGAGAAAAAGTGAAAAGTTTCAGCAGAGAGATCTGCAGTCATTCTAATATTCTTCCCTTTGTAGGTAATGGATTACTTATGTCTGGCTGCTTTCAGAATTTTCTCCTTCATATTAACTTTAGTGACGTTAATTATGATATGGCTGGGGATGTCTTATTTGGATTGAGTTGTGCTGGGGTTCTGAAACTGTCTGCTATCTGAATTTCAGAATGTCTCGGCATGTCTGGAAAATTCTCTTTCATAATTTCATGGAGAAGGGCCTCTGTGCCTAGCGAGGCCACTTCATCACTTTCAGGGATTCCAATGAAGCTGATATTAACCTTCTTCAAATTATCTCAGAGCTCTCTGAGAGAATGATCTGTTTTTGCTCTCCATCTTTGAGAGTTTGGGAGTGTTCAAAGGCTGTCTTCAATGTCAGAAATCCTTTCTTCTGCTTGCTCCACTCTGTTACTGAGGGCTTCTTCTGTATTTTTCAGATCTTTGAGGGCTGCCAATTCTTGCTTCTGTGCATCAAAATCTTTGGTGGTTTTGTCTTTAAATTCGTTAAATTCTTGAGACAACTTTTGAATTTCTCCTTGAATTTCTAATTCTGACTTTTGTATTGCTCCTCGAATTTCTAATTCCAATTTTTCCTCCATTCTATTAATCTTGTTTACAATCCAAATTCTGAATTCTATTTCTGACATCTCGGCCAGCTGTTTATGAATGGGATCTTCAGTTACATCTGCCATATCTTTCCTTGCCAGGGGAGCGGGGGTTGATCTATTGTGGTTATTCATGTTACCAGAGTTTTTCCGCTGATTCTGCCCCATGATTGTTTTACATTGTTTGATTTTTCCCCTGGAGCTTTGTCGAGGACCTGTACAGTGCTATAGTCTGAGAAACTGGGGACCTGTTTGGTGTGGTAGGGCTAAGTGGTTCTGTCTTGTTTTCAGCTGGTCTCTGTTTGACCTTAGTGAAACAGTTACTCTGGATTGAAGTCTCAGCTTTTGTTTGTATCCTTGGAGTTGCAGCTCGCCTCTGTGGGGTTGGTGTGCATTCTTCAACTTTCTCTCTTGGTGCAGCTCTAATCCACCAGGTTACTTGCTAAATTTCTGTCCTTTAACTCTCATTCTGGATGGGAGCAAAGTGACTTTGAAAGGGAAAGTGAGAAAGGGGTGAGCCCAAAGCCTGGCCTTACCCAAAGATGCATCACCAGGCAGTTAGTTTTAGGAACATGCTCAAATGGACACGAATAATCTACTCATCCATTTTCTTAAAATGATTCCTATCCAAATGACCCTTGCAATAACCCCTGGTTTGAAGATTGCTGGTGAGTCAATTAGCAGTTTGCCACATCTATATAATTATATGAAAAATCTTTATGTTTTACAATGCCACTGTCTCCCAGTAGGCACCATTGAAAATCTTATTGAGGGACAAACCAACATGAGCAGTATGATTTTATTTTTGTTATGTATGTATTTAAGAGGTTAATAACAAATGCCTTTCTCTAATTGTAGGAATTAGACATATTTTAAATTTTTCTTATAATCCAAACATCCTAGGTCTTAACAACATGTGAGGTCTTAACCATCCCTCCCTTCCTCTCTCCCTCCTTCCTTCTTTCCTTCTCTCCTTCCTTCCACCATTGAGTACATACTTAAAATTTAGAGTTATTTTACTTTTTAATTAATATACAGTATACATCAATTTTTAAGATGTATTTTTAATTTTTATCTTGGTTGTACCATTCAATTGATCTTGATGAATGCACATGAAGATACTGGACATTTCCATTGACCCAAAACATTTTCTCATATCTCTTCTTAGTCAATTTGCCCCCCAATACCCCAAATAACCACTGCTTTGACATCTTGGCTTTTCCAGATGGAATCATATAGTATCTACTTTTTCATGTTCAGCTTCTTTCACCTAGTGCAATATTCATGAGATAACATTTATGTTGTTTCATCTGTGCTTCATTTGGGGTTGACGTTTTCTCATGACTAGACTGGGGTTTTGAGTTTTGGGGAGGAAGACTATAGAGCTGTGTGCCATTGTCATCACATCATATCCAAAGTACATATCATCAAGGTGAGTTATCACTGATGATGTCAGATTGGAAGGCAGCCACGCTAGCCACTGTGCACCATGTGATGAAGCCAGGCTGGACCTCCTGGCTGAGTCTATCGGTCAGGTTTCTCTACTGTATTCTTTCCACGGTCTGCTCTTTGGAAGGTGGTCGTTGTGCTCTGCCCCACACTTAAGGAATTATGTAGCTGTGCTCTAGTTCCCGAGGGCACAGCAGCTACACACATTATTAGGAATTCTCTGGTATGGAATATTTGTCTCTGCCCCCCCCATTTGTTGACTGACTTACTCTTTTATGTATTTTATACCTTATGCTACTTTGTTTGGTTGCTCAAATTGTTCCAGCTTTGGCCATTGGCGGACCTTTTTTGGTTCCTGTGTGCCTTGGATATAACCCCACCACTTTGTTTTTTGAACATTTTCTTACTTTCTAGCACTACAAGATGGTCCAAGCTCATCTTGTGTGATTTTATGCTGTAGTCATGGAATCGGCAATTTTTTCTCCAAGAAGTCTGGTTCCTTTTATTGGCAAATAGTATTACAACTCAATATGTGGGTGCTGGGCTATGCATTTTGTTTTTATATTTACCTCTCTATCATACACAGGACAGCTCTGAAAGGCCATTTCTGAGTATTCATTTAAAATAGCACCTTATCCTCAATCAATCACTCTCTATGATGTAACAGAAAAATAGTTTTGGACTTATCACTGCATAAAATTATCTTCTTTTTTGATGGGGAGTGGAGTATTGGAATATTAATCTATGGTGACTAAGCCCATGTGTTTTCGTCCATGGCCATTCTTGCTTCTTGGCTGTCCAGCAGCTCCTCCATCAATAGCTGAGCTCAGGTGACTTGGACCACAGAGGGTCCCATGACGTGTGGAGACAATGCCCCTCTACTGATGACAATTAGACCATAATGGTTAAGAAAGGATATCACATTAATGATGTCTTGACTTAAATGGAAGAGGAACAGGAAGCCTCGCCACCCTCTCCTTTAAGCCTTGTCAGGGTGGAGATCAGGGCAGTGGAGACAGAGGTGTGTGTTTGCCATGCCAATCTTGCTTGTGTGGACTAAAGTCTGGATGGGGAGAGGCCTGTTTGCTAAGATGAGGGTCACCACAGGATGCTTCTGTGCTGAGAAGCCAGTGCCAATTAGGCAGAAGGTGGTGGTCCAGAGAAAAGGCTGCATTTTAAGAAGCACAGGGGCAGGGCTACAAAGACAGAGGTGGTGCAGCTTGTTGGGCAAGGGGCACTCTTGATTCTCAATGGCTCCTCTGTGGGAAGAAAGGCATCCAGGTGATTCCTGCATCTATCTTGGAGACATTAGACTCTGGTAGCAGCTCAGCATGGGTACCTTTGTCACAGGCCTGGTGGACAGACCCAGCAGAGCTTGCAGGGCCAGCCAAAGAGGAACACAGAAGTCCAGGTCAGGCCTGACATCCCTCAGCAGGCTCCTGTGAGGACCAGAGGCCACTGCATGGCTTGGAAGCCCTTTCTTCTACCAAATTGACATCCACTAACTTTCCTACTCACCCAGAACAGAGAAAAAGCAAACAGTGAATCTTTCCCCCAAGAACCCGAGACAGTTAAAAGAGACCATTACAAATAGAAATGACTGAGATAGGAGGTATTGCTAATTGGCAAATTAATGTTTCCTTCTCCGTTTTCTTTACTGCGGATTCCCCAGAGATTACAACAGTGCCTGGCACAGAGAAGGCATTCAATAAATGTTTGACTGAATGAACCAAAGGGACAAAAACCCATTTCAAGAGGCCAATTTGGGGGAAGAAAGGCAGTCCAATCCCATCTGGCTTTTTTTGGGTTTTGTTTTGAAAAATTGCTCTCCAAACCTTTATCCAAACTCCTCCCTCCTTCTCTTGTTACAAAACAAATGTTCCCATGGATATTAATGAATATAAACAGATGTCCTGAGACATAGGGCGACTACAGTGATTGTGGCAGGGAGAGGGGAGGAGGCAGGCTTTGTGTCCCTCATAGCATCTCGCTCAGCCCTCAGAAAAGCTTTCTCTGTGCTTTCTTTTTCTTTTTAAAAAATTATTATTATTATTTTTTAATTAAATCATAGCTGTGTACATTAATGCAATCATGGGGTACCATGTGCTGGTTTTATATGTAATTTGAAATATTTTCTTTTTTGGATGTCTTTGCTTTTTTTATTATTATTAAATCATAGCTGTGCACATTAATGTGATCATGGGGCACCATACACTGGTTTTATAGACCGTTGACACATTTTCATCACACTGGTTAACATAGCCTTCCTGGCATTTTCTTAGTTATTGTGTTAAGACATTTATATTCTACATTTACTAAGTTTCACATGTACCCTCTCTGTGCTTTCATTACTTGCCATGGTTTAAATAATTCACCAGTGTTAATTCTGAATTCAACAACAAAATTTCTATTCAGAATTCCTTTGACAACCTTTAGTGTTCATTGTTTAGGATAGTTCTTATTATTATTTTTCAAGAGGTTGTATGGTACAACAGGGAAGAGAATGAACTCTGCAGTAAGACTGATGGTCTGAAAATCCCACACTAACATTTGCCGGCATTGTGAACTCTGGAAAATTAATCTTGCTCAGGCTTAATTTCCTTTTTTTTTTTTATTGTTGGGGAATCATTGAGGGTACAACGAGGCAGGTTATACTGCTTGCGTTTTCTGGGTGAAGTCTCTCCATTAATAATGTCCCGCCCCCAAGAGGTGTGTCATACACCATGGCTGCACACCCGCCTCCCTCCTTCCCTCCCTCCCCTTTGCCATTGCCCCCTCCTCCACCATGTACTAGCATCAATTGTCCTCATATCAGAATTGAGGACATTGGATTCTTGCTTCTCCATTCTTGTGATGCTTTACTAAGAAGAATGTATTTTTACTCTATCCAAATTCATACAAAAGATGTAATGTCACCATCCTTTTTAGTGGCTGTATAGTATTCCACGGTATACGTATACCACAGAATGTTAATCCATTCTTGGGTTGGTTGGCATTTGGCAATTGTAAATTGAGCTGCAATAAACAGTCTAGTGCAAATGTCCTTATGGTAAAATGATTTTTTTCCTTCTGGGTTGAAGCCCAGTGATGGGATTGCAGGATCAAATGGGAGATCTACTCTGAGTTCTTTGAGGATTCTCCATGCTTCCTTCCAAAAGGGTTGTATTAGTTTGCAGTCCCACCAGCAGTGTAGAAGTGTTCCCTTCTCTCCACAACCACGCCAGCATGTGCAGCTTTGAGATTTTGTGATGTGGGCCATTCTCACTGGGTCAGGCTTAGTTTTTTGACTGAGCTCCACATGTCTCATACACATTGGTTCATTTTTTTTCCTCCATTCTTTTTACTTTCCGTGCTAGAGTTTGTATATTTTCTATTGAGTTGTCTTCTCCTTTGTCTATTCTGCTGTTAGCTCATCCAAGATGTTTAATTCAAATATAGTAGAACCTCCAAGCTGAGCACCTCCCTGTGTTGACTACCTTCTTAAGTTGACCTAATTTTCATAGATTGTATATGCACCCCATATCCAATCTACCAGTACAGTAGACCTAGTTCCTTATGCTGACAACGTCTGTATGTTGACCAGTTTGTTACAGTCCCTCAGGGGGTCAACTTACATAGGTTCTACTGTATATTTTTCACATCTTCTTGATTCTTTTTCTTAAAGCCTAATTCTCTTTTGAAATTCCTCATCTTTCCTAACTTTTGTTTTCTTAAATACAGTAAAATTGCCATTTTAGAGTTTTATATAACCTGACATTATCTGAATCATCTCTGAGTATGTTTCTGTTGTCTGTTTTTTATTTTCATCATGTCTCATGAGTTTTGTTTTTTTTTGTAAATCATAGCTGTGTACATTAGTGCAATCAAGGGGTACAATGTGCTGGTTTCATACACAATGTGAAATATTCTCATCAAACTGTTCAACGTAGCCTTCATCTCATTTTCTTAGTTATTGTATGTAGACATTTGTATTCTGCCTTTAGTAAGTTTTGCCTGTACACATTCTAAGATGCACAGTAGGTGTGGCCCAATCCATTACTCACCCTCCACCCTACCCTCCCCCCTCCCTTCCCTTTCCGTGGCCCTTTCCTCATAGTCTTGTGCTATAGTTGGTTTATAGCCTTCATGTGAAAGCTATAATTTAGCTTCATAGTAGGGCTGAGTACATTGGATACTTTTTTTTCCATTCCTGAGATACTTTGCTAAGAAGAATATGTTCCAGCTCCGTCCATGTAAACATGAAAGAGGTAAAGTCTCCATCTTTCTTTAAGGCTGCATAATATTCCATGGTATACATGTACGACAATTTGCTAGTTCATTTGTGGGTCGATGGGCACTTGGGCTTCTTCCATGACTTAGCAATTATGAATTGGGCTGCAATAAACATTCTGGTACAGATGTCTTTGTTACATTGTGATTTTTGGTCTTCTGGGTATAAACCTAGTAAAGGAATTATAGAATCGAATGGCAGGTCTATCTTTAGGTCTCTAAGTATTCTCCAAACATCCTCCCAGAA
Organism: Nycticebus coucang; assembly: GCF_027406575.1. NCBI lineage: Eukaryota > Metazoa > Chordata > Mammalia > Primates > Lorisidae > Nycticebus > Nycticebus coucang. The sequence goes on along the minus strand of NC_069781.1, from coordinate 23,186,527 downwards.
GGAACGTATTAGTGTGCATTCCCACCAGCAGTGTAGAAGTGTGCCCTTTTCTCCACATCCACGCCAGCAACTCTGGTTTTGGGATTTTGTTATGTGGGCTTCTCTTATTGGGGTTAGGTGATATCTCAAAGTAGTTTTGATTTGCATTTCTCTGATGATTAAGGATGGTGACATTTTTTCATGTGTTTGTAGATCGTGCGTCGATCTTCTTTAGGGAAGTTTCTCTTCAAGTCCCTTGTCCAACCTGAGATGGGATCACGTGTTCTTTTCTTGCTAATACATTTGAGTTCTCTGTGGATTCTGGTTATTAGACCTTTATCAGAGGTATAACCTGCAAATATTTTTTCCCATTCTGAGGGCTCTCTGCTTGCTTTACTTACTATGTTCTTGGCTGTGCAGAAGCTTTTTAGTTTGATCAGGTCCCAGTAGTGTATTTTTGATACTGCTTCAGTTGCCTGAGTCCTCCTCCTCATAAAATATTCACCCAGGCCAACTCCTTCAAGAGTATTCCCTGCACTTTCTTCAAGTATTTTTTATAGTTTTATGTCTTAAGTTTAAATCTTTTATTTAGTGAGAGTCTATGTTAGTTAATGGTGAAAAGTTGGGTCTGGTTTCAATGTTCTACAGGTTGCCAGCCAGTTCACCCAGCACCATTTGTTAAATAGGGAATCTTTTCCCCCCTGAATGTTTTTAATTGGCTTGTCAAAGATTAAATAACAGTAAGCAGCTGGATTCATCTCTTGGTTCTCTATTCTGTTCCAGATATCTACTTCTCTGTTTTTGTGCCAATACCATGCTGTTTTGATCACTATCGATTTATAGTACAGTCTCAGGTCTGGTAGAGTGATTCCTCCTACTGTATTTTTATTTCTGAGTAATGTTTTGGCTATTCGAGGTTTTTTTCTGATTCCATATAAAATGAAGTATTATTTTTTCAAGATCTTTAAAATATGACAATGGAGCTTTAATAGAAATTGCATTAAAATTATATATTGCTTTGGGTAGTACAGACATTTTAACAATGTTGATTCTTTCCAGCCATGAGCATGGTATGTTTTTCCATTTGTTAACATCTTCGTCTATTTCTTTTCTTAAAGTTTCATAGTTCTCTTTGTAGAGATCTTTCACGTCCTTTGTTATTTCATCTTCTTTGGCACTACTGTGAAAGGAATAGAGTCCTTGACTGTTTTTTCAGCTTGGTTATTGTTGGTATATATAAAGGGTAGAGATTTATTGGTGTTGATTTTGTAGCCTGAGACATTGCTGCTATTTATGGGTGTTGATTGTAGCCTGAGACATTGCTGTATTCCTTGATCACTTCTAAAAGTTTTGTAGTAGAATCTCTAGTGTTTTCCAGATATACGATCATATCATCTGCAAAGAGTGAAAGTTTGATCTCTTCTGACCCTATGTAGATACCCTTGATCGCCTTTTCTTCCCTAATTACAATGGCTAAAACTTCCATTACAATGTTAAAGAGCAGTGGAGACAATGGGCACTGGTTCCTGATCTAAGTGGAAATGATTTCAATTTAACTCCATTCCATATGGTATTGGCTGTGGGTTTGCTGTAGATGGCCTCTATTAGTTTAAGAAATGTTCCTTCTATACCAATTTTCTTAAGTGTTCTGATCATGAAGGGATGCTGAATATTATCAAAAGCTTTTTCTGCATCAAATGAAAGAATCATATGGTCCTTATTTATTAGTTTGTTTATGTGCTGAATTACATTTATAGATTTATGTATATCGAACCAGCCTTGAGACTCTGGGATAAATCCCACTTGGTCGTGTTGTATACTTTTTTTGATGTGTTGTTGGATTCTGTTTCTTAGGATCTTGTTGAGTATTTTAGCATCAATATTCATTAGTGATATTAGTCTATAATTTTCTTTTCTTGTTGGATCTTTCCCTGGTTTGGGGATCAAGGTGATGTTTGTTTTGGAGAATGTGTTGGGTAATATTCCTTCTTTTTCTATATTTTGGAAGAAGTTTAGTGATATAGGTACTAGTTCTTCTTTAAAGGTTTGGTAGAATTCTGATGTAAAGCCATCTGGTCCTGAGCTTTTCTTTTTAGGGAGATTTTGTATAGTTGATGCTATTTCAGAACTTGATATAGGCCTGTTCAACATTTCCACTTCATTCTGGCTAAGTCTTGGTAGGTGGCGTGCTTCCAGGTATTGGTGGATTTCTTTCAGATTTTCATGTTTCTAAGAGTAGAGTTTCTTGTAGTATTCATTAAGGATTTTTTGAATTTCTGAGGGGTCTGTTGTTATTTCATTATTACCATTTCTGACTGATGAAATTAGAGATTTTACTCTTTTTTTCCTGGTTAGGTTGGCCAAAGGTTTATCTCTTTTATTGATCTTTTCAAAAAACCAACTTTTGGATTTATTGATCTATTGTGTAATTTTTTTGTTTTCAATTTCATTTAATTCTGCTCTGATTTTGGTTATTTCTTTTCTTCTGCTGGGTTTGGGGTTGGAGTGTTCTTCCTTTTCCAGTTGGTTGAGATGTCCCATTAAGTTGTTAACTTCCTCTCTTCCATTTTCTTGAGGAAGGCTTGCAGTGCTATAAATTTCCCTCTTAAGACTTCCTTTGCAGTTTCCAGAGGTTCTGCTAATTTGTGTCTTGATTATTGTTTTGTTCCAAAAATTTGGTGATTTCCTTCTTAATCTTGTCTATAATCCATCTATCCTTCAGCAAAAGGTTGTTTAGCTTCTGTGTTTTTGTATGGGTATGCAGGTTCCTGTTGTCATTGAGTTCAACTTTTATTCTATGATGGTCTGAGAAGATGTAAGTAATAATTTCTATTTTTAAAAATTTGCTGAAGTTAGATTTGTGGCCTAGGATGTGGTCGATTTTGGAGTATGTTCCAAATATGAGAGGAATGTGTATTCAGTTTGGTTTGGATGAAAGGTTCCATAGATGTCTGTTAAGTCCAGATGTTGAATGGTTAAGTTTAAATTTAAAATTTCTTTGCTTAGCTTCTTTTTTGGAGGATCTATCCAGCACCGCTAAAGGGGTGTTAAAATCTCCAACTACTAGTGAACTGGAGGAAATCAAGTTGCTCATGTCTGTTAGAGTTTCTCTTATAAATTGAGGTGCATTCTGGTTGGGTGCATAAATATTAATAATTGAAATCTCACCATATTGAGTATTACCTTTAACAAATATGAAGTGTCCATCCCTATCCTTCCTTATTTTGGTTGGTTTAAAGCTTATTGCGTCTGCGAATAGGATTGCAATGCCTGCTTTTTTCTGCTTTCCATTTGCCTAGAGTATAGATGACCATCCCTTCACCATGAGTCTATATTTGTCTTTTAATATAAGATGCGATTCTTGTATCAGCAGATATCTGGTTTGAGTTTTTGTATCCAGTCTGCCAACCTGTGCCTCTTTAGAGGACAATTTAAAGCATTCACATTAATTGAGAATATTGATAGGCCTTTCGAGAGTCCGGTGGACATTTTTAATCCTTTTGTGACTGTGGAAGTTGGAATTTGATCAAAATTTTCTGGGTGGGTTTACTTCTGTGGTGGAGGATTACGCAGGTCTTTATGGAAGATAGGTCTGAGAATATCCTGGAGAGCTGGTTTATTTGTGGCAAATTTGTTCAACATGTGAATGTCATTGAAGTATTTAATTTCTCCGTCATAAATGAAACTCAGTTTAGCTGGGTACAGGATCCTGGGTTGAAAGTTATTTTGTTTTAGGAGATTAAAAGTCGATGACCATCCTCTTTTAGCTTGAAAGGTTTCAGCGGAGAGATCTGCAGTTATTCTAATATTCTTTCCCTTGTAGGTGATGGTGTTCTTTCATCTGGCTGCTTTCAGAATTTTCTCCTTCATATTAACTTTAGTGAAATTGATTATGATGTGTCTGGGGGATGTCTTATTTGGGTTGAGTTGTGCTGGAGTTCTGAAACTGTCTGCTATCTGAATTTCAGAATCTCTTGGCATGTCTGGAAAGTTCTCCTTCATAATCTCATGGAGAAGAGACTCTGTGCCTTGTGAAGCCACTTCGTCACTTTTGGGGATCCCTATAAGATGAATATTGGTTTTCTTTGAATTATCCTAGAGCTCTCTGAGGGAGTGATCTGTTTTTGCCCTCCATTTGTCTTCCTCTTTGAGAGTTTGGGAGTATTTGAAAACTTTGTCTTCAATGTCAGAAATTCTTTCTTCTGCTTGCTCCATTCTATCACTAAGGGACTCTACTGTGTTTCTCAGAACTTTGAGGGCTGCAACTTGTTGTCTCAATGTATCAAAATCTTTGGTCACTTGGTCTTTGAATTTGTTGAATTCTTGAGATATCTTTTGGGTTACTGCTTGGAATTCTAATTCGATCTTATTTGCTATCCAGATTCTGAATTCGATTTCTGACATCTCAGCTATTTGTGCACGTGATCTTGTGCTGTGTCTGGCCCATCGATTCTTGGGGAAGTTGATCTACTCTGATTATTCATATTGCCAGAGTTTTTCTGTTGATTTTGCCTCATGATTGTTTTTCACCGTTGCCTCTGGCAATCCTCAGAGTTGGGGCGGTGTCTCTCCAAGATTAGACCCCAGTGGGATCACTCTATTGTTGCTGGATCTTTGTAGGGAGTGACCCTGTGTAGTTCCTGTGGGGATGCCCCAGCCAGGGAGTTCTGGTTGTGGAAGCAGCTCCGGAGTGTGACACACCCAGATCCAGCAACAGGGCAGGAGGTGGTGAGCATGGTTCTGGGAGTGCCTGGAGCCCAGTGACTTTTGCACAGAAAGCCCAAGGCTCCAGCAGTCTCTGGCCAGGAGAAGGGCTCTGCGCAGAGGCAGGGAGGGCTCCAGAGGGCACGTGGCTACCAGAGTTTCTGACCAGACGAGCAGACTGGTGTGGAGGCAGGGAGGCTACAGGAGATAGGACGCAGGGTTGCGCGGCTCCCGCAGTTCCTGGTCAGGGCATGCGGAGGCCCAGCAGGCATGGGTCACAGGTTGTGGGTTGGGGGTCGTTACGCAGCTCTTATGGAGGTCCAGGCATCCCTAAGCCCAGGAGTTTGAGGTTTCTATGAGCTGTGACGCCATGACACTCTACCCAGGGCTACAGCCTGAGGCTCTGGTGTGCCAAAACCGGTCTCACACTGTCCCTGAGGGTTAAGGCTTTAAGGAAGCTCAGTTCCTGCCTTTAGGCTGCTCAGTCACTAGGTTACTAGCTCCCACCCGATCCTGCTCTGCGACCCTAAAGATGGAGCTTGCTGAGGCAGTTCTCTCACAATGGCTTCCTGCGGCCCACAGCTGAACACTATTAGCTTCGTCCGGCTCAGCGGCTTAGTCTGGGGCCCTAAACAATGCCCAAAGTTCTCTGCACTCCTGCTAAAGCTCTTCCCAAGGCAGTTCAACTGAGTGCCAAGTCCAAAAACACCAAAACAGTTCACAGGTAAGGCCTTTCTGGTTTGCAGTCTCACTGCTGCTTGTACTTACACCTGCCAGCGGGATTAGGTGGATTGAACACAAGCAACCACTTGCCAGTTTTCCACTGTTATTGTCCTCCTCTTGGGGTCCAGAAGTCCCTGGCTGACTCCCTGTATCCTTGAAGGGATGATTTTAGGCAGATCCTAAAATCAGCCAATGATGCCTGGAATCTTATCTCCCCAGACTCACCTTGCCCAGTTGCAGGGAGGCTGTTACTCGTCTGCCATCTTACTCCACCCCCACCTCATGAGTTTTTGATCATATGCTGACTGTAGTGGATGGAAAATTGCAGAGGCCCTGCGTGATCCTCCAAAGATGGTTACATTTTCTTTTGAGAGGCAGATAAAATAATGTGATCACCCTGAAATTGTCATGATGCAATTTTAATCTTTATTAGAGCTTGTCTAGTTCAGGCTTTCTCTTATTCCTAGCACACAGCCTTTACTCTTAGCACCTAGTCCCTTTTTCTAACACATGGCCTTTGTGGAGAGTCAGTTGAAAGCCTAGGGTATTTCCTAAGGTTATCCACCTTGGCAGAGAAGGAATGCCAACCTCAGCCTCCCAGCACCATGCAGTTGCTAAATAATGAGCTCACCCTTTAGCTTCTAAGCTGCTACTTTCTGCTGGGTCTCTTGGAGTCTTGGTCTGTGCTTGGGCACCTTAGAAGTTGGTCTTGTATGGAATTTATATGCAGAGTTTAGGAGTCCTTCTTTTTATTTTCCTGTGATAATGTACCTCAAGTTCTCACCATTCAGCAGTCCATAATTCCAACCTCCATCCCCTCAGCCCAGTAGAAATTGCTGCTTTCTGTCAGGATTTTAGTTTTCCATACTGTGGGTTGGAAAATGACTTAATAAAATAAACAAGGGAGAATGTAGAGCTTGCCTCAATTGCTTTCTCTCTTTTAAAGATTGTAGTCCCTTTATTCCTGTCTTTCTTGGTTGCACACCAATGCTTTCATTCTTTTTCTCTGTTGAAGGAGACTTCCTTCCTTCCTTTCTTCTTTCCTTCCTTCCTTCCTCCATCTCTCTTTCCTTCCTCCCTCTTCCTCCCTCCCTCTCTCCTTCCCCCTCTCCCTCCCTTTTCTTTCTCTCTCTCTAAATAGAGAATGACACAGCAATTCTTTCAAACAGTATACTAAGTATATTATTATTATTATTATTATTTTGAGACAGAGTCTCACTATGTCTCCCTTGGTAGAATACCATGGGAGCTCACAGCAACCTCCAACTCTTGGGCTTAAGCGATTCTCTTGCCTCAGCCTCCTAGGTAGCTGGGACTACAGGTGCCTGCCACAGTGCCCAGCTATTTTTTGGTTGCAGTTGTCATTGCTGTTTAGTTGGTTTGAACCTGCCAACCTGGGTTTATGTGGCCGGCGCCCTACCCACTGAGCTATAGGCACCGCCCACTAGGTATATTATTTTGTGCACATTATCTAGCTTTAGTAATCACTTGCAGTAGGTGGGTGGTCTATTAGAAACCATTCTATCATGGCTGAAACCAATATCCATTGCCCTCATTTTTGAGGAATATTTTCAGAGTTCTAGATTGGTACGGTGTGTGTGTGTGTTTGTTTTGTCCTGGTACTTTAAAGATGTTATTCCACTTTTTTCTGCCTTCCATAGATTCTGTTGAAAAGTCAATTGTCAGCCTTACTATTGGTTCTCTGTCTTGTTCCTCTGATCATTTCTTTTTCTTTCTTTTTTTTTTTATTAAATCATAGCTGTGTACATTGATATAATCATGGGGCATCATTCACTAGCTTCACACACCATTTACCAAGTTTCACATATACCCTTGTAAGATGCACCGCTTGTGTAATCCCACCAATTCCCTTCCCTCCACCCCCACCCCCTCCCTCCCCTCCCTTTCCCCCTTCCCCCTATTCTTAGGTTGTAACTGGGTTATAGCTTTCATGTGAAACCCTAAATTAGTTTCATAGTAGGGCTGAGTACATTGGGTACTTTTTCTTCCATTCTTGAGATACTTTACTAAGAAGAATATGCTCCAGCTCCATCCATGTAAATATGAAAGAGGTAAAGTCTCCATCTTTCTTTAAGGCTGCATAATATTCCATGGTGTACATATACCACAATTTATTAATCCATTCGTGGATCGATGGGCACTTGGGTTTCTTACATGATTTAGCAATTATGAATTGGGCTGAAATAAACATTCTGGTACAAATATCTTTGTTATGATGTGATTTTAGGTCTTCTGGGTATATGCCCAGTAGAGGGATTACAGGATTGAATGGCAGATCTATTTTTAGATCTCTAAGTGTTCTCCATATCTCTTTCCAAAAGGAATGTATTAATTTGCATTCCCACCAGCAGTGCAAAAGTGTTCCCTTTTCTCCACATCTGCACCAACATCTCTGGTCTTGGGATTTTGTGATATAGGCTAGTCTCACTGGAGTTAGATGGTATCTCAGAGTAGTTTTGATTTGCATTTCTCTGATGATTAAAGATGATGAGCATTTTTTCATATGTCTGAAGGCCATGCGCCTATCTTCTTCAGAGAAGTTTCTCTTCAAATCCCTTGCCCAGCCTGTGATGGGATCCCTTGTTCTATTCTTGCTAATGCATTTGAGTTCTCTGTGGATTCTGGTTATTAAACCTTTGTTGGAGACATAACCTGCAAATATCTTCTCCCATTCTGAGGGCTGTTTGCCTGCTTTACTTACTGTGTTCTTGGCTGTGCAGAAGCTTTTTAGTTTGATCAAGTCCCAGTAGTGTCTTTTTGAAGCTGCTTCAATTGCCTGGGGAGTCCTCCTCATAAAATACTTGCCCAGACCGATTTCTTCCAGGGTTTTCTCTGCACTCTCCTCTAGTATTCTTATAGTTTCATGTCTTAAGTTTAAATCTTTGATCCAGTGAGAGTCTATCTTAGTTAATGGTGAAAGGTGTGGGTCCAGTTTCAGTCTTCTACAGGTTGCCAGCCAGTTCACCCAGCACCATTTGTTAAATAGGGAATCTTTTCCCCACTGAATGTTTTTAATTGGCTTGTCAAAGATTAAATAACAGTAAGTAGCTGGATTCATCTCTTGGTTCTCTATTCTGTTCCAGACATCTACTTCTCTGTTTTTATGCCAATACCATGCTGTTTTGATCACTATCAATTTGTACTATAGTCTGAGGTCTGGTAGCATAATTCCTCCTGCTTTGTTTCTATTTCTGAGTAATGTCTTGGCTATTTGAGGTTTTTTCTGATTCCATATAAAACAAAGTATTGTTTTTTCAAGATCTTTAAAGTATGACGGTGGAGCTTTAATAGGAATTGCATTGAAATTATATATTGCTTTGGGTAGTATGGACATTTTAACAATGTTGATTCTTCCCAGCCACGAGCATGGTATGTTTTTCCATTTGTTAACATTTTCAGCTATTTCTTTTCTTAGAGTTTCATAGTTCTCTTTATAGAGATCTTTCACGTCCTTTGTTAGATAAATTCCCAAATATTTCATCTTCTTTGGCACTATTGTGAATGGGAAACTGATAGAGACCATCTACAGCAAACCCACAGACAATATCATATTGAATAGCGTTAAATTGGAATCATTTCCACTCAGATCAGGAACCAGACAAGGCTGCCCATTGTCTCCATTGCTTTTTAACATTGTAATGGAAGTTTTAGCCACTGCAATTAGGGAAGAAAAGGCGATCAAGGGTATCCATATAGGGTCAGAAGAGATCAAACTTTTGCTCTTCACAGATGATATGATAATATATCTGGAAAACACTAGGGACTCTACTACAAAACTCTTAGAAGTGATCAAGGAATACAGCAGCGTCTCAGGTTACAAAATCAACATTCATAAATTGGTAGCCTTTATATATACCAACAATAGTCAAGTTGAAAAAACAGTTAAGGACTCTATCCTCTGATCATTTCTTAAGATTTTATTTTTGATTTTCATCTTTAGCATTTTAACTATGATCTTCATAGATGCATTTAAAAATATTTATTTGTCTAAAATTAAATGAGCTTTGGGATCTGGGGGTTGATAGTTGCCAGTTTTAAAAAATTCTTAGTCATTATCTCTTCAAACATTACTGATACCCTTTTGTCTCTCTCTCCTCTCTCTGACTATGATTATACATATTTTATACATGTGGTCTGAATCCAACACTCTGTACATATTTATCTTATACTGTGTTCTCTTTTTCTTTTGTTTTGTTCTTATTCTCTATGCTTAGGTCAGGTATTTTCTATAATATGTTTTCTATTTTGCTATTTTTCCTGTCTTTGCTGTGTCTAGTTTGCTCTTAAACCATTCAATATATTCTTAATTTCAGAATATTTTTTAGTTATAGAATATTCATTTGATTCTCTTCCATAGAAAGCAATTCTCTGTTAATATCTTCCTCTTTTTAACTGCTTTGCATATCTGTCTTTATTTTTTTTCAACTGCTTTGTCTACCTCTATCTTTGTTTTCTTCAACTATCACTTACAGCCATTTCGAGTTCCTACCTGATATTATCAATATCTACTTCCATTGTTTTTGTCTTGATTATCAATCATCTTTTGCAGCATTTAGAAACTTTTGTAATTTTAATTGTGTGACATAGAGGTGTCCCATGGGGACTCCAGATGATATCTTTCTCCAGATGGGGTTTCCTATTTTCTCTGTTAGATAGTTAGGGGAAGGATCATACTTCAACCTCATCAATGGTTGGGCAGGGTTGGTGTAGGGTTTCAGTTTTAGTAAAACCCAATTAATCTATAATTCATTCCTGTTCCTTAGTTGTGGCTTTTTTTTTTTTTTTTTGAGAAAGAGTCTCACTATGTCACCCTGGGTAGAGTGCCGTGGCATCACAGCTCACAGCTACCTCAAACTCTTAGGCTTAAGTGATTTTCTTGCCTCAGACTGCCATGTAGCTGGGACTACAGGTTCCCGCCACAACTCCCAGATATTTTTCTGTTGCAGTTGTCATTGTTGCTTAGCTGACCCGGGCTGAGTTTGAATCCACCAGCCTTGTGGTGTATGTGGCCGGTGCTGTAACCACTGTCCTACAGGTGCCGTGCTGGCTGTTTTGTTTTTGATTGAAAGCTTGGTCAATCTCTCCTGTGAGACTGTGGGGGTTTCAGTATTGTAGTTTGTTGGTTTGGGTTTTAGTTCATTAGCTTCACATTACCCATAACTTCAAACATTGGCAAATATCTTGATGACTTGTGCCTGAGGCAGCCTCCTTCCTTCTAATGAAACTTCTGCATACTATGATATTATGAGAGCTTTTCTCTGCTCTTTGGAAACCCCAGCCTAACTCTTCTGTCTTCTGCACTGCCTCAGAACTTAACACATTTTTCTTAGGGAATTCTGGGTACATTAAGGGCTACTTAAGTTTCCTATATGTATGATATACATGGTATAGATATACCTAAAATCAAGCTATGCATTGTGTTCTGCAATTTGCTTTTCTCAGTTTCACAACATATTATAGATATCTTTCTAGATCAATATCTATGGCTCTATCATATTTAAAAGAATAACTGCTTATAGTCTCTCTCTTTCTCTCTTCACACATGTAATAATTTTTACATTGATGAAACATTAGAGAATTTCACATTATCCACCATTATAGTACCATAAAGTGTATAACTCTGTAAATTCTTGAATGTTTATTTTTAACATAAACAATTAAAAATTTTTTTGAAAGTATTTACTCAGCACTGGTCATTGTACTAAGAGGTTTTACACATGTTGGATCATTTAATCCTCACAACATATCTATACAATAGCTGCTACCATCATCTCATTTTACAGATGAGAAAGACAGTGTAAGATAGGCTGAACAACTTGTCACACCACACACTTAGTGGCTGGCAGAATCTTATTTGAATTCAGATTATGTCTGTCTCTGGAACCAGAAAGCGTAAATGTTCTGCAATTTAAAATATGACAGAAATTTGAAGTATTCAAGATATGCACATTCTTACATACTCACAAATTGCTTTTCCAGTTGGCTTTTGACATGAGTGAGATGGTTAATCTTCTAGTAAAAGCCACCCAAAAGGAACATGTATTTTATTCCCTTGGCTTCTTGGACTCCCCCATACTAGTCATTAGTGATGCTTGTCAATTTTTCCAGATTTTTGCTTTCTTGGTATATAGTAGAATTGTATTTCAGCCAACTTTGAGTTCAGGGTGATGATATTATTTTCTTTGGCCAAAAATAATAGAACTAGAGGTGATGTACGTCAAACCCTGGGGACTCACACTGAACATGTAGTGTGAACCAGAGATAAACTCTGGTTGTGTTAAGCCATTGGGGTTTTGGTTCTGTTTTGTTAATGCAATGCAGACTGCAATGCAGTCTACTTTATCCTCTTGAGTACAGCTCAGTCTACATTCTCAATATGTTGTCTTGTAATTCTTTTCACTACACTGTTACTGTATTCAGTTTCCATAAGAATAAATATTATATCCTCCATTTTCTGGTCTTTTTCATTGCCACACTTCTGTCTTTTACATTCTTACTTATTTGTTATTGTTATGGTAAAGTTTTACTTCCTTCAGGAAACCTCTCCAGACTACCCAAATCTAAAGGTAAAATGTGTAATACAGGAGCTTTGAATGAGGCAGATCTAAATTTAAATCTCTTCTCTGACACTAGTGGATTGACTCTGGCTTGATAATTCGATGTCTTTGAAGTCTGTTACAATTGTTCAAGAATGTTAGATAAAGGAATGAATAAACCCCTACATTTTGGTGGCTTATCACAATAGAATTTCATTTCTCACAATGTGGTGGTGGTGAACATTCTGCTCTCACAATGGGAATCAGACGTAAAGAGTTTCTGTCAACTTGAACATGTGGCTTCCAGGCATCTCCTGAGTATGTCATAGAGAGAAGAGGGAATAAAGAATCACATTGAGTTTTTATGGGCAAGGTCTGGAAGTGACCCATGCCAGCTTCTTTTGGGCAGGACTCATACCTATTGTTATACCTAATTGCAAAGAAGTTTGGGAAACATCTGCTTGTATGAGCAGGAAGAAGACAATATGAGTTTTTTGAAGGCTTGCTAGTCTTTGCTACATGAAATTTCTTCTCTCTGCATATACAATATGTGGAGCATAAGTTCTATCTTGTGGGTGGTTGTGAGGATTGAATGAGAAGGTACATGGAAAGTATTAATGCAGTGCCTGGGATAGAGTAGGTGTTCAAAAATATTTAGTTTCACTATATTTTTAAATTTGGGCCTTTAATTTGAGTCTGATACACCAACTGCCTTTGTTTATAATGTGACTTTATCATGAGTTTTTCATGGAGCAGGGTGTGATGGCACACAAATAGTAGGTGTTTGTTACCTACTATTTGGTGGTTGATTGTCTTTGCTGAAACAAACAAAGGGTGTGGCCCACACTTTCTCCAAAAGTGCAGAAGCAATAGACATCAGATAGCTTATGCTAGTCCCAGTTCTGAGTAGAGAGAAGTGGTTTATTCTGAGCAGAATAATTATGGTGACATGTTAATTCTTTTTTGTATGATTGCTTGAAAAGAGCAGTGGATATTGCTCAAACTCCAAGACCACAGCAGCTGAGGAACGATGGGTGTGTGAGTTGAGGCTAGGGAGTAGGTGGGGACAATTTTCCCACAAGAGGAAATGCTACTCTTTGTTTAATGTTACCTCCCTACACACAGGAACCATTTCAACCATGAGTGAAGGGCTGGCAATTTGTTCAGTGGAGATAAAGGAAGTCCAGGCCCCAGCTCTCTTTGGTGGGGAATTTGAGATGCACAGAAATGACTATGGGTGATATCTCTTGGATTTTCTTCCTTTGTTTTCTTAAACAGGAAGCGAGAGCTTCCAGGGTGATATCAATGATGGTCAGCCCCATATTGGTCTTGAAAATTTGACCTCTTGTTCCTAGGTGGTCTGTAGACAAAAGGGGTTCTCTCTCTGCTCCACTTATTCCTGACCCTTTACCTCATTTATAGGATGGGAAGAGTGTTATCTCTCTTATAGCATTGTTGTAAGAGGCACATAAATAACATATTATATTAAGGGTACTGGCTTTCTACCCCTTGGACCAAGCTTGCTTACTCCCCTAGGGTCCCCTAGCTTTGAGAATACCATTACCTTGCACTCAATTGCTCAAGCAAGGATGCAAAGGAGAAGGCTCCTGGGTCAGAGGGAGCCTGATTCATGGACTACCCACCCTTCCCCCTCTTGCCTTCTCCAGTGAGGGATATTTGGCTTGTCTTTCTCTTTCCTAAAAGCCCAACTCCTATCTTCTTCCCCTCACCAAAATGTTGGAGAGGGCTGACTATCTCATTTCTGAAGAACCTGAGACCCAGAGGTGGCCAGTCCTGGTTGTGGGACAAGGCCAGGTGAGAACAAGCAGAAGTGAGAGAGGAAGTGTGAGTAAGCTAGGCTCTCAGGGAATGGCAGGGGAATCTCCCGTGGGTGCAGTGGGCTCTGTGAAGGTTCCCAGGATGTAAAGCTTCTTGCTGAGTCCTCTAAATGGACCACTTACTTGGAGAAGGGGTTTGTGTAGGCAGAGGCTGCAGGATGGACAACCCGGGAATGAAAGGATTGACAGAAGAGGAAGAAGTCAAGCCTCAGCCAGGACTGGATAGAAGCAGAGTCCCCAGAGGCCACTCCAAAGAGCCCCAAAGTGCCTGCATGTGAGCATAATCTCTCTAGAGGGAAACAATCAGCCCTCCCAGAGGTAGATTGAGAAGCAGAAGGGGACTCAATATCACCCTAACACATCTCGGTGGGTTTGCTCACAGAAGGGAGCAGCCACACTCCTTACCAATAAGTGCCAACAAACATCAGTTCCTTCCCCCTTCCTTTCCACCCTAATATCACAGGAATGCAACCAGGGATGAACAAGGGGCCACTGGGTGGAGAGTGCACCACATTCAGCTCCCTCTACCCAAACCTGCTGCAGCCAGAAGCACAACCTGGGCTCAGAGGTGAGGGGACAGAACTTTATGAGATGAGAATTAAAAACTAGATTGACAAAGTTACATCAATAGAAATGAGACTGAGCATTTAAACTAACTGAGAGGTAGTAGAATTGGACTAAGCCATATTCAGGGGTCTCATTACCCAGCAGCAAAGAAAGGTGAGACTGAGCATTAAAGTACCATGAATTTGAACAACAGTCATTTGTGGTTTATATACCAAGTCCAGAATTTATTAATCCTCCCAACTGTCCTGCAGATAGGTTGGAAATTAGGAAATTATTTTCAATTCCAAATGAAGAAATTGAGTCATTTGAGTGACTAAAGATTTCCCAGTTAGTGTGATAGCAGCACAGGCTTGAAAAAGCATAGAAATAGTAAAAAGGAGGGTGAATTGCTTTTATTTTCACCTCAGTCAATGACAACAAGTCACCCAAGTGCTAAGGCCTCCCAGCGGATTGGGTGTTAATGTTAGACACTCTTCCCCTTGACCTCCACAGTTCAATCCAGTATTAAGTCACGTGGGATCTATTTGCAAAACATACTCCACAATAATCCTTTCTCTTCAATCTACGTATTTAGACCACATCCCCATTTTCTCTTGCTTTGGATCATCCAAACAATCCTCCAACTAGTTTCCTTCTTTTTTTGCATCTCTTTATTCTTTTCAGTTCCTTTTGAGATAAAGATAAGGAAAATGCTATTATAAAGGAAAAACACAAGTAAGCCTCCAGGGCAGGAAGCACACTAGAAGAAAGCAAAATCCCAGGAGTGCCATCTTGCTTAACAATGGACTCTTATTACCCTCATAATGAAGCCCTAACTCAGGGAGTCTACAACCCAGCTCCACCTGCTGCCCTAGTCTTGCCTGCCATTGCTGTTCTATGCAGTCTCTCTCCCCAGGAAACTCATCTTCTTCCCTAAATATCCAACTACTCTCCTCGTTCCTGCATTTTTCAGTGTTCCCACAACTGGAATGCCTTCTTTTTTGTCTCAATAAAGCCTTCAAAATTCACCCTACACCCACCTGCATAGGTTTGCACACCTGTGCTGAGTTCTTACTGTAAGTCAGGTTGGTATAGTCATGTGACCTCAAGCAGCCCTTTTGCAAGGTGGCAGGGCAGGCAGTCTACACACATCTTACAGATGGCCCTGAGCTTGATTTCTAGACAGGTGAAGAAAGTCAGGGGAGGCTGCACTAGGACAAGGGAAGCTCTTGAGAGTTTCTCCCACATCATTGAATACATCGGCTTTGTTTTTACATGGTGGAAGCCCACCCTAACCAGGATGAATTTTGAAAGTCAGCCTGAGAAAACCCCTTTGAAGGGCTCAGCTCAGAGAGAGACTCATGGGCAGTACAGCATAACTCAGGAGCTGCTGTTTCTTTAGGTGAGCAACTTTGTCCTCCACTGGCTAGGTGTGTTGTATGGACAATGCATATCTATGCCTTTAAATGATGGAACCAGCTTACTTTTCACATGGCATCTTGGATTTAAGGTCAACTCATACATTCCTGGCAATAATAATCAAATGGAAAAAAAAAAGCCTCTTTTTTCTCCCTCAGGTGGTCTGAATTTGTATCAGTGTGTGGTTGTAGAATTCCCAAGCCTCTATGCCTTGTAGATTTCATTTCCTTTAAGGGCTGAGGTATCTCCATCACCTCTAAGAGAAATTAAGGTATTCATCCAAAAGTCCTTTAAAATTTTTAGCTTCTGTAGTGCCACTTTTTAAACCTTTTCAGGAGGGAAGAAGTGGGGTGGCTGAGTTCCCAAAGCCACATACAACCCTGAAATAGAGTTTCACTCTTCTTCCTGAGTCTGCACCAGGTAAAGAACATCTTTTGCTTGGTTCTCAAAGTTGACATTGCTAACTGTGAGACTCTTCTCTTATGAGCTAAATAAACCAGGGGTTCAAAGCTGCTTGTCTAATAATGTTTCCTTGATTTTTAAATGTAGTCCCTTCTAGAGTCTTGGTTTTGTCTACATGAAAAATTCTACGGCTATTTAGCCAGGCTGGGCCGCTTGCTCCTTTTAGGTTACTTTCAAAGACCTGGCCCTGGAGGCTCATCTACTCATGGCCTCTAGGGCCTGCTGCCTGCCTCTCCGCTCCTGCTCTCTGTTCTTCCGTCCTTACTCCAGCCCCAGGCCTAGCCACACTGTCCTCTTTGCTGTTCCTGTAACTTGCTGAGCTTCTTACCCCTTCAGGGCATTTGTACTTGTTCCCTCTGATTGGAATGCTCTCCCCTGCTCTCCCTAGGGCTGACTCCTTCCTTTCATTCAGTTCACCTTTCCCAAATACCTCCCCTGCCCAGTGGATCCCAAAGATGTTGCTCTCCCAGTATTCTTTATCACATTATCTTACTTTTTGTTCTTCATGGATGTTAGTAGAATCTTCATAGTTGACCACCTGCCTACATTGACTACCTCCTTAAGTTGGCCAGATTTTCATAGACTGGACATGCACCATAGGTACATACCAGTATAGTAGGCCTAGTACCTTATGTTGACCACCTACATACATTGACCAGTTTGCTATAACCTTTTGTGTGGTCAACTGTTTTATTATCCAAAATTATTTTGATTATCTCTTGATGGTTTCCTTTTTTGAGCTAAGACTTAAGCTCCACGAGGGCTAGGATTTTGCCTTCCTTGTGTCCTGCTAATATCATCAATGCCTTGGACAGTGTTAGCCTCAGTAAATGGTTATTGAATAAATGAACTTAATCCATTTTTTCAGACTGTTTCCTGCCTCCCCAGGAGTGTAAACATGTTCCTTATCAAATATTAGACACAATGTCAAAATACAAAGTCAGAGCAAGTTGCCCCAACTGAGGCAGTGACAGAGCACTCTTTCTAGTTAGGGCAGTGTCCCGTCACTCCACAGAGGCTGAAAAAATATTCTGTGGCCACCCAGAGCCCTGTGTAACTCAGTCTGAGAACCATTGTTCTATTCCAACACTTTAATTATACAGCTAGGAAGGCTAAGACTCAGACTAGGATGGAACATGTCCAGATCCAAACAGTGAACCTGGGACACAGAGAAACCTGGAACCCCATTTCCCTTACTCCTGTAGGTTGGGGATTTCAGTAGGGCTTCTCACTTCCTAGCAGTGTTATTTCCTGCATTCATTCATATACCCTTTAAGTAACTACTTATTAAATACATTTCAGGTTCTAGGCATCAAAAAGGGGGTTAATTATTTAAGCTTTAACCCAAAGGGTTATCTTTAGACAATGCCACTTAGTGTTTCTGGGTTTCTAGCCTTGACTTCTCATGTCTTCAGTCTGAATGTATCAGAACATGACCATCAGAGAGTGGCCACACATCTTCCCATTTGTTGTCTATATCTGCGAGTAACAGAAGATGTATATTCCTAAGTGTGCAATGAGTGCCTGTCATGGGACAGACATAGGACCAGCTTAGCCCCTGTGCTCAGAGACCTCATGGTCCAGAGAGTGAGGCCCATGTAAATGGCTCAGAGTGGATCAGCAGGCCTGCTGGGGAGCCAGAAAGAGAGACCAACCTGGCTGGCACATGTGCAGTCAGAAAAAAAATAATGAAAGAGGGAGCATTTCATCTGAGTCCTAAACAATGAGTAGGTCAGGGAAGGCTAGGGAGGGGAGGGGGCTGAAGAATGGGAAGAGCTGTGTGGATCATTGGAACATCCCATGGAAAGGGACTAAGTTATGCAATGATATTTTGAGGAAGATTCAAGTGGTTCGGAGTGGTCAGATGTTCTGGGAATACAGTACGGGGTCTGTGGAAGGAGGGCTCATGTGCTCTCACTCTAGTGCTGGGTTTTATCATATGGGAATTGGGATAGTTGAGGACAAAGATTCTTAGATCCAGTTTCCAAGTCAGTTTTATTCCTCTACTTGATTAACATCATACCTTGAGCCCCCAAAGCAAGGGCAAAAGCAGTGAGACTGCTCCATCCCCAAATGTGTAGGACTATGAGGCCACTGTGTGTGGGAAGAGCAAAGGAGTCATCAGTTGCTCTGTGTGCGTGTGTGTGTGCATGTATGTGTGTGCATACATGAATGTGTGTGGGTGTGGGGGTGGATCCACATGTGTGTATATACCTGCCTGGAGGATGTTGTAGAGTGAATGTTTGTATCCTCCCAAAATTTACAAATTGAGCTTAACCCCAAAATGATCAGATTAAGACATGGGGGTCTTTGGGAGGTGATTAGGTCATGGGGATAAACTCCCCATGAATGGGTTTACTGCCCTTTTAAAAGAGACCCCAGGGATCTCCCTTGCCTCTTCCACCACATGAGGACAACAGGGGAAAGAGGGTTATCTGTGAGCTGGAAAGTAGGCCTTTGCTAGAAACCCAATCTGCTGGCATTTGAATCTTAGACTTCCCAGCCTTCAGAACTGTGAAGAATAAATTTCTGTTATTTTTAAGCCACCCAAGCTATGGATGTCTGTTACAACAGCCTGCAGGGACTCAGACTCTCTACTAGCCCCTGAGGTCCTGGAGAGCAAGGGTCTTGTCTGTCTGTCCACTGCTGGCTCCCAAGCACCTAGGATAGTGCTGGGTATACGACATGCATGCAAAAGATTGTTTGGATGAATGCCTCATATTTAGTTTCTATTTGGAATTAGTGATTAATCTTAACAAAAAGCACCTGGCATATCATTGATCCACAGCGACAAAAGAGCTGCTGGCAATGGGAACAGAGGTATAGGGATGTCCATAGACTTCTGGTAACTTTCCTTTCCATCAGCATCTCGGAAAGAGCACTAATTTTTTTTTTTTATTAAATCATAGCTGTGTACATTGATACAATCATGGGGCATCATTCACTAGCTTCACAGACCATTAAAAGCACTGATTTTGGATCAGACACATCTGACCTCAAAGTCTGCACCTTCCACTCACTTTCTGGGTAAATCTGAGCGAGTTGTTCCCCTTCCCTCAGCTTTGAGTTTCCATTTGTAGTTTGTTATTGCAGCCTGAACAGACTAAAGCAGGGGCGGATATGAGTTTGTGTCCGTGGAGAGTGAATGTGTGTGTTTAGAGTGATTGTGTGTGTGTCTCTGTGTGCATGTGTGTATTGTGAGTCTGCAGTTGAAATGAGACAAGAGGAGGGCTGGCAGCCAATCCAGTGATGCAAGGAACACCTTTTCTGAGGTCCCACTTTGTTCTAGGACCTAGGGGTTTAATACTGATTTCATAAAACTAGCATCTTTGGCTGGAGAAGCACCTGGCAGCTTATCTCACTCTTTCTCCAGGATTTTTGCTTCACCCTTGTAGTAAAGTTTAAATTAACTTGCTTTGATGATTTTGAGTCCACATTGCAGGCTACACAAGATAGAAAGTGTGCTCACCATTAGCAGAAAAGAAAAACAAAAAAGTATATATAGACTCACCGACAAGAGCTGACTCAACCCATTTGTGAGCTGATACTCCCTAACAGAACTTTGACTTTCCTTCAAGACTCAGGCTCTCAGCAGGTGCCCCTGGCCATGCAGGTGGTGGAGCTGGGAGGCCTTAAGTTGCTTTCTACAGTTACTCAGCAGGTAAAGAGAAGACTGAAGAGCAGAACCCCAGTAGTTTGACCTCATATCCTTTGTTGAACTTTCCTTAAGGTTTACCGTCATAGTGGGGCTTCATTTGGAAAGATGCTCACTGCTTTGCTTTTTAATGGATTAGAGTGAAAATCTTTCTCTAAAAAAAAAAAAAAAATCTCCAAGGTCCCACATTTTCCTGAGATTCAGGTTTTAAAATGGTGTATGAAATCAAGTACTTGGAATGGTTTCTGTGTTGGAACTGGAAGATTCTGGGATTCTTAGGAAATTCAAGGTGCTTGAGTTCCAGCTCCCACTTCAAGAGAAAGACCAGTTGGTCTTCACTGGTTCATTCATTCACCAACTCCTAATTCTGGTTATGCTTCTTGCACCTGGGACTCATTGGGAGGCTGAGCTCTGGCCTCCTCATTATAAGACTGGGTCTTCTTGAGTTACTGGCCCTATTCACCTTCTGATTGCCAGAGCACCCACTATGTGCCATTGTTGAGCTACAAATAAAGAAGAAAATGACAAATCGCCTGCCTTCCTGGAATTTACACTATAGTGGGGAGTGATAGTTATAGATACTAAACATTTGACCACAATATGGCTACATAAAACAATAGGGAGGTATTAGTATATGCTCAGAAAAGGCCTCTAACCTAGTGGGTGGGTGGGGGATGGGGGTATCAGAAAATGCTGTAAATATCTCATCTGAGAACTAAATTAAGAGGAGTTGGCTAGGTGAAGAGGGTGTGTGTGTATTTAAGCATTAAAAACAGGGAAATATATATAAAATCAGAGCTAAGTGACTCTAGTGGACTGCAGGACAGTTGGCAAAGGGAGAATGGTGGGAGGTGAGGCCTGGGTGGGGAGGTGAGGCATAGGTGTGCATGAGCTGAATCACTCAGGGCCACACCTGGGAAGAGATGGAATTTATCCTAAGGGCAATGGGAGGTGTGCTACTGGAATAGTTCTGTTTCAGCCCAATCCCTAACTGCAGTGTGGGGGCCTCCTCAGAGGGGTCAGACTGCAGGGTAGAGATCTCTTTAAGAGGCCATTGTGGAGGCCGAACCTCAACTAGTATGGAGGCCACGGTGTTGCACTTGAAGCAGAATGGAGAGATAGTAAGAAGGGATTCCATTCAGACTCTGAAAAAATTTGCAGATTAGACTGCGAGTCTCTCCATGACAATGTCAAAGTCTTTTTCTTTTGTTAAACTGAAGCATAAATTATACAGATTTTAAGAAGTGCACTTGGTGAGTTTTGATAAATACATACATCTATGTGAGACATATCCCTATCAAGATAGAGAATATTTCTCTCATTCCAGAAAGGTCCCTAGAATTCCCCCCATCTCTTCAGCCACCCTCTGGCTCTCCCCTGCCCAGAGGAGACCACTATTCAAATTTTTATCATTGTGATGTCTGTCACTGTAGATTAGTTTAGCCTATTTTACAGCTTCACATATGGGGGATAATACAGTGTGCATTCTTTTGTGTCTTGCTTTTTCAGTCAACATTATGTTTTCCAGATTCATACATGTGATTGCATGCTATGTGGTCACCTGCTATGTGAATATACTGCAGTTTGTTTATCTGTTCTCTTGTTGATGGACATTTGGGTTGTTTCCAGCTTTCGGCTATTATGAATGTCTTTTCTATACGTTCTTTTTAGGGATACATATTTCAATTTCTCTTGAATACCCAGGAGTGGAATTACTGAGTCATAGGTAGATACATAAGGATAATTATAAGATACTAGCAACAGTTCTTTAATATGAATGTACCATATTACATTCCCTCTAGCAGTGTCTGAGAGTTCCAAATGCTCCTTGTCTTGGCCAACATTTGGTATTGTCAAGGCTTTTAATATTAGACACTCTAGTGGGTGTGCTGCGGTTTCTCATTGTGGTTTTATTTGCATTATCCTAATGACTAATGACCTTAAGTACTTTTTAGTGCGCTTGTCGGACATTTATATATCATGCTTGGTGACACATAGGTTTTGAGTCTCTGCCCATGTGTGTATTGGTTTGTCTGACTTTGCAGCTGAGTTGTAGGGGTTCTTTATATATTCTGCTGTCTAACTTAGTATTTTTTCTTTTATGGTTAGTGTTTCCTGTGTCCTGTCCAAAAGATCTTTGCCTATCTCAAGGTTGGGAAGATATGTTCTTTTACTTTTAGTTTTTATATTTGTGTCTATAATCCATTTCATATATCTATATATATATATATGATGTGACTTAGTGTTTTTGATATATATATCCAGTTACTCTTGTCCCATTTGTAGAAAGACCTTCCTTTCCCCTTTGAATTATTTATCCTTTTATCAAAAATCAATAGAAGATATAAATATAGGCGTATTCTTGGACTCTCTGTTTTATTCCACTGAAATATTTATCTATCCTGTGTCACTACCAAACTATCTCAATTGCCATAACTTTACCAAAGTCTTGAAATCAGGCAAAGTAAATTCTCCAACTATATTTTTCTTTCACAAGATTGTGTTGGCTATTCTAACTTCTTTGCAATTCATTACGCAGTCTGGAATCAACCCATTGATTTCTTTTAAAAAATTCTACAGGGATTTAGATGGTAATATACTTACTAATCAATAATAGGGAGAAATGACATTTTTTCTTACTTTAATTTTTTATTTTATTTTTTTCTTTTTTTATTGTTAAATCATAGCTGTGTACATTAGTGCAATCAAGGGGTACAATGTGCTGGTTTCATATACAATCTGATATATTCTCATCAAACTGTTCAATGTAGCCTTCATGGCAATTTCTTAGTTTTTGTATGTAGACATTTGTATTCTGCCTTTAGTAAGTTTCGCCTGTACCCATTCTAAGATGCACCGTAGGTGTGGTCCCACCCATTACTCTCCCTCCACCTGACCTCCCCACTCCCTTCCCCTTCCTTGCCTCTTTCCTCATAGTCTTGTGCTATAGTTGGGTTATAGTCTTCATGTGAAAGCTATAATTTAGCTTCATAGTAGGGCTGAGTACATTGGATACTTTTTCTTCCATTCCTGAGATACTTTGCTAAGAAGAATATGTTCCAGCTCCATCCATGTAAACATGAAAGAGGTAAAGTCTCCATCTTTCTTTAAGGCTGCATAATATTCCATGGTGTACACGTTCCATCATTTGCTAGTCCATTCGTGGGTCGATGGGCACTGAGGCTTCTTCCATGACTTAGCGATTATGAATTGGGCTGCAATAAACATTCTGGTACAGATGTCTTTGTTATATTGTGATTTTTGGTCTTCTGGGTATAAACCTAGTAAAGGAATTATAGGATCAAATGGCAGGTCTATTTTTAGGTCCCTAAGTATTCTCCAAACATCCTTCCAAGAGGAACATATTAGTGTGCATTCCCACCAGCAGTGTAGAAGTGTGCCCTTTCCTCCACATCCACGCCAACATCTCTGGTTTTGGGATTTTGTTATGTGGGCTACTCTTACTGGGGTTAGGTGATATCTCAAAGTAGTTTTGATTTGCATTTCTCTGATCATTAAGGATGATGAGCTTTTTTTCACGTGTTTGTAGATCATGTGTCTGTCTTCTTTAGAGAAGTTTCTCTTCAAGTCCCTTGCCCACCCTGAGATGGGATCACGTGTTCTTTTCTTGCTAATACGTTTGAGTTCTCTGTGATTCTGGTTATTAGACTTTTATCAGAGGTATAACCTGCAAATATTTTCTCCCATTCTGAGGGCTGTCTGCTTGTTTTACTTACTATGTTCTTGGCTATGCAGAGGCTTTTTAGTTTGATCAGGTCCCAGTAGTGTATTTTTGATACTGCTTCAATTGCCTGAGGAGTCGTCCTCATAAAATATTCACCCAGGCCGATTCCTTCAAGAGTTTTCCCAGCACTTTCTTGAAGTATTTTTATAGTTTCATGTCTTAATTTTAAATCTTTTATCCAGTGAGAGTCTATCTTAGTTAATGGTGAAAGGTGTGGGTCTAGTTTCAATCTTCTACAGGTTGCCAGCCAGTTCACCCAGCACCATTTGTTAAATGGGGAATCTTTTCCCCACTGAATGTTTTTTATTGGATTGTCAAAGATCAAATAATGGTAAGTAGCTGGATTCATATCTTGGTTCTCTATTCTGTTCCAGACATCTACTTCTCTGTTTTTGTGCCAATACCATGCTGTTTTGATCACTATCAATTTATAGTACAGTCTCAGGTCTGGTAGTGTGATTCCTCCTACTGTGTTTTTATTTCTGAGTAATGTTTTGGCTATTCGAGGTTTTTTCTGATTCCATATAAAATGAAGTATTATTTTTTTCAAGATCTTTAAAATATGACAATGGAGCTTTAATAGGGATTGCATTAAAATTATATATTGCTTTGGGTAGTATAGACATTTTAACAATGTTGATTCTTTCCAGCCATGAGCATGGTATATTTTTCCATTTGTTAACATCTTCAGCTATTTCTTTTCTTAAAGTTTCATAGTTCTCTTTGTAGAGATCTTTCACGTCCTTTGTTAGGTATACTCCCAAATAGTTCATCTTCTTTGGCACTACTGTGAAAGGAATAGAGTCCTTGACTGTTTTTTCGGCTTGGCTGTTGTTGGTATATATAAAGGGTAGAGATTTATTGGTGTTGATTTTGTAACCTAGACATTGCTGTATTCCTTGATCACTTCCAAAAGTTTTGTAGTAGAATCCCTAGTGTTTTCCAGATATACGATCATATCATCTGCAAAGAGTGAAAGTTTGATCTCTTCTGACCCTATGTGGACTTGGTCGCCTTTTCTTCCCTAATTGCAATGGCTAAAACTTCCATTACAATGTTAAAGAGCAGTGGCGACAATGGGCACTGGTTCCTGATCTAAGTGGAAATGATTTCAATTTAACTCCATTCAATACAATATTGGCTGTGGGTTTGCCATAGATGGACTCTATTAGTTTAAGAAATGTCCCTTCTATACCAATTTTCTTAAGTGTTCTGATCATGAAGGGATGCTGAATATTATCAAAAGCTTTTTCTGCATCAATTGAAAGAATCATATGGTCCTTATTTATTAGTTTGTTTATGTGCTGAATTACATTTATAGATTTATGTATGTTGAACCAGCCTTGGGACTGGGATAAATCCCACTTGGTTGTGTTGTATAATTTTCTTGATGTATTGTTGGATTCTGTTTCTTAGGATCTTGTTGAGTATTTTAGCATCAATATTCATTAGTGATATTAGTCTATAATTTCCTTTTCTTGTTGAGTCATTCCCTGGTTTGGGGATCAAGGTGATGTTTGTTTTGGAGAATGTGTTGGGTAATATTCCTTCTTTTCCTATATTTTGGAAGAGGTTTAGTAATATAAGTACTAGTTCTTCTTTAAAGGTTTGGTAGAATTCTGACATAAAGCCATCTGGTCCTGGGCTTTTCTATCTAGGGAGGTTTTGAATAGTTGATGCTATTTCAGAACTTGATATAGGCCAGTCCAACATTTCCACTTCATTCTGGCTAAGTCTTGGTAGGTGGCATACTTCCAGGTATTGGTGGATTTCTTTCAAATTTTCGTGTTTCTGAGAGTAGAGTTTCTTGTAGTATTCGTTAAGGATTTTTTGAATTTCTGAGGCGTCTGTTCTTATTTCATCATTACCATTTCTGATTGATGAAATTAGAGATTTTACTCTTTTTTTCCTGGTTAGGTTGGCCAAAGGTTTAGCTATTTTATTGATCTTTCGAAAAAACCAACTTTTGGATTTATTGATCTATTGTGTAATTCTTTTGTTTTCAATTTAATTTAATTCTGCTCTGATTTTGGTTATTTCTTTTCTTCTGCTGGGTTTGGGGTTGAGTGTTCTTCCTTTTCCAGTTGCTTGAGATGTCCCATTAAGTTATTAACTCCCTCTCTTTTCATTTTCTTGAGGAAGGCTTGCAGTGCTATAAATTTCCCTCTTAGGACTTCCTTTGCAATATTCCAGAGGTTCTTCTAATTCATGTCTTGATTGTTGTTTTGTTCCAAAAATTTGGTGATTTCCTTCTTAATCTTGTCTATAACCCATCTATCCTTCAGCATGAGGTTGTTTAGCTTCCATGTTTTTGTATGGGCATGCAGGTTCCTGTTGTCATTCAGTTCAACTTTTACTCTATGATGGTCTGAGAAGATGCAAGGAATAAGTTCTATTTTTTAAAATTTGCTGAGGTTAGATTTGTGGCCTAGGATGTGGTCAATTTTGGAGTGTGTTCTGTGGGTTGATGAGAAGAATGTGTATTCAGTTTTGTTGGGATGAAATGTTCTGTAGCTGTCTGTTAAATCCAGATGTTGAATGGTTAAGTTTAAATCTAAAATTTATTTGCTTAGCTTCTTTTTGGAGGATCTATACAGCACTGCTAAAGGGGTGTTAAAATCTCTAACTATCATGGTACTGGAGGAAATCAAGTTCTCATGTCTGTTAGAGTTTCTCTTATAAATTGAGGTGCATTCTGGTTGGGTGCATAAATATTAATAATTGAAATCTTATCATATTGAGTATTACCTTTACCAAATATGAAGTGTCCATTCTTATCCTTCCTTATTTTGGTTCATTTAAAGCCTATTGCATCTGTGAATAGGATTGCAATGCCTGCTTTTTTCTGCTTTCCATTTGCCTGGAGTATAGATGACCATCTCTTTACCTTGAGTCTATATTTGTCTTTTAATGTAAGATGCGGTTCTTGTGTGCAGCAGATATCTGGCTTGAGTTTTTGTATCCAGTCTGCCAACCTGTGCCTCTTTAGAGGACAATTTAAACCATTCACATTAATTGAGAATATTGATAGGCCTTTCAAGAGTCCGGTGGACATTTTTAATCCTTTTGTGACTGTGGAAGTTGGAATTTGATCAAAATTTTCTGGGTGGGTTTACTTCTGTGGTAGGGGATTACGCTGGTCTTTATGGAGGATAGGTCTGAGAATATCCTGGAGAGTGGTTTAGTTATGGCAAATTTGTTCAACATGTGAATGTCATTGAAGTATTTAATTTCTCCGTCATAAATGAAACTCAGTTTAGCTGGGTACAGGATCCTGGGTTGAAAGTTATTTTGTTTTAGGAGATTAAAAGTTGATGACCATCCTCCTTTAGCTTGAAAGGTTTCAGCAGAGAGATCTGCAGTTATTCTAATATTCTTTCCCTTGTAGGTGATGGTGTTCTTTCATCTGGCTGCTTTCAGAATTTTCTCCTTCATATTAACTTTAGTGAAATTGATTATGATGTGTCTGGGGGATGTCTTATTTGGGTTGAGTTGTGCTGGAGTTCTGAAACTGTCTGCTATCTGAATTTCAGAATCTCTTGGCATGTCTGGAAAGTTCTCCTTCATAATCTCATGGAGAAGAGACTCTGTTCCTTGTGAAGCCACTTCATCACTTTTGCGGATCCCTATAAGGTGAATATTAGTTTTCTTTGAATTATCCCAGAGCTCTCTGAGAGAGTGATATGTTTTTGTCCTCCATTTGTCTTCCTCTTTGAGAGTTTGAGAGTATTCAAAAGCTTTGTTTTCAATGTCATAAATCCTTTCTTCTGCTTGCTCCATTCTGTTACTGAGGGATTCTACTGTGTTTCTCAGATCTTTGAGGGCTGCAACTTCTTGTCTCAATGGATCAAAATCTTTGGTCATTTGGTCTTTGAATTTGTTGAGTTCTTGAAATATCTTTTGGGTTACTGGTTGGAATTCTAATTCGATCTTATTTGCTATCCAGATTCTGAATTCGATTTCTGACCTCTCAGCTATTTGTTTATGCATGGAATCTTGTGCTGTGTCTGCCCCATTGATCCTTGGTGGAGTAGATCTACTCTGATTATTCATATTGCCAGAGTTTTTCTGTTGATTTTGCCTCATGATTGTTTTTCACCTTTGCCTCTGGCTGTCCTCAGAGTTGGGGAGGTGTCTCTCCAAGATTAGACACCAGCGGGATCACTCTATTGTTGCTGGATGTTTGTAGGGAGTGACCCTGTGTAGTTCCTGTGGGGCTGCCCCAGCCAGGGAGTTCTGGTTGTGGAAGCAGCTCCGGAGTATGACACATCCAGATACAGCAACAGGGCGGGAGGTGATGCGTATGGTTCTGTGACTTTGGCACAGAGAGCCCAATGCTCCAGCAGTCTCTGGCCAGAGAAGGGCTCTGTGCAGAGGCAGGGAGGGCTCCAGAGTGCATGCGGCTACCAGAGTCCCTTGCTAGACTAGCAGGCTGGTGTGGAGGCAGGGAGGCTACAGGAGATAGGATGCAGGGTTGCACGGCTCCCACAGTTCCTGGTCAGGGCATGAGGAGGCCCGGCAGGCATGGGTCATGGGTCGCGGGTAAGGGGTCATGACGCAGCTCTTATGGAGGTCTGGGCAGCCCCAAGCCCAGGCGTTTGAGGTTGCTATGAGATGTCACGCCATGGCACTCTACCCAGGACAACAGCCCGAGGCTCCAGTATGCCAAAACTGGTCTCACTCTGTCCCTGAGGGTTAAGGCTGTAAGGAAGCTCAGTTCCCACCTTTAGGCTGCTCAGTCAGTAGGTTACTAGCTCCTGCCCTATCCTTGCTCTGCTACCCTAAGGGCAGATCTTGATGGGGCAGTTCTCTCAGAATGGATCCCTGCAGCCCACAGCTGAACACTATTAGCTCTGCTGGCTCAGAGGCTCAGTCTGGGGCCCTAGATAATACCCAAAGTTCTCCACACTCCTGCTCAAGCTCTCCCCAAGGCAGTTCAACTGAGTGCCAAGTCCACAAACACAGAAACAGTTCACAGGTAAGGGCTTTTAGGTTTGCAGTCTCACTGCTGCTTGTACTTACAGCTGCCAGCGGGATCAGGTGGATTGAACATATGCAACCACTTGCCAGTTTTCCAGTGTTTTTGTCCTCCTCTTGGGGTCCAGAAGTCCCTTGCTGACTCCCTGTATCCTCAGAGGGATGATTATAGGCAGATATCACCAGCCAGAGATGCCTGGAGTCTTATCTCCCCAGACTCACTGTGCCCTGTTGCAGGGAAGCTGTTGATCTGCCACCATGTTGGATTGTTCTGCTCGAGAAATGACATCTTAATAATATTGTGTTTATGGCAACCTAACCAAAAATAGAAAATTAAAGTCCCTAATATCATCAATCAGAAATGACAAAAGCAAAATAACAATAGACACCTCAGAAATGCAAAGAATCCTTAGTGAATACTACAAAAAACTTTATTCTCAGAAATATGAAAATCTGAAAGAATGACCGATACTTGGAAGCATGCCAACTTCCTAGACTTAATCAGAAAGAATTCGAAATGCTGAATAGACCTATATCAAGTCCTGAAATAGAATCAAGTATATGAAATCTCCCCCCCCAAAAAAGAGTCTGGGACCAGATGGCTTCTCATCAGAATTCTACCAAATCTTTAAAGAGGAACTAGTACCTACATTACTTAATATTTTCCAAAACATCAAAAAGGAAGGAATACTTCCAGTACATTCTATGAAGCATATATCACCCTGATCCCCAAACCAGGAAAACACCCAGTAAGAAAAGAAAATTATAGACAAATATCTTTAATGAACATAGATTCAAAAATATTCAATAAGATCCTAGCAAACAGAATCCAGCAACACATCAAATGAATTATACCTCATGACCAAGTGGGTTTCATCCCAGAGTCTCAAGGTTGGTTCAATATATGTAACTCTATAAATATAGTACATTGCATAAACAAACTAAAAAACAAAGACCATATGATTCTCTCAATTGATGTAGAAAAAGCTTTTGACAATGTCCAGCATCCTTTCATGATCAGAACACTTAAGAATAGAAGGGACTTTTCTTAAACTAATAGATATTACGGACTTTTCTTAAACTAATCTACAACAAACCCACAGCCAATATCATATTGAATGGAGTAAAATTGAAAACATTTCCACTCAAATCAGGAACCAGGCAAGGTTGCCCATTGTCTCCACTGCTTTTTAACATTGTAATGGAAGTCTTAGCCATTGCAATCAGGCAAGAGAAGGCGATCAAGGGCATACAAATAGGGTCAGAGGTGGTCAAACTTTCACTCTTCACAGATGATTTGATTTTATACCTGGAAAAGTCCAGGGATTCAACCACAAAACTCTTACACGTGATCAAGGTATACAGTAGCGTCTCAGGATACAAAATCAATACCCATAAATCAGTAGCTTTTATATATACCAATAATAGTCAAGCTGAAAAAACAGTCAAGGACTCAATTCCCTTTACAGTTGTGCCAAAGAAGATGAAATATTTGGGAATTTACCTAAATTTACCTAATGATGCGAAAGATCTCTATAAAAAGAATTATGAAACTCTGAGAAAGGAAATAGCTGAAGATGTTAACAAATGGAAAAACATACCATACTCATGGCTGGGAAGAATCAACGTTATTAAAATGTCTGTATTACTCAAAGCAATTTACAAATTTAATGCAATCCCTATCAAAGCACCACTGTCATACTTTAAAGATCTGGAAAAAATAGTACTTCGTTTTATATAGAACCAGAAAAAACCTTGAATAACCAAGAAATTACTCAGAAATAAAAACAAATCAGGAGGAATCATGCTACCAGACTTTAAACTATACTGTAAATCTATAGTGATCAAAACATCATGGTACTGGCACAAACATAGAGAGGTAGATGTATGAAACAGAATTGAGAACCAAGAGATGAACCCAGACACTTGTCATTTGATCTTTGATAAGCCCATCAAAAATACTAATTGGGGGAAGATTCCCTATTTAACAAATGGTGCTGGGAGAACTGGCTGGCGACTTGTAGAAGACTAAAACTGGACCCACACCTTTCACCATTAACAAAAATTGACTCTCACAGGATAAAAAATTTAAACTTAAGACATGAAACTATAATGATTCTTGGAGAGAGTGCAGGAGAAACACTTGAAGAAATTGGCCTGGGAGAATACTTTATGAGCAGGACCCCCCCAGGCAATTGAAGCAACACCAAAACTACATTACTGGGATCTGATCAAACTAAAAAGCTTCTGCACAGCCAAGAACACAGTGAGTAAAGCAAGCAGACAGCCCTCAGAATGGGAGAGGATATTTGCAGGTTATGTTTCTGACAAAGGTTTGATAACCAGAATCCACAGAGAACTCAAACTTATTAATAAGAAAAGAACAAGTAATCTCATTTCATTGTGGACAAGGGAACAGAAGCCTCTCTGAAGAAGATAGGTGCATGGCCTACAGACACATGAAAAAATGGTCATCATCTTTAAACATCAGAGAAATGCAAATCAAAACCACTTTGAGATATCATTTAACTCCAGTGAGAGTGGCTCACATAACAAAATCTTCAAATTACAGATGTTGGTGTGGATGTGGAGACAAGGGAACACTTCTGCACTGCTGATGGGAGTGTAAGCTAATACATCCTTTTTGGAAAGAAGTATGGAGAATACTCAGGGATCTAAAAGTAGACCTGCTGTTTGATCCTGCAATTCCTCTACTAAGTGTATATCCAAAACACCAAAAATCACGTTATAACAAAGATATTTGCACCAGATTGTTCACTGCAGCTCAATTCATAATAGCCAAGTCGTGGAAGAATCCCAAGTGCCCATTGACCCCTGAATGGATTAAAAAATTGTGGTATATGTATACCATGGAATATTATGCATCCTTAAAAAAGATGGAGACTTTACCTCTTTTACATTTACATGGATGGAGCTGGAACATGTTTCTGACATGTTCTACTTAGAAAAGTATCTCAGGAATGGAAGAAAAAATATCCAATGTACTCAGTACTATTATGAAACCAATTTACAATCACTCACACTTTCATATGAACAATAGATCATAACTATGGCCCAGGAAGAAGGAGGGAGGAGGGGAGGATGGGAGGTGAGGGGAGAGGTCAGATTGAGGGTGAACAGTGAGATCACACCTCAATCACACCTATGGTGTGTAATGCAAGGGTACATGTTGGATCTATTAAGTATAGAGTATAAATGTCTTAACCCAATAATTAAGTAAACAAGATGAGGTATATATTAACTGGTGTGATGTAAGTGTTCCTAATTCTATATGAAATCAGCCCATTATACCCCATAAATGCATTAATGTATACATGAATATGTATTTATGTTTTAATAAAAAAAAGAAAAAAATTATATTGAGTTTAGCAATCCAAGAAGCAGTAGATTGATTTATTCTTTTATGTTTTCTTTAAGTTCTTCAAACATGGTTTAGTAAGTGTCAGTGTAGAGCAGCAGTTGGAAAACATTTTTTGGTAAAGGTCTAGTTAGTAAATATTTTAGGCTTCATGGCCAAGAAACAAAATCAAAGTTATTAGATTCTCATGTAACAAAAGAGAAAAAATTTTTCCACAATTTTTTATTGACAAATTTCAAAATATTGAGAACATTTTTTGGGTCTCCTTCTATTATCCTCTCTCTCAGTTCTCCACATCTTCACTAAATCTTTATTAAAGCTAAGGTTTACTTTCATCCCCAATCATTGTAACCCTCTGCTCTCAATTTAACTCTTTTTTCTAAGTATCACCCAATTGAAATTACTGAGTTAGAAGATAATTAAAATTCTTAAGTTCACCAAAATAAAAAATACACATGTATAGAGGAAGAAAAACTGTCGATGTACTTGGCTTTAAAAACATTGTTATTTTGAAATGGGCTGTAAGATACAATATATTTTAACATATTTTATTGCTTTAGTATATCTCAGGAACAGAATTAACATCTTTCACACAATATTTTTATTTATAGGTTTCAATTTTAACTTAAAATTTAAGACATTAATTTTTTTTCAAAGACTCACTATAGTCAAAAACTGTCAAGCAACTCAATGCACACAGTTACAGATGTATAATATCTGAATTTCTTCCTTTCAGGAGGCTGTTTTCTGATTGAGTATTCCTTCACTAAGCACATTTTCATTGTGTGCCTACACTATGCAAGACCTTAGGCAAAGGTGCTGGGATTCTGCAGTTAGAAGGCAAATGCAGTCCCTGCCTTATAAACACATTTAAAGAAACCCAAACTGATTCAAGGTAATATGAAAGAAGCAAAAAGAGACGCAGGGTTCAATGTAGCCAGGTCTGGGAAAGTCACCCTATGGAGATAATTAAGGAATTGGCTGACTTTGAATAACTATTGGGAACAGCATGGATAAGAGGGATGGTCTCAATAAGACATCTGAGACAGCAACATTTGTCATTTCAGGTAGTTTTGTGGCAATATGGGATCGAATTTCCTTTCATTCAATCTTAGAAGAGCTTCTGTATGTACCTGCTGAGCTGGAACTAATGCACATTGTGGCTGTTGAGCTGCATTAACTGCTGAACTGTCAGAACTGCTGCCTGAAATTGCGGGCAGAAGGGCCTGCGGTAAGTAGCTTTTGAAGATCTCCTGGGACCCAAATACTGTGACAGCCACACTGTAAGGAATTCAGACCAACTTGTTCTAAGGAGTTCAGATTCAGAGTTTCAGGACCCTAAACTTCTCTAACTAGAGGCTCATACATGAGCTGTAGAATTAGGAAGAGACCCCAGTTCATCTGGGGGATTGGTACTGGCCCTCAGCTCTCAACTACTTCATTTGGAGAGGCATGACACTCCAAATTCTAGGAGTACAGTGAAATCTTTCCAATCAATCTCCATTTCGGTTAATAGTCCTTTTTTTCATTTATTTTGGAATCATCATCCTCTCCCCGTTTAAGACCGCCATTATTTTTCATTCCTCAAATAAAGAAATCTTGCTTTTTTGATCTCTTTTCTCCTTTCCATTTGTTTCAGCATCTATTATGCCAAAAGTTCCCTTCTAAGATTGAGAATCCAGTTTATCAGAAAGGGAATATACACTCACACCAAGCCCTCTACTTTCTGTATCACGTTTACTTCACTCTTTCCATGAAAATCCTGCCCCGATTTTCTCTGTTCACAATAGACTGGGACGTAGCATGATGAGAACCTTCCCATGCAGTCTTTCCCCATTCGTCATCCCTCGAACTAGGCCTTTTTGTCTAATGTTTCTTAAAATTCTAAAACTTGTTGGTAGGCAAAACCCGTTTCTGACTGAACAGCTAGAAGAGATTGCCCTTTTGATGGTGGGTCAGTAAGATCATCAAGAGCTCTCATTTGCCGAGATTTTAATGTGAGATCATTAAAGTCCTCTTTTATTTCATCTACAGACAAATTTAGACTAATGCAAACCTCTCATGTCTCCATTCTGACACCTAGCATCTATTTCGCCTTCATTTTTGAAGAATAGTCTTACTCAAAAAAGAATTCTGTGTTGGTTTATTCTTTTCCTTTAGCAGTTTCAAGATGTTATTCTATTGTCTTTCTGTTGTGAAGGTAAAAGTTATTCCTATCACTCTTTTCCTGAATGTCACTATTTTTTTCTCTGTTGGCTTTTAAGATTTTACTCTTCATTCATTTGAGTAGGATGTGCTTTTGTTTAGTTTTCTTTCTTTTAAAAAGGTGAAAGATTTATACGATCTGCAGAGAAACCAGAGTATTGGTTTTCTTTGTTGACATGTGAAACTCAGTAAATGTAGAATATAACTGTCTTAACACAATAACTAAGAAAATGCCAGGAAGGCTATATTAACCAGTGTGATGAAAATGTGTCAGACTGTTTATAAAACCAATGTATGGTGCCCCATGATCACATTCATCTACACAGCTATGATTTAAAATTAATTAAAAAAATTTTATTCTCCTTGTAGCTTACTGTGTTTCATTTTTTTTTTTTTTAAATCAGAATTGAAAAATTTTGGCCATTATTTCTTTACATAATTATTTTCTGCTTTAATTTCTTTTTTGTCTCTTTCTGGAACCTTTTTAAACATTATGTTGAACTTGACATTGCCTCAGTTCACTGAGGCCCTTTCTGTTTCTTTCTTTTTGCCTTAGTCCAAGTAGTTTCTGTTAATCTGTTTCAAGGTTACCAATCATATTTTTGTCTGCATTGTACATTATGCTGTTTTGCCTGTCCAGTTTATTTTAAAAGTTTTCATATGGTATTTTTCATTGCTAGATTTTCTTTTGATAGTCTTTAGAGTTTCCAGGTATTTGCTAGGAGCCCCCAGATGTTCGCTTCTATCCATCTTTTATTTAAAACTGTAGACTTATTTAAAATAGCTACTGAAAAGTTTTTGTTTTCTAATTCCAACAGCTCTTCCATCTTTGGCTATGTTTCTGTTGATTTTTTTCTTCCTGTTATGTGTCCGATTTCTTGATTCTTTCTATGTGAATTCTTTCTAGTGATTTTTCTTTTTTTTCATTTTTTTCCTACTAAATCATAGCTGTGTACATTAATGCAATCATGGGGTACAATGTGCTGGTTTTACATACACTTTGAAATGCTTTCATCAAACTGGTCAGCATAGCCTTCACGGCATTTTCTTAGTTGTTGTGTTAAGACATTTATATTCTACACCTAGTAAATTGCACATGTACCCATGTAAGATGCACCATAGGTGTGCTCTAGTGATTTTTTTTTTTTTGTAGAGACAGAGTCTCACTTTATGGCCCTCGGCAGAGTGCCGTGGCCTCACGCAGCTCACAGCAACCTCCAACTCCTGGGCTTAAGCGATTCTCCTGCCTCAGCCTCCCGAGCAGCTGGGACCACAGGCGCCCGCCACAACGCCCGGCTATTTTTTGGTTGCAGTCTGGCCGGGGCCGGGTTTGAACCCGCCACCCTTGGCATATGGGGCCGGCGCCTTACCGACTGAGCCACAGGGGCCGCCCAACTGCTCTAGTGATTTTTTAATCACGTGTTGGATATTGTGGAAGCTGTGCTGTTGAGAGACTTGAATTTTTGTTGTTTTCTTTTGGAAAATATTGTTGTTGTTTTTTTTCCCCTGGAAGGCTTAATTCTATGAAGGCTTGTTTTTAGGTGCTAGTTGAGATGGGACTAATGCAGTGTAGTTCAGCCTACTCCTAAACATGAGTCCCCTGTTTCTAGCTTCTTAGCTAGATGCTTGGGGTTACAATGCTCTGGTTGTATTTTGGATAGTCATAATTCTGTCTTATCCCAGCAGTATATGACATCTGTTTTCTCCATTCTTAGCCCTCCTGAAGCTGTTTTCCTTAATGTCCTGCACATGTTTAGCATTCAACCAATGGGACCTGCAGAAGACTTCTGCAGCTTCTCTGCACAGCATCCTTCTTTCCTGTATCCTTTTCCATGAATTGTAGATATCTCAACAGTCCCCCAAGCCTGATACATGTTCCTTCTACTTTGTAAGTCTGCTGCTGTATCTTTGGGCTCCACTTTCCTGGGCCACAGTCTGGTAATTGTACAGGCAGAAAACTGAGGCAATATGGAATACATCATATCCATTCCTCTCCTCTGACAGTTCATAACCCTATGTTGTCTGTTTTCAATGACCAAACCAGTTGAATCATATATTTTGTCCAGTTTTATAGCTCTTACAACAGTTCTTTAGCAGTTGCTCTGTCATGACTATAATGGGCAGTCTCAATGCCTTCTTTTCCTTTTTTCTCAGAAGTTAGCCTAGAACCATGCATCTGAGATTAGTTGAATGAATCCACAATAATTTTGTTTTATGTTAGAGCAAAACATAGTTCCGGGGTTTCTGGCCACTTGGCATGGACTTTTCTCTACTGTCTCATGTGGAGCTTTATTTTCTTTTTCTTGTGCTTCTGAATTCAAGAGAAATTCATGCAACATACGCCTTTGCAGAAAGAAGTCTTAAATTTCCCATGAATGACTTTTTCTTCCCTCCTTTATGAAATTTACACCCACACTTGCAATGCAACCACATTTAACCTTTTGGAATTCACTTGGGGGTACTGTGGGGGAAGCACAGGGAAATGTCCACAGTTTTTCAGTATTATCTTCTTAGCTTCCTTCTTCCTTTAACAAATCCACAGAATACTTTCCAGAGCATCTATCTGGTAAAGTCAGGAGTTACTTTCCTGTTTTCTTGACTAATCCTAATGATTAGCCTGGTCCTCTTGGAGCAACTGTTGAGTGGCCTACATTCTGTTAAACTGATGATGAAATAATGATTTCTATTTAAGCCACTTCCTGGGAGTTGCTGCAAGGGGAAGTGGGGCTAGAAGATTGTGTTGAGGTCAGAAATATGAACCATGACAGGAAGGAGGACTCTGAAAGCTGAAATCTATTGCATGTGATATGTGCAGCATCAGTGAATTTCCTCAAGCTCCCTGAGCCTCACTTTCTTTATGTGTAAAATGGGAATAATAATACCTATCTTCTAGGTAGTTAAATGAATCCACAAGGGTAGAGTAACTGGCATTGTACTTGACCCCAGGGAAGTTTTCAATAATGATGAATATCCTTTCCTTTTCTTTTCTCTTCATTTTGCCTTTTCCCGTTCCCCCTTCTCACTCTCCTTTTTCTCCAGTGGAGAAAGAATTAGTGCAAGGTGTCCCAACATTGCCTTCCATAAGGAAAATGGGAAATTGCAGCCAAATGTACCTTTATTTACAAAATGTTCATTACAAAATTTTTTAAAGAGGTGACAAATTTTGTAAATTTGAGAATATTTTGTGAAATCTCATAATGAATATTTTGTAAATAAAGGTACACTTGGCAACAGTTTCCCGTTTTCCCTATGGATGGTGACTTTGTGACACTGTATATTTTATCATAGTGGTTAAGAGCACAGCTTTTGCAATCAGTCAAACCTTGGTTCAAATCTTGGCTCCACCTCTTTACCTTTGGGACTTTGGTGGAGTCACAGCACCCTTGCAGGCCCCTGTTTATTCATCTGTAAAAGGGAGGTGTCAGTTACTGACTGATGACATCACTGTGAGAATTGAATACAGGAAGAACAGCCCCCTAAGCCTGTTCGGTGCAGACCCTCAGGGCTCTCTGTCTCAGGGTCTCTGGAGGCATCCCAGACACGCTCCAGCAATGGCCACTTGGTCAGTCTGGTTTCCTTCCTCCCACTCCAAGCTCCTCTCTTCCTTCTTGTTGGGGAGGGTTGGTCTGGGGTGGAGATGTAGTGGAATCTGGATTTGTATGTTTCTGCAAAGACATAAATGATTAGAATGTGCTTTAGGGATTCAGGTTGGAGCTTCTCCTTCCGGTTTCCCCAACCTGTTTCCAGCCCCCACTAGAAGCCCATTTTGGCTCTGGGAGAGATCCCCAGGGGTAGGTAGGATTGGGAACTGGAAGACACACAGGGAGAGCATCCAGATATGGAACTCTGTTCCATAGTGTGTCCCACCACATTTATCAGAGTCAGCTTGATGCCCATTCCCAAGAGTGACTAAGACACTGTCTAAGGGAGGAAAGGCAGACAAAGAAAACAAGCCTGCTATGAGCAGTGGGGGGGTCTATGGGACCCATGCACGGGGCATTCAGGGAAGGGATCCTACACCAAAGACAAAAGAATAGCAGCTCACCCAGAGTGAAAAGTAGGCCTGTAAGTGTGAAATAATCATGGCTTGAATCAGCAATGCTGAGTGCAGTGTTTACTGGCTTTCAAGAAGGGAATGTTAGTTTGCAGTCCGACCAGTAGTGTAGAAGTGTTCCCTTCTCTCCACCTCCATGCCAGCATCTGCAGTAATGGGACTTTGTGATATGGGCTAATCTTATTGGAGTTAGGTGATATCATGAAGGGGTTTTGATTTGCATTTCTCTGATGATTAAAGACACATTCTTCTCAGTAAGGTATCTCAAAAATGGAAAAAGAAGTATCCAATGTACTCAGTACCATTATGAAACCAATATATAAACACTTCCCCACTTAATACAAATGATAAAACACAAATATAGTCTAGCATGGGTGGGGAGAGGACGGAGAGAGGTGGGAAGGCGGGGAGGGTGATTGGTGGGAGGACGGAGGATATTTGGTGGGGTCTCACCTAATGTAGACAATGCAAGGGTATATTTCAAAATTACTAAGAGAAACTTTTAAATGTTTTACTACAGAAAATAAGTGCGGTAATGGCTATATTAATCATTTTGATTTAAGCATTCCATACTGTATATCAAATAATTACATTTATTATTTTAATTAAAAATTACTAAAAAATAAAAAAAATTTTAAAAAAGAAGGGAATGCTAACAGCTTAAGAATTTTGTGAGCTGGTCAGTAAACACAGCCACAATAAAAATTAAATTACATAAATGTACATTTCTATAAATTATATTAAAACAGGTAGTGAATATTCAAAACTTACAACTTCCTAATTATCACTACATTTTACTATTATCTGTCCTCTTGAAGTTGTAAATTTCTCTTATGTCCACATGGCAGAAATACTATTTAATGGTGTGCTGCCACACATCTCTTAACTCCCCATTTAGTGACAACACATTGGTTCCTTGCAATTGGTTCATGGTAGAAATATTTACACCACAGGTATTGGCAAATGGTACAAATCTTTTGAGCTTGTTGTTAAACATTTATTAACATCTCACTGCCTATAGTGTGAGGGGTTGGGACACAGGACACCAGATGTAGCAGAGAGGTGGGTAGGGGCCGAATCAAGAAGGGATTGGGATGCTACATGCAAGGATTGATAGGTGATAGGAAGCACCTCTGGAATTTGAAAGCAAAAGACTATAATACCTTTCTTCTTCTTCTTCTTCTTATTTTTTTTTTTTAATAGAAACACCCTCTGGCTGCTGTCTAGCAGATAGACTGGGTTGGGCTTCACTGGAGGAAGGGAGATCAGTGAGGAGGCTATTGTCATAAAGAAGAAAAGAAGGGGTCTGATTTGAGACTCAGGAGTTGGCCTTAGTGATTAAATGTGAGGGAGGAGGGAGAGTAGCCAGTCTAAGATGACCCTGGGTTCTGTCTTGGAACACTTGGTGGAAGATGGTGATGCCTCTGAAGTGTGAATACCTATTAGCAGACGGATGGGCATGAGGGTGTCCTGCAGATCCCAAAGCATTAGGACCTTATTCCCTAATTCTTGCCTTGCATTAAATCCACAAACACATTTATTTTTTCTGCATATAATCCCAGGTTGGGGTCTCTTTGATCCTTTTGCCCATGGACTATACCTCTCAAGAAAGGTGTGGTGGGTCTGCAAACATAGTACTGGGATTGGACAGATCTGGCTGAGTACCTTATGATGGTTTCCTGCCTGAGCCTCAGTTTATCTTTCTGTAAAATGGGCATTCTCATTCAGATCCTGTTCTCTTCTCCAGGGAGTTCTTGGAAGAAGGGACACATGCTGGTGATTTTCCGTATCCTTTATGATGTGAGATTGTATTTACTAGTTCAAGGGCAACAACCAAGAGAGCTTCCTGGCACACAGGAAAGCAAAGTCTAGTTGGGTGTCATTCTTGAAAAATAAGAGGGAGTGCCAAGGGGAATGTTGGGTCTCCATGCAGTGGCTGCAGGAGGAAGGTTTCCGGGCTGAGAGCCTGGATGGAGCTGCAGGGACTAGGGGAGTAGTCATCAGCTCTGCCCACAGGGCCCCAGTCACCTCTTTGCTTTGGCTCAGAATCAGCTGGCAGGTGGCCAGTGCTCAGCCACCTTGTTCTTTGACCCTGAAGGTCCTTGTAATTAGCAATACCTGCTGAGTGAGTCACACCTGCTATCAGCCAGTAATTGTGCTGTGGAGTCACAAGTACATTTGTTAACTAAATCAAACACACCATGCAGAGTGGCCTCAGAGAGACCCTCCCTGAATCACTCATTTAGAAAGCAGCTCTTGTTTTTGTTCTCTATCTTCTCACCATGTTTGTTTCCTTTAGATCGCTTATCACAACATGTTATCGCATAGTAATGCCTTGATTGTACCACATAAGCCCTGGCCCCCAACTTCAATCCAGCATCCTAAAGGCTCAGCAAAACCAAAAGCCATGTTTATTTCACTCACAGCGCCCAGCATTGAAGGTGCTTACTAAGTATCCGTTGGGTGAATGAATAACCACATCTCCCGCCTATCATTTACTATTGCTTTAGCGTTGCTTCCTTAAATGTAGAAGAGAAGAAATACAGAAAAATCTTCAGGCCATTTTCTGACATAATGACAGCTGCTGTGTGCTGAGCCCTGCCCTGAGGACAGGCAGGTTCATGGGCACCTTCTCATTTTACCTTCAAGGGTGCCATGAGGAATGTAGTGCTATTCTTCCCATTTTGCAGATGAGAAAACTGAAGCTCACATAGTGTAATTCAGAGGTCTGAGGTCTGATAGCTGGAAAGTGGCAGGGCTGAGAATGAGCCTGGTTCCTTCTCTCATGTGCTTTGAAAACTGTGGTTTTCCACTCTGGCTGCACACTGGAATTACTTGGGAGCTATGCAAAATTACTGTTGTCCAGCTTCTGTGATTGGTGATTCTGATTTAATTGGTCTGGGGTATGGTTGAGATGCAGGGCTTTTTAATCTATCCCCACCCCACTTCCACCAATGGGTAGCCACATCAGGAACTATTGTTCTGCAAAGCACTGTGGTGACCATGGAGCCAGTCCAACATCTTTCCTGAGGGGGAAGCTCCAGGGGTACCTTGTAGTCCCCTGGGATGAATGCACAGCCTTAGGAGGGGAAGGTTCCTGATACAATGTCCCCTTACTCATTGGGCATGAGGATAATTCTGGCACTTCTTAGCTGGAATCCTAGACTTTTCAGGCTGGAAGTGAACTTAGAAATGCTCATAGAGG
This sequence comes from Nycticebus coucang, assembly GCF_027406575.1. Classification (NCBI taxonomy): domain Eukaryota; kingdom Metazoa; phylum Chordata; class Mammalia; order Primates; family Lorisidae; genus Nycticebus; species Nycticebus coucang. The sequence goes on along the minus strand of NC_069781.1, from coordinate 23,145,079 downwards.
CCAAATTGCAATGATTTGCCCAAGACTGTAATGGGTAAGAGGCAGGGATGTGGGTAAAGTTGAAAGGCAGAACAAGACAGTGGTAGAGAGGCTGATGGGTCCAAATCCAGGTTTATCAGTCTGGCTGTGTGGCTTTGGGTGAGTCACTGTGCCTCACTGAGCCTCATCTGCAAAATAGTCATGATGATTATGGCACCTACTCTCTAGGGTTCTGTGATGATAAAAGGAAATTGTGCTTGCTAAGTGCTTGGCATAGGGCAAGTGCTCAGATCTTTCTATGGTTGATAAAAGCAGAATAGAAAACATTGACAAAGTCAACATGGGTCTCTAGAAGGCAGCCTGGGTGGATGATGACAGGATCCTGGGGCTGGGGAAAGGGAAGGATCCCACATGATCCTGTGGTTTGTAGCTGGGGCTGAGGGCTAGGTGTGTCCAGTGGTGAGGCTCCCCAGTGTGGGCCTGGATGGGTTGACAGGATAATGGTAGCACCAGTATTTCTATTCCAGGAATCAGGAATGGGGCACGAAGCAGGACCAGGCATTCAAGAAAGGAGGACATCCCTGAAATCCTGTGGGGGTCAGAGTGTGCAATCAGTGGTCACCGCTTTGAATGGAAGACCCAGTCATACTATGAGGATTTGGTGGTCCATTCCTGGAATGCCCACCTCTGTAGGAAAAGATGTGGCTTATTGACGTGGAGCCAGGAAATCAGCCTTTGATTGAAGATTAAATGAGATGAGGCAGGAAAAGTGCTTACCACTATAAATGCCCCCCAAGTGGTAGCTCTTGTTACTCACTGTTGATAATAAACTGAGAGGTGGGTGCCTTTGTCCTCATTGAGTTGGAATCTTGGTTTAATGGAGTCATTTTGTGAGTGGACTTAATCTCCCAGGCCTATTGTATTGTGAAATAAGATGTATTGTGCAAAGAGTTGAGTTCAATGCCTGACACAGGCTAAGGACACAGGCAACACTAGCTGTAAGTGCTAATGTGAAGGCCCAGCATCAATCAGTCCGTGAGGGTGATGTATGTGGAATGAAGAGGGGGCTGCCAAGCCCCACCAAAGGGCATAGGGGCCGAGGGGGAACACAGATGCTGTCATGGAGGAATAGCTTGGTTCTGGTTATCTTTCCATTCCCTGTGCTGATGAGGCAAAATGTCTGCGTGCACTTATTTGAAACTTACATGCTACTAACATGTAATTATTGAGACCAGTTTCTAAACCGCAAATGGGAGGGACTTCATTAATCTTTCTTCTAGAGTCTCAGAAGGGGGAGCTGAGGGGAGCTGAGGCCTATAGACGTGTTTGGCCTGTGGCCTCACAATTTTCCAGCTTGGCCTACCTGGGCCTGAAACAGAGATCAGCCCGCTCGTGATCCACTGCACCTTCTACAGCTCCACCCTGGGATGTTGATACTGTGGTTTATGATGAGGATGGTAATGATGATGATGTGTGTGGGGTCAGGGGGTTGGAAGCAATGTAAACAGAGAGAGTTGTCAAAATATCTAACAACCAGTACAGTCTGAGCTTCAGTCGATCAGAATAAAACCTGTCCAACAAATCAGAACAGACAGCACCCCCGATGAGCTGGCCTCTGACTAAACACCGCATACCCCCTGCAGACGACTGGACAAACACGAGGTGAGTGCACTGGGTAGTTTTGTCTCTGTGCTCTGGCATTCCTAGGGATGGAGAATCCTTTTGAGAATTGATTGACGAAATTATCTTGGGTGACCTAGATTAGAAGATGATCAATATTTTTCTCTGGAGAACTAGCATGATCACTTTTGCTGATACTTGATTTTTTAAATATTTAGGGCAAATAATTCATTTCTCTCCACAAGTATAAAAAATGTTTTGTTCTATCACTCCCAGATCTAAATTTCAAGGTAATGTGAGAACTGCATTTCATAAGGACATCAATACCTTCCCCCGTTCCCCACTATTAGGAAAACTTTTGGCACCCACCCCCCGCCTTAATGTTTGATTTTGGCTACAACCAGAAGGTGCAAACAAATGACATATCTGACGTGTACCCCCTTTTGCCTCTCAGAAATGGCAATTTCATATCATACAGCCTAACACTGACTGAACACCAACGGGAACCCCGGCTACTGCTCTGGGAAATGGAATGGAAGGAGTTGAGCCCTTTTGAGTTTGGCTGATTGTTGTTTTTATGAAAGGCAGCAGGGTGTAGTGTCAGAGACTGACCTAGATCTAAATTCTGTCTCCATCAAGCAGTGCCACGGGTCTTTCTGGCCTCCCTATTTCAGGGTTGTTTGGTAGAGATTAAGCCACTGAACTATAGAGCCTTCTAATTCATAAAAGGAACCCTATAGTTTCTGTGTTTCCCTCCCTTTCCCTCATCTGATCTGAGTGGCACCGTCTGTGTGGTGTTTCAGTCAATTTGCTGTGAGACATATTATAACCTATGAAAATCAGCTATCATTTTGCGTTCAAGTATATAGGGAACTAAATGTATTTTTTTAAGTGCCCAAGAGCTTACCCTTGGACCATAATCAAGAAAGAAACATAATTGAACAGATTAACAAAAGAATTGACAAGGAGCCTTCAAATTCAATGCTAGTTTATTAAGTTACATGTGTTAAATTCATGAACACATACAAGGCTTCATTTACAGAGATTAGAATTCATACGGTCGTGCCCCGAAGACGTGGGAAGCATACCGTTAAGTACATATCTAACAACATACAATATGCATTTTACTTTGGGGTTGATGTTTTAACATAAAACATAAAATCAATAAAAGCACATGGGGCTTATTACTAAAACCACACAAACACCTACATTGGTTCATTCTGTACACCCCTGAAACTGAAAAGGGGGACAGTTACATGTTTTAATGACTTTAAGAATAAAATCACTTGATTAAGTTCAGCTGCTTTATTTACTCGAGGTTGTGTCTTTTCTATCTCCACATGCACACACATGAGAATAGCACTTGCCTGTCATGTTCCCTCTGCACTCTCTAGCATCTAGGTAAAGGCTATCACGTGACAGATGCTCACAGAAAGATGTGACTCACGGTTAAGTCTGCTGCCTCCTAACCCCGTGCTTGTTGTCAAGGGATACAGATTCTAGTCTAGACACTGCACCCAGCTACTGTTTGGCCTTGGGCCATTATTTATGTCACCTCTCTGAGCCTGGGTTTCTTCATCCTTGAAATGATGTAACTCAGAATAGATAGACGCAGATCCCATCATCTCTAAAGCCCCAGGACATTTCTCCATTGGCCAAGATCACAGAGTCATTTTGTGGTGGATCCTCTCTGAACAAGTGGGGAAATGATGGCTCCTCCAAGGATGGAAGCCACTGAAGTCTTGACAAGGATTTATTAAGGATAACATAGAATAATGATTATGATTAAGTAGAATTAATGATTAAATAGAATCCAGGGAAGTCAATTTAAAAATGGCCACATAATTGGGCGGCGCCTGTGGCTCAGTTGGTAAGGCGCCGGCCCCATATACCGAGGGTGGCAGGTTCAAACCCGGCCCCGGCTGAACTGCAACCAAAAAAAAAAAAATAGCCAGGCGTTGTGGCGGGCGCCTGTAGTCCTAGCTACTCTGGAGGCTGAGGTAAGAGAATCGCTTAAGCCCAGGAGTAGGAGTTTGCTGTGAGCTGTGTGATGCCATGGCACTCTACCGAGGGCCATAAAGTGAGACTCTGTCTCTACAAAAAAAAAAAAAAAAAAAAATGGCCACATAATCATAGATTTGGAAAAGACCTCAGAATTCCTTTGGCTCAATCCCTCCCACAAGTTCAACGAAGAAACCCTGGTGATAAGCTTGAATATCTTTACGGATTGAAAAATCACTAGCTGGAAAAATTCTGGTTTGGAGTAGAAAGTTCCTTCAGGTATCAAGCCAGAGAGATGTGACTCTGTAACTGCAGCTCTCTCCTCTGGGGAGGCATGGAAGAATCTCTTCCCTCCTTCCATGCTGCCCCATAGTTATGTGAAGATTCTCTCTCCAATTTCTCCTCCAGTCATTTAAATGAATGTTACTTGTTAAGAGTAGACAGAATTGGATGAGTCTGGGACCATGATTCAAGAAGACAGCATCTTAGCTGTAGGATGCCTTTAGTTCATTGTGTGGTCCTGGACAAGTAACTTCTCCTATCCAGGCTGGTGGTGATATTTCATCTTAAAATGGGGAGATAAATAGAGTGGGAGGCAAATGTACTACGGGGCTTGGGAAGTTGAAAATAAGTTGGTACAGTGTGGCAAGCATGGATATAGCTGCTGTCACCCACACTCCCATACTACTGGTGCAGAAGGATTCAAGGGGTTAACAGTTCACTGAATTATTTCTAGACCCAGCTGCCAATATGATGCAATGATGTTAGTGTCCAGGGTAATAATGTGTACTTAACAAAATTCTGCCAAAAATGACAAAACACTTCCAGGACTCTGTGCCTTAGGAGAGTAAAACAAAATCTTGAGGCAAGTGACTTCTTTCTGCATGTTTTTTTTTTTTTTTTAAGGTACAGAATATAAACAGTCTAGTCCTACAGAATTAATCCCCAATGTCACAATCATGGAAACAGGATTGAGTAAGGGCTTGGGAAAATACCTTGTAAGAGAATGTTGGCAGGGGCCATGCCTTGTTCATAGTGAGTTAGCTGTACTTTTATAACCCAGAGAGATTATTGACAAACAGAGAGGTGGAATTTTCTCTGGGGTGATATAGCTCAGATTGAAATGGAGCCCCGGTGTCTGGCGTGCTATTGAACCAAACCTGACACATTTCAGGAAGTGAAAAGGTATACGTTTCCCTTTTCCTTCTAGAAATTTTCGTAATTTAAGGAATCCTTCTCTGCCAAATAGATCTAAACCATGCTGGGGTCAAAATGTTAGTGACGATAGCATTTTGATCATGGTTTCCGTATTTGCTGAGAAACACAGACTTTTCAGAGCAGATCTGGGTCATTCATAAAATTCTAATATTTTTAAGGGTGCTGATGATCAACTGAGTCCAGAAAATAAAAACCTCTCTCTGCATGTGGCTTAAATAATGCATTCCACCCTAGAAATTGGTGTCTTTGTCTTTTTCTTCTTTTATTTATGGAAAGACTGTCCTTGAACAGTTATTTGAAAAAACCACTTAGAGTAAACACAACTCATTTTGTTAGTAATCATCCTTCATCAAATGGCATCCATTTTCATATGAGAAAATATCCTAAAATGTGCCTAAAGTTAGCTAATCAATTAGCTAATACAACAAAGTTAAATTAAAGATCTATAAACAATGGAGGGCTGAGTAGTTAAAATGAGCTCGTCTGAGCCTAAGTTAATTTATCTCTGTGTCTCCGGGGCAAGTAGGTACTCAGTAAATGTTTGTGGAATTGATTTGAATTCAGCCTTTTGAAAGACATTTAACCAGTCAAGCATTTCACTCCTAAATTAACTATTTTCTGGAGCAAGTGCCTTTTTACCTAAACCCTTGAATGTTCCCCCTCATTAGCCCCTTTTAAGGGATCATAACATGTTCTTCTAAAGCATTCTTCCACCTCATTTTAAAAAATAGTATACTAATTTTTGCCATGGCAATAATGCCTTGGAGAAATAGAAGTTTTCACTTGAGTCCTATGAGGAAATCTTGGCTGTGCCCTCTGTGTAATAAAAGACATACTATCCTGTTTTCCCGAAAATAAGACAGTGTCTTATTTTAAGGTGTGCTCCCAAAGATGCGCTAAGTCTTATTTTCAGGGGATGTCTTATCTTTCCTGTAAGTAGGTCTCATTTTCGGAGGATGTCTTATTTTCGGGGAAACAGGGTATGTTGTACAGAATTTAACAAAATCAGCAGTGTAAACTTGGGCTACAGTACATTGTTTGATAAACAAACTTGTGACAGGAACAAAAAATATATAGGGCAGGGATTTTTCCAAAGTTTCAAATGTCTTAGGATGTTAGACAATTCCTGTCTTGCATAAAATTCTAAATCCAGCAGGTCTCCCTCCTATGGCGCACTGGGCAAGTTTGAAGAGGCCACTCTGGGCCCTTCTGTACTGATCTTTTCCCTCACATCTAGGTGGCTTGGTGCTCTCATACACCGGGGACAGATGCAGATAGAGCATTTTATTTTCTTAGTGGAATTTAGTTCTGATGATGGAACCCACTACAGTCATTGAGGAAAGATTTTTGAGCTAATAATAAATGTCCTAGAAGTTGGTTGAAGGAACATTCTCTTGTCAAGTTTTAGAGTTACTCTAAAAACACTCTTCACAGTAGAGTTACTAAGAAATCTTTCTTTTCTACTTTAAGCCAAGGGTAATTCCTCCATCTGAGATGCCCTTTCCCTGTGGCCATCTGGGGCCCACCCACCTTCTTTCAGGCTTCACTTCCTCTATGAAGACTCTCGTGAACCAGGTGGAGGGGACCACACCCTTCCTTGTGTTCCCACTGTGTCCCATACTGACTGCCTGGAGATGCTTAGGGTGAGAAACAGGTACAAGTTAGCCTCAGAGAAGATAACATACTAAACCTTAACTTTCCAACTGAGAAACTGGAAATTAGTTTTTATTTAATTATAACTTAACAAATACTTAGGGAGTAATACTACTGCACTGGTCATTGTGCTCAGGATGCTCTCATGGATCTTTCTGCCTCTGCTGCCTCTTGGCAACCAGACTAAGAGTGATTTTGGCACCAAGTTTGCTCTGAGATCCATCTACGAAGTCTCCCAGGGTAGGGAGCATTTGTATAATAGAAGGCCAACGTGCTAGAAGTCACTGGCCATGCCACACCCAAATACTCAGATTATATAGAATGCATGAAGTTCACACATTTCATTCCCAAGAACTCATTTGATCCTGGGAAACAAACTGGTGAATTCTCACTTTACAGACAAGTCAACAAAGGCTAAGAGAGCAGAGCTACCCCTCCCACACTTGACATATCAGTGCAAGAAAATCATACAGACCATACGATAGGAACCGATTGAAAAACAGAAGAGACCTTCTCAATATCCAGCCTCTTCTCCAAAGAAAGTAGCCTTGGCAAGGCTGATTAGATAATCCCATATTTAAAACCCTTGAGTATTTTATGGGAAAAATACTCACATAACACTCTACATATAAAGTTGTAAATCAAACCTCAGAGCAGATCTAGGTTTACTTCTCCAGATTTGGTGATTGACTTTTTTCCTCTGACCTTCAGGGAGTAAGTCCACTGTCTCTTAGCATGAAGCAAGGATGTTGTACCGTTGGTCTAGTTAGCTACAAATTGGTCTTCAGGTTTCTTGAGCAACCTAATCAGTTGGATAGCTTACACAGTCAAGAAAGAGCCAGAAATCTTATATAACAGTTTCAGATGATTATTTTTTTCTTTTAGGACTTAGTTATTCTTTAGTGTATGATGACTGATAATTTGGCCAGGAAGTGTTAAGTGGCATTCATATACATTTTGAGTCGAGTCTGTCTTGTTATTCATAGTGTTGTCTGGGTTAAGGTAGTGCCCGGAACATAATAGGTACTCAAGAAAACTACTGACTAAATGTTATTGCCGTAATTTTGACATGTATATAAAACTCATACTTGGTTATTTTGATATCTGTGCACATAATCAATGGAAAAGTTGCTTTTTTCATATGCCATAGTTGGTATGCAAATCAATTCCTTTTTAGAGAACATTTATGAGACTAACTCTCTTTTCATTATTTTTAGGCAAGGCATGAAGGTATGTGGAGAAACTGAAGAAAGATTTTGCTTCCAAAGGCTTTATACTGTTTTCTAGAACTTTCTTTGCCATTTCTTTAGAGCTCCTGAACTGAAGCAAATTTATGATCAAATTAAACAATAATTGAGCCACTGGTGACAAATGTATATAGCAGGAGGGTGTGGAGATATCCTTCTTTAAATCCCGATGCAAGTAGATCATCCATTCCTTCAGTTGGTGACTTTTCCAATTAGTATTCTCATCAGTAAGACATGTGAAGTGTAAACTTTGGGGCCTTAAATTTCCATGCTAAATCACTGCTTCCAAGGAATGCACCCTTCATCTGACCCCCACCCCCTAAATCCCTGGTTATGATTACATATGTCTGGAGAAACTTAGTAATGAGATGATACAGGACTATCACATAATGACTCTGCTTTGTCCCTATAGCAAGAAGGCTCCAAAGAAGGTTTTATCTTCTTTTGTGTAATCTACCAAAGAGATGTCACTGACGTTCACCACCAGCTTGTCCCCTTCTTGCAAGGAGAACATGGCTGCTAGGTAGATGGGCTGGAACCAGTTGCTGCCTACTTCACACACTGACTTCGTCCCCATCAAGAGCTGGGTAGGCTCCGGGTACCTGTCTGTTACTTTGGTGATGAGCACAGTGATGGAGTCTGGCTTCTTTCTTTGGCTACCTTGGCTGATCTCACCACACTCGGAGGTGAGCCCTCGGAATGTAATCTGGGAGTAGACGAAGTATTGTCCTGCTTCTGGGATCATCAGGAATTTATTGGTGTAGTTCATCCTATTCTTGGTGAAGGCCAGGCCAAGTTCATGCTCCCAGTGCAGAGCTGGAAACTGATTTTTTAAGGACTTTGTGGGAGTTTGTTTCATAACTGCAAGGACAAGAGAAAAGTTTAATTTGCTCCTGTTGGAACCTGTGGACTTTGATTTTAAAAAAAGTCTGATATCATGTTCAAAGGAGAGAAAAATGGTTGAATATAATCAACAGCTGATGAGTGCCTTGGGGAGGACCGAGGAAAGGACATATGAGTTGAGGTACACAGTTGTTCAAAGAAAGGAGCATCTTGGGCTTGTGAACTGGGGCAAACTACTTTGCCTCTCTGAGCTTGAGCTGGCTGACCCGACAATTTTGAATTTTACCTGAGCCTTATGATCCTGGAAAACAGTGAATGCTAAGAAATCCTCCCACTCTTTTATGTTCAGGAAAATGGCTTATAAATATCCAAAAAGCCAATTATTTGGCTTATAAATGCAAATAAATATCCTTCCTCAAATGACATAGATAAGACTCCTTACAGTTGCCCCTCTTGTGGACCTATGACAAGGCCAGACACCAGACCTTCCAAATGCCCATCCTTTGCCTCATAAATTATTAGGTGAACCATTTTATCCCCACTGGTCCATCAGAACACAATGCTTGTCTTATAGGCAAGTGATGACAACTTGGCACCTCCTTGATTCTAATCCTCACTCAGGACTGACCACAAACTATTTCTTCTTAGAAATAGAAATGTCTTAGATCACAAGGGTATCCCCCTGAAGTCTGTAAACTTTCTTATAGGTCAGAATACGCTTGCTTTTCCTGCTCTAGGTTTCCAACAGGTTTTTACCTATCTTTCTGCACAGTCTTGCTCCTTCCCCTGGAGTCTCAGATGTATATGAACTCTAGGTGGGAGTGCCTAGAATTTCCACATGAGCCTTGGGAAACTGGCCAACTGGTGATAGTATGAGATTCCTCTCCATAGCTTCATGTCAATGAAAATTCTTTGGAAACACCTTCACTAATGTAAATATTCAGTGATGTCATCATCTCGAATAGGGGACAGATGGACCGGATAGATTGGCAACTCTGAGGAAATCCATTTCTGAATGACCGTGTGTGAATGAAAGAGAGAGACAGGAGAGAAAGGAAGAGAGCTGATAGAATCTGTAAGAAAGTGCCCACAAAAGAAAAGAGCATAATTGTCTTACCGTAACAAATAAGTAAGCGAGGTGATGGATGTGTTAATCAGTTCGATGTAAGCATTTCACATTGTATATTAAATCAGTACACTGAACCCCATAAATGCATCAATGTACACAGTTATCATTTAATAAATAAATATAAAAAAGATGAAAGTGCCCACAAGGCAGGGATGCCACCCCCCGACCAGCTGCCAAGGAGAAAGACATTCAAAAACCCTCCAATGAGAGGAGGAATCTGTTACCAAGGGGTGTAGTTTCCAGTTTTAAGCTTCTGGAGTGAGTTTTGGTAAATATGCTGAATGATATCTTAGGAGCATGGCCCGTGGTCTCCTGGAGGACATACGAGGGAGGCTTACCTGTGAGGTGTGCCCTTGGCTTATCTCCATCATCTCTGAAAGATGTGTCTGTAACGAAAGGAGAAATGTGCTTGGGATGATTCAAAACATGACCAAAGAGGGAACTTTGGGAGTTGCAGGGTATCTGGGACAGGAGAGGAAAATCTCCTTCAGCTTGATCTGGTCCACTTTTTGTGGGTTTGAAATTGGAATGTGATGCCCACAGCAAGCACCATCGAGGACAGGAGAGACTCAGAGCAAAGAGTGAATGCCAGTGAATTGTCTCACAGCTTTGGGCAAGTTATCTAGCCTTTCTGAGACTCTGTTTTCTCATCTCTAAGATGGGCATAGTCACCCATCCCTGCCACAGATGGAGACTGTTCAGCATGATTCTTGGCACGTGGTCAGGCTCAGTGAAACCCAATTTGCTGCTCCTTTGCTCAAGCTGCTTCCTTGGGAGCTAATTGGATTTTCGGTTTCTTCATGGGCACTTTAACTACATCACTGAGTGTATGGCTGCCCCAACAGAAATGGGATGGGGAGTGGGTGGGGGAAGTGCTCTGCAGTTACATGACCTTGGTGGGTCCTTTTCCTCTCTGGACTTCTGTTTCTCCATTAGTGCTCAGGAAGACCTCAGAATTTCCCTTTGGTTCTCAGAGATGATTATATTGGATTAAGTATGTTCTATCTTTAGCGATAATAATGATGTTGATGATGGTAAAAAGCAAAAATCTGCACACTTTTGATGTACTACCCATTGTTTTAACCCCTTTATAGGAATTCATTGATTTAGTTCACACTAACACTGTTGGGTAGGTACTATTATAACCATTTTTATAGGTAAGTTAGAGACAGAGACAGGTGAAATCATTTGCCCAAAGGTCATACTGCTAGTAAATCCCAGAGCTTGGGTTTGAATTCAGGCTGTTGTCTCCAAAGGCCAAGCACTTGGCCATGACCATTTTGCCTTCTTAGTGCCTAGGGTCGGGACTCCCTTCTCCTCTGAGTTTGCATCTCTTGGCTTAGCGACTTGGTAATTAAAGACCAACCGGAACTACTAGAAAGTTTTTTGTTTCCCACAAGAAAAGGCATCAAAGATGATCACACTTACAAGCTCGCTGGTGCGAAAGTCCAAACTCCTGGTCTTTTAGAGCCTGTTGGGGAGGAAATAGATATAGTTCAGACTGACCGTCTGTAGTTCTTGTGACCCCAACACTCCATACTGCTGTGGCCACAGCACCAGTATGATTAAGGTGCCCCTGTCCCCCAGCCAGGGTACTCTGCAATGAGGAAAGTGGGAATGAAAATAGTTTTGTTGATGGGAACCTCGTACCTTAATTAGCTCTCCATTTTCCTTCTCTAATGTTCCCAGTGACCTTTCTCTCTCTTATGCTTGTCTCTGAAGCTTTAAAATTCTTTCCTACAAGCTTTTCTGGGTTCTATTCTAGGGGACCTCAGCATCTTGCTATCGTTTCCATTATTTGAACAAATAATAGCACATGCTTTCTTCTCTTTTTTCTCCACAATTTAAAAATTGGAACTGTTCTTGAAAAATGATACAGAAAAAGAAATAATGGCTGTGGTGTCCTTCTCATCAGCTTCAACAATTCTTCCTTGTTTCTCTGCAATAAAGACTTAAAAAAAAAAAATCATTGCAACCGTAAGCTTGTGAGTCATTTCCAATACCACATGACAGTGGAAGAGTAACTGCCTTGGAGGCAGAAAGATATGAATTTGAATACTGGCTCCTCCATTTATTAACAATGTGGTCTTGAGCAAGACAGTTTTCCTGTATGAGATTCGGTGTTCTCATTTGTGTGGCAGGAATAATACTATCCACAGCCCTACATTTTTCTCAGGGTTGAGATAATGATCAAATCAGAAAATGTATGAGTTTTTGCATAAATGCATAAAGAACATACAGAAAATGAAGAAACCGCTCACCTGCCTGCACATAAACCTTGAAGCTCTTAGCTTAGGAATAATACCATTATCATACTTTTGCAATGTTTTCATAAAACCTTCTCTAATACAACTTTGACACAACGTACTCTTCTGATTTGGTTCTTATAACAGCTACACAGCTTCCACTAACAAAGCAATCCTCCTGTAGCCATGAACACTTGATCTATTTTACATCTTAAAAATCTATGTGTGACCTTTACATTCCACATTTACTAGGATTCACATATACCCTTGTAAGATGCACTGCAGGTGTAAAGGTCTCAGCAAAATAACTAAGAAAATGCTATGAAAGCTATGTTAACTAGTGTGATGAAAATGTGTCAAACGATCTATGAACCAAGTGTATGGTGCCCCATGATCATATTAATGTACACAGCTATGATTTAATAAAAATAAAAAAAAGGAAAAAAAAATAAAATAAAATTGTCAAACCAGAAAAAAAAAATCTATGTGTGTGCGCATGTGTTATGAGTGTATAGTCAGGTTCTATGGGTTCCACATGTACGGATTCAGCCAATTAAGGATCAAAAGTATTTGGGAAAAACCATGAGGAAAATAATACAACAATGAAAAATAAAGCAAATAAAACCCAATACAATATAAGAACTATTCATATAGCAATGACGTTGTTTTGGGTACTATAAATAATCTAGAGACAGTGTAAAGTACACGGGAGGGACCGGGTAGGTTACGGCCAAATACTGTGCTATTGTATATAAAGGACTGGACCATATACATATCTGGGCATCTATTGGGGTTCCAGAATCAATCCCTATAGATACTAAGGAAAGACTGTCTTGTGAATGAGGGACGTGTGTCTGTGTGAGTGTGAGAGGACCCAGCTTCCCCAGTGGGAGAGAGTGTGGATTGATGTGTTTGGTGTCTGTACATTTGCAGACACCAAATGCATGTGGGGTGGTGTTGGGTGGCTGGATTTCTCTCCATCTTTCTGTGTGGTCATGTGGCTGTAACTGTGTCACCGGTGAGTCTAGATCTGTGAGCGGTTGTGTGACATTAGTAATCTGGTTAGAGCTCAGACCAGAATATTATCTCTTCCAAGCCATGCTACCCAACCTCTACCGGAAGCTCTCTTGAAGGAAGCAATCTTGTCTTTGAATGATTAACAGACTTCATGGTCCCTCCAGCCCCTTTCCCTCCACTTCCTAATTCTACTAATGGTGCCTCTGCTTCCCCTTGATTATGAGACCTGAAATTTGCTCCTTTCTTCTTCCACAAACCCAAGAGCTGTCATTTCTGCTTTGCAGTTTTTCTCATCAGGCTCACACTCCAGGCTTTGGCATGCTGCTCTCCTGGATTCTTCTGATAGGTCTCCCTTCCTGATAAGGTCTTTGTGCCTTGGGTTTCTCCATTTCCCTGGTCTAATTCCTTGCCTGTCTTCAGGGGGCTTTTCTTAAAGAATCACTTCATTGAGACACAACTCTGTTCATAAACCTTCAATGGCTCCCCACGGCCCTCAAGACCCAGTCCTAACTCAATGTGGCATTCAAAGTCCCAAACTGACCATCCCAGTCTTGTTATCCACTATCTACTCCTGTCTAAGCCCTCTGACTTCCCAGCCCTCTGTGTGCTGGGAACGATTTAAGGGAGCTGAGAAATGCAGCAAGTGTATCTACATTTATGGGATAAGTAGGGACACTGGTCTACTAACCCCATCATGGGCACATTCTCCTTCAGCTTCACAACAACACCCTAAGGAGGGTGCTATTCATATCCTCATGTTGAAAATGTGACTGAGCTCATGGAAGAAGCCCAAGTGCCCATTGACCCACGAATGGACTAGCAAATTGTGGTACATGTAAACCATGAAATACTATACAGCCTTAAAGAAAGATGGAGACTTTACCTCTTTCATGTTTACATGGATGGAGCTGGAACATATTCTTCTTAGCAAAGTATCTCAGGAATGGAAGACAAAGTGTCCAATGTACTCAGCCCTACTATGAAGCTAAATTATAGCTTTCACATGAAGACTATAACCCAACTATAGCACAAGACTATGGGAAAAGGGCCAAGGAAGGGGATGGGAGGGGGGAGGTTTTGGTAGAGGGAGGGTAATGGGTCAGGCCACATCTATGGTGCATCTTAGAATGGGTACAGGCGATTGCACTAATGTACACAGCTATGATTTAACAATAAAAAAAGAAAAGAAAAAAGAAAATGTGACTGAGGGGGGATAAAGAACTCTCCCAACATCCCTTACCTGCAAATTACAGGAGTAATTTGGTTACTCAGGCCTTTAACTCAGGCCATGCCAGTCCAGAACCCCAAATGCCAAACCTACTGCACTGGACAAGTTCCTTCTCTGGTGAGGTAGATGAATAAGTAACAGCAGTTTCATGCAGTGGGGCAAGTTCAGAGTTCAGGAAAGAGAGATCTGGCCCAGAAGTGGGAGAATCATGGAAAATTATTCCTCAATTGAGTCTCACAGGTTCTTCGGGTATTAGCCAGGTGATAAAAGAGGTAATGGGCATTCTAGACAAGGCCAACAGCTTGTGCAAGAGTAAGGTGGCCCAACAGAACATGGAGGCAGTTGGAAAATGGCAAGGCTTTCTTCTGCCAAATGGATACAGCATATATACTGAGCACAGGGTCCTGTCTACAATGGTTTTTAAAAACCTAAACCCAATTTCTGTGACCAGTCATTCAGCATTAATAATTCTGGATGGGCTCAGGGAGTGGAGAAGCTTATTCTATAGCCTATCACCTTACTTTGTATTTACCAAGCAGATAAAGGAATTGATCCTTTGGCAAGGCAGAAAACTGAAGATGGGGTTCTCAAAGAGAGTCAGGGTCTCTCTTGGTCTTGATTGCATCCTCTTGTGTAGGAAAGGATACCTGTCTTGGGTGGTCTTCTTTGGATTCATTTCATTCTCTGCTGAGAAATCTTCTCGAATATATGTTTATCCTTGCCTAAGCAGATACTCAGCTAAAAATTTGGAGCATTCTTTTTTTGACTCAGAATCCCACTGTCATTAGCATGTGTTTGGGATATGGACACATTTCCATGTTTGCTGTGCTCTATTACTTGGCCACACATTTTATTTTCATGTATGGATGGATGTGTTTGGATTTTAGTGGTGCAGAATGCCTTGAAACATCTGGGGGTGGTGACAGTGCCAGTTGCCAGGTTTTGGGATACAAACATTCCAAGAGTCCCCAAGAACATCAGTTGAAACTTTCTCTTTAAAAAAAATGTCTAAGCCTATTGTTTCTGCTTCTCTTAATAATGACTATCTATCATGGGAGGAAGATTATTTTAACAGGAAGCAGGAATGAATGAGGAGATTTGAGAGGATGAAATAGTAGCTCATTTGGGAAAAGGTGTATGCATTGAAGCTGTCCCAATGTTTGCTCTCAAGATGGTTGCTGGCAACACCAGGCCGATACACTGTCTACCTGAGTTCTATCCTTCCCTCAACGCCATCACTTCTGGGTTATTCTGGGGTACTAACAAGACAGTGACTCCTGAGGGTGCTGGTTACTGCAACATTAGCCTCTAATTCTGAATAGATGTGGGGCCCTAGACCACATCTAAAGAATGAGATTTACTCCAATTTCAAACCACTGGCTGAGAACCAGGATCTAATTTTATTATTTGTGTACTTAACAATTATCTCTCTCTAGTGGAATTCAAGCTCCCTACAGGTGGGAACCTAGTCTGCCTGTCTTGCTCACCACTGTATTCTCAGTGCCTTGGACATGCCAGGCACTTCTGCCGAATTATCTCATTGGGAGAATGTGCACACTTTTAGGCACCAGGAAGACAGAGGTAAAAAAGAAAGCAGAAGATGGGGTCAAGTTCAGCTGCTACAAATTCAGCCAGAGTTTTGCAATCTAAACATCTAGGAAAGAGATCATTTTGCTCATGGTTTTTAAACTTTGAATTACATAGAGGTAGGTAGTCATAATCTTTTAGTACAAGGGCCTCTAAAATTCTTCATCCGGCTCTGCATGGATCATAGTTATGGCTCTAGAAATATTTGTCAAAAGTTGCAAGACTTAGCCAGGAGCCAGAGTCTGAAAAGACAAATGTTCATGAGCATTATCTCAGTGGGAGAGTGAGATGCCTGCCGCTGTCCTAATTAAACAAGCTGGGGTTCTCCTACTTCCCTTAGTTCCTGTGGGTCAGAGAATTTTCACTCTTATTTTGTTTTATTTTATTTTATTTTGTATGTTGATTGGTAATCCTGGACTTGAACTGACCATGACCTGTTATCATAGGCATTTTGGGAATTATTCTAATTCTAATTAGGCAGAAGAAAGAATGGTGAGAAAGAGGAGACTGAGATTTAGTTGAAATCCCCTCCCCACCCCCCCGCGCCCAGGTGCCAGGCCCTCTATTGGGCATTTATGTGTGTTCCTTATCTATAATAATACTCCAGCTACTTTCAAAGAAGGGGTCAGGATCACTTTTTAAAATCATCTATGTGAGCCTTACAGCGGAGTCCTTAAGAGGTTAAGCAATTGTCCAAGGTCAAAGAGTGAACAGAGGACTTGGGATCTGAATCTTTAGACTAAGTTCAGACCCTGGTGCACATTAGGAGCTCCATAAACATTAGCTGAGATGCTAGACAAACAAGTCTGGAGTAAGATAATCTTTGAGATTTCCTGGCATTTCCCCAGTAAAATCCCTTGAGTGTATTTTAACTAATGATCCACTTAGCCTTTCCTCCCCTGTGCTATAGTCACTCTCTCTATCGATTCATAAACAGGAAGAGATAGATACTCATTTCTTGCTGTCATTAATGCTGCAACTGCAAAGGCATAAATGTTTTATGACCCATAACATCCTCCCAGCACTTTCAAAATATGCAGACTTTTGCTTTTCTGTGCCATCTCCCTGTTTATACTCACACACGAGTATAAATCCAGTCTGCTAATTTTTATTCTGAAGTCATTTCATTTCATCATCCCCCAAGGTGCTCCAGACAGGACTGTGTATACGCAACATTCAGTGCAGTACAGAGCAAAGATGCTGGTGTTTTTAGCTGAGCAAATTTGGAAATCCCAGCTCTACCATTTCCTGGTGCTCTGATTGATTTTCTTATGTCACCTAACCTTGGTGAGACTTGGTTTCCTTATCAATTACAAGTAGACAATGATTCTTTCCTCCCAGGACTACTGTGATGGCTCAGAAAGACCACACACACAGAGTGGGTATCCATCTCATCTATCTCTTTCTTTGGGATCAATAAATGCTTGTGGGCTGAATCATTGTTTCTGCACACCCTCCTTTTGGTCTTATGACTTCAGTTGTACATAGAAGCCACTTTTGTATGTATTAATGACAAGTGGCAGACTCAGATCCTTTAAGAACTCTGGTGGCTTCTTCCTTTTTCTTGGGACAGACATTCAATAAGCTTCCTCTTGCTGGAGTTTGGTTCTGGACCTCCTGTTTTTTCAGAACACAAAGTGGGTTGAAGTGGAATGGAATTTTTGCCCCTCATGTTTCAATCTCAAGCTTGTTGCTGCTGTCATGAAGGCCGTCAGGCTGGGAGATGATCTCTTATAGCCAGTGTGTGGCTGCAGCCAGTGGTGTGAGCTCTGTCCAATAGAACAAAGGAGCTCCCTGAGGCGACCTGGGATTCAGTGATGAGTGAGCGAGGAGATCCTGAAATTACCAGCGGCAAGCTGCCCCCTTGTCTGGGATTTGCACCCACTGCACCTGCCCTTCGGGCCTCTGCCTTTCTTCACTCCCTCTGGCTTCCCTGCCCTTTGCCCCACAGCCTAACCTTTGGAGTGAATATTTTCAAGGTGCGCTGGGGTTTCCTGGGGCTACAGCAGGGGCGTTACCACTGAGGGAGTAGGTGTTTTGCAATTTACAGAGTACCTTTATCTTAACTGTTTGTTTCCTCTAGACAGGGCTAAAATGGACAATCAGGGTTATCCTCCTCCCCAAAGAGAGGAACAATGGGAGTGAGGAAACTTGGGGTAGGTTGGGAGTAGCACGATGACAGTAGCTTTCTGGACAACTTGCAGAATTCTCCTACAGTGCATGGAAGAAAGAGTATTAACCTCCTCATTAGCTCGGGGGTTTGTACCTTGCCCATCCCTTCACCCCTCTCCATCCTGAGGATACTTAGTGAATGCCTCCTCTGTGCCAGCTGCAGCTAGGTGCCCCAGGGTGGAAGGGTGCTGGCATTTGTTGAGCACTTACTCTGTGCCAGATGCTTCTCCTGCTGAGATCCTCCCGACCACCCCAGGAGGTGAACACTTTATTGGACTTATGCCCAGAACAGGTGGTTAGGAGAGATAAGATAGAGCAGGTTTGAGTCCCAGTGTCACACTCTTTAACTGTGGGTACATTGCTTAACTTCTCTAAGCCTCAGTTTCATCATCTCAAAGTGGGGATAGTAATAGGACTTTCCTCATTGTGTGGTTTTCGTTATTAACTGAGATGATGCATGTAGCGATAACAGCAAACACACCAGACACCCCATGTTAAACACTTTCTAGGTATGATCTCATTTGCTCTTCTTAAAAACCTTCCTATGAAGAAATGTAGTATGGTGTCTAGTAGTATAAAAGAAGCTACTAAGAGGTCATGGCTGGGATGGGGTGGCACTACGGCTTGCTCTTAATCTGTGTGCAGTCCCAGCTAGGTGGCATCATATAATGGGCTCCTGCTGGTCAGGGTAAGTCTCAGGGGCATGTGTTGGGGGTTGAAGAGTGCAAGGAGCAAAGGCTAGGAGTCTTGCAGGGATTTTCAGGAATGGGTAGAAGTGAGATCAGAGGGAACTAAGGAGAATGTGGGGGAGAATGTGCAGGTGATTCTAGAAGTAAGACTGGGAGGGGAAGGACAGATAGGGTAGTTGTTCTACCTGGCAGAAATGCCTCCTGTGGGATCGCTGATAACTCATTGCCCGGCACTGACTACCCACTCTGCTGTGCTTGGGCTGAGCCACCTTGGTGCGTTCTGCTTTGCCTAGAGCACAGACTGGGCACCAGAGCTGTGCTGGGGAAGACAGAGGCCTGGCCTTGGGGCACCTGGGAAGCCACAGAAAGGCCCAAAGAATGCCCAGGCTGTGGTCAAGTGCAGCTAGATAAAAAATGGATGGGAAGATATGATGGGGGGTTGGAGGACAGAGGAAGTGGGGAAGAAAGTCTGGAGGGACAGTGAATGGACATGAGAGAGAGAGACCAAGAAAAGTCTCCAGCATCACCAGCGATGGCAGATTCCAGGGCAGGTGGAGAAGTTGTCCTCTATGATGTAATTGCCTTGAGCAGGGACATTCCCTGGTTATTATAATAATAATTGATGCCATTTACTAATCCCTCACTTTCTGGAAGACACTTTAAATATTCTAATTAGCACTACTTCATACATAAAGAAGATGAGGCTTAGGAAGAAGTAAACATGGCTAAGAAGTAATCAGGTCTGAATTCAAACTGAATTTGAAGCTACGATTTAAGATTTTTCTGAGATGCTAATCTGCCTGATATCCCACAGAAGTCTAAAGGTCCTAAAACATTTTACTATGCCTATTTTTTCTGCATAGGTAAAATACACATCTTGTGCCAAAGAGTGTGGGTTTATCAATGTCTCCCTCCTTCCCTGTTGACAAGCTTCCCAGCTCCCCTCCCTGGATGCTAGTATAGTTGACATTTCTCTTGTGCTCTTCCTGAGATATTTTACGTATTTGTAAACACATTCATATTATGTGAAGTTTTTCATTAAGTGAAGTGGACCATATTATATGTGCTGTTACGCACTCTGCTTTTCTCGTTTAACTTGTACGTAATGGGTTGCACATACTTGGCTATATTAAAGGGAGAGGCTTGTTTCTACCTTCGCAATGTCTCAGGAGATTGCCTGCGTTATGTATCACATTCAATAATAAAACTGTTTTCTTTCTCTTCCACCTTTGTGGACAGGACTTGGGGTTGGGAGAAGATTTTGTTTTAATTATATTTCCACAACATGAGCCTGCCATACTCCTGCTCTGATCCTTACTTTTCTCTTTGGAAAAACACTCAAAGCCCTATTCCCACCCACCCCAGCCCAGGAGTCCTGGGAGGGTGATTCTGAGGGTAATAAGACTTGGTGTGTGAATTTCTTCTCGGGAAGTCTGGCACAGGTGAGGCTCAGTGACTGGCAATTGTTGTCACTGCTGTCACTGAATTCCTTCTTCCTTTGGCCCATGGTATGGCCGCCTGGCGCTTGGCACAGAACACTGCTGCCTGGGTTCGAAGCAGGAGGTTAGATGGGTCAGTTTCAAAAAAGATCTTGGCTCTGCCGCTGACTAGAGGTACAGGCATGGGCAAATCTCTTTGGCCCTCTTAGACTCAGTTTCCCTATCTGCAAAAACAAAGGGCTTTTGGCTGGCTACCCTTCAGGGCTTTGTTGCCTCCAATGACCAGTGCTCATCGACTGGCTCTTCTCTGTAATGGGGACCTCGTGCACAGCATTCTAGTCACAGAAACTTTCCCTGAACCACCCCTATCTTGATGTGTGGACTAAGAGAATATCTGGAATTCCACAGCACCTCTATGTTAAAGGAGCCTATTTCTTGAGGCCAAGACCAAGTTTTTCTCATTATTTGCCTGGTGCTTGGC
Source organism: Nycticebus coucang (assembly GCF_027406575.1). Taxonomy (NCBI): domain Eukaryota; kingdom Metazoa; phylum Chordata; class Mammalia; order Primates; family Lorisidae; genus Nycticebus; species Nycticebus coucang. The sequence goes on along the minus strand of NC_069781.1, from coordinate 23,124,530 downwards.
GTAGAATAATGACCACATTGCAGTAACTGTGTACCTGCAGCTCTCCCCACATGCTCAGCACACAAAATGCCCCTGCACAGGCCTATTGATACTGGTGGAGTACTGATTTCAGTACCCCTTTTCAAAGAAGAAGAAACAGGCTCAAATAAATGAAACCACCAGCCTATTTGCCTGGGGTCAGAAGTTGCTTAGCTGGGTTTCAAATCCAGGTATCTGCCTAAGAGTCGTATTTCATTGCATGTCCACCTAAGTCCTCCTTGGTGACCCTGTTTTCCCTCTGAATGCCACCCTCTGCATCTCCTGTGAGCGCGTCTTCTCTGACAGTCCCTCCATATCCACTCTCCACCCTGTTCAGTGAGGCTGCTCCTGGCTCCTTGGAGCCCTGTTGTCCTGCTGAGTCTGGTCAGTGGCACTGGAGGCCAGGGGGAGAGAGGGGTCAGCCTCCCTTCCCCCTGCTCGTTCCCTGCTGTTCTGGCCATGGCCACCTCTCTATCCCGGGCCCTCCTGTCCTCCAGGCAGGCCTCTCTCAGAGTTTGGTTCTCCCTGGGTTTCTCTAACACTCCTCCCTCCACAGCCCTTTCACCCGAGGCCTGGTCACTGCTTCCCACCAGCACCAACCCTTGAGTATTAAAACATAATATTTCAGCGCCAATATTTCCAGCCCTATCTCAGCAAATAGGCCTAGCCTTAAACCCCTTCAAACGCCTCTTTACGTGTCCTCCTTTAAACTCTTGTCTTTGAGTGGGCCAGCTGTTTCTTCTCAGGACCCCGATTGCTACATGTGCCTCGGGTGCGCCGCCGTTTCCCTTTTCATTTTCTCTTCTGACGCACTAAGAAGTCACACAGCCTGGCCAAGCTGCGGCTCTGCACGTCCACTCTCCGGGGAGAATGGTTGATTTATGATGGAATGGATGGTGGGAGCCTGTTCATTTCTCCAGCACCTGCATTGAGGCGGGCACGGACACAGCCTCGGGGTACAGGGGTGAGTAAGACGCACCTTCCTTCACGGGGCATCCTAGTGACAGCTCATGCCTGCAACTCGCCTGCTGTGGGAGCAAGTCACTGGCCCTCCCTTGGGCCGTGGCCTTCCACACGATAGTCTTCTAGATAAACAAAGACGTTCTCTGCCTTCTGGTGACCTTGGGGATCTCAGACATCGTCCTGGGTGGTAGGAACCCGTCATACTGCTGGGTTCCCCTCAGATTCCCCGGATAGTGCAGGTTACTAGAGGCCACTCTCTAAAAAACCACTGTCTCCTTTAGGCGAAAGAGGGACAGAGTACCAGAGTGACGACCGGTGCTGCCACATGGCTTCTCGTAGGGACCTGCCTCACAGTGGCCAAGGGGTCACAGCCTGTCCTCCGGTGCCCTGCCATTCTGGTCTGCTCGAACAGCACTTCCGGTCGTCTGCATATGTCTACATTTTACAAGTGATGGCCTGCGGCCATGGATGCTGCTGCCTGAATCACAGTCTGTGGACTCTGGCGGGGTAGTTAAAAATTAGCCATGGCTTATGAACTGTGTCTCTGCTTTGAAGCTGGCTGGGATTGCTTAGATTCCAGGCTTTTGGCTAAACCAATTGAAAAAGCCTGTTTTCTCCTTTGGAATTTAATACTTCGGACTGAAATGAAATCAGCCATCATAGATAATGAAGGAGATTTCTATTACTGGAATGATACATTCTTGAAGCTTTGAGGTACATTTTTGATGTTCCTAGTTCAGAATTATGTTTTTCTCCTTGACACCTGAACTCCACCCCCACCATTATTCTCCCTGGAGTCTGTATTTTTTTCTTGACTAAATTTCTCCCCAGCTTCCAACAAGACCTTAGAGCTAGACAATCGATCTTGAGTATTAAAACATAATATTTCTATGTGGTATATATACAAGCATAACATGGAATGCTACTTAGCCATAAAAAAGAATGACTAAGCTTCTCCCAAGCTTATACCAAGACCTTAGAGATAATCAATCTTGAATATTAAAAAATAACATTTCTATGTAGCTTATACAAATACACACACCACGGAATACTACTCAGCCATAAAAAAGAATAAAATAAGTATCTCTTGCAGTGACTTGGATGCAACCGGAGGCCAGTATTCTAAGCAAAGCATGTCAAGAACAGAAAATAAATGCAGTGTGTTCTCACTTGTAAGTGGGAGCTAAAGCCATGGTGATGCGTGGCCGTACAGAGTGACTTGATGTACTTTGGATAGGCAGAAGTGGGGAGGGGGAAGGAGTTGAAGGGATGAAAAAAATGACCTATTAGGTACAATGTCCACTACTCAGCTAATGAGTACACTAAAAGCTCAGACTTCACCATTATATAATTCATCCATGTAACAAAAAACCATTTGCAGCCCCTAAGTCTGTTGGAAATTAAAAAAAGTAATAATATTTTCAACCATGAAAGGGAATTAGATAAATAAACTGTAGCATACACATTTAGGAATATGGCTCTATATCATCATGCTGATGTGAATTTATTAATATATAAATAAAATCATGCTAGGAGATTCGGTGTAATCCCATTTTATTAAAAATAATATGGGATTATATAATCCGAACTGTTAACAGTGGTCATCTCTAAAGGGTTATGGGTAATGATGATTTTCTTCCTTCTCTTAACTATGTTTTCTAACTGTTAAAAATTACCATTTGTTACTTATGTAATTTTAAAAGACAATTTTTTAAAATAAGAAGGAATGTTCCCAAATCATCAGTACTATATACTAGGATTATACTTATCTAAAAACATAGGGCTTGAGGTTATTCCCATTTAAACATAAGAAACATTTCATCTCCTGGAAATAACTGAGAATAAAAACCAGATTGAGCTTCTCCACCTCTCCCATTCTGCATTTTCCTTGCATGTGGAAACAAGGAGTATGATGCATCTTGGAGCTGCCTGTCCTTCATCCAGCTTCCAATGCTGAAATAGCTGCCTCTGCCGGAGACTCTGCTGACAACCCCTTCGCCCCCCAGGTCACAGTGGAGTCTTGCTTACCTGGAACTGTACACAGGCCTCTTCATGGGCCCGGAGCTGGCTGATGAGCAGATAGGTGATGAGCACTGCCACGAAAGGAAGAGACACCAGGTAGCAGGTGAGAGCCCAGCGTCCGCTGCTCTTGGCCTTGGGCCTGTAACCACCATCCTCGGGCAGCATTTCCATGCTGGCTGTTTCCCTAAAGCCCAGACTCAGAGCCTCTGCCATACTCCTCCTGCTGGTCTGGAGGCGCCTCTGACTCCTGGCCAGAGACCCCCCCATTAAATAAGCCTTGACAGGGGTTGAATTAACCACTGCCTACTCCTCCCCTTTTTTCTTTCCCCCTCCCTGCCTTGAGCACACTGTGGCCCTGCCCTGCAAGAGAATGTACCGCCCACAACAGAAACCAAGTTTGGTTTAAGAAAAAAAAAAAAAGAAGAAGAAGAAGAAGACAGCTTTCCCAAGCATATTTATATACAGTATACTCATGTGCTCCCTCTTTCATTTACAGAAGGAAGTTAGGAAAGTCCCCGCAGGAGGAGAGAAAGAATTCATCTGTCAGTGGGTGGAGCCAATTAAGATCTACCTGGTCCCCACACTCTGGAGGCCAGCCAGCCTGGCCGGCTGGGAGTGCTGCTGCTTCTGGAAGTGAAAGTGAGAGACGGAGGGTGTGTGGCTTGCATACTGGGAAGTGGAAATCACGTTTGCATCAGCCCTTTGCAAAGCTCTGCCCAGCCCTCTGTCTTTTTGAACCTCGCAGAGCTCATTCCCATTGTACAGATGGCAATATCAAAGTTCTGAAAGATGAGGACACTTGCTTTAAGTCACTCAAGGATTAAGACAGAGGAGCTATGAAGATGACCTAGTTCTAAATCATGGCTTGGGATTCTGGCCTCTACTACACTACTGCCAATGACAGGAAAGTGTGTTTTTAGCCCGCACTGAGCATCGTCTAAGCAGAGTGTATGAAGTCGTAAATAGAAGTGACTGTCTGTGAGGAGAGGACATTGACTCCTATTGCCTGATTAGTCCCAAGTTAATTGATCACCAGTGATATGACTTTCTGCACAGTTGGGAGTGCAACTGTGATCACCTGTTGGGGCCACAACAGGTGATAAAAATTTACATTTATTAAGTGCTTACTTTGTGCCAGTGTTCAAAGTTAAACGTGCCAATAAAATTATTTAGTCTTGAGATAACTTGTGGAGTAATAAAGTCATTATTCCCATTTTCCAGATAAGAAAATGAAGCCTAGAGCTTAAGTGGTAAAGCCAGTATTGGGACTCAGGGAGGCAGAGCTTCTTCCCCACTGTGCTCTACACAGCACACACTATTGCATTGTGTAGGACGCAGACACCTGCGCCCACCCTGCCCAGGAGGAGGGGTTAGGGGAGGCTTCCAGGAGAAAGAGGTGGTGTTGGAACTGGGTTTTGGAGATCAGGGAGGAGTGATCTCAGAAGAGAGTGGAAGACCCCGCAAAAAGAAGGGTTCTAGAAATAGAAAAGCTTATGGGATGGCTGTGGAGTATGACAACAGTTTGACTACAGCATCCATTTAATTATTACTTCAGCTTATGTCATGGCCAAAGCCCTTCAAGCTACTTGGAAAGGCCTTTCATGTCCTGATTCCTGCTCGCTCTCACCCATCCCCAATGTTCAACCTCACCTCTTACTACTTTCCCAAGCTGCAGTCCCCAGACAGACTATAGGCTGGCTGTCCTGTCACACAAGCTGTTCTCTTTGCTGTGGGAGCTATCAGTCCTGTGTCTTCCCTCCCACCTTGCTCCCCTATTCATTAATTCTGAAGGAGTCTTTTTCACATCACCCTGTCTCCAAGACTGGGTGAGATGCTCACACTCTATGCTCATATGGCTTCCCACACTTCCCTGTCATTGAACACTTTAAGCTTGTCTGTGTTTGGCTATTTTTCTTTCTCCCCACAAGACCATCAGATCTGGGAGGGAAGGTACCAAGTTACATCTTTTTTCCATGGCTGTTGCTCCTAACATATGAACTGTCCCATAGGGGAGGACATCTGACACATTTGCAAAGAACTCTAGCAAAGAACGATTCTCAGGTTCCATGGTTACTAATTTTTGGTTTAACACATTGTGAAACTTATTCGAGACTAACCTAAAGCTTTGCTATTGTAACTTCATCTTTCATTTGACTGAGTAGCATTCCATGATATGAATGAACCACAGTTTGACTCTTCACTTACTGAAGGACATTTGGTTTATTTCCAGTGTTGAGATATTATGAATAAAGGCTGTTGTGAATATTCATGCTCAGGTTTTTGTGTGAACGTGCTTTTATTTTTCTGGTATAAATGTCCATGACTGAAATTGTTGGAACATATGGTAAACATAGGTTTAATTTTGTAGGTAACTGTTGTTCTGTTTTCCTGAATGGTTGTATCATTTTACTTCTTACCAGCAAATGTGTGAAAGATCCAACATCCTTCTTGCATTCTCTCTCCAGCATTTGATGTTATTACCATTTTTTTTGGATAGTCATTCTGATAGGTGTATAGCAATATCTCACTGTGGTCTTAATTTACATTTCCCTAATGGCTAATAATGTTGAACATATTTTCACGTACATATCTGCCATCTATTTTTCTTCTTTGCTGATACAGGCATCTATTTTTGGCTGCTACAAAGTTCTTCTTTCTTTCTTTTTTTTTTTTTATCAAATCATCCTGTGTACATTAATGCAATTATAGAGTACAATGTGCTGGTTTTATATACAATTTAGAATACTTTCATGAAACTGGTTAACATAGCCTTCACTGCATTTTCTTAGTTATTGTGTTAAGACATTTATATTCTACACTTAGCGAAGTTCTTCTTGCTTCCTTCTTGATTCTCAGTGGATTCAACAGCAAAAGGTAAAACCACTTACAGATAAGTGATAAGTCACTGCACTTGAGTGCCTACTGCGTGCAAGATCATGTTCTAGGTACTGAGGATAAAACATCGAAGAGAACAGACAAAAATAGCTGCTTTCATGAAGCTTTTATTCTATTCTAGTAGGAGAGATGGCTAGTGAATACAATAAATTATAGTATATTTGACGGTGGTAAGTTGTTCAAGAAAAAAACACAGATAAAGGAGCTAGGCCATTATCTTCATTGCAATAAATAGGGTGAGAGGCCTGAGAGGAGACATTTGTGTGATGACCTGAGGCCACATGGGTGTCTGAGGGAGAGAGCTGGCCTCGAAGAAGGTGTGCGTGGCATGTATGGCCAGGTCAGCTGGGACAGTGGGTACCGAGCAGGGCAGGAGCTGTGAGGGCAGCAGTGACAGAGGAGGCTTACCATGTAGGACCTCTTGGAACTAGGAAGGACACAGCTGCTTCTTTGGCAAGTGGGGTCTTTGGAAAATGTGGCACGGAGGGGTGGCAGGTTCTGGTCTCACTTTTAAAGGGTCATCCTGGTTGCTATGTTGAGAGTAGCCTGAAAGGAGGCCAGTTTGGACACCTGTGCAGACATCCAAACAAGCTGTGATGGTGGCTTGGTTAGGATAGTGGCAGTGAGGTTCACAGAAATAGTGGGTTCTGGATATATTTTGAAATATACAAGACATAATTTCTTACCAAGATGGATGTGGAGTGAGAGAAAAAGGGAAGAGAAAAGTCCAAGTTTGAGGTTTGAACACAGGGTAGCTAAAGATGTCTTTAATGGAGATAGGAAAGCTTGTGGTGGAAGTTTGAAATATTGGATTGAGACTAGTGCCACTTAAAGGGACTTTTAGATGACCAGGCAGAATCTGGGGCAGTTGCATGGGAAGTGTGGACTCCCAAGGAGAGCTTGTATGGAGGTGGTAATTTGAGAGTCGTGCTCAAAGTGGAGGTGCTCCATAAGGGTCCCTCAGTCCTGTACCTACAATCCCTGGGGCCATGTTTTAGAAAAGCATTAGGTTGAACCATCTGAAGTTGCCAACATCTGTTCACCTTTGACTTACAGTAATAACCTATGAAATGGTTCTCAGATGACCTAAAAAGAAACTCAAGAAATCATCAATCTCATAATGACACAAAATCCAGAAGCAATTTTAAAAGACTGATAAATTCAACTACATTAAAGGAAAACCAAAAACAAAGAAAATTTTCGTATGACTCCCAAAAAACTACAACCACACTTCCAAATGAGGAAGTGGGAAAAGATGTTTGCAACTTTTATCACAAACAATGAGCCACTATTTTAATATACAAACTGGAAATATTTCTGTAGCCCAACAATCTGCTTATACTGAATGTGGTAGATGAGGATTCCAAACAACAAACACATGCCTTTGCTGCCAAATGAGTTATAAAAGCATTCAGTTTTTAGAGCTTTTTGGGTTTTAGATTATGGACTTGTATTATCATGGTGGTGGTGGTTGTTATTGTTACCATTCTATGTGGCATCAGGGAGGCGGGGGGCTGAACTGGGCCAGTAAGTGGGAGTTACTGAGAGGGAAATTTCAGCTTCATTTTAATACTTTATAAATCATGCTGCTCTCTGTTTCAAGGTTAAACATAGGACTCGAACAATCACTAACGGGGGATATTTTAGAATAAATTCAATAATTGAAGAGGGGATTGGAGTTGTATTTTATAGCTTTTGATCCTACTGAGACAGAATGACTCTAAATCATTTCTTCTTTTCAGGTCTTATTCTCTCCGTCTGTGAAATGGGGCCTGGGAATTGAACTTGGTGATTGCTAAGGATACTTCTGGAATTAATATCTTCAAGTTTCTGTGTCTTCTCTTTGCTCACAGCTTATCTATCACTCCACATCCTTGCTTACATCCTTGTTTGCTGAGTAACCCTTATCTCAGAGTGTACCATAGCAATTTCTCTAAGATACGCAGAGAGAGGTCAGCATGAGCAGCTGGGATAGGTCAGCAGATATTTTTCTGGTTGCTTCTTGACTGAGAAAATCTTAAGAAAAAAGATCATTTTTAAGTAAATACTTCTTGATATCTAAGCATGTCTCTGCAAGAGTGCTAATCCGGGGCACAGCTCTACTTCCCTGGACGGGCACTGATGGATGCAGGGCCTGCCCTTCCTGGTTTTCTTGGGAAATTTGGTCAAAGAGAATTTTTCTGTGGCTTGACCCACACCCATCTAAAGGACAGCAGAAAAAGGTCAACTAAATCTTTTTAAAATGCAGTTTAAACTTTTAAAAACATTTTAGGGTTTTTTTTAGGGTTATAAAAGTCACATATTTTACTTTTGAAAACTAGAAAAGAAAAAAGAAAAGGAAGACATTGAGTTCCATGAACCACAAAGAGCAATGTTGTTCCTATGCTGAATATGTCCTAAAAATTAGGCTTTTAGAATTTTTCTTCTTTTTCTTTCTCCTTAATCACTGTCTTTCTTCCCGCTTTGCTTAAATCTAGCTTCTCTTTAGATAGATCAAAATTCTCAAGAGGATGAGAGCCAACTCTTCCACTCATAGGCATGTACATGTATCCATGAGAAACCCTTACATGTGTTGAACAGGAGATAGGTACAAGGAACAAGGATCTTCACTGTAGCAGTCATCACAGTAGTACAAACTTGGATGCACACCAAGTACCTGTCACCAGAGAAGCCAGTGAATAAATTGTGGTGAACCACACAATGGGGCATTGTACAGCCCAAATGAAAGAGCAATAGCAACACCTCGATGTGGATGAAATCTTAACATGCTAATATTAAGTAAAGAAGTAAGTTCCCAAAGACTATATATCACAAAGCTCACATAAAGTTGAAACTGATGTATGTGTGTGTGCCTATAAGTGGATACATACAAGTTCACAAACAGCTAGTTGAAAAAGAGACAAAATGATGATGAATATTGGACTCAGGAGGATGGATGCTCTGAGCGGGGGAAGTTAGAAGGTACATTAGAGAGGGATTTTGTATGATATTGTATGTTACCTCTCAGTATCTTGGCTTTCATTTATGTGATGAGTTAATAGGCACTTATACCACTGTAATTCATTAATTAACTGACTAAATAAAAGGCAGCTCAAGCATGAACCTCGATGACAGTGGGACATGATCCAGTGGTTATGGTGATTCCAACTCTGTGTATCTGAGATTCTAAAAGTAGAAAGGAACTAGGAAGTCAATGGGTGCTATATGTGGTCCTATCCTATCAGACTTTCTGTAAACCATGTGGATGAATGTTAGTACACAGATTCCAGGGTATCTATTTTGGCTTCCCAAAGGAATATATATATATATATTTTTTTTTGTAGAGACAGAGTCTCACGGTACCGCCCTGGGGTAGAGTGCTGTGGCGTCACACGGCTCACAGCAACCTCTAACTCTTGGGCTTACGCGATTCTCTTGCCTCAGCCTCCCAAGCAGCTGGGACTACAGGCGCCCGCCACAACGCCCGGCTATTTTTCTGTTGCAGTTTGGCCGGGGCTGGGTCCGAACCCACCACCCTCGGCATATGGGGCCAGTGCCCTACTCACTGAGCCACAGGCGCCGCCCCCAAAGGAATATTTTTTACTTTTTTCTGAGTTCTTGGCTCTGGACCAGGCAGCTGATGTTGCCAGAGACATGACATCTTGCTGAACCTGGTCCCATTGTGAAAGTTAATACACATTTCCTTAAAAGAGCCTAGGGTTAGGAATTTGCATCTGTTGGCCATTTGCTTCAAGCTGGACTGTAGGAGAAGATCTGCCTCTGGATAGGTGACAAGCTCTGGCTGAGAAAAGAGTGCCCGTGTGGACAGTGGACTGGCAGAGTTTCAGAAAGGAAGAGGGGGTAGCACAGAGCTGGAGAGATGCACCAGGTAGTGGCCAAGCATCTGCACATTCTTACCTAGCAAAGAGAAGTCCAAAGGGTCTTGGCCAATCTCACTGACGCTCTCTCTTTTCTAGCTTGACACTATCACTCAGTTTTAATCAATAATGCTGCCAAGTTATGAGGCCTGGCTTTGGGTGAGGGCCTTCTCTCTTTCTTGGGGTATCTAGTCAGTGGCCCAGACTCTATCAGAACCTAGAGATACACAGACAACCCAGTCCTAAAGTTGGAGGTCATTATCACTTTGTGATTGTAGCCCTGCTTCTCAGGACGACAGTAGTGGCTTGAGTTGAGTTGAGCAGGCCTTGCTGTTAAGCAGCAGAAGGCTAAGCCATATGTTGCATTCATGGTGGCAGCCCTGGGCAACTTCAGATCTCCCTCTTCTGAGTGTGTCCAGCCCACACCTCAATGACTGAAGTTTTAATTACACTGCATTGTCATGATTTATTTATCCAGCATTCCCTCCTACTAGTCTGTGAGCATCTCAAGGGTAGAGACTCTGTCTTTGTCATTGTCAAGTCTCCGAAGTTCAGGGCATTGTAGATGCAAAATAAATGTTTGAGGGGACACCATGTATTATACCTTGTGGTCAGTGCCTCGTGAGTGGGACCTCAAAGTGGGCACAGATTATTACCAGTTGGGAGGCATCCAAGGGGAGTTTAAAGAGTGGCATATGATATCTTAGATGGGCTTGGATGTCATGGATGGAGATGGGGGAGGAGGATGAGGATGGAGATGAGGGAGTTTGGTGGTGGCGGTGGTGGTGTGGGGATATTCAAAGTAAATAACAATGAGAACTGAGTCTGCTGACTCCACTAGGTAGACTGGCTGTAAATCATCAGTAGGGCCATTCCTGTGTGTACAAGCTTCAGGTCAGCCCAGAAGATGGGCGGGGCATGGGGTTAGGGTTATGCAGAAGTGGAATGGGGATAAATGTTTCAGCATTTTCATCTTTATTCTTCCTCTGCATCTGGAGCTTTCTGTTCATAACCTTTCTTGATTTTCTCTCAACCTTCACAAATAGGCACTATCAACTCCAAATTTGGGGAGTAGGAAACAGTCCCATAAGGACAATGCCAGTAGAAGGGCTGGTGCTGATGTTGAAACCAGGTGCCAAGTTCCTGGGGCTGTTCTCTGTTTTCCTCTATGGGGTCAGGGTGGGAGCCAGGATGTGAAGGGAAACCCTTCAACACATCCAGGAGAGAGTTGGTGGGTAGGGAGCAGGAGATGAGGCTTCAGCAGAAGGCTGGGAGGATAAAGGACCCTATTTGGTCATCTGTACTTAGGGACATTCTGTTTCTTCATAGGCAAGAAAGTTCATGGTGGCCACACCCTTGACTTGGCCTTTTTGGGGAATGTTTCTGGAACTGGACACAGAGCTCATGCTCTATGGAAAGAAAAATGCTGTCCTGGAATCAGGGCCAGAGATAACAATTTCAGGATTTCAAGGGGAGAGGCTGAGCATGGCCTTTTGGGGCTGGAGATGAGTAATGCCTGGTTGGGGCAGGAGCACTACTATAGGGATGAAAAGAATGTGAGTAACAAAAGGAAAAGTTGGAAAGAGAACTGACAGACTGGTTTGTCCCTCCAGAAACTGAAGATATAGTTGGATAAGTAAATAGTTTTAGTAGCAGCTATGATAAGGGAGAAACCCAAGGACCAGTTTCCTAGGGCAGGAGGCAGCATTTTTTTTTTTTTTTTTTGGCAATGAGGTAAAGATCTTATGTATACCATGGAATACTATTCAGCTATTAAAAAAAATGGAGACTTTACATCCTTTGTATTAACCTGGATAGAAGTGGAAGACATTATTCTTAGGAGGCAGCATTTTTAAACAAAATATTTCTGAGCAATATATTGATGGAGGCAATGTGATGGAGAGAGGGACAATGGAGAAAGAAGTGGGAAAATGTATGGAAACAGAGATAGACCAAGGTGAAGGCAGAAAAACCCAAAGACAAAAGAAATCCAAATCCAATGACACAGCAACACAGAGAGAGACAACAAGCCACAAGCCAGAGATCCAGGGGCAAATATGGAAACCAGGACAGAGCAAACCAGAGACAGAGAGATGAGGACAGAAATGAACAGAGGAAGGGGAACAATGACAGAAACACCCAAAGTATATCTGTGTTTAATGGAGGAAACACAGTTGGACTTCCTGAGGAGGACAGCATGCTGGGCCTTTGGGCCTCCCTGGCAGAATGGGCTGAAGTACTGGATGGACCTAAGTTTCTGTCCTTTTATCTCAGCCATAGCCCATTCTGGCTGCTATAGCAAAAATACCTTATAAACAACAAAAGTTTGTTATTTATGCTTCTGGAGGCTGTGAAGTCCAAGATCAAGGTACGAGCAAATTCAGTGTCTGGTGAGTTTTCTGGGGAGCATTCTTGCTGAATGCTCATATAGAGGAAGAGATAAGCCAGTCTTTCCCTTCTCTTTTACTGAGCAAAGAACACTAATCCCATTCATCTTGAAGACCTAACTACATTTCAAAGGCTCTACCTTTTAATACTAAAGCATTTGAAATTAGACCTCAACAAATTCATTTTATTTTTTTGAAGGGAAGGCACAAACATTTCTCATTGACAGGTGGACACTGCTGGTTAGAGGCCACATTTAATGTAGACCTTCCATGTAATCACAGCACATTAGCACTGGAAGTGGCCATAGGGCCAGCTGCTATTCCCATCGCCCATCCCAGATCTCTGCTTCCACCTCTGATCAGTCCTCATTCTCAGAACGTCTTTCCATAGGCTGAGCTGCCCCTCTGTGACTTTAACATTCTGGGAGCAACACAGGAGCAGATCTAGTGTTGCTTTCCCTCTCGTCTCTTCTGGTTTGTCAATGACAGGATCTTGTTCCCACTATGTTCTTCTTCAGGACAATCTTCTGCAATTCCTGCATGGTTCTATCCATCAGGACAGGCTGGGTTTTGCTGTAGTAGCAAATGATCCCAAGATCGCATATGCTCCCAGAAACAAAGGTTTATTTGTTGTTCATACTATACACTCATTGTGGGCCAGAACAACTCTGCCCCAACTCATATTCACTCCAGGACCCAGGCCAATCAATTAGATGCTAACTATCATTGTGGATCATGGTGGGTGCAGAAAAAGAGTCTCCATACTCTATTTCTGATAGTTTCTACCAGAAGTGACACATGTCACCTTCATTCATGTTGCATTGGACTGAGTCCATGACAATGAAGTAGGGAAAAGAAATTTACAGTCAGGGAAGGACAGCAAATATTTGTGAACAATAATAGTCTACTACAGTAGTAATTTCCAGCTTTCTACTGAAGATATTCCCCTATTGACAGAGGCTTTCAGGTTTATTGATGTTTCTCCTGACACTTGGGAGCGAGAATTGAACAAGAAACATGCATGGAGGCGATGCTTTTGGGACACTAGGTGATTATACCCATGAAAAGTCCTCCTCCCTTTTAGAACTACCCCAAGTATGATACGTACCTACTGAGTTTGCTGAGATCATATAGGGGCAGGATGCAGCCTCTGATCTGATCTCTTTACTTTATTCTTTATTCTTAAGTCCTTTTAAGCAATCTCATTTTTTATTGGTTGGGATTTGGAAACAATTCATTCTTTCTGTAGCCCCAAGATGGAAAAGGGCTTGCCTACTTTCATTGGATTTTGAATGAGTGAGAAAATTCATTGTGTCAATGTGCTGAAATTGTTAGGATTTGTCTGTTTTAGCAGCCTGTCAATTAGTCTAATGGAGAAATGGATATCAGGAATGAGTTGCTTCCTAACAGAAACATAAAATATGTGATGTTAGCTTAGTGACTAAGTGATTGGTGATGGGAAACTGAAATGGAGATCAGAAGATTGCAGGTCAAGTTGGGCAGGGAAAAGTATCTGGAAAATTGTCACCTGTGACAAGTACCTGTGTCACCTCTGAACTCATTATTCCAGGAAAATAGAATGATGGTAACATGATTACATTTAGAAAGGCATTATGAGTGTTACATGAGCTCAAGAAATTGTTAGAAGAGTTGCAAGCAGAAATTGAGAAGAATAGAGAGTCCAGAAATATAGGGCCTTGAGCTGAAACAGCAGACTTCTAGATAACATACAATAGGAGAAAAGGTTTAAAAACCATCTTAGTTGCAAAGCCCAAGTAAAATCTGTAACCTGGAAAAAAGACTCAGGGCAATGATCATATAAGAAGTTTGGCCTTATTGATTTTCCATATATTCTTAGGTACCTGCTATTAGGTAACGAGAGAGAGAGTGAGAGAGAGAGACATGGTGATGAAAAAGTAAGGGAAAAGGCCAATGTGAGAACTATCTTTTAATGAGAACATGGCCTGTAGTCGCTGGCAAATAAATCAGAGGCCTATTAAGTTATTGAGTGAAATGCAAAGCCAAAGAAACTATGAGTCTGGCCTAGACAAATTGGAGATTTAAAATAATCCTTGGGATGCCAACCCAAGGGAATAGGAAGTGGATTAAGAAAACTATGCAGCCTCCAATTCTCACTTCATACATGTTCAAGGAATATCATGGGAGTGAGACCTCTGACTCCCAAAGGAGTCATAAGAATAATAGACAAGGCTGAGCTATCTTTTTTTTTTGAGAGACAGAGTCTCACTTTGTCGCCCTCAGTAGAGTGCTGTGGCATCACAGCTCACAGCAACTTCCAGCTCTGGGGCTTAGGTGATTCTCTTGCCTCAGCCTCCCAAGTAGCTGGGACTACAGGTGCCCTCCACAACACCCGGCTATTTTATTTTGTTGCAGTTTGGCCGGGGCTGGGTTTGAACCTGTACCCTCGGTATATGGGGTTGGTACCCTACTCACTGAGCCACAGGTGCCGCCTGAGGCTGAGCTGTCTTTACCCAGTCAAGGCTGACCTACCTTTCACCATCTTTATCCAGTAGCATTTTGAAACTACACTGAATCTGTGGCTCCTGTGTGTGTCCCATTCTTTCTAGCAGGTGTGTTCATCGTGGCTCTCCTGTCCCTGTTCCACCTTTGTATCGTAGATGTGTGGTGTGTGTGGTGGGGGAGGAGGTTACTGGGAGAGAGGGATATATATGAAACATCCTTATAGATTATAGGTAAAGGGCAGTGATTCTCAACTGAGGATTCTGAAGACCTCAGGGGCATTTGGCATTAGCTGGGGCATTTTTGATTGTCCCAACTGGAGGTTGTGGTGTCATCAACACCTAATGTGCAGAGGCCAGGGACGCTGCAAAGCATCCTGCAATGCACAGGACAGCCTCCTCACAACAAATAATTATTCAGTCTACAATGTCAACATGTCCAAAGCTTTTATTTTCTGGTTTAGGGGATCAGAAACCTCAGGGTGGAATTGGTGCTCACTCCTTCATTCAACATACACAGAGTGTCAGTGGGAGGTTGGAGAGAGGTGGAGGGGTGGGAATGGTCAGGGTAATTAACGTTAGTTAATTACTAATTAATTGCAGTTATAATAATAATTGCACTTATAATATTACTAATTATTTGCACTTCATGCAAATAAATGTCCTTGTCTCAGAAGGAAACTGCTGCAAGTTCAGTCCTCTGCCCACTCCCGAGAAGGCTACATGCAGAGTTCGTGTTTTTACTTTTGCTGTAAATGGGCAACGCCCCAGAATCTCAGTGTCTTAAACAATAAAAGTTTATTTTTCACATCATGTTTGGGAAAAAACTGTTTTTCTCCTGATCAACAGATACATTTTTTTCCCATATGGACAATGTAAGCCTGGTAATGGATGGATTTTCCTCACTAATTTGGCTACTAGGCAACTCATTATAACAACAGTGTTAGCTGATGTTCCCCAGCTTGCCTTAGTATTTAACACTCATTCACACATTAGTCTGATTTCTTCTCCCACCCGCCCCTCTGTTCGGTTGCTTCAAAATACCTTTGCAATGAGATGAGCTATAAACCAAACTGAATGAAACAAGATTTAGTCCTGGCAGATGGCCACTGTGAAAGAGAAATTAGGGAAACTGTAAGTGCCTCTTTCCTTTCTTAAAAAAGGAAAGTGGAGCTTTGGGTCCCGGCTTAAGTTGTGTTTTCCCATTTGCTTTTGCTGGGACAGGGAGGAGGTGAGAAAACCTTTTCTCCTCGGTCTTTTGGGGAATCACTTCATGCAAATAAATGTCTTCCTCTCAGAAGGAAACTGCTTCAAGCTCAGCCCTCTGCCCATCCTGAGCAGGCTACATGCAGAGTTGGTGTTTTTTTACTTTTGCCTTTCTGTTTCCAAATATGAAACAGAAGAGGGGTCAGGAGACCAGTCACAAACTAGCTGTGTGACTTCAGGCTATTTAATGCCACCCTCAGCCCTCCCTGCCCCCTGGTGTCCAGAAGAACAAGTGGGCTGAGAACCCATCCAGATCTGTGGTTCTCATCTGTGTACCAAGGAGGGGCTATTCCTTTGACATGTACTTTTTGATACTCTTTTATGAGTGGGACTTTATTTATTTATTTAAGACAGAGTTTCACTCTTTTGCCCTGGGTAGAGTGCTGTGTTATCAGAGCTCACAGCAATCTCAAACTCTTGGGCTCAAACAATCCTCTTGCCTCAGCCTCCCAAGTAGCTGGGACTACAGGTGCTTGCCACAATGTCAAGCCAGTTTTTCTATTTTTAGTAGAGACAGGGTCTCACTTTACTCCAGCTGGTCTTGAACTCTGGAGCTCAGGGGATCCACACATCTTGGCCTCCCAGATTGCTAGGATTACAGCTGTGAGGCACCACACCTGGCTGATACGAGTGGGATTTTAGTGATATCCAAACCCTTTATTCAGAAGAAGCCTGCTCTGCTCCTGGGTGTGGAGAAAATGAGGGGCTTGAAGGCCCAGGCTGAGGTCCCACTAGTGACAGTCTTAAGAGGTCGGTCAAGGTGTGAACCCTGGGGCCCCTTTGCTTTCCACACAACCCATAGTTGTGTAACATGGGGCAAACCATGCGGCCTCTTTAGGCCTTGGTGTCCTTATGGGCCACAACAAGGTGACAATCAGAGAACCATATGATGTGAAGAGTAAATGACATCATGCTCACTAAGTGCTGGGTACATGCTGCAGTACACATCTCTGGTTACTACCCGTCAGCGGGTCAGACGCAGCTGGATTAGGATGTAATCACCAGTGGGACTAAGCCAGGGTGCCTCACCCAGGGTCCTGCTGACTGTCCTCCTTCCCCTTGGAAGAAATCAGAAAATAACTGTCCCATCCACTTTCCCTAAATGGCAGGAAGGGTACAGAAACTTTCTCGTGGCCATGCTTCCAGACAGCCAGCCTGCTAATCTCAACCAATCCTTAGGACATCCTAGTGAAGTGGCTATTATATGTATTATCCTCTGCTTTGCACAGGGAGGTAATAAGTGAGCTGCTAATACATGAGGAAGCTGGGATTTGAACTCATGTTTTCCTGACTTCACAGCCTGTGTGTTCACCACTTTGAAAAATTCAAAATATGGGATGGTCTTTTGAAGAGCAAGGCAGTATGGTTTATTTAGTACATGCATAAGATTAGGGACCCGGGATCCTGAATTGGAGTTTCACCTTCATCTGATGAACTCATTACAGTCTCCATGCTGAGCTCCATTTCTGGCATTGTTAAATCGTGGGTAACACTGTCTCTGAGGGCTGTTGGAGGATAGAATGACACCGAGAGACATCTGCCCCATCTGGTCCTTCTCAGCTAAATTGTATGTTTGACAGCAGTGGAGACACCGTGGACGAGGCTTGTGTTCCCTCCCTGCAGCACTGAGTGTGGTGTCCATGTTCTTGGGGAGGATGAAAACCTCATGCCACAGTGTACAATCTGATCCCCATCCCTTGGGTATCCAGGCCTTTCTTTTGAACAGTAGACCAGCACAGAAAGTAGGCTTCTGGAAAACTCATAATATAACAGGACTGAAATTGTCATGTTGTCCTTAATGTACAACCCCCCTGAGTCCCCAGAGTGGTCCCAAGGCAGGACTCTGCATCCTGCTTGACTTCTCCCAACATCTCACTTCCATGGCCAAGCAGTAACAAGGTACCGCCCATGGTTCTTGGATTTGCTTTCTTCTATCACGCCTGCTACCTCTTTTCTGGGCTAGGCTGCCACACCTCTCAGCTGGACTCTGCCTCCACTCTTGTCCTCCCCATCTCTCCCAACACGGAGGCCAGAATGACCCTTCTCCTGGTGACTCTCACCAGGTCTCCATTTCCTTGTCTTGGGAGATAGCCCAGCTCCTTACCTGGCACGTAAAGCTCTTCTCATTCTGGCTCCTCCATCTTTCCATCATCCTTTGGCCTCTTGCCCCTTATTTTTCTAAGTTTCAGCCATACAGGACCATTTACAATTTCTTTGCTCTGAGTTGAGTATCCTGGTGCTATGGCTCACAGCAATCTCAAACTCTTGGGCTCAAGTGATCCTCTTTCCTCAGCCTGCTGAGTAGCTGGGACTATAGGCGGTTGCCATAAATCCTGGCTAGATTTTTTTTTAAATTTTTTATTTTTCAGAGAGACAGGATCTCACTCTTACTCAGGCTGGTCATGAACTCCTGAGCTCAAGTGCCATTCCTCTCGGCCTCCCAGAGCACTAGGCCACAACTTCTTGAAGACACCACGCTTTCTCTTCTTTTTAACCACTTGAATCTGCTTTCGCTTAGTCTAGAACACTTCTCTACCACTTTTGCTTTGACCTACTTGGTTGCTTCAAGCCTCTCATTAGGGTTCACTTCCCCTTGGGAGCCTTCTCTGATCCCTAAACCTGGGTTAAGTATTGTCACTCATTGCCTAACCGCGTGACATGTTCTGAGAAACACACCCTTGGATGATTTTATCCTTGTGTAAACAACAGAGAGTACGCACATCCAATTCTGATGGTGTATACACACTCAGGCCAAAAGGTCTAGCCTACTGCTCCTAGGCTGCAAATCTGCCCAGTATGTTACCGTATGAATATTGACAACTATTGTAACACAGTAGCAAGTATTTGTGTGTCTAAGAATATCTAAACATAGAGAAGGCACAGTAAAAATGTGGTTTAAAAGATAAAAAATGGAGCACCTGTATCAGGCACTTACCACAAAGGGAGCTTGCAGGACTGGAAGTTGTTCTGGGTAAGTCAGTGGATGAGTGGCGAGTGAACGTGAAGGCCGAGGGCGCTACTGCGCACTACTATAGACTGCAAGACCAATGTACACTTGGTCTACACTAAATTAATAGAAACGTTTTCTTTCTTCAATAATAAACTAACCTTAGCCTTCCATAACTTATTACTTTACAACTTTTTACATTTTAAAAAACTTTTTGAGTATTTTGTAATAACATTTACCTTTAAGCAGACAGGCTTGGTACAGCTGTACAAAAGTATTTTCCATCTTTCTATCCTGATTCTATAAGCCTATTTCTATTTTTTATTTTTTTCTTTTACTTTTTAAACTTTCTTGTTAAAAATGAAGATACAGGCCGGGCGTGGTGGCTCAGGCCTATATTCCCAGCACTCTGGGAGGTTGATTGCCTGAGTTCAGGAGTTGGAAACCAGCCTGAGCCAGACTCAGACCCTGTCTCTAAAAACAGCTGGGTGTTGTGGCAGGCACCTGTCGTCCCAGCTACTCAGGAGGCTGAGGCAGGTTGATCGCTTGATCCTGAGAGTTGGAGGTTGCTGTGAACTATGACACCATGGCACTCTACTGAGGGCAACAAAATCAGACTCTGTCTCAAAAAAAAAAAAAAAAATGAAGACAGAAACACACACACTAACCTAGTCCTACGTAGAGTCAGGATCATTAATATCCCTGTCTTCCGCCTCCACACTTTGTCTCCCTCGAAGGTCTTCAGTGGGCAGTAGGGCGCATGATAACACTGTCTTCTGGAAAACCTCCCACAGGATCTGGCTCAGGCTGTTTCATAGTTGACACTTTTTTTAATAAAGAGATAAAATAATGATATAATTTATAGTATGATAAATACATCAACCAGTGACATAGTCCTTTACTATCATTATCAAATATTATGTAGGACACATAATTATATATGCTATGCTTTTATGTGCAGGGCAGCAGGTTCGTCTACAGTAGCACCACCACAAACACGTAAGCAGTGCTTTGTGCTGTAGTCTTTTGGCTTAAATGTCAGTGGGTGACAGGATGCCATAATCCTACAGGACCCCTGTGTATATGAAACGTTAGGATGCGGAGCATGACTGTCCCTCCCCGAAGCTTCCTTGCTAGGGCATTTATTGCTCTGGGCTGTAACCACACATTGACGTGTTTGTCTCCCTCACCAGACTGAGTTTTTTGTTTTTTTTTTTCTTTTTTTTGAGGTCAGAAATGTGTCTTGTTCTATAGTACAATCCCCAGTGCCCAGCACACACATTTGCACTGTAAATGTTTGGATCCCACATGCATAATAGTTGGTATTGCATGATTTAAGGAGTACATACTATACTGTGAGTGGCTTAATCAAGGTGGTATATTATGGCATGGGGTCCTACTCAGCCATAACATAAAAGATGAACTAATACCTCTTGTATTAACCTGGATGGAACTGAGGACCATTTTTCTAAGTGAGGTATCACAAGACGGGAAAAACAAACACATTTGCTCACGAGTAAATGGGAGCTAATCCATCAACACTTAATGTGTACATATGGAAATATCAGTTATCGGCAATCAAGCAGGTGGGGGGAGGGGTTGGTAAATTCACACCTAATGGGTTCAATGTATACTGTCTGATGGGCACATTTGTAAATTTGACTCATTTGTGCAAAAGCAATTTTGTAACCAATGTGTTTGTACCCTTGTGACATTCTGAAAAAACAAATAGTATATATACCATGAGGAGGAGGAAAGAAACCAAGGCAGTGAGCTATAGGCTCTGACAAATGAACAGTCATGACCAATCCTGAAACTGGCTCGGAGTCACCTCTGCCTACCTTACCACCTCCAGGAATTCAACAGGTGAATTTTCTCATTCCGTGGAAATGTGACTGAAGGTAAATTAAAAACAAATTTTGTACTTGACAGGGAAGGGAAGCTGTGTTCCTATTGTGAGTGGTCCAGATGTCATGTGGGGAGAGCCTAAGAACCAGGGGCTGTAGGATCTGTGAGTCATTCTTAGCCATTAGGGAATTTATTAACTTGACAAACCAGACGTGCGTTGGGCATGTTTTTAGATGAGGATTTCTCATCTTTGGCACTATTGCTGGGTTGGGCCAGATAATTTTTTGCTAAAGAGACCTGTTCTCTGCTACGTAAGTTGTGTAATGGCATTCCTGGTTTCCCCCCCCAAGATGTGGGTGATACTCCTTCAACCCTAATGGTGAAAATCAAATATGCCTCCAAACATTGCCAGATGTCACCTATGGGGACAAAGTCAGCCCTGGTTGAGAACCAATGTTCTAGAAGAATTAGGATCAGAGCCCATCTGATGGGATCAAAGAAGCACTAGGTTAAAGCTGGGTTTGAACTCCATGGCCAGCTCTGCCATTTAGTGAAGTTATTTTTCATAAGTTCTATCTGAATTCAACATCAGGCTATTTGATTTCTGGCAAATGGCTGACCTCTCTGGAGAGCAGCCTTCTCTTAAGTAATACAATGATGCAAGTCCACAACACTGTCCATACTTCTGAGATCAGTTTGGAGCTCAGGAATGAACTGAGTGTTGGGCAAGTTCAGACCTCTGGATGAGGATCTTTGGCCTGGCAACCACAATCCAGTGAAGGGATTCATGCCCCTGCTGGCTCGGCATGGCGTGTCTCCGTAGGCTGGCTCTGCTCTCTCCTTGGGCTTCGCCAACTATTTCCAGGAGGACTCTTTCAGACTCAGTCATTTCTTGGCATCCCTCCTTCCCTAGCAGCTTAGAATGTCAGAGTAGAAAAGTGCTTAGAAACATTTGGTGGGAACTCTTTGCACCAGAGGGGGAAACAGAGGCTTGGTAGAGGGAAGAGGCTCAACCTAGATCACATAGTGAGCTAGACAAGACCCCTTTTTCACCCAAGGTGCTCTAACTCTGTAAGCCCAACCCCGGGTCTGCTCGGCCCTTGGTGGAACTCTTTATCATAATCTTTTCCTGACATTGGTTTTTATTTCACTGAAACTTAAATCTCTTTGGTTTTACATTTCCTGCCTCCTCCTTTCTTCTTGGTGATAGCCATTTAATGTAAAAGTAGGACCACAACACTTTAGCAAGAAATAATGGGCTTACATTACCTCCCAAGTGCAAGGTTTGGTTTTTAATTGAGCTTTAATCCAATGAAATGAAACTAATGGTAGGAGTTTGAGGCACAGAGCTACGTTTACAAAAACTTGTAGTAGGAAGTGTCCCTCTCCTTGGAGGCCATCTAGTCTACTATTGTGTGGGGTTTGCATGCTGGAGTTATTTTCCATCTTGTGATTTAGAGTTGTGGTCCCCAACCCCCAGGCTGTGGACTGGTATCAGTTCCTGGCCTGTTAGGGGATGGGCTGTACAGGAGGAGGTGAATGGGGAGTGTGCAAGCAAAGCTTTGTCTGTATTTGCGGCCACTCCCCACCACTTGCCTCCCTGCCTGAGTTCCGCTCCCTGTCAGGCCCCTGTGCAACCCCACCCTGTTCCTGCCCTTGTCCATGGAAAAATTGTCTTCCATGGAACTGGTCCTTGGTGCCAAAAAGGTTGGGGATCAGTGTAGAGGAGAAAACATGGGCTTTGGACATAGGTTCAAATTCTAGTTCTACCACTTCATAGCTGTGTGAATTTACCACAAGGATAACACTATTTTAAAATGATCATAGGGAGCTGGTCATGTTCTATGTGTTACCTTCTAGTGTCTTACAACAACTACGGGAAGAGGAGTTTACAGTTTATGGAAGAGAAAATTGAGGGGCAGAGAGTTTAAGACAAAAGTTACTACATTTATTAAGTAATCAAAGTATCAGACCTAAGAGTTGAACCCAGGGAAATATGTCTCATGACTATACATGACTAGATGGAGATTAAAAAAATATGATTGGGTGTACTCCTTGAACTTGAGTTTCTTAGAATGCTAAAATGGGATGATAATACCTTCAAAGAAGGACTTCTGTGAAGATTAAATTAAACAATGCCTATATAGCACCCAGAACCCACTAAGTGTCCACTAGATATCCAATCTTCCTTTTGGTAGCCTGGCTTGTTCAAGTTATTTTAGATCAGTTATGATTTACTAAGTGCTCACTTGGTGCAGGCAAATTGCTAAGTAAGTTTACTTATGTAATTTCACTTAATTTTGCAAGATGTATATGAGGTCGGTATTATTTTTTCCACATTCTCACTGAAGAACAGAGAGAAGAAGTTCAAACAGGGAGGAAATGGCAGTCTGCCTGGCAGATTCTAAAGCTGCACTCTTGGCCCTAGGCTATGCCCACCCCCCTCAACCATTCAAAGCTTTGGAAAATCCCAGATGCCCTAAATTATGCCCTTGGGATGTTTTGCACCTTTACAAATTAAAATAATCAGAATTTCATCTCAAATAGTAGATCTCTTCCTTTTGGGGAGATAGGTGTCTTGAGGGCCATCTGAGTTCTATGAAGCCTAAAGGAGGCTGAAGTCAATTTGTGTTTATCCCTGGTGAATTTCTAATTGAGGCTTATTTCCATCCCTCTTTCATCATATCCAATATGTCCTCAGGGACTTCAGACTAATGTTCAGCTGAATTGGAGTGAGATCTAATTAAACCTGCTTCTGATCTGGCCCCAAATCACCCAGCCAACCTCATTTCCCAACACGCCTTCTCCTCCTGTATCCCCTGTGAGTCACAACTTCCCCAACTCTCTAAGCCCTGTAGCCAGTCAGGCCCCAGATCTTCTGCTGGCACTTTCAAATCTGATGCCGCCCTGTCTTCAGCTGATCAAAACATTTCTCTCTAAGGCCATCCCTGCAAGTGTGGAAAAGTT
The DNA here is from genome assembly GCF_027406575.1 of Nycticebus coucang. Classification (NCBI taxonomy): domain Eukaryota; kingdom Metazoa; phylum Chordata; class Mammalia; order Primates; family Lorisidae; genus Nycticebus; species Nycticebus coucang. Next base: position 23,100,880 of record NC_069781.1, on the reverse strand, counting down.
GGGGGAGGGAGAAGGTCAGAGTCACATGTTTGAGGCCAAAATCATCAGAATGAAAGCTCATTATCTCTTTATCTCTGTACCTGTTAGAGCTCAGTGATGCCACAAACTGTAGGTGCTGATGAACACCTGAGTGAAAAAACAGGAAATTGAATATGGCACAAAAGGCAGGACCTATGGAGGCAGAGAGACCTGGGTGTGAATTTTGGCATTTATTAGCTCTTTGATAGTGGGTGAGTAATACTGAACCTCTCTGAGCCTCAGTTTCCTCATTGGTTAACTGGGACAACAACGTTGTTGTGAAGATTTTAAAGTCATATCTATAAGAGCACTTAGCACCCCCAAGTTTGGTCTAAGCAGATACCAAATCATAGTGGAATCTCATGGAATTTTGCTGTATCTTTTTGAGCCATTTAAAATTTCCCACCTTAGTAGTGATTACTGGTTATGTTCTTCAGCTATTCCGAGCTCCTTGAAGAGATGCCTCATAACAGACTCATCTCAGATGTCCTAGAACACCTTGTATAAAGATGATTAATGTATAGTTGTTTCCCTTATAAACAGGATGAACATTCGGGAGGAAGTGGGCTCACTGTGTTCCAGAGAGGAATGTGTGAAAAGCAGGCTGTAAATGTAATGATCATATCTATTTCAGTCACAGCTGTGTCCCCGAACTTGGCACAGTGACAAGTGAAATTCAGTGTTCATCAAATACCCTCAGGATAAATGAATATAGGGTCCAGGAATATTTAGCCTACCAGGGTATATAGAAAGCACTTGGACTGATGCTCACCTAGTCTCAGAAAGAGAAACTGAGGCCCAAAGAAGAGAAAGGACTCTCCAGTTTCACATGGGGACTCAGCAACAGGTATTTTAAATTATCTGGTATGTAAGATTATAAGCTGGTGCCACCATGGTGTTTGGGTGACAAAGGCTGATTTGGTGTGGCCTGTCAGAACTGATTCTAGCCCAATTTTCTTGCTTCTCAGTGATTGGCAGGAGCTGAGCCAACCAGAAGATGAAAGGGGCTAGAGTGCTAGAGTTGAGTCTACATCTGCATGGTTAGCCATTTGTGTTAGCATTCTACAGAGATCAGGTGTTCAGGGGTGGCGAGTCCATAGACGGACCCATTACCTGAGCTGAAATCAAACTCAGGCTTTAGGGGTAAAAGCCCCCCAAAGTGCGGCATTTTAACTACTTGTCCACAAGGCCAACTGGCCTCCTTTCCTCAAAGTTGTGCTAATCAGCTAGTTCTGTCTTCCCTGGAGGCATTCCCACTGGGACCCAGAGCATCAAGGTATATTGTATAACCCCAAACAATTGTTGGAACCAACTTCTCATCTTCTCTTTTGGCTTCCTGATTTTAAACTCATTCAGTTCCCTTTTGTTCATGACTGCTTAAAAAAATAAATTGTTCCTGTGGTTCACATGGGTCCATAAAATATAAGACAAGGAGCGAGAATGTTAGGTTCACCAAGGCAAAGACTTTGTTTTTCTTTTCTTTTTTTTCTTTTTTTGCAGTTTTTGGCAGGGGCTGGGTTTGAACCCGCCACCTCCGGCATATGGGGCCAGTGCCCTACTCTTCTGAGCCACAGGTGCCGCCCTGAGACTTTGTTTTTCTTGTTACTGTGTTCCCAGTATCTAGAATAGTGTCCCCTGTGTGGTAAGAGCTCAGTGAATAAATGAAAGAATGAATGAACTCATTGCCAGAGAGTGGAAAGGAACCTTGGGGACAATGCTGGTTGACCCTCAAGTCATCTGTAGTCACATTAACAACCAGCTGTGCAAGCTTAGGCAAGTGCCCTACCCTCTCTGGATTACTGGTTCATCTGCAAAATAAGTGGGTGGGATGAATGGCTGTACAGAGGGTTGAAGATTGTAATGGATAGAAAAGTATTTTGGAAAAAAAAACTCCTTTTTCTTTCATTATGTTCCTTTCTTTGAGATGTCTTCTCTCTGCAAAAAATCTCTGGATAACCTTTTTGGGATAATAGCAGACAAACAGCTCTTCACCAGAGTGAATTCTGAAACCACGGCCAGGTGGTTTATGACTGGTGGGTTATAACTGGATCAAATATGCACAAGTGGTGAAGACTGAGGCATTTTCTAGAAGCTTGCTCTGGGGATGGTGTTTATGCCTCCCTGATGGATGATGCTCTGAGCAGCTTCAGAGCTCTCCTATAGCAGATGGGGAGGCAGAGAAAGAGGTGCAGGGGTTGATTGTTCCATCTTGGATAAGTGTGTCGGTAAGACTTAAGCTTGAAAATTAAAGTTCTTTAGGCCATATGTGCATTCATGAATGGGGTAGGAAGGAAAATGAGGAAAGGTAAAAAATGTTGGGACTGAGAGATTGTGGGATTATGAGAAAGCAATCAAAAACATGAGTCTATTAGTAAGCTTGACTGCTTCTGGTTGTAGGACTTTGGACAAGTCATTTCTACAAGAATTTGGCACTGTTTTAGGCTCTCTGGGAGATAGAGATGAGTACCACTCAGTGTCTGCCCTCGCATATCTGGTAGAAGCAGACAGGCTGAGTAAAGATGCCACTGAGAGTGATTGATTTGTGGTCTAAGGGTTTTAGAAATAGAACTTTACCAGGTGGAGGAGTGATGATGGGTTGAGTGGCACTATCTTAAGGGAGGGAAGAGCTTGTACATAGGGTGGAGGCATGAGGTAGCCTAATGTCTTTGGACCATGAATTGTGACTTGGCAGCTAGAGCCCAGGCTTCATGAAGAAGAAAGTGGGAAGAAAAAAAGTTACAGGTCACAAAGACCCATAGACCAGGTTCAATGGGACTTTTGTTCCTGTGGGCAGTGATAAGTCACGGAAAGATTGTGGGCAGGGGAGGAGCTTGATCACACTGCATGTTGAGACAATCATTCCAAGCAGGGATATGGAGGATAAGCTGGAGGAAACAGGACGGAGGCAGGGCCACCAGCAGAAGGCTGTTGCCCTTGTCCTGGTAAGAGATGAGGGGGGCCAGGGAGATGGGTTGGTGGGATAGATGAAAATAAAATTAAGATCTGTGATCATAACAGCTTTAGATTCCTCATACGAAACTAAATATTTCTGTAACCAAGTTTCAATGATGGCCTCACAGACTAGAATGGAGTGTAACTATAGCCAAAATTTGGGATGCCCTGGGACATGAGTGGTCTTAAGAGGAATACCTCTTTGTAGACTTTCTATAATTTTATTGGCTAGGTAGACAAAGGGTGGCAAAAAAGGTTACACATTTTAAGAAAGCAAAAACTGTATTGAGATTGTAGTACTCAATATATATTGTAATACTCAAAATGAATGAATACATGTCATGCTGAGCACTTCTTGTCATTGTAGAAGTCAAACATGACTTGAGTGTTACAAATTTAATACCATTTCTTCCTTAAATGTGTATACATTTTGTGGGCACCCTCTGTATTTGATAGTGGTGGTGGGAAGTATATCAATCTTTGTAATAGGTCTGCTAAAGGGTGAAGAAATGCTATGAATATGAAGAGTGGGGTCTAAGGTTGTTTATATTCAAATGGTTGCAAGAGTGTCAGGGTTGGAGGAGCCTTGAAGCCAACTTATTGGGTACTCTCAACACCCCTATAACACTCTCACTGAGAGGTTGTCCAGTCTCTGCTTAGATCTCTTCTGTAACAAGAAGACATTTACCTGTTGGATAGCCTGTTCCATTGCTGAAAAATTTCAACTTTGAATATCAATACATCTGTCCCATGTCTACCACACATTGACCAGATGGAGGAGTGTCTTTGAGAGAGATCATCTTAAGAATCCTTACATGAAAATACCTGACAACTGAAATCATTACAAACTCAAGCCATCCCCCTGATTGAAATTGATTCCCATTTTTTTCTCATTTAAGGCCCAATCATATTTCAAGCTCCATGTCAGACAGAGGCAGAAACATGACTGAACTTAAGAAGGACTTTTGTCAAAATAGAGCTCTGGCAGACAGATGATGCTAATGCTAGCAGTATAGCTGAGATGTTCTGTCCATGAGGAGGAGGCCATATGGGGCAAGAATAGTACAGGGTAGAGGCTGAGAATGCTGGAATACATGCTAGGTGGTGGGGATGATGTAGTGGCATGAACCAGCATTAACTCATCATCACTAAGATGCTCATGGGAGCTATTAAGAAATAAGGAAGAAGATGCTGCAGTGAGTGTGAGCAGAGGGCCGGAAAACATTGAGGCAATGGCCACAAATGCAATGGGGCTGCCTACTGCCTTCTCTTACCCCCACTTCCCTTTATCCTCCTCCTACTCCAAATCTCTTCTTCCCAGTTTCTTCCATTGTCCTTTGTCTAAATTGACTACCTTCTTCCTCCTTCCTTCCCCTCCTAGATCTTTCTCACTCCAAGTTTCTGTCTCATTCCCCACATAGAAACCATACCTTACATGTTTACAATGCTTGGCAGTTCACAGAGCCATTTGGAATACATTATCTCATCAACCTCACAGCCACACTCACAAGTAGGTGCTGTCCCCATTCTGCAGATGATGAAAACGAGGCTAAGGGGGATGAAGACACTGGCCTGATGTCAATGGCCTAAAGTCACATAGCCATGTGGAGGTGGAGGAATGATGATGGCCCATGTTCTTTTCCCCATTCACCACCCCATCATTTCAACAGTACAGATGAAGTCCCTGGTTTTCCAGTGTGCTCTCCTGAACATAAGGAACCAGATTATCTCATTTAAGGATCCCAAAGGATGGCTTCTTTTTCCTGAAGGGATTTTTAGAGGCGGTCACAAGAAGATTTGTCTCCTTGAAAGTTGTCTTGCATTCTGGGGAAGTCCCGTCTTAAGTCATTGGAATCTTTTAATGTCCAAGCACATTGCATACGCCCTAACTCTAGTGGGATGGCTAGAATCCTCAGTGTGCTAGAGCCAGCTCACATTCAGCTCATTGGTTAAACTTTCAGGACTTTTGGGGTGAACTCGCTGTTAAATACAGTCACTATAGAAGATTATTAAAGATCGTTACAAAATTAATTGTTAATGTATTGAAAACAAAGGTCACAAATGACCAACACTCATCACCTTTTAAATTATTTTTAGTACATTTGGCTATTACTATAGTTACTATACTCTTGAGGTTAACATATATATTGTATCTGAGTGGTGAAAATACTGTATGATGGTATGTTACTGTTCATAAATTTCCAAGTCTATGTTCAATGATTCAGATTGGCAGCTTGAAATTGATCATGGGGGAAAATATTTACACCATGGAAATCGGCAAAAAAGTTATACATCAAAGCCATCTTTCTTCCTGAGAGAATCAGTCGTTAAACATTTACCAGCCCACCTCTGGCTAAGATACATGAAGGTTTGTGGTAATTTGGTGCCTAGAATCCTGAATGCTCAGCTTGGTTCTCCTTCATGCCAGTATAAACTTGGGCAGAAGAGAGAATGGTATTTGGAGAGAAAGAAGAGAGGAATGGGGATAACAGACATTAGGAGATAATTCACTACTTGTCCTCTCTTCCTCCTCCTTGGTGGTAATGGAAACCACTAGCAATGGGACATAACATTTAACGCCTCTATGGGCCAGGTACTATATGAGGCATTTTACATATACTGTCTGTTTAATTCTCAAAAAACCATTTGATGTATTATTATCCCTGCTTTACAGATGGAAAGCTGAAGCTCAGGAAAGTGGAACAACTTGTCCAAATTTACCCAGACAGAAGATTGAAGGAACAGGATTTGAGGCCAGATCTGTTTGATCCAAGATCATTGCTCTCTCTGAAATGCTGATGGGAAGGGAAGTTACCAGAACTCTATGACCACCCTGTACGTCTGCTCCCACGTGCAGAAGCTCTTTTGTTTCTGTGGATCAATGACATGCTGGATGTGTTTTGTTAAAAGTAATCAGTAATTTTAAATAGAAACCAAATGTGAGGCATCTATTCAAATAATGTTTTTTCTTTTTCTTTTTTTGAGTGCATATTATGTGCCATATATTACATTAGGTGCTTGGGATGTAGCACTCAGAAAGACAGACAAGATCCTTGCTTTTGAGTTGTTGGTACAGTGTCTTAAGCCTGGTGTGACACCCAAACATCTGGCTCCTTCCCAGTGCCAGTGATCCCTGGAGCATACTCGGAGGTTACTATGTTCAGCAAACTGGGTGACAATCATGTGCTCTCCTGCTGTCACCAGACCTACCCTGGGCCTAGCAATCTCCGCCTCCAGAGTTAGCAAAACTCCCTTCTTCTCCCCTCTTTCAAGCCAGATCTGTCATTGGTTATCAAAGTTGCTACTTCTGCAGAGAAGGAAAAGTGGCTCTGGGCACTGTCCTTAGATTGTTTCCTCTTCTTGGGCAAGGGGACTAGGAGAGAGGCGTGCACACAATTTCCTCAAGCTGTGGTTTTCTGTTTGGGCTTTTGTTTTAAATCCCTGTTTTTGGCAGTCACTGACCAGTCAATCATGGAGGCAGGTTTGTTCCACATGCTGTGAGATAGATTTTTATGTTAGAGAGGAAGTGTCTAGTTTATTATTTCATCCTTGTCTTCAGAGAGAGGAAAGCTAGTAGTTAGGGGAATTTACTTTTTTCTTTTTCGAGGGCAAACTCGGGCCATTTGAAAATGCTTCTATTGCAGCCACATGCTGATTGCCTAATGGCGATATTTCCCGAAGGCTGTATTTTGGCTGGGAAATGGAGCTCTTTTGGCAGGAAGAAGAGGTGCAGTTATTTTGACCTAGGCAAGGTTGATTTCGTTAGGCCAGCCAGAGTTATTCCCCACATCATGATGGGAGGAGAAACCTCTGGAAAAGTCAGGAAGCCTCCAGAGGAAAGTCCCTTAGGAAACCTGCTTGTTGAAGGCACCTGACCATCCCTTGTTTAAATATGATTGGTTTTTCATTATCTCAAAAGTTCGGCTTTCCATGCCTGCCTTCTCCCTTCCTCTTGCTGTTTGTAAGGGAAGGCGAATATTGATTGTACTTAAAAAGTGTGCCCAGAAGATGGCATTCATTCCAGTGAGATGATGAGAGTGACACTGGCACTAGGAAATATCAAGCTGGGAATCTAGAAGTGAAACAAGGGAAAGCACCCTGTGGAGCTGGTGAGATTGTGAGCATGGAGAGTCCCCACCTGGGAGCGAGGGAGGGGCTGCAGGAGCAGGTGTGTCAGAGCCAGCCTGGTCTTCCTTCTCAGTCTGTCTTCCTCTCTCCGCCTCAAAGCCTCTGGGCACAGCCCCCCAAAGAGTGTCCTATTTAGTAATCCCCAGGTTGGAATGGCAACAAGGAGGGGCAGCTCTTTGGCTCTACAGAGTCCTTGACCTTTTCCTTGCTCTTACTTGCATCCACACCCTTGGTTTTGAAATTCCTCCTTCCTGGGTTCCCACAAGCAGCTCCCAACTCTTCTCCATCAGAGAGAGTTTTACGCTATTATACAATTCTGCCATCTAACACAACGCTGCATTATTTATTAGTTTGTTTATTTGATACACTGGAATTGTACATATTGATAGGGTACAATGTGATGTTTCAATACATATCTGTGTTGTATGATGATCCAAGCGGGATGGTTAATGTACCCATCACCTCTTTCTTGTATCATTTCTTTGTGGTGAGAACATTGAAATGCCTCCTTCCACTTGTAATATGTAATATTTTACTTTTAACTATAGTCACCGATAGTTGTACAATGGAACACCATGATTTATTTCTCCTGTCTAATTGTAACTTTATACCTGTTGACCAGCCTCCTCTATGGTCTCATCCTCCCCCACTCCTCCATGATGTACATGTAGTTCAGGAGGTGGTGGGCGTGCTGGCCATACTCAGGAATCTTTAGTAATCACCGATTTACTCTCTGCTTCCAAGATATCAACTTTGTTTCTTTTCTTAAAGATTCCACATATTAATAAGATGATGCAGTGTTTGCTTTTCTGTGTGTGGCTTATTTTACTTAACATGAGGTTCTCTGGGTTCATTCATGCTGTCACAAATGATAGGATTTCATTTTTTTTAATGGTTGAATAGCATCCCCTTATATAAATGTATCACAGATTTTTTTATCTGTTCATCCATTGTTAGACAGTAAGTTTGATTCTGTATCTTGGCTATTGTAAATTGCAATAGTGCTACAATAAATGTGGGAATTCAGATATAGATACGTCTTTGACATGATGATTTCTCCTCCTTTGGATATATACCCAATAGTGGATTGCCATATCATATGATATTTCTATTTTTAGTTTTTTGAGGAGCCTCTATATTATTTTCAAAAATGGCTGTACTAGTTTACAATCCCACTAACTGACCATGTATAAGTGTTCCCTTTTAACCACATCCTTGCTGACATGTTTTGGTCTTTTTGATAATAGCCTTTATAACAAGAGTGAGGTGATCTTTTATGGTGGTTCTGATTTGCATTTCCCTGGTGAATAATAATGTTGAATTTTTTTTTTTTTTTGCAGTTTTTTTGGGGGGCCAGGGCTGGGTTTGAACCTGCCACCTCTGGTATATGGGGCCAGTGTCCTACTCCTTTAAGCCACAGGCGCTGCCCAATGTTGAACTTTTCCCCCCGTTTACTCGTCCATTTGTATTCTTCTTTTATTTATTTATTTATTTTTATTGAGGGTACAAAGAATTAACTTACAGTGTTTGCATTTGTCAGGTAAAGTCTCTCTTATAATTGTGTCCTGCCCCCAAGAAGTGTACCATCTACCTTAACGTTGTATCCATTAAGTGGGAGCACCCCCTGCCCCCTCCTCTGTCCCTGCTCCCTTTTCCCCCTCCCCCCATGTTGAATTGATTTCAGTTTTTCTCTTATGTGAGTGTGTAATAGATCGTCTACTCTCTTCATATTAGATTGAGTACATTGGATTTTTGCAAAAGTATGGAGAGTCCTCAAAGAACTCAAATTAGACCTTCCATTTGATTCTACAATTCCATTACTAGGTATCTACCCAGAAGAAAAGAAATCATTTTATCATAAGGACATTTGCACTAGATTGTTTATCACAGCTCAATTTACAATCACCAAAATGTGGAAACAGCTTAAATGCCCACCAACCCAGGAATGGATTAACAAGCTATGGTATATGCACACCATGGAATGCTATTCAGTCATTTGTATGTCTTCTTTTGTGAAATGTCTCTTTATGCCTTACCCATGTTTTATAGTGTTTAGTCAACTTATTTTTAATGTATTTAATTTTTTTCTGTTAAGTTCTTCATATATTCTGATTATTAACCCCTGGTCAGATGTAAGGTTTGCAAATATAGGGAGTCCATAAAGTTGGTGCACAAGGCTATTTTAAATTGCACACAAACTTTATGGACACCCTATATTCTCTCCTCTTTTGTGAAGTATTTCTTCACTTTGTTATGCAAAAGCTTTTTAATGTCATCTAATCCCATTTGTCTATTTTTGCTTTTTTTGCCTATGCTTTTGAGGTCTTGCTTAAAAAAAATTCTTGTCCAACTCAATGTCAGGAAGTATTTCCCCTGTATTCTTTTAGTAGTTTTGTAGTTATAGGTTTTACATTTAAGTCTGTAATATAGTTTGAGTGGATTTATGTGCATGGAGAGAAGGAGAGGTCTCATTCTTTGGCATATGGCTATCCAATTTTCTCAGCAGGATTTATTGAAGAGGTCACACTTTCCCCAATGTGTGTTCTTGGCATTTTTGTTGAAAAACGGTTAACTATAGATGGATAAATTTATTTCTGGGCTATTTTATTCCATTGGTCTGTGTGTCTGTTTTTATGATAATACCATGCTGTTTTGGTTACTATAGCTTTGTAGTATGTTTTGAAGTCAGGTGATGTGATGCCTCTCATTTTGTTCTTTCTCTTTGCTGTAGCTATTCAGAGTCTGTTGTGGTTCTACATGAACTTTAGAAATTTTTTCCCTATTACTGTGAAGAATGTCATTGATATTTTGATAGGGATTGCCTTATATCTCTCTATAAATCATTTTTGGTAGTATGGCAATTTTAACAATATTGATTCTTCCAATTCACATACATGGGATATCTTTTAATTCATTCATGTTCTCATCAATTTCTTTCATCAAAGTTTTATGGTTTTCAGGGCAGTGGTCTTTTACCTCTATTAGATATCAAAAGGGACTGTAAAGAACTGGACCGAGTAGAGTTAATAGCAGGGATTTATTAATAGCATCTTCAATCAGATGGCTTGCCACCAAAATGGTATCAGCCACGAGTTAAGGTAAGGGAGTTTTTTTTATACATGGTTGAGTCCTGTTTGATGAACATTCTGGCACCATTCAGGAGGTGATGTATGTGTAGCTCAGGAGGTGGTGGGCATGCCAGCCATAGTTCAGTAACTCTACATATGGTATAAAACACCAAAGGTTGTCTTCTGGAGGCCTTATAGAAGGTCAAAGGGTTATCTGCTATGATTCTTCTCCAACCTGGAAGAAATTTTCAAGAACCAGAGGAAATATGGCAAATCCTAGTCTTTGCTTAATGCATGTCTAGACCCATCAGAAGTAGAGAAAGACTAATAGTCCTCTTTGCTTAAGAATAATTAGACCCATTGGAGGTTGAGGAAGACTAACAAGTCCTATTCTATTTTTTCCTTAATGAGTGTTTATCTTCCTCCCTCAGAGGTAGAAACTTAATGAGTGTTTATTCCAGGAGGGAGAGAAAGAACAACAACCCCTTTGGTTAAGTTTACTTGTAGGTATTTTATTACATTTTATTTTATTTTTTGGTAGCTACTATGTGTTCAGGGCCTAAACCCTTCTCTCTCCTCCCCTCCCAGAACAAAAGGCTCTGCCCCAAGAGTTCTGCTAGAAAGACCCCAGTCTGCCAAAACCTTCCAGCAACCTGTGAAATCTCCCTATGTCCAGTATAAAAACAAGCCCCCAACCATCCTCATTCAGCTGCCATCTTTACCCAGACATCACTTTCCCCCTTTTCATTAAACTTGGGCTGAACCTCTCCTGGTTTCATCTCCGTACACCACTGAACCCCTTTCACTATGAATAGAATTGTTTTCTTGATCACTTTCTCAGATGGTTTTCTGTTAGCATATAGGAAAGCTACTTAATAAGGGAGTGGAGTAAGATGGCTCAATAGAAATATCTCACACAGACACCAAATCCAACAACTATCCAGGCAAGCAAACACCTTCAGAAGAAAAAAAATTCAGGTGAGTGATTAAACTACCTGGTTTAACATTATTTCAAGTAGAGAGGCACGGAAGAGGGCAGAAAAGGCACCTTACATTGTCTAAGCTACCCCTCCCCATCCCCCTGCAGTGCAGAGCCAGCACAAGGAGAACAGAGGGATTCTGTGTATCTGGGGGACAGAGAGAGTGACATGATTGTTGGACTTCACATTGAAATTCAGAGCCATCCTGGTGTTACCAGAATTTTTTCTTCAGTAGGTCCTTAGTCTCAAGAATTCAGAGAACTGCCAGGACTAGGTCTTACCCTTCAAGGTTATCATGTGTCCTTCTGGCCCACGGTGGAACCAGAAGAATGAACCCATGGACCCATGGACCATAGATCAGTGGTAAGATAGGATTTTATTAGACAAAAAGGAATACAGAAGGGGTAAAAAGTACCAGAGCTTCTGGCAAAGGGGAAGACCTAAGCTGGAAGTCTTCTCCATGGGTCCTTTGTCTAGGAGTATATATAGTATTAGGTCCTTGCAGTTTTTGCCTCAGGGAAGGAATTAGGGTGTGTGCTCCCTACTCAAGGTGGAACCACCTCAAATCTTTCAGGCTGCTTTGTTCATGACCTTGCTAGAGCTCAGAGGGTGTGGCCTGGAAAGGCAGCCTGTTTGTACCTAGAGAATGGGGGGTAGGTTCCTGTCCAGCCCTAGTGTGGGAATCCTGTATCAGTGGCACAGGGCATAATTCTGTTAATGCTCATGGAGAGAGCATTTAGATCAGCCTGGCCAGAGAAAAACTCTCTGCTCCAAGACCTGAGTTCGGGCTGTACCCACCACTGGCCAGGGGAAAGGCTGTAGTCAGGCCACAAAAGCTGCAGTCCTTGGACAATTCCAGGGGCTAGGCTGACTTGGAGACAATGGGCTTGGTGTGCTTGTGGCCCAATGAGATACTGTTGCAGGAAGATGAGGCCCAGTGGAGAAAACAAACACCCAAACACTGTGTTTGAAAGAGGAAGAACTTTATTTCAGCTGGCAAAGCAATAGCACAGAATTCAAAATGGCCATACTCTCTGACTGGCTCAGTCTTCTCTTTTCTATCCCTAGTCAATAAGTTCCAGCCTATGGGTACCTTTCTCATTGGTCAGTTTGAATCAAGCTGGAGAATCTGGCTCTGGCTTTTACGAACCACAGGCTTTTATAGATGTGGAAAGCAAGCATTAGTTTCCAGGTCTCAGGAAGTTAAATTTCCACAAATTCCTAAGAACTGAGTCATCATGGGAAGGACCTTGCAGGTGTATCCTTGGGGTCTCCCTGAAAAGACTTCTGTTCTCTTAGCCCTTACTTTTTCTGGATATCCTTTCTCAATACCAGAAGGGTGGCCAAGACAGTATCTGTGTCACTCACTCCCCATTCCCCAGTAAGGCAGTGAGGCTCAAGGAGAGTATTTTTTTACTTGGGGAAAGGAAAGGGAAAAGTTCAGAGGACTTTTGTTTTGCAACTTTGGTTCCAGCTCAGTCATAGTAAAATAAAGTGCCTAGCAGACTTCTGAGGGCTCTGAGTCCAGGCCTTAGTCCCTGGAAGGCATTTCTGGATCTACCCTGGGCCAGAAAGACAGTCACATGATAACCTTGAAGGGAAGGAACTAGTCCTGGTAGGATTCACCACCTATTGACTAACGAGTCTGGGGGCTTTGAATAAACACCAGAAGTAATCAGGCAACAGTCACCTTGGGCTTTGGGTGAGACTGGGCTGGCTTTAGGTGTGTTAGCACAAGTGAATGTTCATGTCACTCCTCCCCCAACTCCAGCAACTCAGCAGAGAGAGTAAGGAAAAGAGTAAGAGACTTTGCCTGGTAATACAGAGAATTCTCCCATACCTTACCCAAGTCCACCGCGGTACTACCACCAGGAGTCTGCAAGAGTCACAGCATTACTGAGCTTGGGGTGTCCCAGTGTTGATACAGCTATAGTGGCCAAAGACTTAGATCACAACACTCAATTCCTTTTGAATGTCTGGAAAGCCTTCTTAAGAAAGATGAGTTCAAACAAGTGCAAACTGTGAAGGTTAAAATAAATACCTAATTCTTCAATGCCCAGCCATTGACAAACATCCACAAGCATCAAGAACATCCAGGAAGACATGACCTCACCAAACAAACTAAACAAGATACCAGTGACCAATCCTAAAGTGGTGGAGATAGGTGACCTTTCAGGCAAAGAATTCAAAATGGCTGTCTGTAACAACCTCAGTGAACATCCAGAAACTACATAGAAGAAACTCAGAAGCTTATCAAAGAAGTTTAACAAAGACAGAAAAAAAAAAAAGAGAGATTTAACAAAGAGATTGAAATTAAAAAAAAAAGTCAAACAAATTTTAGAGATTAACAATTGAACTGACAAACTGAGAAATGCTTTGGAGTATTTCAAAAGCAGAATTGACCAACAGAATTGATGATTGACTAGCAGAATTGAAGAAAGTATTAGTGAGCTTGGGCTCGGCACCCATAGCACAGTGGTTATAGCACCAGCCACATACACTGAGGCTGGCCGGTTCGATCTCGGCCCAGGCCAGCTAAAACAACAATGACATCTGCAACAAAAAAATAGCCAGGTATTGTGGCAGGTGCCTGTAGTCCCAGCTACTTGGGAGCCTGAGGCAAGGGAATTGCTTAAGCCCAAGAGTTTGAGGTTGCTGTGAGCTGTGACGCCATGGCATTCTACCCAGGGTGACATAGTAAGACTGTCTCAAAAAAAAAAAAAAAAAAAAAAGAATTAGTGAGCTTGAAAATAGGCTATTTGAAAACACAGTCAAAAGAGAAAAAAGAAAAAATGTGGGTGATCATAGAGGCTGTAAAGCAGCTGTTCTGTTTTAACCCATTCTCCTTTGAAAAGAGCCTGAATAGCCAAAGTAATCTTAAGCAAAAAGAACAAATCTTGAGACATCACTTATGAGACTTTAAACTCTACTACAAGGCTATAGTAACTAACCAAAATATCATGGTATTGGTTCAAAAATAGAGACATAGACTAATGGGCCAAAATAAAGAACATAGATGTAAAACTACTTACCTATAGCCAACTTGTTTTTAACAGACAACAATGTACCCTGGGGTAAAAGAAGGTCTATTTGATAAATTCTGCTGGGAAAATTAGATAGTCACATCCAGAAGAATGAAATAAGACCCCTAACTTTCACTGCTCACAAAATTAATTCAAGTGGATAAAAGACTTCAAGTGTAAGGCATAAAACCATGAGAATTCTAGAGGAAAATGAAGGAAAAACTCTTGTAGAAATCAGCCCAGGCAAAGAATTTATGATTAAGACCCCAATGGCAATCACAGCAACAACAAACACAAATAAAGGGGATTTGATTAAACTAAAAAGCTTCTGCATGGCTATGGAAATAATCAACAGAGCAAACAGATAAGTTATGAATGGGAGAAAATATTTATACGCTATACATCTGATAAAGGGCCAATAACCAGAATATACAAAAAACAAGCAAATCATCAAGAAAAAAGCAAACAACCCCATTAAAAAGTCGGCAAAAAACATGAACAGAAGTTTTTCAAAAGAAGATGGACAAAATGGCCAGTAAACACATGAAAAAATACTCGGTGTCACTAATCATCAGGGAAATGCAAATTAAAACCACAGTGAGGTATTACCTCAATCTTGTTAGAAAGGCTATTATCAAAAGTACCATAAAAAGATTTTCCTTTCATGATAAAGCTCTCAAAAAACTGGATCTAGAAGGAATTTACCCCAATACACAATACACATACACATACAATAAAAGCCACATATGACAGACCCATAGCAGTATCATACTGAATGGGGAAAAACTGAAATTCCACCAAAGATGTGGAATAAGACAAGGATGCCCACTTTCACCACTGTTATTCGATATAGTACCGGAAGTTCTAGCTAGAACAATTAAACACGAGAAGAATATAAAGAGCATCCAAATTGGAAAGGAAGAAGTAAAATTATCTTTATTTGTAGGGACAATATAACCTTATATCTAAAGAAACTGAAAGATTCCACAAAAAACATAGTAGAACTGATAAAAATAAGAAAATTGCAGAATACAAAATCAGCATGAAAAGATCAGTAGCATTTCTATATGCCAACAGTAAATAATCTGAAAAACCAAGAAAGTCATCCATTTCCAATAGCTATAAATAAACCCCCTAAGAATAAACTTAACCAAAGAAGTGGAAGACCTCTATAATAAAAACTATAAAACATTGATGAGAAAATTAAAGACAAGAAAAATAGGAAAGATATTCCATGTTTGTGAACTGAAAGAATTCACATTGTTAAAATGTCTATACCACCCCCAAATATCTACAGATTCAATGCAATCTCCATCAACATACCAATGAAATAAAAGAAACAATCTTAATATTTATATGAAACCACAAAAGACCCAGAATCGCCAAAAACATCTGAGCAAAAAGAACAAATCTGGAAGAATCACATTACCTGACTTCAAATTATATTAAAGGGCTGTAGTAACCAAAAGAGCATGGAACTGGCGTAACAACAGACACATACACAATTGGGACAGAATAGAGGATCCAAAAATAGATTCACACATCTATAGTGAACTTATCTTTGACAAAGTTTCTAAGAACTTACAGTGGGGGAAAAGATAAGTCTTTTTAATAAACGATGCTGGGAAAACTGGATATCCACATGCAGAAGAATGAAACTAGACCCTTATCTCTCATCATATACAAAAATCACATCAAGGTGGATTAATGACTTAAATGTAAGACCAAAATTATAAAATGATGAAAAGAAAACATTTGGTCTGGGCAATGATTTCTTGAGTAATATCCCCAAAGCACAGGCAACCAAAGCAAAATTAGACACATGGGATTGCATCGAGCAAAAAAGTTACTGCACAACAAAGGAAGTAGTCAACAAAGGGGAGAGACAATTCACAGAACTGGTGAAAATAATCCAAACTACCCACCTGAAAAGAGATTAATAATTAGAATATATAAAGAGCTCCAACAACTCAATAGGAAGGAGTCAAGTAACTCAATTAAAAGTGGGCAAAGGATCTTAATAGACATTTCTTGAAAGAAGACATACAAATGGTCAAAAAGTATATGCAAAAATGCTCAACAGCATTGGTCACCAGAGAAATAGAAATCAAACTGTGATGAGCTATCATCTCACCCCAATTAAAATGGCTTTTATCAAGAAAGACAGGCAATAACGAATGCTAGCAAGGATGTGGAGAAAGGGGCACCCTTGTGCACTATTGCTGGGGAGGTAATTGGGGCAATGCTATGGGGAACTTTATGGAGGTTCCTCAAAAAACTGAAAAGAAAACTAACATACGAC
Source organism: Nycticebus coucang (assembly GCF_027406575.1). Lineage (NCBI taxonomy): Eukaryota > Metazoa > Chordata > Mammalia > Primates > Lorisidae > Nycticebus > Nycticebus coucang. The sequence continues at coordinate 23,084,409 of NC_069781.1, read as the reverse complement.
CCAGAAATCCCACTCCTGGGTATATATCGAAGGAGGGGAAATCAGTAAATCAAAATCATATCTGGTCTCCATGTTTATTGCAGCACTATTAACAATAGCCACGATACGGAATCAACCTAAGTGTCTAGCAGCAGAGGAATGAACACAAGTATTGTGGTACATATACACAATTGAACATGTATATTCACAGAAGAATGAATCCTGTCATTTGCAACATCATGAATAGAACTGGAGGATATTATGTTAAGTTAAATAAGCCAAGCACAGAAAGGCAAATCTCACATATTCTCAGTCACATGTGGGAGCTAAATATTAGGAACAATGAGCTTATGGAGACAGAGAGTGGGATGAAGGTTACCAGAGGCCGGAAAGGGTAGAGGGGTTGGAGGATAAAGTGGGGATGGTTAGTGGGTGCAAAAATATAGTTAGATGGTAAGATTAGAAAATAAGATTAGAAAAAAATAGTATTCATTCGCAACAAAATGACCACAATAAACAAGTTAGGGTATATTTTAAAATAACCAAAAAAGTGAAATTAGAAATGTTCCTAACACAAATAAATAAATGCCTGAGATGATGGATATTTCACTCACATTTGATGAATTCATATTTTGTATGCCTATATCAAAATATTACATGTATCCTACAGCGATACACAACTACCCTGTTTCCCTGAAAATAAGACATCCTCTGAAAATAAGACCTACTTAACAGGAAAGATAAGACGTCCCCTGAAAATAAGACCTAGCGCATCTTTGGGAGCACACCTTAAAATAAGACACTGTCTTATCTTCGGGGAAACAGGGTATTATATACCATAATAATTAAAATTTTTAAAATTAAAAAAATGCTACTGATTTTGTGCATTGAACTTATTCTGTAACTTTACTGAATTTGTTTAGTAGTTCTAACAGGGTGTTTTCATGGGGTTTTTAGGGTTTTGGTATATATACTAATGTCATTTGCAAAAAAGCACTATTCAACTTTCTTCTTTTCAATTAGTGCCTGTATTTCTTTCTCTTGCTTAATTGCTCTGACTAGTCAAACTTCCAGTACTATGTTGAATAAAAGTGGCAAGATTGGGCATCCCTGTCTTATTCCAATAAGCTTTTAAAAGAAAAAAAAAAAGCTTTCATTTCTTTTTTTTTTTTAATTAGCAAATTTGATTGCTTTCTTAGTGATAAGTAAACATGGTTCCTCTTTGCATCACTATAGTACTTATTTTCATAAAGGTGATTGGAATGCTAAAGTTCTTGGGTTTAAATCAAAAGAAACCTATCAGTTTACCAATCTATTGATACTCCCAGAGCTTTAGAAAGTAAATGCAGGGGAATGTGGCAGAGGTTCCAGATGGCATCTTTCTTTCATCTTTTTAAAATCTTTTTTCCTTCCTTTCTTCTTTTTTCTTTGTAAAATGGATATACTGATATTTTTCATTTGCTAGTTTGTGACCACCTTACATGTCTGTAAGCACAGAGGAGTTATTTTTTAGTTTTTCTTTTTTTTATTTTTTAGTTTTTCTGATCAGGGATAAAACGATGTTCTCACAATATATCATTTTTTAATACAATAGCGCCAGTTATTATTATTGCCTTTTTACCAGTGGTGTGCGCATGTCAAGATTTTTTTCTTTATTTCTTTTAATTAAATCATAGCTGTGTACATTAATGTGATCATGGGGCACCCTACCCTGGTTTTATAGACCGTTTGACACATTTTCATCACACTGGTTAACATAGTCTTCCTGGCATTTTCTTAGTTATTGTGCTAAGACATTTACATTCCACATGTACTAAGTTCCACATATACCCTTGTAAGATGCACCACAGGTATAATCCCACCAATCTCCCTCCCTCTGCCCACCTCCACCCTCCCTCCCCTCCTTTTCCCCCTTCCCCCTATTCTTAGGTTGTAACTGGGTTATAGCTTTCATCTGAAAGCCATAAATTAGTTTCATAGTAGGGCTGAGTACATTGTATACTTTTTCTTCCATTCTTGAGATACTTTACTAAGAATATGTTCTAGCTCCATCCATGTAAACATGAAAGAGGTAAAGTCTCCATCTTTCTTTAAGGCTACATAATATTCCATGGTGTACATATACCACAATTTATTAATCCATTTGTGCTTCGATGGGCACTTGGGCTTTTCCATGACTTAGCAATTATGAATAGGGCTGCAATAAACATTCTGGTACAAACATCTTTGTTATGATGTGATTTTTGGTCTTTCATTTCTTTTCCATTCAGGTAGCTGTGTATTTGCCATATTTTCCCTTTATTATGTTGAGGTATTTTTCCTCTATACCTAATTTATTGATACTTATTATGAAAGAATGTCAAATTTTATCAAATGCTTTTTATTCATGTATTTTTGAGATGGTCGTATGATTTTGTCTTTCATTCTATTGATGTGCTATATGAAGTTTACTGATTTGCACATGTTGAACTATTTTTGCATTCTGGGGATTAAATCCAATTGATCATGGTGAATTACCTTTTTGATGTCCTTTTGGATTTTATTTGATGCTATTTTGTTGAAGAGTTTTACATCTATGTTCATCAGAAATATTGGCCTGAAGTTTTCTCTTTTTGTGTTTGTGTATGTCCTTCTTCAGTTCTGGGTAATGCTGGCCTTATAAAATAAATTTGAAAGAATTCTTTTCTCATCCATTTTCTGGAATAGTTTGAGATTTGTTCTTCTTTAAATGTTTGGTAGAATTCAGCAGTGAAACCATTGGATCCTAAGCTTTTCTTTTATAAAAGGACTTTTTATTACTAATTCAACTTTCTCACTTCTTATCAATCTGTTTATATTTTTCTGTTTCCTCATAACTTATTGCAGATATTTCCAAAAATTTATTCATTTATTCTTTTATCAAATGTGTTGGCATATAGTTGTTTACGATTCTTTATATTTCTGTGGTATCAGTTGTTATGTATCCTTTTTCATGTCTGATTTTATTTATTTTAGTCATCTATTTTTTTATTTGTTGATTTTGATTGGATTTTTTTTTTTTTTTTTTTGTAGAGACAGAGTCTCGCTGTACCGCCCTCGGTAGAGTGCCGTGGCGTCACACGGCTCACAGCAACCTCTAACTCCTGGGCTTCCGCGATTCTCTTGCCTCAGCCTCCCGAGTCTCTGGGACTACAGGCGCCCACCACAACGCCCGGCTATTTTTTTGTTGTAGTTTGGCCGGGGCTGGGCTTGAACCCACCACCCTCGGCATATGGGGCCGGCGCCCTACTCGCTGAGCCATAGGCGCCGCCCCTGATTGGATTTTTTTTTTTTAAAATAAAAACTTCATTTTATTAATCTTTTGAATTTTTTTAAAATCTCTATTCCTGCTTTGAGTTTTACTATTTTTTCCTTCTACCAATTTCAATTTTGTTCATTTTTGATTTTCTAGTTCCTTGAGGTCCAAAATTAGGCTGTTTATTAGAAATTTTTCTAATTGCTATAGACCTCCCTTTTAGAACTATTTTTAATGTGTCTAATAGATTTTGGTATGATGTTTCTATTCTCATTTTTCCCAAGGAAATATACTTTTTTTCTTTTAATTTCTTTCTTGCCTCATTTTTTAAAAGGAACATGTTGTGTAAATTTCCATGTATTTATAAAGCTTCTAAAGATTTTTTGTTGTTAATTTTTAGTTTTATACCATTGTGGCCAGAAAAGTTATTTGATATGATTTGTATCTTAAAATTTTTAAGGTTTATTTTTTGACCTAACCTGTAATATGTACTGGAGAATGCTCCACATGCAGTTGAAAAGAATGTGTATCTGCAGTTGTTGGGTGAAATGTTCTGTAAATATTTGTTAGGTACATTTGATTTATGGTGTAGTTTAAGTTTGATTTTTTTTGTTGAATTTTTGTCTGGATGGTCTGTATTTCTCTGCAAGTGGGGTGTTGAAGTCTACTATTATTGCATTGCATTGTATCTATCCCTTTGGGTAAAGAACATTTGCTTTATATATCTGAGTTGGGTGCATATGTATTTACAACAATTTTATTCTCTATTTGAATTGATTCCTTTATCTTGATATAATGACTTTTGTTGTCTTTTTATGGTTTTGACTACTTACAGTCTATTTTATCTGTTACACATATGGCTCACTTTGGGTTTTTATTTGCCTGAAGTATCGTTTCTCATCTGTTCACTTTCAGTCTGTTTATGTTTAATGGTGAAGTGAATCTCTTGTAGACAGAATATAGTTGCCCTTTATTTGGGTTCTGTTTTTAAAAATCCATTCAGCCACTCTTGTTGGGGCCGGGATACCGTGTCTCCAGCCCCAACCCATTAAACTGTCAGGACTTGGACCACTATACATTTTCGCTCTGGCTGTGTCTCATTCAGGTCTGAGGTGTGAAGCACTTTAGAAGTCACAGTCAATTTTAGTAGGAGCGAGCATCTCTGCAGCAATCTCTCAGCAGCTGCCTTAGCAGGACAGTGCCCATCAGGCATACTCAGAGCAAGGAGTGGAGCCAAAGGACGAGCCCTGACTAGATTCTCCTGAGGCTATTTATTTTATTTTACTTTTTTGCAGTTTTTGGCCGGGGTCAGATTTGAACCCACCACCTCCAGTATATGGGGCTGGCACCCTACTCCTTTGAGCCACACGTGCCGCCCCTCCTGAGGCTATTTACAGAAGTGATACACCACAGGTGTGGAGATTGCTATGCAATAATGTGGTGTTCTTGTCTCCTGCTCTTATGAACTCACATGCTTTTTAACTAGAGACCAGTGATGTTAAATCCCTTCCCCAACCCCTTATTGTCAAGGTGTTTCTTTTCAGGTGTCTACTACACACTCTGTATCTTTTAATTGGAGAATTGAATTTTACATTCAAGACTATTATTGATAGATAGGAACTTACTCCTGCCATTTTGTTCATTGTTTTCTGGTTATTTTATAAATCCTTTGTTCTTTACTTCCTCTCTTGTATTACCTCTTGTGGTTTTGTGGTTTTCTGTGGTACTAAGCTTTCTTTCCTTTCTCTTTCTCCTTTGTATATCTGCTGTAATGTTTTCTTTGTGGTTACTATAGTTACTAGAGACTCTCAGACATTTAGTTACAACAGACTATTTTAAATTGATAGAAACTTAACTTTGTTTACTTTCTAGACTTTTTTCTTCCCCACAACAATTTGTTATTTTTTGCTTGAATTTACTTCTTTCTCTATCATGTGTTCCTTGGGCACTAATTATAGTTATTGTTGTTGGTTTTTGTTTTTGACCATTTTTGAGTTGAACTTTCATGTTAAAAGATAGCTTTACATAGCACCATTATATCACTGGAATATTTTGAGTTAGATTTATGAATTTACCTCTACTAGTGAGTTTTATATTTACATGTGTTTGCATGACAGTAATTATTGTACTTTTCAGTTGTAGCACTCTCTTAAGCATTTTTTATAAGGCCAGTCTAGTGCTGATGAATTCTCTCAGCTTTTGTTTGTCTGAAAAGGTCTTCATTTCTTCTTTATTTCTGAGGAACAGCATTGCTGGATGTAGTATTCTTGGCTGACAGTTTTTTTTATTTCAGCCATTTCAATGTACCATTCATTCTCTCTGGGCCTGAAAGATTTCTGTTGAAAAATATTTTGATAGTCCAATAAAGATTTTCTTACATATGACTTGGGGCTTTCTCACAGGTTTTAGAATTCTCTGTTACTTTTGACAATTTGATTATGATGTGCCTCAGAGAGGATTTTTTTGGGTTGAGTCTAAGTGGGTTCTTTTGAGCTTCCTGAATCAGTATATGTGTATCTTTCCTGATACTTGGGAAGTTTCCAGCTATTATTTCTTTTCTTTCTTTTTTTGAGACAGAGCCTCAAGCTGTTGCCCTGAGTATAGTGCCATGGCATCACAGCTCACAGTAGCCTCTAACTCCTGGGCTCAAGTGATTCTCTTGCCTCCACCTCCCAAGTAGCTGGGGCTACAGGCACCCGCCACAATGCCTGGCTATTTTTTGGTTGCAGCCATCATTGTTGTTTGGCGGGCCTGGGCTGGATTTGAACCTGTCAGCTCAGGTGTATGTGGCTAGCATCTTAGATGCTTGAGCCACAGGTGCCGAGCCATATTATTTCATTAAATAGGTTTTCTCTGCCTTTCTCTATCTCTCATTTTAACATAGCTAAGATGAGATTATTTATCTTCTTAATGGCGCCCCATAAGTCATTTGCTTTTATTCTCATTTCTTTTTACCCATTTGACTAGATTATTTCAAAAGCCCTGCCTGATTATACAGCCTTAAAGAAAGATAGAGACTTTACCTCTTTCATGTTTACATGGATGAAGCTGGAACATATTATTCTTAGCAAAGTATCTCAAAAATGGAAGAAAAAGTATCCAATGTACTCAACCCTACTATGAAACCAATTTATAGCTTTCATATGAAAGCTCTAATCCAATTATAGCCCATGAATATGGGGAAAAGGGAGAGGGTGGGGAGGGGAGGAGAGAGGATGGGTGGAGGGAGGGTAATTGGTGGGACCACACCTACGGTGCATCTTACAAGGGTACATGTGAAATTTACTAAATGTAGAATATAAATGTCCTAACACAATAACTAAGAGGGTGCCGTGAAGGCTATGTTAACCAGTTTGATAAAAATATTTCAGACTGTATATAAAACCAGCACATTGTACCCCATGATTGCATTAATGTACACAGCTATGATTTAATAATAATAATAAAAAAACCCCTGCCTGAGGGGTTCAGGGGTAGAGCTGGGGTTAGATTCTGAAAAAAGGAGAGGAGGTCAGCCCAGGGATTGAGGAGAGACTTTATTGAGAAAAAGAGCAAAGCGGAGTCCAACCTAAAGTCAGCTTGCTTTCACATAATTTCAAGAGGTTTTTATTACTGATATTAGCAGGGTTGAAATGTGGGAAAGGGTTGCTAGAGGGAGTCATCCTCTTCTGCAGATGAACTAATTTTTGCACTAAGGATAAATCTTGGAGTTACTCCCTTGATTGGCTGCCAGCCTGGACAGGCTAGAAAGTTATTGTTCTGTTGTTTCCCAGGAATGCTGGTTTTGAAGTATTCTAGGGGGTTGGGGAGGGGGTTTTCTGTGATCATGCAGTTTGGTTTCTGTCCTGTTTTCCTAAAAGGGCTGCACTCCTGTACAGGTTATGAGGATTCCTTCCCCACACTGCCTTCAAGTTTAGATTTTTTTTTCTTCTGCTTGATCTTGTCTGTAGTTAAAGCTCTCAATTGCATTTTTAATATAATTTATCAAATTCTTCAGTTCCAAGATTTCTATTTGGTTCTTTTTTTATGATATCTATCTCTTTGTTGACTTTTTCATTCAGATCATGAATTGTTTTCCAGATTTTATTGAATTACTTTTCTGTGTCATCTTGTATTATCTCACTGAGTTTCCTTAAGATCATTATTTTACATTACATATGAGGGATTTCATAAACGTCCTTTTTTAGGGTCTGTTTCTGGGGACTTATTGTGTTTATTTTGGGATATTGTGTTTCTTCACCTTTTCATGTTTTTTATGTCTCTAAATTGATATTTGTACATCTGGTGGAATAGTAGCTTTTTCCAATTTTATGGAGCAGGTTTTGTAGGGAGAGACTTTCCTACAGGTGTGTCCTAGGATGTTGGTTTTGTATGGTCCATTGACTCTCATTTTGAATGGACTCAGTAACATGATCTCTATGCAATTTCTGCTGCTACAATCCTCATCAGTAATATATAAGATTGTCTCAGTACCTTAGGCCATGGGAGATTGTGATGGTGGTGGTATAGTTTAGCCCAGGTGGGGCACCAAGTTGGTTGTCTGACCTGACATGTATGGGCATGAAAGGCTTACAGTTGTCTGTTGGTCTCTCCAGGGAGGGAGTGGCCTCTGTTTGTGGGCTGGCTATTGGACTGGGTTCAGGGGTGCACAGGTAAAGCCATCCAGGTGGCTGTGTAGTTATTTCTCTGGAGAAATAACACTGCCACTGGACTGGACACTGGGCTGGGCATGTAAAAGTGCAGCAGTGCCAGGTAACCATGAAGTGATCTTTCCAGTGGGTCAAAGCCAACACTCAATTAGCTGTTGTGGGTGTGTGCAGTCACGGTGGCTGGCTGTGTAGCAGCTTCCCTTTTGTGTAGGTCCACCTGCTTCCTGGAGAAAGGGTGTACTATGTGGGTCTGAATGCTGAGATCTCATTCGTTTCATCTGGACTTGGCTCTGGGAAGCTGGGAACCTGTGTGAATGTGGAAGAATGATGGCAGGGTCTTAAAGATGAAGTCAGCTTCTAACCACCCTCAGGGAAAGACACACTTTAGTGGTGGGTCCAGCTTCAAGATGGTCAGAGCTGTAGCAGCTAATGGCATAGGAGAGCTGTGCTCCAGGTGGGTTCCTACTCTGAGGCAATGCACATGTTCAAACTCCCAGCTGCTCCCCAAGCTAGATTTGGGTCCTGTGAGGACTGGAGGACTCTCTTATAGCTTGGGTTTCTGGTGTTTGTGGAAGCGATGGGAACCACTGAGGATCTCCAGCTCAACTTTTCTCTGTTGGAAAAGTCCCCCTAATGCAGTCGGGGAGAGAGCATGGCAGATGCAGGATGCTTCCCTCTCCTCCCCGTGGTGCTGTCTGGGTTTCCATGCTCCACAGGAATTTTGCTATCTCCCTGGTATTCCTAAGCAATACTTCTTCTGTCACTCTAGTCAAAAATTTAGTTGTTTATTTGTTGTTTTGGATCCTTTTTGTGAGGAGGAGGAGTTCTAGGTAAATCTGATTGGCCATCTTCCTGACAGCACTCTCACAAGTTTGCCTTGAGAGATGTTTTCTATTAGTAATTTGTTTTCCTAGTTTGCATGAATCAAAGATGTTTAGAGCTTTTGAACCACATGAGATAATCAGAGAGACCATAGCAAGTTCTTTTTAGCAGATGTTTGATGAAGGCCCAGGTCAGAGCCAAGCCCTAGCTGGGCTTTGGGGATGTGGTGATAAGCATGCTTGTTTATAGTCTCTGCTCTCTTAGGGCTTCATGTGGAGCAGGGAAGAAAATCAAACCAAGAAAAAAACCAGGTGTGTGAGAGCACCTATCTCACTGATGCCATGTGGGTGTGTATGTCCCACTTTGTGAAGAATTATGCTTCTACAATTTTACTGAACTCATACTTCATGGAAGCTATCCCTAAGTCTTCTTTTCTCACTGTGACTTATCTTCTGAGATTTTGGTTTCAACTTCCTAGTGAACATCACCTGGACTGTACTATTATCACTTTAAACTCATTGTATATAAAAGCAAATTTATTATTTATTTCTCCCTATCCTGCCATTCTTTCTGAATGGCACTGATATTCCCCTGTATAACCAGATAGCAGGGCTAATCCGGGCCACCTTTAATACTATATTGCCTCTGTCTTGTCCTGTCTGTCCTCTTCATGTTGTAGGATTCCAAGCCATCATCCAAACTTGTATATTATCGCCATCTCCCCGACCTCTAACTTCTTGCTTCTTGTTTCAGTCCATTTGGGGCACTATAGCAAAACTTCCTTTAAAAGAAAAAAAAAGAAACCATGCACTGAGTGGCCTATAGACCACAGAAATTTATTCCTCGTAGTCCTAGGGCTTGGAAGTGTGTCATTATGAAAGTTTTGAGATACATAAAAATCAAGTAATGTAAAATCAAAAACTTCTCTGCCAGCAACACCAATAAGTTGAGCAAGTTGAAACTTGCATGGGTGAAATCAGAAAGGACACCTGTCAACTGTGTTACTTGGAAGTGAAACAATGGACCATAGCACAGTCTGCCTCAAAACTTTTGTAGTTGCCTATCTAAGTGTGAGATTGAGATTCTGGTAGATTGGATATTTCATGAGGACCTGCTCTCTGATTCATAGATGGTACCTTGGTGGGAGGACCATGCTAGATCTCTAGGATCTCTTTTATAAAGACCCTAATCCCATTTATGAGACTTCACCATCATGACCGCATCACCTCCTAAAGGTCCCGCCTGCTGGGGGGTGTTCAGGATCTCAATATATAAATTTTAAAAGGATACAAATATTCAGACTATAACATTTCTCTAATTCATCATGCATACCCATCCCAAATAGATTAATTTTTCCAAAACAAGACTTCATAATATGACTTGACAGCTACCATTTATTGAATACTTCTCATATGCTAGGTTCTACGCTAAGCATTTTATATTCATTTTTAAAAATCCATTCCTCAACTCTTCGAGGTGTACAATATTATTATGTTTACATAATAAAAGAAGTGTATACAAGAAAGAAGTTGAAGATCTTATAGTTATTAAGTGACAAACAAATTTAAGTACTTTCTGATTCCAAAGACTGTGTTCTTAAATCACCCCCCTAAACTGCTAAATGGCTGGAGAATTTTTTTTTTTTTAAAGAAAGTCAGTTGTTTTAGTTTTTTCCCTGTCACTATAACAGAATACCTGAGTCTTAGTCATTTATAAAGAACATAAAATTATTTTTCACAGTGCTGGAGGCTAGAAGCATAAGAGCCAGGTGCTGGCAGGTTTGGTGTCTGGTGAGGGGACCAGGTCTCTGCTTCTGAAGTAGCACTTTGTCACTGCCTCCTTCAGAGAGGAGGAAAGCTGTGTCCTCACTTGGAGGAAGGAACAGATGTACCAAACTCATCCCATCAAGCCTTTTTATCCCATCGAGGAGAGGGGAATCATGATGGCCTAATCTACTTCCTAAGGGCCCTACCTCTTAATACTGTTGCATTGGGGATTAATTTTCTTTTTTTTTTTTTTTTTTTTTTTTTTGGGATTAATTTTCAATAAGAATTTTGGAGGGTACACTAACATTTATACCATAGCATCTGTTATTAGCTAAAAGTATTCAGTTGTTCTCCACTGTCATGTGTTTAGATACCTGGTCAAGTTCTTCTGTTGCACGTTCTCTCTCACCATTTTCCAGAAAGAATGTACTACTTGGGTCAGGCCAGATTCCCAAATTCCCCTTAGTGTTTGGTTTATTCCAGTATTTCCTTTTTGGGTCATGTTGAGAGGTATTTGAAAAGTCAAGAGGCTGGTAGAGGAACTTGAATTAAGTTCAGCTAAGAGTAAGAGAAACTACTCAACTCTCCTTAAATTCGAATAAGAAAAAAATGTAAGTTTAAGCAAAATAACAAATAGGAAGTGAATTTGTGCCCTATGCCAAACTTGAGGTCAAGCTGTGAACCAACCAAACCTAATGAGGACTTAACGAAGTATTCCTTGAATGGATGAATGAATGAATTTCAGGGTGGTGGGGATATGAGAAAGCAAAAAGGCAAGACAAGAAGAATGGAGATCTTTATATTTGGAGAGAGGAACTGAGGTAGGAAGGCTTCATTTTCATTTTGAGGGCCTTATACTTTATGAGAAGATTAAAAATAAAAATATAGAATTTATGTATTATTTTAAATATAATAACTATTTAAAACTTTAAACACTAAACAACATATTGTAGTGTATTTAAAAAGTAGTACTCTCTATGCCCAAATTTGAGGCAAGGCTCTTACCCTACTTTCTGGTTACTTCTGAGAGAAGAGGGAGTTTTCCGTACTCTGGTCTTGAGGAGTGTCTCAGAGTATTTGCTCTTCTCACACTTCATTTTATTTTATCATCAATAAAACTTTGGAAGAAGAAACTTAACTGAAATAATCTTGAGTGGTGCTAGTTTTAGGTGCTTTCAGAGATGACCCGATATAGTCAAATAGAATGAGGCAAAGGTAGTTAATCTAGATTTAGTCTTTTTTGGGGAAGAGGAGGCTTCTCAGATATAAGTGGTGGGTGAAAGTCTAAATGAGCTTTTAACAGCTCTGACTTAATGGGCATGAAGTAAAGGGATATAACATATCCCTTGGGTAAAGGGATCAACTACAACTTGACCTATCCCTAAGAAACAAAAACAATGTAATCTAATTGTTTGTACCCTCATATTAATCTGAAATTAAAAATAAATAACTAAATATATAAAAATGCATCCTGCAGAAAAAAAGAAGATGTCTTCCCAAAATAGTAAAATTAAAGGATTAGGCTGTGAAGATCACAAATATGCACCAGTAAATAAATGAAAACAAAATGTTTACATGTTCTGAAAATGGGATTAAGGTGACATTTGTGGTGTGCGTATGATGCATGGATTAACTCATACCCCTTGTGCAGAAGTATAGGGGATACACTTGAGGATCTTTATCATCACTAAGTGTGGAAAATTGATTTAGTGATGATAAAGATGCTGAAGACACACAATGAAGATTTTGAACAGTTATTGCTACATATGTGAGAGTGGGAAGAAGTAGTATTTCTACATTTAATACAGTTGTATAAACGAGGTTATTTTACATGTGATTGTACAACTTAATGGCCACATTAAATATTGTGACTAGAACCATGACTAGTTCATGTATATTTCTAAGAGTTTAAATGTTTGGCTTGGCCAACAGTCTTTTTTAAAAATTGGTACTCTGGCTGGGCACAGTGGCTCACATCTGTAATCCTAGCATTCTGGGAGGCTGAGGCAGGTGGATCACTTGAGCCCATGAGTTCAAGACCATCCTGAGCAAGAGTGAGACCAACTTTCTCTACAAAAAATAGAAAAACTAGCTAGGCATTGTGGTGGGTGCCTGTAGTCTTAGCTACTTGGGAGGCTGAGGCAGGAGGATCACTTGAGCCCAGGAGTTTGAGGTGGCTGTGAGCCTTGATGCTATTGCACTCTACCCAGGGCAACAAAGTGAGACTGTCTCAAAAAAAAAAAAAATAAAATAAAAAAAGAAAGAAAGAAAGAAAATAGGGCCTCTCCTTATAAAAAGGGTTGGCTTATATTTGGACATATATGACATTCATTGGGCTCTCTAGGAAATATGATTTGGTTATGGACATATGCTAGAAATTATATGATGCATGCCTTCCTTTAATCCTGATAGCACCAGTCTTTAATGTATTAATATAATTATAGTTAGAATTAAGTTAAACAAAAGTGGGCTTTCCATGAATCCAAGACCCCTCCAATTGGGGCATTAATGTGGTTTTCTGAAAGAAAAGAAACCACAGAAGAAGGTCAAGTAAGGAGATCACAAAAATAGTCTACTCATCAAAGTTGCATGTCATTCTTTTTCCTCCCAGACCTCAAATACCCAAGAAACTCTCCTTTTTATACCAGGTTTCTAAGAATCCAGACTCTGTGTCCAGCCTCCCTTTATTCCAGCTTTCTCAACTGGGAGTCTGGTCTGAGCCACAAAATGCAGATGATGATTGGAGCAATTATTTTCTCATTTGCCTCAAGGGTAGTTCTGGATGCAGAGGAGAAAAGTTAATGGATTATGTATAATGGATACTTTAGGGGCTCTCTAACTATATGAGATCAACTATATGAGACATTTTACATACATCTCATTTAATCTTTCCAACAAGTCCATGGCCTGTGTACTGCTATTTGTATTTTGTGCTAAGGACACTGGGACTCAGAACATTTAAGTAATTGGATAATGATCATGGTTAGAGAATAAGAATTTGATCCCAGGTCATCGGGACCCCAAAGACCTTTCTTTTAATGACTGTTTTCTATTGCTTATAGCTTGGCATTAATTAAATTACCTCCCTCTTGATGACAAGTTTTCTAAGACTGGGATTTATAAGTATCATGAGCAAACTCTTCATCTATTATCTGAAGAGTTTTTCCTCATGTCTCTTCTTACCTGAGTCTGTCTAGACAGCTTCTGAAAATTTGACTTAAATTGGTAATTATAAGACCTATCATGAACTGGGTAATGTGCTGGGTACTGGCATAAAAGAATAATTAGAAAGCAGCTCCAGAATTCCTCCTAGAGAAAGTACTTTCTTTAATAAGTGTCATCTGGGATTGTGAATTAGCCCTCCTCAAAGGGTCTGGTTGGAGACAAAGACAAAGAGGTAGCTGAAAGATTTGGTGTAAGAAATCATCAAGAATTTAGGTGCAGAGGTATAAGAAGAGAAGGATAAGGGCCATGTATTTGATGGGGAAGCAACAGCTGAGGAATTTTTGAAGATCAAGGTTGTCTATTCAAAATTTTAGCTTGCTTAGGCTGTTGTAAAATACTGTCTTTACTTCCACCATTTCCATAAACGTCTTGTGAATTCTGCTCTATGTTTCAAGGTCCTGTGAATTCATGTACTACATGTAAGGAATTGAATCAAATTCCACATCTGCATCAACCTTTTAGAGAAAGAAAGCATATAGTAGAAAGGAGAGCAAGGTATAAAGTGGACTGATTAAGTTGGTAGGAGCTTGAAGTCAGAGGGTATCATGACAATGCCAGTTTTCTGGAAGGTGTCATCTCCCCAAGATGAGTGATGGAAGTTCAAGACAATCTCATCTAGACCTTATGGAGCATAGTGCTTACAACTGTGTAGCTGATATTTGGATTACCAGAGATCAACATGGGTAGAGCCTATCAAGAAATGTACAATCTAGGGAGGAAACTACATAAAGAGAAGATTCCAAACTGATGTCCCAGGCTACAGGGAAAGGGAAAACACTTGGCCCTATGGGGCCAAGGAAAGAGTCCAAAGGAAAGAGTCCTGGGGGAGATCAGAGTATTAAAGGAGCATTAGAAATTATACAGGTGAAGAGGTATGGGAAGGACATTATGGATGGACAGGTTAGCCTGAGAATACTACTATTATTATATCACATTTACTGAGTATGTACTACGTATACCAGGCACTGTTGTAAGAAATTTACACTGACAACTCATTTGAACTTCACAATCCTGTGACATTCATACTGTTACCATCACCATTTTACACATAAAGGAGCTGATGAGGTCACTTATTCAAGATCATACAAACAAGTAGGTGGAGGTGAGGTGAATGAGGGCGGTCTGACACCAGAGCCAGGCATGCTTACTCACTATGTAGAATGACTCCTCATACTTATGTTGGGAAATTCAGTGAGTTTGCTCTTACTTGACTGTAAGTGAAAATACTAAAAGTCATTAGAAATGAACCTCAAGTTGGTCATTGAGGCCAGGTTGTGTGTCCTGTTATTCTTTTCTTCTGGGGAAGGGAACTTCTGGAATTCCCCCCTTCTTATCTTTCTTTTCCACCAAGGTATCTTTTTGTTCAATAATTCACCAATAATTGCATGCTAGTTGGATGTTGTATCAGTAGTCTATTGCCACAAAAATGCTGTGTAACAACCAACCACAGAAAGTTCTATTTAGGTCAGGATCTGGTATTCAGATGATCTGAGCTGGACTTGATCTTGGCTGGGTTTTCTCATACATTCATGGACAGCTGCGAGTGAGTTAGTAGCTCTGTTGATCTTGGATGAGCATGCTCACATATCTGGGAGCATGCCAACTATTGGTTCATATAGGCTGACTTCAACCAGGACTGTGAGGAACATCCAAATTAAATTCTTATTTTCTTAGTTTTTACCTAATGTTCTTTTTCTGTTCCAGGATCCTATTCAAGATAAATTAACATTAGCCGTCGTATTTCCTTAGGCTCCTCTTGGTCATGACAGTTTCCCAAACTTCTTTGTTTTTTGAGACTATCTCACTATGTCACTGTCAGTAGAATGCCATGGCATTCCAGCTTACAGCAACCTCACTCAAACTCTTGAGCTCAAGTGATTCTCTTGCCTCAGCCTCCCAAGTAGCTGGGACTATAGGCACCATCACAACACCTGGGTATTTTTTGTTGCCGGTGTCATTGTTGGTTAGCTGGCCTGGGCTAGGGTCGAACCTGCCAACTTTGGTGTATGTGGCTGATGCCATAGCCACTGTGCCATGGGCACCAAGCCCTGAACTTCTTATTTTTAATGACTTTGATAGTTTTCAGGTGTACTGGCTAGGCAGCATTTTGCAGAAATCCCTCAATTAGGGTTTGTCTGATGTTTTTCTCATGATTATACCAAAGCTATGAGTTTTGGGGAGAGGACTACAGAAGTAAAAATGTCCTTTTATCATTTCCTATCAAGAGTACATGCTGTTAACATGACCGATCACACTGTTGCTCCATCAGTCCAGAAAACAGACTGGAGTGAAAGATGGTTGAGTGAGACAGGAGGCAGCAGAGGTGGGAAGGTGGTAAGAATCCCAGGGCTGCCACTTACCAGGCTTAAATGACTTGGTTAATATCTCCCTGCTTCAATTTTTTATTGGGGATAATAGCATCAGGCCTTGATGCATGCATTATTGTGAGGATTAAATGAAATCAACCTATAGGCTACCTGGCATTCTATCATAAAGACACTTGCATTCTTATGTTTAAAGCAGTGCAATTCACAGTTGCAAAGATGTGGAAACAACCCAGGGTCTTTTCAACACAGAAAAGAGTTAATAAATTGTGGTATATGTATACCATGGACTATTACTCAGCCATAAAAAGAGGGAGATTATGTATCCTTTGCCAGAAACTGGATGGAATTGGAGACCATGCCTCTAAGTGAAGAATGGGAAAAAAAAAAATCACATTTACCCAGTAGCAAATCAGAACTAGTAGATCAACACCTACCTGCTCACATGAGAGAAAAACTTAATGAAATCCAAGCAGGGAGGGGGAAGGGGCTGGATAAATTCCTACCCAGCAGCTACATTGCACAGGTATATGGCAAACTACCTGAGTGTAGGACACACCTGCAAATTAAAATTTACCCTTACAAATGCAAACTGTGGAATCTGTTTGTACTAGCACATTAATCTGAAATAAAAAATATTTTTCTGTAAAATCCAATTGAATAAAATATTTGTATATATATAAAAAAAATCAACACCTCCCTGCTTCAGTTTTTCATCTTTAGGTGGGCATAATAATGGCAGGCCCTGATGCATGCATTATTGTGAGGAGTAAATGAGTTCAACCTGGAGGCCACATAGGGCAATGCTTGGCTTGTATTTGAGTAAGAGCTGGATTTGATTATCATTCATTGCCCTCAAATTACTAATGCACTGATTAGTAACCTAACCACTGTTTGCAGCTGGAGGTTTTTACTGGAGAGAGCCTGGGCTGGGCACACTGCCTGGTGCGGTTTTGCAATTAAAGGCTAGATGCAGAGGGGAAGGGAGGTTATTCTTTAGGTTTCAACCACAGAAATGAACTTCAATGCTGCCCAGACTTGAGTGAAATAGATGGTAAAGCTTTGGGGGGGGTTGGCCCTTAGTGGGAAGTGTTCCTAATCTTTGAGAAATTGCAGACAGATATATCTCCTTGTGGCCCACTCTCATTTCTAGGTCCAATTTTATGTTTATTTATTTTATTTACTTTAAAATATTAGGGGGTGCAAATGTTTTAGGTTACATGGATCACTTTTATCATGCTTGTGTCATGGCTACAGGTATACTCGTCATCCAAATAGTGTTCATTGTACCCATTAGGTAGGTTTTTGCCCATCCCTGCATGGATTTCCACTGAGTTCTACTTCTCTCTGTGCACATGTCTGCTCATCAGTTAGTTCCAATTCAATAGTGAGTATATGTGGTGTTTGTTTCTCCATCCTCCAGATACTTCACTTAGGATAATGGCCTCCGATTCCATCCCAATTGTTACAAAAGGCATTAATGCATCCTTTTTATGGCTGAGTATACTCCATGATATGCATATACTACATTTTTTTAATCCGCTCATGAATTCATGGGCACTTGGGTCGATTCCACATCTTTGCAATTGTGAATAAACATTCACTGCTATAAACATTCAAGTGTGGGTTCTTTTTGATAGAAAGACTTCTTTTCCTTTAGGTAGATACCCAGTAGTGGGTTCGGGAGGTAATATGGGAGGGACACTTGTTTTTTTTTTTTTTTTTTGAGGAATATTCATACCTTTCCCCATTGAGGTTGCCACCAACATTGTTAAGTGTCCCTTTCTCTTTATATCCACACCAGCATCTATTGGTTTTGGACTTTTAAACAAAAGCCATTCTTACAGGGGTAAGGCGATATCTCACTGTGGTTTTAATTTGCATTTCTCTTGTTCTGATTTTAATCCCATCACTCCTCCTGACTTTTTTTCCTTCTGAAATAAGAACGTGTGTTTTGTGGGGAGGGAGAGGCTAGGAAGGATTGTTGTGTAACACGTTTTCATTCAGTTTCAAAACCGCTCTGTCAAATATTCTATCTGTGGTTCTCATCTTTTCAGTTGAGTGGCTGATTCGAGGCGTGTACAATGTTTAACAAGATGCAGAACTTTATGCCTTTACCCTTTACACAAGAGGAGGAACCCATGGAGGCAGCCTGCCTAGCCAGCGCCCACTTAGCATTAGGCCCCTAAGGACTGCTGGGCTTTCTCCTGAAGGTGTTTGTGGCCATCAGCTCTGGGTGGTGGGGTCAGTCCACTGTATGGAGCTATCAACATCATGAAGGGGGGCAGGAACTCTGCATGGCATCCTTACTTCCTCTTTTTTTTTTTTTTTTAAGAGACAGAGTCTCAACTTTGTTGCCCTAGGTAAAGTGCTGTGGTGTCACAGCAAACAGCAACCTCCAGCTCTTGGGCTTAGCTGATTTTCTTGCAGCAGCCTCCCAAGTAGCTGGGACTACAGGTGCCCGCCACAATGCCTGGCTATTTTTGTTGTTGTTGCAGTTTGGCCGGGACCCGCCACCCTTGGTGTATGGGGCTGGTGCCCTACGCACTGAGCCGCAAGTGCCACCTCATCCATCCTTAATTCTTTTTATAAATGAAGCAAAATGCCAACCAGCTCTTGACCAAACCAGTTTTCTACAGTCGTTCTTGTACAGTTGCCCCCTTTCTGGCCATGTCCACTTACCTGTTCCTGAACTCTTGTGCCTCCTGGTCTTAGCCTACACTGTGTCCTTCATCTAGGTGGCCTTTCTCCACCTGGTCTTCTCCCCCAGGATGGCTCCCACACTGAAGGTGTCTTATACAGTAGAACTTCTGCAAGTTGACCACCTAAGGACTGTAGCAAACTAGGCAACACATGGAGGTGGTCAGCATAAGGGACTAGGCCTACTGGACTGATATGTGTGTGTGTGTGGTGCATGTCCAGTCTATGAAATCCAGGTCAACTTAAGGAGGCAGTCAGGGTAGTGAGGTGGTCCACCATGCAGGTTCTACTGTAACCAGGTGTAGGCCGGGCTCTTCTCTGCAAACCTTCCATATGTGTTCACCTTCCCCTCCCAGTGCATGACGTTTGAGTCCACCTGCCTTGATTGTCCTCATTTTTCAGGTAAGTGCTAAACTGAGAACTCACTGGGACAGGAATCTTACTGGAACTGTGTCTGTAATCCAACCCATCACCATGGGTATGTAAAGATGGAAGGAATGCCTAAATGAATTAGTGAAAAAATAACTGAGAATAGACTGACAGGAGCCACCAGAGTAATTGTTTTCTTAGTTCCCTAGAGAATTTTCATGATAGATTTTTACTCTTTATGATACTTTTATAAGCACTGCCTTAAAACTTCAGTGTGTTTAAACAGCATTTCAAAAGTAGCTGTTTTTTTATGGTATTTACCTTTAGATTTCTTTTTTCTTTTTTCTTTTTTATTAAATCATAGCTGTGTACATTGATATGATCATGGGGCATCATTCACTAGCTTCACAGACCGTTTACCAAGTTTCACATATACCCTTGTAAGATGCACCGCTGGTGTAATCCCACCAATCCCCTTCCCTCTACCCACCTCCCACCTCCCTCCCCTCCCTTTCCTCCTTCCCCCTATTCTTAGGTTGTAACTGGGTTATAGCTTTCATGTGAAAACCCTAAATTAGTTTCATAGTAGGGCTGAGTACATTGGGTACTTTTTCTTCCATTCTTGAGATACTTTACTAAGAAGAATATGTTCCAGCTCCATCCATGTAAACATGAAAGAGGTAAAGTCTCCATCTTTCTTTAAGGCTGCATAATATTCCATGATGTACATATACCACATTTTAAATGTTTACTGTTTGGGATTGATTGAGTATACAAAGAATTAGGTTACACTTGCATTGTTAGATAAAGTCCCTCTTAACAATTGTGTCCCACCCTCAAGAGGTGCACCATACACCATGACGCCCCACATCCTCCTCCCCTCTCCTCACTTGCTCATTCCCCTCCCCCATCCCTTGTATTAGCTCATCTTCTGCCTTCATATTAGAATTGAGTGCATTGGATTCTTGCTTCTCCATCCTTGTGACGCTTTAGTAAGAAGAATGTGTTCTACCTCCATTCATGTTAATACAAAAGATGTAAAGTCTCCATCTTTTTAGTGGCTGAATAGTATTCCATGGTATATATATACCATAGCTTATTAATCCATTCTTGGGTTGGTGGGCATTTAGGCTGTTTCCACATTTTGGCAATTATTAATTGAGCTGCAATAAAGTCTAGTGCAAGTGTCCTTATAATAAAATGATTCTTTTCTTCTTCTGAGTAGATGCCTAGTAATGGAATTGCAGGATCACATGGAAGATCTAATTTGAGTTCTTTGAGGGTTCTCCATACTTCCTTCCAAAAAAGTGGTATTAGTTTTCAGTGCCACCAGCAGTGGAATAGTGTTCCCTTCTCTACATGTCCACACCAGCATCTGCAGCTTTGAGACTTTGTGATTTGGGTCATTCTTACTGGGGTTATGTTATATCTCAGGGTAGTTTTGATTTGCATTTCTCCAATGATTAGGGACAATGAGCATTTTTTCATATGTTTGTTAGCCATTCGTCGGTCTTCCTTAGAGAAAGTTCTAGTTATGTCTCTTGCCCAGTGATATATGGAGTTGTTTGGTCTTTTTTTGTTGATTATTTGAGTTCTCCGTAGATCCTAGTTATCAAATTTGTGTCTGATTCGTAATATGCAAATATCTTTTCTCATTCTGAAGGTTGTCTGTTTGCTTTGATTGTTGCATCCTTAGCTGTACCGAAGCTTTTCAGTTTTTCAGTTTCATTAAGTTGCATTTGGTTTTTTTTTTGTTGTTGTTATTGTTGCAATTGCCACAAAAGTCTTCTTCATAAAATTTTGCCCCAGGTGGATACCTCCAAATGTTTCCCCCACATTTTCTTTGAGGATTTTTATTGTTTCATGCCTTAAATTTACATATTTTATCCATCTTAAATCAATTTTTGTAATTGGTGAGAGGTGTGGGTCCAGTTTCAGTCTTTTACATGTGGTTATACAGTTCTCCCAGCACCATTTATTGAATAGAGATTCGTTTCCCCAGTGTATGTTCTTGTTTGGTCTATTAAAATCAAGTGGCTATAAGAGGTTAGTTTCATCTCCTGGTTTTCTATTGGGTTCCAAATGTCAAAGTCTGTATTTTTGCCAATACCAGGCTGTTTTGATCACTATGGCCTAGTAGTACAGCTGAAAGTCTGGTAGAGTGATACTCCCAGCTTTGTTTTTATTACTAAGAATTGCCTTGGGTATACAGGGTTTCTTCTGGTTCCATACAAAATGAAGAATTATTTTTTCCAATTCTTGAAAGTATGATGATGGTATTTTAATGGGGATGGCATTGAATCTGTAGATTGCTTTGAGTAGCATAGACATTTTGACAATGTTGATTCTTCCCAGCCATGAGCATGGAATGTTCTTCCATTTGTTCATATCCTCTGCTATTTCTTTTCTTAGGGTTTTGTAATTTTCTTTGCAGAGGTCCTTCACCTCTTTTGTTATGTGCATTCCTGGGTATTTCATTTTTATTGAAGCTACTGTGAAGGGAATTTTGTCTTTGATCAGCTTCTACTCTTGGCTGTTGGCATATACAAAGACTACTGACTAAGGGTCCCACTATTGATATTGATTACAGCTACATATTAAAAAATCATTCATCACGATAAAATTGGTTTCATCCCAGGGCTGAAAGACTGGTTTAATATACACAAGTCCATAAACATAATTCACCATATCAATAGAAGCCAAAGCAAAGACAATATGATCCTCTCAATAGAAGCTGAAAAACCTTTCGATAAAATTCAGCATCTTTTTCTAATTAGAACCCTTAAGTATATAGGCATAGGTGGCACATTTCTTAATCTGATCAAAGGCATCTACGGCAAACTCACAGCTAATGTTATACTGAATGGAGTAAAACTGAAAGCTTTTCCACTTAGAACTGGAACCAGACAAGGTTGTCCCCTATCATCACTACTATTCAACATAGTGCTGGAAGTTCTAGCCAATATAATCAGGCATATGACTTTCAAGAATTTGATGACACAAATTGCCCTTTTGCCATTGAGGAAGCTCACAACACTTACAGTCCCATCAAAGAGACTCCTTGTCAACCCTGGTATTGCCATTGCAGACAGAGTTATCAAGTCATCTACAGGGCTTCCTCTTGCCAACTGTATGAGTTGGGCAATGTTTTCTCCCCTGCATTTTTCTTCTCTGCAAAATGAAGATAATGCCTTCCATGGTGGAATAAGAAAAATAGTCTCTGTACCCAGTTCCTAGCACAGGGATCCTTAAAATCCTGGGAATTTCTTGAGTGATGAAGATGATAGGAGCATTTTTTGACCGAATGAGGTGATTCTTGGTGGGCCCCTGGATAGCTTCAGGATGGGAGTGTTTCACTAGGAATGCCAGTGTTGCTTTGTCACCCAGGCTGTGGTACAGTGACAAAATCATAGGTCACTGCAACCTCAAATTCCTGGGTTCAGGTGACTCTCCTGCCTTAGCCTCCTAAGTAGCTGTGACTACTTCTGCATGCTGCCACCATGCTTGACTAAATTATTTGTTATAGAGATGGGAAGATGGTCCCACTCTTGTTGTCCAGACTGGTCTTTAGCTCCTAGCTTCAAGCCATTGTCCTGCCTCAAGCTCCCAAAGTGCTGGGATTTCAGGTATGAAGCCACTGTGTCCACTCAACCATTACATTTAATATTTGGCAATTAGATGAGTAGAAAATGGTGTTTTACTTTAAGGCGAAGATCTTTGATGATTGATGAGGTCCTATATTGTTGATTGACTATTTCCTTTTCTTCTTTTGTAAATTAACTGTTAATTTTCTTCACCTATTTCCAGGTTCATCTTTTTTTTTTTTTTAGTAGTAATGATAATAATAATAGGGTGCATGTGAGACTCCATAGCTTCAAGGGCACCATCCTATAAGGCTGCCCTCATTTTAGATAGAAGTTGCAAATATTAGGTCACTTGTACTTCTGACCAACAGCCACAAACTGGGGTTCCCATGACACTTCTCCTCAGATTTGATAATCTGCTAGAATGACTCAGGAAAGCACTTTGTTATTAAAAAACACTTTTTTGGCCTCCCTGGATGTTTGTGATAGTGTAACAGGTATTTTTCTTTCTTTTGTATGCCCCCTAGGAAAGCACACTTTTACCTTCACTAGTTTCTTTTAAAGGATATGAATTAGACAAGGGTTCATAGAGTGAGGCCTGGGAGGGTGTGCCAGTGTCCTGAAATATGGATGTGTTCCCCAACTCAGAACCCTATAGTTTAGGGGGTTTTATGGAGGCTTTATTACATGATTGATTAAATTATTATCCACTGGGGATTCATTTGATCTCTAGCCCCTCTCCCCTCCCTGGAGGTTGGGCTGAAAATTCAAAGCTTCTAATAAAGGGTTAGTATTCGTGGTGAACCACCCCTATCCTGAAGCTATCCAGGGGCCCACCAAGAAGCACCTCATTAATGCTCCTATCATCTTTATCACTCAGAAAATTCCCAGGGTTTTAAGGATCTCTGTGCCAGGAACTGGGGACAGAGACTAATTATCTTTCTTATTCTACCATGGAAGGCATTAACCTCATTTTGCAGAGAGGGGAAATGAGTCAAGGAGAGAACATTGCCCAAGTCATATAGTTGGCAAGAGGGAGTCCTGGAGGTGACTTGATCAGCCTGTGTGCAAAGCCGGTTTCTGAACACAAGGCTCTCTGGCATTATTAATATTTATTAGCTCATCACATATTAAAGACAGTAGCATGTGTCTGTGATAGACGTTGCAAATGCATTTCCCTTTAGTCTATTATTTGGCTCTTAATGTTTTGACTATACATGTTTGTATTTTTACATTGTTATTTTATCACTTGAAAAAATAATCCAGAGACATGACAGCAGTACAAAGAGACACCAATGACAAGGTAGTCACTCCCCACCCCACCCCCACTCCTGGCCCCCGTTTACCAGTTTTTCCTGTCAGAAATTTAAAATGTTTGTTACATCCAAATCCATTCATCTTTTCTTTTGTGGCTTCCACTATTAGTATCATATTTAGAAAGTGTATCACTACTACAAGGTATTATGAATATTCATTAATTTTTCTTCCTGTTTTTATGCTTTATTTTTTCTTGCTACATTTTTAGTTCCATGGGATTTATTTTGACTTATGGCACAAGGTGAAGTTTTTTTGGAGAGAGGGGTGGGTTGTTTTCCTAGGTAGTTAGCTAACATTTAAATTTTAAATTTGTCAGGAAGACAGAGTGTATTTTATGTTCCAGTGGCAGAATCCAAGCCAATTAATTATGCAGCAATAAAAAGAGGGAAGATGCCTCATCTGGAGGGAATGCCAAGGATGTCACAAGGAAAAAATTGCTTCTGGGAGAAGAAAGTGAATGTGTTCATGATCTCACCAGTGAAATCCACAACTTTTCACAGATTGGTTTGAGAAAATAAGTTCAATGATGAAAGAGAAACCCACAGGGTCACTCCCAGCTGGTTTTCTGCTGCCACTTTCTGCTGCAAGACTCAGGGAAGAAAAAAGCAGAGACTTTCTTATGCCTATCAGGTTTGGGATCTTTCTCAGATTAGTGAGTGTTGTTGGGGCCTTTGGCAAGTAGCCAATCTTGGGACCCATGGGGGAAGTTCATGATTCTGCAATCTTACATGGCAAAGCTCGTGCCAAATGGAAACTAGAACCTTTGTGGCAGTGATTGTGGAGGAAAGTAGGTTTCTGAGTTAGGTGGGGGCCAGTCTGGGGAAGTCCAAAACCTGTTCTGGTTTCCATTTTCCCACTGGTTCCTTGGGTTAATTATTTGAATATACTCAAATTCTACAGGATCTCCAAGAATCTTTCCAACTTGACGTGTGCGATCCTTCTAGGTACTTCCCATTGTCATTCTTTTAATCTCCATTCATTCATTCAACAAAAGACAAGGAGCTTCTAGACTTCCTAAAAGTCACCCATAAAGTCTCCATACCTAGGGAAAATGGGAAATTGTAACTAAATGTATCTTTATTTACAAAATATTCATTACAAAATTTTACAAAGGGGTGGCCAACACATAGAGAATATTTTAACCTATTTGTAGAATAGATTAATTCAGCTGTTGAGTGATTTAAATACCAGCTTCTTTTCACCTTTTCTTCATGTCATTCTTAGCATTCTTAGCAGGAGGTTGGGTACCTCCTCTTTTCAATAGAGCTGCCACAGCACCAGGCTTTGCATCTTCATGCATCAACATCTAGGGCCAAATAAAATGTGTAATGCAATACCTAGAGTTCTTTTTTATAGAATCTTGGCATCTCTTCCTCATAATTTCTTCTCTTCTCCCCTTGGAGATTTTCTCTCACATATTTTTAACCAGAATTGGAACATATATCCTTTCCCAAACCAATCACTGATAAGGAGAATAGAATTATCAGTTTTGGTTCAGCCTAATCAAGATTCTTCCCTACACGGCTGGGTTGAGGCTAGAACCTAGAAAACCAAACCAACCAGAAGATCCTGGACAACTTAACAAATCTCACCAATCTTTATAATTCTTGCCAGTCTTAGAGGCAAAAAAAGGTGATATCTCATATTTTTATTTTTAATTGACGTAGGTATTTTCTTCTCCATTTATTCCTTTATAAATTGGCTGTTCCTGTCTGGGGCTTATTTCTCAATTGACATGCTTATTCTTCTTGTCAGTTTGCAAGAGCCCTTTGGTTATTATTTTTCTAGTAGGATTATTTATCCCCCCCCCCATTCCTTTACTCTGAATAAGATAATCCTGAGTTCTTTATTTTCCTATGCCCAACATACTTTCCAAATTTACCTTCTTAGAGATGTTTCAAAAATTTTCTAACACACACAGCCCTGGTCCAGCACAGAACAGTTATCCACTGACATGCAGTCATCCCCAAATATTCTGGATTATTCTTTTAAAATAAATGTCACATCCTTTTTTCCTCTCTGCATTGGCAAATGCCCCAATCACTTCTCCTTTTGCACTGTTGCCTTGGGCTTCTCATTGGCTTCCTTATGTCTAGTGCCTTCCTTTTCATCTTTCCTACAGAGCATAGATGCTGTTAATGTTACCAAAATACCCAGTTGTGTATGACACAGCTGTGTACCCATTTTGCTCAGGTTGTCCTTTTGCTTATTAAATAAAGTCTACGCTTCTTAACCTCACATGTAATCCCATTCCCAAACAACCCTTTTCCCTGTTGCCTATGCCCTTATGATATTAGCTCACCATGCCAAACCCTGCTTGGTGCCATTCTCCATTGCTGAAATACCACCCGTTTTTCAACACCCAGCTCGAAAACTGTCATATTGGCAAAGTCTTCCCAGATGCCAGGATGGCCTTTCCCCTACCCCTTCCATAAGGATTTTTCCTGTATGTGTTTGAGTATCTACACATCTAGCCTACAACCTGTTCCATACACATGGAGCTGCCATTCCCTGAGGGCAGGACTTTATTTAGTCTACACTTGGGTCCTCATCCCTCCTTGGGTTTACGTGTGGTGAATGTTCAGTGTGTGTTTGTTGAATCTGTTAGTGCTTAGTAAATATTTGACATTAACAATTCTTCTCGGTGTACAGTGAACCCAGGGGTCAACTTAAATTTAATTGCCATTGAGCAGTGGCTAGAGCAAGGTTGATTACCACTCTGAGCACAAAGGCTTTGGAGAAAGGATGCATTTGCCACTGTCTATTTGTAGTATGGATTTACAAGCCTTATTTTTTGTTTCTTAGCAGACAATTCTGTAATGATACCTCAGTTAATTGATCCTTTTATAGTAGGGCTATTTTAAGTAAACTTAGTCTTAAAAATTGCTATGTGCACTACGAATAAATCTTTGTAAGTCCTGCTAAATTATAGGCAATGAAGAATCATAGAAAATCATTTCAATCATAGAAATTTACTTTTCTAGTTGCTTTTAAGAAAGTTTAACAAATACATAATAGCCAATAGTTACTGGCCATCTGTTGTGTGTCAGAACTATTCTAAGTACTCACTGTGCAGGCATTAATTTATTTAATCCTTATGACATCTCTAAGAGATAGGTACAAATATCATTTTTATCTGCCATCTTATGCCACTCTTGGTCTCCTTGCTGGGACAGATGGTGATTTGGAAGATATAGTCAAAGATCCAGAAAAATGATGAAGTATAAGTTAGAAGGAGCATTACAGAGTCTGTTATGATTATTCTGTTTCATGAAGATAAACGATTTGTGATTTTTTAACATCTACATTATTTGAGACATTTAATGAGAATGCCCATTCAAATTTATCTGCTATGACATCCTAATATCCAAAGATTTATCCTAGTGGAATAAACCCTTACACATCTCTTTCAAAGCAAGAAAACAAATCCTTTGATTGTTTCCTACTGTGTCTAAAATTTGTATTATGAAATATGTGAAACTCCTATTCTCAAAGTGTGTCTGGGGTTCCTTGGGGTTTCTTGACACCCTTTCAAGGAGTACACGTGGCCAACACTATCTTCATAATGATACAAATATGTTATTTGGCTTTATTTATTTATTTATTTATTTATGACAGAGTCTCGGTCACCCTGGGTAGAGTTCCATGGCATCGTATAGCTCCCAGCAACCTCAGACTCCTGGGTTCAAGCAATTCCCTTTGCCTTAGCCTTCTGAGTAGCTGGGACATAGGTAAGTGTCATGCCACCAGGCGAATTTTTCTGTTTTTAGTAGAGACGGAGGTCTTGCTCTTGCTCTTGCTCAGGCTGGTCTCCAACTCCTGAGCTCAAGCAATCCGCTTGCCTTGGCCTCCCAGAGTGCTGGGATTACAGGCACAAGCCACCGTGCCCAGCCTTTATTTGGCTGTTTTACTCTTGTTCTGTCATGGGCATACAGTGGAGTTTTCCCGAAGCTAAATGATGTATGACATGGCAACAAGTTGAATGCAGAGGCAGCTCTAAGAACCTAGCTGACTTCGATTAAGCCCAAAATTAACGAGATCTGCAGAAATATAAAACAGTGACACTCTTCTCACTAAATTATTTTGGTTTTGGAAAAATCGTTATTTTTCATAAAAATTCATTCACATAATGAGTTTGCTGTGGTTATTTTAAAATAAATACTGTAAGTATTTTAAATGATACTTTTGAATTTTTAATATAGCCAATATAAACAGGTATAACCCACATAAACAAAAACTTTTTAAGATAATCAGTAATTTTTGACCAAGAAGTGGCCAAAAAGTTTGAGAGCTGGTAGTGCCGAGGAAGTAACCAGATTCAAAGCATGAGTTGTATCTAGGTTAGTTTCTGAAATCATAATCTCAATTCTGCATACGTGCTCAAATATTTGTAGCTTAAAATATATTTTGGCTTGTTGGCTCACATGGCTTGAAATTTTATTCAAACTTGTTGGATGTGTATTGTGTGTCAGGCACTGACTAAGCATTGGAAGCAAAATGATGAGGAATAGAGACTTTTATCCTGGAGTTTGACCCTCTTGCTCACTCTGAGGTTTTCCCTTCACTAGCTTTATTCAGAGTCTATTCTAGTCTTAGCATAGCTCCCCAGGGGTTTGGTATCTAGGGAGGCAAGATACTGGTGTGGAATCTTTAACCAAATCAAGGTGAATATGTTCAGGTGTTACCATTAGCACCTCTCATGATGCAGGAACTCACAGGTGGGAGGAATCCGTATCGGCTAGTGTAAGGGATTCTGGAACTGGAATTAAACTCAGTACAGATAGGTTTAAGAGAGCTAAGCTGAGTGCAAGGGACCAGATTGGGTGTGGCCAGAGAAGGCTTGCAGTAATGAGCCCATTGCTCCCTGCCTGAACGGGGAGGGAGATTTTGGGAAGGGGAACTCCTGGTCCAAGACTGGGTTTTCTTCCATGGCTGATGGAAGCTTCCTTATGTCTTCTATGCTACTGGAAAGCAGATATCTCTCTTGGGTGTGCTTAAAAGTTTATGGCGTCATTCAGTGTTTCCCAAACTTGCCAGATCCCAAACTTTCCCAAATAGCAAGAACTATTTGGAAGTACTTTGTAAGGACACAGATTCCAGGGCCCTATCCAGAATGT
The DNA here is from genome assembly GCF_027406575.1 of Nycticebus coucang. Classification (NCBI taxonomy): domain Eukaryota; kingdom Metazoa; phylum Chordata; class Mammalia; order Primates; family Lorisidae; genus Nycticebus; species Nycticebus coucang. The sequence continues at coordinate 23,055,283 of NC_069781.1, read as the reverse complement.
ACTGATCTGAGAATGAGCCTGATCATTCTGTACATTGATCAAGCACTCCTGATGGTTTTCTTTCTTTTTAATTCCAGGAAAGTTTGGGAAATACCATTGCAACCTATTACAAGCCCTGAGGATGCACATCGGGAAACTGTAGAGAAATGCCATTGCTCAGGCCCTACCCATAGTGACCTAATTCAACAACAACAAGGTGTTAAAAGAAAGGTAAACTGACAATGATTAGAATTAAATCATGGGAGTTTTTGGTTTATCATTGTTCCATCAGTGGTTCTATGTTCTCCATAGCCTCAGAATCAAGACTCAGCTAGGAAATCACATCTGGCTTCACTAATGGTGCTATTCTAGTTTTAAGATGTCAAGAAGACAGCACTGAGAAGTGGGTATGCGATTATCCATGGTGATGGAAGCAGGAGAGTGACCATTTGCTTAGGAGATAAATAAAGTCTCATGGTTGCTTTGGACTGCACATGTGTGCCCAGGTCACAAACATATCTTAGCTCATGAAGGCCAGGTGCAAAATAATCCTCATGGCTCTGCTTAACTGGAAACTCTGGGAGGAAGAAGAGAGAAAAAATCTCACCAGGGCTTTCATTGTTCCAGGGAACTGTCTGAGTAAATGAGAAGTACATGCAGTTTGACCCCGCAGGAAAATCAGCTCAGTCTTTACTAGGGAAAGTGTTAGTGTTTTTCTGTTTATGAAACCTTGGACTCCAAGTTTGGGGCGGCAACAGAGCCAGAAGGCATTTGAGAGGCCAGTTGACTATGTTATCCATTTCCACTTTCTCTTCCTACTTTTCCTGACACAACCTGGATCAGGCATCAGGAGACGTGGAATTTGGTCTGTCTCTGGCACTGGCCTGCTATGTGATTTTGGGCAAGGCTCTTCCCTGTTTGTTTAAAGGAAAATGTGCATTGAAACATTGCAAAAATATAAAACACTGTCATGACATTGCTCTAGACACCTTCTGAGACAAAGGACACCTGGTGTACAAGGGTAAAAAGCTGAACTGCATTGAGAGAGAACTCCACCTCATGTGGCTAGATTGAATGAGATCTGGTATGGGATTAAAGATAGTAGTCTTAGTATTTGGGAAACCATGTCTGATATTCTGAAGAATGGAAATGTCTGAAGCTTTACCTTCATTTATTTCTTTTACCTGAAAAAATGTTTACTTTTTAAAGTTAAAAAAATTATTCCCCCAGATTTATTGAGGAATGGTTGACATTGCATATATTTAGGATATATAATGGGATTTTTTTTTTTTTTTTTTTTAGACAGAGTCTCATTATGTTGCCCTTGGTAAAGTGCTGTGGTGTCACAGTTCACAGCAACCTTAAACTCTTGGGCTTAAGCGATTCTCTGGCCTCAGCCTCCCAAGTAGCTGGGACTACAGGCGCCCACCACAACGCCTGGCTATTTTTTGGTTGTAATTGTCATTGTTTGGCAGGCCCTGGCTGGGTTTGAACCCACCAACTCTAGTGTATGTGGCTGGTGCCCTAGATGCTTGAGCTACAGGCACCGAGCTGGGATGTTTTGATATATGTGTACATCATGAAATGATTATTACAATTAAGCTGATTAACATTCATCATCATTTTTTGTGGTGAGAATACTTAAGGTCTAATCTCTTAGGAAATTTCAAGTACACAATACGGCATCATTAATATAGTCCCATGGTCACCATGTTGTACATTAGGTCCTGAGTACTTATGCATCTTAAAAACTGAAGGTTTATACTTTTTGACTAATATTTCCTCTTTTCTCCCACTTCTCAGTTCCTGCTAACCACCAGTTTACCCTCCATTACTATGAGTTTGGGGGCTTTTTGTTTGCTTTTTGTTTGTTTATTTTAGATTTCACATGTAAGTGAGAGCACAAAGCCTTTGTCTTTCTGTGTCCGGCTTACATCATTTATAACTTCCTCAAGGTGCATCCATGTTGTTACAAATGGCTGGATTGCCTTCTTTTTTAGGCTGAAAAATATTCCATTGTGTGTATTTCTTTATTCATCCATTCACCGGCAGACACTTCATCTGCTTCCATGTGTTGGCTACTGTGAACAGTGCTGCAATGGGCATGGGGCTTCAGCTCCCCCTGGGCTGTATTCTCTTGGGCTTGGGAGCTATTTTCTGAGATCCATTTTCTTTTTCTGAGACGAAGGATTATCCCTCCACCCCCACCCCAGAGCTTTACCTTATAACCTGCATTTTCTGAGCAAGAACTTTCTGCAGACCCTTAGCCTGGTTTATTCAGGTTCAAGAACATTTGGGTTCTCTCTCAGGGCAGCTTCCCAGAGCAGGTGACAGTTCGGCCTCTCCTTCTGTCTTCCTCCACCTTTCCCAGTCCCTTGGAATTGAGCAGCCATGGTGAGAAGTCCAGAGCTCCACACAGCTGCATGTGTCAGGCCTGGAAATCAGGACTTCGGGTCTGGTCTGTTTCTGACACTCCATGGGTCCTTGAGGGGCCCACTTGTCCCATCAGCCCTGCACCTGTGAGTGGCAGGTTAGAGAGCATGTGCAGTTTCACCATCAGGATTACCTAAGGGTATTCAATTAAAAACACACGGATCCAGAGCTCACTCTCAGAGATTCTGGGTTAGATAAGTCAAAGACAAGTTGTGAATCAGTGCTCTTGAATTGAGCAACTGCACGTACATACTGGAAGTCTTCCATTTGTGTTCCATGGCATGATTCACCCACCTTTGGGAATGTGAGGGAACGCAAGCAAGTTTCCTCTTGCATGGAATTGTCATCCAGGCCCCTGGTTCTGAAAGCATCCTCTATAGGCCTCCAGCGGGCCATGAGGATGTGTTTGAGGGCCTCACTCAGAACCAAATGTGAATTCTTTCTCCACTTTTAGGAGGTTAATGACACATTTCCATCCATCGGTATCTTTGCATGTAATTAGGGGCTGTCTGTTAATATTTGCTATCTGAGTTTGGGTTCCCCTGAAAGCAAAGCTGAAGGCAGGAATTTAGTTGAAAGGGTTATTTGGGAGGTAACCCCAGGGAGTAGAAGGGCAGTAAGAGAAAAAGCTAATAAAAGTTATTTCATCAAATCTGTCACTATGGGGGCAAGGAAAACTGGCCCAGAATCTCTTTGAGGATCTTCTGTCAATAGGTTAGCAATTGGTTCTCACCCGGGAGTGGTTTTCCCCCTAGGTGGTATTTGGCAATGCATTTTTGTCTATCACAACTGGGAGGTGCTACTACTGGCATCCAGGGACACTGCTAAAGATCCTGCGATGCATGAGACAGCCACCACCCCCACAACACAAATCTATCCACCACAAAATATCAATGGTGCCAAGACTGAGAAACCAAGACTAAACCTCAGAATTGCTCCTGGGAAGAAAGATCAGTCAGCTCGGAGCATCTACCCATCAAGTCTCATCCACCTCTGAGTAGGGGTTGACTTTGGGAATGTGTCTGCTTTCAAACTGCCAGGCTGCATTAGGGCTGAGCAGGCTTCCTTGGTTTTGGAGAAATCAGAGAGATGGCATGACACATAGAGGTGGGACGCTGGCTACCTGTGTCAAATAGCACGTTTTGAAATCAGGTCAATGCCAAGGGAATGTGGCAAGACATGATTTTTCCAGCTGAATGAATCTGGAGCTGTGAAGAATATGGCATAAATGAAAAAGAAATTGTGGACTCCTCTCCAAAAAGTGTTATAATTTAGTGCTGGCTATAAACATGAGTTCCATAGACATGGCTAAAGGCTGGAAATTCAGTATGGTGCAGAGGGGCTGCATGTTGAAATGGTTACAAATGATCTCTGGGCCTCCAACACTTACTAGATTTATGACCTTGAGAAAGTTAATTAACTTTACTGTTCATCAATTTCCTTACCTGTAAAATTTGGTTGCAAATGGTTCCCACTTCATAAGGTTGTTGTAAGGATTAAATTGTGTGTGTGTATACATTTGATGTAAAGTATTAATAGTGCTTGACATTTGATGAATATTGACTGACTGGCTGTTATCACCAACCCAGGGCTTGGGTTCTGGATGTGATGTTTTCCCACCAGTAGTAGGCACAGGAGCTTCAGTTCAATTGAATAACATTTATCAAATTCCTATTATAAGTCAGGCACTGTGCTGGGCTTTTGGGAGAAGCTCTCGGTGATTAGAACAGGACCTGCACTTTTTCTTCTGCTGCTCTTTTCTGTATTTATGTCCTTCGCTTCCTTGCTTTGGCTTTATGAAGTGCAGGTGAAGAGTAAAGAGCACAGGAGTTGGGGACATGAACCGCAGTTCCAGGCTCTACTTTGTCATTCACTGATTGTGATTTGGAAAATGACTCTACTTTTTTATTTTCACATTTATAAAGTGAAATTAATAAACTCTTGCCTCAGTATGTTGCTGGAAAACTTAAATGAGATCGTATAAGCAAAAAATATTGGGAAGCATGCCACGAGTTTATTGTTTTATTAGAATGCCCAGTGTCCTTAATTCTCTTTTGGCCTGTGGAGTTTTGAAAATATGGATTTCTGGGATTTATCTTTATGATTGTTGAGTGTGTCTGGAAGGATACCAGGGGGATCTGTAATTAAGAAATTTTTCTAGGGCGGCGTCTATTGCTCAGTGGGTAGGGCACCAGCCCCATATACCGAGGGTGGCGGGTTCAAACCTGGCCCCGGCCAAACTGCAACAAAAAATAGCCAGGCGCTGTGGTGGGTGCCTGTAATCCCAGCTACTTGAGAGGCTGAGGCAAGAGAATTGCCTAAGCCCAGGAGCTGGAGGTTGCTGTGAGCTATTATGCCATGGCAGTCTACGGAGGGCGATAAAGTGAAACTGTCTCTATTAAAAAAAAAAAAAAATTTTTTTTTCTAGTCAATTTTGATGCTTAATGAGATTTAAGACTCTTTAAAGTAAACTATGCTGTGAGTGCGATGAAGCAGGGATTATGCCTTCTTCAAATTTGTATTCCTACTGGCTAACATAGTTTAGGAGATACAGTGTAGTCAGTGTTTTTTTTTTTTTTTTTTTTTTTTAATAAATAAAAGCCCAAATCTCTATACATAACAAAACAGAGGAAAGTTACAACACACAGAGAGTCATCCTGCTCCCCCAATTGGCACGTTTGTTTGGCCCTCCTTCTTTACATAGAATTAGTGGAGTGGCTCTGAAGCACTTTTGCTAATTTATACCCATGAACTATAAATATTTAAGAAGATTATACTACCTTACATTCAGGATCACCATGAATGATGTCTTTTCTACTTCAAAGGTGGCTGTGAAAATTAAGGGGATAATAAGTAAGAAAGAGATTTTCAGGCTGCAGTGTGCTATAAATATATAGGTAATTAGTGTTAGTAAGATGAATACACTGCATCACTTCACAGTTCTCCAAGGTTCAATTGTGTAGTGACTATGGAAGAGAGAAGATTCTGATTCTTTACTCAGAGTCTCTATCCTCACAGATTCAATAATGAGTTCAATAAAGTGAATCAGGGAACATATTTGAAATCTAGAGAAATGGGAACTATAAGAAACACATGGACCAAAGGCAATCTAACAGACCACAGAGAGATCCAAGTATTAACACCAGGAAAATAAAATTCAAGGTAACATGTGTCGATGAGGTAAAAAAGGAATGCTTTATAATGATGGAGCTTGTGACTCATAGTAGAATGTAAGTGTCATGAATAATTGTGCACCAATGAACATAGCACTAAAATGTAGGAAGCAAAATCTGTAGAAAATCCAAGAAAAATTTGACAGAATCAAAATTGCAGTTAGAAAATTTGGAACTTTGGCAGATCCAGTGGATGTAAAGGTAAAAGACAAAGAGGATAGGAACATAATTTATATATATATGTCACTGAACCCGACAAACAGAGGATGAATCTTTCATAAGCATCAAGGAACAAATTTTACCATGTCTCAGACCTAAGAAATGCCCTAATAATTTCACCAAAGAAACATCAGTATTGACCTGGGCTGTTCAATATTAAAGCACAATTCACATATGGCTATTGAGCACTTTAATGCGGTTTGTTTGAATTGTGGTGGGACATAAGTGTCAAACACATATCAGATTTTGAAGTCTCAGTGTAAAAATAGCAAAATATCTCATGAATATTTTCATATTGATTAATGTCCAAATGATAATACTGTGGATATACTGGGTTAAATTAAAATGTTGTTAAATTTGATTTTCCCTGTTTCTTTTTACCTTTTTTAAAATGAATACTAGAATATTTAGGGTTATCTGTGTAGCTCTTACCTATGTGGCTTGCATTATATCTCTACTGGATAATGCCTTTATAAGTCATGTTCATTTTATATAATGTAATAAATTAAAAAATAAAACATAAGAGTAATAAAATCCCAAACCCTTAGTAATTGACTAATATACAAAAACTGTAAATTACAAATTCCTATTTAAAACTTTTTTTGTGTGGGTCAAAGAGCATGCCAAAGTGACAATGTCAGAACATCTAGGAAGTAAATATGGATAATAAAAAATAATACTTAGTTGGGCAGCACCTGTGGCTCAAAGGAGTAGGGCGCCAGCCCCATATGCTGGAGGTGGCGGATTCAAATCCAGCCCCAGCCAGAAACTGCAAAAAAACCCAAAAAACAAAAAACATAGTCATGCATTGCTTAACAACAGGGACACGTTCTGAGAAATGCAGTTAGGTGATTTTGTCATCGTGTCAACCTTGCAGAGCGTAGTTACACAAATCTGATGGTGGAGCCTACTGTATACCTGCTGCAGCCTTTTGCTCTAGGTTATAAACCTATAGACCATGTTATTGAATACTATAGGCAAATGTACCATGGTGGAACTCGTGTATCTAAATATATTGTACCAGAAAAAGTACAGTCAAAATGGAGTATGAAAGGTAAAAAGTGGTACACGTACATAGGGCACTTACCATGAATAACATTTGCCAGACTGGTACACATATATAAGGCACTTCCCATGGACAGAAACTTCCCAGAAGTTTCTCTGGGTGAGTCAGTGGGTGAGTGGGGAGTGAATGTGAAAGCCAAGGACATTACTGCACAACTGTAGACTTCATAAACACTGTACACTTAGGCCACACTAAATTTAAAAACAAGTTTCTTTCTTCAATAATAAATTAAACTTAGTTTATTAACACTTCTTGATTCCATAAAGTTTGTTTTTTTTAAATTTTTGACACTTTTGTGATAACAGCTTCAAACACATTGTGCAATACTATATAAATTGTACTAATACCATACAATTTTTTCGTCTTTCTATTTTTATACATTTTTTCTATTTTAATGTTTCTTTTTAATTTTAAAACGTTTTTGTTAAAAATGAAGACACAAACATACACATTAGCCTAGACTTACACACGGCCAAGGTCATCAATATCAATGGAAGGTCTTTGGGAGCAGTAACATGCTGGGAGCTAACATTTCTTAGGATAACAGAGCCTTCTTCTGGGAGACTTCCTGAAGAACCTGCCTGAGACTGTGTTATAATTAACTTTTCTTTTTTATATGTAGAAAAAATACACTCTAAAATAACAACAAAAAGTATAGTATAGTAAATACATCAACCAGTAACATAGCCATTTATTATCATTATCAAGTATTGTGCACTGTATGTGATTGAACTGCTGGACTTTTATGCAATTGGCAATTCAGTAGGGTGTTTATACCAGCATCTCCACAAGAATGAGTGATGCATTGTGCTATGGAAGCTACAACATCCCCAAGCAAAACAAACTTTTCAGCTCCATTGTAATCTTAAGGCACCACCATGGTATATGCAGCCCACTGTTGACAGAAATGACATAATGTACCATATACCAAAACGTGGGATTTACCCCAAAGGAAATTAAAAGCCCTAATTATCTCATTGCTATATTTGAAAAAAAGGAAATAAATGAACTAAACTGTCTACTCAAGAAATTAGGAAAACAAAAAAGTATATTATCCTCAAGGTCTTACAGTCAAGTTCAGGAAAGAAGTCCCCCAGCATGCAGTGGGTGCGTGTTTGTCTCAGTGTGGGACATCTGTGAGCTAAGCAGCAGGGGCTTCCTTACATCATCTCTACTGCTTTAAAACGCAAAACAAATTTGACAGACTCCCCCATTTTGCGGATGAGAAAACGGACTCAGCAAGGCTAAGTGATTTGTTCCAGACCTCAAAACAAAATAGTACACGCGTAATTGGCCCATGGGGTTTCCACTTCATCACACTGGTTCCATCAAATGTTCAGCGTCGTGACTGAGAGAGTCTATGAGTTATAGGACAGGAATTCAGAGGTGAAAAATGGACATGTCCAATCCATGTTGGGCTTGACTTGGTTGGCATCACTTGGGATCGTTTCAGGAACTTCGGTCTCTTCCTCTGTAAGACAAGGGAATGACAACAGGTGACTGTTTAAGGCCCTTTTGGAAGGTAGCCACGAAAGGGGCTGTGGGCAGGTCAGCTTTCCTGATGTCACTGGTTTCTGGTGGAAAAGGTCTCCTATCACAGTGCAGCACGCGCCAACATGCACCAACATGCGCCAACATGCAGGGGGCGCTCCCGACACCTGTCCCATTAGGAAATCCTTGGAATTTGGGTTGTCTAGCCTAGTAACACCCTAATAGTGACTTCACGGGTGGACACGTTGCCGCTAAAGATTCATTAACTGCAAAATTGACTTCACAGGAATTTATTTCCCCCTTTCTGGTAAAGGAAAGAAGAAAAATCATAAAACATTCAGGAAAAAAAATCAATTCATTGGTGCATTCTAATCTGTTTAATCCTTAACACAAACATTTTTTAGATTCCTACTGTGAACAAGACAGAACACTAGCCCTGGAACATACGCGCTCTGATAGTCTGTTACTTTTCCAGTTGTAACAACAAAGACCCTCTCAGGCAACTCAGGCGACATTCAATTAGAGTATTACTTGGACAGGCCACCTAACCACTGGGGATCTAGGGAGGTCCCTCAGCCTGCTATAGAGATGAACAGAGGCATAAGGAAGAGTAGACTCTCAGTCACACATCTAGACCCCCCCACCAAAGGACGGATCATAACGGGGGCACTGGAAGCTTCAACACCTTCCCAGAATACTACATGATTGCTATTGCCATGAAATTCCTTTTTAATAATGACCATGCCTATTAAGAGTCAGGCTCTCTGCTGAACACTCTCCAATTCTAATTGTATACTATGCCTCAGCTCTTATTTTAATTTCTTTTGTGCATGTGCTTTGGTTTCTGATTCTGTTATGAATTTCTTAGCTTACTGTGTATGAATTTTAAATGATCATAGAATGCCCTAATGGGTCCATTTCATTGATTCATTTAACCAATATTTATAGTACTTCTGGTATGTGCCAATCTTGATCTATTTTCTGGGGATTCCAAATTTAGTGAGAGTGTTCCAGGTCCTAAAGAGTGTGTGTGTGGGTGTGTGTGAGAGAGAGAGAGAGAGAGAGAGAGAGAGAGAGAGAGAGAGAGATAAACCAATCAACCTGATCCTATTTTTCTTTTAAAAAGATTCTTCTTGATGGTTAACGAATACATCAGAGGTGGGGGAGCAGGTGGTGAGGAAGAGATGAGAACAGGTAGGAGCCTATTACTGTAATTCAGGTGAGATTAATGGCTTGGATCACATCGCTGGCAATAGAGATGAAAAAAGAGGAAAAATGTGAGAACATACTACCTTGTTTCCCTGAAAATATAAGGTGTGCTCCCAAAGATGCACTAGGTCTTATTTTCAGGGGATGTCTTATCTTTCCTGTAAGTAGGTCTTATTTTCGGAGGATGTCTTATTTTCGGGGAAACAGGGTAGGTAGCATAAGCCAGTTACTGGTTTCTTAGATGCTAGACATTAATGAAAGGGAGGTTTATGGTTTGATCGATTGAATTGATGGTGATAAAACTTATTGAGGAAGCTCAGAGAAAGGGAGACAGATGGGGAAAGATGTTAAAATAATGAGCTTTGGACATTTAAAATTGGCAATATCAGGGAGAAATAGTTGAATTAGGAAGAATGGAGCTCAGAGGAGTTAGCTGGACCAGAAATTTAAATTTGTTAGTTACAGCAGATAGATGGCACTTAAAGCCACTGTCAAGGAAGAGATAATGAGGGGGGAGACCACAGAGGGAAGAGGGAAAGATCCCCCCCAAATCCTAAGTTTGAGGGGAGGGAGGAGTAGACAGAACCACGTGACAGGAAGGAAGTGGTTGACTGTAACAAAGGTTGAGAGATTGAATAAAATGAGGACAATAAACCCAGAGTTTACTGATGGATGATCTTTAGAAGAGTAGTTTTCACTGAGTGATGGGAGTGGAAATCAGAGGAAAGAGAATTGAGAGTGAAAGGAGGATGCCAAAGTCTCCCTTTGTCTCATGCTTCCAGCTTTATTCTGCTATCCCTGCCGCAGTAATGATACCTGTTTTGTGCATTTTACGTGTGTCCTTCTTTTTTTTTCTTTTTTTTTTTTTGTACGAAAGGTTTTTATTGGCGAGGGAGGGATGCTGCAGAGCTGCACTAAGGAGGAGAGGAAAGGAGAAGGGGGGAGAAAAGAGAGAGAGAAGAAAGAGAGAGGGGGAGGGGGGAGAGAGAGGAGAGACCGAGAGAGAGAGGAGAGAGCGAGCTATGTGTGTCCTTTTAATTCGTTAAAAAATACACAGATAAAGATCCAATTCTTTCCTTGTATTTTTGTTTTTCACTTGCACAGAAAGTAAAATAGCAATAAGTAGGGGTCAGAAAAATGGTGCAGGAAGTGGAGGGGTAGCGCTTAGCCCTTTAGAAGAGGCAGGCACCAGGATGCATTTGCTTGCTGAGGGGAATCGTTTATTGGAGGCAGCAGAGATGATCATGTTTCAGGAAAGAACATAACCAAGGAAGGAGAATCCTTCAGAAGGTAGGGCTGTAATCAAGGGAAGGGACTCAGAATCTGAGAGGAACGGTGACCTTTATTCGTACAAGGACACTTCCTCTATCATGGCCTGTTAGCAGGAGAAAGTGAGCACAGACAGTGTAGGCTTGAGCATGGTTGGGGTGAAGTTGACAGAGCTTTGGTGACTTGTGTTCCTGTCAAGCATGAGGCAAAGCCATCAGTTGAAACTACAGATGGAGGAGGAAGTGTGGGAGGTAAGGGAAGAAAGAAGTTATTCATCTCAGGGAGTGGGACACTGAGCCTCTTGGGAGAGGTGATCAGCTCTCTGGGCAGTGGGCCCTCTAACACTTGGTGCCATTGCATTAACACGAAACTTGTCTTCTCAATTGTGCAACTGTTTCCTCCCATGACATACAGCTGCAGGGGGGGAGCCTCTGAGAAGAGAGATGTGGTGGTTGGTGAGTGTAGGGGAGTGAGATGGAGGGACTATGAGTGAAGGAGAAGAGAGAATTTGCCAGGACATTAATTAAGTGGGAGGGAAGAGGAGGAGGGGTAGGGTAAACTCACACTTAATTGGTGCAATGCACATATTCTGGGTGAAGGGCACACGTATCACCTTGTAACCAGAATGTGTGTATACCTGTAATTTTCTGAAATAAGTAAACAAAGAAAAAAATATTAAAGATGACGTCAAAATTAAAAACAGACTTCACCACTATGTAACAACGCCATGTAAAAAATATGCTCTTGTACCTCAAATCCATAATAATAAAGTATCTGTTTATAAAAAACAAAGAAAAAAGATTATTCATGGGGTGTAAGATGGACAAGAGTGGGAGGGAAGTCAGGAGAGACAAAGGATGATGACCCGAATGCTGAGGATGAGGTCAAAGAATTGTGGTGGTGGGAGTGGTGGGGGCTTTTCTGGAGTACGTGGCCTGGAATGGTAGGAGCTGGTGGTCAGGGGGTGGGATGATTCAGTTGATATTTCACAGATGCTATTGTGTTCATGAAAAGATCTAAGGTGTGACTATGCGAGTGGGTAGCTGAGATAGAGTGGAGGAAAAGGGGAAGGAGTGGAGACCAGGGACTGAATGGGTCACCGCTGGAGGTTGAGCTTAGTGTTGATGAGGACAGGACTAGGGGTGAAGAGGAAACTGAGCCAAGAGCTCAGGTCTTCAAGATGAGGGGGGTGTGGTCAGGAAGTCAGAGGATAACAGCAGTAAGGACAGGGTGTGAGTTCTGAACCTGCATGTTTCATAATAGTAAGCAGTGGGGAGCAGGGAGGACGCCTCCCCCATGTTAAGACTCTGAAGTTGTGGGCGATGAGAGAACAGAGCCCTTTCTCCTTAGGAGGGCTGTTGGGAAAGTGGTATCACAGAGAACAGCTGGGTTTCAACAAAGGCAAAAAAAGTGTAACAGGAACTTACTAAGAAAAGCCTGATAATTTGAGGGCATTTACTGACCCCAGAGCAGGATTCCAGAGGGGTGTAGAGGGAGGGATTATGTTTTTGGAGGAGGGATTGGATTAGAGAATGTACAAAGCAGCCTGGAGTTGCGTGTCCACCTGCTTACTGCCATCTCTCTGGAGCCAAGTTTACAAACCAGACTCACTCACGGGTAACCGACCATTCTACGATTGGTCAGGAATGACCTCATGCCTGGAAAATCCTCTAAAAGCCAGGCAGTGAGGACTTGAGTACAGAACATGGCATCGAAGGAAATTACCCAGAACCATTTCCCTCACTAAGGGCTGTGGAAGAGCAGGTCCTCCTAGGGTCCTAAACTTCTGTGTAAAATGTAGCCAGTCTCAGTCCCCTTTCAGAGCAGAAGTCCTCTTTACAGCATGGTCAGTAGCTCATGTTTAAACATGTTTAATGTATGTAACATTATTTCTAGAGTTCTAGCTGAAATTAGTGTTGGCAATTTCTGTTATAGGAGTATGATTAAGTTCGCTTAAAAGCTCCACCCCCAAAAAAAGGTTAATGAGACATGATTTTTCCCTCCTAGATTAGCAAAAATAATAGATTGGTAGCATCCATAGCTGGTAAAGGTGTGAGAAATGGATACTACGATGCTCCATGAGATGGGCAGTGAATTGGTTCCACATTTATGCATATTAGTTACAGCTTTAAATGGTGTTATCCATTGACACCAAATGTCACTTCCAGTTGAATCTAATCTACAAAATAGTCTCAATGTATTTCAGATGCATAAAGCTGTATTTTAAAAAATGTTGATTGTGGTATTGTTGAAATAGCAAAAAATTGTAAGCAGCCTGCTGGTCCATCAATGGAGTAATGATATAGGAATTACCCTATGTCTTTACTAAGAAATACTAGAGAGCATTTAAAAGAAGAATCATCATCAACAACACAACAACAAAGACACATGTGTAAGTACTGACATGAAAGGATGTCTTGGTTAGATTGTCAGGCAAACAAAGTCACAGACTAATATCTCTAGTCTGACTAGACATTTAGACATTCTTTTGCAAATGGAAATACATATGTAAATTATTATATGATTGTGTACATACCTTTGTGTATGTAATGTTATAAGTCTGTATCTGGATTTAGATCTCTATCTATATCTACATAAAAGATACTGTACGTTATCTAAGACACACTTTTGTCATATTTTCATAAGATATATCTTATAATGTTTTATGCATTATAATTTCATTGAAAGTAGTTTTTCCCTCATATTTTGGCAGTACAGAAATTAATGGTGCATTTTATAATTGACAGAACGTTGGATGTGATAAAAATGATAGGGAAATGGATGAGTAGAGAGGAAAAAAAGATTTAAATGTATAAGCATAGGAAAAAGGATAGCCATCAAAGAGTAGAAGCTGTCTTTGAGGTTGGCATTGAAATAACAGTGGGCATTTTTTTATTGCCTTCTTTAAAATATTCTTGAATATAGTGTGGTATAAAAACGCCCAAATCTTAAGTGAATATCTCAATGAGTTTTTACAAATGTGTATACAATCCAATCATCTTTTAGTATCATGGGGCATTGATTCCAGGACCCCTGCAGACACCAAAATCTACAGATGCTCAAGTCCCTAGTATAAAATGGTATAGGTTTGCATATAACCTACACACATCCTCTCAAGTACTTTAAATCATCTCTAGATTATTTATAATACTTAACACAATGTAAATGGTATGTAAACATTTGTTATACTGAATTGTCTAGGGGCAGGGGTCCTCAAACTGCGGCCCGCAGGCCACATGAAGTGGTGTGAATTGTATTTGTTTCCGTTTTGTTTTTTATTTCAAAATAAGATATGTGCAGTGTGCATAGGAATTTGTTCATAGTTTTTATTTTTAAACTATAGTCCGGCCCTCCAACGGTCTGAGGGACAGTGAATTGGCCCCCTGTTTAAAAAGTTTGAGGACGCCTGGTCTACGGAATAATGGCAAGGAAAAAAGTCTGTACATGTCCAGTACAGATGTAACCATTCATCTTTTATTTCCAATATTTTCAATCCACAGTTGGTTGAATCCACAGTTGGTGGAACCCATACTTACGGAGCGATGACTGTGCATGTGTAACCATGACTTAGAGCATTGCCATCACTCCAGAAGTTTCCTTCATACCCTTTCCCAATCAATATTCTCTCGGTTTGGCACTGTGCTCAAGGCTAGGGCATCAGACACATACATGGGAGCTGGCGGGTTTGAATCCAGACAGGGCCAGCTAAACAATGACAACTGCAACCAAAAAATGGCCAGGCATATTGGCAGGTGCCTGTGGTTCCAGCTACGGGGGAGGCTGAGGCAGGAGAGTCTCTTAGGCCCAAGAGTTTGAGGTTGCTGTGACACCATGGCACTCTACTGAGGGCAAAATAGTGAGACTCTGTCTCAAAAAAAAAAAAAATCAATGAATAAATAAAATCAAAAAAGAATTCATCCTCTCAATATAAACTGTATTCTGTCTTCTATCAACACAGATTATTTTTGCCCATTCTAAACAGTGCGTAAGTAAAATCATGTGTGAATTTCGTTCATCATATAGAATATGCTATTTTATTTGGCTTCTTTTGCTTAACAAAATATTTTGGAGATTCATTCATATTATTGTGTGTAGAAGTACCTTTGTTCCCACTTTGTTGCTGCCTGATATTATATTGTATCAATATATACCATGATTTCGTTATTTTTCTGTTGATGGACTTTGGGTTGTTTGCATTTGGGGGCTATTATGAATAAGGAATTTATAAACATTCTTCTGTCTGTCTTTTTGTGGACATATGACCTCGAGTCTCCTCAGCAGAAATATGCCTGAGAGGACAATGGTTGAATCATATGGCAAGGATACGTTTAGCCTTAGTAGATGTTGCCAACACAGTTTTCCAAAGTCCCGATTTTCTGTCTTTTTTATAAGTGCCGGTATTTTGTCTCTATTATACAGAGATTTTACTTCTTTGTATATTCAAAGAGAAAGGTAAAGAAAGCTTTTCTCAAGAAATAGAATGAAACTAATTTGGTCTCTGAAAATTTGAGCTGCAGTCTGGTGGCTGCATTTATTTATCCGCTAGGTGATTTTCATCTCTGATTCGCAGTTTCTCTACATCTAAAATGAGGATAATAAGGCCTCATTTATCATGCAGCATTTAGCTTTCCCCTATAGTTCTGCATCCAGATTAAATACCAAAATAATTGCATTTCTTCAATAAAAATACTATTTAAAAATAGCTGAACTACTGTCATAAATTGACTTTGCAGTCACCAGTGTGTGTGCGTGCTTGTGTGACATCATTAGCAATTGCAGAAAAGTGTACTGACTAGATTTATTCTATGTAGATGCTAACAGGTGCTCCTGGATGGAGCAGGGGTTAAAAACAGGCAGAAATTTACAAAACTGGTCAGTATTCACAGAGTGATAATCAGTTATACTGCATGGGATGCAATTTGCATTTTTATAGGTGAGAATTGTTTGTATTACTATCAATTTACAACTCCCAAGGTCATAAAAATTTTCAGACATAATAAAAAGCATAAAATAATTCAAATTTATGAGTTAGTCAGTACTCTAAATTTCAAAGACTTATGATTTTTCCCTACACTACATGCTTTCTCAAACATAACACAATTCTTATTAATTCCTTATTTCAAAAGGTGCTTGACTTAATTATTATACCGAGGGTGGCAGGTTTGAACCCGGCTCTGGCCAAACAGCAACAAAAAATAGCCGGGTATTATGGCAGCCACCTGTAGTCCCAGCTACTCAGGAAGCTGAGGCAAGAGAATCACCTAAGCTCAGGAGTTGGAGGTTGCTGTGAGCTGTGACTTCACAGCACTCTATCAAGGGTGATAAAATGAGACTCTGTATCTAAAAAAAAAAAAAAAAGCATATATAGCTAACTTAATGAGTATCGGATAAAACATTTTTGGCCAAAAGTAGAGCTCAAACCAAGAGGGAAAAATGTAATATAGAAAGTTATAAAAAAATGATGGCAGCTTCTATTCAAATTAGTAAATAGTTCAAAAGTACTTACCATGTGATTCAAAGAGGAATAATAATTTGTCTTTATTGAGTAACTACTCACAGTGTTGTGGTTTGGCCTCATGTTTGAACAGGGACTGACCTCATAGGCTACCCATGAATATTAAAATTATATCTGATAATGTATTTTCAGAAGTTTGAATAATTCAGTCCAGAACATGGCCATACACGAGGTTCCGTGACGCACATCGAATTCACTTCAGTCCACTTTACTAGTTTCTATGGAAGAGAAGTTTTCATTATCTCTCCACTTCACCATCTGGTCTCTGGTCCTAAACTCCCATGCGTAGCAGACTGCAGAAAAACCTACACAGCTAATAACAAACAATTATCCTGGAGCAGTACCCTCTGACTCCATATTTTAGAAAGAGACATTTCCATTGCAAATGCTTTATTATTATGAAGTTGTTTACATTCTCTCAATTCAACCCTTTTTATTTTAAATGTGATAGTTACTTGGTTTATGCATAACTAATTAATAAATAATTTTTTCCAAAACCAACAGAGCTATTTTCCTCCAAAGGTTAATTCAGGTTTCTAACAACAGAAAGCTTCTGGAAGCTTTTTCTCTAGTTCAAGTCATCAAAATTAATAATAATAATAATAATTAATGATAATAACAAAAATACAAAAAGCATGTACACCAGAGCACTATATTTGGACTGAATTATCTCACATTATAAGGATGTGTAGGGCCTTCACCTCTGAGCAAAAGGGTCTAAAGTTGTGATTTTATAATTATTTCTCACGGTTTTTCTCTTCTCTTTCTGGAAGCTATTCCTTGTTACTGCTTTTGGTGGACTTGCCTCTGAGGCCTTCTCTTCTTTTAGTTTGCTACTTTTCCATATTGTTAAGATATCATCAAGTCCACGGTCAAAGCCCTGCATTCACACCCATGGAACCTCTTACTCAGAACTCACAGGCAGATTCTATACATGATTCTAACAAACTGGCTGCTTTCCTTTCATAGCTGACAATATTGAGAAGTTTAGATAGAGACAGTGGTCAAGTGGTTTTCTTTGTGAGTGAATTTCTGATGTGTGAGTGTGTGTGTGTTTTAAGTGTATACATGGGGTCATCAGTAATGTATAGTGGAGTTAGCAAACATTTTCTATAAAGGGCCAAATGTTTTAGGCTATAGGATCTCTCCTGCATCTGGGGCAAGTACTCAAATCTTCTGTTATACCACAAAACTAGCCATAGAATGTACGTGAATGAATGGAGAGAGCTGTGTTCCAATAAAATTTTATTTACAAAAATAGGCAGAAGCCTCCTGAGGCTGTATAGTATGGTGACCCCAGAAACTGGTATAGTTATAAACAAGAAATCAGCATACTGGGGCTCTCAGTTCTGCTCCATGATGCCTGAGTTCTCTCATCTGTGTCATTTGAAAGAATGGTTTTGTAAACTCTGAAGTACTTTGTAAACATCTAAGATGGTTTTCATTTAGTCTTTCATGTAGTCAAGAAATATAAATCAAATGCGTACTGTGTGTCAAAAACTTTGCTAAAACAAGGTGAAGATTAAGTCAGGATGAGTCATATCAACTTTGGAAAAGGTACTAACTTTGGACCACTGGGTGATTGTCAGGTGGGGATCATAGGGTAAGATGACAGCCAGAGTTGGGGAGGGGCTTTCCCCTGAAGGGAATTGATGTCCACACAGTCACTCATTTGGGGAAGTGGTTAATTTCAGGACAGGAAATGAGTTGGCAATTTGGGTCCAGGGTAGTCAAACTTCTCTCTCTCTCTAAGCTTCCCTCTCCAGGAAGTGTTGGGCCAAGATTCTAAATCGCAGAAAGGCCCAGATGATTCTGTTGATGGGGAGTGAGCTATCTCCTGACTACGTGGGCTAAGCCTACAATGATGGGTATCATTGAGTTCATGATTTTCCAGTTAGCAGTGACAATGACCAAAAGGAGAAGCAGTCCATTTCTGGGGCAACCAGCATCATCAAAGCTGAAGGTTACAGAGCCTCAAAGGAGCAGTGTCCCTTTCCAGAGTCCAGAGTAGGATGTGAATGGGGATCATGCCACAATAATCTGGAATCAAGAATCACTTTACTTTGTAGATTCTGGCAAGAGAGGTATACTGCATTTACACATTGTTCTTGCCCAGAAGTGTATGATCTAGCAAGGGAGGCAAACATATAATCATACCATTATAGTTCAGTGGGGTAAATGTTTAGGTAGAATTGAAGATATTAAGGTCAAGGTTGGATGCCTAATTTAGCCTGGCTGTGGTTCTTGAAAAAAATAATGTCAGCTGAGATTTTATATGAGTGAGGTCAGGTTAACCAGGCTGAGAGGGAAGGCCAAAAAATCAGTAGGTACCACTGCAAAAGGCATCATAGCAGTGCAGTGTGATTAGAGAGCCAGACTGAGCATTTACATCTTGGGTCTTCAGTAATGAGCTGCTCAAACTTGGATATTCTACACATTTCTTTAAGTCTCTGTATCCTCATCTGTAACACGGAATGGCAGTCTTTATCTCATAGGGTATTATGAGGATCAAGTAGGCTGCAGTATTTGAAGGCTTCAATGTGAGGCCTCGAGCCTGCTAAGCAAGCATTCACTGTTAGCACGCATATATGTTAAAAAGTAGTTTAAATAAATACCACAGTAAAGAAGAAGGAGCATGAAAAGATCAGATACAATTGAGGGCTGTGTACTCGAGTATATGCTATATGCGTGTAAATTTGGCAGTAGGAATTAAACCTCCTTCAGCGTTTTCTCATGCTTCCTCCTCTTGTGATATTTTTGTGGTGGGTCATGGCCTTTCTTCCCTAGACTACTGCGCCTGACGCTGACGGCATCAGGCCAGCTGGTAAAATAAAACTGGTCGTGAGAGTTAGCGGAAGGCATAGTCAGAAGGTTATGCAGGGCAGTTATGTCATCTGCATCTCTAGAGATGGGAATGAAATGATGAAATCAGCTGGTTTTCAGCCTTCCTTTCAGCATGTTCTTAACTAGATGAGCTGATGTCCTCAGCTGATAATTCCCTCTTCCTGTTG
Source organism: Nycticebus coucang (assembly GCF_027406575.1). NCBI lineage: Eukaryota > Metazoa > Chordata > Mammalia > Primates > Lorisidae > Nycticebus > Nycticebus coucang. The sequence continues at coordinate 23,035,918 of NC_069781.1, read as the reverse complement.
TGAAAAATCTAGACATTTCCTGAGTGCTGACTTTATGCTGGATACCACCTAGGTGCTGGGCTTCAGGATTGTCACCTTCAAGTGCTCATTGCTAAGTGGGAAAGTGCTCATTGCTAAGTGGGAAAGTGCTCATTGCTAAGTGGAAAGTGCTCATTGCTAAGTGGCATCACCAGTGTTGCCTCAGCACGCCATAAGGAGGCCCAGGGAGAGGACCCCTGATCTTCTGTCTCCAAATTCTCCAGTGTCTTAACCAGTCCAGTTGTCCCTACAGTGTGAAGGCATCCTGTCCCTCATGGAGACCTTTGTTGGTTTTCCCAAATACAGATGGGAACAGGGCTTTGGTGGGTCTGAGTCTTTCCTTTTTCTTGGTCTTCCATTGATTTGTTTTTAGCTGCTCCTTTTCCCAAGGTCAAACTTCTTTGCAGACTCTAAATATAATGAAATACCCCAACAGTTTTATACCTTTCAAGCTTTTTATACATGTTTGTTCTGCTAACAGCTTTGGGAAGGATTATTCTTTCCACTTTACAGCGTAGGAGATTCGCGTTTAGAGATTCCCTGTGACTTGCCAAGGTCTCCATGAGGGACAGGATGCCTTCACACTGTAGGGAAAACTGGACTGGTTAAGACATTGGAGAATTTGGAGACAGAAGATCAGTGGTCCTCTCCCTGGGCCTCCTTGTGGCATGCTGAGGTAATTGCATGAACTCCATTCAAACTCCTCTTTCATGTTTACATGGATGGAGCTGGAACATATTCTTCTTAGTAAAGTATCTCAAGAATGGAAGGAAAAGTACCCAATGTACTCAGTCCTACTATGAAACTAATTTGGGGCTTTCACATCAAAGCTATAACCCAGTTACAACCAAAGAATAGGGGGAAGGGGGAAAGGGAGGGGAGGGACGGGGGTGGGTAGAGGGAGGGGGATTGATGGGATTACACCAGCTGTGCATCTTACAGGGGTATATGCGAAACTTGGTAAATGTGGAATGTAAATGTCTTGGCACAGTAACTGAGATAATACCAGGAAGGCTATGTTAACCATTGTGATGAAAATGTGTCAAATGGTCTATGAAGCTAGTGTATGATGCCCCCCGATCATATCAAAGTACACAGCTATGATTTAATAAAAACACACACACACACAAAAGGAAAGAAAATCAAACTCATGTTTACAAATAACAAGGTCACTGTTCATTCCCACCTCCACCCACTCTGCCACCGGGGCTGTGCTTGGTGCCCTTGTCAGTAGGGACCCTGACCCTCGGCCTAGATTCAGAGGGTTACTCTCTTAACCATCTAATTCTTCACAGGAACTAGGAACACATGTCAGAGGAATATCATTTCTTCCATCAGTGTACAGACAGATCTGTCTTACGCCTTACAAAACTTTATACCTTCCATACAGTTGACTAGCCCTGGCTCCTCTGGGTGGTCTTATTCCCAGGCTGATTTGTCATTCGATTCTCAAGCGTCTGTTCCCATTAGTGTTTACACTCAGATGTTTTTGCCCAGCTCTAAAGCAACTTCATCCATTGCTTCTCAGACTGATATGTGGATAGACATATTACAGTCATTGTTTCCAGTCAGGGAGGATCTCCAGAGAAACTCAAACCGGGGAGATGCAAAGTCTGACAGATGGCCATTTACATGTGCACACAAACTTTATGGCCACCCTGTATTATAAGCAGAACATTAGCAGCAGACACAGTAACCCATGGTTTGTTGCCAGTTCCAGGACACAATTTGGACAAAAAGATTTAAATCACTGACTCTTAAACTTGGTTTAAAGTTTGGGAGTTTAAAATAATCTTGATGCCCAGAATGACCCTAAGACTTTAAATCAAGATATTGAGAAATCTGTACTATTATAAACTTCAGTGGACAGAATAGTATGCTTCCTTCACAGAATATGACAGATAATCAGACCTGAACCATGAATTTATTAAGTGATTTAGAAAACATCTTGTCAAATCATCTGCCTGGTTAGATACTGGATAATCAAAGTGTTTTGTCTGACATGAATCCTGGAGCTGACACGCAGCTCCCATTTGGCCTAGCTCAGAATCCCAGAATAGATTTTGACATTGAAGAGTACTTTTCAGCCTCAATTATCCAGACTAAGACTGAAGAAGGTGAACTGAACATGGAACCAGTCTTAGAATCTCTGGACAGAGAGACCCCAACTGACCTCTGCTCAGTCCTAGGGATGTGGGGAAATTTCTAACTTCTTAGGTCTGGAGATGTTTAACACACAGACACAGACAGACTTAAACTTCTCTTTAGACAATAGCCCTCATCTGCCTCTGGGAAATATTCTGAAACACTCCAGCTTTTCCATGAGTACTGACTCATCTGACACTGAGATGTTAGATACTGAGAAGGTGTCTGCACTGTTAAAAACAGACCCACTCTAGAAAGTAAGGTTCAGTTGAACAGCACAGAAACACAGACCATAAGTTCTGGTTTGAAACTCTGGAAAGCTTGTTCTTTATCAGCAATGAAACTCAAACAGCGATGGATGGCTTTCTTCTGGCTGATTTGGCCTGGAACACGACGGGGTCTCAGTTCAGCTCTGTAGAAACCCAGACACATGTTGAACTACACAAAGTCTCCAACTTCCAAAAGTGGAGTCATGTATGGGGTGGCATTTACCATTTCCTTCGGGATTTGGAAAACGGGGAACGGGGACAACAGTATCAATTCTGTTGACTGTAGTAGAAGATGCTGTTGCTTGGATCTTTGCAATTCTCTGCCTTTTGTACTTGTAAACATGAAATTGGTATATAAGTGTGAGTGTATTATAAAGTGTAAGATGTTGGTTGACAAAATAAATAAAAACTTAAAACATAAAATAAATCTTAAGAAGTAAACGCTCTAAGGTTAGTATCCTCATAATCATTTCTTTTTTATGTATGTATTTTATTTCTTTATTAAATCATAAACACATAGATCATGTATACATTGATGCATTTATGGGGTACAATGTGCTGATTTCATATAGAATTAGGAGTGCTTACATCACACTGGTTAATACATACCTCACCTCATTTACTTAATTATTGTGTTAAGACATTTATACTTTATACTTTATAGATCGGACATGTATCCTTGCATTATGCACCATAGATGTGATCCCACCATTCACCTTCCCTCAATCTGACCTTCCCTCTCCCCTCCTATCCTCCTCCTCCCTCTTGCATCCTGGGCCATAGTTGTGATCTATTCTTCATATGAAAGTGTGAGTGATTGTAAATTGGTTTCATAATAGTACTGAGTACATTGAATAATTTTTCTTCCATTCTTGAGATAATTTACTAAGTAGAACATGTCAGAAACATGTTCCAGCTCCATCCATATAAACATAAAAGAGGTAAAGTCTCCATCTTTTTAAGGCTGCCTAATATTCCATGGTGTACATATACCACAATTTATTAATCCATTCATGGGGTGATGGGCACTTGGGCTTCTTCCATGACTTGGCTATTATGAATTGAGCTGAAATGAACAATCTGCTGCAAATATCTTTGTTATTAAGTGATTTTTGGTCTTTTGGATATACACCTACTAGAGGAATGGCAGGATCAAACGGCATGTCTACTTCTAGATCCCTGAGTATTCTCCAAAGATCTCCATAAAGAGAATTATGAAACTCTGAGAAAAGCAATAGCTGAAGATGTTAACAAATGGAAAAACATGCTAATGGCTAGGAAGAATCAACATTGTTAAAGTGTCCATATTACCCAAATCAATTTACAAATTTAATGCAACCCCTATCAAAGCACCACTGTCATACTTTAAAGATCTGGAAAAAAATAGTACTTCATTTTATATGGAACCAGAAAAAAACACAAACAGCCAAGACATTATTCAGAAATAAAAACAAATCAGGAGGAATCATGCTACCATACTTCAAACTATACTATAAATCTATAGTGATCAAAACACCATGGTATTGGCACAAAAATAGAGAGGTAGATGTATGGAACAGAATTGAGAACCAAGAGATGAACCCAGACACTTACCATCATTTGATCTTTGATAAGCCTATCAGAGATATAAATTGGGGAAAAGATTCCCTATTTAACAAATGGTCCTGAGAGAACTGGCTGGTGACTTGTAGAAGACTGAAACTGGATCCACACCTTTCACCATTAACAAAAATTGACTCGCAGTGGATAAAAGATTTAAACTTAAGATATGAAACTATAAAGATTCTTGGGGAGAGTGCAGGAGAAACACTTGAAGAAACTGGGCTGGGAGAATACTTTATAAGCAGGACTCCCGGGCAATTGAAGCAACACCAAAAATACATTAATAGGATCTGATCAAACTAAAAAGCTTCTGCACAGCCAAGAACACAGTAACTAAAGCAAGCAGACAGCCCTCAGAATGGGAGAGGATATTTGCAGGTTATGTTTCTGACAAAGGTTTGATAACCAGAATCCACAGAGAACTCAGACTTATTAATAAGAAAAGAACAAGTAATCCCATTTCATTGTGGGCAAGGGACTTGAACAGAAGCTTCTCTGAAGATGATAGGCACATGGCCTACAGACATATGAAAAAATGCTCATCATCTTTAATCATCAGAGAATCAAAACCCCTCTGAGATGTCATCTAACTCCCATAAGAGTGGCTCACATAACAAAATCTCATAATCATTTCTAATCATAAAATCACAGATATCTCAGAGGGGTTGAAAGAGATGTGGCTTATTGAGCGAATATATTAGGCTTTGCTTATAGAAGGGGTTCAAGAGAATAAGGAAAGATTTGCCTTTCTCCCCAAATTCTCAGATGGCTCAGGTATATTCTGTTTTCTAAAATTCCTTTCCCTAGCAAGCATTTTTATTTCTTGAATGCTGAAAATAATAAGAAAAATGGTGCTTTCAATTCATATTTTGAAAAGAGTTGTTTTTTCGTTTCTCTTTTTGAATGAATGAATGTTATGTGAGATCTTTTCCTTGAAATGGACCATCATTTAAAGTAGTTTTTCTTTGATTATTCCTTTAAGAAACACTCAATGAATGGCCATCTACTATGTCCCAGGAACCATGCTGGGCTGTGAATACCCAGTGCAGAATAAGATTAACAGGGTCCTATCTTCTAGGGGTTTGGATGTTGGAGAGGAATGATAGAGAGAACCAGAGGTGAACAGCAAAATGTCATGTAATTAAGGATGGTGGAAGTATTGAAGAAAGCAGGAAATTGGGTAAAGGCAGAAGAGTCAGAAAGCTAACTTGAAGAGCTGATGTTATTTAAAATGGAAGTCAGAACAATAGGAGTTAATGAGGCAAAAGGGTGACACAGGTATTCCAGGCAGAAAGTAGAGCACCTGCAAATACCTGGCTGTAAGACAGAACACGGAGGGCTGGAGGTTGCATTGGGAGGAGTGCAAGGTGATTTGGGCAAGGAGGTGAGTGTGAGTGTGGCGTGAGAGAGGCATGCAGGACAGGTAGGGAGAGAGCTGGTTGAAAGAGCTTACCGTTCAGGAAGGCTGTGTCCAAAGCGACTGGAGCATGGGCTGTAGAATTAGGCAAACTGGGTCTTGACTCGCAGCTCTATCACACACTGGCTGTGTGATGCTGGCTATACTATTCAACATCTCAGATTCCCAATGTCCTCATCTGAAGCATGGGGATCAGAATGCCTACCTCACAGGGCTGCCATGGAGATGAAATGAGTAAGTACATGAAAAATATATAACAGGTAAGATCTTGATGAGTGACCATTGCTACTATCAATCGCAGGATCCAGGGGGAGTCATCACTGCTGTCTGGAGGTGGGATTTATGAGGAGTGCGACTGCAGGCAAGGGTGTGAGAGAAGAGATGTTGACTTGATGATGGCTGGAACTAGAAAACTGCAGCAATTGCTCAGATATTGACTGGCCGGGAAACCAGATAAAGGACTGAGATAGTCGTTGAGATTTGTAACACAGGGAGAGTGATACATTTGGGGTAAGGATCGTAAGGTCTGTTTGCACATGTTGAGATTGTATCTGCTAGAAAGCAGTTGCAGAAAACAGACTTCACTTCAGTACGTTTGCAGGAAGGGCTTTATCACAGGGGATTCTGTGGCTCATAGAATTGCCAGGAGGGCTGGGGAAATAGAACTGAGGTTGAGCTTTTAGGAGCAACCTCTCCCGCCACTCCTACGAACGGGGTTGCTGTGGTAGATTCTTTCTCTTCAGTAATCTTGCAGTCAGGAAGCTGCCTCCTGTACAGCCACAATACTGCTGTTGTGAACAGGAAACTGCTACAATCAGGAAGTTGCTGCTGCTGCAGGATCTAGACCCAGCGCGCATCTGCAGAAGACTTATCAGCAGAAGGAATGCTTCTAGGTGGGCATCTGAACTCGGGAACCTCTGCAAGCGCGGCTGTGGAAAACCCAGACATTGCCATGACTGTGCTGCTGGCTGCTGGCTGAGCATTCCGAAATCCTGGCCATCTCAGGTTAAATGATTCTAGAGCCTGAGCTGCAAGGGAATAGGAAAGTCCAGTGCTGGCTTTCCGAATTCTAGGGTGGGGGTAAAGCGCTCTAGACCAGTGTTTTGGAACCTGTGGGCTATGACTTATGAGGGCATCATAAAATCAGTTCTGGTGATCACAATGAGCTTTTTTGTTTCCTTGGTCCTTGTTGGCAAAATAAGATGTTTCTTATGTTGCCTGGTGAAAAAACAAACAAACAAACAAACACAGAAGAAAACCCTAGAAAGCTACTGGGCTGGAAGCTGCAGCTCAATGTCTCATCACAGAGCCTCAAGAGACAAATGTGGGAAGAGCCTGGTGGCTGCTCAATCCATGGGGTTGGATTTAGGAGGAAGTCAAAGCTGGAGAGATATTTTGCAGAAATTTCAGAAAGATGTCATTTGGAGCCATGGGAGTGGGTTATGTCACCCAAGGAGAGTGTGCAGTGTGAAGAGAAAGAGGTCTGGGCAGACCCCGAGGTATGGACATTTGCTCCTGCCAGGGCTGGGCTTGTCCTTTGTCCTCTCTGGTGTTTCCTATTTACTCTCCAGGAAGAAGCTGGATCCAGGGAAACTCCAGAGGCATCAAAAAGGCATAGTTTCAAGCACATGTTCACTAGTGCTGGTTTTGCAGCAGCCTGGCAGAGAGCTACAGCACACTTCATGATGGATTGTAAACTGGCACCTAGCAGGGGGCCTGGTGACCACTGGCACTCGGGATGTGTTTGTTGGATGGATACACACAGTGGAGAAGTACTTAGGATGAAAAAGGCCTTCAGATTCTAGAGACTCCAGGTCATGAGCTGCGATTACAGAGGTGTCTACACCCTCACTAGCCATGGTTCACCCAGTGGCTTTGGGGCATCATTTATTATTTCCCGAGAGTATTTTTGCAGTATTAAAAAATGGCAACAAGAGGTGAAAGCTGTACAAGGAGATGTGTTATTGCAGCATTATGTGTAATAACAAAAACCTAAAAGCAAATTAAATGTTCATGCATGGGAGAACGGACAAACTGTGGTGGATTCAAGCAGTGGCTATCCAGCAGTTAAATGAATGAGCTGGGCCTACATGTGTCACTCTGGATAAATCTCAAAAACTTCATATTACATGAAAAAATTTAATTCACAAAATGGTTTGTACAGTATGACACAATTTATTGAAGTTTTAAAAATCACATAAAATTGTACTACGTGATCTTACATGAAAACAAGTATAAAATTCCGTAAGTAAAGGGAACGCACAAACTTTCAGGCAGTGGTTATGTAATCTCTGGAATGGGGGGAGGGTAATGGATAGAAGAGAAAGGCTTTAAAGATAAAATTAGAAGATAAAAGATAGAAGCAGAAACAAATATAGCAAAGTATTAATAGTTATTAAATAACCTAATAAGACATGGGAGAAATATTTTCTGTTCTTTTCATAATTAAAAATAAATACAAACATATATAAATTTTGCAATGCACAGAGCAAGAATCAGGCCTGCTCCCTGACTCCAAGTTAAGCAGATGAACTGTAAAACAATTACTAGGAAAAATGCACACACACACACCCAGACATACGAACGCGTACACATACAGATGAACATACAGAGATACACGTGTACATACACACATGATATAACTTTAAATTAAAAAAAGCTTTTAATTTTTTTATCGGGAGAAATATTGGCTTTACCATGTATCGTCAGTTTCTGAGAGACAGAACCTTTACGTTGTCAGCCCCTGACCCTTTTCTGAACTGGGTACTGGCCATTTACTGAACCCAGAAGATAGGGACCATCGTGTCTCTTGTTAGATGCTGAACCTGGAGTGACTAGGGCAGTGGCAGAGAAGAACAGAGGAAATCTCTGCATGCTAGGGACTGCTCCAGCACAGGGCTGGAAAGGCATGGCCTGAGGAGTTACAGAAGACACCCTGTAAACCCCGGTGGGAAATAATGGAGCTGGGAGTTGGGAGGCTGAGTCCAAATCCCAGCACTCTCATTAACCACATGACAGCCCTTTACAGGATCTCTCAGGAACATTCCCGAGATGACACTAGCTGACTTCTCTATCCTCTTCATTTAAGGAGTGTGTCTCCCCTGTCCCAGAATAAGTGGCATTCCAGGGAGTGGAGTTACAGCAGGTGTCTGGGTAATCGAGAGACCAAGTGAGGATAAAGTTATCAAATGTGGAAAAAGAAAGCTGTATCAGTTTTTCCAGGGGCAGGAATACGTTTCCTGTTATTTTTCATGAACTCACCTTCTTTCCCTAAGTGATGCAAGTATAGTGAGTGTGTGCGTATGGGGGCTGGGTGAGCGGAAAAGAGCTCGAGTTGAATTTTTACCAAAGAGCTGTATGTTTTAGGTAGCCTGGGGTCCAGCTAAAGGAATGATCTGTTTCACTTGTACAGATGGCATCATCTGCTGACAACATTCCAGGGGTGGGGCTGGTTCACCTTGAGTAGTAACAGAATGTAGTTTTTTTTTTTTTTTTTATTAAATCATAGCTGTGTACATTAATGAGATCATGGGGCACCGTACACTGGTTCTATAGACCATTTGACATATTTTCATCACACTGGTTAACATAGCCTTCCTGGAATTTTCTTAGTTATTGTGTTAAGACATTTATATTCTACATTTACTAAGTTTCCCTTGTAAGATGCACCGTAGGTGTAATCCCACCACAGAATTTAGGTTTAGAATTTAAACCTCCTGGGTCATCCACTCTATGTATCTATCCATTGAGATTTTAATGGGTATGGTTATTCTTTTTTTTTTTTTGATTTTGCTATATTATTCATTTAAATGATGTACTTGTGTCTTTTTAGGTGTTGGCTTTCTGAGCATGGCTTCTCAGAGACTGAGATTAGGAACTTCTCGCAGTGTAAAATCAGGTATCTCTGCTCAGAGGACAGTTGCTGAAAAATGAGAATAGAACCTTTCTCAAGTCAGAATGCGAGATAGTAGAAAATTGGCTTAGTTTATGCATAATGCACTCCGGTGGCATATGGCTTTTTAAGAATGCACGAGTTGTTAATCAAGGTTCATTTGTCCTTCACAGTTAGCGTGTAACTCAAATGCTGGGTATTCCCGTGTCTAGCTTCTAGTCCTCAAAACTTGTCTCTGTTTTCACTACACACCACTTGGCCTGCTGAACTCAGCACCTCTCCCAATGCCCACTCCTCCCAAAGAATCTACTCACAGAAAGAGTTCAAGAAAAATTTAGACTTTACTGAGTATTTCATAGAGGAAACCTCAGAGGCGGATAGAGCACGCTGCTTAGCAGACGATTCAACATTTTCCCTCAACTATCTGTGCTCTCCCAACTCCCTCTCATTCGTACGCCACTGCTGATTTTCTTTCTTTGTTTCTTTAAATCTCTTCTAGGCTCTCTCTGACAAACTTCACTGGATTCTTACTCCTTTTCTTTCTCTCCTTCTTGAGAGAAATAAAAAGTTTGCTGCATTCTTTTGTATGGTAGTTAAGGGTCTGTTTTTTCTTACTGGAACGTAACAGCAGGGACTTCCACTTCCACTCAAATGGTTTGTCAATGTCCTTTGATAAATAAAGTGCTCCTCCAAAGATGATAAGAGACGCCAAGTTTGATGTAGCTAAAGAAATTTTACGGGTTCCCATACCAGGAGAGGAGGTTGCCATTTCTCAGAAGTCCTTTGCCCCATTTATCTTTGTGTGTCAACAACTCTGTGGGGACTTAAAAACCCTCCACAGAACTGGCTTTCTGAGGGTGTTTGAAGCAGGAATGTATCAGGCAGGGGATGGTAGCGGCTATTCCCTGGCTACGTGACCACATCACCTTGACCATTGTTGAAATGCATGGCACTTTTCTGCCAGGACACAAAAACTGTCTGCTGTTGACTTATGTCAATCTTAGCTGGAATGGAGCCAGGCCTGGTCAGATAGTTTCCCGAATCTCTAGATGGCCTCTCCCCTCTTGGGCGGTCAGCTTGGTAGTTCTCTCCTTTACCTATTTGCGATTCTGCAGTTTGTTCCATTCTGAAAGGCAGCCCACGTTTTGACTCTGCTGAGAGGACAGACACACAGCCAAATGCTACTGATGTCATGGGTTTTATGCTGGTGTGGGGGGGTCTTCTTCTGGTTGGGCGCTTCCAGAATTCTTCCCAGAATCTCAGCCCCCAATTCTGGTCTTCTGAGATGGAAGAGACTTTGGAGAGATTCAAATCCACCCCTTTCAGTTTTTAGACTTGGATCCTGAGTTCCAGGGAGGGGGAAGGGGTAGTGAATTCTTATGATTTTATGTTTCCTTGGCATCCATTGTGAATTCAGGTTTCCCTTTCTTATACCAGACACAGCACAGGGCTCATTCTTCCTTGACACAGTCTCCAGATGTAAACCACATCCAGTGGCTCAAGCTGGTGTCCAGACATAAGAACATAGAGGCATCTCTCCCGTGTAGCAGACTGAGCTCCCCGCTTTCCCAAGGCATCCCTAAATGGACCATGCTGGCATTTGCCCTCAAACTTGGAGTGACCCACACCCTGTTTCCTTTTATGCTAGCTGTCTCACGCGCTCTCTTTCTTGCTCTCTCTCTGCCTAACTCTACATTCCCACCTCATGTGACTGGAAAAGGAGCACTGCCCTCTCAACACAGGATCTGCAAGTAATAAATCTTTGAACTTTTTTCATGGTGGGTGTATTCAATTTGTGCTTTCCATCTAAGGAACCAGGGGCTTCCCCAGGCCCCGTTTTCCTCAGTGATACAGGAGTGGGGGTGGCAGACACAGGGGCAGGCTCCCAGGGCCAGAGCGATGGTCAGGCAGGCATGAACTGGACACAGGTTAGACAAGAGCCACAAGGACCTCTGCCAGGATAAACACGTTTCCTGTGTGAGGGACTGTCTGGTGTCAGGTTGGATAATCAGGGCTTAGGCCATCCACCCTGTGAAAGACACACTGTGAACACCCACTTCCAACCCACTCCTTCATTTCCCATTAGGGCAGGGTTGCCAGCCGCTCTGGTACTGGAACCCCAATTTTGCTGGGGGCTCTCTTTACAGAAGAAATGAATCAAGATCCTACAGTAAGTGAGTGGTTGGGCTGGGGTATGTATCCACCCCTGCTGATCCCCTGTGATCTCTGCCTACCACCCCTCGCTGCTTCCCTGCCTTCTATCTGAAAGATAACTTCACTCAAAACTCTCTTTTTAACCCTGGAGTTGTATCTTTTCAAGAGACAGAAGGAGAAGTAAACTATTTAATATCCTTTGTGGTTTCAGTCTTGTTTTAAAAAGTTTTCTTTTTACCCAAATGTTTGGATGGATGAAATTCTGTATTGTAGAGAGTTGCTTTCTTCCTGAAGGCCAAGAGAAAACCGGTCAGTCTGAGCTACTGTATAAGAAGATGGACAACACATTCTCAAGAGGAAAGGTGTTTGTATCCACATACTGGAATTTATCCACTTGGACTGATATGGTGGTGTTGACATGCAGGTAATCCAACAGGAACTGAGAGAGATTCTGGTATATGCCTGTGGTTTGCATTTCAGACTCGCACACTGTCACCAAGGCTTGTTTTTTGGCCTGATTGTTGATGAGAAGCTCCAACTTCAGGTCGACAGAATGATTTGGGCATTGCACAAGAAACTGCAGTTGGCAAATGATGAAGTACCAGCCGGGGAACTGGATCACCAGATCCCCATCCTGATATCTGACTCCATGGACAATGCCATCTTTGTTCCAAGACAACTTGGTTTGGTTTAGATGCTTTGACACTGGGAATAGAAGTAGAAAAAAATAAGATTATTGAACAAATTGAAGGTATAAATTGGAAGACATTAAGTCTTTATTCAAAGCTCTCTATCCAAGACCTCTGTTTTCTATCATGTTATCTGCTGTTCTAACGATCTGAGTATCATCCTTGTTACTCATTTTAGGGTCTACTTTTTATTGTAGGCACAGGTAGAAAATCACCCTTCTTCCTTTTCTCTAATGCTCAGAGCGGAAGGATCAGAACACATATGGTACTGTAGTTTTACCTCCTATAGAATAGGTTTCCAATTAATTATTATATTAATGTGTCATTACTATAGTTATCTTTCTCTTTTTAGACTAGGAACTTCTGATCCAACAAGGTCTGGGCTATCATATTCATTTATCACGAATGAGAGATCACTGTTTGGCAGGCATTGCAGAAAGTATCAGAGAGAAGACATTCTATAATATTGTTCAATTAATAGCCGATTTAAGTATCAAGATGTCTAGGAGAATCTTCATTAACTTTCACATTAAGATGTATCCTCTGTGCTTTCTCTGAATTTTTGAATCGTCTCTTTTCTTTAAGAGGGCAGCCAAACATGATTGTGTAGGATCCTCACGTGTACTTTACGAGGCTCTTGCATTTGGGATTTATAGAAAAGCAGTGAATTAACAGACCCTCTAAGCTGACAGAATCCAAGTTTCTGGGTCCACAAGTGAAAATTAGCACTGACTGGTAATGGTGCCTTCAGCACTGGGAGGCTGGCGTGTTAGTTTTAATCGGTTTCTGCTTTCCCTTTAAGCCTTGCTGCAATTTAATTGAAGAGTGAGAACTAATCTAACTGCAAAATTGAAGTTTTGGAATGAGCAGAATGGCTATTCAGAGAACCTTTCCCATCTCTACCTCATTCTTTCACAGTGTAAGAGCCTCTTACACTTTCATTTATAAGGAACCTCTTACCTGAGGCATACTGCAATATGCAAATAGGCCCTCTGCCAACATGTTCATTAAGCTGTCAATCTGGGAACAAGGCAATTTTGTGGTCCCCTTGTGAGTAAATTCATGGAGGCAGAGATTGAGAGCCTGACTCCCTTGCATTAGGAAAAGGACTATGTAATTGGCTGAAACTGGCAGGTAACTGAATAGGTAATAGTTAATGGTGGTGGTGGAGGTGGTGGGAAACAAATGCTCTCAGAGTCCAGGTAGGCAACTAAAAGGATGAATGAGACTTTGAAAAGAGGGGGATTCTTAAGGAGTAACACTTCCCCCTTCTCCCTTCTAAGGCATTCAAATTCAAGCTATAAAAAATATCTTGCAGGCTAAACAGAACACATCTGTGGGTCACCTTTTGCCATGGGCCTCTGATTGTGGCCACTGTCTTAGAAGTTGCCGAAAGGTCCTAAGAAGTAGCCTCATGGGTAGGTTTCCTGGATTCAGTTACTGACCTTGGAGGTAGGCCCACGAGTTCTTGAATGGAGCCCTTTTCATGATACATAAGAGGTCCTCTGAACAATTTCCTAAGGATAAGGAGATTACACATTAAATGACTTTTGCTGTGCTGGGAACTGCAAGCAACAGATATTTTTCCATGACCCTGTGATGGAGACCGTTACCATTCTGTTTCCATTTTTAGAATAAAAGGAAAACCTCTTCATTTCTCATTCTGCCATCAGTTGTCCTAAGATTCAAATTTTTTAAAAAATTTATTTTTTATTGATTGTTTCCACTTGGGGTTTCACGGAAGGCTATGGCAGTCAGGGAGAAAAACAAATATGACCTGAGCAGATTCTGTAATGTGCCAGGTGCCGTTCTCGTCACTATGTATATTTCACCTTAATGTTTGCAGCAGTGCTCTGGGAGAGGTATTGTTAAGTCCCTTCTACAGATGAAAAAGAATCTGGGAATAAGACAGCTTAAATATATTGTCTCAAGTCACTCAGCCAGGCAGTGATAGTCAGAATGACAATGCTGATTGTCACTATTGCTACACTACCTACTGTGCGCCAGATACCTGTCTGGGTACTTTTACCTTTATCAGCTAACCTAGTTCTCAGACTAACCCTGCAGGGTTAACCCTGATGCCTAGTGATGGCCAATGCCATCACTAAAGGCCAAGCAAGTCTGTGGAAATGCTGAGATTGCCCATGTCTATCTGATTTTAGAAGCCACATTTCTTCCTGTAGGCCATTTTGCTAGCCAATGAGCTAAAAACATCTCTGCTCTCAATTTTAAGAGGGCATAATATTAAAGATAACTTAGCAGAAGGCCTACTATCTGGAACTTTCTTAGGAGCAGTAAACAATGTTTCTGTTATTTTCGATCACAAGAAATAAAAATATTTTTCATTTAGTCAATAGTGATTATGGCTTAGCTTTTTCTTGTGATAGTACCATATTACGTACAAAGAACCAAATTATACAGTTCCTGCAAGGACTCATGAATTAGACCTATGTGGAGCAAATCCCTTTCTTTTTAGAGTCTTGGTTTCCCTGTCTGTAAAACTGGATCTCTGACCTGATAAGGACATTTTTGATGATGTCATTGGTGATGTCAGTCTATCATCAATGACCAGGAAGCCACAGGCACATTCAGTGTAGCAGCCACACCCTAGTGTATTTGCTCACTGCATCTTTAAGTGTGGGGGATACAACCTTCCCCACTGCCCTCTCTGCCTAGGCCTGAGAAGACCCCTTCTGGCCAGTCTCGCAGCTCCATGGGGAAGGCGTGGGTGACTGAAAACTAAGTGAAGAGTTCCCTCTGCTGTCTGAATGAGCTCACTGCGAGAGGTGCCCCCTGCAGAAGCAGGAGGCAGTTTGCATTCTTATCTGCTTGGTGGTTATGGCTGTGGACCAGCTGCCATTCTCTTGATTGCATCCTCATTCATCCTTGGACAGTTGTTCTGGTCCTGCCTGCTGCAGCCCAGGGCCCACACTCCTGGGATTTCCAGAATCATGACCAGAACACTGAAGGCTGCTTATACCCCTGATGGACTGTGACTACCATTAGGAAGTCCCTCTGGCCTACTCTCTTTTATGGGCTGTAGAACCTCAAGTTAAGGACATTGATCTGGCTGAATCCCTTTCCTTGGAATCCCCATCTTCCTTCCCTCACCTGCAGGATCAGGTCCAAGCTTCTCAACATGGCACTCAGGGTCCCTTGTGTTCTGACCCCAGCTGAACTCTCCAATCTCATCCCCCTACCTTTCTCCCCTTTCTCTCTATGTCCCAATAGTAACAATAATAATAGCAGTGATAATAATAATTAATACATATTGAGTGATGGCCATTTTCCAGGTATTCTAAGCATGTTATGTGCATTATTTTACTTAATTCTCACAATGACCTTGTGAGAGAGGTACTATAATTTTTTCTATCTTGCACACAAGGAAATTGCAGCTTTAAAAGATGAAGTGACTTATTCAAATTCACCCTTGTCAGTGGGGGTTGCTGACCATGCTACTGGAGTTTGGGGCTTGCAGAGCCCCCAAACACACCATAATGGGTTGTCATGCCACCTCAGCACCTGCTATTCTCTCCACCTGGAATCTTTTGGCTGGCAGTCATCTCCTGCAGGACACCTTTCTCTGACCCCTCCCTTTGTTTGTCTATTTGCCTTTCTCTATTAGACTGTGAATCTTCAGGGTGGAGACCATTGCTTATCCATTTCCACTGCCTAGCTCAGAAGATGCTCTATATGTCTTTGTCGAGTTGAATCATCTGGCCCATTGCTCCTGTTTCCCTCTGTGGATACCAAGGCGATACTTAGGGGATGAGAGACGTGAATGGGGTTGCCTGGCTTATCTTTTGCCTCCTGGCTGGAATAACACAGACCTCATTCTCCCACTGGCTTTGCAGGTCAGGTTAGATTAGATGGGAAGATAAGACTCATGTTCTGGGCTAAGGCCAGCACATTGCCAAGAACAAGCTCTGCCCATTGGCCAAAGGGCCTCACACCATGCCTCTTGCTGGGGTGGCGTACACTGTAAACAGGTGGCTGTAGAAGTACAAGCCCAGGCTTGCCTCTCACATATGCAGGTTCTTTGTTATTTTTCCCCTTTGGTCTTCACATGTTTGGTGAGGTGACCTCAGCTGTAATTCTGAGAAACCCGAGGATGGAAAAAAAGCGACAACTTATTTTGAATCATTTGCATTTCCTGAAGTCAAATGGCATGGCATTTAATTTTTCTTAAAGAATCTTTTAGATAGTTTCAAGCTAAAGGAAAAACACAGGCAGCACCTTTAAGAAGGACATTGCCAGAGCCAGTTCCAAGAAGGGCTGGAAGCAGAATACTACTGCTGAACTTGGAGAAGACCCACAGGAGGGCACAGTCTCTGTGCTTTGACAAACGGCAGGGCTGTCAGTAGGAAGACAGTTCAGCCTGCTTGATGGGCCAACCACTGGGGCTCCCAGTGGCAGGTAAAGGAGACGAAGCCATCAGCTAATGCCGAACACTGCTGTCATCCCCATTTTTCAGGTACAGCAATAGAAAGACCCACAGTAACAACACCCAGGTCACACTGTATGTCACAGAGCTGGCAGTCTGTGCTGCTCAAACATGCAGTGGGTGGCTTAGAGGTCATGAGGCTCTTGTCAAGAGCTAAATGACTTGGGTCATCAGCCAAGTGGCTTGAGTCCCCTCATCAGCCTGTGAGTCCATGATATAACTTTCAGTTTTGGTTGTGAAAACAGAAAAAGAGTGACTTATAAATAGGTGGTGTCACATACAGCTTAAAGCCTAATGCCCCTGGAATTTTGCAGGCTGAGAACATAGGGAGCAAAACATGTTCCTGCTTCATTCAGTTTTTAGTTGACTGTGACACTGGGAGGGGTTTAGTTTGAAGAACAGAACATCAGTGTGAGGGGAATGAGGACTCTGCAAGTTGTGGCGGAGTTGATGGCTGGGAGTCAGAATTCTGGGATTTCCCTTCTCTGGCCTCTAGTGTCCCTATCTAGACAAAGAGCAGTGTGGATGTCACAATCTAGAAGGGCCCTTCTAGCTTATTCTAGAAGCCTGTGCAGACTCAGCTGTTCACTACTGACCTGCTGGATGGACTGAGGGGAATCCATCCCAACTCCAAATGTCTGCCTTTCTGGGCCTGTTGCTTTACCTTAGGTAGAGACTATGCCTTTACACCTCCAGATTTTCAGACACATGCAGCCCTAAGTTATGAATAGTCTGGTTCCGTAAGAATTTGCCTGGTTTTTAGTAATGGAAGTTCCCTGAGAGATTGCCTGGTCCAGGCTTGTTAGAAAAAGAGTGACTTATAAATAGGTGGTGTCACATGCAGCTTAAAGCCTGCAATGCCCCTGGAATTTTGCAGGCTGAGAACATAGGGAGCAAAACATGTTCCTGCTTCATTCAGTTTTTCAGTTGAATGTGATATCGAGAGGAGTTTAGTTTGAAGAACAGAACATCAGGGTGGGGGAATTGAGGACTATGAAGACACATAACTCACATGTTCCCCAGCATTACCCCTATGGCAAGCTGCTCCTTAGGTCACCCTGCGAGTTAGTGACAGAGGCAGGACCAGAGCCCAGGGATCTAAGCTCCTTCTGGGGAACATTTTGTCTTTCAGACAAATCAAGCACTCTGTGAATTTCTCTGAGGACCAAAGTTTGTGTAAGTTTTGTAAATTGTCTTCTCAACCTTTAGCCACTTCTTGAAGGATCATGGACCTTTCTTTGGCTGTGTTTGGAAGGCTGAAGAGAAAGATGTAACATGGAAGGCCTCCTGGCCAGGTGCCCAGAGGAGAGACAGGGAGAAAGAGAGGTTGCCCAAGGTGGTTGAAAGGACTATGTTCCTCAAGGTCAGGATTAGGGCAACCTTAAGATTTGCCTTAACCTTAAAATTCCATAAAGTTGAACTGAAAGGGCCATTAGATGCCACATTAACAGAGATCCTGGTTGTCAGTGGCACAACTGAACCCAGAGAAACTGAGATTCTCCTCTTAAACCCCACAGTAGATGAGTGGCAGAGCTGAGTTCAGAATGCAGGGCTCCTGATCCCTAATCCAAGGCTCTGCCCCTGTCTTTCAGTCTTCCCATGGAGCAGGGAGGCTTAAATGCAGGAAGAAGCACGTTTGCAGATGCAGCAACCGAAAACTGATGTGACAGATGGAAGTGCAGGGAAAACAAGCACTAATGAGCCTCTGGGATCTGTCTTGTGGGAGAACGCCAGCAGATGACTTCAGGCCCTTGGCCGGAACCCTGCCAAGTCACAAGTCAGGGGCAATCGGGCTTCCATAAACATGCAACAATGCCGAAGGCGGCAAAACAAACCACACTGATCATTCCTGCCAGATGGTATGTGGTTTGAGTGCCAGACACCTTCCAGGTCTGCTGCTCCTTTGATATAAGAGCAAGGCATCCCAGAAAGAGCACCTTGGTTGTCAAGGCTTTTAGCTCTGGACTTATTATCGTCACTTCTTACTAAGCTTCAGTCACCACATCTGCAAAGTGAGAATTGTAACCATCGATCCAAATGTATGGATGTTGGGAAGATGCAATGACATCCTGGATGTCCAGTGACCAGCCTGTGGCTACAGAAGAGGCTCAACAAATGGTAGTTTCTCTCCTTTACTCCTCTTTTTTGTTGTCATTAATAGTGGCACAGTTTAGCAATGTCACTTAGCACAGTGAGTTGGCAGATAAAATGCTCATTAAAATAAACCTCGTGACATTATTTGGTAGATTGCAGTTTTTCAGTTATGTG
Organism: Nycticebus coucang; assembly: GCF_027406575.1. Lineage (NCBI taxonomy): Eukaryota > Metazoa > Chordata > Mammalia > Primates > Lorisidae > Nycticebus > Nycticebus coucang. Next base: position 23,017,020 of record NC_069781.1, on the reverse strand, counting down.
CCTAAGTGTTTGAGGCCATCTGATGCTTCCAAGAAAGTCTGCAGAATCCTCTTTTCGTCTTTTGAAAACATTTTAATCCTTCCAAGAAGGAGGGTTATCCTAATGACTGTGCGTCTGCCATGTCCTGGCATCTTCCTTTCATGCCCCTGGGAAAACATCCAGGCGAGTCTCTTCTCAGTAGAATTTAGAATCAAAATGAATCCTTAATCTGAGTAAGGTTAATTTCAACTGGCTTCAACTTGACCATTTCTTTGATGCCACCGGCTAACTGGTGACAGAGAAATGAACTGCAGGATGGACCATTTGTTAAACACAGGACAACAGGGACTTACAACAACATTTGGGGAATACCCACCCACATGTGCTTAGTGGTAAGCACATAGTAAAGGAGCAATAAATACAATTTGAGGTCAAGTTGGAATTCATTTAAATCATTTAAATCCCATGAAGTTTCCTTGGGATTTGGGGTCTTTTCAATCCTGACCTATTGCAATATATCTGCAACAATCAATAAACTTATCTGACTCTACGGGGATTTCCTTGGAATTTATTTATACTAACTGTGTGTTGAATTGACATTATTTGAGGTTTGTAAGAAGCGCCTTTAGAATCTATAATTTAGTTCCATACAAAATGAAGAATTTTTTTTTTCAAATCTTAAAGTACGATGATAGTATTTTAATGAGGATGGCATTGAATCTGTAGATTGCTTTGGGTAGTATAGACATTTTGACAACATTGATTCTTCCCAGCCATAAGCACGGTATGTTCTTACATTTGTTAATATCGTCTGCGATCTCTTTTCCTAGAGTTTCATAATTTTCTTTGTAGAGGTCCTTCACCTCTTTTGTTATGTATATTCTTAGGTATTTCATTTTTTTTTGAAGCTACTGTGAAGGGACCTTGATTAGCTTCTCATCTAGCCTGTTATACAAAGGCTACTGATTTGTGGACATTGATTTCATATCCTGAGACATTGCTGTCTTTTTTGATCACTTCTAGGAGTCTTGTGGTTGAGTCTTTGGGGTTCTCTAAGTACAAGATCATATCAACAGCAAAGAGCAAGGGTTTGACCCCCTCTGCCCCCTTTATTTCCTTCTCTTGCCTGATTGTAGAGCCTAGAACTTCCAGCACTATGTTGAATAGTAGTGGTGATAGAAGAGAGCCTTGTCTGGTCCCAGTGCTAAGTGGAAAAGCTTTCAGTTTCACTCCATTCAGTATAATATTAGCTGTTGGTTTGTCATAGATGGCTTTGATCAGATTAAGAAATGTACCACACCAAAAAAAAAAAAAAAAAAGAAATGTACCACCCATATAGCCAAGGCAATTCTTAGTAATAAAAACAAAGCTGGCGTATCATCCCACCAGACTTCCAGCTATACTACATGGCCATAGTGTTCAAAACAGCATAGTATTGGCACAAAAATAGAGACATAAACATTTGAAACTGAATAGGAAACCATGAGATGAAACTAACCTCTTACAGCCACCTCATCTTCGATAAACCAAACAAAAAATTACACTGGGGAAGAGAATCCCTATTCAATAAATGGTACTGGGAAAACTGGATAACCACCTGTAAAAGACTAAAACTGGACCCGCACCTCTCACCACTTGCAAAAATTGATTCAAGATGGACAAAAGATGTAAATCTAAGGCACGAAACAATAAAAATCCTCAAAGAAAATGTGGGGAAAACATTTGGAGGTATCGGCCTGGTATTTTATGAAGAAAACTTTCATGGCAATTGCAACATCAACAAAAATAAACAAATGGGACTTAACGAAACTGAAAAGCTTCTGTACAGATAAGGAAGCAACAACCAAAGCAAATAGACAACCTTCAGAATGGGAAAAGATATTTGCATATCATGAATCAGACACAAATTTGATAACCAGGATCTATAGAGAACTCACATAATCAACAGCAAAAAAGACCCAACAGCTCCATATGTCACTGGGCAAGAGACATAAATAGAACCTTCTCTAAGGAAGATAGATGAATGGCTAACAAACATATGAAAAAATGCTCATTGTCCCTAATCATGAGAGAAATGCAAATCAAAACTACCCTGCGATGTCACCTAACTCCACATCACGATGTCTCAAAGCTGCAGATGCTGGGGCGGATGTGGAGAGAAGGGAACACTTTTCTGCTGCTGGTGGACTGCAAACTAATACAACCTTTTTGGAAAGAAGTATAGAGAATCCTCAAAGAACTCAAATTAGACCTCCCATTTGATCCTGCAATCCCATTACTAGGCATCTACCCAGAAGAAAAAAAAATCATTTTATCATATGGAAATTAGCACTAGACTGTTTATTGCATCTGAATTTATAATCATCAAAATGTGGAAACAGTCTAAATGCTCACCAACCTAGGAATGCATTAACAAGCTGTGGTATATGTGTACCATGAAATGCTATTCGGCCACTAAAAAAAGATGGAGACTTTACATCTTTTGTATTAACATGAATGGAGGTAGAACACATTCTTCTTAGTAAAGCATCACGAGAATGGAGAAGCAAGAATCCAATGCACTCAATTCTAATATGAAGGCAGTAGATGAGCTAATACAAGGGATGGGGTAGGGGAATGAGCAAGTGAGGAGAGGGGAGGAGGATGGGGGGGTCGTGGGGTATGGCACACCTCTTAGGGATAGGACACAATTGTACTAGGGACTTTAACAAATACAATCAGTGTAACCTAATTCATTGTACCCTCAATGAATCCCAAACAATAAAATAATAATAATAAATAATAGGAAAAAAAAGAAAATCTATAATTTAAGAGGAAAAAGGTGAGTTTGGTATCGAATGGTAATATCTGCTAACACTTTAAATAACTTTTAAAGAACACCCTATAACTATTTGAGAAGCAAAAGTATGGTAGCGATTTTAGAAAGTTAGGCCTGGCATCAGAAAAACCTGGGTTTAAATCCAACCTCTGCTATTTTTTAGCTGTGTGGTTTTGCACAAATCACTCAGCCTCTTTGAATTGTCATTTCTTCTTACTAAAAGTGAGCATAATAACATCTACCTTGAAGACTTGTTGGGAGGACGAAGTGAGATAATTCATAATAATAAGCCTGGTGTCTACTACTCAAAGGATACCAGATAATGGTTGGTGCCCATGCCCTGGTCCACAGCTTGGGCTGCTCAGGTTATAGGAATTTAGGCCGACACGTGTTGTGTCCAGATGGCTTGAGTGAAATATATAACGAAACTATTTCAAGGAACTGGCCTGCTCTACCTCCTTCCTTCCCTCCGTTTCTCTGTCCCTCTTTCCTTCCTTTCCCACAATATTTGCATGATGGGGAACCCTGAGTTTTCCGTGAGGTTCAAAGACCTGTAAAGGCTCAATTTCACATGTATCTCAGTATCGGAATCTTTGGTCCTTTTCTTTTGCTCTCCTGTCCTCTGCCCTGTACCTCTTCTCTTCTTTCTTTTCTCTTCACTTGGTGGCAGGAGTGTGGCGATTAGAGGTAGATGATTTTAGAACTCTGATGGCCTCCCCCGAACCCTATTTCACTTTATTCTCAATGGCCTATTTTTTTAGTTTATTTCTTGCAGAGAGATTTCTGATTCCTGTGAAGTCTGCCTTAAAAGGTGAATTTAATAAGAGTAAGGTTCGAGCGAGTGTGTTGAAAGTAAATGGAGAAGCAAATAGGCTCTTAGAGACCTGTGACTGGAAAGCAATTTGTCCCGAGGAGGAGCACTCCTCTTTGCTGTGAAATAAAAAATAAACAACAATAACAACAACAACAAAAGACTAACTTGATGAATCGGATATTCTGGATCCAGGTCAATCGCTTGGATGGAAGCAATGTCTCTGCCTCCTAGCTCACAGTCTTTCCAGGCCGGGAAGAGGGAGGCAGCAATGAGGTAACTGTGCCCCTGTGGGTCTACAGCCATCTGGCCCATGGCCGAAGGACCCAGTCTCCTTGGCCTAGTTTCAGGGACTTCAATAGGAAGCTCTTATTAACATTTCTTTGGGATGGCTTCCACAGGTGAAATCAGAGAGCTCACCTTACTTGGTCTTTAATGCCACATTTTCTTTTTAGCAGCAGCGGGGTGGGGGGTGTGGGAGGTAGGGAGGGTAGCCTGCCAAACCTTGTAAAGATTATAAATGTTAGGAAGATAAAATGGTCAAGGAATCCTAAGATATTTGTTTGATTCATGAAACTTTATATTAAAAGCAAAATCCCCATCATTTCTGATATTTTTGAAAGAGAAAACCCAAGTGCCTGGGGGAAAAGTGAGCTGCTTCAAGTGCCAGGACTGGACTGTTGCTACTCCAAATTCTGGTCTAGTTTCCTGCCTTTGGTACCCAGTCTGCAGCTGAAGACTGAATTCAGGGAGGTCGTGGGATGTGTGGAGGGGTTGTTAGGACCCGCAGGTGGTCTGGCTACTGTTCCAACTTCCTTAAGGCCTCCAGGAACCTTTGGGACAACAGCCCATGTGACATTAGCAGGAAAGACAAATCTGTTCTAACTAGCAGACAGTGGGGAAGGAATCATCCTGGGTCACGTAACCCTGGGGTTGCAAAAACGAGGGCTTCAATTCAGCCTCTAGGTCCCTTGCTATGCTGAGGTCCCCCACCTCATTCAAACCCATGAGTGTGGTCACTTGCCATGGCCCCCTCTGCCCCAGAGCTCAGTAAGAGAGAGAACGCTTCTGAGACAGCTAGGGGTGTAGGTGCTGAGCAAGCGAGGAAGGGTTGGAAGGGGGAGGAGAAGGAGGCACAGCCCTGAGCTTTCTGAATATTCCACAGGCACGATCCCCTTAAGTGTGAGGGCTCCAAGGTGGGTCTCACATCACTTCTCACTAGCGTGAAATCTTAGGCAAGTCAGTCAACCCTTCTGTGCCTGTAACTGCTATCTATAGGATTCTTCTAGTGCAGATAAGGACGGCCATTTGGTAGGGTGTTTTATTATAAAAAGACCCAGAGGATAATGAGAAGGTCTGGGGATCAGAGGACCAAAATCATTCTGCAAATCAAAGTCAATAACATTTGAATTTCTGTAGATTTTGGGAGGGGATGTGGGAAGGGAAGTGGACCCCTGGAATGACCCCCTGAATGCTGAGCACAGTGGAGTGGGTGCAAGGCAGCTGGGGGCTAGTCTGGATGGAAATGGAAGGCTTATGTACTAGGATTCAGAAATCCTTTCACTACCAAAACAGGCTGGGTTTCCTGTGGTTTCCCTGCAGCTGGGTGACTCCTGGGCTGCTACTGTAGCGTGTGTATGTGGCCTCACATCTCAGGCTCCAGGCCTTCGCTACTTCCCTGCTGCCGTGGAAGATTTTCAATAGCAGATGGCAGAGGGCCCCCTGGAAAGTATCTGGCTTCCTCTCTTCCCCTCCCTAGTGACAAACCACCCACTGCCCTTGGAGCTTCCTCTTAGGAGTTTCTAGAAATTGGTTCTCTTCTGCCCGGAATGTCTTCCAATGGCGGTGTTCAAAATGGCCAGGTTGCCACTCTTGTGCCTGTCTAAGATGGGCTTGTTAGCCTGGTGTAGTGGCTCACGCCTGTAATCCCAGCACTTTGGGAGGCTGAGGCAGGAGCATTTCTTGAGGCCAGGGTTTCAAGACTGGCCTGGGCAACACAGGGAGACAAGTCTTTACAAAAATGAGAAAAAATAGCTGGATGTGGTGTTGTGCACCTGTATAGTCCCAGCTACTTGGGAGGCTGAGACAGCAGGATCACTTGAGGCCAGGAGTTTAAGACCAACCTGGACAACATAGAGAGACCCCAGCCTTACAAAAAATAATTTTATATAAAGATGTGCATATTGGGGAGGAGGCTGTGGCTTCAGATTTTCTCAAGATTGTCACTGGGCTTTTTTCTTCCACCTTCACATATTGCACAAGAGAATTATAGTCTCATCTAGTGTCAAAGCTAAGTCTTCAGTTCACTTAGTACACTGCTGTTAGGTTACAAATGAGGCCCTGAGAGGAGGAAATACTTGCCCAGAGAAACACGGCCTGCTGGAATGGAGGTCAGTTCTGGGGCCTGGGAACATTTTTTCCACCTCACCCTACTATGCTATCTGTGGTTTACTGAGTTAAGGGAAGTACCAACTTGCATGAAAAGTAGGAGAAAGTTAGCAACCACATCCAGCTAGTCACTAGTATCTCACAGCTAAAGCGTAGCGTGCAAGAGGACAGGGAGGAGCCCTGGACTCTCACTAGGCCACTGACTGCCCCCATGGTAGGCAGGTCATCTCGATTCCTTGGGCCACAGCCCCACATCTGTGAAATGGGAATACCAACCCCCACATTGCTGTTGCTTGCCTATAATTCAGCTTGAGGCTAAGCGTAACCCAGAGGAGGTGTGGAAAGATGTTTAACAAAGTTTCATAGCCCTGGTAGGAATTATTATTAAATATTAAAAAAAAATCAAGTTGTAGAAACATCGAATTGTCACCTGAAGTTAGTTTTGAATTAGTTTGTAGTCTGCTCCTCCCAGTTAAAGAGTACCCCCGATAAGAGGGGATATGATGAGTGGTCTAGTTCATGGTTCCCCAAATTCTAAACTTTATGGATCAAAAAAATCTTTCCCCCAAATGAAAATTCAGGGACCAACAAGTAGTAGATGGCTTTTTATTTTGCCTGTAGTGATCATTAAGACAAAACAAAATAACTCTGGCAAAAAGCAAACCAACTTAATGCCATCTCCATCAACTTCATGTTGTAAAAGAAAGGACAGTTTAGTGTCCCAACGTGTATGAAGGAGTGTTCAGAGGCACAGTGCCCCTTACATAGGCTTAGCCATGTGAAAAGAGGGCTACTTTGTTCTTTTTTTCTGATCCACTCTGGAATGATGAAAAATTTATTCTGGAAGCAGAGCTAGCAAGAGCCCTTGTACTTAGAAACCTGAGACTGAAGTGCTCCACCGCAGGTCAGGGGAGAAAAGCGCTCCAGAAAGGCTGAGGTCCCAGAACAGAGTCAAAACTCCCTGTCACTGACAGCATGCTCCTACTGAAGATGGCCTCCCTCTGTCAAAAATAAAAAGTTCCAGTCTCTTTTGGAAAATCTGGGTGGAGATAGTGAAGGAATGGTGCTGGTGTGGAGGGAAAAATTATATTTACTCGGGTCAATAATTTTTGCAATTTATGTGACATGCGAAGCTGTGTTCATGTTTAACTCATTTGATTTCAAATCCCGTAGTGACTACAGGGTTCAGCAAACTCCCATTTGAGCCCATCACCTCATTCCCTTCATAAAGTTTCAAGGCAACGCAGCCACGCCTACTCATTTGCTCAGGGTCTGGCAGCTTCAGCTACAGGGCAACAGAGCCATAGCTGCAACAGAGACTTTGTGGCCCACAAAGCCTAAAATATTTACCATTTGGCCCTTTAGAGATAAAGTTTGCCTACTCTTGCTTTATACTATGCTCCTGTTTACATTCATGTGGCTGTCTATACAGGCATTTTGGGAATTGAGATCAGATGCTAAGTAATTCCAGCCAAGATCGACATATTGTTGACAAAGTTGTGATTATGAATGTCTTGAAAGATCCAGAATCTTGGGCCTTTTGCTCCCACCTCCTAAGTGTCTGGTGACAGACCATAGAAAGGGCCTGGCCAAGGGTGACGTGAAGGAAATTCCAAGTGTGATGCTGCTGGTATAAGGAGCTGTGTCCAGTCTTGTGCGTCCTCTGGTCCCAAGGAAGGCCTCGTGTCCCTACCCTGGTGCCTGGGCTGACCCACTTCTTTATTTCTTTCTCTGAGCTGGCTGTCTGCTTATCCAGCCACACTTGCTATTTATATTCTAAAGGCTACAGGGTTGATGTTTTGGTTGGAAAAGACATTGCACTAGAAGGAGGACAACTGGGTTCTAGGCATGGCTCTGGGTGACCACGGACAAGACACCCCACTTTTCCTCTGGGTCTTTCCTCCTTTGATCAAGGAAGACATTAATAGATAAGCTCCTATTTTCTCATCTTCAATGTTAATGGAACTTTACATATCATTCTTCTGGAGCTGGTAGAGACAACGTGTTCATTAGTGATGTTAGTGACTGGAAGTATACAGAGTGAGGAGGATGCCTGTTTTCATCAGTATGCAACTGGCTACTATCAGTTACTAGGTGCTGGTTGCCATAGGTTTTTTTTTTTGTTTTGAGACAGAGTCTCAAGCTGTTGCCCTGGGTAGAATGCCATGGCGTCACAGCTCACAGCAACCTCCAACTCTTGGGCTTAAGCGATTCTCTTGCCTCAGCCTCCCAGTAGCTACAGGCGCCTGCCACAACACCCAGCAATTTTTTTTTTTTTTTGGTTGTAGTTATCATCATTGCTGTTTGGTGGGCCTGGGGTGGATTCGAACCCGCCAGCTCCCGTGTATGTGGCTGGCACCCTAGCTGCTTGAGCTATAGGCACCTAGCCAACTGGTTGCTATGTTAAGCAATTTATAGATGAGGTCTGGCTTTTCCAACACCTCCACGAGGTGGGTATTATTACTCCCAGTTAATAGATAAGGAGCTGAGGCTTCCAGAAAGGAAGCAGAGCCAAGATTTGTACCCCCATTTTCCTGATGTCAGCAGGTTTCAAGCTCTTAACACAATGCTGCCTTGTGTCCCTGTCCATGAGACAGCCTACGCCAGGGGCAGAATTTTCACTAGTGGGAGTGTCCAGGGCTGGTGGGAGACGTGTGGGCATGAAAGTATTGGTCAGGGACTACTCAGAATCCTGATGCGTCACCTCAGACAGGAGCAGCCCTCACCTCCACCCCCATGTACTAGACCCCTGGGTCATACTGTTTCTGGATGACAGTCATCAGGCACCAGACCTCATAGTGTCACCAGATGTTCACGTACATTTACTTCTGATCCCAAGGTCTTACCTCCTTTAAGGGGGACGTTGCCGAGTGGGTTGGGAATGGAGTCCTGGAAGAGAAGAAAAGAAAAGACAGCATGAGGTGACATTCGGTTCAAACAGTTCGTTTTTCTTTTCCATTTAGGTTGTTCCCAAAGTATGGTGCAATTTACAATCGGCTCCCCACTGGACTCTTAAATTTTACTAATTAATTCACTGACTTAGTTTCCAGTGGGCTTCCTAACAACCTGCCTCCCAGAAAGGAAGATGAAGATTTCCATGTCCATTTCACGGGCCACAGACATGGCGATGAATGAGATAAGATCACTTGGCTGGGGCCAAACAGCAAATTCACGGCAGCTCAGGGACCAAAGCTGGGACTTGGAACTCCCAGTCTGGTCTGGTGCTTTTTTCCCCTCCTCAGGTGTTATTTTTTTGTCCTTTGGTCAACATAAGAATAATCAAGTATAGTATAGAAGTACATGTGGTTTATTTTTTCCATGTTTGTTTGAACTGTGAAAGTATATTATAAACACACCTGGAAAGGTGTATCTTTATCGCTCCTGTGGTTGGAAATGCTGAATTGCTTATATGCCAGGCATCATGAGAATACCATAAATAATCAAATCGGATCCCTGCACTCATGGGTTTATTAAAAGTTTACATTTAAACATAGTATGCAAATATTTATAAATTTGTAACATAAATAAATACAAAATGCTGTTATGTATGCATAGATTTACATTATATATTATTTATAATATAATAAACATAAATATACACAACAATATTTACACAAATAAATAAAAGGTTGACCGAAACATTGTCTTCTAAAGGAGAGAATGCCAGGCTAGGACATCGGAGGTGAACAATGGAAGGTCTAGTTTGGGTGCTCTTAGCAAGGAGTCAGTAAAAGTGGAGGGGCATCATTCTCCTCTAATAAATTCCTCTGAAACTAACTGTCCCACCCTCATCGCTCCTCCCCTCTCTCCCACTTCAGCCATGGAGACACCCCTTGGGTGCCCTGCCAATCTTATTTAAGTATCTTATTCATCTTTCAACCTGCTCAGGTTGGAGCATTGAATTGCAATACTATTAAAGATGTAGAGAGATGACCATTTACATGAGGAAATAGCATCTTCCCAGCCTTTACCCAAGCAAGAAATTAGTGGCTTCGCACATCTTATTTTCTTAGTGTTCTGCGTGAACACCTAGAACTATCCGGAGATCCCCTTGTATTCTAACATATGAATGGAGCTCTGTCCTTTATCCTCCCCTGACGGTTTGTTTTCTGACAAAGGGACCTCTTCTTCTCTAGCCCCAGTGCGTGGTAATGAGTCCAGAAAGTCTCCTAAAGGCACAGCTGTGGCAGTGCACTCATCTGGAGCTGAAGGAAGTCAGTTTCAACATTTGGACCTCAGCTTCTCATGGGAAGGGAAGAGAACTTGGCCTGGAAGGTCTTTCCCTCTCTGCTGTAATATTCTGCCACTGTATTGCCTTAACTGAAAGCTCTTCACCTGATGAACAATGCTGACCATGTGTGGTCTCTCAGTTACGCATGTAGTTCGTAGGAAAATCTGACATCACAAAATTCCCCCTTGTGTTGCTTCTGTGAGACAACAAAGAGCATTTCAGAGTTTAATAAACAACTTATTCACTCTCAGGCATGACTGTCGAGTAGTGTGACGTACTCATGTTCAAAGAAAAACATCTACATTGAAATGTGGTAGTAATATCTATCCTGAGATCATTGAATTCATCAGCTGTCCAGGAATTCATCTGAGGACAGAAAGAGGAATGCTAGAATAGCAAAACCAGTGAGCCACCATCTCAGAGTCCACCGGCAGGCGGGAACTACGACAGAATCCTTTGTTCACCTGGCCTGTGGTAGGCATTATTGTGGCTACTGCAAGTCATCCCAAGGATGTTACCAGTTAGTCAAGAAAGGAGTCATTAAAAAATTCAAATAAATATAAAATTAGAATTGCAAATGTGGCGAGAGCTATGAAGGAAAAGAATCAGAATGCCTTGGGGAGTGCTTTGCAAACTTCAGTGTGCCTGTGACTCACCTGGGGATCTTGTTAAAATCAGGTATAATTCAGCAGGTTTGGGGAGAGCGTGACATTCTGTATTTCTGACAAGCTCCCAGGTGACACCTGGGAGCACACTTAGAGCAGCAAGGCTGCAAGAGCTAATATCAGGGAAGAGGACGTAATGTACGGGGAGGGGTGGTCAGAGAGGCCTGTCTTCTGTCACCTGAGTGCTTTTTGGTTTTCTAACTTCAGACAGAGGATCTCAAAAGCAAAGCATCTCAGTACAGAAAGGAATCCTGTTGGTTAAGGCTTCACCTAGGATATCTGAGACAGAAATGTGACTATTCCTAACGTGAAGAGTGCTTGGGACGAGGTCTTTACAGCTTCCCTTAGCCTCACATGGTAGTCAATATTACAGAATCAAAGTTAGAGGGGGAATGTAGACATCTTTCCATCCAGCAAGCTGGTTTTATAAAGGAAGAAACCGAGACACTTGTGAGTCAGTAGCAGATCCTGCTCTGAAATTCTCTAGCGCTCTTTTCACTGCATAGTAGAGACGCTGTCTTCAGAAACCAAGGATAGAAAAGCTTTTTCTTCTCCACTCCCTGAAGCAGTTCTTGAATTTGGAAGTGGAATCCAGGTCTAAACAGGTGATGACTGGTACATTTTGCCAGGGGCTGTTATGCCCCACGTATTACAGTCAGTGTTGTCCATCAACCCCTTTTTGGTAGGTGTCCCCCAGCCCTAGAATGCTACCCCAGATCTTGTCTGGGGATCTGGATCATGCTGGGGAAGTGTGAATGGGGATCTAGGTCATGACTGGGGACCTAGCTGGCTATGAACCATCTTGGTCAGTGACTTGGCCTTGAATATGGTAGTGGCCAGGCTGGACACCGATACAAACAAATGATACAAAAATGCTCAGCTCCATTTAGTAGCTGAGGAAATTTCATCTCCATGGTTACCAACCAGTTACACTTGCTTAAGCATACTTCCTCTTTTTTATTTTTCTCTAGCCTCTGTGGATGTCTGAGAGTATTGCAACAATAATAAAGTTATTTCCAGGTATGGAGGGAACAGGTGTCATGTTTAAACTGTTTGTCCCCAGGTGAAATGACCCCCATCTCAATCATCTTCCCGGCCCCCAGGTCTGTTTTCTTCCTTCCTCTAATCACTATGATAAGAGGGCTAATAATCGATCTTTCCACTAAATTGTTTTGGACATAATAAGATATTTATATAAAGTGTTCACAAGTACTTGAAAGTGGTTGCTATTTGGAGCACTGCCTTGACCCCAAGAATTAAGGCTTGACTAAGATTTAAAAAAGTAATCGCATAATTTAGAGAAGTGATTGCATTTTATAATAGAAGGTCCCACAGGCAGTGACTTGATAGTACAGAGTGAATTCAAACTCAGGTGAGTTGACTTTGAAGGCAATGTCTTCAAAGCCATGCTACATTGCCTCTTCAGATCAGGGCAAGATGAAGCTTAGCAGTAAATTCTCCTGAAACTCAATGGAAAAGAGAATACAGGTCATGGGAAATCCCCAGGGGGAAGATTATTATTTTCCGGGAGTATCTGGTTTGGCATCGTCTGCAAAAGTGGGAAATGGACCAGAGTGGCTTAAAGCAGTGCTTCTCCCACTTGAAAGGATTTACCATCACCTGAGGTTCTTATTAAAATGCAGACCCTGACTCGAGGACTAAGGATAGGTCCTTAGCTTTTACAGTTTTAGTGAGCTTCGAAAAAATGCCAATGTTGCTGGGCCGTGGACCACACCTTGAGTAGAAAAGGCTTAAGAATGGAGGAAAAAGTATCCAATGTACTCAGTACTTCTATGAAACCAACTCATATTTACTCATATTTTCTTATGAAAGACAGATCACAACTATAGCCCAGGGTGAAGGAGAGAAATGGAGTGGGAAGGGAGGGGAGGGGGGAGGTTTGATAGAGGGAGGGTAAAAGGCGGGACCACACCTATGGCGCATATTGCAAGGGTACACGTCAAATTCGTCAAGTGTAGAACATAAATGTCTTAACACAATAATCAAGCAAATGAGGCGAAAGCTACACTGATTGGTTGATGTAACTACTTCAGATTGTATAAAAAACCAACACATTGTACCCCGCATAGGCATAAATGTATTCATGATCTATATGTATATGATCTAATAAAAAAAAAAAGACATTATTCCATGGGCAATCAGGACACACACAGTCCTGAGAGATGGCTACAGGAGGTGGAATGTGGATGTGGGTTCAGGAAATCTTCCTGGTTTGAAGATGAGGGTGGTGTCCTGTGTCCTCTTCTATCAGTGCTTTTTGCCACCTCGTCTTTCTTCCTGCTGCTCTTACAGTCTGGACTGACCTGTGCTCTGGCCCTAGCACTCCCCTGCTCATCCCCAGGCTTGCCTTCCTCTAAGCTGTGCTTCTGCTCACTCTTATCTCACCTGGAGTATCCTGCCCTGCACCTCCCTGCAACCCTCCTTCCAATGGAGCACTTTTCTCTCCAGACAGAGGCCAGCTGACACATGAGGAAGGAATGACAGGATTAGGCAATCACTCTTCTTGAAGCCCAGTGTGTTAGCCTTTCTTCAAAGGATCAGCAAGAAATGCCAAAACCGCTGAGCGAGGGCTACTTACGTCTTCAAAGTATTACCTCCTATACTACCTATTAATATGAAAGAAGAAATGTTTTACAAAAGGTCACCACCTTAATCAAGTGACTAAACATACAATTACCAAAAATTGTTCAATCTGCCGTATGCCTTTGTCTCTGCTACAAGAAGAACTACGTAGCATTACCTGGGTACTCTTCTTACCAAAACTGTTTCGTCTGAATGGAATCACAAGTAAACGCCCAGGCAAATCTGAATGTGAACAACTCTACACAGAATTGGCCTGGACCTTTCAAAAAAGTCAGCCCTGAACAACAAGCCACAAGGGGCAGGGGAGATTGTCCTATCGGTGCTTCTCCAACTTTAATGTACATGCAGATAGGGCGGGCTTTGGAGCTTGTTAAAATGCAGATTTTGACTCAGTAGGTCTGGGACAGGGCCTAAGATTCTGCTTTTCTTACAAGGGCCCAGGACCACCCTTTAAATAGCAGTGTTCTAGATTTAAAAAGACCTTGAGACAACATGGTGTGTGACCCAAGACTGGATCGTAGCAAACAAAACATAGTAGCTATTGAAGACATGTTTGGACAGATGGAGAAATTAAAATATGGACTATATATTATTATGTCATGTTACTGAGTTAACATGAACTCTCTTGGCTATGACGATTGAATTGAGGTTAGAAAGAAATCTAGCATGTGGGTGAGAGTCAAGCTGTCCACAGCTTACTTTCCGATACTCATACAGAAAGAGTACAAATACAGCAAATTACTGACGTGACAATCTAGGTGAAAGGTCCTTTGGGTGTTTACCATTCTACTTTGCTGTAGGTTTGCAAATATTCCAAATAAAACTTTGAGCATAAAGCATGATTCTTCTACTTCTTAGAGGCCTGGCTTTTGTTCTAGCTCTTCTGCAAACCCCTCCTTCATCCTAAGCAGAATTTCCCTGTCCTTGGTCTGTGGTATTCTGTGCATTCCACTCAGCATCAAGCACTTGGTGTTTGGCGCTTGACTATATCTCCTTGATTTAGCAGAGAATTCTCAGAAGACAGGCTCTTACCCTGCCCACTTGGATCTTCCCCTTACGCCAGCATGGGGCTGCTTGCTCCCAGGAAGATTTCCACTGGACTTTTTGTATGGGTTGATAAATGGAATGAATGTCAGAGGCAAGTGTCACAGAGCATTTTCAATCCACTCTTACCTTGTAACTGAGCATCAAAACAAACCAAAAGAACTCCAACACCACCACCAATCAGCACCCTTAAACAGGGGGATAGTGCTAGTGAGAAAATGTTTTTCTAACAGAAAGATCTTTCTTTGCTTAGAAAGGGAAAAGAGGCAGCTACTTTCATTTTCTTTCTAGAAACGGTCTACTTGAAAACCTAACAATCCTGAGCCCTTGACTTAACCTTTTCGAATGTAACCATTTATGTTCTCCACTGGGGCTAGACAAGTCCAGTCTCCAAGTTTACAAAATACAGACGCCTCTTATAGTTGAGGGCCTCAGAGCCCCCTGGAATGTTAACACCTGCTTCTAGTGTTAGCCTAGAAGTCGGTCTCCTTGTGTATTCCTTTGTCTCTTGAGGAGATAAGAACAGTCTTATTGTTTTTGCTTTTGCTTTGCTATGTAGATTTTGTGAAATTTCATCCTGACTTTGTAGTCTCTGGCAGGCTACCTAGACACGTATTCTCTTGTGCCTCTTCAACACACAACAAAATAAATTAATTTTTTCTTTCCATACTAATGGGAAAGAGGTGTCTCTTTGTTGGAAGGACTTTTATTTCATCAAAGGTATACTGAAGGCTGATTGACAACATTGATTCAAGTGAAAATTAACATTCTATTTCCACCACTAAAAGTTTATCTCACAGATACACTGGCAGACATACACAGAAGACAAGAAAGAGTTCTAGAGAAAAATGTTAATGTCTCTCACCGGGCATGGATAAATTAAATTCCACAGCATTCATACAATAAAAGAGTATGTGACTCTTCAAAAGAATGCAATGGACTTCTCTGTATTGAGATGGAAGGATCTTGAAGCCACAGAGTGTACCATCAAATGAAGGTAGCAAGATGCAATTTGCTGGGTTTGTTATAAGGTGTACTATGTATTTGTAGATGCACAGATTTTTGGAAGGACACAGGGCACTATGAATGGTAGTTACCTCAGTAAAGAGGGTTGGTGGTTGGGTGGGGAGGATATTAGAGGATTTTATTTTCTTTTCATTCCCCTGATTTGTAAACCAAGTAAAATATTTTATTTTATTTTTCTTAAACCATGTAAATGTAATCTTTTATAATAGATATGCTGGTTTTAATGTTAAGTGTACATAAAACAGAATATGGCCACCACCGAGACTTCAAAGACATCAACTACTAAGTAAGACCCACAAAGAACACGGGGGCAGGGATTTTGTCAGTTTTGTTCAAGACTATATGCCCAGTGCTTAGAACAACATTCTATACAAAGGAGATAATAAATATTTGAGACTGAAGCCTAAATTCCTTTCTATGGCTAGCTGAAGGAATTTGACCTTTGAGTTATTTAATCTTCAAGTTAAACCTCAAGGCAATCTTTAGTGATTTTCCTATACACCTTATATCTTTTCCTCTCCATCTCTCGGCTCATGCTCTTCCAGAGGCCCGGAATGCCTCTCTTCTCCTCTTCCTTTCCTGCCTGTTTGAAATTGTTCACATTTCTCAAGACAACCTGAAATTCCAATCTCCAGGGAGGTTTCCTTAAACTTGCCTGGAAAAACACCCTCTCTCCTTAAGTTTCGGTCTCCTGGTAGCCCTGTATGCCCACCATCCATCACTTATTCTCTCTCTCTCTATATATAAAATATAAATATTATATACATCAGGACTCAGCTGTTTTAAATTTTGTCTATACATGTGCCTTTTGATCTAGAACCATGTACTCCTTATGCCAGTAAAGCCATTCTTGTGGTTCTCCTTCCTTCTCCCGTCCTATGTAGCGAGTACAATGTAGCTACCAACTCATTCTATTTTTAATAATGGGCATATGAGTCCTAGGTCCTTGGCTTTCTCCCATTGGTTCCTTTCTCAGAGGTCCTTTCAGAGTCTCTTCACTTGTCTGAGTTCTTCCTGTTCTAAAGTCAGTCTACATTCCCTCTTCCTCCAGGAAGCCTTTCCCGATAACTCAAGTTCAAGGGGATAACATTTTCCTCTCAGTTCGAGATACAACTAAATGAGCAATTTATTGGAAATGATATGTGCATAGCATTTGAGACTTCATATATCACAGCTAGTATTAATATTATAGGCCTGAGTTTTAAGCAAGTAACTCATATTTCTCAGGCTAAGAAATCACAGCACACCAAACTATACAATCAGACTGTGAAGGGAATCTTTATGTATCCAAATATAGGGATAAATCAAGGAAGAGTTGGATGCACAAGAAGAAGATAAAGGTCCGGAGAGAAGAGAGGGGGCAGTTGGATCCACAAGAAGAAGATAAAGGTCCGGAGAGAAGAGAGGGGGCAGAGTGGCCTTGTGCTTCTGTGGTTATCTTTTTGGCAAAGGGAATGATGTTCTCATTAAATAACCAATCAGTTTTGGCTTTCCCACTTTCTCCCACCACTTACAGGGTGACTTGGTTCAAGCCCTGTTCTCTCTCTGTTTCTCATTTTCCACCTTTACAAAAATGAAGCAGAAAGATCCACTCTTGTTCTTCCATAGAATAAATCAATTTAACTATAAGTTGGATTTGGTTGAGGACAATTCTAGAACGCTGTCTAGCTTTAAATACCACCGTCATCACCCCTCCTCCCAACACCTCAATCTTTCTTTCTCTAAGCAGTTTTAGCTACATCCTTTAAAATAAAGAACTTCTTAAAGCCTTCTTCCATTTCTTTTCTTTGGCCATTGCTTCCAAGTGACACATTCCTGGTTTACTGCAAATCAGAATTACAGAAACTGTAAAGTCTCGATGGAAGAAAAGGAACCCTAGAATGTATCTATGACTATTATTCTTAGTAGATGTTGATGAGTTTGATAAATTCTAAGTTTTACAAATTCTGGTGTCTAAATGTTTGCAATTCCCCCCCTTTTCACTATTAGGGAGGTTATGAGCTTCAATGCTTCATTTAAATTTCAAAGCTTGAAGACACTTGAGAAATAGATGTCAAAGCCTTTTAAAGTCTAGTTCTTTTTTTAAGCAATCGGTAAGTTATGGAGTATTCAGCCTAAGACAACAGAAAGCCAATTCTTTAGGACTATACTATCAACAGAAGTGGGAGCTATGAAGTCAAAAGCAGAAACGTCCTCACTCTGCCAGAATGTGTTCAGGGGTGATACATTTCTTAAATTATCAAAATCACCAAAAACTTCATCTCATAAAAATATTCCCGAATAAACATACGCTATTACTACAATATTTTCTATACAATACATACTGGTAAATTGTAAACACCAATTTCCTAAAATATGAAGAAGCTTCCTCCTTCATCTTTTCTTCTGTTTTCAGAAAGAAATCTCACCATTTACTTCAAACAAAAACACTTCTTTTTTCTGCCTCTATGCTCTGCTTCTTGTGACACTCTAAGTCAAAGCTTGCAGTTTTCCAGCAACCGAAATGCCCAGCACTATAAGGAACCTGGGTCTTCTCTGTTGCCTCTTTCCAACACAACTCTTATCAACAGTTGAGGCCTCAGAAATCTCAGGAACACTTCCCCTGAGAATATAGAACCTCGGAATCTGGTCCGAAAGCCTTGAAGAGATAAGAGCTGTACAAATGTGTTTCCAGGTTTCCTTATTGTTTCCCTCCCTGATACAAGTCTCTGGCTCAGCCAGACCTAAATCTTAATTTCCAGTAGCCAATAGCGCCTCTCCACTGTTTTGGTCCAGGCAGATCTGGAAAGTTTTGAGATGGTGGCCCGACAATATTTCTCTCAACAAGCCAAATTATTTCAAAGAGTTCAGTTCCTGTTTCTTCTCTTCCTTTCTCCACCACGTGTGTATGTCTGCACACACACACACACACACACACACAGTTGTATTTATGTTTACTCTTTTGCTCTCAACTAACTTACTGGTTTGTTGCCGGGGCTCCTTCTCTTGGGGAAATTAAATGTAAATCAGAAAGGAAAAATGAGGAAGAGGAGTCCACTTACCTTCCTCTGAACTACCAGCACCATAATGGTCGCCAAAGTGAAGACGAGGCACACAGCCAGCGTGGCTGTGGTGAGACAGAAGTGGCTGCGGCTCGTTGTGCCCAGTTGGCTGGCCACGGGGCCCTCCTGCACGTGCATGGCTGCGTCCCCAGGGGCCGCTCGGCTGAGTGCTCGCCGCAGCCCTGCGTCCATTCTTTATATAGGCTGCCCCGCATCACACCTTATCTCTGCTCATCTGATTCGGTTCTGGGCTCATCTCGGTTCCAAGTAGGATTCTCCCCCTGCATCCTGGATCATGTGACTTGGAAAAAAACCTTCACCCACTGCCTCGTGGACAAACTCTTCTCTGGGGGCGTGAGGCGACAGGCGGCAGCAAGGGTGGGGGAGAGGCTCATTTTTCATTGCCAGGGATTAATATGAGTGCAGAGAAACTGTCGCTACGGAGAAGGTGGCTGATGTCAGAGGGCACGTAGGAAAATGACGGTTCCCCTACTCTGGGTGCGCGCGCGCGCATGCCCAGAGGAACTTCTGTTTCCTTCAGCGTTGGCCACAAAATGCCTCCAGGCGCGGGAAGCCTCACATTCTCTTAGCGGAGCCCGAGCATAGGAGATCTCAGGGGAAGTGTCCTTGCTGGGCCTCAGGGAGTCTGGATGCCTTGGTCTGCAGTAGGACAGCTCCAAAGGGCTCAGTTTGATAATATCAGCTCCTGCTTTAATAAAACGAGGGACGCTGACAGGTGTTTGAAAAGGAAGAGCCCCCAATGGGAAGATTTATCCAAAGGGGAGAAGCCCATGGAAGTATGAAATTCCAGGGCAGATACTGTGAACGAGCAGGAAGCTGAAAACAGGGGTCATTTGAGCAAAAACTCTCACAGAACGTTCGGGATATGTTAAACTTGGAGATGAACCTGGGCCAGCCGTAAAACTCATAAAAAGAGGAAGGAATTGGTGGTGGTCGGGGTGGGGGAGGCGATGTGGTGCACATGTGTCTGTGCTGTGTGTTGTGTTTGGCGTGTGCGGGGTGGGCACTTGTGATGTGTCACGCATGCTCTGTGTGGTGCGTGTTGTGTATGTGACTAACACAATCAAACCCATTGTCTCAGGCACGGTGCTAGGGGCTTTAAATACGGTGTCATTACACTTTCATCTCCACCCGCTGAGGCAGGTGATGTATTTATTTTACAGGTGGGAAAATTAAAGTTCTGAGAGGATAAAAACCATCTCAACCAAAATGACAAGTGTTGGTCACTGGAAGAACTTGGATGTATGTTCAAACCTGCCTGGATTGATGCTTATCCTAAGTCAGGCAATCTTCACTGCACCAGAAGGCTGACAATCCCAGGTCTGGGCTCAGCCCTTCCTCTTCTCGCCTTTGGTCCTTGTACAAGTCCTTTCCCTCATCCCTATCTGTGCTACAGTCATGGGGAAGATGAAATGAAATGATGGACGAGGACTTCACAAATGGAAATAGACTTAGGGGATGGTGTTGGGCAAGTCCTGTTAAAAATCCCGAGTGGTCCCCCGGGGCCAAGTCTGGAATTTAGAGAGATGACACAGACATGAGCTGGGTCACATCTGTGATTACTAGTGATCTCCATCGCAAAACACCATCTGAAATGCTGTCTCCCAGTGTGGCTCTTTGAAGCCTCCTTATAGTATCTCCCTGGAAGGCTGTCTTTGTAGCGCCCCTTCCTTTTCTGCTGACTCTTTGGCTGCAATACATCACTGAGGGCCAGGGGAGAGCCCAGATAACCCATAAGGAAGTATCCTGTGTCCAAAGTCAAGTTTGCATTGTTACCATCTATGTCCTTGTATGGATCCTAAACTCCTGAATATTGTCAGATTTTAAGTGTTGGCTTTTATATTCCTTCCCAGGGAATCCGTAAAAGCATAGATTCTAGAGCTGAAAGAGGCATCGAGAAACAAACATATTGTTTTCCTGGGCTAAGCAGAGTAGCAGGCAACATATCCATTTTGCAGTCAGGGAAGCTGAGGCCCCCTTGGTCCCAAATTGGGGGTGGTTTGCGGAGAGGTGTGTGTACACATTCACTTGGTCTAGTAATTGAAGAGGGAAGCCAGTGTTTTTCAGAGCGTGGACCTGGCTGAGTTGGGGAGAAGGCTGTGTCCTTCGGTGGGTATGGACGGTGAGTGGGTAGCAGGGGCCTGCGATGTGCCCAGAGCTGCTGAGAACAGGCTGCTCCTCTCGGCCCTCTTATTCAGCCTCTTTGATCAAAGTGGAAAACTTGTGATTGTTGAATGGAAGCTGTGGGTGTTGAAAAATAAAAAGGCTTTGCTTGAACTTCAGGTCTTCCTGAAGGCCTGTGGGGCTGAGAAGGGCAGTGGAAAAAAATGTTTGTCTTACAGTTACCCGTTTTGCATACAGTGTAATGTCCTAGGAGGGAAGGCTGACAAGGGGGAAAAATCACCCTTTGTTTTTACTCAGAACCTTCTAAGCAGTTGAGATTTTTCAGATCATTTTCTAGTACAGTAGTTTGTGGGCCCAATTTGACTTCTTTTGCTGAGACACTCCTCTACCCACAAACGTCAAGGGCTCCCTATTTCCTACCCTCATTGTCTAAACCCCTCTCCTTTCCAGATGTTCCAAAATTAGCCCAGCCAACCTAGGAGTCCATCTCCTGGTTAGTGGGCTCCTTTCTGTCTTCTGCTCAAGCCACCCAATTTGCAAACAGAAGAAGTCTTTATGGAGTTTCATGTTGACTGATTTTCCAGTCCTTTCTGGAAGCAAAACTGTTTAGAGGGTATAAAAATACAGGAAAGCAGAATTGCTCTGCCTGGATCATGGGTGGGATGGAGAGATGAGCTGTGTTCCACCTGCTCATTCATCCTATTCTCCAAGATGAACAAAGTAGAGAAATTGTGATTTAACCCAAATCCCTCATTCCTCTAAATAAGGAAATTGAGACATAGAATTGAGAATGGCTCGAAGAAGTGCACACATAGGAAAGGATGAGATGGGTTAAAAGCCTCCCTCTCATTCTTCTAACCCTCTCTGCTAATGTTCCAGGCCCACCCAGGCTCCTTGTGGCATCTTCCTTGCTTTTCCATCGCTTCCATCCTCTGTCCTGCCAAGCCCCCGCCAGCTCACCTCACCTCCTCTGGGAAAACTTACTCAGACTGCTCAAGGCCACCACCACCCTCTCTTGGGAAGCCTCTATCCCCAGGCCACATGACCTAATTATCTAAGTATCTACTTGTCTTCATGTATAACATCACGTGTCTGAACATTTGGGAATGTTGCCTTCTCTGTGAGATTGAGGTTCCTGACAGCAGTCTGCACTCTCCCGATCCCCCTTTTTTAAATTACAAAATATTAATTAAGGGGGTACAAGTGTTTTTTTTTTTGACAACTTGTATAATGCTTAAGTCAAGGATTTGGGTATGCCTGTCATCAGAATAGTGTTCCCTGTACCCAATAGGTAAGTTTTATCCCTCACCCATCCTCCCCCCCTTCTTGGGTTCTCATGGCCTTTGTATCACTTTGTGCCTATGTGTGTCCATCATTTAGCTCCCACTTAATAGTGAGAACATATGGTGTTTGTTTTTCCATTGCTGAGAAACTTCACTTAGGATAATGGTCTCCAGTTTCACTCAAGTTGCTGCAAAACGCATTCTCTCATTCCTTTTCATGGCTGAATAGTACTTCATGGTGTATGTGTACTACGCTTTCTGTATCCTCCTATGAATTGAAGAGCACTTAGGTTGATTCCACACCTTTGCAATTGTGGATCATACTGCAATAAACATTTGAGTGCAGGTGTCTTTTTGATAAAATGACTTCATTTCCTTTGGGATTGCCGGATCAAATGGTAGGTCTAATTTATTTCTTTGAGGAGTCTCCATACTGTTTTCCACAGAGGTTGCACTAATTTGCAGTCCTGCCAACAGTGAATAAGTGTTCCTGTCTCTGCAACCATTCCAAGACTTTGAAAGTGCCAAATCTCAGCCTCTAGACTACTGGGGAGTCCTTTTTTACTTTTTTAATAATGGCCATTTGATACGGATAAGTTGCTATCTTATTGTAGTTTTAATTTGAATTTTCCTGCTGATTAATGATGCTATACATATTTTCATATGTTTGTTGGTCATTTGTCTATCTTCTTGTGAACAACTTCTCTTCTCCTTGTCTGCTCTGTTCCTGCATTCCACCTTGAATTACCTGGTGCTGGGCCTGTGTAAGGTCAACCCTCCATCAATGCTTCTGTTGACTTTGTGTTTATGGAAAGAGAAAGTTTTAGGATATGGCATTGTGACGTCTCACTTCTCAACTGTCATCCATTTTCTCATCCTTCTTCAGAGAGTGGCCTCATGCGAATGACCACTGGCCTCCTTCCAGCCTGTATTAGTTGCTGAGGGGTGGCTGTAGTACCTCAGAGTCAGAGGACGAACAGAACTAATTTGTCATCCTTTCAAGAGGGGGCCTCTCTTTGAAAAAAATTGAAGAGGAGTCCATGTAGTGCCCCCTCCACTGCTTTCCCATACGAGGGACTACGAGAGTGACCTCTATCATATGGACTAGTGGTTTCCAATTATGATTTTTGGACTGGCAGCGCCTGCATCTGTAGCACCTGGGAACCTAGTGGAACTTTGAGGCCTCCTAGACCTACAGGATTAGAAACTCAGTCTGGGGTCCAGTGCTCTAGTCTGTGCTCTGACAGTCACTTCAGGGAATTCAGCTGCCTGAAACTTTTTGACAACCACTGGCTTAGGGAAATTACCTGTATAAATTCCAGAAAGAATATCCAAGGGATCATTTGGTCCAGATTCTGGCCTGTAGGCAGGTGAACCACTCCCTCCATTGTGTAGATGAGAAGATGGAGGCATGAGAAATTTATTGTCCAGGCTCAGGGTCATGTAACTGGGTAGTGTTGACGTAAAAACTAGTTTTTCTATCCCTTAAATGAGCCCTGTTTCTAACCTCATTATGCTTGTAGGCTCTAAAAATACTATTGCATATGCAGACAGATATATATTTGGAATCAAATGGAAATAATTTTAATTCAGGCAAGGTTCTCTTGTGGTTTTCACTGTATGTGGTAGAAAAAAATATGTTTAAAAAACCTTTGGCATATGTGAGAGAAGGGCAGACTCCTTGTATGTTTAAGCAATAAAACATGCAGCTAAACTGTCTTTTGAGGAGGAAAGATCCTGTCTCATAAACCGGAGGGCCCTCTGTCTCTCTGGGGTTAACTTGAAGAGACTGGACATTGGAACTGAGCGACAGTGACACTTCACTCAGAGAACCCAGCGAAGACAGGGCCAGTGCAGGTAAGGTTTAGAGCTGGGTCAGCAAGCTATGGCCCAAAGACCCAATCTGGTAGCCACCTATTTTTTTTTTTTTTTTGTCTTCCCTGGGCATCATGGTGGTGCATAAGGGATTGCCACGTGGGGTTTAAAGACGATGCCTCTCACTTGAGGACGCCCGGTGAGAAAACTAGCCACCTATTTTTGTTAAGTGAAGTTTTATTGAAACACAGTCATGATCGTCTGTTTCTGTATCAATGGCTGCATTTTCACTACAGCGGCAAACTTGAGTAGTTGCAACAGAGACCTCAAGCCCACAAAGTCTAAAATATTTACTATTTAGTCCTTTACAGAAAATGTGGGCCCTGCAGGGATGTCCAACTTTTGGCTTCTCTGTGCCACATTGGGAGAAGAGTTTTCTTAAGCCACACATTAAATGCACAAACACTAATGAAAGCTGATAATAATAATAATAAAAGGTTTTTGTATAATTTTCATGATTTTGCCATCACAGATAAACAAAGATGTCTTCATATAATGTACATGTGGCCCCATGGGCCTCGGGTTGGACACCCCTGACTCAAGGAAGGATAACCAAGAGAGGTTTTGGAAAAAGAGCAAGAATGTGTTTTCTGTACTTCCTAAGATATATAAAATCTCTAATGTCTATATAACTACTCAAGCTTTCAAGATTATTTTTTGGGCAGACTTACTAATTGTAGAGGGGCTATATGTTCTGGTTGGTGCATGAGAAAAATTAACTACTAGCTGAGGACATGAGAGTTGAAAGGTGGGACAGGAGACATCTGGGAAACATATGTGTATGTTTTGGAGATATATATGTATGGAAGATCTCTCTTTAATAAGGTTTTCAGGCAAGTTAAAATAAATGTATAGGTCTATAAGAGCTACAGACATTAACACAAGGTAAAGGGTAGGAGGTGAGATGTAAAGGTAGATGGTAAAATGAATGTATTAAGAAATCCTGGTGATAGTCTTAGGAGTTGAGCATTACATGTATACCTCTGAGCTTCCTGGTAACCATGGCAAAAAGGAAACACATTGGATTGTGTAATTCTCTTTGGTTTTTAGAAGCAGATGAGCTCCCAAGGAGAAATGGTGCTTTGACATATGTAACATATTCTAAAATGCCAGGTGTTTGTAATCTATGAATTTAAAGCATGCCATTGCAATGAATCAGGATAACAGCCATTTGTACCAGGTGGAAATACTGGAGTATTTAAAAGAAAAGTAGTTTTATGATTTTTATTGGTGCATAACTAATGATAAAGGAATCTTAGGGAAGAAGAAGATTCAAGAAAACATAAACAAAGAAAAAGAACATCACTTTTTCTGGCCTCTTGGGGCTGTCAGGACAGACTAACTCTAATACTCACATGGTCTTTAATAATCCACTGTCCTTCAAAGAAGAGAAATGATTCTGCACCTTTTTTTTTTTTTTTTTCTTTTGCAAAGCTGAGGAATGGTCACTACATATCTACAAATATAAGATACAGGAGAAACATCACCCACTGGTTGTGTGTGAACTCACTGTGCCCTAGGGGCTATTAATATATGAACAAGGCAAACATCATTCCTGCTTTCATGAAGCTTATAGTTAGGTAAGTAAGGTGGGCAGTCAAATAAGCAATTATCATACAATGTGACTGATATTAATAATAGACAATTCAGAGGGTTATGTGTACACTGGGGAAGCTCAGCCGTTGTATCATTCTCTCAGGGACTTCCTTGAAGTTAATTTGTTTTTCTTTTTCCTTTTATTAAGTCATATACACACAGATCATAAATACATGTATGTATTTGTGGGGAATTTGTTGACCTCTACACTAATTTAATGAGTAAGAGTCTACTCCAGGCTCTTACTAGGTCACTCTCTTCCTGTAGTTTAAAATCTTCCAAAGCCTCTTCTTGCCTGTGGAGCACTGGCCATGTTGCTTTGCAGGGCCTGCCTGGCCTTCCCCTAAACTTTGTTTTCAGCCTCTAATCCACCACATTCCTACCTGCACTCCAGGTGCACTGCTTAGTCCTGGTCCGTGTACCTGCCAGTCCCTCCCCTGACTCCACTTTTATGCAGGTGACATCTTCACTGCTCTTTCTTACATCTCTTGCTCTTGCAGCTCGACACATTTTTATTTTTAAAGTTGTTCAGATGTTGTCTCTTTTCTAGGCTCCCTCCTCCAACTTCCAGGAAGGAACAGATCCCTCTTTTTCTCTCTAGGGTTTCATTATGCATAGTTAATAATCTACAGTTAATAATGAGAGTGACAATAATTATTTTATGGTTGCAACAACTGCCTGCATTTAGCGAGCGCGTGTTAGGTACCAAGCACATTACGTTCGTAATTTCACTTAGTTTTATAACTATCCCATTGGTGCTATTATTCTCCTTTGGCAGATGAGGAAACTGAGGCTTAGAGTTGCAAAATGGCTTTTCTAAGCTCTTGCTGCTGTTAAGTGATGGAGCTGTCATTCTGGCAAAGGCCGTCTGACTCCAGAGCAAGTTGCTGTAACCACTATACAGTTATATCACCTGTATTCTAGGTGGCTACATAGGACTCCCCCCCAAAACACATTGTAGGCGCCTTGAGAATATAACACATGATTTGAACACGTCCATGCCTAGCAGCTCCAAGTTCAAGTGTTTAAACTGTATATTTAACTAGTAATTTAAAATACGTAATATTGGGGAAAACAGTATTTGTTTTAAGAGTTTGTTTTTTTTCATCTTATGATGAGGTTCTAAACATCATCATGAGGGACTGTCCTAGAAAAGAGATCCCAGGCCTGACTTCCCTTCTGATTTCTTCTTGCTGCCTTCATCCTCTGAATTCAAATTCTTGTTTCTTCCCACTCCGGTTATTGCCTCTAAGTGTATATACACTCACGTGTATTCAAAATGGAAACGGACAGAAACTATAGCATGTAAGGGAATTGGTGCTTGGAATGCTGCCATGAACGTAATTGATGTGCAAAAGATTTGGATGTACAGACGTTATTTAAGAAAGGGGGAAGGAGGATGGGAGGGGCAGAGAGCAAGAGAGTGCTAAGCAGGTTTGGAAGTTCAGGATCTAAGATTTAATTTTTTTTTATTTTTATAGATGTGTGGAACATATGTGCAGATTTGTTAGATTTGTTACATGAGTATATTACAAAATGGTAAGTCTGGACTTTTTGTGTAACCCTTACCCGTCGTGTATGTGGTACCCATTAGTTAATTTCTCATCCCACACCCCCTCCCACTTCTGCTCTTCTGAGTCACCCGGGTCTATTATTCCTCTCTCTATGACCATGTATACTCAAGATTTAGCTCCCACTTCACAGTGAGAACATGTGGTATTTGACTTTCTGTTTCTGAGCTATTTCGCTTGAGACAATGGTCTCCAGGAGGATCTGAGATTTTCTTGAAATGAAGAATGGCTCGTTTCTGAGTTATTCAACTAAACTTTTGGCATAGAAAATCAAGCCTCTGTCCTCTGATTGTGATAGATTTACGGGCTTTGGGGGTAAAGGTAGGCGCTGAGAAGTGTCCTAAAGCATTGCTTCCTGAAGTTAGCAAAATCAGGAAGTGATCTTTTCTCTTTAAAGTGGGCTTTTTTTTTCTTTTCAATTTCTCTGAAATATGAAGCTCGGTGATGTTGGTTGTGAAGTAAAAATCAATCCACCCCTACATGGTTAGGGCAGCTGAGCAAATGATTTCAGATTAGACAGGTACACTAGATTTGCAATGGCACACATTTTCAGTTACAAGGGGACAAGGAAGAAATGAAGAGATGAACCACAACAGAATGCACCAATTCATTTTTCGACATGATTGTTTTTACTGGGAAAAAGGACAAAAAAGTCCCAACCTAATTTTGCTTTATCATTAGACTTTCAGCTATTCAGAGAAAGGGAGGCTTGCCAAGCTGAACTTGCCCAAGTGGGAGAGACTGCTTGATGCTTAGGGATGGAGGGGCCAATGAGGGGACAGCCAATATTGGGGTAGGAGCAAAAGAGCTGTTGAAAATGGGGAAAAAATTTGCTGGACAATCTCTCTGGGAAATTCATCCTCAATGAAGCTATAGAAGATTGTGAGATATTTGAAGAATAGTTCAAAGAGGGGTCAGAGTTGACTTCAAATCCCTTGTCCCCTCTTTGTACTTTGACACAAACCCTTGTGGAGGACCTGCAGTAAGGTAGGGGCTAGTAACCCTTGGCAGGTTTTACTAAGTCACCCCGCGTCTCAGTCATTTTCACTGGTGACTTGACAACAATCATTTTCACTTTTAGGATGGTTAAAAAATGTAAAGTGTGTGTTTAAAATATCTTAGAACACTTCCTAGTCCATAGTGGGCACTTGGTTTACATTGGTTGAAAGGGTCCAAGCCTTTCTTTTGTTGATTTGAAGTGTTAGACTCCAACCGAGCCCAATAAACCACTGGGCTACATAGCTGGACACCAAAACTCCTCTCATCCCTCTTGCTCAAATCACTGAAGACATCTTTCCCCCCTTTCCTTTCTCCCTTCTTCTTCTGTACTCCCAGGCTCTATGGCTCTTTCTTATCTCATTGTTTTTTGTACCTTTTTTCATTCTTATATTATATTCCTTCCTGTTGACTCCCCAGCTGCAAATTTTACCAAGTGTATGAAGGTACTTCAAAAGCTTCATGGGAGGGCAGTGCCTGTAGCTCAAGGAGTAGGGCGCCAGCCCCATGTACCAGAGGTAGCAGGTTCAAGCCCAGCCCCAGCCAAAAACTGCAAAAAAAAAAAAAAAAAAACTTCATGGGAAAAATGAAATTAAAAGTTAAAAGGTATGAATTTTATTTCTAAACATATGGCTATCAAGTTTGAAGAACTTTTGTAAGCACTGATAACAGCCACTTAGTACATCTGTAAAGAACTGAGGGTCCTGTGAATTTAACCAATGTCAAAGCAGTCTTTTTTACATTATCAAAAAGAAGTCAAAATATGCCAAAGCAGGACTGGAAGGTGGATGCCTCATGATTTTCCATTGAAACTCTGCAAAATTGCCCTTGTTTGATGAGCCTTTATATGGTGGAGGTACACTCTCTAGTGAAGATTACTTGGCATTTTTCTGCTAAAGCTTTGGCTAACTGGCTAACTTTCTCAAAACACTTTCATAATAAACAAATGTTATCATTCTTTGGCCCTCCAGAAAGTCAACAGAAAAATACCAAAAGCATCCTCCCAAATTGTTGCCATGACCTTTTCTCTTGACCAGTTTGCTTTTGCTCTCACTGGACCACTCCCACCTCTTGGTAGCCATTGTTTTGACTGTGCTTTGTCTTCAGGATCATACTGAAGACATACAAAAGTTCTGTAAAGCCATGTTTCATCTACTCTTATAATTCGTCAAGACTACCCTTCAGGATCTTGATCCCAGTTGTTTTAAAATTTCCATTGAAAGCTGTACTCTTGTGTGAAGCTTATCTGGGCACAATGGTTTTGGTACCACTGAGTGGAAAGTTGACTCAACTTTAATTTTTCAGTCATAATTGTGTTAGCTGAGTCAGTTGAAATGTCTATGATGTTGGTTCTTGTTTCTGCTATTAATTACTGGTCTCTCTTCAACTAGGGCACAAACAAGATAAATCTTTCCCCTCACAAGTTGATATGGATGGTCTGCCGCTGTGAGCTTCATTTCCAACATTATCTTATCTTTTCTTAAAACAAATTATCTATTTGTAAACTGATGATTGCCTTGGGGTTAGTCTCCCACAAACTTTTCATAAAGTATCATTGACTTCATGTTCTTCCACCTAAGCTTTAGTATAAATTTGATATTCATTCTTGCTTTAATTTTAGCAGAATTCATGTTTCTCTGATAGAGGCCATTTTCAAACTGATGTTTTATCCTTCATAGTGCCTCAAACTAGATCCAGTTTAGATATAACAAGTTAGTACAAGTTGATTTTGGTACTAAAACTTCTTAAACTTCATGCATAGTTTTTTTCACAATATGCATTTTCCATAAATTTTTGAAGACCTTTCATATTTTTCTCTTTGTTTTCGTACTATATATACTTTTATTTGTCCCAAATTGTTTATAGTGTCTACATATTACTTTTTATAAGGAAGGTACTGGAAACAACTCATAATCTTTACCATAGAGAAGACTACAAGTTGTAGCTTGGAATCATACTGAACATATTATACTGCTGTTTTCTTTTTTAATATGTAGTTTCCTATGAGACATTGGAAAATCTAGTGTTTCCTTATCTGAACACCGTGTATTACTTTTCACTACCTCTTTCCAAAGAATGTGGACTATATAAAAATTAAAATAAATTTCTGTCTTGAAACCAGCCTATGGAGTGGTTGATCCAAGCCCGTGTGCCCTTTTCTTCTTTTTTTTTTTCCTTTTTTAAATTTTTATTAAATCATAGCTGTGTACATTAATATGATCATGGGGCACCATACACTTGGTTCATAGATCATTTGACACATTTTCATCACACTAGTTAACATAGCTTTCATAGCATTTTCTTAGTTATTTTGCTAAGACCTTTACATTCCACATTTACTAGGATTCACATATACCCTTGTAAGATGCACCGCAGGTGTAATCCCATTAATCCCCCTCCCTCCACCTAAGGGTAAGACTCAGTATGATGAGATTTCAATTATTAATATCTATGCACCCAACCAGAATGCACCTCAATTTATAAGAGAAACTCTAACAGACATGAGCAACTTGATTTCCTCCAACCCTTTTCTTCTTTATTTGTAAGATTGCTTTCTGTGGTGGTCCATTCTGTCCTTCACACAATGTTAGCATAGCTGACAAATAGTTGAACAGGCTGGAAACCCTTGATGGGAACTGAGAGAGAATAAGTTATCAGCCCAAGAGGCTTATTGTGACAATTTGGCAAAGCCATGGAAGGCAGTTCCTTTGCCCTCAAAGAGCTAGAACTCAGGCATGGCTAAGAAGGTGGGGAAAGCTCTCTTAGTCCCAAACTCCTCCTGTAAAGTCCTGCTCTCTATGGAAGAGTCCAGGCTGAATAAAACTGGTCCAGCTCTGCTGAGTTTCATGGGTTTAGGAGAGCCCCCACCTTCAAAGCCATACGACTTTGATTTCTTTTTTCTCTTGTCTTGTTTTAATGTGATTGAGCTTCATAGGTATTTTAGGGAGGTAGGTAGGAAATAAAGCCTATATGCTAATTAATACATTTAAAGTATTAGAGGTAATTGTTTTCCATGATGCATTGGGACTGAGAGCTAATGGATTAAATTGTAGGTTAACATAGAAGGACCTAATCTCTCTTACAGAATCTTCTAGAGAATGTCAGAATGTTGTGATCGAAGAATTACAAGTAAACACAAGAAACAATAAAAAGAATATATACATGAATATTGATTCGAGCTGGCAGTGAAGAGGAGTTTTTCTTTTTTTTTTTAGAGACAGAGTCTTACTTTGTCGCCCTCAGTAGAGTGCTGTAGCATCACAGTTCACAGCATCCTCCAGCTCTTGGGCTTAGGTGATTCTCTTGCCTCAGCCTCCCGAGTAGCTAGGACTATAGGCACCAACCACAATGTCCAGCTATTTTTTGTTGCAGTTTGGCTGGGACCGTGTTGGAACCCACCACCCTCAGTATATGTGGCCAACACCCTATTCGTTGATCCACAGGCTCCACCTAAGGAGGAGTTTTTTAAGAGTGTCAGAAATTGGCTAGTGTTCACTGCTTTGCCCATTCTATGGGGGCATTGGTTCTAGTCCTGGTTCCTCTAAACACTGCTTCTCAAAATTTAACTATGCAGAGAAACTGCCTGGAGGTCATATTCAGAGGGAGGTTCTAATTCAGTAGGTCTGGAGTAGAGCTGACTGCATTTATAACAAGTTCTGGGGGAAAGTTGATGCTGCTTTTTCCAAGGTCCACACTTTGAATAGCAAGGAGAGATCATCAAACTTACAGGACCACAGTGGTCTATTTCACTTAGAAGAGTATAGCAGAGGAAGCCCAACAGGCCAAGAGGGGAGCATCGAGCATGTTTCTTCAGGGGAGCCTTCATGGCAGCCCGTGGCTAGGTTTCTTTCCCTCAATACAGATATTGTTGTTGTAATAAGACTTCAGAGTTGAGTATAGGACCCATCTCAGCTTAAAATCCCCAAGGTCCATGGGAACGTATATCTGTTGTAACAACTTCCAGGTCCTACACTTTCAGGCCTAAATTTATGCCTTCCCAACAGGTATCCATAGCTCATTCAGATCGTTCAGTCTAGAGTCAATTAATTTATCAATCACTGGTCATTTTCCTCATAGGCAACGCCATTCTACCTTTATCAGGTAATAGCTTTCAGTGAATAGTGCTATAAGGTTAACCCATTGCCATTTTCACATAGAGAAGGCAAAGGCATTTTGTTAAAACATTACCTACACTCATCAATTTGTTTTTGATTCTTGAGAAGATAAGGCCACTGGGAAGTCTATGATAACTTGTCTCCTGTGCAGTTAGGGTGAGGCCATGTAGCTAGTTGGAGGTAATGAAATATGATGGGTTATGGGTATTTCTTGTGAGCTGGGTATTTCTCTGAGCAATTTATCAACTAATTAACTGGCTGCATACAGAGGATCCAGGAAAGGACTCTAGGGAAGACTTGTAGGGCATTCTAGAAGCTTCAAGGTAGAGGGAGAACAATTGTATGGAAGAGAGATGTCTGGTAAGAATTGTGTGTACCATAAACAGCTTGACCCTATAATTTATTGTTTAAACCAGGATCCCTAAGAGGCAGGGATGGCTCTTGTATTTATAATCACACTGAATCTCACTGGAACAGAAATATAAATAAAAACTGTCCTAGATAAACCATGACATATATGGTCACCCTAGATATAATCTATTTTGCTACCACTGGAGAAATTCTTCAGTGAAAACAATGCAATGTACCATTGCTTTCAGAGCTGTGTACACAAGAGGGAGGGATATTAATAAGCATTGGGTCTAGTTTCCAGATATATATGGAACAGAATCAAGGACTATCCATGGTGACCTATTCACATTTGGGTAACAGGGATGAGAAAATTCAAGGCTAGAGAGGAGATGACATTCTATCATGTCATAAAGCTGATGGCAGAACCAGACCTCAAGCTCTTGATCTTTTCTTTCCTTTCTCCAATGTTCTGTTCTTCCTTTCTGTATCAGTCAGGAAAATACTAGGATATGGAGTAGTAATAAGTTAACCTTGAAATATCAGGGACTTATAAAATAAAGATGTATTTCTCAATTATGTGAAGTATAATGGGTGACGGGTAGCCCTTGCAGCCTCCAAAGTGGTAATGGAGGGGAAGACAGTGTGGAATATTGAACAAGAGATATTTTATGGGTCAGGCATTGGAGTGGCATTCTATTGGCCAGAACTCAGTCATGTGATCCAATCCAATTACAATATAGTCTTTCTGTGGGTCTAGAAAGAAGAAATAGTATGGAAAAGCATAAAGAATTTTCTTCGGAAGGTCTCATGAATACAGCAAGGTGTCCCCCCCTCCACTTGGGTCCTCTACAGAAGATTGTATGAGTCAGCTTGGGCTGCTATAATAAAATAACATAGACTGGGTGACTTAAACATCAGACACTAATTTCTCACGGGAAGTCGAAGATTATAGTATCTGCATGGCCAGGTTCTGATAAGAGACCTCTTCTTGACTTGCGGAGGGCTGCCTTCCTATTATATCCTCACATAGTGGAGAAAGAGGAAGCAAGCTCTCTGGTCTGTTCTTATAAAGACACTAATCTCATTCCATGAAACTTACCCTCATAGGCTCATGTCAACCTAATCACCCCCAAAGGCTCTACCTCCAAATATCATCACATTGGTGGTTGGGACTTCACCATATACATTTTGTGGGGGGTACACAAACATTTGGTCCATAACAGATATCCTCTTCTGTTTTCTGACTATACCCAAGATGCTCTGCAATTGAAACTATGTGTACTTGGGTTTTGGCCTACCTGTGACTATGGGACCTGGAACCTATAGTCATATTGCTTCTTGAAGCAACAATTTCCTCAAATGTCCACCTTTAGAGTTTTTGAAATAATGAGCAGAAAGGAAATTCATGGAAAGGAGTGGTAATTAGTGTGGCATAGTTGGAGGGAGAAGGCTTGTCTGTTTACCCTTTCATTCAGCATGTTGTTTTGAGCTGTAAGTGCAAAATATTCCTCTAGAAACTAGAGATACAACATGACCAGTAACAACGTGCTTGCTGAACAAAACAAATTTTTTTTTTCTGAGTCAGAGACATATACATTATTTTTGTGCTTCAATACCTATGATTACTGCTGCAAAGAAAAGGCACATAGTGTTATGAATGGGCATGAGAATGGTACTCAGTTTTTACGGAGGATATAAAAACTTCCTGGAGTAAGTAATGCTTGATTAAAGATCTGGAGGATAATTTGGAAGCAAAGCAGTAATTGATGATGTTGATGATGATGACGATGATGATGGTGACGGCTCTTACTGAGACCTCACTGTGTGCCAGGCTCTGTTTTATGTGCCTCATACGTAGTATCCCACTTCTTCCTCATTATCATTCAATACTTTAGTTATTTTAATTTTTTAAATCTGGATAAATTTATGGAGTAGCAATGTGATTTTTTAATAGGCATAGATTGTGTAGTGATAAAGTCAGGACTTTTGAGGTATCCAACACCTGAATAATGTATACTAGACCCATTAAGAATATAGTCTAGTTATTAATACCAGCACTTGTTGCTGTTGTTGTTTCAAACAGAACTAGATGGAGAAAAGAGAGGTGCCTCTCCCAGTGAAAAGGAGAAAGTACAAAGAGCCTGTGATCAGAGAGGACGTGGCACATTGATGCAATTGGGAAACTTAAAGAAAGTGTTTGGGAATCACGCTATGTGAAATGCTAAAGGGAAAAGGCTTCCTCTTTTTCCAGAAAAAGCATGAATGTGTTGGGGGGAGGGAGGAGAGAAGCCAATGTGGAAGTTCATGTTGGGTGTTATATTCAACTATCCATAAAATACACTTACCTTACTTAATATGAACTAATGGGGAATTTGATTAAAAGTTTTGTGTCTGGATTCCTCATAATGTTACCACAAGATCTCACAGAAACGTAGGCTTTTGGAAGATGTGTAAAACCCCCAAGATCAAGAGGAGGGGATTCAGGTTTTGTGAGTACTTTTCTTCTTTTGAAGCTATAAAGCTGGGTGTGGGTGCTACTGAGGTTTTGTAGAGAACAGAGTTCAAAGAGAATATTTCCACTTGACCTTATTTAAATCTGCAGTGTGGATTGGGGAAGATAACAATTTTGTATATTACAGTGATGGCTTATCTTGCCTGGCTCAGAGAATTTCAGAGGAGGTTAATGAGAAAAGCCTTTTCTTTTCTGTTTAGAAAATGATAAGCTCTTTTTGAAGTTAGAATTTGATTCTCTGTGCTAGGCAACATTTTGTTTTCATTTAAATGACTGAAATATGAAATTTCCAGGCATTTCTGAATTCTGTAGAGGAAGTTTCTTCCTTTGAAGCTGAGATATATGTGTGCACGATCATATTTGCTACGCACATAATATTGACATACATCAACGTGTCTGACAAATCCAAGTGCTCGCTCATTCACTAGTGAGTATTTCTTCAACAGCTACTATGTGCTACAACCTGTGAACACTTCATTGAACTCATCAAACAAGGGTTGTGTCTGTTTCCGGT
This sequence comes from Nycticebus coucang, assembly GCF_027406575.1. NCBI lineage: Eukaryota > Metazoa > Chordata > Mammalia > Primates > Lorisidae > Nycticebus > Nycticebus coucang. The sequence continues at coordinate 22,981,455 of NC_069781.1, read as the reverse complement.
TGGGGATTGGCCTCTGGGATAGAGGGAGAAGAATGAGGCCTGGGTATTTACTTTCCTAGCTCCCTCCCTACTATATTTCCCCATTTGATTGCCACCCTCAACTGAAGGACATCTATCCTTTGTTTTCTTTTATTTCAGTAGACTTAGGACTTTTTTGTTGTTGTTGTCAAATGAATAAATTGTATAGTGGTGAAGTCAGGGATTTTAGTGTATCTATCACCTGCATTTTACACATTGTACCCCATAGGTAATTTTTGATCCCTCAACCCCCTCCCACTTTCCTCCCTTCTGAGTCTCCAAAGTCCATTACATCATTCTGTGTGACTGTATACCTGTTGTTTCACTCCCACTTAGACAGTACATGTAGTGTTTGTTTTTCTGTTCCTGAGATACTTCACTTAGGATAATGGCCTCCAGTTCCATCCATGTTGCTGCAAAAGACATTATTTCATTCTTTTTCATGTCTGAGTTGTATTCCACAATGTATATGTATATATCACACTTTATCCACTCATCTTTATCCACTCATCAGTTGATGGCACTTAAGTTGGTTCTATATCTTCACAATTGTGAATTTTTCTGTATTAACATAAAAGGGTATATGTCTTTTTGATATAATTACTTCTTTTCCTTTGGGTAGATACCCAATAGTGGGATTACTGGATCAAAAGGCACATCTACTTTTAGGTCTTTGAGAAATCTCCATACTGTTTTCCATATATTATTGATACAATCAACCAACTGATCTTTAACAAAGCAAACAAGGAGTCTTTTGGAGGACCTTGTAGAGTTTTCTAGATGTTGATGATATCATCATTAAACAGGGATGGTCTGACTACCTCTTTTATTCTTTTGCCTGATTGCTCTGGTTAGGATTTCAAGTACTATGTTTTACAGAAGTGGTGGAAGTGGGCATCCTTCTCTAATTCTTACTGTGATTGTTTTCAACTTATCTCTGTTCAGGTTGATGCTGACTGTGGGCTTGCCGTGTACGCCTTTCATCATTTTGTGGTATGTTCCTTCTTTGCTTAGTTTGTTAACGGGTGCTCCATTTTATCATGAGGAGTGCTATATTTTATCAAATGCTTATTCTGACCATATGGCTTTTGTTTTTAGTTCTGTTTATTGGTGAACTACATTTATTCATTTACATATGTTGAACCATCCTTGTATCCCTGGGATGAAATTCACTTGGTCATGTTGATTTTTTTTTTTTTTTTTTTGATGTGCTATTTGGTTTGCTTTGCTAGTATGTTGATTTTTCCAACTATGTTAATAAGCGATTTTGGTCTGTAGTTTTCTTTTTTTGTTGTGTTCTTTCCTGGCTTTGGTATGAAGTTGATACTGGCTTTCTAAAATGAGTTAAGGAGAATTTCCACTTCTTGACGTTATGGAACAGTTTCAGCAGGATAGGAATCACTTCTTCATAGGTCTAGGATGAAGAATTTGGCCCATAAACTGTGAAAAAAAGTACTTCTTGTCCTGGGCTTTTTTCTTTTTTGGAAGTTTTGTTTATTACTGGTTCACTCTCACGACTCATTATTGTTCTATTTAGGATTTGTATTTCTTCCTGATTCAGGCTTCAGAGGGTGTGTTTCCAAAAATGTATCCATTTCCTCTAGATTTTCTAATTAGTATGAATGAAGGTGTTCATAGCAATGTCAGATGATCTTTTGTATTAATATTTCTGGGGTATCACTTGTAATGTTTCCTTTTTCATTTCTGATTGAACTTATTAGAACCCATCTTTTCTTTTCTTGGTTAATCTAGCTAGTGGTTTGTTGATTTTATTTATCTTTTCAAGGAATTAACTTTTCATTTCATTGATCCTTTGTATTGTTTCCTTTTTTTGTTTGTTTTCAATTTTATTTAGTTCTGCTCTGCTCATTGTTATTTATTTCTTCTAATAACTTTGGGTTTGTTTTGTTTCTGTTTCTCTGATTTTTTGAGCTGTGATAGTAGGTATTAATTTGTGATTTTCCTGCCTTTTTGATGTAGGTATTTAGTGCTGTGGGCTTCCCTCTTGTCACTGCTTTTGCTGTATACCAGAGATTTTGTTAGCTTGTGTTCTGTTGCCATTGTCATTCAATTCAAAAATTTTTCATCTTAGTCTCATTGACCCAAAGACTGTTCACCAGCAGGTTGCTTAATTTTCATATATTTGTATGGTTTTGAGAGTTCCTCTTGGAATTAATTTCTAGTTTTTTTTTCCACTGTTGTCTGAGAAGATAAATGATATGAATTCAATTCTTTCAAATTTGCTGAGACTTGTTTTGTGGCCTAATATATGGTCTATCTTGGAAAATGGTGCATGTGCTTATGAGAAGAAAGTTTATTTATAGTTTGTGAGTAGAGTGTCTGGTAAATGTCTATGAGGTCCATTTGTTCTAGGTTATACCTGCTCCTGCCAGGTTCTGCTTCAGGCCTAACTGCTGGTGCTAGCCATGGGCTACTCGTCATCTCTTGTTGATGTCCCTGTATCCAGCCCATATTTTTATATATGGCCCCTTCATGAACTTTTTACCTTGTTTAGTTAGTGACATCTGTTTCTGGTCAGAGCCCTGACTGATACACAACTTGTATATCCAAGAGCGTCTTTTTGAGGATGTGGTTTTTAAGTTGAAACATAAAATGTCAGAAATTGTGAACAATTTATAGGTGAAAGTGGCTTTTAGAAAGAAGGACAAGTACATATGAAAGCCCCAAGACCAGAGAGAATTTTACACATTGAAGCAACACTTGTGGGGAGGGGCATATACACAGGGACAAAGGAGAGGTGACACTGGGTGAGGCTGGGGACATAAAGAGGCACAATCACACCCAGCTTTGAATTTAATCTGAGTGCAACGGAAGCCACTGAAAGAGTTAGGCAGGAGGGTGTCATGATCAGATTTGATCCATTAATCTATTAAATAGCTCAAAGTCATGAATTGACATTCACTATACAATATATGGGGAGGGGAGTGGCAGATACAGAAACATATAAGGCATAGCCCTTCCATCAAGTAGCCTACGAGAAAACTTAAAATATGAGTGTATGGAATACTAGTAATACAAGATGAAATACAAGAGGCATAAGAGAGCATCGATGACAGATGGTTATCAGCTGAGATGAATACAATAGGGAAGATTTCCTGGAGGTGGTGGTATTTGCGTGGGACTTTAACAGGTAGATTTTAGATCTTTGTAATGAAAAGCCATTCTAGAGAAAGGGAATTGTATTAGGCAGTGCTATTTAAGGTAGCAGATCTGTGTACCAGTGAGAGAAGATACTTGTGTCTTAATGCAAATCATTGCATTACTTCCTTCATCAAGAGAGCCTTGCAATGGGTTACCTGGAATTTTTAGGTAGGAGGTGGAGGAGTAGAGAGGAAAAGGGGTTGGTAAGAGAGTTTAGGTCAAGTCAGACCACAGAACGATGCAAATACCACTGTAAGAAGTTGGGACTATGCTGTGGGCAACAGTGAACATTGAACATTTTTGAGAAAAATGTAAGCTTAGAGCTATGTTTAGAAACATAATCCAGTAAGACAGGGCTGGGAAAGATCCAAGGGTAGAAAGTATCAGGCAATTATCTGAAAACCACTGTGGAAGATCAGTTCTCTCTCTTGTGGTTTCATTAATTAAACAAGAACTATTTTATCTTTGAAATAATGGCAATGATCTAAAATGTGCTATTATATGTGTTTACCTTCTTCCTTCTGTGTTAATTTTGGATGATGATTTTTGATGAACAAAGCCAGGAATCTTCAATAAAATAAGACAAAGGTCTCGAGAACAAAACCAAATTGTAATCTATTCATTTTCAGCTTGATTTTTTTTGGAAGTGGGAAGATTGTCTATCTATTCTGCAAACTCTGATGTGTGTGAACTTGGACAAATGACAGAATTTATACTAGGACTCATTACTTTCAGAATGATTTAAAAGAATTATACAGAGTAAGACCGAGTACATTGGATACTTTTTCTTCCATTCTTAAGATACTTTGCTAAGAAGAATATGTTCCAGCTCCATCCATGTAAACATGTAAGAGGTTAAGTCTCCATCTTTCTTTAAGGCTGCATAATATTCCATGGTGTACATATACCACAATTTATTAATCCATTCATGGGTCAATGGGAACTTGGGATCAGTATCCAATGTACTCAGTCTTACTATGAAACCAATTTATAGCTATAACCCAAGAAGAAGAGGAAAGGGGAGAGGGAGGGAAAGAGAGGGGGGAGGATGCATGGAGGGAGAATAATTGGTGGGACCACATCTACGGTGCATTTTACAAGGGTACGTGTGATATTTACTAGGTGTAGAATATAAATGTCTTAACACAATAACTAAGAAAATGCCGTGAAGGCTATGTTAACCAGTTTGATGAAAACATTTCAAATTGTATATAAAACCAGCACATTGTACCCCATGATTGCATTAATGTACACAGGTATGATTTAATAAAAAAAAGAATTATACAGAGAAATTTGGTGAATTATCAGTATAGTATTTAGTTGTAGATAAAAGCAATCAATTACCCTTATTAACAAGGGTCCCAAATAAGATTTATCAAGGGGAAAGGGGAGGGGAAGAAACCAACTTGTAGGCAGATTAGGAAGAGCCCGCATTTTCTGGGTGAACAGACTAGCTGTCAGTTCTGAGTGGACAGTCGCTGAGAAGAAAGACCGAGGGGTGTCAACGCAAACCATTCCAGTTGTTTGTGGATTGATTCTGTGGAAAACATGGAGAATGTAGCGAAAGTACTCGTGTAATGGCTGCTTCTATTGTCTTAACCCCTTCCCTGTTTTCTTCATTAGAACTTCTTAACTGGTATAAAACTTAAATGGAGTAAGGTAATTTGGGCATGGGGTGGGTGCTCAATACCTGCTCCTTAAAACACAGCTGTCTTTTACATGTGGATACCCAGTTCTCCCAGCACCATTTATTGAATAGGGATTCTTTTTTCCAGAGTGTGCTTTTGTTTGGTTTATCAAAGATCAGGTGGCTGTAAGACGTTAGTTTCATCTCATGGTTTTGTTTGGTTCCAAATGTCTATGTCTCTGTTTTTGTGCCAATACCATGCTGTTTTGATCACTATGAACTTGTAATTTAGCCTGAAGTCTGATAGGTTGATGCCCTGGCTTTGTTTTTTGTATGAAGAATTGCCTTGGCTATATGGATTTTTCCTGGTTCCATATGAAATGAAGAATTATTTTTTCCAGATCTTGAAAGTATGATGTTGGAATTTTAATGGGGATTGCATTGAATCTGTAGATTGCTTTGGGAAGTGTGGATATTTTCACAATGTTGATTCTTCCAAGCCACAAGCATGGCATGTTCTTCCATTTATTATTGTCTGCTGCTATTTCTTTTCTTAGGGTTTCATAATTTTCTCTGTAGAGGTTGGGGTTGGGGTATTTGGCACACCTTTTATGTGTGGGACATAACCACAAGAGGGACTCTACCTAACAAAATTAAATATTTTGACCTGGTTATTTGTATCCTCACATTAACCTGAAATCAATTTACTTAAAAAAATAAACAATTTTAAAAAATAAATAAAACACATGCAGTAATATGCACACATATGTGTACCTCGTCCCATGTCAGGGAAGCCTATAGGAGGTTCTTCAATGGGCTGATTGGCTGTTAGTTAAAGGACACTCCAGGCTCTCTACCTCCCAGCTGTGTGTGTGATTCCAGAAGACAAATCCCATGCTTCTCCCACATTTGCCACTAATATCCAGTATATGTGATCTGCACTTTATTTACGCTGTGATTTGCACATTTCAGAGCCTTTTTATAGCATGCCCTCCTGCCTCAAACCCACATACACAATTACTATATTTTCTATTTGAAGGTCAAACTCTAAAATCATTCCAAAGTCATTTGTTTCCTGCATCTATTTCTGATTCTCTCAGCTCACAATATTCTCTCCTCTGTAAATGCTTCTTAATAAATTTATCAACACATTTCCTATATATTTATTAGTTTTGTTATCTCATTTAGCAAACATTTCTTGAAAGTTTGCTATATGAGGAATGCTGAGCAAGTGCCATTATTATTAAATATAGTATTTCATTCTCCAATTGAAGATATCCTATGGGTAGGGCTGTGATTGTCATTTTACAGACAAAGAACACTGAGCTTGGGAAGGTTATATGACTTCCTGGAGGAAGATAGCTAAGTAGTGACCAACTACTCTGATTTTCCCAGGACTGAGGAGTTTCTGTTAATATGGGATTTTCATAGTCCTGAGCAAACCACGGTGGTTGGACACTCCATTGTTGAGCTAACCTTTAAAGCCAGGTCTGTCATAGCCAAGCCCTGATCAAAGTCAGGGCTATACAAGAGAATTTTAATATGATCCACAAATATGAGCCATCTCTGTAATTTTAAATTTTCTAAAGAGTCACCTTAAAAAGTAAAAAGAAACAAATGAAAATATATATTAGTGCTATGTCAGGTTTATAAAAATATGTCCAAATACCCTTTTATCATGTCATTGATACAAAAAAATGAAGCATTTTGCATTTTCCTTTTTTGTTCTAAGTCTTTGAAATCTCATGGTACATCTCAACTTGGATTGCCCACGTGTCCCATGCTCATCCACATGTGATAAGTGGCTGCCATGTCAGATACAGTGGCTCTAATCCAATGTTTTTTAACCTTTCTTATCTCATAGCACACTTGAATCTACAGTTAAACTGTGGAATACTTAAATTATGTTGATCAAAAACAAGAGTAGGCTCAGCACCTGTAGCTCAGCTGGGAGGGTGCCAGCTACGTACACTGGAGTGGAGGGTTGGAATCCAGCCCAGGCCTGCCAAATAACAATGACAACTACAATGAAAAAATAGCCGGGCATTGTGGCTGGTGCCTGTAGTCCCAGCTGCTTTTGAGGCTGAGGCAAGAGAATTGCCTAAGCCCAAGAATTTGAGGTTGCTGCGAGCTATGATGCCACAGCACTCTACCCAGGGTGACATAGTGAGACTCTGTCTCAACAAAACAAAACAAAACAAAACAAAACAGGAGTCAAAAAGAGAATATACGTACTGTACTTTGAAGAACTTTTGAAAATAATTTAGTTAATGATCTTTAAAGATTTTCAAGGCACACCTATGATCCTCTCATGTCACACCAATGCACCTTGGCACACTGGTTGAGAATGGTTGCTCTAAGCCATTATGGTTAGGCTGTATGTGCCAGGCTCATTGCCAAGCCTTGAAGACACTGATTTGACAAGGCAGGAGCTCAGGCCTTATTATCATGCTGTAGACAGATACACAGACAGTTGCACTCCTACATGACAAGTACAACAGAAGCTGGGTGCTGGGAGCACAGGGGGAGCAGGTGAGAGAGCATCTCAGAAAAGATGACACTAAACATGAATGAAGAAAGAGAAGGTGTTGAGGCAGACAGCTGAGCAGAGAGACAGTAGAGGATAGTTTGAAAGGGCTGGTGTATTAGCATGAGGGTGAATGGCAGAACATGCCAGAGAAAGACAGGCAGGAACTGAACTGCGGAGGACTATTTATACCAGGAGGGAGAAAGCTGCAGACAATCCTGAGAGCAAGGGAAGTCTTTGGAATGAGATGCTCTTCCAATTAAAACAGAATTTTGTGGGTGCATGGGAAAGACTAGCAAGAAGTGTGAGGCAGGAGAACCTTTCAGCTTTTTTTCACTACTAAGGTAAACGTTCCAGAGGGAAGGAAAGATGACTTTCTCCAAGCAGGTGCCATATAAAAGCTCGCTGAATGGAAGAATGGGGAAAGGTGAGGTGTGAAGAGCTCTTGAGTCAAGTGTGCCACAGAAGAAGCTGTTAAAAGCTGGTAGTGGCTCGCAGACAGCTTTCGACATGGGATTCTTGGCACTAGGAATGATGAATAACAGAGGAGGAAATTAAACGGGTTGAGGCCGTGATGACTGCAAGAAGGTAAAGAAAGAGGAACCCAGGATTTCGAGCTGGAGGCATCCAGAGACAAAGTCATATTGTCCTTCTTCCTCAAGGGAAGGATGAGGTGCACTGGCAAGAATTTCTGACGAAGAAAGGATGAATTAGAAATGAGATACTAAGCGCAAGAGTCAGGAGACAAACCTTTGTCTTTGGAAATAGCAAAGTGTCAGAGGAAGATCCACTTGATTCATACATTTCATCTTGGACACTTCTTTATGGATTAAAAAATGTGTGATCTAGTGTTAGCTAGCTGTCTAACCTTGGAAATATTTTTTAACTTCCTAAGACTCACTTTTCCTATCTGTAAAATGGGATTATTAATGGAAACCACCTCTGAGAGTTTCTGTTGGGAATGAATGAGGGAATCTGTACCTGGTGGTTAGCATAATGCCACACAGATTCAATAAAGCAACAGTATTACAGAAGATTGCAAATGACAGCTGGGGGTTATTGATGGAGTGGAAAGAGAATGGGTTTTGAAGTCCCACTGACCTGGATTTGAATTTTGGCTCCGCTCTTCACTGACTTTGATCTTAGGCAAATTTCTTTACTTCTCTGAATCTGTTAGCACATCTGCAAATTTCGGTTGCTGGGAAAATTGAACACGATGATTGGCACAGAGAAACAACTCAACAAATAGAAATTATGATTATCGTTATTATCATTAAAAGATTTTAGGCTGTCGGTTCTTAGAGAATTTTATGCTTGCGTCCTGTGCTCTCAGAGAATTTTCAAGAGGGAAAGTTAACCCATGTGGCATGAAGCCAAGGGGACAGCCTCAGATGCTCTGATCACATCTTTTCCTTTCTTTCCCTTCTAATTAGATAGAGCCTAGAGAGAAAGAAGGCAGCAGGCATCAATGTTTAATTCTAAAATCACTTCCTTAACCCACAATATTATGAAGAAATACTGGGTTCTCATAAGCCTGTGGAAGGAGAGGGGGAGTGACTAGCGTGGGTGGGCTGGGAAGGCATCTCAGAGGACATGATTTTAATCAGCCCTGAAGGGCAAGTAGATGGGGAATAACATCTAGAAAAACCTGAGGCTGAAAGGATCCTGGCATAATTGAGGGTCTGAAAGATGCCCTTGTGGCTGGGATACAGGGAGAGGGGAAGGCAGGATGCAGTTTCTGGCTATGCCAATATCAGGGGTGTTGCTGTGTCATCATTACTATGATCCACATCATCACAGCTACCATTTCTGGAGCTCTCACTGTGTATCAGGTGCAGTGACAGGTGCCTTTCGTGCATTATCTTACAGGGACTTCCAACAGCCCTGGGAGACTGGTGCTGTTGTCCCCATTTTACTGATGAGGTTCGCAGAGTCCTTTGACTTGCCCAAGTCATACAGTCGGTAGGTGGAAGAACTAGATGAGAAGCTAGTTCCATCTTATGTGCAGCTGCAATCCTTATCCTGGACACAATGCTTCTTCCCATTGTCTTCCTCTTCCTCCTCAGCTCTAGCTCTCAGCAAAGTGCAAATTGGTATTTGCTCAGCTGATTATTGCTCTGATTATTATTTTGCTTAGCAGATGGCAGGTTAAGGATATTACCTCCCCTAGAAGTGGTGCAAACAAGAAATAGTAAATACCAAACTAAGACATCCTACATTCTGAAATAGGAATCTACAGTCTAGGAAGACGAAAATGAATTTAGATCAGCTATTACATAATGGAGCCAAATGAATTGTCCACAGTGAAAATTCAAGGACATGTTGAAACACTAAGGTAAGTCCATCATCTTTGAGTGACATTCTGGGATGTCCTGCAAAAAGTCCTACAGACCCTAGATCTTGGCTTATGTGTCCAAATGTTTAAGAACCACTTCACTAACTTACTAATGAATACTTTCTTATATGTGACAGTGTATAAAGACAGCTCCTCCCTGCTTGGTTGGGGAGGATTAAATGAAAGTACTTGTGTGAAACTATGATGTTTGAATAAATAAGTGAACTTTGCTTTATTATTTTAATTAAGCCAGTGGTTCTCGAGTGGCTCTTTGAGTATCCCTGAAACCCTTCTAGGGTGCCTGCCCATGATGTGAAAACTATTTTTACAGCAATACCTTTGGTTCTTTCTCAAGTTCACTGTCTCGTGCATGTAAGTGGTTTCCCTGAGGTTGCATGATGTATGATATCTGCAGAGTGAAGGAAGAAGGAGATGAGAGAGGTTAGCTGTCTCAGGTTAAGCCAGACATTAAAGAGATTTACAAACATTTACATCCAGTGCCACACTTATTAGTCTTTTTCTGGAAAGTAGTTTTTTTTTTTTTCATAAAAATACATAGTTTATGTTAACTTGTAATGGGATTGTTATTGTTATTTTAAAATGAATTAATAAGTAAAAAGTTTACAGTTTCTCATTTTTTTATTTCTAATTATATTCATAGGCCCATGCATACACGTTTTTTGGGGAGTCCTCCACTTTCAAAAGGGTAAGGAGTTTTGATGTCAAAATGATGGAAAACCAGTGACTACATAATATTTAGGACACATTGATTCAGGGCTGCCTAGTCCCAATGCAATAAAAATAATTTGTAATTAATCCCTGGTAATTCTAATAAGAAAATGCCAGCAGCAATGATGCCAAGACATCCTGCTGCTTTTAAAGGAAGCAAGGGTTAGTATGCAGAGACGTAAGTGCTATTTCACAGAGATAATTACATCTGGGTATACTTTAACCCAAGGGCATGGATTATAAAATGTAATTAGAACACATTTTCTCAGGCATTAATTGCTATTATTTTTTAATAGAGGAAAAAATCTTCTACTAATAGAAGAAAATGAGGAAGAAAATCTACCTCTTGGAATTTCCCAATGCCAGGCTCCTGCCCAGGGGCACGGAGCGGCTTCTTTTCTGCCATCTTGCAGGGGCTTCCTCGCAAACTGAAAGTGAGGCATCCTGTGTCACGACCCCAATCCTGCTATCAACTTGGCAGCATGACGTTGGGACAATCACTTTCCCCTCTAAGGTCCATTTTTCTCTTGGAGGTAAGAGAGAGAGTATTTCTTGGGTTCTTCCTTGGGAGACTTAAGTCTGATTTGAGCCATGTGACTCAGAATGAGGAGAGTGATGGCCAAGACCAAGACTTTGGATTCAAAGAGAGGCTAGTGAGAGCCCGGGGAGAGGTGGTAGGAAAGTTTGCATCCCGATTTCTGGGAGGATTGCAGGGTAAAGAGTAGGCCAGTATAAGGAGTTGATGAGAACAGGCCATCCCCAAGGGAAAAAGGCCTCTTCTAGAGTCAGCAGACACACGCGAGGTCCTCCCACTGGCTTATGGCTGAGATTGTCATGTTATGGCAAATGAAACAGATACAGTCTGGCTCTCCTGTCTGCCAACACAATAATTTCTTTTGTTAGGTTGCAGACTTGAATCTGTTTTTATGCAAAATGATGGAAGGAATATGTTCCAAATGTTGGTCCCAGTCTTGTGACACATTCTTGTGTGTCTATTTATGGTGTCGTCCCGTAACTCAGCATTGCCTTTGGGACAGGGTACAAATGCTTCAGGGTGGCTTCACAGTCCCTTTCCTGCTGGCTTCACCAGTTTGTCCCTGAAGACTTCTATATCCACGCTCTCTCCTTTGGCTGATCCCAGGCACTTCAGATCTTTCAGATGACGATGGAACCCGATTTCACATGCCAGTCTTGCTGGGGATGTCCTTTCCCTCATAGTGGCTGATGGCCGGCTAGCTTTCTGGTTCACAGTTTGTGTCATCATAGAACCATCTTCCTTGCAGACTAATGTAAGTTTGTACTTTATCCACCTCTGTTATTCTTCCTTATGGGTACCTTGTTTGAGGGCTTGACAATACCTACCAAATTTTGTAATTTTTGAGACTGTGTATTTTTAAAAATTGGCTTTCACTTTACTAAGCTAGGAAAATGCTGGAAAACTTATAAGGAAAACAGCAGTGCTCTGCCAACTAATTCCTACCCCACTTGGTCCTGCTAACCAGACAAATCACTTGTAAATCTTTTAGCTATTTCTTTTGGCACATACCTCAATATTTCCAACAAATATGCTTATATTGTTATCTAACGATTCATCAATGTTAGACTTCTGCTGACTTCCTGCTGTAGTAGAAGACAATTTAGACTTGTTATGCGTGTCCTTTACATGTCCTTATGTATGTCCTTCCTCCTCTACCATTTCTCAATACTTTTAAAATTTGGTTACATCAGAATCAGTGCTCATGTCCTTATGAGTCAAATTGGTATGCCATGATCATTTCCCTTCTTTTACCACTTTATATTTCCTGAGTTAACAGTTGCCTTTTTACCTCCATTTAGTGGTATTTGTTCTACATTTGTTCTTATCTCTTTTCATGCATTCCATCAGATCACTAATTTGCTGTTCCATTTAAATCCGGGGGCATAGTGTCCACTATCTGGGTGAAGGGCACATTTAAACATGTACAATGTTGACTCAATATGTACAAAAAGAAAGTATGTAAACAAAACATGTGTACCCCCAATGTTCTGAAATTAAAAAATAAAATAAATTAAAAAATAAGAAAATTCTAAAATAAAAAAAATTGAAAGTGCACATGGATACAACCTCAAAAAAAAAAAAGTTAGAGGTTAACAAATTCTTTCTATAAAGGATCATGTAGTAAACTTTTCTGTACTTTTTAGTCCAGTCAATCTCTGTTGCAACTGTTTGACTCAGCTGTTGTGGGGGAAAACAATAGTCACCCACAAGATGTGACTGAGCTATGGACAATATGTAAATGAATGAGTCTGGCTGTGTTACAATAAAACTTTATTTACAAAAGCAGGTGGTGGGCAAGATTTGGTCCAGGGAGTATGGTTTGCCATCCCTGTTCTAAGTGATAAGATATATCAGACATTTCTTTTTGTTATTTTTTACTTTCCTGACACCTTTTGTTGGAGCCCTCACCTCAGTTGCTCTGTCTGCAAGGGTTTGTTCTGTGTCCTGCCCTCCCAACATCCTGCAACTTCCCTCCACTACTTCCCTTGTTTCTTGGGTCTCTGCATCTTCCCCTTTCTTGTTTTATTCCTTGGTTTACTGGAGGAAATTCTCAAGTAACTTCCTAAAAAAAGAGGGTGTGTGTGGGAGGTAAATTTTCCAAGTCTTCCAGTGTCTGAAAATATTTATTTGTTCCCCTTATGCTGGTTGATGGCATAGCTAAGGAATGCCTTCTAGACTAAACATTTCCTCAAAAATTTGAAGGACTTCTGCTGTTATGTTCTGCATAACATAACATGTTCTAGCATTTCTGGTAGAAGCCTGATTCAATTCTGATTCCTGTTCATATATGATCTTGATCTTCTTCTGCCCCTGCTCCCCGCCACCTTGTCTGGGAATGTTTAGGATCATCTCTTTACCCCTAACTTCTGAAATGCGTGGTGATGCACTTTGGTGCGGTCATTTTCAGCCTCACACCTCACCTGTGTGTCTCTCTGTGCCTGATGGGTGTGAGTCTGGAATTTCTTCAGTTTCTCCAAACACTAGCCCTGTCTTCTAAGTGTTCTAGAGGGTGCACATGTTTGATTATGTTCCGTTTTCTCCTCTCTGAGCTCTTTAAGTTGCAGTTTTCTTCACTCTGCTGAGTCAATCACTATCCATCTATCTGTATACTGTCTTCCAAAATTTGATTAATGTTCACCTTTAATGATGTTGTTCACCTTTCCCTCAAAACAACTTTTTTTTTTGTTGTTGTTCATTTTCTTGGGAGAAGGGGAAGATGTAAATGCTTGGGCCAATCTGTCCTGTTTAACCAGAAGTTCACAATTTGCCCTCACACAAGTGTGTACTTGTCTAAAGCCTGGCTGCTCTCCTGCCAGGAAGAGGCTGTGTTGGTTTGTTTGCCCACCAGCGTATCCCTCATTCTTCATTCACATTGGGCATTTTGTACATACTTGCTGAATGAGAAAATACATGTTGAGTAAAATGGCTCAGCCGAAGCAGGTCTCAGATAAGAGTGACCTCTTCCTGGTTGGAAGCTTGCTGATGAATTTGCAATGGTGAGAGAGATGATGGTGGTAGGATATTTAATCACAGGGATTTCAGAGAGAATTTTTCTGGCTATGGTATGAAGGCTAATTTGAAAGGCGTCTATGTGTAGGAGAACAGATGGCATGAATGGACAAGAATGGGGAAAGGAAGAGTTATGTTTCAGAGAGTTTATGGAGAAAGAATCAACAGGACTTGACTTAGTTCTGATTTAATAGGGGGAATTAAAGGTGATCCTCAATACCTGGTAGATCCATTAGCAGAAAGAAAGCATAATACAAAGGATTTGGTGGGGGGGGGGATGTGGGGAAGGGTAGATAATAATAACTTTTATTTGTCGGATTTGAGGCAATACAGAAATATCCAAGTGGAAATGGTTAGTGGGCAGTTGGCTATATAGGAGGTAATAAATGAAAACAGATTTGGGAGTTCTCGCAGAGAAGTTAAAGGAAAGAATAACATAAACAAAGATGGTGACTTGCTCATGGTCGTATATCTGGTGATTGGCAGACTCAGAACTTCAGGTCAATTGTGTTTGATGTTCACCCACAATGTGTACTAACTCTAAAACTGTCCAGATGCAGCTCAGAACAACAGAGGCTTAGGACTGGCTTTGGGGAATGCTCACATTTAACGGGACAAGTGAATTCTTAAGAATATAGGTGCAAGATGCAAGAGAAAGCTAATGAGGGATGAGAGAAGAATGCTGATACCATAAGACCCCCATGTCTAGACAGGAGGATAGGCCCTGGTACCTGGGACCAGGCAGCTTTAGCAGGCCAATTTGGCCTTGGCTAGGGCTGAAGTCTCTGCTTTCACTTTGAGGGCTTCTCTAAGAGCACCAGCTGCACTTTCTTTTCATACACTTTCCACCCTGCCCACTGCCTCGTTCAAGCCAGAGAAAACTGTGGCCAAGTAGCAGTTCTCAGAACACAAGCGAGGCTTACATCCTGCCTGGTTTTTTCTTCTGTGTTACTCAGCCCAGAACAGCCCTGAGAGAATCGTGGTGAAGTGGCAGTTAGGATTTTTCAGAAGTGCCCCATGCAGGGAAGGGCTCCTGGGCTCCTCTCTCCCCCAGACCCCCTCCCTCTAGCATGCCTTTGGGTTCATGGCATGGACCAGGGGAGGAAAAGGAAGCAGACACTGTGAGAGTGGGTGCTGGTAGGTTGTGAAACAATGTGAGAAACCTCCAGAGCCAGCAAAGAAAGTTTTGTTTCTGGAATTTGGAATTCAAAGTTTTTCCACACTCAACATTTCTGTGACCAGAAGGAGAGATAAAAATCGACATCATTCCACTGGCTTTTCAGCTTTGTTTTCAATTATCTGATTTTTAAACAGAAATTATTGTCAGTCTGATATTGTTTCCTTTTCTAAAATGTGGTTTAATTTCGTAAGGAGGCGAGTAGGACGGCAGAGCTGAATCATAGGAAATGTCAGCATGCAAGCTGTACACCCATGATTACAAAACCTTAGTCGAGTAATCCTGGTGCTCTCCTTAATCCTGGGTTTTTGTTTTTAGCTAAGTGCATTTCCTCTTCCTTTCATCTACCAAACAGCATCTTTAATTTCATGTGAGAGAACAAAGCATGGGTCATGAGTTTGAGTCCCAACTCCTCTTCTTCCTTCTTGGGTGATACTGGGCAGTCAGTTAATCTCTATGAGTCTCAATTGTCTTCCTATAAATGCAAATGAGAAGATCAAGGACACACAGACACACTACTGGCCCTTCGTAGGTGCTGAAAGGTGTTAATTCCTGCCACTGAACAGAGTTGGATAATTTTTTCCCTAATCATGGTCACTGACTCACCGATTTAAAAAAAGAGGAAAAGAAAAAAAAATCAATTTACTGTATTTTGTTAATTCAAGGAAGACAATTGTGGGTGTTTATGTTTTGGATCTTATTTTTAGACATTACGTAAATGTTCCATCTACTGGATTTTGAAATTAAGAATGAGGAAACATTATTTATATCTGAATCATAAATTACAATAAATGAAAATATTACATGTGTGATTTCAGTTCTACATTATAGGTGTAAGGGAAGAGAGAAAGGGAAAAGGAAGAGAAGGGGAAAAATGGGGAGGTAAGAAACATGCAAATTTGGCTGACATGTAGAAGAGATGGCCAGGGTAAGAGGAAGTAGACTTAGCCACCGTTGTTTACAGAAAAATATTTTTGGTTTCTTCCTAATTAACACTTAATCTATGGGTACTGGAGTCATATATTTGCTGCTGTCACTTCTCTTTGAAATCCATCCATCTTTAGTTTACTATTGATTTTATAAACACCCTTTGTGTGTGGCCCCATCCTAGATGCTAGCAAAGCAAAAGATCAAGCCATCCTTGCTTTCCTGGAGCTCATAGTCTCATAGGAGAGACAGACAGATAAACAAGTGTCAACAGAATAAGTGACTGGCTTGGATTTGGGATAGTAAAAAGGCCTTATAGAGGAGATAATCCTCCACTGGGTCTTCTAGGAACTGAAGCAGTTTTTTAGGCAGACAAGATTTTTGAGTGGTGGTAGAGATTAGCAATGTGTTCTGGGCAGAGAAAAATTCTGCATGGCTTTGAACTAGGAACCAGTTTGTTTGAACACAGTTCTGTTTATGGAGTCAGTTTGGCAGGTGTCTAAGATCATGGGTATTGCAGACATGTAGATATGAGTTTAATCCTGATTTATTAGTTGTGTGGCCTTGGTCAAGCAGCTTAATCTCTGTGAGCTCTCATTTCTTCATATTTAAAAGAAGGATAAAATTCTTGAATGTTGTAAACTTCAGGTGAATTGAGAGAGTAACGTAAAAACTTTGGACATTGCTGGGAACACAGAGGATCCTCAAAATGAAAACAGGGCTTTCATTTCAATATGTTGGATCTTAGGTCTAGTAGCATCTTAGTGGCACTCTGAGCAAGTTGAGTAAAGGGATGATAGAATATGCCGTGTGAAAGAATGTATTATTTATGACTTTTCAACTCTTCCGTTGAAAATTTTCATCAACTTTTCAGAATCATTGTAAACTCAAATTTACAATGCTGATATTTTCTTTTGGGCTGCATCTCTCTCTGTAGTTCCTAAAGCTAGGATGAAATTAAACCAAGAGTGAGAAATTCACTATCTTTGTTGTAGATTTACCTCTTGGTGAAAAAAACAAAAACAAACAAACAAAAAAAAAAAAACAAGCAAAACCAAAATCCTTAAAGCATTAACTCCTGAGACCAAAGCTTTTTGGAAGACCAGCAGCAACACCTCCAATGCAAAGCTGTTTTCAAGCCTGTGCTGAGGAGTGGCATCAAGGATGCCAGATAATGAGGATGTTATATATCGAGTGCAGCCTTCCTAGAACAGACACTTATCTACAGGTTGTAGACAAATCAAGTAAAACTGTGCAACTAAAGCATATATGGAGGGCAGTCATTTTTAATACACACTGACCTGAAGTTGGCTGTGTCTTCTGTAAGAATGCTATGAATTGGGGCGGCACCTGTGGCTCAAGGAGTAGGGCGCCAGTCCCGTATGCCGGAGGTGGCGGGTTCAAACCCAGCCCCAGCCAGAAAACCACACACACGCACAAAAAAGAATGCTATGAATTACTTGGGGATCAGAATGTAATTCATTTCAATGGAGTAGGTCTCCAGTTTATAATTGTTCCTTCTCAGGTAATATCCCCAGCAACAGAGTGGCCAGATTTGCTATTTGTCTCCGTGTACCCTTGGTCCCAGTTGACCTTAAAGTCTCAAACTGGAATGTGCATCAAAATCTTCTTCTTAAAACACAGATTACTGGGTCCTCCCACAAGAGTATCTGATCTAGTAGGTCTCAGGTAAAGCTTGAGAAGTTTTATTTCAATAAGTTGCCTAGAGATGCTGATTCTGCTGGTCTGGGGGTACACATCAAAAACCTCAGATCTTGGAGTAGAGAACTGGGCTCTCACTATTCTTCCAAGGCACACACCTTCCTCCACCCTCAGCCCCACCCTACCTTTCATGTGTTTGCCATCTGTACTTTCTATTGCTCAGAAATACAATAATTTTAATGACTACGAGAGGGGAGTATGTCTATAACCTAGAAAAGAGGGGAATCAAAGGTGCCCCCTAATAGCTGAAGATATGTTAAAACAAGAGCAGGAGGTGGATCTTACCAAATTGCCAATTTTGCCTCCAACAAAGCAAGACCTTAGGAGCAATTTAAAGTGTTTGAAAATGGCAGATTTTGGTAAATATACTCATTTATTAAATACCAATAAAATGACAGTGACTAAACTTTTAGCATAGTGTGTGGCATAAACTCTTAAGGACAAAGAAAAGGTAAAGGGATCATAAGAATATTGAAAATGGGAAAGTGGAAAGACACTGTTCAAACTGGTTTTGGTAGACCTGAGAACTCTGAGCTGTAAGCTGGCAGAAGCTGGAGAACAAGGAGGTTTGGACCTCAGGGCCAAGATAGGTTTTGTGTTCTGGAACTTCTGAACAGAGTGAAGTTAAAAGAAGAGGTCTAATTGAGAATGTGAAAAGGAGCAAGTGAAATTTCTGGATCCTGCCCCCACTAGGACACCAGGTGACATCTCCTTCGCGCTAGTGGATAGCTGGAGGTTTACATTCAGTGAATGGAGGAGGTCTGGTTAGGTGAACCGCAGGCACAACTGAAAGGAGGGGCACTTTATAGAAAACTGGAATTCAATCCTATAATTCCTCTACTGGGCATATACCCAGAAGACCAAAAGTCACATCATAAAAGATATTTGTGCCAGAATGTTTATTGCAGCTCAATTCATAATTGTTAAGTCATGGAAAAAGCCCAAGTGCCCATCGATCCACAAATGGATTAATAAATTGTGGTACATGTACACCATGGAATATTATGCAGCCTTAAAGAAAGATGGAGACTTTACCTCTTTCATGTTTACATGGATGGAGCTGGAACATATTCTTCTTAGTAAAGTATCTCAAGAATGGAAGAAAAAGTATCCAATGTACTCAGCCCTACTATGAAACTAATTTATGGCTTTCACGTGAAAGCTACAACCCAGTTACAACCTAAGAATAGGGGGAAGGGGGAAAGGGAGGGGAGGGAGGGGGGAAGTTGGCAGAGGGAGGGTGATTGGTGGGATTACACCTGCGGTGCATCTTACAGGGGTATATGTGAAACTTGGTAAATGTAGAATGTAAATATCTTAACACAATAACTAAGAAAATGCCAGGAAGGCTATGTTAACCAGTGTGATGAAAATGTGTCAAACAGTCTATAAAACCAGTGTATGGTGCCCCATGATCGCATTAATGTACACAGCTATGATTTAATTAAAAAAATTATTAAAAAAAAAGAAAATTGGCGGGAAGGTTAAACGAAAGTCAACATGTGGAAACTTTACACCTTAGTCTTCTTCCCATACTGAGCTCCTAGATGTTGACTTTTAAGCATGTACCTTCCAGATAGTAGCATCATGCTGAGATTGAGAGGATAGTCAACAGCCTGCAGCTATTACAGAAGAAGATTGGGAGAAGATGGTGGGAGTGTGTGGTGCAGGACAGGCCTCCTTAAGGTGTCCAAATGGATATTAGGGACAATATTTGCTGAACAACTACTGTGCTCCAGATAGTAGACTGTGAACTCCAATGATTCAACAGCGAGTGAGATTCAGTATGCCCATTCCTTGGTGAACTAGATGGGGAAGTTGGAGGAAGGAACAGCATGTACAAGGGCAGATAGTAGACAAACAGCCTGCTGAGTTTGTGGAACCATAAACAGCTCAGTACAGTTGGCATGGAAAGTGTAGATGTGCAGGGAGTGTGGGAGGGAGGGAGGCCCAAGAGAAGCTGTTTTGCTTATGTCCCTCTCTTTCTTTGCACATGTTCTATCAAAATGCATATTGTTTTATATGCACCTATTTTGAATCTTTATCACTACAATCCATTCTGATTTTCTTTTTTATTTCCCAACAGGGCACTGTTTTTAAAATCTGTCTAAGTTGGTAGGAAGATAATCTAAGCCATTTCTTTGAACTCCTATCTGACATTTTACGGCATTTTAGCCCACTGACCTTTATCCTAGTCATTCTCTCAGGGATAGACACCAGAATTATTTTCCATCCCTCTCTGCTACCATTTGCTTGGAAACAGAAATATGGCAATAAACATCCCCAGAAATGTCCTCCGATAAACCTATGTGGAAATTGCTTGTGTCGTTTACCTTGGAGAAAGGTTTCTGAGTATATGGGTGTGGGAATAAGACTAAATATCGGCAGTTTTCTCCATAGTATGATTGTCTTCCACCATAGTTTACCCCTGGGAAGTTATGGCCATGATATTCTCACATCCTTTCTAACTTAATTTTTTTCACACAATTTTATGATTTGGGGGTAGTGAAAATTTTTATCATTTTTCCTGGGTCCACAATATCATTTTCATATTTCTGTTGGTAATGATTTGAACATCTCATTATAAGCTCTGTAAGTTGACTGTTCATATCCTGTTACCATATTTTTATTGGGGAAGTTATTTGCTTCTTGATTTGTAACATTTTGAAATACAGTTTAGATATTAAGTCCTTGTTGGCCTTAGACCTTACAGATACATTTTTTCAATCACTCATCTACTTGATAATTTTGTCCGTGAAACAAAAATCCTTAGTTACAATCTAATCAAATCTGTTGACCTTTTCATTGGTTTGTGCTTTTGAAATTTTAGTTTTTCCACTCATAGAAAAACTCAAAGAAAATGCAAAGGTATTTTTCTATAGTTTTCTTCTGTTGACTGTAGTTTTAGCCTTCATGGTTAGGTCTTAAAGTCTTTTGGAGTCACCTTTGGCATGCAATGTTGGAGGTCCAGGTTTATTTTTCTCCACATAGTGTTATCAATCAGACCCATCTTGGAGAATGAGGCCATTTCCAGTGCTTATAGCAAGAGGACTTTAATGTACGTAATTAGTTACATTAATGATGGTAGGCTTGGTAAGCTAAACTGGAGATGCTGAAGCAATCCAGTCAGTAGCAAGAGAAAGCCAGTATCACTGAATGATAAACAACAGGAAGAGACAATGTTACTGGAACCCAGGGACTAGGTCTGTTTGCTGGAAGCTGGAACAAATGAAGGCCTTTGGGAGAGAATTGGAATGAATAATGAGATGCAGCTGCTGATGGGAATGTCATCAAGTAAATGGAGGAGGAGAGAGAAATACCCTGGATTCTTTATTCCACTTTCTCTCCAGTCTCCTCCTCCAAGGCCCCCCATTGGCCTCAGTTGGAGGGAAGGCTGGCGGCATCAGAGACTGGGAATATAGCCAAGAGCCTGTGATATAAAGCAGAGAAGGTAAAAATAGATTGGAGAGGACCAAAGAGGTGTAGGACCAGCACAGAGAGCTGATGTCACCTGATAAAATTATCCTTTCTCATTGATTTGTGGTGCCACCGTTGTTCTATGTTAAGATCTTATATATACTTGGGTGTATCCCCAAACTCTCTATTCTGTTCCATTTGTTCATTTGTCTGTTCTTGTGTCAGTTTCATTAAGTACTATGGCTTTATAGTGCGTGCTATCTGGTAGGGGAATCCCCTTTCTGCACTCTTCTTTTAAGCGAAACATTCATAGACCTTTATTTCTCCTTATAATTTATAGACTGTTTCCATATTTATTTCATTTTCTATATCTACTGTATTTTTAAGGTTTTCTTCATAGAAATCTTAATTATGCAGCAGCAGAAGGAAAAGGAGAAACAATATTACACTGTCGCAGAAATTAAAAGGGTCACTTTCAGTCACATTCCTTGGCTAAAGCAAGTCCCATAGTCACACCCAATTTAAGGGGAAGGGGACCTGTAATCTTACCATGTTTCTGGGAGTGAAAATGGAAATATTCAGTTCACTATCCTTCTTATATGCAAAACACAGCATGTAACCTCCAGGGAGACAACACAACAGTTCATATAGTCTCTGGAATCAGTTGGAAAAATGAGATTTCTAAGGGGTGCTAAGTGTCTTCTCTGGTAATTTATATACCAGAAGAAAAAAAAAAAAGGTTTTCTATGCTCCCTTCCCCGTTCACCTAATATACAGAGACAATAAAACTAAAATAAATCCTCCTATTGGAAAAAAGAAAAGGATGGGACACATAATAATTATTGGTCTACTGCAGTTCGGAAGTTGAATAATACTGTCTGGCTGGAGCATGGCTGCTTACATTAGAGCGGAAAAATGTCTTTTAATCATGGGTCTGCTTGAAGGTATAGCCACAGAGTCTCAGAAAAACGGCCTTGAGACTTGGGACAGTCTGTGGGCCATATGCTTGCCGATGTTTCCAAGGACCACTGGGGTTATCTTGTCATTAAATATCCTAGAGTTTGACTTTCTTCAGAAACTTTCCCTTTCATTATTTCCTCTACCTAGGGATAATCCTCAGACACTATATATTATTATCATTTTTTTTATTAGACAAACAGAAAACTTTTTCTTTTGAAAAATACTCAAACTGATAAAAACATTATTAAAAAAACTTTCATGTGAAGGTCCTACATTAGTTTCACAATAAGGGTGAGTACATTGGGTATTTTTCTTCCATTCTTGAGACTCTTAGTGAAAATGTGTCAAACGGTCTATGAACCAAGTGTATGGTGCCCCATGATCACATTAATGTACACAGCTATGATTTAATAAAAAAAAACAAAAAAACAAAACCTCACCTATAACTCTGATACCCAGAAATGACTACCATTCATCTTTCAGGATATATTACAATCCCTGGAAATAAATAATTAAGAAGATGTAAGCATAATTTTGGTAAGTGAGATTTCCCTTTTCACTCAGTGCTCAATATTAATGTCTTTCATAGAAATTTCTACATTTTACTATAGTTATTTATTAGGGATTATTTAGAACATGAGTCAGTTGACCTATATTTTATTTCCTTCTTTATTTATTAGGATTTATTAGAACATGGGTCAGTTGATCTATATTTTATTTCCCTTCTACCTTTGATTTGTAAAGACATTGAAAATCATACCAAGGCATTTGAGCTTGCTTCTGTAAGTGATCAGGAACCACTGAAGGATTGGAAAGGGTTGAATAATGCAAAAAAACTTTTGCAGAGGAACGTTCCCCTGGAAGCAATGATGCATGAAAATAAGTGAGTGAAAGTAACATTTATCAGGTTTTGTGCTAAAGGTATTATTAATGGTATTTCACTTGATCCTTTGGTATTATAGCATAGGGAAAATCACCCACAAGTTAGACAAGAAATTTGAAACTCAGCTGTGTTAAGCAATGTGCTCAATGACACACAGCTAAGCAGTGTTGGAGTGGAGAATTCAACCCAGCACGTCCAACTAACTGGTTTCTTTCTAGGCACAGAAGCTGGTCCAAAAGATATCTCAGCAGTCTAGGTGGGGTCTGTTCCCACTTACTGAGATGTTTAAATGACTAGCAAGCTATGTTCTTAAAGCAGGAGGTTGATGGCTTCCCCCAGGGTTTTTCCCTATGACTCATATACAGCTGGGGAATCCTGAAGGAAGAGCTTAACTTTTACTTCTTTAATTTTACAGTCCTGACAGATACTGTGGCGATTGCGGATAGAGATCTGAGTCCTTGATAACAAAGAGATTGAAGGAGGGACACTGGGTAAGTCCCTTTCTCTCTGGACCTCAGTTTTCTTAACCACAAAGGATTAAGTGATCTCTAAATTTTTCTTTTATTTTAAAACTCAAGATCAATACCGAGTGTCACAGGTATTGCAGAGTTCCAAGCATAGGCTTAACAATGGTATTACTCATTGGTAGGAATTAAACCAACAGAATAACAATCCACACAGAACTGGTTGAAAATAGGCAGCAGGAACTGTACAGAAGATACATGTTCTTAGTTATTCAACTTCTGTCTGTGAGATTCACACAGGAGTGGCTATATGCTTGCTCATCCTACATCTTAGAGTTGATCACTAGTGCCTTATACATAGGGTCTCATGCAGGTTTTTTAAGGAAAGAATGAACAACGCAGACGTTCCATTTGTCCCCCATCTGTTCTCCCCCTTTCCCTCAATAATGCATCACCTAAAATGAACCAGATGCAATGGTCCAGCAGCACTCCTCATTTCCCAGACTTCTTTTCAGCTAAATGTGATCAGGTTATTAAATTCTGACCAACGGGATATAAGTGATTGGCTTTGACTTTTTATGTTCCCCAGGAAATATTCTTAAAGGAAGGAGCTGTGATTGTCTCCTTTCAATTTCTCCTTCTGGCTGGCTAAAATGAAGTAGATAAATGGATAAAATGTCTGAAGCTTGAATCACAAAATGAGAGAACAGCAAAGCAACTAGAGGCATCTTGAGAACAGCAGAGCAACTAGAGGGATAGTGTCTGGATATCTGACAGTAGTCAGGTCTCTATGCAGACCTTGAACTGTGTACATTTACATAACCTTAGGAGACAAATGTGCTTCTGTTGTGTTCAAAACACTATTATTTTTATTATTTATTATTTTTTATGTATGATTTGTTGCAGATGAATGAAATACATGGGGGCATTTTCAAAAAGAGTACAGGAACTTTTTAATTTTTCTTTCAAAGAACAGCTGATAAAAAATATTTTCAGAATGACTGCCATAACTTTTTAACCACATATGGTTATCCAATATGGAGTGGTAGCCATACAGTAACTACCTACTTGGCCATTAGTTAATTATTAGCAGGTCCAGTGATTTTGGTATAAATGTAGGGTTGGTTTGGGCAATCACTTGGATATTTTATAATAAGTTTCTAAACTAGTCCTTTAATTTTCACTGGAAGTTATTATTATATTTCTGTTCTTTACACAAGGTTGTTAATATAAAAGAATATATTTTTGTAAATGAAGTGAGGTAGGACTCTAACTTCAGAAAAAAAAAGATAGCCATTTTTTTCCAAACCACTTATTTTATAGACATATATTTTGCCACTGCTTAAAACATATATTTATCAAATATTAAATTCCCATATATACACATATATTTGAATAATGGCTAGGAATTTCAGAAATTTGATGAAAATATAAATTCACAGATCCAAGATACTCAACAAAACTTAAGTTGGAAAGTGACAAAGAAAACTACACACAAAGTATTAATTTTTGGAAAAAAATTGATAAAGAAAAATATTTTAAAATTAGTCAGAAAAAAGTTATGCGTAGAGGACAAAATATGTAAATGCAATTTATATATTAAAATAAATGCAATTTATTTCTCATTCAAAACCAGTTCAGAAGGATGGAAAAGTTATCTTTAAAGTGCTTAAAGAAAGAAACTGTAAACCTAAAATCCCATATGTAACAAAAATATTCTTCAAAGTTAAGGCAAAATACTTTTCCTGAAAGAAAAAAAAAAAACAAAAACTGAGAGAATTTGTGACTAGCAGTCTTGCATTACAAGAAATGTAAAAAAAAAAAAAAAAAAGTACTTCTTCAAATGGAAGAAAAATAAACAATGAAAATTTGGATATACATACACACAAAAATTTTAAAAGCTGCAGACATCATAAATATACAATAATTTTTTATGTGTTAAATTTATTGAATTTCTTAAAAAATAATTGCTTAAAGCAAAAATCATACCAATGTACTATGTATTTTGGATTTTAACCTATGAAAGAATAAATATTACAATAAAATAGCATAAAATATATTAGGGGGTGAATAGAAATATATTGTTGCAAGGTTTTTAATTTATATATGAAGTGATATAGAGTTAGTTGAAGGTAGACTATGATAAACTCAATATGCATATTATGAACCTCAGTGAACAAATTAAGTATAACCAATAGCAGAGTTAAAATACAAAAACATTTTTTTTTTTTTTTTGGTTTGGGCTGGTTTTGAACCCGCCACCTCCAGCATAGGGGGCTGGCACCCTACTCCTTTGAGCCATAGGCACTGCCCAGAAAAGCATATTTAACTGTTCCATGCAGATGTAGGAAAGGAGAAAAGGAAGAACAAAGAACATATGGGACAAAGTCAAAGCAAATGATAGGAAAATAAATTTAAGCCTAATTATATTGAATATAAATGGTCTAAACATTGCTACTAAAAGGTGGAGATTGTGAGACTGGATAAAAATGCAATACTGGAGGGAAGGCGTGGGGGAAAAATGGGTGTGGTACACCCGTTAGGGGTGGGACACAATTATAAGAGGGTCCTTATTTAACAAAAGTAATTAATGTAACCTGGTTCTGTGTACCCTGAATGAATCCCCAACAACAACAAAAAAAATGCAAGACCAATTATATGCTGCCTATAAGGAAAGCACTTGGTATAAAAATACATAGATAAAAGTATTAAAAAAGATACATATATACACATACTAATCATGAGAAAGATAAACTGAATATATTAACACCAAAGTAGAGTTCAAAACAAGCAGTATTACCAGGACCAAAGAGGGATGTTTTATAATAATATGAAGGTAATTCATCAAGAAGAAATAATCATTCTAATTTGTACCAAATTAACAGACTTTAAAACACATTAAAGCAAAATAAGCAGAAGTGAAGAAAAAAATAGACAAAGCCATGGTTATATTTGGATATTTCAACATTTCTTTGCAAGTAATTGACAAAAAATACATATAAAATCACTGAAAATATAAGAATTTGTTTGAAACAATTCTCAATACATTTAAAAGGACTAAAATCCCATGCAGAGTATATGATTTGTCAATAGCAGATTTAAATAGAAATCAATAATAAAAGGTTAATTCCCAACTACTGAAAACTAAGCAAAACCTTTCTAAATAATCCATGAGTGCAAAAAGATAATATACAGGAAATTAGAAAATATTGTGAACCTGAAATTAGAGGTAAGTTTTATCTATAAATATTAGTTAACATTAGAAAAGAAAAAGGATTAAAAATTACTGATTTAAGCTTCTCTTCTCTCTCTAAGGTCTGTATTAGCTGCTTTCCACAAATGTTGATATTTTGTGATTCACTATGGTTTCTAATTTCTGTTGAATAATCAAAATGATATTGCATGTTATAGGAAGTGCCTTCTGTCATTTCCCACAGTAGGTTGGTAAAGATGACCTAAAAGGCTCAGGTTTGATGGTCTGCATTGTATTTGCATTTAGTCACCAGTGTGTCCCCTATAAAAGCCAGATGGCTTCTGGAGAATTACACAGTCCACTACAAGCTCCACATAGTTGGAAGCTGAATTGCACTGTTACTTAAGATATGATGTGTTTAATAGAATAAACTAACAGAGTCTCTGAGACATGACATGTGGCCACTGGTATGAAAAATGAGTTTGTTCCCATCCTGATTAGAAAAGGGAATGAAATACAGTTTGTATTCACTTGGAACACAGCAGTACCTACCTTCAGTCTTGTTCCAGGACCATGTACAGGCTCTTGACCTGTCATAATATAGTCTGAGGAAATCTGAATTGTCTGGATATTAGGAAAAATATCATACATATATTTGTTGGTAATTGGGCCAAATGAGAAAGAACCATCAAGTACATTAGAGGTACTTGACATGTTGAGGAGACATGCATCCTTGTGGGGTAGGAGGTAAACCTGTTGAAGATTCGTTGGCCTACTGCATTAAAGAATACACAGAGAATCTAATTTTCTTGGGTGTGTGAAGATATTCCCTCCAAAGTATAGTTTGAATGGCTGCATCCCGTCCTTCCCACCACAGAGAAGGCTGCATACTGGCCTCTTTGGGTTTGGAGGCAGCGTATTCCATACTGGGACTGGTGCTTTGTACTGGCACTGACACAAGGCTTCCAGATTTGCGTAGAGCCTACAGCTGGACAGTGCTCTACAACAATCCTAGATTTTGGTCCACGTAGCCCTGATGCCCTGCAGACCTAATAGAAGTGGAGATATGTTGTAGAAAAGAGGTGCTGAGTGGGGTTATGAGACAGGGTTCACAGGAGTATCGTGGTGCAGTAGAGAATTACACTCCCAGAAACACAGTTCCCGGCTGCTTTCTTACCTGCCAGCCCAGGTGGAGATGAAGCACTCTTGTATGGACCAAGTGGCCTGAAGACCAGCACTGCCATCATGAACTAAGGTCCTGATTTCTGTCACACCCGCCAAGTCTTCAGGTGATTTCTGGACCCAGCAGCAATCCCTTGGGAGGTGGAAGTGGTACACCTGGAACGAGGCCCACCAAGGTCTGAGCTTGCACATCCCTGTCACACAGGCAGCTCAGACCCCCATAAGGTCCACCTTGATTCCATGAACATCTCTCCCTCGGTTTACACCTACGGATGCATAAGGGTGGGCAGATCACTGTGGGGAAACCTCTTATGCTGAACTCACGGAAGAAGAAGAATCTTCAGCTTTCTTTACTGTTGGGTTGGCTTGTATACAAAGGCAAGCTGAAGGAGACAACAGGTGCATCACAGCCTCCATCAGGAAGAGTTTGGGTTCCGAGGCAGCGTCTTCTGTACTGGGAATACTGCTTTGTACTGGCTGACACGAAAGGCTTCCAGATTTGTGTAGAGCAATACTTAGTTTCTGCATCCCCCGTACTGGATTTCCTTCTTCTTAAGAGGGAAGTGCTTTATTTTGGCAGGCAGGGCACATATTCCAGCTGTGAGGTTGCTTTTTCTGACTTCAGGGCCTTATTTGTTGTCAACATCTGGGACTTCTGGACTGTTTGGTGCACAGCACAGCATCCCATATAATATTGCATTAGACCAAGGGACCCACTTGACAGCAGAGAAGGCATAGGAAATTCACTTGTCATCCTGCCATGTGGCATTCTACTCCATTCAGAAACTACCCACCTAGTAGATTAATAAAATGGCCAATGGAAGGTACAGTTTAGGCATGGTGTGAGGATGCTATGTTGTTTTTTAGGATGCAGTGTACACTCTAAATCAATAACTTTTACGTGTCACTGTGTCCTCAATGGGTAGAATACACAGATTGTTAATCAAGCAAATAGCATTAGGAGAATTTGGAGAATTTGTGCATCCTATTCTGGTGAATCTGAATTGTGAGTGTTTAGAAGTCTTAGGGTCAAAGTGGTGTAACTTTCAAGAGAACACAGAGAGACCCACTGAGTCATTAGTTATAGCTGCTTCCAGGGCACATTGGGCTCCTTGGACAGGCATTCTCGGGGTTAGAAACTGGAAACCTAGGTTTCCTAGGTTTATTTGTTTTTGTTTCTTTTCTATACAGAATCTCAGTCAGTTGCCCTGGGGTTGAGTGCCAAGGCATCATAGCTCACAGCAAATTCAAACAAAATCTTGGGTTCAAGTGATTCTCTTGCCTTAGCCTCCCATACAGCTGAGACTACAGGGGCCCACCACAATGCCCTGTTATTCTTTTAGAGACAGGGTCTCACTTTTGCTCAGGCTGGTCTCAAACTCCTGAACTCAGACAATCCACCCGCCTCAGCCTCCCAGAGTGCTAGGATTACAGTTATGAGTAACTGTGCTCGGCCCACCTAGGTTTATTCTTAAGTTGCATTTGTATGTAGGTTAAAACAGGTACACCTACCTATTACCTGTAATAGCCCCTGTTCATAAGTGTGAGTTGTATGTAAGTCAGATGTTTGTAATTTGTGAGCTGCCTGTATTAAGGGACCATCAGGCAAAAAGAGGAGGCACCATCTTGAGAGGGGATGGGTGATTAATGCTTATCCTGAGGATGTGGCTTGGCTGCGGTCACTCCGTGGGTGTGAGGAGTTCCTGGCGTCCAGCTGGTCCACCCTGGCACTCCCTCAGTGTGCCTCTGCCTCATCTTGACAGTAGGAGGACACGTGCAGCCACCCAGTCACCATCTGTGAAGGGCCTGGAGACCGTGGTCTCAGCCCCTTTAGGAGTGATGATCTGGGCCGAGCCAATGGGTTAGCCACTGAACCTAGCAGCTGTTCTAATAGAGGGTGAGAGAAATCCAGAAAGCAAAGTACAGCAGGGCGTGAGCATCAGGGAGACCATCCAGACAAACTGTGTTATGGTGGGGGTATGGCTTCCTGACAAACTTTCTAGGATCCTAAATTTGTATGAAGAATATAAATTTATATTTATATCCAGAATTTATATGAAGAAGTTGATCCAAGCAGCACAAGCAGCAAACTCCAATGGACGCTGTGATATGCTTTCCAGATCTCCTGTCAGGCCTAAACTCCTCATTTTCTCAGAAGCCAGGGATCCTGCTGGACAATTGAATTCAGCAGTTTTCCATTATCAGCAATTACTCTCTGTTGGAAATAACTGCCTGACCCAAGGTCACACTGCCCTCCCAGGGGCAGACTGCACTCAGGGACTGGTCAAGGCCAGTCCAAAGACATCTTGCTGAATCACTGGGCAACTCTGAGGGCTATTCCAGATTTGGAGCTTCCTGTGGGGTTGGTTGAGGCCCATGTTGGGAGAGCATCATAGCCCAACTTCTCCTGCCCAGTCCTGGACTTTTCCCTTTCCTAGGTGCTCGTCTTATCATCACTCCCAGGTACACGTCTTCATGATAACCTTCACCTCAGAGTCTTGTTTGTGGAGAACCTAATCCAGAACCATGACTTTGCCAGCTCAGTCCCTGAATGAGTTAACGTGATGTGAGCCTATTTAGGCTGCTTAGACTAGAGAAAACAGGGAAATGAGAAAAAATGAGTCAGAAGCAACAATCAAAGAGACCATGGCTGAAGATTTTTAAAAAACCGATAAAGGAAATGAATCCAGAGACTCAAGAACTATTATGAATGTCAGCAAAATAAATATCATATTAAAACTGCTGGAAAGTAAAAGAAGAAATCTTAGACAGACTTGGAAAAAATATAAAAGTTCCTTACATGTATCCCATTTTATGAGATCATTTCGTGTGAATCTTTTACACGAAATACTTTAATTAGCAAATATCGTATGGACAAGATGCATGTTGGCTTTTGTTCCTTGCTAAATGTTTAGAAAGAACTATCATAAATAATCCTCTTGATTATTTTAGGTTTTTGGCTGACTGCTTTTCCAGTTGGAGTAGGTCCCATTTTTTTTTCTTTGCAGTTTTTGGCCGGGGCTGGGTTTGAACCCACCACCTCCAGCATATGGGGCCGGCGCCCTACTCCTTTGAGCCACAGGTGCCGCCATGTCCCATTTTTTAATCCTATACCATGGCTAACAAAGAAGTGGGACTTGGGGTAGAGAAAATGCTAATTCTGACAGTGTCCTGAAGTTACTTATATTTCACATATTGGCGTAACTTCAACCCACTGTTTTTTGCCAGCATATTTTTAAGCTACTTGTTCACTTTGTGAGGGTTGATTTAGTTAAAACTAGATGTTCACGTCTATAAATCACCTTAATTGAAGGTAATACTGCTGTTGTAGTCTATTGAAAGTGAATGGAGCTATGGGGTATTACCATTCTCTCTGCTCTGTGGGGGTCCCACCTTGCTCCAGACCCCTTGCTCATTGCTGACACCTCTTGCTATTCAAAAGGTTTTGTCTGCATCAGCAACAGTGTGGCATGTTCTGGGTCCTTATTAGAATCCCCAAACTATTGCATAATAAATCATTTGCACTTTAACAAGAACCCTGGGTGATTCATATTATTATGAAAGTTCAAATGTTATTCTTCTAGGGCGGTGCCTATGGCTCAAAGGAGTAGGGTGCCGGCCCTATATACCGGAGGTGGCAGGTTCAAACCCAGCTCCAGCCAAAATCTGCAGGAAAAAAAAAAAAAAGTTATTCTTCTAAGTAACAGGTGACTGGCATAAGGACTCAGTGAGGCTGCCAACAAATTAAATATTTAGAAAATGTGATTTCATATATTATTAGATAAAATTAAATGTAAATAGGAATTTTAGCTAGGCATATGGTTACCCAGCAGAAAGCCACATATCTCGCCCTTCTTGCCGGTCACGTGCCACTCAAGTCAGCACTGGCTAGTGGAACTAAGCAGAAGGCATGTGCACTGCCTCCAAGTTGCACTCTTTACACAAAGAGGCATGCCTTCTCCATTTTTGCTCCTGTTGGCCAGAATGAAGACCTGATAGCAGTTCTGGGACAGACCTTTTTGGCCAGATTATGGAAATTTTGTGTTAGGATGACAGAACAGTGGGCCTCTGTGGTGTGTGACACAGGCAGAATGAGGTGGCATTTTTTTTTTTTTTAACTATCTGTGGAAACTTCCCCATAATTCATTTTTCCCCCTTCAGTAGTAAGACTTATGCCAAATTGGAAAGATACGAATGCATATCCTAAAAAAAGAAAAAGGAGGATTTTATATCCTTCTCATTATTCAGACTCCTCTGGAATAGCAGAATTGCAGATGGATTCAATGGAATTTTTTCTGATCATTGTTACAGCATCTGTTCTATGAGACAGCCAGACTTAATATATATTTTTTGAGACGGCGTCTCACTCTGTTGCCTTGGGATAGAGTGC
Organism: Nycticebus coucang; assembly: GCF_027406575.1. Taxonomy (NCBI): domain Eukaryota; kingdom Metazoa; phylum Chordata; class Mammalia; order Primates; family Lorisidae; genus Nycticebus; species Nycticebus coucang. The sequence continues at coordinate 22,949,195 of NC_069781.1, read as the reverse complement.
CCTGGTTCACAGTAACCTCAGACTCCTGGGCTCAAGGGATCCTCCTGCCTCAGCCTCCTGAGTAGCTGGGGCTACAGGTGCCGACCACTATGCCCTGCTAGATTTTTTTATTTTTAGAAGAGATGAGATCTTACTCTTGTTTAGACTGGTCTCAGAGTCCCGAGTTCAAGTGATCTGCCCATTTTGGCCCCTCGGAGTGCTAGGATTACAGACATGAGCTACCACACCCCTCCCAGACTTAAAATATTTTGACAACAAAGATAATAATTCTGATACTGAGATATCAAATGACTTGACTAAATTTACAGATGGAATCAAAGCCAGAAACAGAAATCAGAACTACCTGGTTCCTGGTCCAGTACTTGGAATTCGGACCACACTGCCTTTTCTGTAAAAAAATCTGCTATATTGAAATTTGTGATGAAGAGTGTGATTCATGTGAATCAGTCAGCCAACAAAGTCCAGGGGAGAGTCCTACCTGAGTTCATGTTCCTGAAGATGTTCTGATTGCTGTGGAAGAGCATGTGATTTCCGAGGATTATGATACAGAGCTAGAGAATAATTCCTCTGAGAGTCTCCGAGGCCCACCTTGACAAGAGCCAGGCTTGGAAGGTAACTGCCTGGCAGAAATGACCTTCCCTGAGAGCTAATCTCAGTGGCCTCTATAAACGTGAACGTTGTTGGTTCAGCAGCAAATATTTTTCTGATTTACAGCAGTGTATGATACTGAAGCCTAAGTGTGGTAAATAAGCATGCGTGCAAATTATTAGAGTTAAGTATAGCAATGGAGAACCCGGACAGTATAGCGTCTTAAGCCAAATTTTGATAAATGTAAAAATTTCTTTGCATAGGGTTAGACAAGTTTGCTAACTCATCCTAGAAAATGTGCTGCATACCTCATTGCTGAATATCATCACAATCATCTTCGAAGTACTCCCTTTGGAAAGCTATGCACGAACACCAGCGCTTGCTCTAACCCCTCAAGGCACTTTTTCTGGAATGAGTTCACAAACTTAATTGTTAGACCTTACCTTGTGGTTTTTGCCGGTGCTTTGGAGAAGAGGATGAAAAATGTCATGCGGAGATTTTTCCCTAAAAGTTTTAGTTTGAAAATGATTGGTCTTTTTTCTTCTATTTGGAAAAAGTTTGGAATTATCTTTCACCAGTAAATCCAGACTTGAATAGCTTTGGGTGGATGAAACTCACTCAAATCATTTCCCATCATGAAATGCCTCTTTGGAAAATTTAGACCTTGTTATTATCCCTCTGGTGGAAAGTAGAGAAATGGCAAGATAGTTTGTAAGGAAGTGCCAGAGGATACTTCTGGTTGTAAGTTCTCAGTTGTCCCCCCAAGGCCTTAGGTAGGGAGAGGGTCATATTTTGGTGAAGTCACATCAAGTCAAAGTCAATTTCTTTGCGTTTAATAGAAGGACATCATACTTAGGCCAAGAATGATCTTCCCTGGTCACTGAGAGGACTTGAATAAATTATCCAAGATCACACAGATTGTATCTCTGACAGACGTAACTTGAACCCGAGTCTTTGAGATAAAGTCCAGGGCTCTGTCTCAGAGCCATTTAATAGCTGGAAGAAATCAGAAGGAGTCTGGTTTGAAGCCTCTTGATCTGAGTGGTCAGTGGAGGGAGACTGTTGAAAGCAGGAAGATGAGAGGACAGGAGGCTTCTGAGTGTAGTCGGAGCCTCGCAGCAGAGCCCGAGATAGCCCCGGTGAGACTTCAGAGCAGAGCCCGAGGTGGCCCCAGTAAGACTTAGAAAACTAGGGGGTAGAATCCCCAACTAAGAGCCAGATAGTTCTCTGGTTCTTACCTGGGACATACCTTACAAAGCCTCATGTCTATTAGGCAAGCAGTTCGTCTTCTGGGGCTTAATCCAAAGAGGATCTTAGTAGGTGTGAGCACATGTATTTACCAGAACACCCACAGCAGAATTGCTGGTGAGTTAGAGGCAGTGAAAAGAACTTAAATGTCTAACCATAGGAGATTTTAAAAATAAAGTATGGCACGATCATACAATATAATGTTATAGAATCAATAAAAATGATGATGGGCAATTTGTTATTAAAAATCTTTGGTTTATGGACCCTTGAGTGGCTCTAAGAACCACGGATCTTGTCCCCAGAAAAAATTTTGCATATACACACAAATGTCAGCCTGTAATTTCAGGAAGCCTCTCAATTTTTCTGAAGCCAGTCCATGGGGCACTACATTAAGAATCTCTAAAAGATTTATTTTAATGACCTGGAAAGGTGTTTGTACAGAGCATTCTTTTTGGCATGAAATACAATTTATAAAATGGCATATATAGGATGATGGAATTTTATTGAAAATATTTAAATATTTTTCTACCTATGCAGAAAAAGAATCTGGGCAAAGTGTTATTTCTAAGGGCAAGATTTCAGATGACATTTATTTTATTCTTCAGCTCTATTTGTATGTTAAAAATTCTATGGTAATCATGGATTTATTTGTGCAATAGTCATTAAACGGTCATTAAAAAAATTGAGTAACAGTTGATGGAAGTTGTGCGAGTAGAGTGTCCAGGTCCAGGACTGAGCTCAATGCTACAAGGAGTCCGAAGGCGGCCATATGTGGGGCACGTGTACCTAAAGTCCCCTTTTCTGTTGAGGTAGGCCTAGGGACATAGGCCATCCTGTTCTGAGCTACACTGATGCAGCTCTGGTAGAAGAGTTCAGCACTGAGCAATTAATTACTTGAGCACGATCACTTACTTCTTCCAGCTATGGTTTGGGGCACCATGTAGAGATGTGGAACACGGCAATGAGCCTCAGTTGCCAGCAAGACTTGGAAATGGGAATAGGTCCAGAGAAGGGGACAAGAATGGAAAGAGAGCTGGGGTCCATGCTGTCTACAGACCAGTGGAAAGTGCTAGGAGTTTGGCTAGAGGAAGAGATGACTAAAGATGGGCCAGACATTATTGTCATGTATTTGAGTCCTGACATGGAGAAGACAGGATAGTGTTGTTGTGCAATACTTCAGACCAACATTATGTACTATATCCTACGTCTTGTGCCAAGAGCTGGAGAAATGGATGGTATAGTTTCTCCTGTAGCAGAGAGTTTAATAAAGCATTCCAATATGGTCTTACATGTGCTCTAAGAATTATAGGAGCAGCTCCAGAAAAACAAAGGAGCACCTGAACTACTCTGCCTGGGGAAGTTGTGGTAGATTTTAAGGCTTAACAGAACTTTTCCAGGTTTAGGAAGGTGACAAAGAGAACTCTAGACAGAAAGAGCAAGAGATACAAAAGTCAGAGGCACGAAAAGTGGGTTACATAGGAAAGGAGGGAGAAGAAGACTGGAGATTCAGGTGGGCCTCAAAGTGTGAAAAATCTTGAATTCTATGCTAAAACATTTGGACTGATGAAATGGAAACTATAAAAGGTACCAATGGTTACCCCACTCCGTGGTAGAACTAAGTCTAGTGATGGCAGGCACAGCCCGTGGAAACTGCCTGAGGAGAGAAGGGCTGTCCATCATGCAGAGAGACAGCTACGTGGCAGGATGTTTGCCAGAACTTTGATCTCTTCCGTCCTCAAGGAATGGTTCCAGCCTCAGCTTTTTGGGAAGGTATGTTTGTGTATTTCCCTCTATGAAAAGTATATCCTGGAGATGCCATATACTTTTGCTTTCTAATTACTGAGCTATTTATATCTTAACAGCTAAGACCACAATTCATCTATGACGTGTCTAAATCTATTTGGGGTATCGTGATAGAATACTATAAACTGAGTGACTCACAACCAACAAACATTTTTCTCTCCCCATTCTGACAGTTCTGGAGCCTGAGAAGTCCAAGATCAAGGCAGCGTAGATTTGTGGTCTGGTGAGGGCCTGCTTCTTGATTCATAGATAGCCATCTTCTTGCTGTGTCCTCATGAGGTACAAGTGGCAAGAGAGTTCTCTGGGGACTCTTTTATAAGGACACTAATCCCACTCATGAGGTCTCTATCCTCATGACCTACTCACTCCCCAAGTGTCCCACTTCCAAATACCATCACTTCAGAGATTGGGTTTCAGCATGTGAAGATGAGGGTGGGGGCACAGGCACTCAGTCTATAGCAGAAGGGACCCTTCTTATTTGAAAAGATCACATATGAAACTACTCTGGTAGCAGATAAGTCCTCAAAGGCACTGGCTGTTAGGTGCTCAAACAAAGGATGAACTATGGGCAGATAAGTCCAGCCAGAGACTATAAGGGGAGGGTGGTGTTTAGAGAGGTGTTTCTATGTTTGTATCAATAAAGAATAGGAGTGATCAAGGGCATATAAGGGGGTGAGAAGATGAGGGATGTTCTATGGCCGAGGACTCCACAGGGTAAATGGAGCTGAGCATTTTCAGCCACTTGCTTGGCTGTGCAGGTGCAACTACCCCAGCTGGCTGGCTGAGGGGGCCAGCTGTGCCTGCAATGAAGCCAGTGTTCTGCTCTCCAAGTCATATTTCTTGCATCTGCACCTGGAGGAGGTGCCTCTATGGCCTCGTAGTGACATTGAGAAAAGCTTCTTATGGGCTGCCTCATGGTGAGGTGACTGTTAGGGTTCACTGGCTTACATCCTTCCATCCCCATTTGCATGTTGAAACACTAACTCCCAATATGATGATATTTTGTGATGAGGCCTTTAGGAGATAATTAAGGTTAGATGAGGTCATAAGGGGATCAGTATGTTGAACAGTTTGATGAGAATATTTCAGATTGTGTATGAAACCAGCACATTGTACCCCTTGATTGCACTAATGTACACAGCTATGATTTAACAATAAAAAAAAGAAAAGAAAATAAGAAACACAGGATGTTTTTCTTTCTGCAATGTGAGAGTACAAGAAAGTGGTCATCTGCAAGCCAGGAAGGGTTGCCCTCACCAAGCACCAGTTCTGCTAGAGAGCCTTGACTTTGGATTTCCCAGCCTCCATTGTGAGAAAATAAATGTTTGTTGTTTATGCCATCCGGTGTATGGTTATTTATCATGGTGGCTGGAATTATGTAGGTGGCCTAAGAATGGTTTCCCAAAGGGGGTGCCGAATGTCTGTTCAGTTTGAAGTTGCTGTGATGGAATAATCCTGTTCCTACCACCTACATAAATATTCAGTAAGTGAACTGTGCTCATTAGCTCTTTGTGTGAGATGTGTGGATGGGGATGCATAAACTGAGGAGCTCACATTTAGAGACTTCAGAACGCAAGTCACCCCTTGAATATGTGCAGGGGTTGGTCTTCCATATAGCGTGGAGTTGATGGTCTGAACCAAACTTATCTGAGTTTAAAGGGCAGGGAGGAAGCAAGTGACATCACGATTACATTTCATTGTTTTGGTGCCTCCAGCAAGACGTTGTGGGTAAGTTTATTTTCTGACTGTGTCTCACTTAAGTAAGCTAATGTTGCATCATGGGTAGTTTATATAAATTATTGTTTGAAGGAAGCAGTTCAAAAAACCAATTATGTGAACAAACTGAGATTCTTATCTCTGGCATCCAAAGAAGAATAGTTTATTTATGCATCGTATCTTCTGGAATGTATTTTTATAGGCACTATGAAATGAATAAGCTAGCTGAGTGTAATGCATGATACAGAAAGATAAATAGATAGAAGCCCTGGGCTCAAGACCTAGCTTGTATACTAAGTTGCTGTGTGAATTTATCCCTCTCTGTTATATAATCATCCTGTGATATTCAAGTGTTAAACAAAGAGGACCTCCAGGCTCTGTATTAACTGAGATGAAATTAGTTGTATGAAACAGTGACAAATTGGATAGATAGGACCTTCCTCCTCATGTTGAGGCATCCGTATAGGTTAGAGGTGTCTCTATTCCAAGAATTCCTCAAGGGCCCAGGATCCTTTTTATGTTTTCCCAAAAAGCAGGGAAACATAAAAAGCCAAGAAAAAACATGCCATCTCTAATGGTTAAATATACAACCTGGAAGCACTTAAACTCGTAACTCATTGGCCAGAACTTTGTCCTGTAACCTCACCTAAACTGCAAGGAAATATTACAATATAATCTGTACTCTTTACAGTTAAGTTGCTGGCCAAAAACTGGAGTTCCATTACTTTGAGAGGAGAATGGTTACTGCAGAAAAATTAGAAGTCTCTGCCACAGCTTTATTCCAGATCTAACAATCTAAGATTCTGGGAGCTGTCACCAGCTTGCATGGTCAGGTATCAAATCAGCTTCAATCTATATGGCCCCCTTTGCTGGGTGATGGCCAGAATGCTTTGATCACAGAACTGGCAAGTAGTTTAGACCACCACTGTCTAATAGAAACATAAGCTGTATTGAAATTTGAAAATTTCTAGAAGCCACAATAAAGAAAGCAAAAAAAAAAGCAGCGAAAATTAATATTAATAATTTATGTTATCTAATTATTTAATCAGAATAAAAATCATTAATGAGCTATTTTACATTCCCTTTGCATCCCAAGTCCTTGAAATTTACTTTGTAGTTTACACTTACAGCACATCTCAATTTGAACTGCGTCTCTAGTGCACAGTAAGTACACATAGCAGTGACCACCCTATACAATAGTATAGACTGTGTCTGCTAGAATAGTAGACCTTGTATGATCCATAAATTATCTTATAAATTAAAGGAAATCTGCTGATTTATTCATATTTAACTCAGTAGTATAATCTATATCAAATATGAGACAGAATATTATCTTTCCTCTGAGGTTTTCCTATGATTACGTGACTATAGACCTTTCTGGATCATTAGAAGTCTAATTCAATGTCCATACCAACTAGGCAGGTTGGATAGAACCAGTTGGGAGTGTAGTTCACCATTTACAAGCACTGTCATCACAAGTAAACCGCTTGACTTCTCTGAGCCCAATTTTCCTTATCTGTAGAAATGTCACATATTGAGGTATTTTTTTCTTTTTTTTTTTGTTGGTGTGGTTTTTATTTTTTTGGCCGGGGCTAGGTTTGAACCCACCACCTCCGGCATATGGGACCGGCACCCTACTCCTTGAGCCACAGGCACCGCCCTATTGAGGTATTTTTGATCTACTTTTTTTTTTTTTTGGAAGCTGGACTCAGCAAAATAATTACTGAATACAAAACGAATTTGGATTATCACTTCAACTTTCCCTAGACTCTGTGAGACTAATAATCTCATCTTTTCTTTGGATCCTTCTTTTCCCATTTTGAAAGATGGGGTGGTATATTAGATGCTCACCAATTCCTCTTATTTGCTTTCAAATGGAATCACTTGACGTTAATGTAGAACTCAACTTCCAAGGACTCCCAATACTTTCATACAAGGGGAAATCGAAAGTGGGAAGGTGGAGACATCCACAGTAGCACAATGTTTGCGCATAGATACATTCTCTGGAAGAAGGGGAGTGAAGAATCAGATAGAAACATCTCTTATGGTGGTGAATGGCCCTTTAGCATAAAGATTGAAAGAAGTCTCAGGAGCTCTCTATCCTTACTGTCAGAAGTGTACACTGAGGAATCTTTCTGGAAGCTGATTTGGCAGTAAGTATCAAGAGACATAAAGCCTGTACATCTTTCATGTAGCAATTTTATGTCTAAGAACTTAAGGAAACAATCTGATGTTAAAAAGATTGATTTAGAGTGTTCCTTGCTCTATTGCTTACACCATCAGAAAATCAGAACTAACTCTGGCTGCAAAAAATAAGGAACTAGTCAAAAAGTGATGATGCGGGCATATATAAAGTTATTTCTAAACCATTAAAATCTAGGTTTCCAAAGCATATTTAATGATGTGGGCAAATGCTTCACTACAATGCTGACCATAGATGATCACTAGTAATAAGCTGGCTCCTTCCCAGCTGGTCCCCTTGTGATTCCTGACTGTGCTTACTTGTCCTCTGGTCCCCTTTTCTTCTCCCCCTCTGCAAATGTCCTCACAGTGAATGTTGATTTTCTTACCGGTCTGGGTCTCTCACCTACATGCTCTAGATATTTAGGGCTGGATAATCCTTTGTTACAGAGGTGGGGCCTGTCCTGTGCTTTGTGAGAGGTTGAGGGGCATCCTGGCTAACTCCTACTCACTAGACACCAACAACATCTTCTCACAGGTGAGATAACCAAAAATGTCTCCAGACGTCATTGCCAAATGCTTTCTTCAGGCTGAATTACAACCCCATGTCCCAGTCTGGTGGTGATTATCCAAGTTTGGTGATTATTATTTTTACCACAGAGATGTGGAAAAGGAGGGTTCTTCCTCTCTCTGTTTCTCTCTCTGTTTCACACACACACATCCCCACACACACCACCACCACCACCACCCCCGCAGTTAAGCATATCTTCATACTCTCATATGAACCCAATTATTTTCTAAGAGATCTCAGTTTATGTGCACAGTAGGTGTTTCCCTCCATGAAACACTCTTCCCCTGGATCCACAGGTAAGGACAGGACTCAGCACTAGAGCAGTCTTTCCTCCTGGATCATTCTCCTGTTTCTAGTATGAATGTAGATAACTCCTCCTAATATTCAGCACCAGGACTAGGAACAGAGCACCGAGTGATTTTACCAAAACTCCTATCCAGGAAGATAAAGCTGTAAACCACTCAATAACTTCATTGTTAACCTCAAACATTTCATGAAAACCCCAGGCAATTGATACTCATCTTGGTAAACATCATCCTTCTTAAGACAATAGGTTGCTCTGCTGGAAAATCCCTCTTGCTTAGCAAGCAACTATTTACTTAGAAGGTTCCCCATGACTCTAGTGTATAATTGTCCATCAGTCCTAAGCCATCAGATGAAAAAAGCCTGTCTGAAACACTTGATTCCAACCCCCAAGCCCAATAATTATCACTCTTGACCTTCTCTTTCCCAAGGGGATGTTTTTCCTTATGTGGTCAGTGAAAAGTGGGCTTTGTCTGATAAGCAGTAGTGTCTGGGGAATTGTCAGTCCCTTCCCCAGAACCTTTGTTCCTTCCTTCCTTCCTTCCTTCCTTCCTTCCTTCCTTCCTTCCTTCCTTCCTTCCTTCCTTCCTTCCTTCCTTCCTTCCTTCCTTCCTTTCTTGACAGTCTTACTTTGTCACCCTTGGTAGAGTATCACGGAATCATAGCTCACAGCAACCTCAAACTCTTGAGCTCACACGATTTTCTCACCTGCTTCAGCCTCCAGAGTAGCTGGGACTACAGGCACCCGGTCTTGCTCTGGTTCAGGCTGGTCTCAAAATCCTGTGCTCAAGCAATCCACCCCCCTCAGCCTCCTAGAGTGCTGGCCTTTCTGCTTTTAAAGAAGTGGGCACAAACAGAAAACCTCTGAGTCATTGATGCCCACAAAACAACCAGGAAGAAATGTTGAAATGGTAGCTTGTCTGAATCTTAGGCCACATAAAATTTCTAAGCTCTATGTGCAGAAAGGGGGCTCCACGAGGATTTATAATCCTCTTGCCTGAGGAGTGTGAGCATGGTGGAATAGGGCTGGGGCCACATGCTTCATGAACATAGAAAAAATAAGTACAGAAACTCATGCACATACACACACACATGCCTATATACACATACGTGTTTATGCATACACACACATATGTATGCATATTCACACATGTACATGAATGGAATTGTGAGTGATTTCATTTTTATACATTTTTGTGTTTAAACATTTTTTCTTAATAAAAATGTCTGTCTATTTATCAGAATAATTACTATTATAATTTTAAGTGAAATAATATGTTAATATAATTTATTAGAGTATATCAAGAGATCCAGAATAGTGGCTTTGAGGAAGTGCCAAGAAAATGGACAGCTTGGTTCTCCAGATCTTCTTTTTGCTGCACAGCTCAGGAGAGCACTAGCAAAAACCACTAGAGTTGAGACTGCACCATTTGTACTAAGCATTGTGAATGGAAAGGATTGTAATAACCTATTTTTAAACCAATTTTTTCTTTAATAATATCATGGTTACCAGGAAATACACTCAACTATAAGATGGGATAACAGGAAATCAGGTCCAAGCACTAAGTTGAGCTGTCTAAGCTCAATGTGCCCTTGATCCTATAAGGTGACTACAGTGACTGTCTGGGTTTGGATTCCACTCTACCATGTATTTATTTTATGTCCAAAAAACTTCACCTTTTGACTGTAGTTTTTCCTCCCACAAAGGTGAGATACTTGTATTTGCCCAGTGAACCTCACAAGTTTGTTGTAAATATTAAAAATTATAATATAAACACATATATATGTTCTTAGGAAATAGTTCAAGTGCATGCTATTATGGGAATACCTCTCAATTTTTCAAATGCCTCTCTGGTGGTAACATAGATTAAGATAAGCAGCCCTCACGCAATTTATACGCTGGGCTGGTCAGCTCTATGATAGTGCTAGAGGCAGAGGTGTTGGCAATTGGGGACTCCACCTTGTTTTGGAGCACCCTGTTCTGGCACAGCATCTGGGACCTGGGTAGAGGTCCCCAACTTTGAGCCTGGTTTCCCCATGGCTGCGTGGGTGCTGGCTCTGCCTGCTGAGCCCATAACTAGGAGGAATGTTTAGGAATGCCTGGCACCACAGCCCACCAGCCCTCATTTACATTTCATGCATAGCATGTATAACTCACATCGAACTTTCCAGGGTGGAGTCCGCGGAATTAAAGGAATGAGGCGGAGCAGATAGATAAGCACATCTCCTGCTTCCATCCACTATTTATTTATTGTGGGCACACCATTTTCTAGCAAACATAATCTCATATAATAGTCAGAGGAACACTGGCATGATGTCTATGTGATTTTATCCATCTGTAGGCTTCAGAGGTCTAACTAAGTAGTTTGACCCAGACCACAGAGCTCATCAATAGCAGAGCAAGTGTTTACACCCAACTTCATAAATTCCATTCTACCGTCCTCCAACTAATACTTTGGATTTGTAGATTAGCCACAGTGGGGTAGGACAACATTGCCACTAGATTTTATATGATACTTTACTTTTTATACCAACTGCAGGTGGCAAGAGGAAGCTCTGCGCTGCGCACTCAGGTATTCTCAATGCCAGGCTTTTGGCTTTGCCGGTTTCACCACTGGCTGGCATTATCTCTCTTGTCGGTTCTCTGCAGCTATCCCCTAGAGATGAGCTAAGCCTCAGCCACAAGGGCGACTCGCCAGGACCACACTGCATATTTCCCCAGCATGAGGCCTAGCTAGGCATGCCCCTGTTTTAGCCGTGGCTTTTCTTCACTGTGAACACATGCTCACCCTGAAGGTCAGGACATCATTACTGATTCCCTCTGCTCCTCTCCCACCTTTCTCTGTGTGCCACTAACCCTTCTCACAGGCCACCAGGGGCTAGAAAGATCCAGGCTCATGTCTGATTCTCCCACTAGACTGGAAAGTCAGTGAGGGCAGAAGCCTAGTTCCCATTTCTATGTTTTCTGAGGTATAGTGACTGTCATAGCATGGAAGAGGACATCTAACTGCATCATGGTGCCATGAGCATGCTTGGCCCCCAGTACACATATTTTCTCTTCTTTCCATTCTGGAATGTTTCCCTTATCCCAAGGCCCTGGATAATCTAGAAGGTTCCCAAGAAGAGTGGCTGCATAGATACAGCAGAAAAAGCACTAAGTCAGGCATCAAGAGGCTTAGGTTTTCATCTGTGGCCTCTCAGCTTCCCGGACCATGAACAGGCCGAGAAGACAAGCTAAGCCTCAGACACCTTTCCTGTCTGGGCCTCAGTCTCTGCCTCCCAATGAGGGGAGAGCTGAGCCTGTCAGCCACAGCTCTGAACCGATAGGCGCCTGCTGATGTTTGATGTGCTCCTTTCAAATCAAACCTCCCCGTCTCTGTGTCTATCTCTGTCTTTCCCCTCTGACTTTCCTCTTAGGTGCATGATAAACCAAGAGTTTACAGTAAAAGCACAGGAAGGGCTGAATGATGTGTTCTCTTCAGGAAAGTACCTGGAACTGGTGGCTGCCCTAGGAGCCCCTGCCTCCCAAGCTGTGGCTCCTGAGGACTTTCAGCACACACCTGGCAGCCCAACCTTTGCCTTTGATGTGGCTTTGACAGTGCTTGATGTGCAAGCAGCCCCAGTTCAGAGCTGTGGAAAGGCTGGCTGCTTTTGGCCACTGACCCCAGATGCTGAACAGTGTTGGTGGGAAGCAGAGACAGCAGAGAGCACAAGTCTCAGTAATCACACCTTATGTGATCCCTAGACTTCAGGCAGGACCAAACTTCCACCAAAACTCTCTGGAGGGTGGTAACTTCCCAGAGGGAGGAGACTGCTTGAGCCATGAACCTCCCTCCCTCTTCCTGAGTGCCCAGCAGTTGCAAGCACTTTCTTTCCTCCAGCACCGAGTTCTTTACTGGAAGCTCTCCAAAGTCATCGAGGACCCAAGCTCCCTCCTTTTACAAAGTCACTGCATCCTGAGCCCTTCGATATAGCTTTTGGCTTCAGGTCATGAGATGGCTACTGGCCTTCCAGCCATCAGGACTATTTTCAGGGGCAAAGAAGGGATGGACCAAAAAACCAGAAGGGGGCATCTCTTTTCAAAGAAGTTACCCAGGTGCTCCAGTTGTCGAATTTTGCTGACGTTTCAGTGGCCAGAACTGCATCTTACAACTACTCATATTTGCAAGGATGTTAGTGTGTGTGTTGGGGGGGGAGTGGATTTTACGCTGGACACTTTACCTTTTTAAGCCAAAGCAGAGATTAACTCTGACGGTTCAGGGTGCAGTTGGTACTTACTTCCATTTTGTAACCTATATGCTTCTCTCCATTTTTGGCAACACCAACCGGAATTTCTTTTGGAAAATGAATCTGCTCCCAGATGAAAGTTCTTGGTGTGTGTGTGTTTTGTCTTCTTGAAACCAAAGAATGAATTTTTAAGATTTTGAATCCTAAGCAGAAGAGACAAAGTTGGCAAAACAGTTGGAGTACATTCATTCCAAAGGTCGGCCAAAACTATCCGTTAATTCCCTGCCACTTAGAACCCTGGAACTGCCCACTTACTAACCTTTCCAGACTGGATTTTCTAGTTTTCTTCCAGATCCAGCCAGCCAAGGCCTCCCTCCCTCTTCCTGGGTGCCCAGCAGTTGCATGCACTTTCTTTCCTCCAGCACTGAGTTCTTCACTGGAAGCTCAGTCTGGAGCTCAGGCTGGTGGTTTTTTCCCTTTTAGGTGGCTGCGTTTATGTCTGCCCCACCTCCCGCAGCTCATATAATAGATGGTAAAATTCTTGAGGGCAGAGACTTGGTCTCTTTCATTTTAAGGTTTCTAGTGCCTGGAATTTTATTAATAATTAATACATGGGGTTTCTCAATATGTGTTTATTGTTGTTGGTTTTTACAGGTCCAGCAAGGTCCTGGGTGCTATTACAGAGCAGACAAAGTGGAAGATGAAAAGAACCTTGGCCATGGAGAGGTTCCTGATCCATGTCTCTAGACCTTTCCTCGGAATACTGTTCGCAGGACAGACTGAGTGACTCCTTCCTCTCTGAGAAGCCCTGCCTCTTTGAGTCACCTTCCCCTCTGTGTTACAAGTGCTCCTCTTCTCCTCCGCCCCTTCCCCTTCTTCTCTCTGCCTCTTTCTCTCCCTCTTCCTCCCAGTGTCATCATCACTTTCATTATCATCATCATTTTCAGCACCACCACTGTTAACCATCATCATCACTGTTAACCCACACTGAGCGTTCGAATGACTTTCTATGGGTCAAGCTCCTTCTAAGCATGATGTAAGTGGATAACCCTCTTGCCTAAGATTACAGTTATTATAATTCATGGTAGGGTCAGTACCCAGACTCAAAACCTCTGTTCCTGACCTCTCCCTCCCTCAGCCATAGAGGCAGATGAGAGCTCTGGTGAGGATGGACTAGGGCTCTAGCCCTGCCCCACGGTCACCTAAAATGCTTCTGTGGACTGCAGCACCCACTATGGTGCGTGCAGACTCCTCGCTTGGTCTAGTCTTGCTTGCCCCTGCAAGCCACATGTCACATTGCTTGTCTCTGCTCTGCTCGGCCTCACATGCCCCAGGTTCTCACCCAACTCACCTGCCTGCCACACCCAGCACACTCTGTGCTTCCCTCCAGGATGCCTTTGTGACTCACTCTCTCTCCCAATGTGCCTGAAATGCTCTTCCCCAGTCTGCCTGGAGACAGCGTAACCTTCATTTAAGACCCGCTGGTAACGCGGGAGGGGAAGGATGATTAGTGGTAGTTTGTCATCCTGAACTCTAGGACGTCAGACGATTGAGGTGTATGGAATCTTCCTGGACTCACTTCCACCATAGCTCTCTCTTCTCTAAACCTCCAAGCACCTCTGATTTTCTTCTTGGGGTCTCAGGAAGCTGTGTAGGGCAGAGACCAAGGCTTTAGAGACAGTCACCTTCTACTGAAATCCCTTTTAACTCTCTTACTATCTGTGAATTTTGGCGAGTTACTTAGTGTTTCTCAGTCTCTTTAGCACCTGTTAAAAAAGGTGATATAATTTGGGAATATGAGACGATTGTCGCAGGATGACTCATGCCTCTGCTGTGACCCTGATACCACTTTTGTTACATACGCCGCCTACCATCGCCATAGGAAGCCCGCAGGCCTGACTTTCCATCTCTTACTTTCCAGGGAACAGATTGTTTTTTGTGGTAAGAGCAGTAAGAATGACACCGCCAGTGTTATCGCTTCGTCTGGTCTAGCAGGTCCTCATCGCACTCCTAGCAGTTTCCTGCTCTCCCCTTGTCTCAGTCCCGAGGTAGTAGGTGGGAAGCAGCCTAGACACAAATATCTATTATTTTAATTCATGACGGGGTTAGGACTGAGGCTAAGCCCACTTGGACTCAAAACCTGTGTTCTTGACCTCTTCCTCCCTCAGGCACAGAGGCAGATGGGAAACTCTGGTGGGGATGGGACCACTGGGTTTTTGTTGGTATGGTAGGTCAGATGAGGAATGTTACAAACCGTGTGTGGTGTGGGGGAGGATGTATGCACCCGTGGGAAGAAAACAATCCAGTCCTAGTTCCGGAGCTGCCTCTAACTCATCCTGAGATTCCATCAAGACTCTGCCCTTCTCCAGCCTCAGTGTCCCATCTGTACAATGGGTCAGTGTGACTCATTCCCTCAGCAGCTTCCCCGTGGATCAACTCATTAGAGTCTGTGGGTCTGTGTCAGGGGAGTTAGCTTGATTTTTGAGCCCCACTGGTATTGTTGGAGGGGTAATTAGTGGTAGTTTGTCATCCTGAACTCTAGGAGCCCGGGCTATGTTCTGGGAAGGGGTAGAGGGAAGCAGGACCAATCCAGGGCTAAGCTAAGGGGGTATGTGACATCTACTTTGGAATAGACTCTGGGAATTCTTGAACACATTGAGGGTAGTCTCTGCATATGATCCTAAACCCAAGCAATGACATTCATTGAGTAACTATGTATATTCCTGTGATGCTACTAGGAGATTCACATTTGTATTTTTTGTTTGTTTGTTTTTGTTTTATACAGATACCCGGTTTACTAACATATTTCATGTCAGGTCATAAAACCATCATTTGTCCAAACAGCCTCTGTTATTTTATTTTATTTTATTTTAGGACCATTTTTCTTCCTTGCGACCTTGGTGCCTTCTCCTATCAGCCCCCCACCCCATTATAAGATATGTGTGTCTTTTTAAAAATGGGCAGAGTTTATGGCAGATGTGTATGTTTTTAATGTACACATAGGATAGGATATGATGTAATATATATGTATAGGTAATGTACATGTGTGATACATACATATATATCTCATTTAGATTCTCATTTATCCACTCAACATTGTAAGAGTCTATCCACATCAACGGATACCCTAGCTGACATTGCTAACTGCTACACAATATCCCTCTGTTTACAGCCACCACGTTGTGCACTTCCCTTTTCCTGAGGCTGACCTGTATTGAAATATTGCCTCCAACTTCCAGCGCTGGGCAGCAGCAATGCCCACCTGCTTTGTGCACATCCCACATGCACCTTTCCTCAACTTTGTAAAGGCAGCCGCTTAGTACTAACCAAGATAGTTTTAGGTGCCACGTCATGTGACGATCAGCAACATGGAATTATGCAAAGTTTGTACCATGGAAAGCTTATCAATTTGGTATTAAAAATTCATTCCTACCTCCC
The DNA here is from genome assembly GCF_027406575.1 of Nycticebus coucang. Taxonomy (NCBI): domain Eukaryota; kingdom Metazoa; phylum Chordata; class Mammalia; order Primates; family Lorisidae; genus Nycticebus; species Nycticebus coucang. Next base: position 22,933,120 of record NC_069781.1, on the reverse strand, counting down.
CTTGCTTGCTTAACTTCCCTTTTTTAATAAATCAGAAACAGGCAGCATATGCTAACTGAAATTTAATTATGTTGGAAATGTAATTAAAGTGCAATTGAACAAAACAGATCTATTTAAATGTTTTCTTCTATTTTTAATAAGCAAAATTGAGTTTCTATTGAAAGAGGTGACATTTCCTATTTAATAGAATCTCAAATGCTACTGATTGTAAAGCATCACTATTATATATTCCATTAAGAAATACAAATAATTCTATTAATTAAGCCATCCCGCATCATTATTTTAAGAAGCATGTTGCTTTCAAAGCTGTTAAAATGTGAAGAAATGTACATCTATTTCTGTTTCCTTTGACAAATTAACTTACTTAAGTAAAAACAAAAAAGAGTGGGTTTAATGGAAAAAATAAGTGCCAATGTGGGCATTACAGGGATTTGGTAGAAAAGATGGAGTGAAGTGACTAGAGTTTGGGAAGGGTGTGATGACATATGGGTGGTTCTCCTACCAGCCTGGTAAAGGAGGTGATGCTATTGCTGTTTGGCTGGCAAGGAAGCTCTAGAGTGTGGAGAAGTAGCCTTCACAAGGCCACAAGGTTAATGGGAAATTTCATCTCAGGCTGGTATGCCAGAAACCTCACTGCTGGGTACCAGAAGTCCATAAAACTTGTGACCTGAATCTAATATGGTCTTCTTCCCACCTCTGCTCTCTGCACAGCCCTGACAAGTGGCCAGCACATGACTCTAATCATGAGCCCTTCAAAGTACTGAAACACTTTTACACTGGCACCCTCCTATCACTCACACTTGAGTAAGAATTAGTGTCTTCTGGCACATTTCTCACAGTGGCTACATTAATGAGTGGACATTTCTCACATCGTGGTATCCACTGAGGGTCTGGGGACAGAGAATACTCAAGTAATGGTTGTAGTTGTGATTTCTTTGTTGGTTACAGGCTCTTTCATTTTTATTTTCATTTGAATCTTACCACAATTATGTGAATAGGCATTGTCCTCATTTTATGGATATAAAAACTGACAAAATTAGTCGTGTGACCAAATCGCATTACTAATAATTGGTAGAGTTGTTAAGTAGAGCCTTGGAGGCACTGTCTATTTTTTAAACTTAATCTCCACAAAATGGAGATAATTGTAGACTCACAAGCTGTTGTAAGAAATAATAGACATCTGACAGATCTGGTGCACTGCTGGATTAACTACTTTCTCCTAATGGCAACATTATGCAAAATTATGGTACAATAATGTGACAAGGATACTGGTATTGGTACAATCACGATGCAGAAACCAGGATGGCTCATGCCTATAATCCTAGCACTCTGGAAGGCCAAGGTGGGTGGGTTGCCTGAGATCAGGAATTAGAGACCAGCCTGAACAAGAGTGAGACCCCATCTCCACTTAAAGTGGAAAAACTAGCTGGATGTAGCGGCACACGCCTATAGTCCCACCTACTCAGGAGGCTGAGGCAAGAGGATTGCTCAAGCCCAGGAGAGTTTGAGGTTGCTGTGAACTATGATGCCATGGCACTCTACCCAAGGTGACAGAAGAAGACTCTGTTCCCCCCCCCAAAAAAAAAAAAGAAAGAAGAAGAAGAAGATGCAGAACATGGTCATTGCTCTGGTTTTGACCTTGTATAGCAACATTGACCTTCTTCTAAACCTCTCCCATCACTGACTCCTGCCAACCACAAATTCATTTTCCATTGCTATAATTTTAGCATTTTAAAAATATTCCATAAATAAAATTCTACCATATATAGCCCTTTGAGACCGGCTTTTTCTCACTTAGCTTAATGCCCTGCAGATGCATGCAAGATTTCTCCTTTTTACTCCTGAGTATGAATGTACCACAGTCTGTTTAACCATTTACTGGCCGCAATTGCCGGGTTGTGTGACAGTTGCATATTTAGCCTCATAAGAAATGGAGTGGCGGGCGGCACCTGTGGCTCAGTGAGTAGGACGCCGGCCCCATATGCCAAGGGTGGCGGGTTCAAACCCGGCCCCGGCCAAACTGCAACAAAAAAATAGCCGGGCGTTGTGGCGGGCGCCTGTAGTCCCAGCTGCTCGGGAGGCTGAGGCAAGAGAATCGCGTAAGCCCAAGAGTTAGAGGTTGCTGTGAGCCGTGTGACGCCACGGCACTCTACCCGAGGGTGGTACAGTGAGACTGTGTCTCTACAAAAAAAAAAAAAAAAAAGAAAGAAACGGAGTGGCCATGCCGTTTATTTACATCTCTACCAATAGCATACAAGTGACCCAATTTCTCTGTGTCTTCGCCATTTGCTTTCTTTCATGAATTTTCATTTTAGCCGATTTCATGGGTGTGTAGTTACATTTCACTGTGGTTTTGATTTGCATTTCCCCAATGGCTAATGACGTGGAACATCTTTTCATGTGCTTATTTGTCTTTTGTACATCCTCTTGGTGAAATGCAATCATGTGCACATAACAATGTTTCCATCAGTGACAGACTATACGCCATGGTGGTCCCATAAGATTATAAGGGAGCTGGAAAATTCTTATGACCTCGTTTGATGTTTTAGTCACTGTGACGTTGTTGTATAACACATGGTCCATGTGTTTGTGTGATGCTGGTGTAAACTGTGCTGCTGCACTGCCGGTGGGATAAAAGTTTAGCACACACAGTTAGGGACAGTACACAGGCTTGGTAATCATAATAAATGACCGTGTTACTGGGTAATGTGTTTACTACACTTTTTATTCTTAGTTTAGAGCATATTCCTTTTACTTATTAAAATTAAGTTAACTGTAAAACAATCTAAGTCAGACCCTTCAGCAGGTTTTCCAGAAGAAGGCACTGTTATCATAGGTTGTGACAGCTCCATGCATGTTACTGCTCCTGAAGACCTTCCAGCGGGACAAGGTGTGGAGGTGGAAGACCCTGACATTGATGCTCTTCCGCCTCCACACTTTGTCCCACTGGAAGACCTTCCATTTCTCTGAAGAAAATACACAAATAGCCAATAAGCACATGAAAACATGTTCAACCTCATTAGTTATCTGGGAATGCAAATTAAAAACACAATTAGGTACCACTTCTTACCATTAGGGTGGTTATAATGAAAAAGATTGGTAATAACAATTGTTGATGAACCTACCCTACTTCCCCTAGGTAGGCCCAGGCTAATGTGTGTATTTGTGTCTCAGTTGTTAACAAAAAATTTAAAAAGTGAAAAAAAGTTTCAAAATAGAAAAAAAAACCTCAGAGAATAAGGATATAAAGAAAAAAGTTCACACAGCCATACAATGCTTGTGTTTTAAGCCGAGAGTTATTATAAAAGAGACAAAAGTTAAAAACATTTGTAAGTTGATAATGTTAAAAATTACAGTAAACTACGGTTAATTCATTATTGAAGAAGGGAAGTTTTTTTAAAAAATAGATCTAGTGTAGCATACGTGTACTGTGCAGTGCTTATGAAGTCTACAGTAGTGAAAGGTGCCATCCTAGGGTTTGATCTTCACTCACCACTCACTCATCAGCTCTCCCAGAGCAATTTCTAGTCCTGCAAGTTCCATTCATGTTAAGTGCCTGTTACAAGTGCACCATTTTTTTTTTATCTTTCATACCATATTTTTGCTGTGTCTTTTCTATGTTTAGATGCACAAATACTTGCTACTGTGTTACAGTTACCTGCAATATCCAGTCAAGTTTGTAGTCTAGGAGAAATAGGCTGGTGCTAGGCCATAGTCTAGGTGTGTAATAGGATATATCATAGAAGTTTGCGCAAATACACTTGAGGATGTTTGCACAAGGGAATCTCCTAAGGATGTATTTATGAGAACATATCCTCCCTGTTATATGAGGCATGACTATGTTGTTTTCTTCCGAATCCCCTTCCATTTCTCCCCAATATCCTTTATTAAAAAATGAGATTTTTGTTGAGAGAATTGTAGATTCACATGCATGTATAAGAAATAACAGAGATCAATGATAAAAAGAAGAAGAACATATTGAAAAAGTGAGATAAGGTTTTGAATAGACATTTCTCTGAAGAAAATACACAAATAGCCAATAAGCACATGAAAACATGTTCAACCTCATTAGTTATCTGGGAATGCAAATTAAAAACACAATTAGGTACCACTTCTTACCATTAGGGTGGTTATAATGAAAAAGATTGGTAATAACAATTGTTGATGAAGACATGGAAAAATTGGAACCCTCATACGTTGCGAGTGGGGATATAAAATGATGTAGGTGTTTTGGGAAACAGTCTGGCAGTTTGTCCCAAGGTTAAACATAGAGTTATTTACCATATGATTCAGCAATTCCACCCGTAGTCTCGTATACTCAAGACAATCGAAAACATGTGTCTACACAAAGCTTGTAAATGATTATTTATAGTAGCATTAATCACGATAACCAAAAATAGAAAAGCCCTGATATCCACCCATTGATGAACAAATAAATAAAATGTACTGTATCCATACAATGGACTACTATTAAGCAATGCAAAGAAATGGAGAATTGATACATAGCACGTGTTACACTAAGTGTTGAGAAAAAGTTAGTGATGAAGGACCACATAATTTATGATTCCTCTTAGATGAAATGTACGTAAGGAGTAAATCTGTAAATAACGAAAGTAGATTGATGGTTTACGAGGCCTTAGGGTATGGGGGGCTGGGTAGTGATGGCTAAGAGGGGAGAAGTTTCTTTTGGGGACAATGAAAATGTTCTAAAATTGTGCAATGATGTCCAACTGTGTGAGTATATTATACTTAAAACCATTGAATTGTATCCTTCAAGTTAGTGCATGGTGTGTTGTGTGAATCATATCTCAATAAACTTGTTTAAGAAAAGAGAAATAGTACATGGATCCCTTGCCCAATTTTCCTCAGTGGTAACATTCTATCAAAACTACAGCATGATAGAAAATTAGGATCAGGATATTGAGGTTGGTACCACCTACTGGTCTTATTTAGATTCCCCCAATTTTACATGTCCTCCTCTTTCCCTCTCTGTGTATATTGATTTGTGCATTTTTACCATGTGTAGGTTTGTGTAGCTACCACCATAGCCAAGACACTGAGCGGAAGACTGACTGTTATACAGCCCTGTTCCCCGTAGTTTCTGTTTGAAGCAGCCCCATGGAGAGCTTTACTTTTCCCCTAACTGTTAATAATCAGACACAAGGCAGCTCCCTTCTTACCTCCTAAGCTTCCCACCCAGCAGAGCGTCCTCTTTATTGTTGTCAAAGGGCAGGAATCAGAGAGAGACACAAATTCCCACCCACGCAGCAAGGATGAAAGGTTGGGATTGCAGGCATCATTCATCTAGATTCTAGAATCACCCACACTTCTGAAAGAGCAGGAAATCATCTTACCAGAGGCAGGAACATGAATTCTGGAAGGGGGATACGCCTCCGTGTCTCCATACCCCGCTTTGTCCTCCCACCAATTTCGGAAGTGATTTCTGTAACTCCCAGGCCGGGTCTGTGAATTGTCAGCGCTTTTGGAGACCCAGTATTTATTGGGTTGCCACCAGCAAATGCTCTCAAGGAGAGGACTGGCAATGATTCATCTGTACTAATCCCTGCGTTTTCATCAGCCTTGCTGTTGTGCAAGGGGACAGCCCCGGCTGCCCTTCCACATCATCATCACTTTGGTTTCTCTCAAAATGTTTGCTCAGAAAAAGCCCAGAGTTTGGCCTCAGTTCACTTTGGGGTTCTAGGGGAATTTCCCATCCTGCTCCACTCCACGGGTGAAGCTGCTTGAAGATTTGCTCCTTACCCAGCAGGGCAGAAGATGAACCTGGAGTCAGCCTGGATATCTTTTTGGATCAAAGGTGAGTTTAGTAGATTACATAATTTGGGATAGGAGATGCAGGAAGGAGCAGTAGTCATGATTCCAGTGCCCCAAATCCCCTGTTTGCTACTCCCAACTTTACCTCTTCCTTTATCTTGTAACTCCACCAAGATTTGGCCATCTAAAACTTATCTTGTGCACATGTACCCTATGAGACCTCAATTGTGGCCCCTGAACTCTGACCTCATCACCCCTTCCCCAAACTTCAAACCCCAATACTCATGATCCCATTTAAACTTAATATTGTGACTAGCACATGGAAAAAATCTCTAAAAATAAGTACTGATTCTAAAGGTGATAAACAGATCTCTGATTAATTAAGCACTTACTATGCATCAGACAGTATGCCAAGTCTTTTCTAAGCATCACTTCTCTGAGTCCTCACAACTTTGACATGCCCAAGGTCTCACAGCATAATGGTGACACAAGTTTGTAGTAATAAATTTATATTTCTCCCCTGTAGTCACATTTCCCAGCAGCCTCCTACCTTCTTCAAGTTCATTATTCCAGAGCACAGGTAATTGGCCTCGCTAGTAAGATCAAAACCTTGCAAACTGATTCTTTTCTTTTCTTTTTTTTTTTTTTTTGTAGAGACACAGTCTCACTGTACCACCCTCGGGTAGAGTGCCGTGGCGTCACACGGCTCACAGCAACCTCTAACTCTTGGGTTTACGCGATTCTCTTGCCTCAGCCTCCCGAGCAGCTGGGACTACAGGCGCCCGCCACAACGCCCGGCTATTTTTTTGTTGCAGTTTGGCCGGGGCCGGGTTTGAACCCGCCACCCTCAGTATATGGGGCTGGCGCCCTTACTCACTGAGCCACAGGCACCGCCCGCAAACTGATTCTTAAAGAGAAGAAAATGATTTGCTAAATTCCTTTATCTGTTATTTATTGTATCAAAGATGAAATATAGAGAACTCAACATTTATCTCTATACACCATTAAAGCTCAGGCATGAAGTCCATTTAAAAAATCTCTATTAATCAGTCTTCTCCAGAGAAGCAGAAGCAATAGGATATATACGTATAAATATATGAATGAATAGCTGTCTAATAGAAACAAAATGAATAAGATATTGAGAGAGAGGGAGAGAGAGAAACAGAGATGGAGAGAAAGAGAGATTTATATTAAGTAACGGGCTCACGTAGAAGCTGACAAGTTCAGATCTGCCCTGCAGACCAGGCTGCAGAGCCAGGGAGAGTTGATAGTGCACCTTGGTCTGCTGGTAGAATTCCCACTTCCTTGGAAAGGTCGGTCTTTCTCATCTACATTATGGAGGGGAATCTGCTTTGTTCAAAGTCTAAACATTAATCCCATCTTTGACATACCTTTACAGAAACATCCAGACATGTTTAACCAGATATCTGGGTGCTGTGGTGTAGTCAGGTTGATGCATAAAACCATCACACCAGCCCAGGGTTTTATGGAAAGGAGAAGACGGGGAGGGAGGGAGGGGCCCTGGACTGGCCAGGGGTCACTGCCTGGACCTTTGACCAACACAAACTAAGTATGTTAGGTAAAGAAATGCCCAGAACAGAGAGCGGTTCTTGTTTCCACTCTGCTTGGAGAGCTGCCAGGCAGAGCCACCTCACAGGATGCTGTTCAATGTTGGGGGGACCTCAAAATGGCTGCATAGCACCCACCAGGCCGAGAGAGGCTTCGAGGCTCCACTTTCTCAAACCACCCTTGGTTCCTGTGAGCTGCCTGGGGTGATTCTAGAGACAGTAGGGTGCAGGGGCGTGATGCTCCTCCTTAGAAGGTCTCACCATAACGAAGCCAAACAGACTCACAGAACATCCTCAGAAAGTCCTAGAACAGTGGTTCTCAACCTTCCTAATGGCGTGACCTTAAATGCAGCTCCTCATGTTGTGGTGATCCCCAACCATAAAATTATTTACGTTGCTACTTCATAAGTGTAATTTTGCTACTGTTATGAATCGTAATGTAAATATTTGATAGGCAGGATGTATTTAGGTGACACCTGTGAAAGGGTCGTTCAACCCCCAAGGGGGTCGTGACCACAGGTTGAGAACCGCTGGCCTAGAAGCTGATTGGAGGAAGCCAGCAATGGGCCAGTGCAGGGTCAGCAAAATTAAATCTTTGTTGCTTCAAGCTGCTAAGATTCCAGCACTGTTTGGGATAACAACATAATTTACTATGCTAATGGGTGCAGTTGTCACATCCCAAGTTCACTTCTGTTGGCTAAAGCAGTATCAAATATGTGCCAAATACAATGGTGATACATACGGATCAATCAGATGTGGGCCCTGAGCTCCTGGAGCTCACAATTTCACAGTCTTCTCTTTTTAATTAGTTAGAGCCCTCCCTGCATTCAGAAGAAATGCTTTCTTCCCATCTGCTAAGAACTCTTAAGCGTGAGTAGTGCAGTTATAAGTTTTGAAGACAGATCTCAGTTATAAATCATAAAGGTTAACAAGTTTCTAAACCTCTCTGAAATTAGATGATGATGATGATGATGATTGTTTGCTGGTGTTGTTCTTAAGATGAGAATAACGTTAATCATGTAGGACAGTGGTTCTCAACCTTCCTAATGCCATGACCCTTTAATACAGTTCCACATGTTGTGGTGACCCCCAAACATAAAATGATTTTTGTTGCTACTTCATAACTGTAATTTTGCTACTGTTATGAATAGTAATGTAAGTATCTGATATGCAGGATGGTCTTAGGCGACCCCTGGGAAAGGGTCGTTCAAACCCCAAAGGGATCCTGCCCCACAGGTTGAGAACTGCTGTTCTAGAAGTAGCAGGGCTGAATTAGCCAGGGTGCACCTGGACTTTTCAAATTTGACCTGCTAAAGACTTAAGTTGCAAACACTAGCAGGGCAGCCTGCAACTAGAAAGGTCAAGGAGAAGGCCGGGCATGGTGGCTCACACCTGTAATCCCAGCACTTGGGAGACCGAGGCAAGTGGATTTCCTGAGCTCATGGGTTCAAGACCAGCCTGAGTCAGAGCGAGACCCTCATCTCTAAAAATAGCCAGGCATTGTGGTGGGCACCTGTAGTCCCAGCTACTTGGGAAGCTGAAGCAAGAAAATCACTTAAGCCCAAGGGTTTGAGGTTGCTGTGAACTGTGACACCATGGTACTCTACTGAAGATGACGAAGTAAAACTCTGTCTCAAAAAAAAAAAAAAAAGGTCCAGGGTGTTCCCTCTGACACCAATGTCCAACAGGCTCAACAGGCTTTGTGCCTCAGGGCCACAGTGTTTCCAGAAGACCCAGGTGCCACCTGGGAGACAACCTAGGGATGGGAGACAGAAAACCATCATTTTGGAGAGACTGGAATTTTCCTGAAGTATCCATTTAAAACTATCAGCTCAAACTAACTATAAATTATGTAGAATTTAAGGTCCACACTTTACTAGGAAGAACTAGATTCACTAGTTCAAAGTGGTGTTAGCAAGTGATGAATCCAGGACTTTGAAAACTAAGTCTTTGTAACTTTAAACCAAATTTCCGTGCTATTTTCTGGACAGTTTCACCGTGGTTAACCAACCTTCCCCAAGGTTTTCCCAGCACCGCAGGCTAGCTCCTCAGCCTTGGTCCTGCCCTGTAGCCAGGGTTCTCTGAAGTAGACCCTAAGGTCAGCTTTGGTAAGAGATGAAGGGCACTTTCATCACTTCACTGTATGACCCATTGTTGTTCTTTCATTACTTTCATTTTGAGAAAACTTTAACAAATACAGAAAGACATTAAGAATGGAGGCTTAGCTACAACTTGAACTTCACCTTAGAAATGAAAACAATGTAACCTACACATTTGTATTCTCATATCAATCCAAAATAAAAGAAGGATAGTGTCGCACACATTGCCACGATGTATTCCACATTGTGTATCAAATCAGCACATTGTACCCCATAAATAAACAGTTATGATTTAATAAAAACAAACAAACAAAAAAACACATTTGGACCCAAGGATTTTGAATAAGAGAATGTAGACTAGTATCACTTGGAACATACTCCAAGTTTTCTACTTAACATAATGTGATTAATAATGTCAAATCACCCCCCAAATAAAATAAAATCAACCACTTAAATTGGAAAAAAACCCCAACAAATTAACAAATGCCAAGGTTTTATCATATTTGCATCTAGCCTTATTTAAACATCTGTGAAACTTTGCAGATGAATTGACTGACCCCTTTGACCTCTCATGAGCCAAGCTCCTGAGTTTGGTGTGCGTTCTTCTAGGCCATTTAAAATATTTTTATACACAGAAATACCTCCATGAAAAGCTATTTTGTGTGTTTTAAAACATGATCACGGCATCTGACTGTAGATAGAATTTCACTCAGTCTTGTGAGTGAATCCAGTTATTCATCTGCTACATTTTCTATGCTACCCTACTTGTCAGCGTTGGAGTTTTTTCTACTTTTTAAATATATAACCAGAATTGCAGCAGCTACTTGACCAACTCCCAACATTAACCTTAAGTTGACCCAATTTTCGTGGGCGGGACATGTACCACATGGTGAAAAGAACATTGGCCAGTTTGTTACAATCCCTTGGGTGGTCAGTTTGCAGAGCTTCTATTTTGTGTTTCCAGGAGCCCCTGTGTATATCCTGTGATCGCGTGCTTCCAGAAGTAGCAGGGCTGGTATTCTCATACCCGTATGAGGTAGTTATCACTGTGATCTCACCAGTAGCTTGTCTATGTGACGGTCTCTTCACTTAGACGCTGAGTTTCTTGAGCGTGGGGCTGTGCTTTATGGAGCTGTGCCTTGCTAGTGCCTGACACAGGATGTTGGGACACATGGAAAGATAATAAATCAGTGAAATGCCTCCCTTCCTCCCTCTGATATTCCAGTTTAACTTCATCCCTCACCCCAGCATGATGAGAGCAAAGGGAATTCCCTGCCGCAACTTACTGTGTTTATTCACATTATCTTACCCAATTACCACCACTTTCTGAGACGTGTCAATTTATAGGTGATGAAACAAGCTTAGAAAGGCAAAGTGAATTCTTCCTGTCACACTGCGGGTTAGGAGTAAAGGTGAGTTTTGAACCCAGGTTTCCCCTGATCCAGCACCATGGCCCCTCCACTGTCCTATGCTACCACACAAACAGCCGGATTTGCCTTACGGAAACATTTTCATCTTTTGCCATCGTAAACATGACGTCAGCTTTGAGAATTCTCTCCCCTTCGATAAAAACTTTTTATTTTTATCCTCAGAGTCTGGGGAAATCACCTTCATTAATTATCCCACAGCTTTGACTGACGAACCCACATCCTTCTCTCTTGTGCTTTGCCTCTGCGTGTTAGAATCCTAAAATGCTGGCAGGAGGCTTTGCTATGAGTGGGACCAACCCGTAATTTCAGAGTTGGAAGGGAGGAAATACGGTCTGGTGCCCTGTGATCAGTCTTGGGGTTAGCTGAATCTGCTGGACTCGGAGGAAAGCAGCCTCGACAGTGGAGGAGTTGGGTTAGTGCTTACTAGCATAACAACCAGCTCTGGGAAGCTGGTGGCTCACCACCATAAACATTCATTGTTTGCTCACACATGGCTCCATGCTACCCGCGGTGTCGTCTCTGCTGCGTGCAGTTGTTTGGAGACTGGAACTCTTCCCAACTTTGGACCTTCCCTATCCAACACAAAGTCAACCCCAAAGGGGCACAGGGAGCTGACAGTGTGTCAAGGTGAGTCCAGGGCAGAGCTTAGATGAGAGCCAGCCATTCCTAGTTAACATGGCCACTGGCTGGTGTTTCTACCCGACCATCTTGCCTTTCAACATCCCTGCTCCTCAGTTTGCTCCTCTCTGAAATGGGAAGAAGCATAAAGCCTGCTCTGTGCACCCTCTGGACCAGGAGTTCAGGCACTGGGCCGTGTTTTGTAAATGGGTGTGTGTCCTGCAGATATGAGAATGCCTGGTTTCTTCTCTACATGACAGGGAGCCAGGCATTCCACACACCTCTCCTTGGAGTCTTTTCTCTTCCAACCATGAAAAGAGAGGACAGATGTGAGAAGCATTCCTTGTGAATAGGCGACAGCTGCAATGTGACCTGCTGGGACACAGGCATGTACTGTGAGTCTGTGGCCTAGGAGAGCTCTCCTCCCAAGCTGGATCCATGTTGCACGTGCATTTTGACACTAAGCATCACTACCTACCTTTACCCAGGCCCTCCCACCTGCAGGCACCAAGCTACGTCTTCAGGGTCCATCACTGACCTTGAACCTTGACTGCAGCACCATCAATCAGACTCTGGAAGGGAAGTTTGTTAGCCAGTGCATAGAGTTGGGAATCTCGTAACTCGATTCAGTTTTGGGTTCTGGTAGCTAGTGGACTCACTTTCCTCATCTATAAAATGAGAAGAATATCTTATCATCCTTTTTGAGGTCTAAATGAACTCATTATGAAAACTGCTTAGCAGACTGACTGTAAATTAGCAGCACTCAGGAAAGCTGTGGTTACATTCATGCCATGTCCAATGCGCTAGAGATGAGTTCTGGGCACTTGCATAACAGTTGAGTCAGACCTTCGGCTTGTGGCTTCCCTCTTGGCTCTGTTTCCACAAGCAACCTTTTGGCTCAGTGTCCCTTTCCTGCTGGTCTTAGTTTCTGCCCTAAGTTTTAACCAACTAAGCTGAAGGCTCCATCTAGCCCTGCGAAGGCCAGATACGGTGTCCCCCTCACCACTCCCCAGAACTGCCTGGTGGGTTACCAGGCTGGGCGCCCGTCTCAGCCACCCAGGCACTGAGGCCTGAAATGTAACTTTTCCCGGGGCTGTTCAGCGTCTGGCCCATGCTGACCTCTCTGCCTTGATCTCCCATTGCACTCCTGATTCTGTCTCTGCTCATGAGGACCGACGAAGAGCCTGAGACGAGGGTTTGGGAGGTGGTCCCAGGATGCAGGAGTGAAGGAGTGTACAGGGTGAGGTGGGGAGTGGGGGAGGAAAAGCCAGTGTGTTCTGGGCTGTGCACTCGGTTCCTGCTTGGGGTGGCGGTGGCTCAGTCCCACCGGGACCCTGCCGAGAAGGCAAGTAGAACCTGAGAATGACTGGGATTTCTTTACTACATGACTCCTGGACAATGCCTCTGGATCATTCTGCGGTAGGGCAAGGTCTTGGACATTTGCTTCTGCTCCCCTCCCACATTAATTGAGGATCTCTGGGGGATGTTCCGCTTTGAAAACTCTCAAACACCCAGCTTGGAGTGGGCTTTCCAGGCTCTAGAGAAGCTCCCAAGGTGAAGACCTGCTTGAGGGAGAACCTGCCCACTCAGCAGTGAAAACAGAGACAACATGCACGCCTAGTGTCTGTGGAAGTCGTTTCACTTACAAGCTGTTTCCCAGTCCAGGCCCTTTGTATGAACCATCCCCTGGATTACACTGATGATCTAAGTTCACATACAAATATGACCTTTTCAGACAGGGCTCTCTTGACCTCTGATCTGAAGGCTCCTACCTGTGGTTATTCCATCTCATGCTCATTTTCTTCCTGGGACTCTTAGATGGGGTGGCTTAAAATCTACCAGCTTACAAATGTGTCTGGGTCTTGGGATGGGTTCAAACAAGACCTCCAGACCTGGGCTTGGGTCATTCTGTGGGAAGGGGCTCAGATGCAAATGCCAGGCCAGGACGCAAGTGCTAAAACCTCTATGTCAGGCCTTCGGGGTAGAGGATGTCGGGAGGGGAGGGGAAGGAATTCCCCTGTCAGAGTGAGGCCCAGGGAGAAAGCAAGCAGTCGGCAGAGAGTGGCGGCCCAGGAGGAGCCCTGGTGTTACTTCTGTGTAAGGCTAGCAGGAGGCTCTCTTGGGAATGGACGAGATGTGTTTGTGGTCTTGCTCTAATTAAGGGCTATGTAATGCACTTCTGTATAGGGGTTCCCTTGGTGTGGCCATGCAGATGAGACTTTTAAAGTTTGGGACAAGTAACCATTTCCCTCCACACTGCAATGAAAATGTGTGTTCATCTGGTTGAAAGTCATTCAAAAACTTGAAGGCATTGAGAATCAAGGGCCTGGTGTCTTGGCACAAAGCCAAATGGCTTCTGCAGACAATTTTTGTCCAGCTCTCAGTGGCCCCTGGAATTCTGGAGATTCTAGACTGCAGATGAGCAGGGAAGTGACTTCCATTGCCAGTTTCCCAACTTCAGGAAAGAAAACCACTTCTCCACCAGACCGCCTCAGCAGGACCAGCTCATTTGCATATAGCTTGGGTCACCCTCCAGGCTGTGGTCAAGAGCTGAGGCTGCGTGTTCCCCTTTGCAGTGGACCTCACGATCCAGGTCTCAATTCTCTGCATTACAGGAAAAATGTTTTCACTCTGCAAGAGGAGTCTGCAGAATAGTGTTCCTGGCTTGTAGGCAGAGGAAACATCAGGGTGCTTGTTCTTTCATTCTATGGATTTTTTTCTCCTTCAGGCAGAGTTGCAATAATAAACGACCTCTTAGCTTTCCTGCCTGTTGCAGCCAGAACCTGTGGTTCATGCTGGTGGATGAAAAATAGAATTTACCCTTCATCATCGTCCTTGGCATTTCAACTGTGTGGGCTCACAGCTTTGCCACTGTTAGCAAGGCATCCATGCATTCCTTATGTTCATGGTGGACTTCTCTGTTCCCAGATGATGGGAATCTGAAGCAAAGGGCTCCATTTTAATCCTAATTGCCTTAAGCAAAGCACCTTCTCAATGGTGTAGTCTAGAAGTTGCCTAACCTCTCCGTGCCTCAGTTTCCTCCTTTGTATAATGGAGATTATAATAGTTCCTGCCTCGAAGCAATTTTATGAACATGGCATACATTTTTACATGGGGAACACTTAACAAGGTGCCTGGCACATATCAGGAATTGCGATAAGTGTTTGATGTGATTACTTTTTAGCCCATCACTCATTTAAAGATGGCAAATCTGAGGGAAAAAAGTCAGCTATCTTTTTCCAAGTGGGAATCTGTGAAAATTCATGTTTTTAATATTCTCCTACATTAAAGGGTTTTCGCAGAAGGGTTTGCAATGGTTTATGGATTCAACAGAAAACAAAAAAGGACCATTGGGATGAAAACGAGAACAGAAACTGGTGGAAGGAACTGGAAGGAAAATATTGTGCCGAAGACCTAAGTCCTTACTTTCCCGGCAGCTAAGGAAGGTGGGGAACACTTTGGATGACGTCTACTTCACTTCCTGAGCACAGCTTCAAATATACATCTGTTGGCAGAAATAAATTATCTGGGGGGTGGGCACAGGGGGCCAGACGCAGGAAGAGTCGCCACAGGGGTCGCCTCGGGGTTCCCTCACGTATAAGGGCAGTTTATTGTATCTGTATCTGTGAAAGGCTGTGAAAGATGTGACCCTCTAGGTGACCTACAGAGTTCATTTTATGAAACTCAAATACCAAAATAGGAATCACAGTGTAAAAGAAAGACAAACACAGGCGTCGGCTGCCTCTCACACTTAACAGGTATATTAACATTTTGCATGTGTTTCCTCTTCGCTCTTCCAAACTCCTCCAGACAGCAGCCGTGTGACCTGAAGCACTTGGTTTAATCTGCCTGGGCTTCCTCCTAAATTAATCGAGAGCATTCGTATTATTTCCACTTATTGATCAGACAGGCAAATGGTTATTGATTCTTCCTTTGCGTAAAGCATGTTTGTAGGGAATAAAGGAGGATAACATTCACTGGGCACCAATTATATGCCAGACACTGTCTGGGACACTTCATACACATCAGTGCCTTAGTTACAATCATAGGGGGCGGCTGTTATTATTCCCCATTCATAGATGAAAAAAATCGAGCCTCAGAGAAATTTGTAACTTGACCAAAGTCACATGACTACTTCTCTGCAGCACAGCGAGGACTGGAAACCATCCAGCAATTGATTGATTGATCCGGCACATTGCTATCTTCTGGGCCAGGTATGGCTGATACAGAGAATGCTAAGAAATGATTCCTGCCTTCAACCCCACCCTCAGTCAGCTCAGGGAGGCGATTTCCTGACTGTATGTCCAGGGACCTTGTGGTACCCAATCTCAAGCCATAACATGGAAAACATGTGTTACATGATGTATATCAAGCCATTGAAATTCCATTTGAATGCTGATGGGGGAGGAGGATTAATTGATGATTGAAGTTGGGAGGTAAATGAGAGCATCTAGCATCCTGTCTCTTTTGACACTAGAAATCCCCTTTTATGGAGATCTTTGATCTATGCTCTTATTAACTTTCTAAGTGAAATTTAAGAAGCTTACCCCAAAGTGAAGCTTAGCATAAAGCTTGCAGAAATTACCCTGAGTTAGGCAAAAGCCTATGAGATTCTCTTGCAGTAGATCATGGCTGGCGCTACAGATTTTGTTTCCAGGAAGCAGTTTGCTTCAGAGACGCTAATTAAACTCAATATATATATATATTTTTATTAAATCATATCTGTGTACATTACTGCAATCATGGGGTACCATACACTGGTTTTATAGACCGTTTGACACATTTTCATCACACTGGTTAACATAGCCTTCTTGGCATTTTCTTAGTTATTGTGTTAAGACATTTACATTCTACATTTACTAAGTTTCACATGTACCCTTGTAAGATGCAGCGCAGGTGTAATCCCACCAATCACCCTCCCTCCACCCCCTCCCCCCTCCCTTCCCTCCCTTTCTCCTTTCCCCCTATTCTTAGGTTGTAACTGGGTTATATCTTTCATGTGAAAGCCATAGATTAGTTTCATAGTAGGGCTGAGTACATTGGATACTTTTTCTTCCATTCTTGAGATACTTTACTAAGAAGAATATGTTCCAGCTCCATCCATGTAAATATGAAAGAGGTAAAGTCTCCATCTTTCTTTAAGGCTGCATAATATTCCATGGTGTATGTATACCACAATTTATTAATCCATTCGTGGATTGATGGGCACTTGGGCTTTTTCCATGACTTAGCAATTATGAATTGGGCTACAATAAAAATTCTGGTACAAATGTCTTTGTTATGGTGTGATTTTTGGTCTTCTGGGTATATGCCTAGTAGCAGAATTATAGGATTGAATGGCAGGTCTATTTTTAGATCTCTAAGTGTTCTCCAAACATCTTTCCAAAAGGAATGTATTAATTTGCATTCCCACCAGCAGTGTAGAAGTGTTCCCTTTTCTCCACATCAGCTTCAAAAATACACTACTGGGACCTGATCAAACTAAAAAGCTTCTGCACAGCCAAGAACACAGTAAGTAAAGCAAGCAGACAGCCCTCAGAATGGGAGAAGATATTTGTAGGTTATGTCTCTGACAAAGGTTTAATAACCAGAATCCACAGAGAACTCAAACGTATAAGCAAGAAAAGAACAAGTGATCCGATAGCAGGCTGGGCAAGGGACTTGAAGAGAAACTTCTCTGAAGAAGACAGGTGCACAGCCTACAACATATGAAAAAATGCTCATCATCTTTAATCATCAGAGAAATGCAAATCAAAACTACTATGAGATATCATCTAACTCCAGTAAAATTAGCCCACATCACAAAATCCCAAGACCAGAGATGTAAACTCAATATTTTTAAGAAGGCTTAGGGTTTTGTCATCTTGCAAGCTGGACTCTCCCCAACATGTTCCCTGGGAGAAGGACTCTGCCTGTGCAGAGGAACAGCGGCACTTCTGTGTTTTCCCCCTCCTGTCTCCCTAAGGAGCCACCTTCTTCTTTGGAATAACATTTGTGTTGTTTCATGATTGTGTTTCCTTTAGTTGCATTTGAGACACAGGCTGGGGACTGAAACCTTGGAGCAGAAACATTTTTGACACCTTGTCGGCTACCACTAACTGAACCAGGGGTGCAGAATAAGCACATTTCAGGGCTGAAGGGGACATTACCATGCCACTTTATTTAATGCTTGAACCACCACAAGACCTAGCGTTTTTACATATCACTTCCAGGTGCTCACTGCTTCCATAACAGCTTGTTAACATTTTAGATGGCTTTTGTCATTCAAGTTCTTTCTTTTATTTTTTTATTTGAGCACAGTTTGCTCCTCTGTAGATTTCACCATTGGATCCTAGTTCTTCTTTTTGTCACCCAATAGAATAAATCTGGTCTCTCCATGACAGATCTTCAGAGATTTTGAGATAGAGATTATGTCCCAGCTCAGGATTCCATCGTTCTCTTTGTAAGGAGGTGGCGTTTCTCACTATCCTAATGATCTACATAATGCTCCATTCTAAGGATGACAAATACATTAAGACACCTATTAATTGAATGCAAACCTTTTCCCTACTGGGCCTTGTTGTGACCTTCAAATCCTTCCCAGTAACTGCCAGGCAGTTATTCTAAATTGTTATCCTAATAAAAAGATCTGAATTGTATAACTACTGTGTTTAAGGACTGTGCACTGGGGAGATGCCGGGCTGGGCACAGCAGAACAATCCAGACTCTCCCGTGTTTTGCAACCTAGTCTGGAGCTACCTGAGACTTGTGCTCCTGCTAATTGAAGGCTCTTTAATATCTTTGAATTGGGCTTTTGGGTGGAGACATCTTTTCAAACCTGACTCTGATGCTCACCTAAAGGGTATCTAGGTGGTGTGTGGTCCTCTCTGGGTCTACTGTGTCTCTCTCTGTTTCTCTCCTAAACAACTTCCATACACTTGGGGCTTGCTCTGCTCTCTTCTCTGCTAGCTGAGAAAGCCTTGGTTGTAGAAAAATTCATACATATAAAGATGAAAGCGGAATGAATTGGGGATAATTAAGGTTTTGACGCTAGGGAACAGAGGACTTCATTGGAGAAGCTCATGAGCACCCAATGAAGTGAATCCAGTTTAGCGATGCCCCTCCCATACCTGGGAACTGCCCCCCATGCCATCATCTGAACAATCCTTTTTACTTTGATTGGTGCTACATCAAAGGCTTGAGAGGTCAGTCCCACCTTCCCACTGATACTTAAGAAATGGTGGCTCTCAGTGTGGCTGGGTGGTGGGACCTCTGTCCAAACTCTGACAATGCTGTCTAAAGACCCCATGTAGACTCTGGAGAAGCTATTCCAGTCAGAGGGATAACGTACTCTGTCTTTGAAATGATTGGTATTTATGTATTTCTTTTTCTCTAAACATCCTGCTGGATCTCTTTGCTGTAAAACAATCTCTGCCCATTACCTAGTCCCTCCACAGGAAAGGCTATTTCTGAGGGTCCTTAGGAGAGCAATTCCTTTTCTTTGTGTCACACTCTTAGGTTCCTACCTGTTGAGATTGACCTGAGTGAGTGGGGATAGAATTCAAATCCACCTTGATTACGTGACAGCTTTGGGAAAATCACGTTTTCTGTGAATTTGTTTGTTGCAGTTATAAAATGGTTAAATATTCAGTCAATGTGTGATGACTGAGAAATGATAAAGCAGGTCTGTTCTAGGGGCTGGAGATACAGCGGGGACAGGGAGGGGGACACACGGACAGAGTTTCTGTTGACACAGAGCTTGATTTCTATACAGCAAACACATGAATATGGAAAGCAGGATGTCCAGTGGAAATATGTGCTGTGAGGAAAACTAGAGTACTGGGATTGGGGAGGACTCTATGTGTGTGTTTATAAAGGATGATGAAGAAGGTCTCACTGGGCACCTGACTTTGGGAGATGCCCAAGGGAAGTGAGAAAGGGAGCCATGACATGGTGGGGGAGAGGGCATTTCAGGTCAAGGGCTTTCTGGAAGAGGGGGCTTGCAGGGAGGTTATTGTGCCTAGAGAATGGTGAGTAAGGGGCTGAAGTCAGGGAAGCATGAGCCTGGAAGGCCACTGTAACATCTTGGCCTTCTTCTCTGAGCCAGAAGGCAAGCCTTGAGAGGTTACGGCAGCACAGTAGTGTGACAGAGCTCACTCTTCCCAGAGGATCACTCTAGCTCTTTGGGATGGAGATGGGCTTCAGGCCATGAATACTGGGGACACAGGGCTCTTCACCTCATTCTCAGCGTCACCCAAAGTTGTTTAGAATAATCTGCAAGGATCAGCATCTAAATCAAGCTTTTGAGATGAAAAAGTAAAACAATAGCAACAGCACCGGGGAACAAGTCCACGTCTGGGGTCTGTCTGCTCTGGGCTGGGAGTTAGGGCAGGGAAGGAGAATAGACGTCTTGTTGCTGAGGGGCAGAGCCAAGCCAAAGGACAATGACAGAGCAACAGAGCATGGGCATGCATGGCACTCCCAACCAACAAAGAGGGCTGGGTAAGTAAAAGCAACCTAGTAATGGGACAGGGACACAACGGAGGCGGTCAGCATGTCAAAGGAGGGTGGCCATCCTTGCCAGGCAGGCCTCGCCGAATCTGGATGGAGAGAGGACATGGTGGCCAGAACCTCTCCCAGTGTCTCATGTTCCTGTCCCCTGCCCCAGTGTACATTTGCAAGCACTGATAAGCAGGAGGGGTTTGGGCTGTTGACAGGGATGTTGTCACAGGTAAGAATCAAGAAGAGAAGAGGTGGCCTACTATGGTCCCCGCAGACCTCCAGGCAGGGTTAGAGCCCTTGACGGAGAGTATTCCAGTGAAGGGGAGGTTGCTTTCCCATTTACCAAAGGTGCCTGTGATCCTGGGAGCGGGAGGCACCAGCCCCATCCGTATCCACACGTCCACCAGGAGCACCCTGTCCTGTGCCCTCTCAAAGCCAGGAGGAGGCTGCCATCTGCTGGTTCACATGAAGATTTTACCCAGACCCTCCGCTTGTTGCATTTCAATTTTAGGGAGAGAAATGCATGGCAGCATTTTCTTCTGGCTAGAGTTGTCTGTTTTCTCTTTTAAATGACCACATGTTCTAATCAGGGTCGGTGAACTCTTTAGTCTCATTTCAATGGATGCACAGAAAAATTAAGAGATTAGACCAAGATGACTTCCTAGTTGGAAAACTTGGGACTCCAGCTCAGCCCTCATTACAAAGACAATAACTTTTTAAAGCAGTTGTATGATCCCATTGGCTTTGCAAACTGTAAAGTTTTGAGGAGGAACAAATTAATGGCAGATGTTCTGAGTTTCCCAGTGGAAGAAGAGATAAAGGAATAAACACACAGGCAGATATTCCTCAAGGCACGACCTGGGTTTGAGCTGCAGCTCTGGAATTTAGAGGCTGAGTGAACTTGGAGTGATTCATTTCACTACTCAGAGACACAAACTGTGGTTGCAAATGTGTTGGGTATATGTGGGGGCTATTTATTTTGGCTTTTTTTTTCCTGTGAAATGCTGAAATCCATTTTCCAGTCCTGGTGGGATAGGAGCTATTCTGGAGAGGGCATTGTCCTGCTGCTTTTCTAGAGATTTTAATGTATTTGAGAGCTCCCTGGGGAGGGAGGAGGATGAGGCAGGTGAACTCTCTGCTGTCCACTAACCCATCTCTAGTGCTCCGGGGCCCTGCAGCATCCCAGCTCCTGGACTAAAAGGGATCTTGACTTCTGCTTCCCAAATTCTTAACTAGCCTGACTCAGTTGCCACTGACACCCTAACTGACACCCGTGTCCAGGAAAAATCCCCTGTGAGAACTGAGGGCAGCAGGGATAATGGTGAAGACACAGAGAAGCTCTCCGGGCTCTGAGTCTTAAGAGTTTACCTTTGAAGCATCTCTCAGGACCTTATGCTCCATCTCCGTGACACTGCACTTAGCCAAATCCCACCACCTTTTCCTGGACCCCTGAGGCTGCCCGTTCATGGCTTTCCTCCCTCCACCCCCCTTCCCTGCCCTAATCTAAACTACATCAAAAAGGTGGTTAACAGAAACCAAAACAGACATGACTGTAATACTCTCTTGCTTAACCCTCCTTAGTCGCTTTCTGTTGCACTAATGAAATAGTCAAAATCCTTATTCCGGACCAGCTGGGTTCCTGCTGACTGCTGCAGCCTCAGGGCACAGAGGCGCCCAGGCCCTCTGCCTTCTGTCTGCCGGCTCTCTTTGTCTGGTTAACTTCTACTTGCTGTCTAGGTCTTGGTTCAAATGCCCCTTCCCCAGGGAGCCCTCCCTATCAGGTCCCCCCGAAGAGATCCTCACAGCTCTTGGTATTTGCTGCCAAAGCACTGTACTTGGTTTCTAACTAGACATTTGCTTGTCTGACCCAGCGGCTGTGGCCTGAGGCTACCTGAAGGCAGGTACTGTGCTTATTGCTTATTACTGTGTTCACTCACTGCTGGCTAGATTTGGGGGAGTGCTCAATATGGATTTTTAAATGAAAAAAGAAATGAGTGTCTTGGGAGATGAGGCCCCATTAGCACAGCCCACAAGGAACCTCCAGCAAGGTGTGGTGGGCAGAGCGGTGGGGTGGGGGGTCATGCTGAGAAGGAAGAAAGTGGCATCGTGGTCCCAAAGCACTGGGCTTCACAGCCAGGAGTTGCACAGCCTTCAGCTCCCAGGACGCTCAGTGAGGAAGAACCCAAAACTTTTCCCTTCTCTTGGAGGATAGACAGTGGTGTATGAGGGGGGAGCATAAGGCTTCTCATTAGAATCGACTGCCAGATTGCTGAGGTGCCCAGGACAATCCCCACCCTCGTTCGGATTGCTGTTTTCCCATCTCTAAACTGAGGGAAATGAGCACGAATTCAAAGAAACAAACATGCATCAACTGTGTCTTCTGTTCTTGCTTCAAGTCTTTCTCATAAGGCCTGCCCTGTCGGGTCACCTCCTTTGTCCTTTTCCCCATGGCGTTTGTTACCTTTCACTCTGCTGTTTAATATGCTCATTTGTTATGTTCATCATCCATTGTACCTTGTTAGAATTTAAGCTCCACGATGGCTGGATCTTCTCTCTCGGTCTCTTTATTTCTCCCTGACAAATCCCTTCCCCTTGTGAGGTGCTCAACAAGTGTTTGTTAAATGAACAAAGCTCTGGTCTCCATTTAGTGTGGTTTGTGGGAACAAATGAGATATCCTAGCTGCAAAGAAGTTGGATTTGGGAATCAGGCAACGTGGCATTAAATCCTGATCCTACACCAGCTGTATGAGTGTGGGAAAGCCACCTGACCCCTCCGAGGCTTAGTTTCCTGTGTAGAATGTCATGGTCTTATCTGTCTTTCAGGTGACTATGATGCTCAAATGACTTTGACGATTGAACAGTCCAAGCACAGTGCTGGGTCTACAGAAGAGTCAGAGAAACTGAGGGACTGGTGGCCTGGGGGAGAAGCTTATCAGTCAAGATATTTGGGGGCAAGCATCAGGAATCATTGGGGACTACCTAAACAGAAAAGGAATTTTCTGGAAGGATATCAGGAAGCTTGAAAAATTAAAGGGACGTTGAAGAAGACAGCACAGAAAATTCTCAGGAACCAGAGGCCAAGTAGCAGGACTGATTCATCAGCCAGTACGTCTTTGTCACTGCTGGAAACAACCAACACCAATCAAGAAAGACACTGCTGGACCTTGCGTGGATGTGACCAAGGATCCCTCTTGCAGATGGACCCGTTTCTAGACACCATGGAGAAGTCAATTCCACAGGCTCCTTGTCTCGCATTCCTTGCCCAATGGTAAAGGTCCCTCTGTGGGTATCCAATAGGCAAAGCCCAAGTTGTGTGCCCATTCCCTGGCCACCAGGGGGAGGAGAAAAGAGTATTTCCTTCTGTGGGTTCCATGATGGGAGGCAGGGACCTCACCCAATGCCTAAATGTCTGAACTAGAAAGGAGTTTGGGTACCAGGAAGCCATGAAATGACCGGTGGCTGCTCTAAGGAGAGGGCAGGAGGCAGCGAGGGTACTGGGCAAGTAAGCACTAAGGACCGGGTATTCCCTAGAGTACGTGGGCCTGTCAGGCTCCCTGAGCACAGCTGAAATAGAGTGCCACTTCCAAAAGTGCAGGCCGGGAGGACAAGGACCCTAAAGGCCAGCTGTGTCCCCGGGTCCAGCAGCAGCTCGGCTGCAGTGAGCACCCTAGGCTGGAAGGGGTGGCATCATCTGAAACTCAAAGAAGGCCGAGTTGTGCTGGAGACCTTCGACTGATAGCAGTGGTGACTCTGGTGAGGGAACTGGCAGCCCACAGTGATGTGTAGGGGTGGGGCTAGGACACAAGTGCCCTGGCCACCTGGAAGCCACAGTGGACATTGACACAGTTCACACAAGGTGGGCTTGAAGGACACAGAACAGGGAGAAGGAAGGGCTCAGATGGAGGAAGGATCCAAGGAAAGACTGGACACCCTGGAAATCAAGTCTCAATAGAGACATGCTATTAAAACAGAGACAATAGAGACCCCACCAGGGGTGGGGGTGAAAGTGGGGCTGGGGATGGGGCCCAGCCCTTGTACCTGGACTTGAATGTTAAAAGGTTTTCAAGATGGAAAAGGTGGATGGAGCCAAGACACAGAGCCAGAGACTGGAGAATGGGTTTGAGAAGTGGTGAACTTGCGTTTGCCCCTGCAAAGTCTCCAAATACCCCAGCCTCAGGTCCTGCTGCCTGCCCTGTCCCCACTGGGGATATCCACAACGTTCCCAAGGCCATGATTAAGGACTCCTGTTTAAGGGGCAGCCTTCACCAAGCAGAATTTGATTCTTGTGTGGCTTCTGGGGAATCCCTTAACAGCTTAGGTGTATCTATCTATAGTCCTGGAGAGGGGTAAGATTTAGGTCTGCAGCCAGTGGAGAGTTAAGCCTCCTACTTAAGGCTTGGTGGTTACAGGGAGCCTGTTTGTTTGGGTTTATGCAGCCAGGAGAGTGTTGCTATGGCTGAATTGCATGCAACAGGTCTTATGATCTGGAACAGCCAACTGTGTACATAACATGACAGCATTGAGTGAAGCAGGATAAACTCTGCAACAAAGGATATATCTGGAGCCATAAATTCCTCTGATCTTCACTTCTGAGCCATTACATTCCATTGGAATGAGGGCTATCCGTCTAAATGTTTGTTTTTTTAAAAAAGGCTAGTTTGCTGAACTCCCCCTAAAAGAATAAACTCTCCCCCTAAACACCCTTGTTTTAAAAGAGCAGCGCTGTGCACTGTGTGGCTCTGCTTCACTGTCTTTGCTGGGTACTGAATCCTGCTGTGCGGGACACCAAGTTCCCCATCCCTAGATGGGTTCAGGAGGAGGCTGGGGGAGCACTGGGCTCTCTTCCTTGTGTAGGAGAGGAGATATCATAATGGACAGGCTTTCTAGTTCTAAGAGTTCAGGACTGTAGGAGCCTGAGGAAGGTAAAGTTTAAGGTCTCCTGCACCCCTCTTCTGTAACTTGCATTTCTCACCACCACACATCCCCCAGGGAAGGAGAGATTTTCATTAGGGGCCTGAGAGAGAGCAGGAACACCGGCCTGTGTAAAGGCCTATGTTTAAGTTCTATTATTTATTAGGTAACAGCCCCAACCAAGTCATTGCATGTGTATGGACCCTAGTCCATCTCATATAAAGTGACAGCAGACATAACCAACAATTACTAGCATTAATCTATGCCAGGCACCACGCTAAGGCTTTATGTCCAGACCTTCAACTGGACCCTCCCTCAGGCTCCTACAATCCAATTTATTCTTCACAAAATGCTATGAAACAAAAAGTGTGAGTTATCCCTACTTAACAGATGAGGAAACTGGGGCACAGAGAAATTAGGGAACTTGGGAATGAATGGTGGAGGCAAGATTTGAACTCAGGCAGTCTGCCTCTGGGCATCTTAAACTTTGGCTCTCATCACATCTACATCATAGAATTTCTCGAAGGTTACTCTGGAAAATGGGTATAAAAGCATCTTTTAACCTTTTTGTCACCAAGGATGGGTTTCATGGAAGACAATTTTTTCATAGATGGGGGTGGAGGAGTGGTTTTGGGGTGAGTCAAGTGCATATGGCCCTACCTCATCATCAGGCATTAGATTCTCTTAAGAGCACCCTAACTAGGTCCCTCCCAACTGCAGTTTACAGTAGGGTTTGTGCGCCTATGAGAATCTAATGCCACCACTTATCTGCCAGGAGGCAGAGCTCCGGCAGTGATGTGAGCCATGGGGAGTGGCTATAAATACAGAAGAAACTTTTCCTGCTTGCCCCGGCCACCTCCTGATGTGGGGCTGGGTTCCAGGACCCTGCAGCAGTCCCTGGTCTGTGAGATTAGAGACCATAGTTTAAACCATAAATCCTTAGACTTGGAAATTCTGAGCAAGAAGCTGAATCTTCAGTTGTAAACTTTTTCTAATCATGTGCAACTTTGTTTGAAAAACTTATCTCCTAGGTTTTGGTCTTTCTTCTTTCCCTCCTACTGGGCCACCATCCTTCCTTCCTTATTTTTCCTATCCCATATTCCTCCCTTTGTTCAAATTATTGGCTCTGGTGAAATTAAGACTCTATAATGAAAGGCAAAATAACAGCGAAATCCAAAAGTACTTGTGTTTTATTAAAAAAACAAATACAATCAGATACTGTCCAAATGTGTTTTGGAAAGGAAGAGCTCTTTAAAAATCCTTAGTTTTCATCATCATTATTATTATATTAATAATATTAATCATATTTTAAAAATCGAAACAGTATTGCTTTTCTGGTTTCTGTTGTATAAAATGTAAAAAAAAAGGGGGGGGCACTTCTTCCAATGACACACATTTAAACTTTGCTAACAAAAATAACGACAATTAATTATACAGCTTTGTGTAAAATACAGCTGGTTCTAAAACAAACTACCACTGTACAGACTACCCCTCTCCCATTCCCAGAGCCATCCGAGAAGTAAAAACCATTGTGATGTTGTCACTAGAAGATTTTTGTTGAATCAAATAACAAAACAGAAACCTGTTGGAGATTGATGTCTTTGGTGCGAAAAAAGTAATCGCAGAGTAGGCGAGGCTGTGCTGTTGCCACGCTCAGCGTTGACTCCTGCCACATGCCCAGGTGTGGACTGATGATTGGGCTGGTTATATTGATGCTTTGGTAAAATCCGTTCCTTTCTCTGGGCCCTGTTATTCTCTCACCCAATGGTCCCTGCAATTCATGCCCGTTTGCGCCTGCCTTCGAGATTTCTGAAGTGGCTTGGTCTCAGTTTCATCTCAGCAAACTGGATTGAGTGTTCGTGGCCCTTCCAGTGGAACCAGTTAACACCCTGTATGAAAAAGAAGGCCTCCATGTTGGTTTCCGTTAGCAAGGTATTCCACCAATCATTGCTATTTAGTTGTTCAGACAAAATGAGTTCTGGTTAGACTTGGCCATTTGGTATATCACAATTGTCTCCTGCCTATCTCTCTGTTTGTCTGTGTGGTGAAAATGTTCGAAGGGGGTGGCTGAATCTGATCCAATTTTTCATCTTGGTCAGGAGTCACCTGAGTTTGCAGGGACTTTGGGCTGCCATCTTGAAACAAGATGGTGGCTGATGAAACTTGCCACACATGGGAATAGGTTCTCAGGAATTTAGGTCATGATGGGAGGTGCAGAATTGAGTAGCTTATGCAGGGTATGTGTGTGTGTGTGTGTGTGTGCGCACGTGTGTGTGTGAATCTACAACTCACAGGATTTCTATGGAATATTTTAAGAGAATTTTGGTATGGACTAGCAGAAAGAACATAAGTGAAACACAAGTCATACAAAGTTAAATACTAATGCTTGTACTTAAGAGATAAATGGTGTTAAACAAGGTATCAAATCTCTCTGGGTCTGTTTGTCTATGTTTTTAAAATTTTCTTTCTTAAGGTCTGATAATACCAAATGTGAAAGATGGTGTGAAGATTACTTGAGTTCATATGGGAGCTATCACAATGCTGGGCACATCGAAGGTTCTTGGTTAATATCACTTCTTAATTTCAAGTAGGGAGAAATCTCCTTCAAATTTTGGCCAAAGATTTCTACAAGACCACATTTGTGTCTGGGTTTCCAGGATCCATATTTAACTCTTTAGCCAACAGTCACGTCCCGCATGGCCCCCTGCCCTCTGTGGCTACAGAGCATCCTCCTGAGTGGCCACCCCTCCGGAACTGACGCCTCTCTTCGTTAAGCTGCATGGGGTGGTAAAGGAACATGCCATGGGCAAGCTAAGAGCTAGTGAAATGAGGGGGGCAATAGAGATGCTTTGTTTGTCTCTAATTTGTTGGCACTCACTGACACGCGGTGGTGTCTGAGTCCGACAGGAAGGAGGGGTTTAATGGGTAGGTGCCTGCTTGTAATCACTCAGTTACAGTGAGGTCCTATAGCCAACAGCCCGGCCACATGCTGCCTGCTACAGGGTAGGAAGCCAAGACCTCCTTGTGCTGCAGTGGAGACTGCAGTCAGAGAGGAAAGACGACTTCACAGAGGCCTCACTGTGGCTTGAGCAGAGCCGGATCTGGGCCTGAGCTCCAGCGACTCCTTTGTGGCCTCCTCTATCATCTAATTCTTCCAGCATCGACTGGAAGGAGGGAAAAAGAGGTTTCTTTGACAGGTAGCTTTATTTTTTTTTTTTTTCCCCTATAAGGACTTTGTATGAACTAGAGTTAAAGGACAGATCAATAAAGGTGGCTGAATAAGGAATGCTTAGAGAGGAGATATCACTGAGGGAACATAAGGGGTGGGGTCAAGAGGTGTCCTTTAACGCCTGCTTCTCTGTAACACAGGCATGAAAAGCTGTCGGAAATTATGTCAAGGTATGAGCCACATTTCAGGTCACCCGTGTCATTTTCTAGCAGTTAACCCGGGCACACACACGTGTATCAAATTCACTGACAATGGGGAATAGCAAGTCCCAGTGTTTTCTAAATGTCAGGAATCACCTGTGGAACCTGCCAAACCCCCACAAAAAATGCCAACAGAAAAACGTACAACTGTGCAAAAAGATGAGATGCTGCCTCCCACCTGAAGTCATCGAATCAGAATCCCTGGGGTCCTAAGGCATAATTTTGGCCACTGCAGTTTTATAAAGGCCTTGGGACCCCAATAAGAAGACCTGGAGAGAATCTGTGAAGTCTTGGGGTCAGTATGGTGTGGCCTCGTGAGGATACCCATTCCTGCTCCCTGGGGTGGGGATGAACTTTGAGAAGGGACCAGGACAGCGGGGCAAGATTTAAGTGGCTGGTCCCATCTGACTTGGTCACTCTGTAGGCATATGCCAGTGCAGGCTGGGCTCAAAGTTAGCTGAATTTATTTCATTATCCTATTTCTAAAGGGCTCTCAAGCATTGATTTCTGTGACTGCACAAGTTGTGTGAGAGCTGTGTGTGCACAGGAAAAATGTGGGGCAGAGGAAAGGTGGGGGAATTCAGCTCTGCTTCCAAATTCGTTCTGTGACCTAGGGAAAGTCAGCTTTCTCTGGGCCTTAGCCTCTTCATAAAGTGAAGGCATTTAGAGTCCATGGGCTGTAAGGTGTTTGAGGGGTTCTGCAGGTGCCCGAGGCCAGGGCCCTGCTGAGGTCTGCATCATCCCTGCTTTATCTAAAAGCCTGCCATGTTTATATGCTTTACTTTAGGGGTTAGCTAAGTTTGGACTTCATTTGCCCAGGGGGTGCTCCTTGGGAATCTTCCAGGGTTCACAAGTGCTGTTTCCATTCTGCCAGACCTACATTGTTATTGAGGTTTCTCACTGCACTGACAAGTGACAAGACACGTGCTCTCATACCTGAGGTTTTTGCCTCCTTGCATCTGCCAGGATAGGGGTTGAACTGTCCTCCCATCAGCCCCATCCTGCTTCCCAGGCCTGGCCTGCTCCGTACCCTCCCAGTCCACTCACCTGACTGTGGCTGTTATCCCCATATCTCCCCATCAGGTTGACACGGTGACAGTTCTTATACCAGAAAGCCCCCTTGTAGGACAGGGCACAGTTGGTGATGGCTGAGTCTGTGTCCTTGTCAAATGTGGAGAAGGACCTGCCATTGTGGTAGGCCATGGAGTCACCTGGGAGAGAGAAAAAATAAGGACCTGAGAAATCCCAGCTGGAATTTCCTTCTGGGCTGTGAAGGACAGAACCAGAGGTGACAACTGAATGGTCCCAGGGTGGGCTGGCCTTAAACATTGGACCCAGAGTCAGGACCAAATGTGGGACTAGATAAGACACAAGTGTTGCCCCCAGGACTCATGTAGTAGAAAGAGGGCTTCAGAGGCTTGGGATGATCCAGTGTCCAGTCCTATCTCTCACTGTCCAGCTGTGACCTTGCATAAGTTAAACCACTTGCTGAACCTCAGTTTTCTCATCTATGAAATGGAATCAGTACACTTGTTACATCTACCTCACAGTACTATTGGGACAAATGGTTATTACAATTTTTGCTGTTATTTTATGATTTTCTGCGTGCCCTTTAAATAAAAGAGCTTGGAGAATAAGGTAGGAAATCTGCACTTAATAATGTTGTGTCTTCTCCTCACAGACAAGTACTTATTAAACCTTACTCATATTAAACCATATATTAGATGTCCCTAAACAGTCTGTGTATCATACAGTTATTTTTTTAAAGTATTTATCAGACCAGTGTTCCTCGATTCTTAGACAACAAGCTCATTTATACACTATTTGGTCTTAACACAATAATTAAGTAAATGAGGTGAAAGCTATATTAATTAGTTTGATGTAAGCACTCCAAATTGTATAAAAAAATCATCAACACATTGTACCCCACAAAGGTATTCATGATCTATGTGTATACGACTAAATGAAAGGAAAAAAATATATACACTATTTGGGACTCCGGTTTCTAATTTAGAATTCTAGAAGCATCTCAGTTCCATTTCTCTTTGTGTTTCCTCACTCTCAACCCTAGCCAATAATTGGATGCAAACATTTCAAGACTCTAAAGCATTCTATCCTGATATTTTGGAGCAAGTTGTCAAAGGGACTCAGATGCTACCCAGAATCTGAGGGTGGCAGGTAGATATTGGCTGTCCTGCGGATGTCCTGGCTTCAATCAAAGTACACAGAAAAATGCAACCTTACAAAGGTTATCTTAGTAAAGGGAAATATTACAGCTCATTCTCCTATCGGAAACACAAAGAGATGGAGAAAGGCCACATTCCTGCTGCGTGGTGGATTTGCTTGCCATGTAACAATGTCCTTCTTGCCTGAAGCCATCTCAACCAAAGAAATATTTACTGCCAGGTAATAAAATGTCGGAATTCTTCCAGGGATGCGAGAACTAAAACAATTTCCGCCCCTGGCTGTCTCTCTTCATTACCACTAAATTGCCATCTTAAAAGAGCTTTGTGTGTCCTTAGATTGGGCCTGGCTGGCTTTTGGCAACCTTTTATCTGGAGACTTTCACCTTATGTGTGTTTTCTTCCAGGGATCAGAGGAGTTGGAAATGTGCCATGACATTTGTCTGTTTTCACAAACATAATAGAAAGCTACTCAAAGTGACATGGCTTGCTGTGAGGGGTCCTGCACTCTCAGGACCAAGACCATCTTCAGAAGCCAGACTTCTACAAGCTGTTTCACCTTGGGGAAATTTCGGAGTTTTTCTGAGCTTGTTTCCTCATTTGTATAATAACATCATCTTCCTGAAATAGTTTTTATGGGGATTAAATGGGGCGATGCAGGTAATACTTACAAAAGTGAAAGGTACCTAGCAGGCCTTAATCCATGTCATTTCCTTATTTATTTCTCCTCTAATGTGGAGCCATAAAACTACCCAAAGGCCATTTCAAGTCCAAGAAATCTTCAAAACCTGAACTAGGGTTATGAACTAGACAAGGAATGAATGGAAGGGTCACGAGAGAGGTAGTGAGCTTTTGGTCATGGGGTTATGCAGACTGAGGCTGGACGGCCACATGGCAGGGATGTCCTAGAAGAGGTTTAAGTATCTCGGTGTGGGGTAGATTCTTCCCTAATCAAAGTGCAATCCACAGACCAGCAACACCAAATAATACTGGCATCAGTAGGGAACTCAAATACGAAAGGGAGAATCTCAGCCCACCCTAGCCATCCTGTGTTAGCATCTGGACAGTCACAGGCTCCAGTGGGTCATACACCCGTAACAAATTGAGAAGCACTTGGTTAGATGCGTTGGAGACTAGGTATTTTTTTTTTTTTAATCAGTCTACAATTGGTATGTAAAACTGGATAAGAAATACACAGTTTTTGAATGAGGGGAGTTACAATGCAAGCCTGGTTGCCCTAGTTAGTTCCCAACCAACTTTTTGTTTCAGGGACCAAAATAATCTACCCAATCCTTTGTAATCGCATTTCTTCTGAATTAGTACCTAGTACAAATTCAAATGTGGGTTGATCCAATGAATATATGGATTAAGAAAGGAAAGAAGGAAGGAAAAAAGAAAGGAAGGAAGGAAGGAAGAAAGGAGGGAGGGAGTAAGCAGGAAGTCAGGAAAAGCAGAGGAATTAGCTAAAAACACCAAGAAGTTCTCCGGTTGTGTGGCTCTAAGCGCACAGCTCTGTACCTGCTGTCCCACTGTACCCCTCCACCTTCAACTTGTATCGAGTCTTGGCATCTCCCACGCTGAATCTTTCGTAGACGGCGAAGGCTGTCTCCCCTTGGTCCCGCAGGTCCACCCGGAGCTCATACTGCCCCTGGGCTGTGATTTTGCTCAGGTTGTCCAGCCCTGGGGATGACAGACAAGGGTTGCTAAGAAGCACGGGTGACTGGGACCAACATTTCTATTTCAAAAGCAGCAGCTGAGTGTCCTGGAAAGAGGTTCATGGGCTCAAAGCCTGCCCTGCTCCTTGCTGGTACAATACCAGGCCAAATGTGTGATGTTTCTGAGCCTCAGGTAAAATCAGGCCCAATTTGTCCTGCCAACCTTGCGGAGATGAGGTAGTGAAAGTATATTTTAAACTCAAAAGCTCTTCACAATTGAAGGGGCATGGATGGTGGAACGGACGTTTCGGGGCCTGGCCCAGGCCATGGTGCATAGAACAAAGCTCCGTGCAGGTGGAGACTTGGAAAGCGTGCATTGCATGGCTGAATGGATAGATAATTCATTCATCTTGGATTCAACTTGGGAGATTTCAAATTGTAGCTCCACTGCTTAATGGCCAGATTCCTACAGGCACGCCCCTGTCTCTCTCTGAGTTTCTGTTTCCTCATGTGCAAGGTAGGAATTTAGTACTTCCCAGGGGTGCTATGAGGGTTAAAGATTATGGCTAAGGGACCCATCTCTGCACCCAGAGCACAGCTTGGAGCCCGAGAGAGAAGCAGCCAATGTTATCAATGAGGATGAGTCTGTGAATAGTTCAGCAAATGACTTAAGATTAATTCTTAAGGGCTGACTGTTGGCTCTCCTTTGATCAAATTTTTATTTTTAATGATTCAGAGCATTTATGTAGTCTTTTCCATTAAGAATTTAATATTCCGTGCCCACCACCGGAGCGACAGTCTTCTCTTAATCTATTTCTCTCCCATGTGGCCCTGTGGGTTAGGACAAATGACAAGGAGGGCAGAAAGAAGCAGTTTGGACACAGACACGCAGAGCTGAATTACCAAGCCAGAATTCCTCTCTGCGGTCCCCAAACCCAGCTGTGTAGGCTTTCCAGTTTCGATAGAAGTCCTCACGGCCGTTTTTGCGTCTCAGGAACACCTGTGAACATATTAGCGTGCACTGAAGTTATTGCAGGAAAGGGAGGCATCTATTCTAGAGAAAGAAACGTCAACCGGTGGAAGGAGCACCAGTCCTCAGCTCTGTCACTAATTTTCCATGTGACTCTGGGCAGATCACCTCCCCTCCCTAAAAAACAAAGATTAAAAATACTACCCAGCTTTAGGTGACAATGGCAGGTCAATGTAGGTACATTGATTGTAACAAATGCACCCTTTGGTACGGGCTATCAATAGGGGGAGGTCGTGTGGGTGTGTTGGGGGTGTCTCTACACTGTCTTCTTTATTTTTCTGTGAACCTAAAACTATTTTAAAAAATAAATTTTATTAATTAAAAAAACCCTACCCAGTTTCATTTTATGGGAATTAAATTGGAATAATTCATGTAAAACTCTTAGCGCAGTGCCTGGTAGATAACAAATGCTTAGTGTTAATTAACATAAATGACGGAGTCAGTGGTCACTGTCATGGATACATCAGAGAGCTGTCTGATGAGGATCAGATGAGATAAATTACAAGAAATTTTTTTTCCTCTCTCTCTCAATCCCTGGATTCTTTCCCATTCTTTTATTTAAGAGAGAATTCCTGAGTGCCTCCTTGTGACAGGCACAATCTTGCAAAGCCTCATGCACATGGGTGTCAGGTGTCAGAGTACAGGGGTATTGCCTTGCCTCTCTCCCTGTCCCTCCAGCCCCCACTTCCGGGGGCCCTCACCCTCCGACCTGAGAGCTCTGGGTTTCCTGTTAATACTCACAATCCATCCGCCCCCATCAGAGGTCATGTCACAGTAGACTTCTAGTGCCTGGGCCTTATCGCCATTCAGATAAATGGTGTAGAGGCCAGAGGTCGTGTCTCCATTCAGCATAGCTTGGGAGCAGTCCCTGGGGAATGGGTATAGGAGTCCAACTGTGGAATAAGGAGAAATCGTGATGCTTTAGGGCAGGAGGATGGGGTAGGAGCTTGGAAATTGCAGCTTAACTATTCATTGGCTGGATTCCTGGGGGTGAACAGCTTCACCTCTCTCTCTGAGTTCTTAGCCTGTCATGTGAAAGACAAGGGTAGACTGCTCCATGGGGGTGCTCTGAGGCTTAGTGCCCATCTCAGCTCCTTATACTGATGGTGGCGTCAATGATACCCATGGGAGGAAAGCAGATCCGCCATGTGGGGTAAGTGTCAGGTTGACCTGCACACACCTGGAGCAGCCAGGAGCACCTGATGAACACCCTGGCACTGGCTGGGTTTCTGGCACCTGGTGTGTGTCTCACTGAGGATTGGGTCACTCTATCAGGGCGCAGGTTGTTTTGAGAATCTGACGAAAGCTTTGGATATTCAAGCTCCCCAGACAAGTACATCTCAGTCTTTAATCTGTGTTCATCTTTGCCTTTTCACAGGCTTCTGAGGCAGGAGGTCTAGTTCTGAACATGCCATTCAGTTGCTCTGTGACACTGGAGAAATCCTCTAACTGCTGTGAGCCTGGGAATCTTAGATAGATGAAATAAGAATGCTTGGAGAATTTCTAAGTGGAATAATGTGATATAAAAATTAAAAAGTAGATAGAAACCGACAATCTTAGGGCTGTGCTTAGTAGATGGGTCTGAGAGCTGATGGACGTGGTAGCTGCTTTTCCTGATCCAACACCTCCAAATTCCACTGGGGTTGTATAACAAACTGTTTTCTTGATTATTTTATAGCCCTAGGATAAGAACATCTTCAAGGCACACTCATGGTTTTGTGTTCTCAGCACCTGGCAGAAGATCTGGCAGAGAGAAAGCACCTTCTTCAGCAGATGTACACAGAATGACTGTCCCCACTGAATGGTAAAGAGCAGGGCTCTCCAAAGCCTGGATCCTCCCATCCTTGGAAATGGATACTACGTCTTATTTGCCAGTGGAACAACTTAGATGATCATCATCTGTAGAAGATTCCCAGTTGCAGGTACAGAGGAAGGCTCCCTGGGTCTGGGATACCTGAGCCTAACTCTGACTGTAACCCACAGGGTAACCTTGAGTAGGTCATATAGTGTCTGGGAGCTTCCATTTCCCCATCAGGAAATTGGACATGGTAATCTGACCCACTATACCAGCTTGATGGGAGATTCATTTGTGATTTGGAATGTGGACAAACTTCATAAACACTGACATGAAAAAAGGAGAAGGGAAGGGATATTGAGCTTACGTTGAGCCCTGGTAATAAAAGGACCACACACATATGTGGGCTAGGAGTTCAAGCACAATACTTCATTAACCCCCGCAAGGTCCTTATGAGGAAGGAAGGTTATTAATCTCATTGTACAGATGAAGAAACCGAGGATTGTAGAACAAAAATTATGTTCTTCAAGTGATAAAAATGGGACAGCAGTGCTCCCCACTAGGATGCTTACACCCTGCCGCACCCTTTTTCATCAGGATTCCAAGTAGTAGCAGATAATTGATTCTTTTTAGAAATTTGTTTAAAAATTTAAAGTAGACGTCAAAGGGGAAAGAGAGGGTTGATTCAGTCATGGTTAGATCACAAGGCCTGATTTCACTCCCGGCCCCTCTTACTTGTGGTGAAGATGGTCTGGACTATCTTGCTTCTCAGGGGCCCACTTAATGCCTGGACCTTGGCTGTGTAGTGTGTGGATGGGCTCAGGTCTGCCAGGCTATAGGAGGTGGTGTCTGGACCCACAATGACTTCCTAAAGGCAGAAAAAAGAATGTAATAACTTTTGGTCACAAAAATTCTCAGAGTATAAGTAGAAATCCATTCTATTCATTTATTCATTCATTATTTCACTCATCCTTTCATTTATTCATTCACTAAGAATTCACTGAGCACCCACTCTGTGCAACAGGATCCACTTGCATTGTTGTGATATCAGAGAAGAGAGTGCAACATAAGCAAAGGTCCTGGGGCCAGAAGAGACAGAGCAAATCAAAATTATACAAGGAAGTAGTAACCTACCTCAACTGTACTTAGTTTCAGGTGGTGGAGCAGTGGAAAATGTTACCAGATTAGGAAGGGTCTTCAGTGATAAGCTTTGAAATGTGAAATCTATCATTGTAAGAAGTGAAGAGTCCAAAAAGTTTTCAAAGTTGAGGTTTGGAACTTGAGTTTTTTTTTTTTTTTTTTTTTTTATCATTATAAGACATGTGGAACACTGAAAGGATTTTGAACAAGTCATTGATGTGAACCTAGGCATTTTTTAAGAAGGTTGATCTGGTGTCAAAATGAATTACACAAGGGCAAGGGACTCTGAGGACAATTAGGCCAGCTGTTCCTAGACACAGCTCTTTATCACAGCCCTCTGGGAAGCTTTAAAACAATACTTTGCCTGGGCCTCATCCTGGACGGATTGAATCAACATAGCCAGAGGGTAGACCTGGCTAGTCATATATTTAGCAAGCTCCCCCACACGATCTGATGTGCAGTCAGTTTGAAGATCTAGGAGATGATGATTAGAATAGCTCAGTAGGCATGGTGTAATGAAGGCGCGAGCTGACCCAGTGTGTCTCTTCTAGAACAGAGATAGTAGCTATATGAGACCTCTCTTGGTCCACTCTATCTACACTTGTAGTTTGAGTCTGGTCTCTGTGCTGCTGTCCAGGGGAGGAGATTGGTTCCAGTTTGCAGAAACCAATCTTTTCAAACACTTTTACTAGCTTGCAATTCTTTCTATTATAGTAGATGACCTTGGTGTCTGGGATTGAAATTCAACCTACACTCCTAGTAAACCAAACACAACGCTGCTCTCTGCAACCTACAAACACAACTGGTTGGCTTTAGGCAGTAATGAGTCAGTGTGGATGGAGGCCCTGGGGAGGTTTTCCTGTATCCTGGGCCTGGGGAGGTACCTCATCCTGATTTTGCCAATGGGGGAAGTGATTTTCAGAGAGGCTAAGAGACTGGCTCTCATCCCATCATTTGTGGGTGGTGCACAGTAATCTTTTTTTGGCCAGGGCTGGGTTTGAACCCACCACCTCCGGTCTATGGGGGGGTGCACAGTAATCTTGCATCCTGGTTTTCCAGAATCTTATTGAGTGCCCCTTTCTCCTACACCAGGTTGATTTTTTGTATTTGTTTAAGTGACACATATAAAGCTGGGGCTTGGACAGGCAGGAAAGTAAACTGAGGTGAGTGCCCATTTAATACTCAGTGGCCTTTTGGCAGCTCCCAGTTCTGGTCCCTGGGGAAGGGATCAACTGTCAGGTACAAAACTGGGCTCATTGAATTACCTGAGGATCTAGTTACCTGTTGGTTC
The DNA here is from genome assembly GCF_027406575.1 of Nycticebus coucang. NCBI lineage: Eukaryota > Metazoa > Chordata > Mammalia > Primates > Lorisidae > Nycticebus > Nycticebus coucang. The sequence continues at coordinate 22,895,718 of NC_069781.1, read as the reverse complement.
TCTAGGTTGCAGTGAGAAGTAATTTTCTAGACAGTTAGGGGACCCTAGATCAAAATGAGACTCATTATTCAGGTAAACATAGAATTCTAGAATGTGGGACCAGAAGAGGACCTGGAAGATGGGGGAGCCCAAAGCACTCATTTTATAGATGGGAACGCTGACACCCAGAGAAGGTAAAGGGCTTGCCTCAGTTCACACAGTGAGTTAGTTCATTGTTACACTACTTCAGCAGGGCCAGGATAGTAACCAGAAATGTGCATCCACTCTGGTAAAACACGACAGACTGGACATGTCCATTTATCTTACTGGCTTCTGATACCCTCTAAAATGAGAGCAAAGGAACATAAGATACAAATCCATTAAGGTGAGGGGTGTTGGAGAAGAGATAGCAGCAGGCATATGATGTAACAGGTCTTGGTAGATGGAAAGTGGGTGGTAGGGAGACCACAGAGGGGCTGAACGGAGAGAGCTGCAGAGCTGGGGGCTCATTAACAACAGCAGGCAGAGCTGGTCAGAGGCTGGCTGGTCACAGAATCCAGCAAGTTCAGGAACAGAAAAAGTGCAAAAATGAACTTTACTTTCAAGAGCAGGGTGGGATATGACTGAACAAAGGTTAGGTGTTCTTAAACCCTCAGATTAATCTTCCTATCCCCTTCAATGGTCCAGATGACTGTCACTGTCCAGTTGGAAGGCTGAGGTTTACTCTCTGGAGAGGGTGACATAGAGGGGAGGCTCTGGATCGTAATCCACTGGCCATAGCTCTCAGGAGGCTGAGGTGGCACCCTGGCTACTTGCCCAGTGACTCTGCAGTGAACCTCCCTGGCCCTGCCTATGTAATTTGAACTTCCAATCAGCTTTTCACTCTCGGCTTAAGTACTAAAAGATAGAGCAGGCCCAACAGACAGTGAGTGGACGTCTCCAGTGTGAAAGAGGGACACCCAAGCCAAACCAAACTAGTAACAGTAGCCAAACAAAGAAACTTGGAAGAAACACTAGGCAGGTTATAGAATAAAATACCACCAGCAATATCATTCTTGGAGGCGAAGAGATGACGCACCAAACAAAAACAAGGTGCTAGGAAAAGCTGAATGTGCTGAGAATAAACAAAAGATCTTGGGAATATGAAGTATAAAAGCCGATATAAGAAATGCAATAACAAGTTTAGAAGGCAAAGTTCAGAAAATCTCTTTCACTTGTCTGAAGGTCTAAAGTTATTTAAAATTAAGAAGTGAAAGAAGAAAATTCACAGGTAGAGAATATAAGCAGTGTTAACAATAAATATAAACAGTACTAACAATTGACGTCATAAGGACATGGTAAAATGCATTGCAATATTCAGAGGCTGCCAAAAAATATATACACATTTTAAGAAAGGAAAACACTGTATTAAAATGGTTATACTCAAGTCATATTTGAGTCATTCTGCAATTATAAGAGGTGCTCAAACATGACTTGTATTCATCTTTTGTTATTGAAATACATTATCACAATTTTAATACATTCTTTTTTCTTTCTGACAATGTATACACTTTTTTTTGGCACCCTTTGTATAATGCAATGATGCTGATACCATCTGGGAGATAACTTATATGGCAAAGATGCAGAAGGTGCTTTTGATCTTTGCTCACTAAAATATTAAGGGAACAAGAGTCCAGCTCCTAAAATGTCTTCGAGTCTTATAAGCTGTAGTTCTTGATCTTGGCTGGCTATCAGAAGTGGCGTTTGGTTAAAATGAAAGAGCAGGAGAATATGATTCAGAAGGTCTGGCATGGAATTCAGTCCCTCTAACTTGTTTCAGCTCTCCAGTTGCCCTGGGGTAGAAAACCAGTTTTGGGTAATTCTTCCCTTCTTTGAAGATTATGCAAATGATTCAACCAGCAGTGGGGAGTTGTTATGTATTTCAAGATACCTTGACTGTACCATCCACGGATTCATAGACCAGGAGGTAACCAGTGACTGGCGCCCGAGGAGGTCTCCACGTGAGCAGGGCAGTTTCCGACTGAACCTCAGTAGCGGTTACGTCTCGTGGAGAGTCCAGGTCTGGAGAAGGCAATACAAACAAGACCAAGTGAGTCCACAACGGGAGGACAGAAATTATGGCTGTGTATCCACAAGACTGGATTCAAGCCTTCCCCTATCTCTTGACCTACATGACCTTGAGCTTGAACCTTCCCCGTATGTAAATGAGGTAGTTGAGCCACGTGGTCACTAAAGACAAATTTTCCATAGTGTACTCATCCTAAGAGCTGAGTCCTCATGAGCCCAACATGGTCTTGATTGGTCTGGTTGGATTTTGGCAGAAAGATACAAGTGTGAACACCACTACCAGCCCCCGCTTGTTTCTAAGTAAGAAGATAGATGAAGCTAATCTCTCCTGACTGAGAGAACTGTTGTTCTGTTCCCCTGCTTGCTGAATTTTGTAAAAAAGACCTCAATGTATAAAAACCTAATGAACATCTAGGAAAACTTGACTGAAAAATCTTTCTCTTCAAAAATATTTCCCAGCCTGGAGCATGGATCATTAAATGCTGAGTTTAGGACCAGCGGTGACTGTTTTTCCATGTAAAAAGCCCTCCTCTTAAAATCTTTTCCTCATCTGTGGGGAGAACAAGGTCATTTCAGTTCAAAAGGAAATGGTGTGTTTCTGTAGGTCTGGATTGAATGGGCATTGGTGACTTGAAGTGATGCTGATGTCATCACATTGCAAGGGCCTGACTTAAGAGAGAAGAGTTGGCCAGGGGGTCACCGTTTAAGATACAGGCTGGGTGGGTGGGCATCTGCACAAGGAGAGCTTTCAGCTACTGGTGTCTTTGTACCTGTTGTGAACTTGGCAGTGATGGCTGAGCTCTTCTGAGGCCCTTTCTCCGCGAGGATTCTCAGTGTGTACTCCGTGGCAGGCTCCAGGTCGGTCAGAGCATACTCCACTGTGTTTCCGGACACGGTGCGTGTGATTTCTGGCACTAAACATAAAATACACAGACCAAGGCAGTTACCTCTCTCTGAGCCACGAGTGGACTTGGCAAACAGCACCCACACCTCCTTCTAACACAGAAACTTTCAGTGACCCGGTGGAAAAGTGGGTTTGATGTCTTTTTTTTTTTTTTTTAATTATTAAATCATAGCTGATCATGGACCACTATACACTGGTTTTATAGACTGTTTGACACATTTTCATCACATTGGTTAACATAGCCTTTCTGGCATTTTCTTAGCTATTGTGTTAAGACATTTATATTCTACATTTACTAAGTTTCACATGTACCCTTGTAAGATGCACGGCAGGTGTAATCCCACCAATCACCCTCCCTCCGCCTATCCTTTCCCTTCCGTCCCCTCCCTTTCCCCCTTCCTATTCTTAGGTTATAACTGGGTTATAGTTTTCATACAAAAGCCATAAATTAGTTTCAGAGTAGGGCTGAGTACATTGGATACTTTTTCTTTCATTCTTGAGATACTTTACTAAGAAGAATATGTTCCAGGTCCATCCATGTAAACATGAAAGAGGTAAAGTCTCCATCTTTCTTTAAGGCTACATAATATTCCATGGTGTACACATATACCACAATTTATTAATCCATTCACGGATCGATGGGCACTTGGGCTTTTTCCATGACTTAGCAATTATGAATTGGGCTGCAATAAGTATTCTGGTACAAATATCTTTGTTATAATGTGATTTTTGGTCTTCTGGGTATATACCTAGTAGAGGAATTATAGGATTGAATGGCAGATCTATTTTTAGATCTCTAAGTGTTCTCCAAACATCTTTCCAAAAGGAATGTATTAATTTGCATTCCCACCAGCAGTGTAAAAGTGTTCCCTTTTCTTTTTCTCCACATCCGGGTTTGATTTCTGAAATGACTCATACCCCCCTTCTCTCTCTTGTGCACATACCTCATATGTAAAGGATTTATCATATGGAGACTGGATTTTTCCAGACACCAAATCAGAAGGAAAGGGAGCTGGGGGTCAGGGATTTTTTTCCTGCCACATGGTATCAGCAGGGAGAACTTTGCAGCTGAGACAATGCCGTAGCTGGATGAGAGCTGTGGGTGACATCCCCAAGCCTTTTGATTTGTCCCCTTGTTTGCTCTCTTTCTTTTTCACTTACTCACATTTCCTTTTATAATTTACCAAATGTGGTCAAATCATTAGGCTGAGAGGGTCATGAAGACGGGGCAGCTATGGACACCACGGAGCCTGGTCGCTGCCTCTCAGGCCCATGGGGTTACATCCACTGCTGGAAACGAGACTACAGTGCCCAGGTGCGTGTGTTTATTTCCTAATCATAAGCGTCTCACCATCCTGGTTTGCCAGGAACTGAGGAGTTTCCTAGGTATAGAGCTTTTAGCACTAAACTCAAGAAAGTCCCAGGCAAACTGGGACAAGTTGGACACCTTTCCCTTCATCTGTGCGTCCCCCACTTCCTCCTCCTGACTTGGCCCTTTGTGAGCCTTGAATCCACAATTTCCACAATTCCCACCAACTATATTCTGATTTATTTTAGGTGAGAAAATATGACATTCCCTGACTCAAAAATGATTATCCTCATAAGGAATATCTGACAATTATAGAGTAAAAAGAATAAACACAATATTCCTCTTCCCCCATCCCCACCTGTGCTCTGTCCTTAGGTGGTAGCGGGGGCTGAATTAAAAATTCCTGAGGTCCCAGGCACAGGCTACGGTGTCCTCTCATACTGTCATTGAAAGCAAAACAATACTGAACCATAAAACATGAAACTTTCACATACTTGGAAATTAAATGACAAAATTCTTTGTAGAGTAGCTCATAAAATGATGGACAGGTTCATTGAAAAGGGCTGTGTCTTTCATCTCTCTCGGATTTGGGTCTGATATTACTTTCTGGTGGTTGTAAGTTGCTGAGATGCCCAAAGCGAGTATTTAATCTGCCACCTGGGCAAATTAGCATAGGTGCTGCAAAAATAAGGAAAACTAATTTCTTATTTTAAATCACATTTTCTACAACTGGCTTCTCCTGTGGCCTCTGAGAAGCCGAGTCTCCCCACCTGGAAGCAGTCTGTTTGATATTTAGATTCTGGGCTTGGTCTTGTGAAGGATGAGAGCTGCTTCCTAGAGAGAGTGTCTCACGCTGACCGGGAGAGAGACAAGGAGCAGAGGAGGAATGGGCCAGGAAACAGGTGGAGGCTGAGATATACTTTTTTTTTTTTCTTTAAGTGTCCTACTGAGTTCCTTTGAGGTTGTAATTAGGAGCTACAAGGACACTATTGGCTTTTCCATCCTAGTCATGCTTTTTTGTCATCCTTTACTGAATGTGGCACAGGGAAGGGAGAATGGAAAGAGTGTACAGTGGGGCAGAAACTCCTCCATGTGCGGAGAGTCTTGGACAGGACCCTACCTCTTTCCCCGGTGTAGGAGATGATGTAACTGTCCACAGTGGCAATGGCTGGCTGCCACCTGGCCAAGGCTGTCGAGTCGGTGATGTTGGCTGTCACCAGGCCAGATGGGCCATCCAGAGCTGTAAGGAAAGATGGTGGGAGACAGGAAGTCATAGGTCAGACATCAGACCCCAGCTGCTCTGCTGTCCGCATGACTTATGGCCTTTTGGTGTTAGGACACACGTGCCACCTGCATGGGTCAGTTTAGAGTCCTGAGCCTGGAGCCAGGCTGACCTGGCTTTGAGTCACCACTACTCCTTGCTTTGACGGCAGGCTTACTTTGAATGTCTATTTTCTTACCTGTAAAGTGGGGATAATAATTCTGGCTGGCTTTATCTCAGTGTTATTTATATTTTCATGTAATATCAAGGGTGGAAAAGAGCTGTGTTAATTGGAAACGGCTGAACATACGATAGGATTATCATTATAGCTCATGTTACCTTTCCCAGGGAAAGGACCCACGCAAACAGAGGAGAACTGCATAGTTAAGACTGCCTGAGGCTTCTCTGCGCTTTGAGTGATAGCTCTGTTACAGTGGTTCAGACATAAATCGAAGCCAGGCTTGAGTGGTCTCAGGTCCTACAAAGGCTTGTCTTGCCCGTGTGCCCTGAAGAAAGTCATTTCTCTTCTCCAAACCTGACTTTCTTTAGCCATCAAGAGGTAGGCTACTATGAATATTTACTAAATAATGTATGTACAGTGTGCTAGGGGAAGCTCTTAATAATTGCAGTTGTCATTAAGATGGCTATTAAAGTTATTTGGAGTCTTAGGTATGTTTTTAAATGACTTGTACTGCAAAGGCATGGATAATGAAAGGGCCTTTCTCGCTGGCCTTTTAACTGACTGCCTCCATTACCCGACATTCCTCTCTTAGAAGCTAGTGCAAATATGATGATTTTCCCCTCGCTTTTGCACCTACTATTCAATCAATCCCTTGACAGCCCCAGGAAGATGGAAGGCAGCCGTCCCCAGCTCATTTCTCAGATGAGACACCTAAGCCTCAAGAAATGAGAATAGCTGGCCTGAGAGTCAGGGTATGGCAGAGCAAGTTAGTAAGCCCACATCGTCCATTCTGCGTGTACAGCATCTTCTTTAACTGGTAAGGACACTCGGCCTGGGAGGAATTGCATCCAGCTTTTCTGATCCGTTGCTGGAGAATCCAGTGATGAACGATTTCTTTGGGGAAATAAGGGCCTCTGAGGCAGGGTGGACAAGACTCTGGGATCAGATGGGATGCTTTCATCACATATTGTCAACTCTTAGGCTAGGAGGATATTTTAAAAATTTCCTATGAGGCCCATTCTTTGTATCCCTTAATGCATTGGACTGGATAATTACTCACATATCAAAGGCTAAATTGTTTAGAGACATGGCTGTCTAAAGAGAAATTTTCCACTTCATTCTCCTTCAATGCGATTCATTATTTCTTCCTCTTTACAAAGCCTTGTGCAAATCAGGTTAGAATAGGAAAATAGCCCTTTATTTCAGAAGAATACAGGGTTTGGAGGCAGACTGACCTATGTTCAAATTTGGTTCCAGCATTTATTAAGCATGTGGCTTTGGCTGGGGTATTTAATTTCCCCAGGCCTCAGTTGTGTCCTCTGTAAAATGGGGATGATAATAGCTGTGAAGATTAAATGTGAAGGGTTTAGTAGCACCCAAATAGAGACTAGCTACTTTGCAGCTGTCACAACTGTGTGCCTGCAGCACCTCCTTGGAGCGATCCTCACCATGGTTCTAGGCCAGTGGTTTTCAACCTTCCTAATGCCATGATCCTTTAATACAGTTCCTCATGTTGTGGTGACCCCCAACCATAAAATTATTTTCATTGCTACTTCATAACTGTAATTTTGCTACTGTTATGAATCATAATGTAAATATCTGATATGCAGGATGGTCTTAGGGGACCCATGTGAAAGGGTCATTTGACCCCCAAAGGGGTCTTGACCCACAGGTTGAGAACTGCTGTTCTAGACAATAGGAGCTGTGACTAATGTGTACAGTCATTTACATTTGCAGATGCTTTACAGATATAGTTTCATGTGGTCCTTCATCCTTTGAGGGAAGCAGAACTGTGTCTAATGTGCTCTGTACAGTGACAGAGAGGGACACTCGACCCCAGAGAAATGAACTGGCAGGTCATGCAGTTGGGTTTCAATCGAGGTCAGCATGTCTCTAGGACTTGGACTCTTTCTTCCATAATAGTTCAAGAAACGGAGGCCCAAGGAGGTTAAAGGATGCAACTAAGGTTACCCAGCTCCCAAGTCTGGAGGTGAGACCTTTTGGACTCTAAATCCAGGTCAAGTTCCACTAGGATTTAATAAATAAAACCTTTTTATTTTCCCAGCTGGTGAATCATGAGCCATAAGGCTGAGAAATATTGCAGCGTGCCCAAATGATCTCCGAAAAACTAACACCCAAAGCCAACATACCTGTGGTGAGCAACCCCGAGACAGGTTCGCTTTCCTCAAAGCCCTTCATGGCAATGACATTGACAAAGTATTCCACCCCGGGGAGGAGCTTCACCAGCCTGGTCTGAGTCTTGGTTCCATCCACAGTTACAACTGAGGGTGTACCTGGAACACAGTAAAAACAGTATTGGGAAAGGTGAGCCTCACTGAAACTTACTCAGCATGCACCACGATCGGGTATGTCTGATTTGGAAATGAAACTGTATCTTCAGCCAATGCCATTGTCATGATTTCTCGTTTGCTGCTACCCTCTGGTGTAAGGGGAGAGGCCTTAGTTTGTGAATACTGCCTTTTCCACTGGTGCAGATGCCAAAAACCAAGCCGGGAGAGGAAAAAACATGAAGTCACAACATACTAAAAAGGGCAAGTTTCTGCTCTGTAGAGAGCTGGTATGTTGTGAAAATTTTATTTCCTTTTATTTTTCTCCACGAACACCATGGAATAATATATATCTGATCTATATACCTTATTGTCTTGGTAGTTATATAGACTCCTTTACTACCAGAAATTCTACTTAAGATGCTAAATAAGAGGGTCATAATCAAGTTTGTGCTGATCTATTTATGAAAAAGTCCAAGACTTTTGGGCAGCACCTGTGGCTCAAGGAGTAGGGCGCCAGCCCCATATACTGGAGGTGGTAGGTTCAAACCCGGCCCCGGCCAAAAACTGCAAACAAACAAACAAACAAAGAAGTCCAGGACTTTTATCTTAGAATTTGGGGGCTGATGAAGGGCTTGTACATCAGATGATCAAAGTCCCCACAGAGATGGTACAGCTATGCAATGATAACCATGAAGGGGTTGTTAACCATCCTCCCTTCACATGCCTCCAGGTACAGATGTCTTAGTACCTACCAGAATGTCTTTAGACACCTTTGACAATATTTCCTCCCCATGGTCTCTATTATAGCCTACGTGCTTTCATCTAGAGCTCACAAATCTGCTAAGTTACAACTCTTCATTCCACACTGAGATGGTCAGATCTGGCACCTGAAGGTAAACCTTCACTTATATACAAGACTGGCTTTTCACCCACATGTACTCAGAGAAAAAAAAAAAAATGGCCAGCGTGATTAGGGTCTTTTCAAGGTTAAAAAGGATCTTTTTTAAAGTGACCCTTACAAGCTAGTTTCTCCTAAGGATCTTAGAGCACTTTATAAATAGTTGATGGTCTTCAAAACAAGGAGGTAGTTGTTTTGGGGGCTGGGAATTATCACGGTCTCTTTCACGATTCCATCCAAACCTTCCACACTCCTCCTCTTCCTCCCCTCCCTGAGTCTCCTACCTCCTGTGATGGGCACAAAGGTAACCCGGAAGTTCTCCACCTGCACCGTGGGTGCCACCCAGTTGACAGTTGCTGCGTTTTCAGTAATGTCCGAGAACATGATTTCCTTTGGGGAGCCCATTGCTGTCAAGAAGAAAACACAAGAGAAATCCAGAAAAGGTTAAGTATCTTGTTCTGGTTCTCTCTGAATTCTTAACTTAGGAAAACTCAGTGGCTTGGGTTTGCATCTGAGGAAAGTCTTTGGGTTGGAGAATGTGGTGACCTGTATTCAAGTTATGACTTGACAGACACAATTGCTCTTTAATTTCAGGTACAGAAATGTTAGCACCACAGCTGATTTCTAACAAATCAAGGGACACAGGTTTCACAGATTGGAATACACCCCACTTTGATATTTTTGATTTTTAGCATTTTTCAAATTTTTGCTTTTTAGTCACTTTTATTAAGTAACCTTACAATGTAATGACTGTAGAGTTCTTTGCAGTTTATTAGGCTTAATCCTCATGTAGCAACCTCCAGGAAGAATGGCTGTGGTTGCAGCCATTTTACAGAGGACCAAATTGAGGCTCCTTTCTCCGACGAACATTCTTGTGATGTGACCTTTCTGGGTCCCAGGCCTAGGCAGCAGGGCTAAGCCCAGCCAGGGATCCTGGAATTAATGTTCACATGAAAACTGACCTAGACCAACCCACTCCTACAACTGGAAGGAGCCCAAAGCCCGGGGAAGTAACCTCAGGCCATCACCAGAGCAAACACCCACTGGACACTGGGTCTACGTGCAGGGAAAGCCGTGCCTGGGGGAAGTTTCTGCTTCCTGAATGCTCCCCACCCCTCCAGAACCGAGATCCCTCTGGAGTTTTGGGCGTATTTTTTGGCTTCTATCTGTGCCCTCTTTTGCTGACCATGCTTAACCAGAGAGTCCAGGAAACAATTTTCAGGCTCTCAGGAGCTCATTTCCTCATCTTCCCCCTCTCCAACCCACATTGATCATTAAGTCCTGAAACCTACAGAACTTTGGTGAGGGGTATTTTTTTCAATTCCCATTTCTGTCTCTTCTCCTCATCTAAGATCTATCCTCCCATAGCATCCTTTAGTGACCTGGCAGCCACCCCAGACTCTGTGGCTGCCTGAGTTTCTGTAGAAGGAAACCACCAGGTCTCTGGAGCCCGGACAATTTTAATTGTTCAAAGACCATTGAGAAGCTGGGTGAGCAGGCGAGGGTCCTTTCACTTCTAGGAGCCTCAGTTGCCCTGTCTATCCAGTGAGAAAAGTGATAACCCCACAGGAGTGCTCCGAGGATTAGCAGAGATAACAAATATAACCCCCCCAGCACGGCATCTGGCACACAGTAAGAATTCGGTACATATGATAACCCTTTCTGTACATTCTTTCCCAGGTGATTCTTTCCTCCATGGGCCAGTTTGGATTTTAAAGTGACTCCTACGAAAGATCTAGATGAAGCCAACAGACACAGAAACCCCAGTTGAGGTATATCAATTTAGGCACTGGGCATCTCCCTTTACCAACCTAGTCCTCTCTGGTTTTGCTCTGGCTGAGAGTCTTACTGAGGTACATTCGATGCATTTTAGAAAGTGTACATTATGGCCAAAGTCTTCCTCCCCAGGTCATAGTTTTCTCATCTGAAAAATGGGAATAATATCTGCCCTGTCTTGCACACCATAAGAATTAGGAGTCTCCTCCATCATGTGTTCCTGGGGGACATGCATGAAAAGTGGTAGTGGGAAGAGAGCCGTGCATTACCCTCGGGAGTGGCACATTGGCAGTGCCATTCCAGGGTCAATGGGTGTGCTATTTTTGGACAACAGACCTCCCTTGTGTGTGGAAGCCTATTTGTTATTCTAGGATGTCGTCTTCTGTCATAAATAGGGCTCCTGAGTCTCCAGCCCTACAGCACGTAGCTGTGCACAGAACTACTGAATCACACCTATCGGAAAGTTGGGGAAACCCACGCAAGGCAATGCTTCTTGTCTCTTTCCAAAGGCACTCTGTTTTCAAAAACAAAAACAACTCCATTAGGGAAATATTTGGAATTGCTAAAAAACTCACAAGGAGTTTGAAGAGAGGGCTTCTGTCTGTTCTCTGCATAAAATGTTGCCTCCCCAATTCTGGAACCAACACCTTTCATTATGTGTCCATTGACAATGGTTTTAGCAAAAGTATTTATCCTTAAACATGTTTATTGAACACTTGATATGTGTCAAGTCCTATGCCAAGCTAAGGGGACATCTGCTATGGGAAGTGGGGCTTAGGAGTTGGATTAGCCTGGGATTAAATTCTACACTGGCTTTACTTGCTACAAAGACCTTAGCTCCTTGGATCTCAGTTTTCATATGTGTGAAATGGGGCTGAATGTAGCACTCAGTTGGCGAGCTATGTCATCAAGATCCAGTGAGGTAAAAGTGTGTCAGTTGCCCTGCCACATGTGGCATGGAATACATACTCTATAATTAATAGTTACTATCTTTATACATTTTGTGAGTCAGAGTCACAGGTGCTGAGCACAAACAGCCTGCATCATAAGAAAGGGGCATTGCCCAGCATGTATTTCCATAGACCCTCTGATCTAGGGCCCCAGGTACAAGTCACTACAACTCTGTGGTGCATGACTCCAAGTTCAACTGAACTGGAACCAAGCTGAAAAGTTAAGAAAGAGGCAGGCTGGCTGAGAAAGATAGGACAGGTAGGAGTTGGGGGCATGTTCTGGGAGTTAGGATTGATTATCCTATTGGTGTTGGGCGTGGAAAAGATTACCAGGAGTGTATGTACAGGGGTGATGATGGGGACAGGTTAAAGAAACATTTCTGCATCCTCACTTTGAGATCCCAAGGAGGGCTACAGAATCGTCCAGAAGAAAATGACAAAGTCATCTGACTCAGTTTCTGGAATCTCTTCCCTATTTTCTGCTCATTCTGTGGACCCTTGGACATGTTTACATTTAACTTCTTGAAGGCAAAAGTAACTCCTAGAAACTCTTGGCCTTTCTAAGGGGGAGCAAGAATATCACAAGAAAGTAGCTCAAACTACAGAGGGGACGAGAAGCCATTGCTAGTGCAGGGATTATCAGAAGAAACAATAAAAGTGATAACCTAAGTATCTACCAGCAGGGAGCTAGTTAATTAGATAACGTACCTGGGATTACCTTCAAGATCTATTAATAAGTAAGAAAAACAAGTAAGCAAAATACACATACAAACAAAAGCTCAGAAAAGTGGGTAGTATGTTAAACATATGCTTCTCCCCAAAACAGCAAAAAAGAATGTAAATGTATGCCTAATTTTAACTATTTGTGTATTTCTGAAAGGACATACAAGGAGGTGGTAATATTGGTGGCCTCCAGATAGAGCAACTGGATGGGATACAATAAAATATAGGTTTCACTTTGTATCCTTTTAAATTTTGAATTTTGAACCAAGTCACCCATTAAAAATGAAGTTTGCAGGAAACCACCAAATAATCATGGCTGATATCATTACTGCGGGCAAGGAAATTCTGCTAAATACTCTACACTCATGATCTTATTTAAACCTCATAGCTGGCCTTTGAGTTAAATCCTGTTTTACGGATGAGAGAGTTGAGGCTCAGAGAAGACAGGAGATGTTTCTTCTGTGGTGGTTAGACACCAAGCAATCAGTATTGAGGTCACTGGCTTAACGACCAGGCAACACAGCCCCTCACCCGCTTTCTGTCCTCTCCTTGTCCTGAAGCACAGGCATGCGGTGCCCATCAAGGCCGTCTCTCTCTCTCTTCTCTTTCCTTCTCCTCCTCCCTCTCTCTCTTCCCCCCTTTCTCACTCTCTTTCTCCCCCTTCCTTACCCCTTTTGGCTGTGAAATACAAATCCCTGGAGAAGAAAATCAAAGACAGGGTGAAAGAACAGGATCTGCCTTTTGTTATTAAAAAAAAAAAAAAAACAAAAACTCAGCTCATGATTATTCATTCTCTTTTTTCTTTAAAACTGTAAGACTTCTAGAAAAAAAGATCAGCTAAACAAAATCAATGATCAGAGGTAAACTTTGAAGAGCAGTGTTTATAAACCAAGGTCAAAATCAGGCCCTGCCTCTGATCTGGAGTCGTTTTATGAGGAGCCCAAGGAGAGGGGGCTCAGACCTGCATCCCGGGAGAGGCTGTTTGTGTTAATAAGGAACAGGGTTTTCCTCCTCACTAACTTGTTGCCCAGAACCCAGCATTTTCTCTATGTCTACAATTACTGATTCTGCTTTCTGCGGGAGCTTTCTTATAGCTTATTAAGTCCTGAAACTTATCCATAATAAAATACCTATCTTCAGACAAAGAGGAGAGGGCTCTGGTTGGTGTGATGCCCTAAGCCTGTCAGGGATGACAAGTGTGTACTGATATGTCCAGTTATCTGTCATCCAGCCTGCTCAGATTTAACAGTATTGAAATAAGTTGGCCATTCGGGTTTTACTCCAAATCTATCTGTGTCACCTTAGGCAAATCACTTCACCTTTCTGGGCCTCTAATTCTTTATGTACAAACAGAAAAGGCTGAGCTGCATCATTTCTGAGGCCAATTTTCTTTCTCCTGGTGATGTGATTCTTTCTTTTGCTTCCTCTTTGAAGCAGGGGTCTCAGCGCTCTCTCTGTTTCTGCCTCTCCTCAACTGCGTGCGGGAACTCACTTGACTTGTGGGTCTTTCCTTGTTACTTTAAAGAGCCATATTACTCCCAGTATTATTAACATAAAGAGTCATGTCATTTACCGTATTTTTTTTCTCCTTGAAACAGCTCATATGGAAAAGTGTTTTATTTGTCCTCGGAGCCTTTTAGAGATGTGTATATGAAGTAAACTCAGCGAGCTTCATCAAGAGTTAACTGCTTAGCTTTGTCACCTCCCTCCCTTTTCCTTGCTGGTCTCCAGACTGATTATTCAAATGTGACCTTTTATAAATACTCTTTGCAGGTAAAAGAGCCATTTCTTTATTATCACCCTGACTAGTGTAACTTCAACACTTGAGCCAACAACAAGCAAACATTTCTCTGGATAGAGTATGTGATGTGATAACAGGTAAAGAGTCTTTGGAATTAAAAAAAAAAATGTGACGACTGTAATGATGATTCACAATGACAAAGAGCTGTCACTTGCCGAGCCCTGGCTATGTGCCAGATGCTCTGCTACAGGCTTTACACAAATAACTTCGTTTAACCCCCACGATCTTGTTAAGCAGATGGCATCATAGTCTTTCTGCAGAAGGACTTAGCCAAACTGTCAAGGTAACACATTCTCTAACTAGACAGCCTAGCATCTGGAGGTAAGTTTGCTTCAATCCGAAGCTCCTGTGATTACCCAGCCCTGTGAGACGAAGACCTCTAAGTCCTGACTTTCCTATGTTCTCTCCTGTCAATTTACAGTACCTGTTGTTGCTATGGCACTGATTGGCTGGGATCGCCTTCCACTGCTTAGTCCATAGAGTTCAATTTCATATTCAGTGGCCTCTCTGAGACCTGTTATGTCCCTGGTACGTTCGGGGGCAGGAAGGGTTATTTCCAGTGGCTCAGACTGCTTTTTGGTATCTCTGATTTTGAGAACAAAACTGTCGAACACCCCTTCATCAGCTGTCCAGGACAGACGGAAACCGTCTGGTGTGGCGTCTGAAACCAGAAGGTTGTCAACTTCCGGTTCTGCTTCTGGAGAGGGAGAAAATGGTGGAAGGAGGAGGAAAGAGAACATCATTTACCAGTCCACGCAATCTGCTCTCCAGTGGGGGTATCAATATCAGTGATGCCCCGGCGTTCAGAGAGAGAGGTGTCCTGAGATACGGAAATAAAACCATTCAACACTAACAAGTCTAGCAGGGCTGGGAGAGGGGAAAGATGGAGATGACACATTCATACAAGCAAAGCGTCTGCATGTGTGAGTTTTGTCTAAAAGCAATTCTATAAATCCACATCTGGACTCAGTACTGGCCCCTCCCATGTATTATAAAATAAGTTCAAAGCCAGTAACTTGTTTACACTTGCTCTCTGTCTTCCAGTGGCTGCGAGCCCATCCTCTGCTTGACCTTTTCCTTTTCTTTTTGAAAAGACAAATAAACCAGCATTAACGATCTGTAGCGCTGCCATGGTGAGACTGCTGCTGCTATTTCCCTGAGTCTGAGCAGAATGGCTTTTCAAATGTTAGCATCCTTTTGCTTTGTTCATAGAGCTCTTTTACTAAAGAAAGCTCCTAACCCTTGATTTTCTTTCTCGTTTGACTTTCTTTTCTTGCTATTTTAACCGTTAGGTGTGTTCAGATGGTAGAACTAAGTCTTGCAAATTCTTGTACTGTGTATTTGGGACCCAGGGTTTCATTTCAGATTTTCTTACCTAGACAAAACTCAATGTTAAGGTGAATTTAGAGCTGAGTTTCCCAAAGTGTCCTCAAAGCAAACTACTCTTATTTGCTCCTCCTCGTTAAAAGGTACCTGCTGTCAAATAAATTTGGGAAATATTGCCTGGATAAGTCCCTCTTGGAGATACACAAAGCACATTAGGATGTCCTGAAAAGCCCATGATTAAGGATCATGTTTAACTTTGACTTGACAAAGTTTCCAAACTTACTTGAACATGGAATTTCCTCCCCAATAGTAGAATATTCTATGGAACTAGTCGTGTGTAAAAAGACTTTGGGAAACACAGATCTTTGACCATTTACATTGTTAAATGTTATATTTCTGTAGGAATTATTGGCTTTGAAAACATTATGGATTTAGTAGTCACTGTTGAACCTTTCTGGTATTAGTGGTTACGGATGTAAGAAGTTCACATTTGGTTTTCCAATGACAAGCCCACTGGATAAATTTGTTAAGATCATGGGTGAGACTTCGTGATGACAAAGAATTTAAAGACATTTTCAAAATATACCTATTGGTATATTTCTTTTGAGAAGGCTGAAATGTAGCTGGGGACCCAGCCAGGATGAACACAAGGGAAGATGATATGGAGGGAGGAGACGAGTGCTACGGGCAAGACGTGGTCTAAGATTTGGGACATGAAGTAGAAACATTTCGACCTTCTCATTTCTGGGGTGGGAGGAGAGCGTGCTCATTATATGTAGACAAGGGAGAGTGTGGGGAGGACATGAAGGAACAGGCCACATCTGCAGATTAAGTCAGGAATGTGAACGAAGATGTTAAAATCATGGTGATTCAGTAGACACGGGACATGGAAGGGAACCGGGAAGAGGAGAGAATGGCCCACTTGAGTTGAAATACCTGTAACAATTTCAGCCCTCAAGGGCTTGGTTTGGTGCCCCTGGGTGAAGCCAGAGACCATGACCTCATAGCCAATGCCGGTTATGAGGCCTCTAAGCTCCAGCTTCCTCTGGGTTCCTGAAAGTGTGAATTCTTGGGGGTCCAGCAGCTTCCCAGAATCCACCACCGTTACAAGAAAGCTGTCAAAGGCATTCTCCGATGCCATCCAGGAAACTGTGAACCCGTAGGGATTAATGTCGGAAATGGTTAGGTTTTCCAGAAAGGGCAGGGCCTCTGAAAGAAGGGAGGAGTGAAAAGAACTCAGGTTAGCAGCACTGACTCTGTCAGGACAGCACGAGTTTCCAAGAACACTGCTAGATACCCAGCCAACCATCCAATGTGTTATATGCTCAGAGAATGAAAGGTTTAGTAAGAGCTTATCAGCGTCAGATAGTGTTATTTTGTGTCATTCTCTTAATAAGCCTGTGAGGTAGGTATTATTCCCTTTTTACAGGTGAGAACGTTGAGTTTCATAGACGTTGTTTGAGTTGGCTAACGTCATGAGCTAGAATGTGATTGGGCAAGGATGTTTAGCTTGATTTTACTCAAGGGCCACACATTTCTCCATTCAGATGGGGTCTGCTGTGTTGGTCTCGGACTCCTTCCTCTACTTGCCACTGCATTCTGGTGTTAAAGCAAGTCAGCTTTTTTTTTTTTTTTTTGCAAGTATATTTCCACTTGGATATATTTCATGTTTGTATCTTCCTTCCAATTTACATTTTTGAGCTGATTAGTCCATTCAGTGACATATCCTCAGAAATCATTATAAAGGGAAGAGGTAAGATTTTTTTCATGTGTCAAAATTAACAATTTATGGTTATGGCACAGTGTGGAATTCAAAGATTTGCTAAATTGTTTGCTGTTTATTTTCCTGGCTTAAGTTAGAAAACAAAGACATCTTGTTCTGTCATCATCTTTTGTTCATTCATTCACCACACATCTGTGTCCCAGATGCTCTGATTTCTCAGGTGCCAAGGGGCCTGCTTACACATCAGGATTCCCAGGAATGAGTTTCTATCAGCTATGTTTCTGTCAGTATTTCCCAGTTGACATTGCTTCACCTAGCATCCTATTAAATCCATGATACTGTTCAGCAGTTCTCCACCTGTGGGTCACAACCCACAGGAACTGTATTAAAGGGTCACGGCATTAGGAAGGTTGAGAACCACCGTGTTAGGTAGATAATGCTTCCTCCCCTTGGAGCCCAAGGCATCCAAGGAATCAGAGGGACCAATGATTTATCCAAGATCACACACCCACTAGGTGGCTGAACTGGGATCCAACTGGGTCCTCTGATTCCAAGATCCATGTTCTTTCCATGCCCAAAGCCAACATCTAATTAGTAAACCCCATCAGCGCTGGTGAGTCCTGAGGCATAAGCAGGCTTAGTCGAGAAGGTCCAACCCCTCCTCTCTAGTTAAAAAACCCCACAGTAGTAGTGAATGTATTTGTTTTTTATCAGAAGGAGAAAGGGGATGGGATTTCCAAACTAGCTGCATCTACTTTAGAGCCTTCTTTTCCATTACAACTAAATGGAAACTTTCAAAGAGATAAATGACCTTGTACTAATGCCCAGGGTCTAATCCATGAGCTGTAAAGAAAAAAAATGTTTTACAAAGAAGCGTTTGGTGACTGAATGAATAAGGGAATGAATGTTCTCATCCCCTAAACAGAGACTCAAATTTTGCTGTGGTTTAGACTTCCTGTACTTATTTTGAAACACTTGGTGTTTATTTTGAGGCATTTTTTTCCCATGTAAAGATCTCCAAAGAATCATAACTCTATCAAAGGCAAAAGATGAAATTGCTTCTACTGTGCAAACAGTCTTTTTGCTCTGAGCAAGGGTTTCAAATTCTGTTGCTGGGTTTTGTTTAGGTAAGAGGCATCTCTCTTTGATAGCTGGCCTCTTTGCACCCCTTGCCATCAAAGCAATGAATTCCAGAGAAAGTGAGGAGTTCAGGCTAATTAGTCAATGAAGGGCTGTTATTTAAGAGCTCCTCCTGTTTCCTTCTGTTTTTCTTTTCTAATATGCTTCTTTTAAAACAGAGTGTCTTTTCACATCATGGATTAGTTGAGACAATGCCATAGCTGGATCTAGGATTCTTAGACCAGCCCTCTCAGCTTTCCTTTCTTCTCTCTGTTCTGTGGGAGGTCCTGCAAGCAAGGACCTGATGGGACTGCAGCCATTCCTCCCCTCCTGGGCAGTAACAGTCTCATCTCATACCTGCCCCTCCCCACTGTAGTGGCTGAGGATATTATAATGTTCTGTATTTAAAGACTGATTTGAATGATTTGATTCACATTGGATATTGAGTAGAAAAAAATTGCCGTTTTTCAAGTTTACGTTAAAACACATCCAATGCCCTTTTAAAAATACAAGGGAGGTCATGACTGCACAAGTCTGTGGTTTCCATCTAGGTTTGTTGGTTATTTTTAAGGACACCACTTGCCTTACACTGTTGGGAGACAGTGAAAGGAATGCCTACTGTATGCCAAGAAGTTCAATTTCCTCATATCTACTTGACCCCTGAGACAAAGCTGCCAGAGGTACCTGTGGGTGTCCTTTCTCCACACATAAAGAAATTAGGGTTCAAATACATTATGAACTTGCTAAGGTCATTGTAGCTAAAAAGCTAGGGGAGAGGTTTAGAAACCACACAGTCTGGATCTCTAATCCTCATTCTTTTAGAATGCCATGCTGTCTCCAATGAAATATTTCACTATACTTATTAACAGAATCATAACAACTTAGATCCTGGGAGAGATTTGTTTAATATGAAAAATCAAAGTCTATCTCCTGAACAATTATCATTAATAGAAGCCAAGAGACTTCTAAGGGTTTTCTGAGGCTTTCTGGGCTAGAAATTTAGTAAATAAATATCATTTTTAACCTTTGTCATTGACAGGATGATATTAGAAAAAGAAATAAAAAAACTTTTTTTAATATAATTTAAAGTGAAGTTAGAAGCCAAGGTTAATGAATGAGTAAAGTTTCATTAACCTTGGAATGTACCTGCTGTTGTAGACTGAGCCACGGTCAATCGGTTATCAGTTATGGGAAGAACTATTCTTTAAAGAAAAATGTTATTATACTTCTGGGATAGGTAGTTTATGAATGCCTTATTAGTGCCTTACTTAACACAATTTAGGGGCAGGCTTCTTGTCTAAGTCTTTACTAACTTAGAATTCACTTTGTAGCCAGAATCTCTAAATTGTGGAAAAAAACAGTCTATAAAATGGCATAAATATGCCTGAAAACCTTACACAACAGTTGAAAGCATTGTTTTCCTTTTCCCAGAGTGGCTGGGAATGACCTCTCCTTGGCAATACTATCTGCTTTCTCTTCCCTTAGTACTTTACACACGTTATCTTGGCCACTGTGAATAATGCTGTATTATCACCTACGTGTCCATCAGTGCATGAATGGGTAAAGAAAATGTGGTTTATATGTACAATGGAATACTATATACGCTTTTGCAAAAAGGAAATTCTGTCATTTTTGATAGCATTGGTGAATTGGGGAGGTTATATTATTTGAAGTGAAATAGAGCAGACACAGAAAGAGAAATACTGCATGATCTTACAAATATGGGTAATCTAAAAGAGTTAAACTCATGAGAGTAGAGTAGAATGTTGGTTACCAGGGACTAGAGTTTGGAGAGATGAAGAAAGGGAAGATGTTGGTTAGAGAATAGAAAGTTCAATTAGAGGAATACGTTCTAGTGATCTATTTCACAGCATGGTGAATATGGTTAATAAAAACATACTGTATATTGCTAAAAGGGTAGATTTTAAATGTTCCCACCACACACACAAATGATATGTAGGTGAGATTATTGACATGTTGATTAGCTTGATGTAATCATTCCACAAAGTATACACATATCCAAACATCACATTGTACCCCATAAATACGTGCGGTTATAATTTGTCAATTAAAAATTAAAGAAGTTTGCATTGGGAATGAAGATTGTATGTAGGGTCGAATTTTCCTTTAGACTATCATCCCCCCCCACCCACCGTCCTCCTGTTAGAATTCTCAGCAGGCAATTGAGTACCTGTAACGACAAAGGCAGTGAGGGGCCTGGTGGGGTGCCCCGCCCAGGTGGTCCCTGCCACACTAACGTCATAGCCAGTGTTCTCCACCAAGCCCGTAATGTGAGCTTGCTGTGCATCTCCTGAGACTGTGAATTGCTTGGACTCATGCAGCGAGTGAGCACTGCTCACATTGATAACAATCTTTGCAAAAAGCCCAGCTCCAGTGGTCCAGGACACGGTGAAGCTGTCAGGAGTAATATTGCTAAGGATTAGCGTGCCCAGCTGTGGCTCTGGCTCTGAAGGAAAAGCAACATGGGCAGAGAGACATTGTTAGAGGGGACAGTTGGTTTCTCCAGAATGTAGCTATAGAACATGAAAGCATTAGTATCTCCAAATATTGGCAGAAAAGGTATTATGATAGGCTATGTTGACACCTGCATTGATTATGGTAATAGAGGACATATTGTGGGCATGGATTTATATTCCTTAAGGTACAGACATAGCCATTTGCTAGTCGTGTATGAAGAAAAGTGTACAAGCCATTAAAGCAGTAGATTAGATTAGTGTGAAAGGCGTTAAGGCTACATTTTTAAGGTTTGCAATGGGCAAAAGTCCTACAAGTTGTTTCCAGAAAAGACAGCTTTATGATGAAGTACACATGGTGAACTTGAACATTATATCTCACCTTAGAGATTCATAAAGTGAGTTAGCATTTTAAAGGCTATGACATTCCACTAATCAAAATATTTTGTTTAGCCCATCATTTCATAAGCTTATTGATCAATGGATAATATTCTGAGGCGTATTCCTGGAACATCTCAAGGAGCTGGTGCTCCACTGAGCACATTTTAGAAAATGCTATGTTGGAGTTTTTTTATTAAATCTTCTTTTGGTCTATTTAGGTTGCACAAATTATAGGCTAACATCCACACAAGAGAAATTCTGTATAGTGTTTAGAAACCCAAATATATATGCCACAGGAAAATCTTTATCTCACCATAAATATTATAAAGATGAAAATGGCTTCCATGTAAGAATTCCTGGTGGATGCAAGTTAAATATGAAGTTTGCATTGCATTGATTAGGAAATTTACTTATTAGACAACTTGAAAAGATAGATCATTTCACTGTGGTTAAATAAGTGATGACAGCAACTTGTTTAATGTAAGGGGCCTAAATTGTAATTTCAGCTGAGATGTATATGGGGTTGGTCTCCTAAATGCTCATTAACCAAATAAAACTAATATTAAAATGCATTCAATACAGGATGTATTTCAGGGAGAGGCAATAGTCCTGGAGGGTTGAGACATTAGGGTTAGAGAAGAGATATATGAGATTCAGGGTTAGGAAGAGATATATGATATTTTCTAAGGACTTAAGAATTGTTTTGCTTCAGCTCCAAAAGGTTAAGGAAAGAAAGGGATTAGCTTAATAAACTTTAATCTCTCAATTGCATGACATAACTAAATGCCATATAGTTTCTAGGATCTGGCAAAGATTATAAGCATAAGCCATAACCATTGACCTCAGGTTTCTTACTTATCAATTAGTTTGAGAAGCTAATGATGCTATAATTTTCAGCTACAGCATTGGCAAATTCTCTCAACCTCACAGAAGATGAAATCCTCTAAGTGAAACTCTGTTCTTTCCCAATCTTTTGCTATAGAAACAATCTCCCAAATTAAGGATGCATTTTGGGATTCTTCTCATGCTGCCAGACCATG
Organism: Nycticebus coucang; assembly: GCF_027406575.1. Taxonomy (NCBI): domain Eukaryota; kingdom Metazoa; phylum Chordata; class Mammalia; order Primates; family Lorisidae; genus Nycticebus; species Nycticebus coucang. The sequence goes on along the minus strand of NC_069781.1, from coordinate 22,873,515 downwards.
CAAAATAAGACTCAGGTTCTTGAGGTCAGCTTTACCTCCCACTGTTTCTCAGAAGGTGCAATCAAGCTACAAAAGTGAGATGCAAGAAAAAAAATCAGAATAGTAGTTAGGGTATGGTCAGTCTACCATGCAAGCGAGAGACATCTTTCCCCTACCATTTCTAATCTTTAGAAATAATTTCTTGACATGCAGCCTGATTCCATGAAAGACAAACATATTCAAAAATTTACCACATGCACCAAGATTTTAATAAAATGATGGTGGGAGAGAAGATTCTGACGTTTTGTGATAGATATCAGTGGGTGACAAAGCATGTTTGGCAGAGTAGATGTCAAAAAAAGAGCAATCTGTTCATAGGAGATCCAAAGAAATCTCTCAAGTACGAGATGAAACCACGGGGGTCCTCTCCTGCACTCCTCAGAGTGTGATTTATGGTCTCTTCTCAGCATGCTAAGGGCATCACTATTTAAAGTCTTGGTACAGAGAAAGAAAACATAGACCATTCTAACCAAGGAGCCAGGAATGACATGCACACACCTCTTGGAAAATAACACAGGCAAACTTTGATTAGAAAGACCACAGGCAGATGGTAATGGGTGGAATTATTCAAGATCAAATGAAAGAATGGTTTAGAAATTGAACCAAAGCAAGTCACGTTAACTCTATATAAACAAATAAAGCAACCCCAGATGTGAATGGATATTTAGGAAAAAGAGGTTGATACTGAATTTCCTTAATTTGGGGTAAGAGTTATTTTAAACTAAGCTGTAAAGCTTTGGTTTGGATGGCTCTATCAAATTTGAGATGGATCTGGAACTACTAGGAGTATGAAAAGTTGGTCCTGGGTGATTTTTGTAATGCTATTCAGAGGATATTTGATAAAGAGTGAAGAACTCATCAGGAGAAATACCTGTGGTTGCCTGGACCATCAGCGTCTGAGCACGCTGCCCTCCAATCAGCCCATGAAGGTGGGCAGTGTAATTGGAAGAAGCTTTGAGGTTGGTGATAACAGAGCTGCAAGATGCCCCAGGCACAGAGCGCACCGTGGTCTCCTGGGGTTGATCGGAATTACTAACTTCTATAAGAAAGCTATCAAAGGCAGGCTCCTGAGCTATCCATGAGATAGACACACTGCCCCAAGTCACATTTGAGACAGTAAGGTGGCTAAGAGGTTCAGCTACTAAAGCAAGAAGAAAATATATGAAAGCATGTCAATTTAAAACACTGGTAGAGAGTCTAAATCAAAACACATAAGGCTAAATCCATACAAGTTTAGAATTTACCCTTAGTAAAAGTAAACGACCTTGTCCTTTGTTGAAGACCAATTTTAGCCGTAAGAAACAAATATATTTGGTTAACTAATTTTCTCCTGTGGGTTTTGTTATACTTTCATCTTGTTGAACTGAGAATTAGATAAAGCTATCTCTCTGCCTTACCTATGGACCACCCTGATAATAATTTGTAGTTTTGTGTAGAATGAGGACAGACCCTTCCTCAACCATGGGTGACCTAAGTGATAGACAATTTTGATGCTACCAATGTCAACCCTATTATTGGAGTCCCCAAACTGTGGGTATCTTTTCTTTGTTAAGTGTGTATGAATTCTAAGGACAGATTCTCATTTGTTCTACAAATATATTTTCCCTCTGCCCAGTTTGTGATGTCTTAATTTACCTGTCAAGAGAAGGCATTGTGTAAAATGTGCTAAGAATACTATTTTGAATGCACAAGGTTCTCTTTTCCAAATTCACATGAAATTCTCTTTTGCTGCATGTAGAGAATGTCTGGCAGGGTATATAAGCCATAGACACCACACATTTAAAATAAAATTAGTTCACTCTTGCTAATTTTAAGCCAAGTTCCTTGTCTGAACACAATGATTCTACTTTTATTTTTGCAATCCACCATTTACTATTTCAACAGCAAGATGGTATGATCTGGTCTTTTCTTCTAGATCAATGGAATTGGGGTGGTCTGAATGGTATGGCTACCTTCTGCGCTCATTTGTTGAGTCACCTCTGCTCTATCTCTTCACTAAGTTGGAAAAAGAATAGCGCCATTGACACAATTATTACATCATTGGGGTATTTGTGTATTATATGGTCAAAGGCCCTAGGAAGGCAAAGACGCTAAAATAACACAAAAATAGACCACATTAACTGAGGTAGATATCTCTCCAAGTGAAGAATAACTCTTGTTATAGTTTTTTTTTTTTTTTTTTTTTTTTTTTTTTTTGAGACAGAGTCTTATTCTGTTGCCCAGGCTACAGTGCCATGGTGTCATAGCTCACAGCAACCTCAGACTCCTGGGCTCAAGTTCAGCCTTCCAAGTAGCTGGGACCACAGGAATGCACCATCATGCCCTGCTAGTTTTTCCTAGTAAAGATGGAGTGTCACTCTTGCTCAGATTGGTCTTGAACTCCTGAGCTCAAGCAATCCACCCACTTCAGCCTCCCAGAGTGCTAAGATTATAGGCAGGAGCCACCACTCCTGGCCTAGTTGTAGCTTTTTTAGTTACTGCATTTTATGCTGCAAATGTCCTGGTTGGTGATAAATCAGGCACCTGCCTTTATGGCCATCCATTATTTGGGCTGCTGTGGGAAGAGAGGTGGGTTAAATAGAACTCCAGACTAGCATCATGGAAGAGGTAGTGCTTCTGTGGCTTGTACATTGATGGACAAGGAAGAGAGGTGGCTTCACCCTGCAAAGACGACTGTGGAGAGAGAGTGTTAGAAACAGGAGAACGCGCAAGTACCTGTGGTGACTGTGGCACTGATGGGTTTGGTCCGGATGCTGCGAGCAAGTCCAGAGAGGTAGATAATAAAATCAGTACGAGGGGGCAGCCCTGAGATGTGGGCCGTTCGGTCAGCACCAGAGATATTATATTCTACTGTCTCCAGCAACCTATTGGAATCAACAATTTCAATGGTAAAGGTCTCGAAGATCCCATCGGTAGCTGTCCAGGAGAGATTGAAACTCTCAGGAGTTATATCAGAAACATTTAAGTTTCCAATTTCAGGTTCTTTGGCTGAAAAAGAATGGGGTACAAGAGAAAGAAAAACAAATAAATTTGAGTTAATTATTTGTCTGTGTTTGAAGATAGGTTGTTAGTAGAACCATTGCTGGGTAGAGAGATGTGGTAGTTCACGGTTACCGTGAAATAAAGCAATGTTATTGATCAGTGCTGATGAAAGAGAAAAAGTAGTTTTGTTAAAAGAAAATTTGAAAGCAGAAGATATGGCAGTTAGAGTTCTCAGCTCTGCAGCTGCCACACATGGTCAGGCCCTGGCTGAGAAAGTGTGCTGAACGGTTTCAGCAGGGACTGGGGCACATAAGCTGTGCATGCCTCTGGGAGCCCCGCCTCAGGGTTGCTGGCCATTGGTCGAAAGATATGAATCCTGGCAGCTCCCAGTCTGTTGAATTGCACTCTGTACTTGGATGCTTTTTTGCAGACATTCTTTGTTCTAAATGAGCTCCCAGCTATTCAAACGGAGGCTAAATAATCCTGAAGCCATAACTTTCCCAAGGTGGTACCTTGAGGCTTCTGATTGACTTAAAAGAAATTACCAATTTCTCAGTATATTTTCTCTTCATACTTCAGACAAGGGCAAGCCATATTCTATTAAAATAGCCTGTCCCCTCTTAACTGCTTATATGTGGGCCAAAAAGGCTGGTGCTGCATTGCCAACCAATAGAGCTAAGCTAAGACCAGGCAGTTTAAACAACTTTTTCAGCCAAGAAATAATATTTTGTCTTGGAGATTGTCCTGCCAGTGCTTTTTTGAACAATAGGAGTAAAAACATGCAGAGGGCAGGTAGGAAGATTTGAAAAGCTAGTATTTTTTTCTTTAGCAAGGGAGCAGGCTGCTGGGTTCTGAGATTTGTTGAGATGCAGATCAGATGGGATATGACCCTTCCTCCCGCTGCTCCAACTCATCAAATGCAAGAATGTTGCTATCATTAAAAAGTAAGACACAGGCCCATATAAAAAATACTAAGGATGCCCAAACCACAAGATCCGCAGGGAAGATCAGAAGTGGTGGGTGATTTTTCCACCTCCTGGGAAGGGATGGTTTGTGGGTATCAGATAAAAGAGTCCTGGGCACATTCAGAGAAGCCTCTGCTGCAGTTTCTAGGCATTTCAGGATCACTGTTCATGCAGTGGCTGCCTGTGTTTTATGTTTATCTATCTCAGTGAGAGTGACTGAAATGGCTGAGGCTAAAATCAAGAGCTATTCTTTGGCTAGCAGCAACTAGCTACAGGTGTACCATGAAAGCTTAGTTGCAATGATTACATAAACAGAGGCAGAGGAGTCCTATGCAAAACAAAGAGTCTACTGAGCTTCAAACCCATCGAGGCACAGAATAAAGATGAGTAATGAAAAACAGTGCTGGGGGAAGGCTGCTGACTTCAGCAGGCTCCCAGGGAAATACTGAAGCCTTGTAACTAAAGTAGGGTGATGAGTAAATTATAACGCACCCTCCTAGGTCTGGAGCTTGGAGTTTGCCACCCATAGGCCAATACTCCATAGAGCAACTCTTGCTTAGAAGTGCAGAAAGTGTATCCTTTTTTTGACATTCATACCCTGGGACATTCCTTGTTCCCAACACTGCTGTGTACACTTCTCCTAATGAATAGTTTTCTCTTCGGTATAGTCTCCAGTCATAATTGTGTAATTATTATTCTTTTTTTTTGGTCTAGCTGTTTGCTAATTTGATGTTCTAACAATGACTCAGTATCTGAGAGGATTGCCTGAAGGAGGGTAATTCACTTTTCTTATTATACTTGGTGCATTTTAAAGATACATTTCTTAAATGCAAGAACCACAATCCCCATATCCTTGGGGGATTTGGAGACAGAAAAGCACCAATTTCCAACTAGCAAAAGACTCCCTAAAGTAAATAATCTGTGCACACTCCACCAGAACTCACACATGGGAAAGGGGGGACTTTTGGCAAGCACCGGAGAAGTGAATTGAAACTTTCAGGCTGATTCCTGTAATAAAAGGCATCATTCTAAAGTAGTGGTTCTGAACCTGTGGGTTGTGACCCCTTTGTAACAATGAAAATGCATCGCGGCATTAGGAAGTTTGAGAACCACTGTTGTAAAGAGATGCAGTGGTAGGATGGGTCAGGTAAAGTATGGGTGGGAGAGGCTGGGGAGTTGGAGGGCAGAAGGGACCACATCTGCATCATTCATCATTGAGATGGCAAAGGCATCTGGACAAAGGCACAGCCCGCAGAAAGGTCTCTGAGCATGCATGGCCAGCAGCTATAAGTCACATGGAAAGAACTGAGTCATGGAAAGAAGCTGACTCCCTGCAAAGTGTCTTGGGGAGGGAGCAGGGAACCTTGGGGAGAAAGCACTGGAAGAGAGAAGTACCTGTGGAGGCCTCAGCAGAGAGCACTGGTGTTCTAGAGCCCCGGATCACCCCATAGATGGAGACTCTGTAAGGGGTGGCAGCCTTGAGGCCAGGGATCCCCACTGCCCAGAGGCTGCCGGGCACCGTGAGGTTCTGGCTGGCCTCCAGCGTGTTGGCCTCCTGCACCTGGATAACAAAGTGCTCATAGGCCTGGTCAGGTGCAGTCCAGTTGAGTGTGAGGCCATCCCAGCCAACCTCAGTCACAGTTAAATCTCCCAGCTGGGGGAGCTCCTCTGGAGAAGGACAGAGAGGTCTTTGTCAGCTCTGCAAACGAAAAGTGAGGAAACCAAACATCCCAAAGCCCAACTCTAGGAAAGAGAAAGAAGGGAGACATTTTTTGGGAAGGGTGGTGATGGTAATTCGTCTCTGGGCAGTTGCAATTTGAACAGTGGTACTCTGGCCACAACTGTCTTTGGCAGCCGAAATAGTCAGAAAGGGGGAATATCTGAGTCATTCACCCTGGGGATGGCAGAGACATCTGCACCCAATGCACACCCCGGGAGGTCTCTGAGCATGCATGGCCAGCAGCTAAAGTTCACATGGAAAAGAGGGGCTGTGAGAAAAGAGGGGAGGAGAAGTGGAATTGTTCAAAGTGCAGACTGTGGAGGCAGGTGGTCCTTGGGCAGAATCCCCAAACTGGCATTTACAAGCGGCATAGTCTTGGGCATTTCACTCAATTTCTCTCTGAGCCTCACTCTTCACCTTTAAATGGAGCTGACAGTACCATTTCACTGGGTTGGGAGATGTAATATTCAAGGATAATATTTGTTAACCTCTTAGTACTGTATCTGGTAGATAGTGAGCATCCAATAAGTGGCAGCTTACACAATATCTCAGGTGTAGGTGTGGGAATTTCCCCTTGAAACTTCTCAGGCATGTGGGAGAGAATCACCTTCATTTCACGACTTGAAATTAGACAGGTCATCTCATCATTGGCCACAAGTTATCAGCCTGGGTTTATACAGTGTTGCTGTCTGAGGGGTGGGCAAGTATGAAGCTTTCAAGGATCAAAGGTAATACACTGGCTTCTTGGCTTGGTTCTTCCCCTCCTTCCTTCTGCTACCCTGTTTCCCCGAAAATAAGAGTGTCTTATTTTAAGGTGTGCTCCCAAAGACGCGCTAGGTCTTATTTTCAGGGGACGTCTTATCTTTCCTGTAAGTAGGTCTTATTTTCAGAGGATGTCTTATTTTTGGAGAAACAGGGTAGTATTTTGTGTCTGGGTGAAGAATGGCTGCATTGCAAAGCAAGCCTGCTTGTGTGAAATGAGTATGCCTGCTTCTAATTAAAAGTGATGGTGTTTTGCTCAGTAAATGGTGCAGAGCAGGGCCTACTATTAATTTTTTTGCAACATGGCAAGGAAATAAAATGTAGTTATTATTGCTGACTTAGAGTGTTTGGATTCGGGATATGGAAAAATCCAGTGCTTTGTGGGATGCTTCTCAGGGTTAAATGCAATCTCTCGGTCACTCTTCTATAAGTCTGAAGTAACCACGGATCACAAGTTAGGGAAGAAAATATCTACAGGGATTTCAATCAAGAAAATGCAGGAGATAGATACTTGTTCTTGGGCACCCCAGGATTCAGTGTATGGTGAGAACCTGAGCTGCCTCTTCCTGTTAGAGGGGCTGTTTTCAAAACAGGTTCCACCAAGATCTGGTGCTTTTCTAGAAGAACTGTGTTGGGGTCACAGATGCAGGCATCCCCTTTTCCTGAGCTCATGAGGAGCAGCTGGTGGCTTATCTGTCACACAGTAGGAAGGTTTCATTTGCAAAAGGAATTTGAAGCTCACAATAGAAGTTTTCAGGCTATAGGGTTATCAGGGTCCTGCACCCAGAGAACACATGCTCAAAGGCCCTTTTTGTTCTTGTTTGGACTGATGATATTCCAGAAAACACAGGGCAATAGCCTGGCCAGCTTAAGCATATTAACACATCACCTTTCTTATTTTTGGAATTGTGAGAAGTTTCTAGCAGTGACCAAGTTTATATTATATATGAGCAAGAAAAATAATTTGAATTAGGTGATTTGGGTGGCATTATCAATATACAGGATATACAGACAAGGGAATAGGCTTAGGGCACAGCATAAGAATCCTATTATCAAACATTTGGCCCATTTGCCCACAGCTGCCTTTTGAAGGCTTCTAGAAGCCTCACATACAGCACACAGTTTTCTGCAACAGATGGAGCAATGTATTTCCAGGGTACAAATTGATATGATTTGCCTATATTCTCCCTACACTGAATGAAAAACACTGGAGTCAAAGATAGTCATGGCTATCTTTTCTAATCATGTCCTTGCTTTGAATATCTGTTCAGAAAAGAGATTTGGATTATTTCAGCAGAAGATGACTATATCATTTCCAAAGGTTCTTATGCAGAAAGCTAACTCTAAATTGGCTATTAGCTTATGGTTCTGAGGCCAACTGTGGTAAGGTTTCTCCAGACAGTTCTGGTCCTATCCTGGGCTGCCACAGCCCTACTACTTGTTTTGTCTTTTATAATTCTGTTATCTGTTGCTATGTGATAAATTTAGATGTTCACGATTTGGTACTTAGTACACGATGGACACCTAGCTAAGCACTCACATCCATTAGCTCAATCAATGATCACTCATGACAGTGTTATGAAATAGGGGGATTATTTCTGATTTAAAAATGAAGAAAGAAAGCTCAGTAGGCTAATACGCCCAAGAAGATTTAGCTGATAAGGTGGAATTCCAACCCAGATGTTCCTAAGTGAGACATTCATTCTGCCACATGGGGAGTTTTCTCTATTCTAATGTCAGGCTGGCTCATGTCATGCCTCTGGTCTCGGGGAAGGGCTATATACCTGTGGTGACCTCCACAGCAAGGGCTCGCGTGCTATGGCCTCTGACCTTGCCACGCAGGGTGATTGTGTAAAGAGTGCCAGCCCTGAGGCCAGGGATTTCCACGGAGCGCAGGCTGCCAGGAACGGTGACACTGTGGGCCTCTTCCACCTGGTCAGCCTCCCAGACCTGAATGATAAACTGGTCATAGGTGTCATCTGGTGTGGTCCAATTCATTCTGAGGGCGTCCCAGCTAACCTCAGTCACTGTGAGGTTTGTCAGATCTGGAACCTCCTCTGCATAAGGACATAGAGTTTCTGAGTTACTCAAAAAGGCAAATGCACGTGGGGTTCACGTGAGATGGATTCTGGCTGAGCTCGGGTATGCTGTTTGGTTAGCGTTGATTTTGGGGACATGATTTACAGCAGGTCTTGCCTGCCGTCTAAGTGTCAGCACTGAAGCCAGGATTTTTCTATTTAGCCTCTGGGAATAAAAGCTAGTTTTAGGAATTGTTCACAACATCCATTCTTGACATACAAATAGGGCTTTGGGGAGTCCTCTGGTGTTCTTAAAATGAGCTCAGAGCCTTTGTCTCTTCTTTTGTTTTCACTTCCAAGTTGTGCTTTCCAACTTCATAGATATTATGACCAAAACTTACTTTGGTAGAAAACTCCTCTCTCACTTTTGTAAAGGAAGAGTAGGTGGAATTTTCCATGGGACTGGGCTTCAACTAGGACTTGGCCAAATAAGGGATATGGCATTTAGGAAGAAGCGGGGATGATTCACTGGTATTTCCCCAATGTGGTATGGGCTGAACCCCGTTTAGGGCGGGGAAGAGCTTGGATTCCTCCTGAGTAGAGAGAATGAGGATGAAGCAAATTAGTGAACTGACGTAGAATACCTGTAGAGACTTTAACAGAGAGAGGGGCTGTGCTGAAGTCCTGAGCGACCCCACGGATGATGACAGTATAATGAGTGTCTGCTTTGAGCCCGGGCAGGTCCACAGACCTCAGTTGTCCTGGGACAGTGAGGTTCTGGGCTGCCTCTGCTGTGTCAGCCTCCTGCACCTGAATGAAAAACTGCTCATAGGCCCCTTCTGGAGCTGTCCAGTTGAGTCTGAGGGCATCCCAGCCCACCTTGGACACCGTGACCTCTCCCAAATTGGGAGTTTCTCCTGGAGAAGGACAAAGAACTAGTTTAGTGATGAAACCATATGTCAAGATCCAGGGAATCTTTAGCACACAAAATAGCTTTATATTGCTTAAAAAGAATGGCTTTCTTTAGATTAACATGCATCATGCAACTTTCTAAATTTTAGAAATAGAACGAAGAGGAAGAGGTATGGGAAATTTTTTGTTTTGTTTTCTTGTCTTATTAAAGTATTGCCTTAATTCTACATTTTCCCCCTTTCAATATGGTGCCTTCATGGCCCTTAACAGGTGGGGCCTATTTATAGAGTGAAAGGCCCCCTCCACAGGAGCTGTGTGTATACCCCAACCAGGCTGGACTCTGCACAGCTCCAAAGGAGGTCATTCAACTGAGAGCAGCGGTTCTCAACCTTCTTAATGCTGCGATGTATTTTCATTGTAACAAAGAGGGCACGAAGCACAGGTTGAGAACCGTTAACTTAGAGTAAAGTGTTAAGAGTGTCCTGGGAAGTGTGTAACCCAACGATGGCCTGGCTTTCCATTATTGGATCCCATTGCAATATAAACTTTGACAGAATAAGTCCATTCCAAAACTGGGCCAAGAGCAGTGGCTCACGTCTGTAATCACAGCACTCTGGGAGGCCGAGGAAGATGGATCACTTGAGCTCAGGAGTTCAAGACCAGCCCGAGTGAGAGTGAGACCCCATCTCTACTAGCTGGGCATAGTGGTGGGCACCTGAAGTCCCAGCTACTTGGGAGGCTGAGGTAAAAAACTCACTTGAGCCCAGGAGTTTGAGGTTGCTGTGAACTATGACACCAAAGCATACAACTAAGGATGACTGAGTGAGATACTGTCTCAAAAAAAGGAAAAAAGAAATAAACAGAGCAAAGCTAGCTGTGTCTGGGTATCCACAAGCGGTTTCCTGTTGGAAAAAACAGAAGCTGGAGATAGGAAGGGAAGAGGTACCTGTGGAGGCCTCAGCAGAGAGCACTGATGTTCTAGAGCCCCGGATCACCCCATAGATGGAGACTCTGTAAGGGGTGGCAGCCTTGAGGCCAGGGATCTCCACTGCCCAGAGGCTGCCGGGCACTGTGAGGTTCTGGCTGACCTCCAGCGTGTTGGCCTCTTGCACCTGGATGACAAAGTGCTCATAGGCCTGGTCAGGTGCAGTCCAGTTGAGTTTGAGGCCATCCCAGCCAACCTTAGTTACGGTGAGGTTTTCCAGTTCAGGGGCTTGTTCTGAATAATGACAGAGATGGGGTTGGTTAAAGTACCCAAAAAGCTCAGCTTCTGAGAATCCAGAAACAGGATATCCAGTGCCAGTGTTGAAAAGCGGTGGCAGCCAGAGGGCTGTGTCCTGCTCACTGTTCCCCTGCTGGGCTGTCCCCATCGCACAGCAGCAGGGAGCCCGCATGCGGCTGGTCTGTCTCCTGCATATTTGGGTTTGTCTTTTGGAAACAATATTTCTCTGTTGACCAGTGTCCTGCAGATTTAGAAAACTCTACAGATCTACATTAGTGATGCTCTCAGCTTCACTTTCCATTTTTCAAAGTGTCTCCCATCATAAGAGGTGGCCCTCAGCTGTTCCTGGGGTCTTGGTCTGAGCTGCCTGGTCTTCTCTGCATTTATACAAATTGAGATAATTCGATTCCTTCTTTTTTATGCTGCCTCAATAACCTCTAGAAGGTATATTTTATAGTTCATATTTGGATGTTGTCAGTTTCTAGGATTCAAACCGATTTACAAAGACAACTTCAGTAAAGGTCAGAAATAAATTAACATGATACTAGGAAGGCTGAACAGAGGAAGGTGATGACTCATTGAAAAACTTATTCTTTATTGGCTAGAAGGAAAGACTGAGGCCAGGGGAGAAACAGATCTTAATAAGCTCAACTATTAATAAAATTGAATGCACCCTCTTTATCTCCTGTACACAGAAAATTCAGTAAAAATTCAACTTGTCTAAATCTGCCCTTGGAGGGATAATTTGCCCAGGGCTCAGCTTAAGTGGACTTCACATAACCTAGGAAGGAAAGAATTACTCTAAAAATGGATCCTGTGAACAAGAGAACATGAATTGCCTTTATCTCATTAAAAAGAACAAACTGTTTTTTCTATTTAAGCCTCATATTGCTGCTCATTTCAAATGAGTTCTCCATGTCCGTTACAGTGAAATCTTAGCTTGCAATTTGATTGAGGATGTGCTTTCAGAGGAGAAAACATTTCTTATTTAGAATCTATTTAATTCAGACTTTTCCAAGTTCTGGGGAACATTCTTCCTATTGTTTTACTGACAAAGCTTATATTCCTTCAAATGTTCTTTTTTTTTCTTTTTTTTTTTTTATTATTGTTGGGGATTCATTGAGGGTACAATAAGCCAGTTACACTGATTGCAATTGTTAGGTAAAGTCCCTTCAAATGTTCTTTGATTTATCACAGAAGTCTATAGACTATGACCTGAGGCCCATATCTGGCCTGCTGTCTATTTTGGTAATCAAGCAGATGATAGCTTTTACTTTTTTAACAGATTGGTAAAAAAAATAAGACATAATGATATTACATGATTCATGCACATTATAAAATTCAAATTTTGGTGCCATAAATAATGTTGTATCAGAACATAGCCACGCCTCCTTACTTGCAAATTGTTGATGGCTACTTTTGTGGTATAAGGGCACAGCTGAGTCATTGTGACAGAGACTTCTGGCCTGTAAGGTCTAAAATATTCACCATCTGACCCTTTATAGAAAATGTTTACAATATGTAGTCTTGAACTGTGGTGTATGGATGCCTCATTTAACCCAAATTCATGTCCTGAAGCTCACACTCAAGGCTCCTTAGCCACCTAACATAGTCTCTATAGGAAAAAGACCTCAACCTCAAAGCAAGATATCTAGATTTGGGAAAAGAGAAGATAATCAGTTACTTTTAAACCACTGGCTATTGTGGGGTCAGAAGCAGTGTTCTTAGTCATAACAATTATAATCTTGACCTTGGAATTTAAGCATAACTAAATGCAGAAGCTTGTCCTTAAGTGCTCCAGCAGTTCTGATGCATGAAGAGATTCAGGACAAAAACAAGTCAAAGCGAACAATGAAATCACTCCTCTGGCTCCTCAGCTCCGCTTATTACCCACTTTCCTCCTTTTTACCTCTGCTACCAAAAGCCACTTGTCAGGAACAGATCTGACAGTGACAAGTCACCCTGTTGTGTGAATTATGTCTTTCCTCTGCAGGTATCTTATGTTTTAAACCTTATCTCTAATTATGTGTATTAACATGAAACAAATTTTACATAAAAGAAATGTCAGGTACCAAAGTGAAAAACATATGGGGAGAGTTAGGTAACTGAGGGAGGGAGGAGGTGCCTCAGGGTTGCTCATTAAGCTGTTCTGGTAGAGACGGATGGAGAGAGAAGACACAAACTGGAAAATGTTTCTTCCTGGTAAGAATCACCTCATCTATTTTAATTGGCTCTATACAATGTCACTGATACTTACCTACAATGCCTTTCACATTGCATAGTTGATAGTGTAACTTGCACATAATATCACATTGTTTGGCAAATGTGTGTTAATAATAGCCATGGTGTTGATATTTCTACCAAAATTCTTGGCGATTCTGCCACTGTTTTTTTTTTTTTTTTTAAGGTAAATTAGAAAAGAGCATTGGTTTATCACCTAGAGAGGCAGTGCTGTGGCCATGTCTGCAGCCGGTGTTATCTATTCTCCACCACCCAGATCCCTTCACTAAACAAATGCTAACCAAATAGGTAAAAAGGTGCCACTTCTACAAATAAAATCAGCAGTAAATTAAAAGGTGTAGGGTAAGCACTATGAAAGGAAAGGGATAACATGAACAAAAATACCCCAGACAATAGCTGAGGTGGCAGCTAAGGGGCATTGCATGAATGCTGACTTTACAGGCCAACAGCAAATGACAGCTTCGTGGGCTTACTGCCCCAGAAGCCAAGTGTTTCCACTGTATAGTTCCGCACTGAATTTCTTGTCATTTCTTTATGAAAAGGCTGTTGTCTTTTCCTTAAAGCTGTCTGCTGGAATCTACCCTCTGAGCAATGTCAGTGGGCCCGGAAATCAGAATTTCAAAATCCCATTTCTGTGCTTATGGTGGGTTAAGCAGCTGGGCTGCAGGGATTTCTGGATTGGTGGCAGTGCCAGCATTAAGTCTTTAGATCTCTGCCACTTTGTAGATGGATAATTGTCAAGTGCTGATGAGGAACCCACATCTCCTGTTCACTTATGGGAGAAAGAATGACTTGCCAACAGCAGGGGGATAGTTAGATTCCGGGCTGATGACCCCAAAGGGTAGATTAAGACATTTCAGCCTCATCCTGTAGAGATAAGACAATTGAAGTGAAAAGCTTTGGCTGCCTTAAAACTTTCAGAGACTCTTTGTAACTGTCAAGGATGAAGTCCAACGCCCTTAGCATGATGTTCGTGGCCTGGTGCAGACATCTTTGATGACATGTCTAAACTCATAACCTCCTCTCTCCTGCTCTATCAGGTAAGGACAGTGCAGCTTGCATTTCACTGATGTCTAACCTTTTCGGATGCTGTTCCCCCTGCCGGCAGTGTCCATTTGCTCAACTCCTTTAACTTTTCCAGGACTCAGCCAAGCATCACTTCTTCCCCAAAACCCTTCTTTGATGCTCTTCATTCCTTTGCTCAGGTCTGTGTTGGGTACCTGCCTCTATGCTCCCACCACCTCCCTCAAGTCCCTCTATAGCAAATGAGCAACATTGATATAATTTTCGTTTTGTTCTTCTCTTTTCTATTGCAATGTGCATCATTTCTTGAGCATAGAGTAGAACTTTCTGTTCTATACACAATCATTGCCTGCCCCACAGTAGGTAAGAAGTAAATATTTGTTGGATGGATAAATATTTGAATAAACTCCACTTTGCTCCATGAGAAAATCAATATGGCAAATCAAAGCAAAATGTTCTTTATTGCCTGTAGCTGTTGACTAAATACAAAATTCTATCTTTCTGCTTCCAAAATTCATGTGAATTACCAGGTTGTCATTGTCAAGGCTGCTATGGAAAGATGCTTTGCTGGTTTTGTGTTTCTGTCTATTGCCCCTTCTTTATATCCCTTATTCCACACAGCACCTTCATGGCCTTGACCTTAATCAAGGTCTAGTTGGATTTATCAGAATAAAAAACCAGAGAGAAAGCAAAAAGGATAGGGAAGAGGGGCCGGGGGGGGGGGAAGGAAAAAATGCCTGTCATACACTGTTTTGGTTTTTTTTCTTTTTTTTTTTGTAGAGACAGTCTTACTTTATGGCCCTCGGTAGAGTGCCGTGGCCTCACACAGCTCACAGCAACCTCCAACTCCTGGGCTTAAGCGATTCTCTTGCCTCAGCCTCCCGAGTAGCTGGGACTACAGACGCCCGCCACAACGCCCAGCTATTTTTTGGTTGCAGTTCAGCCGGGGCTGGGTTTGAACCCGCCACCCTCGGTATATGGGGCCGGCGCCTTACCGACTGAGCCACAGGCGCCGCCCTTGGTTTTTTTCTTAACGTAACAGACAGTAGTACTTTTCTTCCTTCCCCTCCTTCTTTCTTCCTTCTTTCCTTTTCTATCTAAATTCATCTGAATTGAAGAGTTTCCAGTGCAATAATTTCTCTTCTTTTCTTTTCCCTTAGTCTGAAGAGAGAGAACTGGACTGTTAACACATAGGTGGAAGGAAAGGATGGAAATGGAGACTTCACTATAGCTGGGGTTCCCAGACACTTGTGAAGCTCGTGTCACATGCTTGGCGATGTTCAAGGCCTGGGGGTGAGGCAGTAGATAAAGGAGACGGTCTTTACACTCTGCCCCATGGTGTGAGACAAGGCCATAGATGATACACCTAAGATGCGCTGCCTAATATCAAGGCAAGTAAGTGTCATGAGAAACCGGAAGGGGCCCACAGCATGAGGATGGCTTTCTAGTCTGACAGAGAGGCCCTCTGATTTAGATGATACTTGAGCTGATTTAAACAAGGGAGGATGCCCTATAAAGAACAGGGAAAAGAGTGGTGTCCAGGGAGCAGGAACAGCACATGCCAGGACCCAAACATGTAGGCAGGCCCACAGGCTTACGGAACTGCAAAAAGGCCAGGGTGACCACAGTGAAATGAGCAAGGGCACAGCTGGAGGAGCAGAGGTCAGACAGGGGACGGCCCTATTCTGTAAGGCTCTGTGTCCCACAGGAAGGTCTTTGGACCTTATTTCAGGTGTGACGGTGGCCTGGTTATGTGTACTTTGAATATGGTGCCACATCAAGGAAAAGGCTTATACTCTGTCCCCATCTACAGCAAGAGCCCTGAAATCCCCAAGGAAAACTTTGGGGCCACCAATTTCCAGTCTTTTCCATGAACCCCACAGACAAAGTAGGCTTTTGCTATCAAGAGTCTAGCGATGCAGGTGAGAGTTCCTTTCTTCTGAGGGTTGAATCTACAACTCTGCCTCTTTTCAGGACCCAGAGCCATGCAGTTCCTTTGCCTGAGAGCTCTCACTGTTCCTGTTTTCTTTCATCCCACATGCTTACCAAGGCCAGATGCCTTTATAGATTCTGCAATACAGTCCTGTCTTGCTTCTTATGTCTCTGTGCAAAGCATCTGCCCATTTTAAGCTTTTCCTGATTCTCTGAGATTAGATCCAGTGTCTCCTGTGCCCCACCTATACCCTCTGCAACCCTAGTCACAGCAAACAGTGTTGCACTGGTGTCTGTCTGTTGACTAGAGGGTTAGTTCCCTGGAATCAAAGACCTGTCCTCATTGCTGTAGCAGCCCCAGAACTTATCACACAACATGGTTATAGTGTTTTATTAACTCATGAATGCAAGAGAGTCTAAAAGTGAAGAACACAGACATGATGGCTATAGTGAAGCAGCCATACTGTGACATTCAGGTGACTTTGGGAATGGAAGGCAAGGGCTAAGAATTGTGACATGAAAAGAGTGGGCCTGGGATCTTGACGCTTTGGAACTACTATACTATCCCTGAACCACTGAACTTCAGATAGTTTACAAAAGAATAAACCAATCTATATCTTAAGTGACTATTATTTGAAATTTCTATTACACACAGTGGAAGATACATGTGAGTGAGAAAGACTCTTTAAGCATTTCCAAATTTTCAAATTTCCATTGTTATAAGCCCTTTTCTTACCATCAGGGTTCAGCTGTGTGACAACTCTGTCATAACACCTTCCCTAGCTGCTTCTCTTTTCCCCCAATCACTCATGTTTCTTGCTTACACACTAACATTCTGAATATTTAGCCTTCCCCAAGGACCGTGAACATGCAAACAGGACCATATGAGTCAATAAAACGATACTGACTTCGTGACTTGATGCTCCTCAAATATCAGCACAGTACGATGTATTCAGTAGATACTCAATATATGCTTACTAATTACTGAATAAATTAAAAGTAAAGAGTATTACTTGCCAAACCTTGGAGAAGGAGTATTTTCCTCCTACACATTTTGAATATTTGGTGGCTAAAAGAGCATGTACATATTTTTCATAAAGGAAGAAATCTTTCCCTCCCACCAATTGTTTCTTCAGTTTAGACACGGCGGAAACACAGCGGCAGGTTCAGCAAGCAAGACTGGGCGAGAAAGGACACTGGAGGTCAGGATCAAGCTGTCATCGCAGAAAAACCAGGTCTACCTCTTCATGACTGAGAGCAAAGAGAAAATGAGAAGGGCACCGTGGAAGTCTTAGAGGCTTACGTGTGACTTTTCAGGGGGAACCTGGGCAGAAAGCAAAAGACCTGGAATAAAAAAATTTCATGGAAAATCACCAAGGAATTGTCACCAACATCTTGGTCCTCTTTAAAATAATCAAATGAAAAGTAAATAAATTATTAGGTTATAGGAGGGAAATACACAAGAAGCAATTTAAAAGATTCTGTGAAACACTCAATAAAGCAAAAGACACAAAGACAAACGCCAACTCTGGTGCACTAAGTTTCTCCTGGGAAGAAATAGTTAAAAACTGCTATTGCCTGGTGAGGGAATAAGCGGACAGGAGGAAAAGTCCGTACGTGGGAAAGACAAGTAAGCGGCTTTCATGGTGGTGGTTAAGGCCTCCTGGGTGGAGAAAGCAGCGTTTTCCCATCTGACCCCTCCCTTGAGGACAGCCTGGCTGAGGCAACCTGCAGACCCTGGAATCAACAGAGGGCTTGGAAGGCACTCAGGGCCAACTCACCGGTGGTCGCCTTCACCCGGGCAGGTTTGCTCTTGTGCCTGCCCTTCTCGGCTGTCAGGAGGACGGCATACTCCTGTCCTGGCTGCAGATCCCGCAGCACGTAGGAAGTGGTGTTCCTGGGAAGCTGCGCCTCCACCAGCTGTCCAATGGGCAGGCTGTAGCTGAGGCGGTAGCGATCAAACTTGGCCAGCGGTGCCCTCCACAGCAGCTTCAGGCTGGTGTCTGTGGTTTCAGAAACGCGAAGGTCCTTGGGCTCATCCAAATCTGGGAAGAAAACAGAGAAGAAATGAAGACTTTTCAGACTGTGAGGTAGGACTGCTCCCGGGATCAACGCGGGGCTGGAATCTTGGGTCCATCACGGAGGGGCTGTGGGGCTACAGAAGATTCACCTCTTAGAGTCTCCGTGTCCACCTTTGTAGAATAGTCCTCGTTGGATGTTTACAAGATGAAAAATAATGTAGTGATACAACCATACCATGAAATACTATTCAATTAAAATCACTTAAAAACAACAGACTACTGATACAAGAAACAATTTAGATGGGTCTCAACAGAATTAGGCTAAAGGACAAGCCAGTCTCAAAAGGTTACGGATCATTACGATAGTTTTGAGATACACAAAAGTCAAGAAATGCCAAGTCCAACCAAATGGAAATAAATGAAGCCCTTCCAGCAACACCAATAAGCTAAGCAAGTTGAGAAAAGCTGCTGTGTTTCTTGAAAGCGAAATAATGAACCATAACAGAGTCTATCTCAAAACTTTCATAGTGACTCACGTACATACTGTATTGCTATGGACTGAATATTTGTGTCCCCCTAAAATTTATATGTTGATATCTAATCTGAAATGGGATGGTACTTGGATGTGAGAACCTTTGGGAGCCCTCCTGAATGGGATTAGAATCCTTATAAAGACACCCCAGAGAGATCCCTTACCCCTCTGTCTTGTGAGGACACTGCATAAAGATTGCCCTGTGTGAACCAGAAGGCAGGCCCTCACCAGACACTGAATCTTGTCAGTTACTTAATCTCCACCTTCCCAACCTCCAGAACTGTGAGGCATAAATTTCTTCTATTTATAAGCTCCCACTCTAAGTTATTTTTGTTCCAGTGGTTCAAAGGGACCATAACATGCAGGATTCCATTTATGTTGCATTCTTGAAATGGCAAAACTCTAGTGATGAGGAACAGACCCTTAGTGAATGTCAAAGGTCAGCCTGAGGGGTACGGAGGGAGGTGGCTGTAAAGGGGTCACCGTGGAATTCTTGTGTTAGGATCATTCTGTCTTCACTCCAGTGGGGAATTCGCAATTGACATATGTGGTAAAATTGCATAGAACTAAATTGCACACACATACAAATCAGTGCAGAAAACACTGGTGAAATCTGAATAAAGTGGATAGATTGTATCAATGTCAATTTTCCAGTTGTGATATTGTTCTATATTTCTGCAAGATGTTACCCTTGGGGGAAACTGAGTGAAGGGTATTGGGAAATGTCTCTATATGATTTCTCACAACTGCATGTGAATCTATAATTATCTTAAATTCAAAAGACCAACAACAACCAAAAAAAATAAAAAGGAATATGTGTGTGAGAGCCCAGCACTGAATCCTGCACACTCTAGAAGCTCAATGAAGCATAATCTATGTTCTCTTTACACACCAGCCTTCCTCTTCCTCACAGTACCTGGGGGGAGGTAAAGGCAGAGGCAGAGGGAAGAGTTTTCCTTTTGCAGTGCAAATCTTCCAGCAAAAAAATTTTTGAGCAAAGAATCAATAGCCTCAAACTATCTTTACCCCATGACCACAGCTGCAGGATTCGACGCAGAAAAGCAGGGCTGGATATAACTGTGGCACCATCTCTTAAGATGTACTTAACCAGGGTGCACAATTAAGTGTTTCCTTCGAGGCAACCCCCAAGATGTGTTTTGATAAATTGATGGTTTATTACAAAATGGAATTGGTTATCGACTTAAAAATGTTTGTGGATTTCTTATAAAGCCTGGTTCCTATTATTCTTAAAACAACAACAATAACAAAACCCTGTCCCCTGTGCTGGCATCTTTTGGGTGAGCCATGTTAATTTCACATTTGGATTTAGACACCTGGGCTAGCGGGTCCTACAGGTCTCTTCCTCCTCTGGGGCCCTCCTTTCTCTTTTTTTACAGGTGTGGCCTCACTGGCCTGTCCTATCTGCCCAGCCCAGTCCAGAGGCAGCGGTAACCCCAGGTGTGCCTCACCTGTGGCTGCGTTGATGGTGGCCGGATTGCTCTCCCTATCCTCCTTCACAGCAGAAACTCCAATTCCATATTCAGTTCCCGGCCTCAGACCTGAGAAAGAATGTGCAGGTTGAGATTTGGCCTGAAACTGCAAAGCCTTTCGGAGGATAGTAAAAATGGCCCTGATATCCAGAATGTTTTACGACTAACGTGCGGCAGTCCCAGAGAGAGGAAGTTCTAGAAAGTGGACTGACTTTCCTCCGGAGAGTTGCAAACATGGACAAGCAGGAGCAGGTGCCCACTACTTTGAGGACTCCTTGGGGCGGGGCTGGATCAGCCATGCAGAGTTCACCTGTGAGTGTGGTTTTGGTTGTGGCTTGTTGGCTCTTTGGGACATCCACCTCGGCATGGTCACCTCCAGATATGGGTGCATACTTGATTCTGTAATTGTCTATGGCTGCCTTGCCATTCCTCCATTCCAGGGTGATACTGTTGTCTGTCTGGGAGACACGTCGGAGATTCCTGGGAGCATCCAGGCCTGTTTGGGAGAAGAAGGAACATTTGTGTTGAAAATACCAGGCAATGGGAGACCAGAAGTCTTTGATAATTCAAACTGACATATGAAAGAGCATCTGCTTCTGGAGAGCAAATAGTCCACACACTTGTCTGTCTCCATAGCTGATGCACAAATCTAAACAAATACTACAGATTTCCTACCTTTCTCCATTACCGATGTGTGAGGCCAATTACTCATTTGTGGATTTTTTTAGACTTTGTGCTTATAGAACAATACAAATCCTTACAAATAAACTCATGAGTGTAAGAACTTGTCTACTGTATTTCATCACTGTATTTCTTTTTTTTTTTTTTTTTGTAGAGACAGAGTCTCACTGTACCGCCCTCGGGTAGAGTGCCGTGGCGTCACACGGCTCACAGCAACCTCTAATTCTTGGGCTTAAGCGATTCTCTTGCCTTAGCCTCCCGAGCAGCTGGGACTACAGGCGCCCACCACAACGCCCAGCTATTTTTTTGTTGCAGTTTGGCCGGGGCTGGGTCATCACTGTATTTCTAATAACTCATACAGTGCTTACTGAGCTCAGTGAACAATTGACCCTGGTACATTTAAAATAATGGCATTCACTGGGTGCAGTGGCTCACACCTGTGATCCTAGCACTCTGGGAGGCTCAGGCAGATGGATTGCCTGAGTTCAGGAGTTCAAGACCAGCCTGAGAAAGAGTGAGACCCCTATCTCTATCTCTTAAAAAGAATATCCAGGCATTGTGGGGCACCTGTAGTCCCAGGTACACGGGAGGCTGAGGCAAGAGGATCACTTGAGCCCAAGAGTTTGAGGTTGCTGTGAGCTATGACATCACGGCACTCTACCAAGGGTGACAAAATGAGACTGTCTCAAAAAAACAAAAACAAAAAATAAAAACTATATATATATACATATATATTATAAAATAATGATATAGGCTAAGAAGTTAGGTGGCTTCCTTGTTATTTATTTTTCTATATACTGTATGCTATTTTTTTTTTTTTTTGTAGAGACAGAGTCTCACTTTATGGCCCTCGGTAGAGTGCCGTGGCCTCACACAGCTCACAGCAACCTCCAACTCCTGGGCTTAAGCGATTCTCTTGCCTCAGCCTCCCGAGTAGCTGGGACTACAGGCGCCGGCCACAAAGCCCGGCTATTTTTTTTTTTTCTTTGGTTGCAGTTTGGCCGGGGCCGGGTTTGAACTCTCCACCCTCGGTATATGGGGCTGGAGCCCTACAGACTGAGCCACAGGCGCCGCCCCTGTATGCTATTTTTAAAATACTTATTTGAATTTATCTTAACTATAACTTTCGTTTGAAAATAATCAGACCAGCATCTTCTATGCATGCCAAAAATAAGGTACTTCAGAAGATTATTTGGGGTATTTTTTTTCCTTTGGATAATTAATTAATCGATGCTACAATATTTTAAAATGAAATTTAAAGTAGTGGAAATTAGGTAGCGTGTGGTGGCTCATGCCTGTAATCTTAGCACTTTGGTGGCTGAGACTGGTGGATTCCCTGAGCTCAGGAGTTTGAGACAGCCTGAATAAGAATGAGACCCCAACCCTACTGAAAAAACTAGTTGGGTATGGTGGTTAGTGCCGGTAGTCCCAACTATTCAGGAGGCTGAGACAAGAGGACGTCTTAAATCCAAGAGTTGGTAGTTGCTATGAGCTATGACAATACCACACTCTACCCAGGGTAACTGAGTGAGACTCTGTCTCCAAAAAAAATAGTAATGCAAATTCCCTTCCATTTTTCTTACTGTAAAATCAGCCTGCATGACATCCCAACATGGAGCGGAATGAAATCTTTCAATGTTTCCTTTACTGTAGCTGTTAACAAGAAAAGTCCTCTTACCCGTCGTGAAGGTTTCTTTGGCTGGGTTGCTGGACATGTCAGCCCTGCGGGAGATGAGGGACACCTCGTACTCAGTGTCCGGCTTCAGGTTCCCAATGGAGTACTGGTTCTCATCCTCTGTGAGGTCGATGGTGGTGCGGTCGCCTGGCACGTCTTTGATGCCATAGGAGAGCTCAATCCCGTCAATCTCAGCCAGCGGCTTTAACCAGGTGATCAAAGCAGTGGTGTCTGTAACATCTTTCACCTCGACCTGGCTGGGGGCATCCAAGCCTGTGATTCCAGAGCACAGAGCAGGGTCAGAGGTCAGGGCCAGTGATGGGCTGAGCAGAGGGAGGGACTTGTAGCCCTCTAGACCCAGGGGCATAGATTTAGGAGTATACCGATCACTTAACCTTTTAAGCTTCAGTGTCCCGTTTGATAAGCTGTATGTGGGATAATGGCAGGTATCTCCAAAGTTTCTTAGTTTTGTTTTCAAACTTAAAGGAGAAAAATCTTGCAAAGCATCTAGCATAGAGCCTGGCACTTAGCAGACACATGAAAAAATGATTGTTCTTCTGTTATTATTATTATTGTTGTTGTTGTTACTGTTCTTATAAGTTGGGAAAACATGTTTAGGAGTTACTTCATTCGAAAATTAATTGACTTAGTGCTCTGACTTTTTAATTAGGCAAAACTCCCTGAATGGCGGACTTTCCCATCAGAATTATGAAGCAGAAAAGAGAGATAGAAGGCTGTCTTGACCATGTATGGGAACTTATTTTTTGATGAAAATAATTCAGACCAGAAAGTCATTGCTATCTCTGGCCTTGCCTATCTGTATACTCCTCTTGGCTTTTGCTGACCCATCTGCCTTTGCATTTTGTACTCTGACAGCAAGCTGCTGGAGCGCAGCATGAGCTGTTTGTCACCACCTGGTTGCTCCCTGAGATTGCTCCTCCCCCTCTAAAAACGTAGTCATCCTTCAAAATCTCACTCAAGAGGAGCCTTCTCTAACCCTGATGCAGCCAGATGAGCACGTAGACCCTCCCTCTGGCTGCCACTGTCATTCCAGAGCCTTCTAACGTTGCACCTTTATCACTGTTCTGTAACAAATTTCTCTGCAGTTTGAATCTATTTAAATAGAGTCACTCTTCCATGCAGTCAGTGAGTCCTTGACTTTTTTGAATCTCCACCATAGAGACAGGCACCTCTTAGACATTCAGTAAGTATTTCTTACTGCTTCTTTTTTAATACTGAAGTTTATGTTTTCAGCATTTGTTCAGTAAACCATATCAAGGGAAAGGAATCTGGCTTTAGGCAGGGACTGGGAAGGAGGAATACTGCATAGCTGACTGTCAGAAAGATGCAGAATTTGTCTTTTGAAGTCTAGAGGTTGACATATCAGTTTCAGCTCATAGACTCGTAAAATGCATAATAAAAATGATGCTTTTCCAAGTTACTTTAACAAACGAAGCGCACACCCACAAAACGATGCTACGAAACTTGACAGTGAAGCTGCTGGTCCTACATTGGTACAGCCGCCAGCAAATGTCCAAACCCTGCCTCCTATTGCCCCTATACCCTGTTCATTAAAGAAGTTGGGATTCAGTCAAGGACACAGAGATGCCCGGATGTCTTGAACAGCAGAAACTCTCTCTGGGCTTATCACGTGGCAAGCATGGTGCTTATGATATCCCCACAAGGAGGATATTCTAAACCCATTTTCTAGTTCTGGGATTTGAGGCTTAAAGAAGTGGAGTAAGGTGATGGTGAGTAGTGAAGATGGAATTCACTCTCAAAACCGATGGGATCTGAAGCCACGCTCTTTCTTCTTTACATGACTATGCTTTTCAAACAAATTAACATGTTACAAATAGAACAATGCAACCTCTGGGTAGAAGCCAGAGTGAAGGAACCAAATGTGCTTTGGACTGTAGGTATAAGGACCTCCTTTCAATATAAAAAAAATAAAATAAAATTCAGGTACATCATCAAAATGGACAGGGAAATATCTGTCCCATAATGTTGGTATTATGTGATTATGAAACTTCAAATGTTGGGATGTTTAACTTGAAGTATAAAGAAAATAAAAAAGCCAATCCCAAGTTTTGATTAAAAATAAAAGGTCAGGTGAAAAGAAAATGCCTTTTGTATTTTCAGTATGCCTCCTCTGCAGCAAATAAGCATTTGTTTAATTTGTTCTGCACCTTTCTGGTGAGCTAATGATTTTTTCCTGTCAGTACATGCCTTCTACCTACCACAGGCAGATGTTGTTGGGGTGATGGAAAACACTTGCTTATGAAGGAGAAAATCCTATGAATTGGCTCTGAGCTAAGCAAAATGTGCAAATATTTCAATGTGTGATGTTCTTTCTTGTCATTAGGCAACAAGGTTAACTTTTCCAATAACCCCCTGCCAAGAAAAGTCAATTCTGTAAAGAGCTGGCAGATACGTTATCTTAAAGAAAGTAAAGAGGTTTTCTTATATGGCAACACCAATTTTTTCTTTCTTTCTTTTTTTTTTCTCTTTAAAAATGTGCTCATCAGAAGAACACCTCCAAATTCAGATCTTTTCCCTATGGAATGATCTAATAGTGCCAAATCCTATTCTATTCCAAGAAGTTCTGACATCATTAGTGTTGAGTGAAATTTCTTTTTTATTATTATTATTCTTAAATCATAGCTGTGTACATTAATGCGATCATGGGGCACCATACACTGATTTTATAAACAGTTTGACACATTTTCATCACACTGGTTAACATAGCCTTCCTGGCATTTTTTTAGTTATTGTGTTAAGACATTTATATTCTACATTTACTAAGTTTCACATGTACCCTTGTAAGATGCACCACAGGTGTAATCCCACCAATCACGGTCCCTCCGCCCGTCCTCCCCCCCCCACCCTTAATCTCCCCCTTCCCCATATTCTTAGGTTATAACTGGGTTATAGCTTTCATATGAAAGCCATAAATTAGTTTCATAGTAGGGCTGAGTACATTGGATACTTTTTCTTCCGTTCTTGAGATACTTTACTAAGAAGAATATGTTCCAGCTCCATCCATGTAAACATGAAAGAGGTAAAGTCTCCATCTTTCTTTAAGGCTGCATAATATTCCATGGTGTACATATACCACAATTTATTATTTCTTGTAGGTTTCTATTAAAGCCATGAAATCAACCATCTACATAACCAGAGCATTGTCCAGGCTGGCAGTAAAAGGGTTAAGAGTATTGTGACCCTGATAGCATTAACTACGTGGTGATGGTTAAAGTGATTTAGCTTCTCTAATCCTCAATTTCTACTCCTGAAATACAATATTAATATTCATCCTGCCCCTATCGTAGAACAGGGTACTAATATCAAGTTAGATAATGTGGTAGATTGCCTGTAATGACTTCAATTATTTATCTTCCCACATTCATGCCCCTTTGAAATGTGTCTGTGAAACTCTCCTTTTCAAGAGATGAATGTTTACCCATCTCTTAAATACAAAATTGGCCTTGGGATTTGCTTCAACAGAAGTGCTATAATGCCAGTTTTGAGCCTGCTCAGCAGTAACGCGGACGCGCCCAGGCTAGCATACTGAGTATACTGGCAGATGAGAAACCAACGGAAGCAGATCGCCTCCCTCCTCACTGAGGCCATCCTGGGCCAACCAGCCCCTTGGCCACACAGAAGCATGAGGGAGCTCACTCAAGAATGGACAATTTGCCCAACCGAGCCCGACTCCAAATCACCAGTGTGCAGAATTGTTATTTGAAACCACTGCCTTTAAGCTTTATGGAAATGTAGAAAGCTAAATGATACTGATGCTGTACAAGAAGGTAGGTGCTGTGAAGTAAAATCAACTTTATCATTGTAAAATGGCATTCAGGCTGATACTCACGGGTGGTGGTCACTCTCTTCAGGCCAGGGCCTCGGGTATTGTTTTTCACGATGTGCAGAGATATTTCATACTCTTGCCCGGGAGCTAGACCTGTTTGCCGGTAAGAGGTCTCTGGCCTCCTCAGGCTTTTGGTGATCTCTCCCTCATCCTCCTTATTCTGAAAGATGGAGGCAGCTTGGTGAGATGTAGAGCAGCTGCCATTCTCCCCTTGTGTATACTTCATTCATTCCGCATTCATTCATTTCTCCTGTATTCTCTCATCTATTCTTAACCACGTATGATGCATCAGATCAGTATGTCAGGTGCTGAGTATCCAGAGATAATAAATACATTTCTCAAGTTCATTTCTCCCTCCTGTGAAGCTCTCATCACCCCTTTGACATACAGGTCCAATTACAGAATGTGAGAGCTAAAAGAATTCTGAACACAGGCTCAATCCCTCCTTTGACAGCCTAAGGCCTGCAGCAGAGAAGTAAGGTGATTGTTCTAATAGGTCACACAGCTAGATGGTAGCAGAGCCTGGCTTGAACTCAGAACCCAGGTTCCCTGCCTCACATATACTTTGGGGTCTAGAAAGAAGGGTTGCTCGAATCAGAATTATGCCTGGAGGCATTTTAAGGAAAAGACTATTATGTCTTCTTTTCTTCTTTTCCTATGAGTCAAGATATGTGAGATGATGCAAGGCAATTGAAGCCTTGAGACAACTTCTCTTTGTCTAGGCTCTCAGCTCTAACTAATATACTCACTGACTTCTTACAATCAAGGGAAAACCAACATCACTTAAAATACAGATGCAAACACACAAGGTGCTAATTCGAGCCTTGTCCTCCACCAATGCTAAGGAAATTGAGTTGATATAAAAGTCTGCAGAACACTTAGACCATCTTTCAGATCCTTCAGGTCTAATACACCTGCTCCTCGTTGCTCCTTACCATATTCCGGAAGATGATCTCCCACGTTTCAAAAGCAATGTCCAGAGGATCCCACTCTACTTCCACAGATGTCTCCTTGATGGACTTGAATTTTAAGCCTTCAGGTGCAGGCAAGTCTGTAAGAAGCAGCACACATAGGACATAAGGATGGGATTGGTATGTGGTTGGGGCAACACAGCCATGACTGCACTAAACCCTAAACGGATGCCTGCTATAGTCGGGGCTCACAACCAGAGTTGGGGTCAATTGGAAGGTTCTTCTGGGCTGCAATCTGCTGGGAGGCAGTACAAAAACTAACACTAGAACAAAACAGATGGTTCAATGTTGGCAATTTCATAAACCTAAAACAAGCACAGGCTTTGGAATCAGACAGAGTTGGGCTACAATCCAAGCTCTACCATTATCATCATCAATGTGACTGCAGGCCCGTTGTACAATATGTCCTGAGCCTCAATTTCTTCACCTGAGAGGAAAAGGTAAATAAATATGCCTGCTCCATAGGAATGCACCGAGGATGGAGTGATACACTCCCTGTGGACTGCTGTGCCTGGCTCCTGGCACATAGTACAAGTTTAATAAATAGCAGCCAATCTTATTATTGCATTACTAAGCAAGAAAAGGCCAAATTACAGCCATAGCTTGTTTTTCAGATATGGAGGTATTTATACTGATAGTAAATTTATAGAGGAATAACTTGCACCCTAGAGTCCACTTAAAAAAAGTAGCAATGAGCTCCATTAATAGGTAGTAGAGTGATTATGAGCATAAGTCTTCCAGGGCTGCTAGAGTTCAAGTCTCACTTCAAACACTGTTGTTGTATGGTTTGGGATAAGATGATTAAACATTCAGAGTCTCAGTTTCCTCATCTGTAAAATGGGCTTAAAAATAGCTCCTGTCCCATTGGGTTAAATGAATTAGTCTATAGAGCATGCTTAGGACAAAGTCTTGTGCCTAGTAAACACTTGTTAAGTGTTATCTGTAATGCTTCTCTGGCAGGAAGTCTATAGATGACAGTGTGTGAGAGGGACAATTTATAGAAAATGAGGAATTTCTCTAAAAAACTATTCAATGAACTTAACTGGGTTCCAGGTTCTTAATTGGTTTAACTATAAAAGAACAGTTGTAAGGCTGGAAGAACCAAGGCAAGGCAGGCAAGGCCGCCGGAAGAGCTCCGCTCACTCACATGTGGCCACCCTGGCGCTGACGGGAATGCTCCTCTTGTTCTCCAGGATGGCAAAGACACGGATAAAGTACTCCACACCAGGCTCCAGCTCCCGGATGGTGGTGGACGTCTGGTCCCCAGGCACGCGGAACTGCATTTCCAGGCCATCGGCATGGGTGGGCGTGTATATGATCTGGTACTCTGTGACCCGCATCTCATTGTCCCAGGCCAAGTTGACGGTCTCTTCAGTCACTTCTGTCACGATGAGGTCTTTGGGAGGTGAGACTGCCAAGAATAAGAAAGGACTCTGGGGTCAATTTGTCTCCCTTGACCGCCTCTTCCGCTGTCAGCAACAGAGGTCTGATATCCTCCCCTTGAAATCCAGCTTCTGTTGTCTCTGACTGGTAGAACTCATCAAGGACCCCGTGCTGCAATCCCTTTAGACCCCGTGACATCTGTCTGTTGGCCTACTACCTCCAGGTTGATGTCCCAGGTCAGCAAAGTGACCTTCGGTGTTCTTGCTCTTCCTACCTCTCTACTCCCTGGGTCTTTGTTCAGATTCAGGCCATTGAGATGAAAAAGTGAACTGTGAACTTGACTCCTAGCTCTGAACTTTGAGTTACATGCCCTTAGCACTGGAAGGGTATACTGGGCCCATTCATTTTCTAGATGTGAGGGAGGCTGAGGGACTTGCCTCGCTTTGCTTACATTGTTGAGTTTAGAACTGACATCTCCTCCCTGCTAGCCTGGTATTCTTTCCAACCAGGCTATGCTGCCTTGCCCATGTTTAAACACAGCTACCCCTAGCTTTAATCCAAGGCAGAAATTCTCCATTATAGGACATGGGCAGATGAGAAATAGCAAGGAGACTCATTCTCCATGAGTATCATTGTTCTTTGCTGTGTTTTCATTTTAACCGGTGTTTTCCTGAGCAGTTACTCTAAACCAGGCCCTCTACTAACTGCTGGAAACAGTGCTTCTTTAAGGAAGCTTACACTCTTCACCATAAAAAACAAAAACAAAAAAACCCTAATGAAGGACAATTAAGAGTCAGGCCTACCTTGTGGATGTTAAGCATTTAGTCTTTAGCTGAGTCAGTGCATTTAAAACAGCTGCTTTTACGTAATCCCACCATAGATTCATTTTAGCTGAATTTTTCCTTTCATCCAAAAAGAGAGATTTTGTTTACTGTAACTTTGGTGTCAGTGAAGAGTAGAAAAGGAGGCTAATGGTTAGCAAAAGGGAGGTCATCCCTCATCTACCTCATTGTGGGCACTGGATTGGGGCAGTGGGCACTCTTTTGAGGCTACACTCAAATATCGGCTCTCTGGTGTCTTAACTGTGTGTCCCCAAAACAATTACATGGCCTCCCTGAGCAGGTGGCCCTGTAGTAACTGAGAGACCAGGGCCCCCTCAGAGTCGTATGTGTGTGTGTAGGTGCTACACCATAGTTCTGTAGCACATACCCGGTGTCCAGCCCACCAGGGCTGTGACCACCCAGCCTCCACACCTGCACTCACCCTCTGAGCAGTCTTCTCCCGTATGGCCCTCGCTGCAGATGCAGCGGCCAGAGACACACTGCCCCAAGTTGCTGCAGTCACTGGGGCAGGAGCGCTGCCCGCAGTCCAGGCCTGTGAAGCCTTCGTGGCAGAAGCACTGGCCGTCCTCGCAGCGGCCCTGGCCGTGACAGTCGCTGGGACACCTCCGCTCCTTGCAGTCTTTGCCCATGAAGCCTTCGTTGCACACGCACTGCCCATTCACACAGCGGCCCCGACCGTGACAGTCATTTGGACAGGACAGTTCGGCGCAGTCGGGGCCGGCAAAGCCGTCCTCACACACGCACTGCCCGTCCACGCAGCGGCCCCGGCTGCTGCAGTCCCTGGGACATCGGCGATCCCGGCAGTCTTCCCCCATGTAGCCGTCATCGCAGACGCACATGCCATTCACGCAGCGGCCGTGCTGGTGACAGTCATTAGGGCAGCTCATGTCACTGCAGTCGTAGCCCTTGAAGCCGTGCTCGCATACGCACTTGCCCTGGACGCAGCGGCCCCGGTTGTAGCAGTCGTTGGGGCACCGCCGCTGGCTGCAGTCCTCCCCGGTGTGGCCGTCCTCACACACGCACTGCCCGTTGACACAGCGGCCGTGGCCACTGCAGCCACGGGGACACTTGAGCTCCCCGCAGTCAGCTCCCGTGAAGCCGTCGTCACACTCACACCGTCCGTCCACGCAGCGGCCACGGTGGTGACAGTCGGCGGGGCACCTCTTCTCGCTGCAGTCCCGGCCGGCGAAGCCCTCGTCGCACACGCACTGCCCCTCCTCGCAGCGGCCCCGGCCGAGGCAGGCGCGCGGGCAGGCCAGCTTGCCGCAGTCGTCCCCGGTGAAGCCTTCTTCACAGTAGCAGGTGCCGTTGACGCAGCGGCCGCGATCGAAGCAGTCGTTGGGGCAGACGAGCTCGCCGCAGTCTTCACCTGTGAAGCCCTCGTCGCACACGCACTCGTTCTCCACACACCGCCCGCGGCCGTAGCAGTTGTTGAGGCACAGGGGCTCCTGGCAGTCGTCGCCCGCGAAGCCCTCCTGGCACACGCACCGGCCGTCCACGCACGTGCCGTGCTCCTCGCTGCAGGGCACCGGGCAGACCTCCCGGCTGCAGTCAGCGCCCGTGTACCCCTCGAAACAGACGCAGACCCCGTTCACGCACTTGCCCTGGTCATTGCAGTCGCCTGGGCAGGCCAGCTGGCTGCAGTCCTCCCCCGTGAAGCCCTCATCACAGACACACTGTCCATCCACGCACTGTCCTCGAAGGTGACAGTTGCTTGGGCATTCGGGCTCAGAGCAGTTGGGACCTTTCCAGCCAGGTTCACAGACACAGCCACATCCTTCTGTGCTGAAGTTGCCGCGGCCACTGCAGAAGGGCCGGGTGTCAAGACGGCCTGTGACAAAGAGAACAGAAGCTTTCAGCTGGGCGCAAGCAGCCAAGTTTCCTGGAGGTGCCCAGATTCAAATTAGCCAGAGGGTGGCTGCATCCTCAGGCCCTCTGGCTGGAAAACCACATCAGATGAGACTCACATCACCTGCATCACATACGAAGTCTTAATCAGTGTTCCCCTAACTATACACTAAAAGAGATAGAGATAGAGATAGAGATAGAGATAGAGATAGAGATATATATATATATAGAGAGAGAGAGAATTTCCACCTGGGGAGAGGATCCATAGTTTTTATTACATTTTCAAGAAGTCCGATGACTCCAGTGATTATGAGTCACTGCCTTGTGGAAATGCATTACTGGGCTATGTGGCTACTTCTCCAGTAGCAAGTGCTGAGTCAAGGTCAGGCACATAAGAGATGCCCAAGAAATAGTTACTGAACTGACTTTTTTTTTTTTTTTTGTACAGACAGAGTCTCACTGTACCGCCCTTGGTAGAGTGCCGTGGCGTCACACAGCTCACAGCAACCTCCAACTCCTGGGCTTAGGCAATTCTTCTGCCTCAGCCTCCGGAGCAGATGGGACTACAGGCGCCCGCCACAACGCCCGGCTATTTTTTTGTTGCGGTTTGGCCAGGGCTGGGTTTGAACCTGCCACCCTAGGCATATGGGGCCAGCGCCCTACTCACTGAGCCACAGGCGCCATCCCAAACTGGCTTTTTATAATTCTGACTTTTTAAGGCCAATAGCTGTGCTACATTTGGGGAGGGATTTAAACTTCTCTAGTACTCAGTTTCCTGAACGTTTCCTTCTTTCTGTATTGATAGAACCTTCTCTGGGGTTCTGTAGGGATTAAATGAAGACATTAAGAGCTAACTCATATTTATGTTCAGTGATATTTTCTTTGTTTTCTCTTCCAAAGTTTTTTTTTTTTTTCTTTTGGGTTGACTCAAGTTGGTAAGTGGGTTTACATGACCAAAAGATTCTAATTTCCCATACCTGAAATAAGGGAGCTAAGGACTCGGTTTCTAATTTTATCAGGACACTTTTCAGTTTGGTTTAGCCCCCAGAAAATCCTTGTGTCTCTGTCTTTTTTCCCTCCCTCTCTTGATTACTTTGTCGTGGTGGTCAAGCTGCGGAATGTGACGTCAAGACTGACATCACCCCAGGGCTTTGAGGCCTAACTTTTGTCTAGTCTGATTTCCATGGAGACGAATGAGTGAAACTAAAGTCACTTCTGTGTTCTCTTTATCTAGACACAGTTGCATTGATGTATTTTATTTCCTTCCTGATAGCAGAAAGGAAGAAAATTTAAAAAAAAGTTGGTTTGAAAGTGAGAATCTAAATCTGTGCTGTTCAGTATAATGACCAATGGCCACATGTGGCTGTCAAGCATTGAGTTATGGCTAGTCTGAATGGACATGTGCTGTTAGTATAAAATACACACTGGCTCTCAAAGACTTAGTATAAATATATAGAATGTAAATATCCACTAATCATTTTTGTATTGACTCCAGGCGGAAAAACTGATATTTTGGTTATATTCAATTAAGTAAAATAGATGATTGCAATTATTTTTTGCCTGTTTCTTTTTCCTTTCTTTAATATGACCACTGGAAAATTAAGGATTATACATCTGGCTTACCTTATATTTTCATTGGACAGCGCTGTTCTAAACAATTGTTTTAACTTGCTACTTAATGTTGATCCTCCTTTGTACCCTCATCTGGATTTTGCAGGGAAGATGACAGAAGGGGAAGGAAAACTAAATCTTTATGCATAGAAGAAAACATTTTTGAAAATATTGCCTTAGAATGCCAGAGTGTGTCCTAAAGAACCATAAGACTAGTTTACCAAGGATAGTTAGGTCTACTCTTGAAATGGTTGTCCAAATACTTTTTGGTAATTTCTTTTCCAATTGGCAGAAACAGATTTTCATCTCTGATTTGAAGTTGTTGAAACTCCCATAGCTGTACCAACTTTAGAGAACGTCATAATTCCAAAGCAGCAAAATTCCTTAAGGTGGGGTACCTGTGGAGACAGGGCACCCGTGGGAGAGCCAAGCTCTGGAGATTCACAGGAACATCCAGAGCCCCCACCTCTCACTACTCCTGTGCCATCTGTGCCAATTGGTGGCTTCTTTGAGGCTCAGTTCTCAGGTCGCAGAAGAGAGAGCTAAACCTTCTCTGACAGTATTGTTGGGAGAATTACAAGAGATAATAATCACACTGCTAAGTACATAGAGGGGGCTTAATGCATGAATGTGACCATCTGTACTGCTATTAAACTTGAACATTTTCCCATTCTCACAGACTCTGCACAACCACAGGCAGCACTGTAAGAACACTGGGATATGAGAAACTCAGCCGCTCATTTCAGGACCTTGAGGAACCCCATCTTCCTTCTGGGCCTCAGTTTCCCTATTTGCACCTTGAACCCAGATGAGGGGATGGGGCTATATTGACACCTACCAGGGAGTTCTCTTTGGAGCAGAAATATCTTGGTATAGTCATAGGTTTTGGGGTGGCTAATGGTTGGATTTCATGTTCAAATAAAATTTAGAAATTTAGGATTAAAGGGATGTAGGGTTTTTCAAAGCAGGACTTCTCAGAGACCTGAAAATTCCTCTGAGAAACATTTATCTCTGTGAGTTCTTCAAGCAGGAGAGAGGTGGCTACATTCTCCACAATTATTTGACCATGCAATCTCTTTGTAAGGAACATTTCATGTGGCTAGTGCTCCTAAGAGGCAGGGAACTCAATCTGGAAACTATAGATGGATCCTGCCATGCTCATCATCTCTCCCATCTGTACAGGGAGGGGCCTGGACCAGCCTCCGGTGTGTACCTTCTGCAGGCTGGAGGCAGCAGCCTGCCCCTGTGGTACATTGCTCCCGCAGGGACGATACCAGGCTCTCCAGTTCCTCCAGCCTACTCAGGAGCTCTTTGACATCTGGAGCGGCTGCACAGCCACAGGCCCGGCGGGGGATGTTGATGCGGTGAGTGAAGACAATCTGGTTCTCCCCATCCACCGTGTGGTCCTGGAAGCTTTCACTGGGCTCTGATGGTGGGGTGAGGTCTTTCTCTCCGCTGGCTGATTCCAGATCCACTGAACACTGGGATCCCACAGGCAGCTTGATGTTGTAGACATGGTTAAACACCACCGGCTGGCTCTCCTCCGGCAGGGTAACATTCACCCCACTCTGTCGCTTGTACCGGATAACTTTCTTCAGGACCCCACCTTCGGTAGAGAGGGCCAGTAAAGCTAGAAAGATGGCCGCCAACTGCCGAGTCATGACCCCCATGGTGGAGGTAGCTTTGGTTGGGTGTTTCTGGGGTTCTAGGATCCTAAGATGTCTCACTCTCAGCAGAAATGATTTGAGAACACAGAATAGAATCCAAATCAGTTGTTCCTACTCTTCTTGAAAGAATTAATCTTCTGCAAGGAAACAAAGGAAAACAGTATCAGTATCTACTGATAATCCAATCAACCCAATAGCTACAATTCCAAGTGGGTTTTGATTCTGTATTCTTGTGTTTAAAGCTTCCCTGACAATCTTTTATCATTTATGTCATCACTGTTGTGCTGATGTAAAATATCTTTAAAAATAATTTTGTAATTTTAAAGTAATGACTTCACACACTGTTCATCTTCAGCAAATTTAGGGAGATAGTAGGATATGGAGGAAAGGACAGGACATTGGAATAAGACAGACACGGGTTTGTATCTCAAATCTAGCTCTGGCCCCTTGGGAAATTCATGTAACTTTTCTTTGCCTTATTTCACTTTGCATACAATGAAGATCATAATGGCTAATGGCAAGGTTAAACGAATGGCATAGAAATCACTTGTGTATTAATCAGTTTCTTCAATATTTACTAACTAAGTCCACTGAGTCAATTACCACAGTGTTATGAAGGTCATAGTAACACATGCCTTTTTTTTTTTTTTTTTTTCTTTGAGACAGAGTTTCACTATGTTGCCCTCAGTAGAATGCTATGGTGTCACAGCTCACAGCAACCTCAAACTCTTGGACTTAAATGATTCTCTTGCCTCAGCCTCCCAAGTAGCTGGGACTACAGAAACAATGCTTGGCTATTTTTTAGTTATAGTTGTCATTGTTGTTTGGCAGGCCCTGGACCGACTTCGAACCCGCCAGCCAGCTCTGTTGTATGTGGCTGTCACCCTAGCCACTGAGCTATAGGCACTGAGCCAGATATGCCTCTTATTACTGATCCTCAAAATTGGGCTTAATGCCATCTACTGGTTTTTTTTTTTTTTTGGCCAGGGCTGGGTTTGAACCTGCCACCTCTGGCATATGGGGCAAGCGCCTTAATCCTTTGAACCACAGGCACTGCCCATCATCTACTGATTTTTTTCTATTTTGAGAGGTGGGGGTTATAATAAAGGACTCCATAAGGCAAATTGAGCTTTAATCCCAGCTGAGCTTCTTACTATTTGGCTATCAGGATAGCATTCCACCCCTCTGAACCCCTGTTTCCTTTCTCTTTTATCATTTCCAAAATCTTCAAAAATCCAGCCCATCAAAGAGCCTACAAGAGCATTTCTGAACTGGTTATCTAATCTAAGGTTCATGACTAGATTGGCTCAGAAAGGATATCCACCACCAGCCTCTGATGTTTTCTCCCATCAAGTATTTATAGAATTCTTACTGAGTTCACCACAATAATCAGAGTTCTGTGGGTGGTAGAAATAAATAGAAGACCAATTAAATACCATCAGAAGACTTAACAATAGAATTGAGAAGAAAACAAAATCATTCATTCAATATTTAGGGAATGGAGCAAGAAACAGTGTATAGGATTTATTTTGTAGTGTAGACTATAACTGCTTAGGGAACTTGAAAGAAGGTGAAAAGAATTGTCAGGAGAATGATATGACATGGTTTATCAGAAAGGAAGGAATTTAAGCTGAGTTTTAAATAGTGAGAAGGATTAGTTGGGAACACAATATGGAGTTCTGGAGAACTCATAAAGCAGTTCTCACTTTATGAAGTTGCCTTATCCATTTGTCTAGTGGCTATTTACCTGTATGGTATCCCAGGTAGTTGAGAAATGGAGTAAAGATAGGAAGACATGGCAAAAATTTGGGTGGTTATGATACTGATGAAAATAATGTTTTGGAGGCATTATTAGAGGTCTATAAATGATATAAATCATTCATGATCCTCTTTGGGAAATGCACCTGAATGTAATTAAAAATAATTGAAGAGCTATTTGGTTTTTAATAAGCCATTTCACAAGCTGACATTTCCCTATGCCTACGCTATTCGTACACTTGCACATTCTGAGTTAACTATTTATGTCAATTAGCTGTGGTATGTGGATTACTTAGCCCATAAAGAGATTTCTAACTTTTTTTCCAGAAATATTTTATCCTAATGATAGAATATATCAACATAATCCCAACAGATCACCTCTGTCCTGATGACAGAAACTCTTTGCAGAATACATTGTGATAGGGAGAACTGAACCGAAAAGCTTTTGTAGACCTGGTCAAGGGTCTGAGACTAAGAATGCACTAGATGACATGTCTCGATTAAATGATATGCCTATTAAATGCATATCATTTAACCAAGAATGGCCCATACTCACCCTCATCACATCCCCATAATAATCACACTGATATTTTACCAACTATTTCTGCAATATTTACTTAAGGCCCCTCTTCACTGGTTAGTAAAATAAATAAATAAACTAAGATAAAGAACAAAAAACAAACCAAAATCTTCTGAGTATTCTTTCTCATTCAAATTTGTTTTCTAAATCACAGTTTGTGGGGCTGGGATTTAAGTAAGCCCACTAAATGAAGATTATTATGGAGCGGAGAGCTTGGTCTATTCTCTTCTCTCAAACCCATTTGGCCATTCTGTTTGTTTGCTGGACAAATATTTATTGATCGCATAACCTCTTGGAATGACTGCTTTAATTCTTTTCACCTTTTCAAAGTCCTTCTTTCTCCCCACTTCCTACCAGCTGTTAGCCCTCCCTGCCCCCAACCCCCTCAAGGCCCATGGGCCAAGCTTGAAATATTTCTGGACTTTTATCCAACACTTTTATGTGTGTTGGTAAATGGCTTAAATTTCCATCTGAAAAAAACTTCAGAGTTGCTAGTTGAGACACTAAGGCAATGAATTTAGAGTAGTAATGGCCAGAGTGTTGTAGAGAGAGAAGTTTTCACTGTGTATTTAACATGTGCACTGGCACTGTCAAATGTTACATTGTTTGGGGGGAAAACATGTTTTTTTTTTTTTTTTTTCCTTGAGACAGTCTCACTCTGTGCCCTGGATAGAGTGTTGTTGCATCATAGCTCACAGCAACCTCAAATTCTTGAGCTCAAGCAATCCCCTTGCCTCAACCTCCTGAGTAGCTGGGACTACAGGCATACACCATAATGCCTAGATACTTTTTTAAAATTTTAGTACAGATGGAGTCTTGCTCTTTCTCAGGCTGGTCTCAAACTCCTGAGCTCAAGCCATCTGCTCACTTTAGCATCTCAGAGAGCTAGGATTACAGGTGTGAGCCACAGCACCTGGGTGAGGTATGTTATTCTTGCAGTTTAAATATGTCCCAGTTGGCTCATAGTAGACTGAAATGGGGGTGGGGTGGGTAGATGGTTTGGCACTTTAGGAAAAACTTACCATATTGTTGGGCAAAATGCTTAGGGTTTGGAAGTAGACACACCTGGGTTCAAAGGTCAGTCACTACCACTGTAACTTTGGCAAGCTATTGATGCTCTCTAAGCCATGACCTCCTTTGTAAAATACGTGTCAAAAATGTTTCAGAGAAAATGAAGGATTAGAGACCTGTACATAAAGCATCTATCACAATGTCAAGGCCATAGTAAGCACTCATTAACTAGTAGCTGCTATTTTGTCCCACTTCTCGGAACAAAACTCAGCAAAAGTCCACACCAATAGCTAAATTTTGCTTAAACTTGAGCTTGACCTCCTAGTTGAATCTAGTCTTAAAGTCAGCAGCAACTTGGATCTAGATTAAAGAGGAGCCAGAGAAATCACTGGTCGGGGAGGAGGCAAATTTTATGAAGATAAATTTACTAAAACTGAAAATATTTATACGAGAGAGAGAAAAGATAGGGAACAAGTAATGACCTTTAAGAATGTAAAATATCCTCATGCAGACAAATGGCTGGGTTATGTCTCCTTTGAGGATGGACCTAGGGAAAAGTACTTGAGATTGCAAATTGAGATACTTAGGTTAGATGTGAAGAATCCATGTTCCAATAGCAGAGCTTTTATATTTCAGAATAAGCAACTTATTCTGCGGAGACTCGTTAAAAAGCACAATCAAATTATTATATTTGTAGGAAATGATCACCCATGAAAGCTCTGGAAAGTATCTTATACAAGAAAGAACTACCATCCTATGCACGTCTATCCTGTAGATGAGAGAACCAGGGTCGAGGCGGGCAGAATTACCATGTGTAAACCCAGCCAAGCAAGAGCGGGCTTGTCTCTTGTGGCCTTTAAGGACACAACAAACATCTATGTGTATGAGCGCGCAAAGGGGTGGGGCAGGGAGGGAGCATTGGTTACAAGAAGGCAAATTTCAGCACAATGGAAGAAAGATTTTTCAAGTTGGATTTGTCCTCAGTAGGAAGAGCTTCTTTGAGAATGCAGCTGGTCCCAAAGTACCAAAATGAAAATCATAGGGCGTTGAAGAGCACGGGTTTTGCAGACAAACTGCAGGGTTTGAATTATTGTTTGACCACTTCCTCTTCCTTGTGCAAGGTATTACCCACGACCATCAATTAACGTGGTAGGAGTGTCCGCAGAGGACGATTTGAATAGTGCATGAGATGATGTGTATGAAAGGGACGGCACAGGCCGTGCCAGTGTCCAGCGCTCAGTAAAGGGAAGCTTTTGTAGAGGAAAGTATGGACTTCAATTAATATTTTTTTCTTCTAGAATTTTCTTTCTTAACCCTAACCCCTACACAGCTGTTTTTAACAGGGATAAGAGTTCTGCAGGGAAGGGGAAATTTGTCAGTGCACCTAGACAAATATTAAATCTGCCCTAGAAGATATACACACACATATGTATTGCTTATATATCTAACTGTGTGTGTGGATTTTTTTATGGTGAGGCTAAAAAACTTGTTAAGTCAATAATCGCAAAGAAGAGCATCAAGGAGAAACACATAGATTTTTGGGGTCACATACCTAAGACAGAGCTCCTTCCAGGCTAAGCTCCATACCCCGAGCTCCTGCTCTGTGCCCTTGCCTCAGCACGCATACCTAATGCAGAAAAGTGTACATGTGGGTCAGACTTTGCTTTCTATCTTAATCAAAGGAATTTTTTTTTTAATCAAAGGAATTTTTTAGAGCCAAATGAATTGTGAAATTGATTCTGCGAGACCTTCTAGGTATCTTCATTTTTGTTAACATCCCCCAACATAATTAATTTGGTGACAAAATTCTACCATTTCTTCATGAGATAGGAGGTTATTAAGTGATAAAAAACATGCATTTGTTGGTTTAGAGCAGGCGTCTCAAACTTTTTAAACAGGGGGCCAATTCACTGTTCCTCAGACCATTGGCAGGCCGGACTATAGTTAAAAAACAAAAAACTATGAACAAATTCCTATGCACACTGCACATATCTTATTTTGAAGTAAAAAACAAAATGGGAACAAATACAATTCACACCACTTCATGTGGCCCACGGGCTGCAGTTTGAGGACGCCTGGTCTAGCCATTCTGTCTAACAGGCCACACGTGGTTATTAACATTAATTAAATTAAATACAATTAAAATTCTCATTCTTCAATTGTGCTACTCACATTTCAAGTACTTAATAGCCTCACGTGGCTAATGCCACTGGATCAGACCAGTGCAGATAAAGAACATTTCCATCATCACAAGAAATTCTATTGAGCAGTACTGGTTTTGAAGGTTGCTTGATTTTATTAAGTTCATAGTACAAAGTAAGAAACTAAGGCAAAGAGATCTTGTAAGAAAGGTCTGATGTTGATGAACTGATGTCTTGATGTCTGATGAAAATGGGTAAGCGCCTCAGACACAGGTGCCAAGCCACGAGGGAAAAAGAGATCTTGTAAGAAAGGTCTGATGTTGATGAACTGATGTCTTGATGTCTGATGAAAATGGGTAAGCGCCTCAGACACAGGTGCCATGCCACGAGGGAGAAAGGATGGCATCTTTTAAGCGACTTAAACATAAGCAAGCACGTGTGTGCACTGTGGTTGCTGTACTTTATATGTTTGAACATATCCAGATACAAGTGGAGCACGGTCTTTAAGGCCGTTGTCTTCCTTAAATCTGAAGACCTAACCACCTTGTCCTTGGTTAGCATCTTTTCCCACACCCTGCCCCTGGGTCAGGAAAGATTTTCTTCTCCCTCTCTCTGCACACCTTAGAGACCCAGAAGAATCTTCTCCTCTCATGGAACCAAAGCTGAGTTCTCCAGAAACTACTCTGTCCCAGTATAACGCCTCACTCTGCTCTGTCTCTGCGTTCCCTTAGGACAGCGGTTCTCAACCTGTGGGTCGCAACCCCTTTGGGGTAGAACGACCCTTTCACACGGGTCGCCTAAGACCATCAGAAAACACGTATTTTTGAAAAACACATGTTTTTGCACACATGAAGTAGCAACGAAAATAATTTTATGGTTGGGGGTCACCATAACATGAGGAAGTGTATTAAAGGGTCGCGGCATTAGGAAGGTTAAGAGCCACTCCCTCAGAAGCTGGTAGTGCTTGTCAGAGACAATCCGTGACTCCCATTCCTCTGCTGACCCTGCACTGGTTTGCTCCACAGTTTTTGGGGTGCCCAGTCTGTTTCCTTTAGCCACCTAAATATTTCTGTTATAAAGTAGCTGGAGGTGTTGGGGAAAGATTCTGATCTTGGGAGCAAAATATCTCTATGTTAGAATTCAGCTTTCCCACTTTAGTACTGTGCCTGTGGCCATTCCCTTTCTCTGAATCTCACTTGCATCCTCTGTGGGATATGCATGTCTATCTCGTAGTGATGTGGCTGAATGGGATGAAATGAGAAGATAAATGTTAAGCTACTAGCATAGTGCTTGGCACATAGAAGGTGCTTCATATGTGGTAGATAATATAACAGAAGCAGAAATTACAACACAGGTCAAATAAGAGAACAGATCAGAAAGGAAACCTTGTATCCAGAAAGGGGTTGTGTGTGGGGGGGACTCAGCTCAGGGAGATACATTTGTGACAATAATAATGATATAATGAGTAACAAAAGAGTTGGGTTAATTTAGATCCCTTAATGTTCAAAATGAAGGGAGGGCATGTTCAAAAACAGGCTCATGTTCTTTTTTTGAAGGGATCAAGATAAACACCTTGAAAGATGAGGTATTTGAGATAAACTTGAATGGTAGGCAAAATTCTGAAAAGTGGGTGGAGACACCTCCGGGAGTGGGTAGAAATGGAAGAATACGGAAGTCTGCAAAGAAGAAGCGGTATGAGAAAAGGGCAAGGAAGTTGGATCCCATGCGGGATGGCAAGAATGAAGCAGATGATAGTAATAACAGCAGCTTTTCTTTGCAGGTGCCTCATGCGTGCAAAAGTGGGGTGGTATGCAGGGAATATGGGGAGGTTATGTTCTATGGGGGTTATAATAATACATAGGGGAGTGGAAAGGAAGAGACACCGCGGAGTTGGAGAAGCCACATTGGGAAGGATATTAAAGGTCAATGTGAAGGGCAGGGACTTAGCCCAGTCAGCAGTGTTGAACGTCTGTCTGGCCAGGTGCTGACTGCACACAGCCAGCTGTTGAGAAGGCCGGGCAGAACACTGGCTTTCGTATTCAGTCTTTGGCCCCAAACACCTGATACAATTATGAACCCTGTCTCCTACAAAAACGAAAAAAAAAAAAAAAAAGAAAGAAAAACAATAATCACCAAGACTTTTTTTTTTTTTTTTGAGTAGGGTAGGTAGGACTAATCTTATTTCAATTAATTTCCTTGGCAGTAGATGTTACCAGTGTAAGATAATTTCTGTCCCACCCCCGTCGCCCTTCTCTCTTTTTTCTTTTTAACCAGTAGAGCTGTTGGGTAGCTAACTTTAACCTTTTAGAAGCAGCATGGAATAAACTAACAGTTATTTTTAGGCACTTCATCACAGGACAAAGACCATTGCTGGATGAAGAAATCAACAATCTTTGAATTTTTTCCTGGTCACAGCTAGAGAATAAACAATTCATTTTTAGATAAAGATAAAACTTCCAACTGCCTAGAATCATATTTCAGAATTAGTTTCTTATGACTTCATTTTTAGCAGCTCCCAGAATATATTTATCTTATTGCCTCGGACACATACATGAAATATCTGAGGTTTGGGAGGACACGGAGGATTCCTACTATTTAGAAATATGGACGAATTTATTTCCACATCATTTTGGCAATGCACGAGGGAGCTTACACTGAATTTTTCTTCTCACTTACAGGCACAAGAATTTTATTGTGCACAGTCTGTCAAGCATAGAGTTGTTTACATGGGCATTCTTAAATGTTCTAGAAATTCCTTACCCCTTATCCTTCCCAATATCCATAAATTCCTTTTTGGAATGTGTCAGGAAGAGAGAGGAGCCAGGGAACAGCCATAAGTGAGGATTTCCAAGGACATCTGATCCCCACCATTGAGTGAGTCCAGAACAACCTGTGTCATGAAAGAATTGAGAAAACTCTAACTGTCAGGCCAAAGACCCTCCAAGCCTCGGTGTTTGGATTCCAGAACTGAGAAGCAGTTATTCATTTAGGTAATATGTTGGCTTAACTGTTTCTCAGTTAGGAAACTAGGAGATCTAGTGATTATCTCAGAGTACTGAGAATTAATTCATTTTAAAATTATTTACTCTTGCATTCAATAGAGATGACTGGAACAAGTATAAAAACAGGCTCCTACTGGGATAAGCTGGGGGTGGTAGGGTGTTTCAGAAACTAGTGGCGGATAGATCTTGCCCTTACTGAGTTCATAGTTTAGTATTGAAAGCAGACATATAAGCAGATACTTATTGGGAAGAATGATAAATGTTAAAATTGACAACTATCAATTTGATCAAGAAAATATTTGAAAATGTCTGCTCTGGAATCAAATACTGTTAGATCCTGGCTCTTGCTGTCTGCCACTTGCCATTAGCTTGAACCATATGGAATAAATATTCTTTTTTTTAAGTCAAAAAATGGCTGGTGGTGGCAACTCCATAGGATTCTATCTAGTAGCTGCTTTGGATGTGTAACATTGCCTCTGTGAGCCTCAGTTTTCTTGTCTGTAAAATGGTAACACTGCATCAAGCTCACAATAAGGTTCTTCCAACTGCAAGTGAGAAGGATCAGATTAATAAGATAATGCAGGCAGAATACTCTGCAGCTAACACTTACAAGGAAGGAGATGTTAGTAGCTGGTGTGTATTGGTCTCGTGTGATTACCTGTGTCTTTTGTTTGGAGAAGGCACTAAGCAGAAGGCCAGTCTCTGAAGGATGAGATTCATAAGAGACTTTTGGGGAGCCCTCTCTTTCCCATGTTGCTTTATCCATGGAAGTGTATAAATCTTAGTGTTCCAGTTTGTCAGGTGACAGGGAAGCTCTGAAATTTTTAGGAAAGTGTAGAGTCTGTGGCTATAGTTCTGGTTTCCCTCTTAGCCTGTCAGTTCTATTTCAGTAGCAAGAAAAGAAAGGGAGTGAGCCTGGGTGGGGCTCTTTTTTGGGAGGTCAGTTCACTGGCCAAGGTTTCTCAGAGGCAGAGCTGCTACTGGGATGGTTGTCCATGCTGCTGAGCCAGGGTTTCTCCAGAACAGACTGCTTGTGGTTTAAACTTTTAAGACAATGTTCCTAGCGGGAAACATTTGGCCCAGCTTCTCAGTACTTTCCAAAGGCACAGACAGACCTCAGATTACAGAGTCAAAATCATTCTTGAGGAGGACTTAGAAGCAACTGTAGATGGTTGACAGGAGCCAAAATCTGAGGCACTCACACACACACCCTATTCTGGTTGTGTATGGCAGGCCTTGCTAATCAATAATAAGAAATTCCTTTGGAGTTCTGCTTCAGAATCATTCTGGATCTATCACTCCAGGAGGCCA
The DNA here is from genome assembly GCF_027406575.1 of Nycticebus coucang. NCBI lineage: Eukaryota > Metazoa > Chordata > Mammalia > Primates > Lorisidae > Nycticebus > Nycticebus coucang. The sequence goes on along the minus strand of NC_069781.1, from coordinate 22,829,307 downwards.
CATGCAATTAAGTAGAGATAGAATATGACATAAAACATATTTACTGTAGTGTCTACTTATAAGAGAATAACTGAACAGGAGTACCCAGAGAAGGTCACCAGACAGTTAGTGGTAAAGCTGATATTAAAACACAGACATATTGCCTCTTGGTCAATGAATTTGACTGAGGTTCATCTCTTTCTCAAGACCACTGGGAAGCCTTCATAAAGAAGTGCATATGGGTGAACTGGCTGGCGACCTGTAGAAGACTGAAACTGGACCCACACCTTTCACCATTAACTAAGATAGACTCTCACTGGATTAAAGATTTAAACTTAGGACATGAAACTATAAAAATACTAGAAGAAAGTGTAGGTAAAACACTTGAAGAAATTGGCCTGGGAGAATATTTTATGAGGAGGACCTACTGGGCAATTGAAGCAACACCAAAAATACACTACTGGGACCTGATCAAACTAAAAAGCTTCTGCACAGCCAAGAACACAGTAAGTAAAGCAAGCAAACAGCCTCAGAATAGGAGAAGATATTTGCAGGTTATGTGTCCGACAAGGATTTAATAACCAGAATCCATAGAGAACTCAAACATATTAGCAATAAAAGAACAAGTGATCCCATCTCAGGGTGAGCAAGGGACTTGAAGAGAAACTTCTCTGAAGAAGACAGGCGCACGGCCTACAGACATATGAAAAAATGCTCATCATCCTTGATCATCAGAGAAATGCAAATCAAAACCACTTTGAGATATCATCTAACTCCGGTAAGATTAGCCCACATCACAAAAATCCCCAAACCAGAGGAATGCAAACTAGTACGTTCCTTTTGGAAAGATATTTGGAGAACACTTAGGGATCTAAAAATAGACCTGCCATTCGATCCTATAATTCCTCTACTAGGTATATATCCAGAAGACCAAAAATCACCTTATAACAAAGATATTTGTACCAGAATGTTTATTGCAGCCCAATTCATAATTGCTAAGTCATGGAGAAAGCCCAAGTGCTCATTGACCCACAATGGATTAATAAATGGTAGTATATGTACACCATGGAATATGCAGCCTTAAAAAAGACAGGGATTTTACCTCTTTCATGTTTACATGGATGGAGCTGGAACATATTCTTCTTAGCAAAGTATCTTAGGAATGGAAGAAAAAGTATCCAGTGTACCCAGCCCTACTATGAAACCAAGTTATAGCTTTCATATGAACTCAATTATAGCCCAAGAATATGAGGAAATGGGATAGGGAGGGGAGAGGGAGGATGGGTAGAGGCGGGGTAATCGCTGGGACCACACCTACGGTGCATCTTACAAGGGTACCTGTGAAATTTACTAAATGTAGAATACAAACGTCTTAACACAATAACTAGGAAAATCCCATAAAGGCTATGTTAACCAGTTTGATGAAAATATTTCAAATTGGGCAGCGCCTGTGGCTCAGTGAGTAGGGCGCCGGCCCCATATGCCGAGGGTGGCGGGTTCGGACCCAGCCCTGGCCAAACTGCAACAGAAAAATAGCCGGGCGTTGTGGCGGGCGCCTGTAGTCCCAGCTGCTCGGGAGGCTGAGGCAAGAGAATCGCGTAAGCCCAAGAGTTAGAGGTTGCTGTGAGCCGTGTGACGCCACAGCACTCTACCCGAGGGCGGTACCGTGAGACTCTGTCTCTACAAAAAAAAAAAAAAAAAGAAAATATTTCAAATTGTATATAAAACCAGCACATTATACCCTACAATTGCATTAATGTACACAGCTATGATTTAATAAAAAAAATTAAAAAAAGAAGTGCATATGTACAACTTAGGGATTAGATATAATAATAATGTACTGTATACCTCAAGTTTGCTAAGAGAGTAGATCTGTTCACACCCCATACATTCAAAGGTAACTATGTGAAGTAGTGGATGCATTAATTAGGTTGACTCTAGTAATTATTTCACAATGTATATACATGTATCAGCTTATCACATTGTATACCTTAAATGTATATAATTTTTATTTGTCAGTTATACTGCAATAAAGTTTGAAAAAAAACTTTAAAAGAAAAGAGCATGGGCGGTGCCTGTGGCTCAGTGAGTAGGGTGCCAGTCCCATATGCCGAGGGTGGCGGGTTCAAACCCAGCCCCGGCCAAACTGCAACCAAAAAATAGCCGGGCGTTGTGGCGGGCGCCTGTAGTCCCAGCTGCTCGGGAGGCTGAGGCAAGAGAATCGCGTAAGCCCAAGAGTTAGAGGTTGCTGTGAGCCGTGTGACGCCACGGCACTCTACCCGAGGGCGGTACAGTGAGACTCTGTCTCTACAAAAAAAAAAAAAAAAGAAAAGAGCATATGAAAGGCTTCAAGTAATTCTTAGTCTGAGGGCATTGTCATGGTCTCCAGAGAGAAACATCAGTGGCAGGATCTTGGAGAGCATCTGCATTAAAAGATTCCTAGACTTCTTCTTCCTCCCTCCTTCCCGTAGGGCTTTTCCACTTTTCCATCCATCCATCCATCCATCCATCCATCCATCCATCCATCCAACTCTCCATCCACCCATCTATCTCTCCATCTTTTCCGTAAACAGTTATTAAAATATAATAATTTACTAAGCCCTGAGTTAAGCAAGAAGGGTACAACACTGGAGGAGATAAACATGCTTTTTATAATCACAAACTTTACAATTTCCTCCTAAAGGGTCACAAAATGCAATTGCCTTTAAATCCATATGCCGTGGATTTAATATCTGTGATATTCTTAAGTGCCATTGCAGATTGGAAACGTGATGCATGCTCCCCAGCCACTAGTCAGTATAAATGTTAAGATTCTTTCAAGATCGAATTGCTATTTACTAACTATGGGTTGAACAATGCGCTGGGTGGTGGGAAAATGGGCTGAGCAAGCTGTTCCCTTTTCCTAGAGATCTCAGAACTAAAAGAAGATACAGCAAGGTTTAGAAGCAGCAAGAGCCTGAAACAGAACTGAGGATATGCCACTCTGAGCTGGGAAGGTCCTGCAAGGCTTCCTGGAGGGGGTCTTAGAATCACCAAATATTAGTTGAATAGGTCTCAGAAGATCAGAGAGAAGTTGATATAATAGCAATAATGATAAAAATAATATAGACCTCATGAGCTATCATTTATCAAGTGTCTATATTGTCAGAATTTCTGCTAGCATTTTAAATCTCCAATTTAAAACTCTCACAAAATTATATGAGGTAGTATCTTTATCCTCATTTTGCAGGTAAAGAAACTGAATCATCGAATCATTAAGTGGTTTGTGGAAGTTCAGATAACTATTAAGTTGTGAAGGCAGGATTTGAGCCCAAGTCCCTCTGAGTCCAAAGTCAGTGCTCTGAACCACAATCTTAAACAGCACAAAAGTGCTGGAGGGCCAAGGAAAGGCTCTGTCCATATGATTTCTAAACACCTGGCTCAAAGGAGAATGCTGTCAATCTCCTGGAATTAGAACCTTTAGGTGCAAGACATCCGGGGATGCTGTGGAGATGAAGCAAACTGACAGATACCTTGGAGATACTCCCATTTCTCAGTTATCATTGGGAGAGGGTTCCAGATGTTTCAAAGGCTTCTAGAAAGCTCTTTTGCTATCTCTGAGTGAACAAATCAATCAGTCCTTCAAGATGCACTCTCTCTCTCTCTCTCTATATATATATATACACACACACACACACATACACACGTAATTGAAAGCTTTCTCAGGTAAATTCAACCAAAATTAATCCTTTCTTCTCCTGAATTGCCTGAGGAATTGATCTGATATTATCTCCATCGTATTGTATTGGAGCGGCTTCATTATGTATGTATCACTCCCTCTCTTAGGAAACAGCTAATTCTATCTTGTACTTACGTTAACTGTGTGCAGTGGGTCTGTGTGCATGCCCTGTGGAGGCAGGAACTGTGTCTAAGATGCTCATCTCTGAATGTCTAACACCTGACCCTCTGTCTAGAACATAGTAAATGTACTGAATGTACTTCTCAGTTTAAACTTATACATGGCAGGTTCTCATATCTGTGGAATGAATAAATGAGCAAATGCTCTTATTTCCATGGAAGCCCTTATGTAATAGGTTCTCCTGTGATCTCTGCTAAAGCAAAATGTACCAAGGAATTTATCACAGCCTCAACTCTGCAAATAGTTTATTTCTTGCCTTCAGTTATTCCACGAGTATGGTACTTACTCTGTGCCAGATACCACAGTGAGTTCAGAGCTTACAAAAGTGACAAGGAGAGACCTGGCTCCTTCCGACATTTTAGTCATAACCCCAAGGGCTTTTGAAAGACCAGTGCTATCTGCTATGAGATATATTAAGAGTAGAGTATAAATGTCTTAACACAACAATTAAATAAGTGAGGTAAAGGCTATGTTAACCAGTTTGATGTAAGCATTCCAAATTGTATATAAAATCAGCACATTGTACCTCAGAAATGCATTAATGTACATGGTTATGATTTAATAAAAATATATATTTTATACTACATATCCAATTTCCTATGCAATTAAAAAAAAAAAAGACCAAAGTAAACACCTTTGTCATGAAGTGGGTTTGGCCAGGCCTGTAATACACTTAACATGATAATTTGACTCTGGTGTGAAGGAGTACCCTGGGTTACTAGATGGCAACCCTTCTGATTTAATTGCAGTATTGTTGGGTGTTAAATCTAGGTCACTCTCTGTTTTGAATTTTTACCTTCATTATTTTTGAGTTCCCGAGATTTGGCCTTTCATGGGACCATGTCATAGAAGATATAACAGATTGAAGATCTGGAAAACAGGGCTCTGAGTCCCACTTCTGCCAACCAGGACTGACCAACGAGGTCATTCTGTGACCTTGGACACACCACTTCCACTTGTCCTGCCCCCATTTCTCTTGTAAAACAGGCAACCGTGTATAGATCCCAATTCTGAGGGCTTTATAGTTCTTGTGACCTGTGGTTTATTGCTAATTTGGTAATATTTCTGTTAAAATTAATTTTGGATTTCATTTTGGACCCAGTGAAATGGCCAATAGTAAGTACAAAAGGTCCGAAATTCTGCGTATTGTTTTCTGTAGTTGTTCAGTTTGAGTATCGGTGGTGCTTCATGGCCTCCTCTCTCTCACCCCTTGAACAGAAGTTTCATTACCAACCAAATTAAATCCACAAATCTTAATCCATAAAACCTTTCCATCCAGACCCAATAATGAGATTCATATTTGTGGTTTAGTATACCTATAAAAAGCTCAGATGAAATATGACTAGATCCATTGATAGATTCAGACCACAAACTGCCCTGGTGAGGTCTGGTTTCAATTTTTGAAATAAAACTTCTGCAGAGCATTTGCTTTTTCTTTTCCATTTCTTGCCGAGACAGAAAAGAAAATAAAAAGTGGGTCTGACCAAGTGGCAACAATATAGATTCCTGTAAAATTCTGGAAAATTGTTTCAAAAATAGATTTGAATTCATTTCCCAATGGAAAATGAGTCCTCTATTTCAGCCTTCATCCAGAATTTTAAGAAGCCCAGTTGGCTCTTACACAAGTATTGAAAAGTGGGTTCTCAAGTTCATGAGCCAAGTTCAGGAAGTAAAGAGGTTTATCTAGGAAGGACAAGGATACAGCATGACACAACCCTAAATAAGAAAACGTCTGAATAGGGCTCTCTGACATGCTGGCTTTGTGAAATGGTTATTAGCTACTTGATGCTAGAAAGTAAGTCCTGAAAGAGTTCAACGATTCTTAAGGAGAGAGAAAAGCACAGACTGTAGAGTCAGAAAGACCTGAGATCAAATTTTACTGGGGAACCTGGATGAAATCCTGTAACTTTATGAATTGTGGCTTATTCAACTAGGAAATAGAATTTCTCCAGGGTTATTTGAAACAGTGACTAGATGAAGGAGCTATAAATGCCCGGAATATTAATAATGAAAGCCACTCAAATGTTAGAATCTCTTCTTTTCTCCCCTTTCCCTTTTTGTCTGTCCTTATTAGGGAACTCCAGGACTGGCCATACCAAAAAAGGAGACTAATACTCTAGAGGTGGTTCAAGCATTAGTTAAAATAATAATTGGTGAAGATAATTGGTTTGGGATGACAATTATATTTCAATGTTGAAGAGCTTTTCATAATATAGCTATGTGCAGCTGCTTTGAGGAAGACTCTGTGGCCACATTTGAACTCCAGGGGAAAAGGATTCAGCATAAATTAGCAATGTCCACTATGGGTATAGGAGGGTGTGTTGATAGGTACATCAAATGCAGTGGAAACTCGGTAAGTTGACTGGTCAACACACAGAAGTGGGCAACATAAGGGACCAGGCCTATGTACTGACACATACATGTGGTGAATGTTTGGTCTATGAAAATTAGGTCTATGAAATTAAGAAGGTGGTCAATGTAGGGAGGTGGTCGACTACGGAGTTTCTACTGTCTTTGTCATAGCAGAACCAGATAGGTTTGGAAATCTATTTGAACCCAATATGTTGAATGGAATTCTGCTTGACTGGGGTTTACATTAGAAGGAGCCAAATGGAGTCACTGGCAATTAAAAAAGCTTGTATAAATCGAGTTCAATACAACTTAATGCATTTTGATAGAACATAACTCCTGAGAGGAAAATATTACCTCTCAGACTAGAAGCAGGGCCCTGGACTCTTAGGGAAAAAACTAAGACTATCCCAATAATTAATTTGTGTGATTCCAGGCAAAGAAAATGCACTTCATTGTCTAATTTTTCCTTTCTCAAAATGGGACCATTTAAATGCTACAATAATAGCGAACACTGACTGAACACACGTGTGACAGGTACCGCTTCATGTGTCTTCTGAAGATTATCTCATTGGATCCTCTCCAAGACCTTGGTGGTAACTCTGGTTTATCAATGAGGAAACTGAGAATTCTGCATCTAGAAAGGGGAAGCAGGAATTGAGTCCAGGCAAACTGATTCATGAGTTTTAATGACAGCAAAGGGTGGGTTGCGTGACTAAGTTAAAAGGGGTAACGTCAAAAGGATCCAGTGTTCGGGGTTCAGAATAGCTATTGGCAATGAATGATTTTTATGATTTACAGATAAAGCAAGAGAAGGTGCACAAGAGCCTGAAAAATAGAGATACATCTAACATTTGACTTGGCTTTAATTTAGCTGTGTGTAACTTTAAGCAACATTTTCTAGACTACAAACTACAGCACGTTGATCAGTATTCATGCAAGGGAAAAAGATTTCCTAATTCAACATTTGGAAAATGTTATTTTTTTTTTTTTTTTTTTTTTTTTTTTTTTTGGTTTTTTTGGCCGGGGCTGGGTTTGAACCCACCACCTCCGGCATATGGGACCGGCGCCCTACTCCTTGAGCCACAGGCACCGCCCGGAAAATGTTATTTTAAACTCAATTTTAAGCCAAAGAAATGACACTGACTTCTTTACTTCAGGTCTTTCATGGATTCATGCTCACTGAAAAATCTCCAAGAAGGGGACAGTATGTAGAGTTTCCCATATTTACTTGATAGTTCTACGTTTGAAGTGTATCATGGGATTAGGTTTGAGGGCACATAACAGAGGCAGTGCTGACCCTTTCTCCTTTCATGTCTCTATAAATTTGTTGGGAGTGAGGATATACACAATTGTGATCTGTCTGTGATGAAGGGTGAGACTCCAGCATAGAAGATTTTGAGCAACTCAAACTAAGAGTGGCACAAATAGGTTACCACTTATCCCGTGCCTGGCACTTTACAGATTCTATTTAGTCATGATGTCAACTGTGTCAGTAAAGGAGCACTGTTTGTATTTTACTGGTAAAAATATGCTTGAGAAACTTAAATATCATGCCCAGCCAGTAAGTATTTGTGTCAGAATTAAGAATCCAATCTTATAATTCTAAACTCTATGGTCTTTCTGCTATATCAAGTTATCTTTTGAATGTAGCTATGTTCCAATAAAACTTTATTTACAAAGATAGGCTGTCACCCTGTGGTCTACTGACCCCTACCCAAATATAGTAGTTAATAAATGACAGCTTCTGTTGTAAAGCCAAACGTGATTAGAAATAAACAGTAAGGAAACTTAAATTTTGTTGACTACCTACTACGTTCTTGTTTTGTGCCAAAATTTATGCTAAATACTTGTTACACATGCTATCACTTATCTTGTCATCTATCATGACAACTTGGTAAGATAGGTGTTATGCCTATTTGGGAATTAAATGGAAACTCAAGGAGCTTCAGTGATTGGCTTAAGAGGTAGAGCCAGCTTTTGAACTCTGATTTGCAGTTGTAAAATTTATACTTTCAACTACATTCAAAAGATAACTTTTGTTCAATTTAAACCATTACTATTGGTATAATAAATATCAGAGGGAAACTCAACATCATTAATGTAATAGAGTCAGCTGTCGAAGTCCTAAAATGGGACAAGGTGGGAGGGTGGTGTTGGGGAATCGGGGTGTACATGATTATTTCATTTACTGTTTTCAACTTGAGGGGAGGGCATGAAGCCAAATGTACTGTAATATCTACATCTCAGATGAATCTTTGAAGCCCCTGACAGAAGCCTGCTTTCCTCAAGTCTGGCTGGGAGAGAAAGTTAATAAGCGAGAGGAAGAGAAAGTGAGAAGTAGCAGACAGGGGAGCTTAAAAATGTATCATTTCTGGAAAATTGGGCCTCACACTATGCACTATCTAAAAAAAGTATGTTTTCCAAGAAATCAGACAAGGCACCGGAACATTTCAGAGGGTCTGGAAACTACCACTTTCATTTTTGAAAGCCTGGACGTGTATGAATAAACAAAAAGTAAGTAAGGAAAGCAAGGGGTGGGGGAAGGCCTTCTAGGCAGGACCATTTAAACCAGCATATGTCAGGAAAGTCAATAAACTTAGAGAGAAATAAACGTCAGATGGAAGCAAGGGCGAATAGAAGATGAATCACACAAATGAACAACTTTTAATCATTCTTCTGACCTTCCTTCGGGTAGAGAGTTTGGCATTATGCTTTTTTGTTGTTTCGGGTTTTTTGAGATTGCGTTTCACTATGATGTCCTGAGTAGAGTGCCATGGCATCATAATAGCTCACAGCAACCTCAAACTCTTGGGCTCAAGCGATCCTCCTGCATCCTCCTCCCAAGTAGCTGGGACAACAGGAGCCTGCCACAATGCCCGGCTTTTTTCTATTTTTAGTAGAGACGGCGTCTTGGTCTTGCTCAGGCTGGTCTCAAACTCCTGCGCTCAAGGGATCTTCCTGCCTTTGGCCACCAGAATGCTAGGAGTACAGGCATTATATTTGTGAATGGGGGACTTAGAAGATAAACTTTTTTTTTTTTTTTTTTTTGTAGAGACAGAGTCTCACTTTATGGCCCTCGGTAGAGTGCCGTGGCCTCACACGGCTCACAGCAACCTCCAACTCCTGGGCCCAAGCGATTCTCTTGCCTCAGCCTCCCGAGCAGCTGGGACTACAGGCGCCCGCCACAACACCCGGCTATTTCTTTGCTGCAGTTCGGCCGGGGCCGGGTTTGAACCTGCCACCCTCGGTATATGGGGCCGGCGCCTTACCGACTGAGCCACAGGCGCCGCCCCTAGAAGATAAACTTTTATTTCTGCCTAACTCAGTATCATATTGCTAGGTTATGGTGACGGGAAATTAAGTATAAAGATTTAGCATAGTGACTGGCAGGAGTCAGTAACATTTTAAAAAATGATTAGATAATAAATATGTTCAGTTCTGGAGTTAGGTGATCTCTGTCACAACTAGTTTCCCCAGTTCTTGTAGAGAAAGTAGCTATAGGTAATGCATAAAGGAACGAGCACAGTGCGTTCCAATAAAACTTTATTTACAGAAACAAGCTGCTACCCTATGGTTTGCTGACCCCTGCTGGAATACAGCAGTTAGTTAATAAATAGCAGTTTCTATTGTAAAACCAAATACAAATGGAACTGAACAGGAAGGAAACTAACATTTCTCTGAATGTCTATTATGTATTTGGTTTGTGACAGACTTTATGCTAGATACTTTTTGCACAGGCTATCATTTATCTTGTCACTTGTCATGATGACATGGTAAGATAGATATTATGATGCCTTTTTGGGAATTAAATTGAGATATGAGGAGGTTACATGATTGACTTAAGAGGCAGAGACAGCTTTTGGACTCTGATTTGCCGCTTTAAAATTTGTGCTTTCAACCACATTGAGCTACACTGGGCTGACTCCTCAAGCAACCTTGTTCGGTTCATGTAAGTTGAAAACTTAAACTCACCCTGCTCAATAAAGAAAGAAATCAGAGTCCAAGTGGATTCCTCTACCATCTCCTACCCACCCCTTCAGTAGCTCTCGGGTGGCTGTCCATGTGTAAGCACCAAAATATTTGGCCTCTGTCTTTTTCCCAGAGTCTCTGGCTGGATCTCAAGTTTTACACACTTCCTCTCTGGAGAATGCTTATGCCAAGGTGTACCATTTGCAAATGTTAATTAGTTTCTGGGCAATATTGGCCAGTTTCCACTGGCCTGAGATGGGGTCCTAGAATTTGCGGAGGCCTGGCTGGGTGCTTTGATCGTCTTAGCCAAAAAGAGTTGCTTATTAGGATGACAGTAGGTCTTGCCTCTACTTCTAGAGCTAGGTTTTCCCACCTGGCATGCCCATTTCAGCCCAAATGGTATGTTTGACTTGTAACTGTAGATTTAGATGAGTGAGAGCAAATTTACAGTCTCTTTAAAATCTACAAAGCCTTATAGTCCATTGCAGAATTTCCCAGACCATGTTCCAAGATGTTTTTAGGTAGGTGTCCTATGGAAGAAGTATTTGTGGTTAAATAACAAAGTTTAACAGATTAATTGCTGCAGGATTTCTTAGGTAATGGATTCCCCTGTCCCAAACCTTCCATGGCTTCTAATCACACTCAGAATAAAACCCAACCCTTCAGCCATGGCCTGCAGATCTCATTCCCTCACTTCATTCGGATGTCTTCACAAACAGCACTCCACGTCCCATTCTATCGAAAACAGTAGTCCTCTCACCACCAGGCCTTGTTTATTCCCTTATGTTGTTTTATATTTCTTCTTAGCAAATATTACTACCTGCAATTTTGCCATATGCTTATTTGATTCCTTTGGATTGTCTGTTTTCTCCCACACCATGGTCTGAATATTAGTGCCTCCCCAAAATTCGTATGTTGAAAGCTAATCACAGATGTGATAGCATTAGCTGGTGGAATCTCTGGGAGGTAATTAGGTCAGAAGACGGAGCCCTCACAAACTGATTAATATTTTTGCAAAGGAGACCTCCGAGGGCTGTGTTGCCTCGTCTGCAATCTGAGGACACAGAAGTCACCATCTATGAACTACGAAGGTACTGAACATGCAGGCACCTTAATCTTGGACTTCCCAGTCTTCAGAACTGTGAGAAACAAATTTCCTTTATTTAATAAGCCCGTCAGTTTATGTTACTATGTATTTTGTTATAGAAACTTGAGTGGACTAGGAGATCCCATCATAATGTAAAAGGTCTGTAAATAAAAGGATCTTACCTGTCTTGTTTTCTATTATATTGCCAGCCCTTATATCTATGTAGTAAATGGACATAAAAGCCGTGAATTTCCAGGAACAAGACATGGTTTCCAGTGTTCCCTAAATGAATTTTGCCATGTCATTAGAATGCTGTCCCACAGGACACACTTTTGGGAACTGCTTCTCCAGTTGGGTCTTATCACCAATAACCATTTCAACAACAGGTAACAAACAGCAACAGTAAAGCCAATTTCTGTACTAATCAATGCACATTTGCTACATTATTCAATCACCACAATAACCTTGTGAAGTAGATGATACTATTTTGCTTTTAATAAGAATAAGGAAAATGAGCTTAGAGAAATGAAGTTACTTGGCCAAGATCATATAGCAAGAAAGTATGTCTTGAACTCAGAGGTTTCTTATGCCAAATCAGTATGTTTAACTATTATTTAGTCCTTTCCCTGGGCTGTGAATTTCTGCATGTCCTGGGATAGAGAGTCTTTTGTCTCCATCCCTCCCTTGAGACTATTCTTTTCTCCCACTAGTTGTTGACTGATCCTTTTTATAACCTCCAGATTTTCAGCTATTTCTTGTGACTCAGCCTCAAATCCCCAGACAGGACTCCTCTGTCCTTGGTACTGGTTTTCTGAACTCCCAAGAAATTCATGCTTTTATCCTGAGGGCTACCTCTGAAAGCAGGGACATTCCTTGAAGTCTTCAAGTCTGTGTCCTGATGGTTTCCTATACTAGAGCTAGGGAGGCTTCTTCCAGTCACATGTTGTCACATCACTCTGCACAGTTACAAGCTTGGAGGATGAAGTGTGAAAACAACTGCAAGTTCATAAACCCTGATGAGGAAGGAGATGTCCAAATGTGGGACACAGCAAGGACCTTTGCCAGTTGTTGAAGAGTAATTTTACTCCAGTTGTGCTAGGTTTCAGATAAATCATGCACAAATTCTCCTTTTTAAAACTACGTTGTCTGGAGGGGTTGACCTATGAATAGACAGATAACTCTAGAATGATAAGGGAGATGATGGGAAAAACATGGACTGGAATGACAGAAAAGGGGCATCTAACCCCCCTGAGAGAGGTAGTATCTTAAGTGGATTTTAAAGAATATGAATATGAGTAGGTGAAAAACAAAGGGAGGAACATTCTAGGTGACAGGGAATGGCATTTATAAGGACAAAAAAAGCACAAAACAGTATGAAGAGCAGGAATTATAGCTGAAGTATCTCTTTGGAGAAACAGGATCTCTTTGGAGACTTTGAGCCAAGTCATGTGAAGCCTTGAATGCCAAGCTGAGGGTCTGAATTTTTCTGCAGGTAGAAGAGGACCATTTGGAAATCTTGAGGCATAGGAATGTTGATTTCCACCACGCAAAGTTGAGGGATAGATTGAAGGGATAAGCTGGGGTGGAAGGGGACAGTGGATGAGCTATTAGAGTGGGCCATTGTGAGATGCATGAAGTGAGGTGATGATGATGATGGAGACGGTGGGTGACAGTGATTTGTTATACAGCAATAGATAACTAATACAGAATTATTGTTACTAGTTATCCTTGGTTCAGTCTATGCTTGGTTACTAGTTATCTAAGGTTCTTCAGAGAATAAGATTCTGTTTATTTTTCTTTTCCAAAAGGAATGTCTTAATTCTATAGCTTTTTATATTGTCCCTGGCTTCCAAGAAAAAGAGTCAGGAGACCTAGGATTCTGCCATGACCCTGCTGCTAACTGGTGGGAGATCTTAGAAAGATCTTGCCCTTCTTCTCGTCTCACTTTCACCATCTTTAAAACAAGGGATGTTAAACTGGGTCAATAATTCATTTTTTCTTTTTGCCACAGAACACTTTCTTCAAATAAAATTTCATAAGGGAGCATGAAAACAGATGAAAGTAGAAGGGCTTTAGTTGAAGTAAGAATAAGTGGAGCTCCACACCTAGCCTCCCATCTCTTCACGGCAACCCCCAAATCACCTCTGAGGTGCCTTTTCAAATACAGTGTGCAAGGTTCTGGCTTAAAGGCTTCCCATCAGCCTTTTAGTTTCAACATTCAATGAGTTCTAGAGAATTTCTCATTTTAATTTTTAAACAACCAACCTCTAAGTCAGAGCACTCTTTTGTAACATCTCTGCACCAACTTCTGATGGCCATCCCATGACCCTGGGCATCTCAGAAAGTTGGCTACTTCCACTGGGGACTATGCTAATGGTGAATCTACCCAGACTGGATCCTTTTTTGGCTTTTGGAGCTCCCTAGCAGGTGGATTTCCTCTGTTGCCTCAAATCTCCTTAGATATTTGCCACCATTAGACTGTCTTCCTAGGTGGAAATCATGGCTTCTTTCTCTAGATGTACTCATATCTTTTAAAAAATACATATATTTTTTCTCACAAGGGATACACTTTTTGATTTTAGATTAATGAGAGTACAACAGATTAGATTGCAATGTTTGCATTTGTTAGGTAAGATCACTATTGTAGTTGTGTCACACAACTAGGAGCTATGCCATATACCCTTACATTGTGCCCAGTAGGTGAGAGCACACCTCTCCCTCTCCCTTATCCTCCCTCCCCCCAACTTGAATTAAATTGAGTTGTTCTCTTGTGTGGGCATGTATTAGTTCATCCACTGGCTTCATATTAGTATGGAATACATTGGATATTTGCTTTTCCATTCTTACAAGGGATATAATTTGAAGGTCACCCTCTTATATCTGCCTTAGTTTTGTTGACATGTATCCTAATAGAATAATTGTTCATTGTCAGTTGTTTTTCTGTAGTTATAACTGTAGCAGGAGTTTTTGTTTCCAAGCTTTAAAGAAGCATTTTGTATTTTTAGTCTGAAATTTATATTTCCTTTTTCATAACCTCATTCTACCAATCACTTCTTTTTATCTTAATCTGAAAGTATTCACATTTATTTAACAATGTTTTTTCTTTTTAACATAAAAGCATATACAATTCAATATGCTTTGTAGCTTTATGAATAAAGCTGTAACCAAAATGTGCTTAGATATATGCTCCAAAACTTGCCAGCTATTTATACTACTCAGATTCATGGACTAGCCATAAGACTTTAAGACTTTAAAACCTAAGATCCATGGCAAAATCTCATGAAGAGATCTGTTTCAATATATCACATATAGGCTCAAGGCTACTTTCTCAGAAACACTAGAGCTTTGTTTTAATTTTGTATTAAAATTTAAAAAATCAAATTATAGCATATATTAACCAACTGAATAATTAAAAAAAAAGAAAAAAAGTTTGATAAAGAGTTTATGAGGGTCGGGCAGGGTGGCTTATGCCTATAATCCCAGCACCGTTATTATTTTGGATCTTGGCGCCTACATTGGATGCAGTGTTCTCAAGTGTCCCTGGACAGCAGGGCCAGGGGCGCTCTTGGCTCTCTCTTCTGGCTGTGCTGTGTTGCTTCTTCAGGTGATGTTACATGCATTCATATTTCATTGTGTCCCTAGTACAGTTCCCCTGGGCACTGCTAATAACCAGGTTTTCCCTATGCAGTATTTGTAAGCTTAGAGTTTTGGACATAGATATTCAATATTTTTCATTCAATATTCAATTCTAACATCTTTTTTTATTTCTTTCTTCCTTTTCTTTCTTTCTTTTTTCTTTCTTTCTCTCTCTCTCTTTCTTTTCTTTTTTTTTTTTTTTATGCTACCAGGCATGCTTTACCTCTGTACACACCTATGGCTGATGAAATTTGAGCTCTTCTACTTCTCCAAGGTATCGCCTTGCTAAGGTCCACCACTGGCAATTCACTCATTTGTTTCACTTCTGTGAGCATTGCCCTCCCTAGGTATCTGCCTTTTAAAGTGTAAATATTCCTCTAGCCGAGTAGCCTACTGTCTGGAACTTTATTTCTTTTCTCGAAAGCAGAACTAATTCTGGAGTCACGTGGCACAGGGAAAGAAGCAGACTTTGGGGGAATTATGTCCAGGGACAGACTTCAATGACACCGCTTCTTATTTTATATAAGTGACAATCTTTCCAGACCTCAGCAAAATAATATATACTAGCTGGAATAATCCAAGAGTGACAAACAGAAAAGTTTATCAATTTACACATTCACAAATTCAAAGTATCCTACTTTATTAAAAATATATTTTAACATGTGAAGATGCTTCATAAAACATAGATCAGAGTCACCAAAGTGGCGCCAAAAACACTTTCAGAGGCAAAGCGGTGCTGCTTTACTCTTCCATTTCCTTGGGGACAGCAGAGAGTTTCTTTAATAATAAGCCACTGAGGGCCTGATACCTGCCAGCAGATGGCTAGGCTTTGGGAAAACAAACTCCAGCATACACAGCTGCTGCCTCACTGGTGTTCTTGACCTTAGTGGTGTACACTCTATTGGGACAGAGGAGAAGATCATGGGGTCAATTATGACAGAAGTGAGTGGGAGAAGCAGAGATCCTGGCAGATGAGACTTAAGGCGGCCTACAGGGCAAGCCCAGCTTCACTTGGGCAGCACTTGCTCACCTGGGTCCACACTTCAAGTCTCAGGCTGGGCAGAGGGAGGCACTGTGGCCAGGGCTTTGCCATCATGCAGCTTACAGTCTAGCAGAAAAAAAGATCTTACACTAGGAGTTGTACACTGCTTGTTTAATATAGTTTCTGCAAGAAGTGAAACCTGAAGGGGCAAGTTGGAGACAGCAAAAATGCCACCTGGCTAAAGAGAATATCAGGTCTGAAAAAGAAGGTTTGAAATCTTCTTTAGCTTTGCTGTGTCTGGCCCTCTTTCCTGTCAGAAGTTGAGTAGAATTATGGTGCTGGGCATGACTGGCCACTGGACGTGAGTTCCAGCTCCACCAGCCGTCTCTGCATGGTGTTGGGTGGCAACTTAAAACTTTTTCAGCCTCTAGCTCCCCACCTTTTAAGTGGGGCAGGCGAATGACACCTACTGGAAACTACGGTTGATGATTAAATGGCATAATGCCTGTAAATAAAGTACTCGGTAAATGTTTATTATGATTATTAATAGCTATTATGATTAGCTATTAATCATTAGCTATTATGATTATCCTCTAGGCCCCACCTAGAAGAATATTTTACACACATTCTTGTTGAAGTTAGCAACAGCCAACTCACCTGCTTGGGGTAAAAGGTGAACATTGGTTAATTCTGAAGCAAAGCCGCCATCTACTTTCAGAGCTTATGAAATATCTCTGGCTCTTGACATAGGGTATTTGGAGAGGGTTAAAGGACTGACCAGAGCTATTTGAGTTACCATGGCTACATAATTAAGGATCTGTGAACTTCAGGAAATTTCAAAAATCTGAGACAATTTGGTGAAATATTTTTTCTTAAATTTCCACTCACAAATAGACTAAAAATACACATGGAAGGGATTTTCCATTCACGATCTGCTTTCAACATGAGCATTTTGCTATTACTGCATGGTGGAAGGTCAAGGAGGGGAAGGATCCTGTTGTTGCTGACAGTGAGCAGAGGCTGCACATGTGAGATAAGGGGAAAGGGAAAAGGATTTCTAGGTTCATGGGCATGACTCAAAAAAAAAAAAAGAAGAAGAAATCTGGTCACAAGGGTGAGAACCAAGTAAGTATATGGGACTTTCTCCTCTTCAAAGGAGCCCCTTATGGTAGGTCAGGCCACTGCCTTTGTGTTGGGCAGAGTTCATGTGTGGGGTTGGCAGGAGGCTAGTTCCATCACAATTTGAGGGATTCCCCCCCTGGAAAGGGAGCCTCCGTCTAATGTTTCGCACATATTGAAGATGTTCAAAATGGCCCAGGATTCATTTCAAGGGGATTCTCAGGTATCTTCCCAGAATGATAAGTGTCTGAATCACAATCTTCCACTCTGAGTCTTATGCTGAATTCGTTATCTACAGCTCGGATTCTACCACCATTTCCCTGATTGTCCAAGGATTTACTGCCCCTGAGGCTGGAGCATACCGATTTCACTTTGTCTCCCCATCAGCTCTGTGAAAACCAGATGTTCTGCTCACCTGGCTCACGGAGAGGGTGCGGTTACAGCTCTGGTTTACCAATCCGGGCTCCCACCTGCAGAGCATGGAGAAGTGGGCGCCTACTTTTCTGGAATGAAATCAGCAGTAGTTGACCTGATTGCTACCTCTAGTTTCATTCTGCTCTCCCCCCGGGAATGGAAATTTGAACTTTTCTGTTTCCAGGCAGACTTGCACCAGTATGAGCTGACCTTTTCTGAGCACTGTGAAAAATGATCCATGCCGGGCTAGGGCTATTCTGTAAAATCAATGGACACCAATGCCAGTTGGGGGCTTGTCTACCATCTTGGCCATTCACCAAGATACTGTGATGACTCCTACAGTCAGTCAGCCCAGGCTGGCTTCAGGAGGCAATGTGGCATGAAAAAAAAAAAAGTAGTAGGGTTTTTAGTTAGAAAGCTTGGGTTAAAGTCAATTCTGCCACTCATGGATAGACTCAGATGAGTCACTTAAATTTTCTTGAGGCTTGATTTCTCTCTCCATAAAATGGAGCTAATAATTCATAATTTGCATTGTTAGACTGAGAAATAGGTGAGAAGATTTGGCAAATCCTCCTGCCAGAGTGTCATGTACTCCTCGACATTAACTTTGGGTGTTTTATCATCATGAAGGGATGCATATTTACAGCCAACTCAATGGTTGTAAACTACATGTACATTTTAAACTGAAATGGCTTTAGGATGGAGGGGCTTGTGCTTTATTTAGGTTAGTTCTCTCTCTCTCTCTCTCTCTATATATATATATATATATTTTTTTTTTTTCTGTAGGACAGCACAGATAGATGTATTTAGAAATCTAGGGAGAGGAGAGAATAGGTGTTCCTAATTCATTGCAAGCACTAGAAAGAGCAGGATTAACGGGGATATGTTTTTCATTCTGTCGGCTTGAATTCCCTTTCCAAATTCCATTCTGGTTATATGATCAGGCTACTGCTGTATTTATGGGTGGCCACGGTCTGCCTGGAGGGGCATATTTAGTCAGAAAGGAAGTATTTATCCTTATAAAAGCAGGGCAAGAAGCAAAGAAGCAGAAAGGTCTCTACCTTAGTGACCATGGGGACATGGTCTGGGACCTGGCTCCCTCATGCTGAGTTCTAGGGCTCTGGAAAATTTACCCAATCTCTCCACTCACCAAGCTATTTCTTTGACCAATAGCCAAAGTCTAAGTCTCAGAGACCAGCTTGGATGTTTAGCAAGAATATGTCCACCAAAGCCCTATAGATTAGAGAGTCACTTCATTGTATATTTTGGCTAATTAGAGTCATTAAAATTAGTTAAAATAATCCGCCTTGCTTAAGCCTGTTAAACTTCTCGCACATATTCCTGTCTAGTGCACTATTTGGGGAATTGCAGAAGGTGACTCAGAAGGTAAAAAAATCCCTTTTGAAGTGCAGAAATGCAATGTGCGTGTCCCTACCCAGTTTCATGATTTGTAAGTGAATTTTGTGTTCAAGATTCCATGGACGTGTCCCAGAGGCTAAGAGTGATGGAGTAAGTGTCAACTAAAGCTGCCCCACATTACCTGTCATATACTCAGGTTTCACCCTACATTCATTTGATGAATGTTTCCATTGTTGAAAATAAGTTTAAAAATCATTGTCTTAAAACATTAATCTTAAGACAAATTCCTATAAATTGATAAGCAAAAAAAAAATAAATAAACAACAAGAAAAACTTCCATTTTTTTTTTAACCCTTACCATGTGCCAAGAGTTTACCATGTATTACCTCATTTGAATGTTGCAAGAGCCCTCATCCTCTTTATATGAATGACAAAGCTGAGGTCTGGGAGGTTTATAACTTCTTGGAGTGGGGAGAGGGAGGTGGTTAGTGGCAGATAAGAAAGGGAAGCAAAGTTTTAAATAAAGCATAGAGGAAAAATATCTTTAAGCTTGGGGACACTCTTTTCAAACTTTATCCAATTCACCCTGTTTGAACAAACCAGAAGATACTCAGATCATGCCTCCTTTTCTTCCCCCCAGCTTGATCACCTTCCTGAAATGCACAGGGCCAAAATACACTAACTTGTATCTCTTGCAAAGGGCTCGGTTGCATATGCTGCCAGCAAACTTTCCACGGGTTTATTTAGGACTGAACAAACCTTTCCCCAGTCTGGAGCTGGGCTTACCAATATCCCAGGATGAGGTGGGAAACTGACTGGGGTGGGCAGCAGTTTTCATTTCTAAAGCACATATGGGAAAGCTCCATTAAAAAGGAAAAAAAAGGTCCACAAGAACATGAAAAAGGAGTATTCATTCTTCGAGGGAGGCTCTCTGTCCTGCTCTCCCACTGGACAGAAAGCATTTCCAACTAGTCCCCAGCCACATTGTACTTTACAGCCAACAGCTTTACAATCTGCAAGTGCCTAAACGCGAAACCTCGTGACATTCTGGAATCAGAACAAGATATTTACATCCAGCCCGGGGCTGCTACCTTTTCTCCCAAGCTGTGCCAACACAGCCTCCTGCTTATAAAACACAGCCAAGTCTCCGACCTGCCAGCCTGGTGAGACGCTCTCAGACGGTGGGGGCTGTGGGCAGGCTGAGGAACAGGGCACAAGAAACAGTCCACAATTGGCTAAGTGCCTCTTTTAACTTCCAGAGTGATGGCAGTTGGGGGCAATGACAATGATTATTCAAACTTCCAGCTATTAAGCACTCACCGCCAATCTCTGTCTTTGTACCTCATTTTTGCCTCATAACAACAACCGAAGTTATCGTTCCCATTTTAAAGAAGTGGAAACTGAGGCTCAAGAAGGTTATGGATTTTTCTCAGGGACATACGTGGTGGTGGTGGTGGTGAGGAATAACAAAGTTACCTCAGGCTTTGAAACCTGAGCTCTTAATCCCCTTATATCATTGATGAGTAATAGGAGCCTCTGGGTTCTTTCCAAAGTCCACCAGGGGAGGTAGGTTTCCCTGTACGTGGGGGGAGTTGTGCTCAGAGTTTTCTGTGATGAAAGGAGGGAAGTGAGAGATGAGTGTAAAGAGATGTGGGATAACACTGCCTCTACACAACCCAGACACGCATGTGCTCCCTGCCAGAGGATCAGTGAATCGGGAGGTATTCACAAGACATCCCTTTGCCTTTAAGAACAGAAGCTGGTGTTCACCACTCTTCAACTGGCCCTGGGAATCACCTCCTCTTTCCTGCCCAGGGCCTTCACCTCTTTGCAAGTCCGACCACAGGATGGATGCTGTGAGGATCAAATGACGGGATGGGTACCAAACCCTCTGTGAACTGTAAGGGTTGTTTAGATGCGAAATTTTCTTGTTCTCTCTGAAATCTTCTATCCATCTACCCCTAATCCATCCTAGAGCAAGCCTATCTGCTTTAAAACTTTACTTCCCTAACTCCCAAAGAAAGAATATCTGCAGGTGGATCAACCAGGCAAGGGGTTAAGAGAAAATTCTTTCTTTTCCTCTGCAGAACAGGCAGAGATAAAAACTTTGCAAAAAGTTCCTTCCAAGTGTGACTATTCACAGAGCTAAAACAAACGTGTAAAAATGCACGACCACAGAGGGGGACAGGTCTGAAACCGTAAGGTGCATCTGATCATAACCACCATGTACCTGCTTTTTTGTACCAGTGCTAAAAATAAAGCAAAAAATTTATAATGAGAAAACCACAGCCCGTGTAGTACCAGCAATGCAAAAAGTACATCCTAACAATCTTTGGTAATGGGAGTGAAACAGACTTACCTTTTCGTCGTGGGAAGAGACCTAGATCTCTGAGAGATCCATGGACGAAGTACCTGGGCGAGAGCAGCCGCGACTTCCCACGTGCGGGGCTCCCCAAGGTACCCCCAGCTGTGCTGTCTTTGTGCGGAGGAGAGGCGCGTGCTGCGCGCAGGAGAGGCGGGTGACAGTAGGCTGGCTGTGGCCAGTGCAGCCAGCTTTGGCTGGCTTATATAGCCAGCTCCTTCCTCTGTAATGGGACGCCTCGCCTCCAGACATCCTTTCCCACTTTTTCAGTTGGCGAATTAAAGGAACAGCCCTCCCAGCGGAACAGGGTTAGCTCATGAAAGACGCACTCGCTGCTCCTGGCTCTCCGCCACGGAAGGAGCCTATTTGCATACAATTTATGGCTAAAGTAGGAATTCCCGCTTCCCCGCCTCCCGCCCCCGACACAGAATACTTGTTAGTGAAGTGTGATTTTTACTTTGCTCCTCACACGAGTTTTCCACTTGTGAGACAGAAGCAGGACCCGCGGCTCTGGCTCCCACACCCGGGCTCACCTGGCTCCAGGCTGCAGCTGCTCAGCGGCACCTTGGAGGAAGCCCTGGGACCACAGCAGAGCTGAGTTCCTGGAAAGAGGAGATAAAGCCCTTCAAAAGCCCGGCCTTCAGGGTTCCTCTGGGCCAGCAGAGAGATAACCCAGGATTAGTTCTTAGCAGGTGGGGACCGGGCAGGGAACACAGATCAGTCCTGCCTTTCTAAGGTGGGAGCCAGCCATGCCCAGCTGCCCCAAGGCTTCTTTGTCCCAGCCCCATTGTCCTACCGGGGAGGCTTTTTGACATTGCCTCTTGCCTGATGGGGTCTTTTTTGCTGTATCTCCTGGGGAAAGGGGTTTCTGAGGTTTTGTTTCAGTGCTGAAAGGTGTCTCCCACAGTCTTTTCTTTAAAGAAAGGTAATAACTTAAAAGGGTAACAACTTAATCTTTGAGCCACAAGCCCGACTTTGCTTTCCAGCCTGCTGTGGATGGTTTCCAAGCTCTGAGTCATCCCTTCTCGGTGGTTAGCATGCACTGAGTATCCGCAGGGCACACAGGGGCATTTGAGGGAAGGAGCGCTTCACCCACGCTCGAGGGATTTCTGGGCGTGTTGCTGCGTATAGTCATGTGTGATGGTGGAGGGAAACGAAACATCAGGTAACCTGTACTACCACGGAGCCCTCCTTTATTACAGCTCGATTAGATGCAGTACAGGGCACATTAGGAACACTATTTCATTCCATCCCTGCAACCACTGAGACCTTTTTACAGATGAAGAAACTGAGGTTTAGAGAAGTAATGTTACTTCACTAAGGGAAAACACCTGGGGAGCGTTTGGATGGCAACCACTGGGCTCCACAGTTCTTTTCCATTACACATGACTGTCCAGGAATAGGGTGTGATGATATTTAAACAGCATTTTATGCCCTGTTGGATTGTTACAACATTTGGATAGAAATCACTGCCATATTTAAGTATGGAAAATATATTTCTTTGTTCCATAAAGCTAACGAGGAGAGAGCTTTGATTTTTTAAAATCAACTACTAATAATGGTGGTCTCGAATAGCCACTTATTTTCTGTACTAAATAATATCGTCCCTACAGTTATTATTATTACTATGGGCCTCTGTTTCCCCATCTGGAAAAAAAATGCGGGACAGCATTAGGTCGTCACTGTGGTTGCTTTAGCTCCAGAATTTTAGGATTCTCTGCTCAAGTGACCCAGACAGCAGGAAAGCCCATGAAGAGTCATGTCCTAAAGCAGCTCGTTTGGACTTTTTGAACAATTTTGGCTGATCCCGATATTGGTTGTTTGGGAAGTTTTTAATTCTGTGCTTTTGCCAAAGCATATTTCAGTAGCACAAGGCTGTGTCTTTCAACCAACTGTGAATGTTTCCAGACCTCCTGGATCTCCTACATTTGCTGAGTTTATCTCCCGTATTAGAGAATAAAATGTTGGGTAGTGTACAACACACATATATATGAACTATATTTGCATATAATATATAAAAGTCTGTATTTGTAATTATGTGTGGGTATTAAATAAGACCAGAGTATCAGGCAACCGGATGATAAATAGGGATTTTTCTGGGAATGTTGCAAACCTAAACCCCTCTCCTAACCCTTCCTAGTACTCTACAATCATTGATTAGTGTTTGAAAGTGTCTTAGCCAATCACGAGAAAATAGATCCAGATATGATCAGGCTGGTCCTCAAGGCAGGAAACAAGCTAGTGGAGCTGACATACAAGGATACTATTATGATGAAGTTCACAGCTATCATAGCAGTATTTTCTGGTAACACAAGAGAAGAGATGGTTAGCTTTATTTAGTATCTTGAGAAGAGGCTCCAAAAAGCTATTTTGCACCTTAAGCCACACCTTGGCATTTGACTGAGGAGGTCCAGACAAGTATGTTTTCCATCTTCGGACCTTTTGTATTCTTTATTCCAGGCAAATGGGTCTGTATACGTACATATATCACATGCTGTCCAACACCTCAACCTCTGCTTATGCTGAAGAATTCTCCTTCCGTATCCTCACATCTCTCGCCCATTTCTGATCTGACTTCATTGTGGAGCTTCCTAGACAGATTTCTTCCCCAGTAATTGCTCTCACACACTGTGCTATCTGTCAGGACATTCATTGCTTCTACAGGGTATGACCGTGTGTGTGGTTCTAGAGTTTCCTCCTAGACTCTATGCTTTCTGCAGTGATCGCATCTGCCTTTTCTGTGCCCAGCACAGAGCATTGTAGAAGTGCAGTAAATATTTATTAAATGAAATAAAGGGGGAGCAAATAAATGTTTACTATGTTGTGCTTTACAATTAAATTCTTCCCTTTTCACCCGCAGAGCAGGACAAGAAAGCTGGCTTCTTGTGTACACCAGGTTCATTGCACAGGATCAGGAAAGGGGCACAGAGAGGAACAATCACTCACTTCAGACTGTTATGCCTGTTCTCCGTGCAGATGGCCATCGCACTCAGACCACACCAGACATTGCAGCAGAGAATGTTTATGGAAATTAATAACCGTTTATCCTCCTGTTTGGCAGAGGCCATACCTCTTGGCATCTGATCTCCGATGGCTGCATTCTCCTCAGTGTGGTAAACACTTCTCCCATGTGGGAGGACAGAATGAATGGATGTAAATACCACCTCTACCCAGACTTCCTGCCAAAGGCTGCTCTTGTTGTTGCTTGTTTGCAATTCTTATTCACAGTTTGCTGGTGGAGGCTGTGGTTTGGAGGCCAGAGGGAATGTGGGAAGTCGCCTCAGGTGAGATCATCCTCATCTTCTTAAAAGTCTGTTAAATGTAATATTTATTGTTTCACAGACAGATCAGCCAGTGAGTGGAATGTTGGTCAATACTAGCACTATCTGAGGAAGCTGAGTGTACACTTCCCTAAGGGACCCCCTGCTTCCCACTCTGATGACGCACTACTCCCATCCTCCTCCTCTTCTTCTTGGGATTCATCTAGTGTGCTGACTCCAGTCCAAAAGTCCCAGACGACTCTACAATTGCCAGAAATCTCTCCCAGAGCAATGAAGGGGCTCTAATCCAACACAGTGGGATGGTCTATTCAACTGATGCATTTCTTTAGAGTCAAGGTTTCCCAATTTGCCTGCAGATCTTTGCTGAGCGCTCTGCTTTTGCACTTTTCCTTAGACAACAAAGGACAGAAAAGCTCAAAGACTTTAGCAAGTGAGTGGCAAGACAAATGAGAGCCTCCCTGCCAGATGGCATAATGCACGTTGGCTGCACTGTCAACATGTTCGCCGATTGTCTGGTCCACACAGCAGAGCAGGAAGAGCTCTGGTTGAGGGTGGGTCCAAATCCTGATGCTGTACAAACTACTGTGTGACCCCTGGGCAGACCCCTGTGCTCCCCCAGCTCTCACTGTCCTGGCTAGCAAATGGGCAATTCCTTAGTATCTTAGTAACTCTCATATTTTAAGTAATGTTATAAAGAAATAATTTAGAAGCCTCTGAGCCTTTGCACATACAGCTCCCTAGAATGATGACCGTCTCATCCACCTGGCAAATTTGTTTATTATTTTTTCAAGATTTACTTCATGGCATTTTTTCTAAGAAAGTTTCCATGACCCTTACATCCAGAGAGCAGGGCTGTCCTCCATGCTCATCCACACTACCCTGTTTGATGTTTAGCATGTTGCACGCTCTATATTTACCTCGCCTGTCTACCCTACTAGACTGCGGACACCAGAGGACCTTTGCAACTATCCGCCTATTCGCATATCTGTTTATAGTCAGCACCTGTTTATGGCTATGCCACGCCATTTGTTAATTACTTTGAATATCATCCGTGTATATCATAGTTTTTAAAATAGTCGTAGGACCTATAGTAGATTTTAAAGGTAAACAATAAAAATAAACTTGAAATGATTTGTTAAATGATTAAACCCCTTAATTGTTATCAATCATTTACTCCCCAGCTGGTCAGTGGGAGCCCCTTGAACACAAATGACTGTGCTTTTCATCTGTACCTGCCCAAAGCACTGGGAAATCAATTAATGTTTCCAAGAAGTGACTGGTCAGTTGATTGGCTACGTGATGGAAAAGGTATAATATTGGCACAAGCAGTCTTGGGTTCCATTCAGCTTGGCTACGTCCAATGTGAATTACCTTGATAAAAACATGTCTCTGTTCTGAAGCTCAGTTTCCTGTTTTACAAGAGCAGAATAAAAATCTATAACTTTAGTACCTCCCAGAGCTGGTGTAAAGACCAAGTAAAAGAGTAGAAAAGAAAGTGCTTAGCAAACTGCGGTGCCCTGTGTACAGATTTTTGGTGCTGAATGATGTAAGGTCTCCCCCACTCCACCATCACCACCACCAGTCCCCGTAGACAGCTCACTCTTTGCATAGCTGTATTGTGCTTGTGAAAGCCTGACTTACAGCTTCTATCTGAAGCATTTCTGGGTTCTGCAGGGGTTAGTTAGCAACAGAGAGAGGGGACTTAAAGCCACCTGGTGCTGCCTAGTTAACACTTTTTTTTTTTAAAGTAACAGAGTTTTTTAATAATCCACATAAATAAAATTGATATAATTAAATAGAATATTTCAACATTATCTTAAATGTGAAGGTCAACTATTTCTTCTTACAATTCTGATTCTAAGCTATTTGGAAGATTTATCTACTTATCACAGTTCTTTGCTCAAACTTTTTATCTTCTAATAATCTTATATCAGATTGATTAGGTTAAGTATAACTTTTAATGTAATTTTTTTTATTAAATCATAACTGTATACATTGATATGATCATGGGGCATCATACACTCGCTTCATAGACCATTTGACACATTTTCATCACAATAGTTAACATAGCCTTCCTGGCATTATCTCAGTTACTGTACCAAAACATTTACATTCTACATTTACCAAGTTTCGCAAATACCCCTGTAAGATGCACCACAGGTATGATCCCACCAATCCCCCTCCCTCTACCCACTACCCCCCTCCCTCCCCTCCCTTTCCCACTTCCCTCTATTGTTAGGTTGTAACTGGGTTATAGCTTTCATGTGAGAGCCCCAAATTAGTTTCATAGTAGGGCTGAGTACATTGGGTACTTTTTCTTCCATTCTTGAGATACTTTACTAAGAAGAATATGTTCCAGCTCCATCCATGTAAACATGAAAGAGGTAAAGTCTCCATCTTTCTTTAAGGCTACATAATATTCCATGGTGTACACTTTCTAAAGACTGCATTTTTAGAAAGCAGGAGAGTTTAAAAGACCAGCATTGGCCAAGGCCAAGTTAGAAGGTCTGGAGTTCTGCATTCCCCACAGAGGTCTGGGGAGGAAGCTGTTTTGGTCATGTGTATTAGTCTGAGTGAAGGCTGCAGTGGTGAGTACAGTGAGTCAAAACCATCTTGGGCTTAACACAGGGCACCGAGGGAATACACAGCTTTGTAATCAATGCAAATTGAATTTCTTTGTCTGATTTTCCACAGCTTGGTTAGATACTTGTGAGGAAGCGTAATTTACCCCATTTCCTTATTTCTTCCCTAGGTTTTAGATTTCTTTTGTGGGCAAAAAGGGATAATAGTGACTAACACTTTCTGAATAGTTCCTTTGATCCAGATAGTACTTAAGCAGTTTGCATCTATTAAATTTTTAATCTTTACGATCAGCATGTTGGGTAAGTTCTATTATTATTATTATCATTTTCAAGATGGGTATTTTGTGGTATGGAGAAGTTAAGTAAATGTCCAAAGTACATGGGTAATAAATAGCAGCAAGAAGATTTAAACCCACCAAGAGGACCCTTGTCCACAACTTTTCTAACTATAATATTGGAGGTGCTTTCTCATATTTAATTCAACAATGACTCAAAGGCAAAGATAATGTTCTTGGACTGATGGTCTGTGCTTAAGGGGTTATGGAGTTTGGGCATAAAGATCTACTGAGGTAAGGAAGGACTTTGGTTATGTTGCTTTGTCTATGTTTATGCTCATACTGGAATTGTGGAACTGTCTAGCATGGATTTGGCTCCAATCCTAATTCAACATTAACTAGTTATGAAAAGGAGTGGGGCCTCAGACAAATTACTTAACTCCTTTGTTACAGATTCCTCATCTGTAAAATGGCTGCAACAGTAACTGATAGTTCTTGGAGTTAAACAGAGCTATTTTCCAGAGGTGCGCTCACTAAAATAAGTGTTAAAAACACAGATGTACAAGCAAAAAAAATGTATATATACAGCTCCTTTCATGATGGGATCTGAGATTGCCAAGTTGACCAAACTGTCCTGGTCATGCTATCCACTCAAACATTCTTCACGAATTTCTCTGCAGCAGATGTAGACGTGGTAAGCAGGTGTGTACGCATGTGTGCGCAAACACACAGAGCTCATTGAAAGGAGTATTTTCCTGAAGGGATGTTTACTGTTGCTCTGGAAGAGAAGCAGTATTAACTATCAATAAGTGTTAACTATTTCTGGAAGAAAAGTGGAACTACACTTGCCCATCCATTCAGTGGATGAAGGGCCCCTTCCATCTTTCATTGTTTTCTAAGCCTTTGCACATTCTGTTCCTCAAGTAAAACAATTGTCCTTATTCAGTCAGGTGGGTGGTGTCTTGTGCTTTAGACGTAGATGGAGGCCTCCTGGCAGGGCCTAGATGGAGCAGCACCACTGGGGGTTTGAATTGCTCTCCTCCTTGGGGAGCACACTGGGTTGGCCCTTTGTCCCAACTGGGCAATCCTTATCTTGATAATTTCCCCACCCAGTAGCCTCCTAAGAGCAGGCACGGTGGTGAATAGATCCACCTATATTTGCTAATAACATTACAAAGTCCTAACATTATCTCAGGCATCATGCCAGTCTCCCCCCATATTACAAGTGAGGGAACCAAGGTGAGGAGAGGCCAAGAGTCTTGCCTGAAGTCACATAGCCAGTATGTGATTCTACAGAAGTTCTCCACATGCAAATTATTGGGCAGTTTGGTTTCTATTGCACAAATCACCTGTAAAGAATGTTGTCAGTTTTCTGGGACACAGTAACAGAACAGAAGAAGGTCATGATCTGACACTAGACAGATTGGATTCATTCTTAGCCCTGCCATTTTTCAGTGTGTGACCCATTTCAAATTCCTTCTCTTCTGTGAGCTGAGCCCATCTTGTATCTGTATCTGTAAAATGAGAGTGAGAAAGTTCACTTCACAGGATTGATAGGAGGATTGTGGGAGCCTAAGAAAATGACCCCCCCTAAGATATTTGTGTCTTCCTGTTATGCCCAGGAATCTCTCAAAGACCACGCTGCCAGACAAGTTGAATTTAAAGAGGAGTTCTTTTATTGAAGAACAGCCAGTGACTGCCTCAGTGTCCCCAAATGGGGTTTCTGAGAGCAGCCCCAAGTTGTCTATGGCTCTGGTTTTTATAGGGCAAAACTTTTCCAGGGGGCAACCAAGTGTTATTACAAAAGCAAAAATAGCAGTTAAAGGGGTAGGGGGAATCACCAGGGTAGGATAATTAGTCATTTTACACAATGCTTTGAGCATGAAAGTGATTAGTGATTTTTCTTCCTTACAAAATAGGTACAAACCACAATGTCCTAGCAAGGAAATGCAGGGAGGGGAACTCACAAGTAAGGGTCGTAAAGGGCATAATCATAAAAAGCTATAATCACTAGGGCTGCAATCACAAGCAAATGCATTTACAGTTACACAATAGGAGGGCAAACAAGAGGAACTAGTTTGACAGCAAAAGGGAGTAAATAGTAAAATGGAGTCAAGCTTGCTCTTTTAACATTTCACTGTCATATAGGGATGGTATGAAGACCACCTTAACATAATCATGAGGGTTGTGTTATGAGGCAAAATGTGAGGGTACATGGCACATCTCCTGGGGGGTTCAAGACACAAGTACAACAGATACTTGTGTTAGTGACTTTCTACACAATACTAATAATTCTAACAGTTCTAACCACGTACACTTAAAATACCATGCAATGGACGGGGAGGCAAGCGCGAATGTTTTCTTTCTTTTTTTTTTTTTAAAGCAATAAAATGTAACAAAACAGCAGAATGGAGTCAGGCCTGCTTTGCCTCCCCACTGATTCTCAGGAATAAGAGTTACACCAAAATGGAGTTAGGCCTGCTTTTCTTTCACCCTAACACTGGTTCATGAAACCTGTGAGTATTACTTTGTGTGACAAAAGGAACTTTGCAGCTATGATGAAGTTAAAGAGCTTGAGGTGGTGATATCATTCTCATTATAATTACAAGCATGTTTATAAGAGGAAGGTTTAGAGATTGGACTACCCAAGAGGAGAAGGTGATGTGACCTGGAAACAGAGAATGGAGTGAAGTGGCCACAAGCTGAGGAATGTTCACATTCACCAGAAGCCAATAGAGGCAAGGGATGGATTCTCTCTCCTGGAGCCTCCAGAAAGACCAACCCTGTTGACAATTACATTTTAACTTACTCCAACTCTTCGTACCTATAAAAGAATACATTTCTGTTGTTTTAAGTCACTAAATTTGTGGTCATTTGTTAAAACAGCACTAGGGTACTACTACCAGGAATAAATGGGATAATATCTCTGCCTTGTGCATAATGGGATCTTAAAATGGTAATGTTTAGTGTTGCTCTGAAAGCTTTTTTGCCTGGGAGAAATAGCATTAACTTCCTCTGAAAACTGGAACTGCATTTCCACAAAGATGTGGTTCTGTGATGTGGATCTACGTCTTTATAGATTTTCAAATACCTTTTTGTCCTTAAAGGTTACAGCTCCTTTAAAATGACATTTTTAGATGCAGGCTGGGGACCAGGACAGGAAGAGGGAACTGGAGGGAGTTGCAACCTCTACCATTAATCTGAGAGTTTTGAAGTGGCCTGTCGATGTGGGAGCTTTGCAGTGTTGAGTGATTTCACTCACAGTGGAGTAAGGCTGGACCAACACACTGCATTCTTATCATTCCAGGTCAGCCTGGCTCCAACAAGTGTCCGGCTTATCTGGGTAGCTGCTCATCCATAACTCAGGGGGTTCCCTCGCAGCACACTTGTTGTCAAGTGCAGAAAGAGCTGGGCCATGATCCTGCTGGAGTTAGAGATAAGAAAATGAGGCCCAGAGCAGTTGCCTGTGTTGCCCACTCACTGTGAGCCGTGGTCGAGCTACGATCCAGGCCTGTTTCTTTGTGACCCAGAGTTCCATGTGGAGGAAGGAACTTGTCTAGATTAATGTAAGACCCTCAAAACACAAAGGAGCTTATTACTTAAAAAACCTTCTTACTAAAATATCACAGGTAAGTATCCAATGTACTCAATACTATATGAACTCAGCTGATGAATTACTACATGTGTACAGAAGAGAAAAACTCAATTCAATTCAACTTGGGCCGAGAGAGGAGGGAGGGGAGAAGTGGAAGGGAAGAGGGAGAGGAGGTAGGGGGATTGGTGTGTTCCCACCTAATGGGCACAATGTTAGGGTCCCTGGCACATCTCCTGGGGGGTTCAAGACACAAGTACAACATATACCTTTCCTAACAACACAAACATTGTAATCTAATTATTTGTATCATGTTAATCTGAACATGAGTATTACTTTATAAACAAATAAACAAAAAAAACTTCTTTACACAGATCGGGCTTCTATTCAGATAGAAAAGATATAAAAGGGCGACAGAGAGGAGTAGGCAGTAGACACGCTGGGCTCTCTGCACTTCTCTGAGCAGGACACAAGTCCCGTCTCTCTCCCAGGCTTTCCTCTAGGTCCTCTTGCTCATGGTGATCTCATCAGATGTGGCTGTGGTGTCTCCGGGAGGGGTGGGGGGCAACAGAGGAGCCTCTTCGTGAGATGCCAAGCAAGTTTTTCAGACCCTGTCTCAAAGAACAGTCTCTGTAGTGGAAGTCCAAAAGCTTTCTAAATTCTTTAGAACCTGCCTTGGCCAGGATTGGACCTGACTTGCACATGAGCGGTCTATGGTATACTGTTAAGTGAGTATAGATAAATGAGTCATCTTTTGAGGCAGATGATAGAAGATTCCCCTGGTGGAAAGTCTTTATAAGGAAATTATGGTGAAGCCCTGATAATCCCCATGGACAAGAGCGGATGGGGGCCAGGCTGAATCAGCGAGACAGCTGCATTGCAGAAGACCAACAGAGGGGAGCTTCCTTTGAAGTATAGTCTGCCAGTGGCTCATCTAAGCTAGTAAAGTATTGCCAAGGAGAGATCTTCTGAGAGCCTGGTTTAATGAGCAGAAATCGGTAGTGGATGGTTGCTTTTTAAGGAAGTGGAAGTACTTCAACTTGCTTCAAGAGGTTGCAATCTTGATTGCACGGTTCATCTAATCAGCAATTCATGTGAAATTGCTCATGTTCAACCATATTTGATCTACAAAAATGGTTCTTTAATACAATTAAACTTAGTACATTCCAAGCCCTACCACCAAAGCTGTGACAAAAATGAATTCTAAGGCAGATCTTGGGTAAATTTAAAAAGATTCTTCCCACTGTCACACCTGCGATGGAAAGATAGGCCAGGTTGGTGTGGGGGTGGGTCTTTGTGAAGGGGCAGTGAGGCAACCCAATGCTTGTGGTTCTGACACTCATGGTTGGCAAATGGGTTCTTTTCTCTATTTGTGGATACTCAACTGACATCAAAACTACATGTAGAACCTACATAGAACAGAAGACACTCGATCAAGGAGAGGTCACAAGCTGATGTCTTGAGAGCCAAGGAGATGAGTAGGGAGCATGGGTTTGAAAGGCATGGTGTCCTTAAAAGGCCCCCATGGGAAAAATGATCTCCTATGAATAGTGAGTGCTGGTTTTTATTGAGCATTTACTATGTGTTGGATATTAATCTTAGGAATTTACTTACACTAACCTTTTTTTATTCATAGCTATGCTGTGGGTAGATACTATTATTAATCCAAAATGAAGGCATGGAGAAGAGAAGTGACTTGATCAATAACCAATAACTGTTGTGACATGAGGACCCCAAATTACTTTCCTCTTGTGCAGGGTCCTCTTCCCTATGTTTTCTTGAAGAGGATGTTTTAGTCCTTTGTTTTCCTTGTTAAAAAAAAAAGGGGGGAAGGGTAAGATATTTTTAATTTCTTTATTTTTCTCAACCATACCATTTTCTTATGAGTTCTCATCCAAATGACTGGTAGAAATTTCAATCTCAACTGTTTTGAGTTGTTCCCCTCACCTATTCTTTATTCAGGAATCCAGGGGTCTTACATGGCCCAGAACATTTAGAAAAGTGGGGGGAGTAGGTAAAGCAAGAAAAGGGCATGGCATTACATTCATTGACTAGTTCTTTCCCTTGATCATTTGTTTCTTCCATATAGTTTGGTGGGATACACGGGCCTTGTGCTAACAGTCATTGGAAACACAGCTGCAAACACAACAGATGCAGTCACTTTCCTCTTGGACTAAGCTTCTAGGTCTATGTTTTACAACCAGGAGTAATTTTGCCTTCCAGGAGATTTTTGGCACCATCTGGAGGCATTCTAGCTTTCACACTTTGGAGGCTGTTACTGGTATGAAGTGGGCAGAGGCCAGGGATTCTGAAACTAAAGCTCTACAGTGCACAAGTTGGTCCCCCACAACAAATTACAATTATTTGGTCCAAAATGTCAATAGTTCTGAGTTTGAATAATCCTGATCTAGTGAGTGTATGGGATGTGGGCATGATGACAAATATCTAACATAGAGGTTGAAAAGATCTGAACTTAGTCATATTCATGACTTTGAGTTGATCTAATACAAGAGACATGCAATGGAATGGTGTGTGTGAGGGATGGTGGGCTTCATGAGATGGGACAGATGCCTTCTTCCATTTTAGTATCCTAGGAGTTGAGGACACCTTATTTGGTCATAGTCATAGGGTGCATTTAGAAAGACTGTGCCCTGAATGGGTTCCCAGGCCTTGCCAAGACCCCAACATCATAGCTGGGTATGGAAAGAGAAGAATTCCTCCCTTCTAGTGATGTGGGTCCAAACAAAGAGGCTATTTGCCATGTCCAGGGAGGAATGAGGCCTGAGACTGGTTCCTAAATGTTCCGAGCCATGTAAGACTCCTGGATTCCTGAATAAACCAGTGGGTGAGAGAAACAGCTTAAAACACAGTTAAGATTGAATTTTCTACCAATGACTTGGATTAGAACTCAGAAGAGAATGGCATGGTTGAGAGATATAAAGAAATGACCCTTAAGTATTGTAATGCCCATTTACTAGAGGGCACATACATAAATCTCACAGCTAATGGCCAGTCATATAAAATGCTAATTTTCCTTCTTACTTCTCAAGAAGGACCATGATAGATGAAGTAATAGCTTTTCCTGTTTGGGGATAAATTATATGATGGTCGCAGAGATGAGACCTACCCATATGTTAAACAATCCAAGGCCTTAACCTTCTGTCCTAGATGCTAACCTCTAGCTAGGAAGAATATGTGGCTTAGTTTATTATCTGTTTCCTTTGTGTACCAGATGTTCCCTTCTCCAAAGACCAAGATGCTGAGACCAGAGGATGAAGAATATTTCTCTAAGACTCCTGAGCTCTTTATTGCTGTCTGCCCAAGCAATGCGATAGGAACAGCTGGTTTCCTTTGAGTAACTGAGAAGAATGCCCAACATCAAAATCATTCTCTAAGTCTTCAAAGTTCAAAAAGGTTTAACCAGCACCTTGAACAGTGGCAGGCTCATAGTAATCACTCCATAAATATTTTTTATAGCTGAGTGGTTGAATCTAACAATGTTTGAAGGGCTATCTGGATATGGAAAATTCAGTTTACAGTTTTCCTTATGAAAGCTGTCAATTTAATCCAATACAGAATTATTATCTATGTTTTCCTAGAAGACTTAACAGCAACAACCCCAGTCTTCTGTTTCTTGTTGCTAGATGTTGTATGAGCAGAGCTGGCAGCAGTTAGAGTTCCAAAGCCTTCGATTGATATGCTGTAAGATATCAAGATGGTGATTTTGTCTGAGTGCTAATTCAGTGGACAGATGCCACTTAAGGCATCAGTGTCTTTGTTTTTACAAATACTTACTAGACTCAGACATATATTACAGCCTGGGTACAAGAAATGGGGCCATGTCACAGCAATTTAAAAGTGATATATCCATCCCTGGAGGATAGTCATAGAAACAGCAATTGCAGAACAATGTAATACAAGTCACCATGAGAAGTATGACAGGGACACAGAGGGATGGAGACTCTAATTTTTCCATTGCTTGAATATTTCCAATATCTATAAACTCATTTTCATAGGGAGAAATAAAAGGAGAGAGAGTGCACTGACGTTTCTTATGCACTGAGCATTTTGTAAATGAATGCCTCACGTAAGCCAAGTACTCTGAGGGGTGCCAGAGAGGCAGTAAGTAAGAGACATGGTCCCCACTCTCACATAAGGACAAAAATAACCATGTAATTCCAAAGAGTGATGAATGCAATGAAAGAAAAGCCAAGTGGCTGTGACACACTCTTTATTAGTTTCCACTACCTGAGTT
This sequence comes from Nycticebus coucang, assembly GCF_027406575.1. NCBI lineage: Eukaryota > Metazoa > Chordata > Mammalia > Primates > Lorisidae > Nycticebus > Nycticebus coucang. The sequence continues at coordinate 22,794,165 of NC_069781.1, read as the reverse complement.
TAGTTAATCCTATCAATCTTGAGGCATTTTAATCTCCATTTTGCTGAGGAATTAACTGAGGCTTCTAGCTGTAAATTGCTTTTCGCAGAGCCTCACAGCTGGTAAATGTTAGAGCTGGGATTAGAACCCAGAACTGTCCAATGCCAAATCCACATGCTCAGCTCCAGGTCCTCACTAACAAGGATCATGACGTTCGGGTCACTCCATCCAGGGACTGTTTCACTTACGAGAAACTATTTGTCAAACAAACATATTCTTTCTATTTAAATTTCATTCTTTTAATTTGGGCTAGCTATATAGGGGTTAATTACGCACTATCTCACATTGATTTATAACTGTGGGTTAGTCTTGTTTAAGTAAGTACATGGAAAGTCTGATTCTCCCACTCAAATCCACCCACTTTCTGTCTCAGCTGGATGTAGAAGTTCCTGTTAAATACTCACCAGTTTTATGTGAAACTTAGTAAATGTGGAATGTAAATGTCTTAGCACAATAACTAAGAAAATGCCAGGAAGGCTATGTTAACCAGTGTGATGAAAATGTGTCAAATAGTCTATGAAACCAGGGTATGGTGCCCCATGATCACATTAATGTACACAGCTATGATTTAATAAAAAAAATAAAAATAAAAAATACTCACCGGTTTAAATCATAGACCTTGAAAATTTTATGGTGTTGGGCACAGATTTCAAAGTAAGAGACAGAAAAATGTAATGTCTCTGAGTTTTTTAAAATCATGCAGATCTGGGTTCAAATCCCAGCTTCATTACTTACTAGCTGTGTGTTCTTGGCCGAGACCTTTACCACTGAGCTTCAGAATCTTTACCTATGACATGGAGATCAGGACACCCACCTTTAGGGCTCTTGTGAAAAGTCAGTGAGATAAAGTGCTTAGCACCAGGTTTATGGTGCAAAAAGTGCTAAGTAGGTGGTAATAACCATCATTGCTAGGTTTTCCTCTCTATTAAATAGCTGTCACCTGAATCATCAAACAAAGCCACCAGCTAGCTTTGAATTCATTTCTAAAACTACACAAGGAGTTGGAGACTTACTGTATTTTATTTTTTCCTGAATTCTTTACTCCACCTTTAATACAAAGAAGGTCTAATTTGTTCCACTTTCTGGTTTCTACTAGCCGTTCTCAACCTGGGGCAATTTTGGAAATGACTGAAGACATTTTTGGCTGCCACAACTGGTTCGGGGTGAAGGGCAGTAGGGATGCTACTGGTAACTAGTGGATAGAGGCCAGGGATGATGCTGGACATTCTACAATGAGCAGGACAGGCCCTCTACAACAAAGAATTACCAGCTGAAAAATGTCAGCAGTGTTGAGATTGAGAAACCCTGGTTTATAGAGGCCAGGGATCCAGAGTGCGTGAGCCGCAGGATGATGTCATGCAGGGGAGACCCACGCTAGCCCGCGGTGAGACACGTTACACGTGGGGGAGCTCACCATTTCCTTGCAGACCCCTCACCTTACCACTGCCGCCGCCTCATATCCTGCTCAGGGCCCTCCTGGGAACCCAGGGAAACCTTGCAGCAGATGGGATTTCGCTTAGTCACATTCTCAGCAGCCAGATTGGATTACGTCGACAGCAGCACTGGCTCTGTGAGACCGAAGTTCCCTGGTGCTCTCTGGGCTGGCCTATCACCTTTCGGGACCCCAACTCACCCCAACACAGGCAAGGAGAGGGGCTTATTTGCAGTTCTGTCTATCAAAAGGAAGAAAACAGAGAAATAGAAAAAGCTGAAAGGATATTTGCATCTTTGGTTGAGGGCAGGATCTGGATTTCTGTCTGTGTACCTCTTGGGTTTATCACAACAGGTGATAAGTAGTCATAATTTTTAAAGAGCAATGTATAAATGACAGAAATCTTGGAGTTTGTATTTCATATGTATCTTAGTTCAGGCTGCCATGACAGAATAACTGGGTGGCTTATAAACAACTGAAATTTATTTCTTATCGTTTGAGAGGCTGGGAAGTCCAAGATCAAAGTTCTGGCAGATTCCATGTTTGGTGAGGGCCTGATTCCTTCTGCTTCATAGATGGCTACCTTCTTGCCGTGTCCTCACGGCAGAGGGGCAAGCCAGCTTGTGGAATATCTTTCTGTACAGGCACTAATTCCATCAATGATGTTCCACCTTATGGACGAATTATGACCTAATCACCTCCCAGACGCTCCACCTCCAATACCACCACATTGGGGATCAGGTATCAACATGCATTTTATAGGTACACAACATTCAGCGTACAGAACTATGAACGTGTAAGGATGGCTACTAGTTTTTGAGTAAATATAATCGTCTCACTACTATGTTGTGTGTTTAACAAGTATATGTTCATATACTTTTAAAACAACGATGTGTAGATCAGTGTCTCCACTTGATATTGATATAATGGAGGGTCAGCAAAGCTGGCTCACTCAAGGCAACAGTTACTGGGTAGAAAAGCCAGGATTCCAATACATATCTCACATTCTTCAAGGCCTAAATCTTAACTACCCAGTGAGAGGCAAGTTTAGTTTGGTTCTAGTGAGAAGAGAGCTAACCTTTTTCAGAAAGCATGGCTAATCTAAGAACTCACAGTCACTGGGGTATAATGGAAGTATCTCCGCCTCCTCCTGGCATTGCTCTTTAGCGAACGGGTGAAACAGGTAAACTTGGTTCCTGGTGCCTATCCTCTCACCTGCATTCTGTGTGTTCCACAATGTGTACATGTGCCTCGTGTCTCAAATTCCAGGAGTTCACTGCATATGCAATGCTGGGCACCAGGGACCTGACATTCAGTACCTTCTCATAAGAAGTCAAGTGTAAAAAAGAGACAGGAGCAGGACTATTTCAATCCAGCAGGATGAGTCCAGCGGCTGAGGTAGGTACCTGCTAGATGAGGGTCATCTAACCCAGGCTGCAGGGAAGATCAGCTGATTTATCTGAATTGAGTTTTGAAGTAAGCTCAAAGCAAAATAGGTATAGTTTGGGAAGGGTGTTCTGATGGGAGGAACTACACATGCAAAGCTGGGAGGGGTGGAGGAGAACTCAGGAGTGGTGAGTCCTTCAGGAGAGAAGGGCACAGATGCCTGGGATATGCATAGCTCGAATAGGTCACAAGGAGTGCTATTTGCTAAGGAGTGTATAATTATTCAGCTATTCTGACCTTCCAAAGATGACAGCATCCACTTGGGAATGCAGATTTTCACAGTATTCAATGCAACACCCTACAGGGTGGCTCTGATGGAACTTGCTCTTCTTCTGTAGTAATTTGAACACTTGCAGTCACCCTGGTGTACTTGCCACCAGGTTACAGCCTGTAGTCATGAGCCCCTGGATGCTGTGGTCCACATACACCCCTGCTGCATATGCTAGTCTTCCCTGGCTGTGAGGTGTGATGCAAGCACTGATTCTCTACCTGCTTGGGCCCCATTCTATTTGGCCAAGTACTCTGCAATACAATGACATGTTTGCACCCTCCATCCCTGGGAAACTGATGGCTGCTTCCATTCTCCAGAGAAGAAGGTTGAGTCACTGTGTTGTTACTACATGGAGATTTAGCACCGTCTAGCCATCAGCATTCATGGAAGACTCAAAGATGAGGATGAGCTGGGAACCAGAATCACAGTTTCTAGTTTATAATCTGTTTTTGGATAGGAAGCAGAACCACATGGAAAAGATTTGATAATGTTAACAAATGACACAATAATAACTAGCCGAGCCAGGAGGTGTTTCTTTTCAGTGTAAATGATGCACTTTAGTTACACAGACTGCTGAGAAGCTAGTCTTCTCATCCTGTCTAAAATTCCATTTCAACTTTTAATGTTCAACCAAAACACCCCCTGCCCAGTAAATCATTCCTCACTAGTTAGCTCAGAATGCCTCTTTATATTTTATTGAAATCTCCATTCCTTGATTACCCCACTTTGCCTGGGTCCTAAATAATTGCTTCCAGATGTGCCACTTTCATGAGATTATAAAATGAGGAGAAGTAACATTTATTAGGAGCCTCTATGTGGCAGGCACCGGGATAATTGTTTTATAAATTCTATTTCATGGAAATCTTCTCAAATTGACTACAGGCAGATGTTACCAGCCTCATATTAAAAATGAGTAAATGGAAGTTCCAAGGTTTTTAAGCTCCTGGAGGGCTTAAGATTTATGCCTTTATCTAGCTCTGTATGTTCCCCCAGCGTGGCGTCACAGTTCCCTGCATATGGTAAGGAAAAAAAAATGTCTTATTAAAATCCTTGAAATCTTCTCCCCTCTACTGAAGTAATGCAATGTTCATGCAAGGCCAATTTTATATTTAAAAACAAAAGTATGCAAGGAAATCTCAACAGTGCTGTATCCAAGGAGTCAGAGGACTAAATATCTTGGGCTCCTGCCATAGGCATTTACCCAGAAGTAAAGCACATGTATTGTTCTGTGCTTCATCATGGTAGAAAGAATGTTCAGTGACGTCAGGATATATTTTAGGATCAGATTTGCAACATTCTGCTACCAAACAGCTGTGTGTCACGACAGTGGCAGGGCTTGGGCCCCTGGACCACCGGCGTTCTGCCATTCTGCCCCTGCTCATCATATCTCTTGACCTCTCACAAGCTCAGCATCTCTTTCCTTTGGCGAAACACGACCTTTCCTTGGGTCAATATTTGATTTCAGAAAGTCTTTATCTGCGTGTCTCTGTGTGTGTGTTGGAGGAAGGAGGAAAGAATGAGAAAATATTAATAATTCCCATTCAGTAGTCTGGAACCTACACTATTAGAAAATTTGCTCTTCTTCCCAACCACCATCCCCTCACCCCCCTTGTTAAAAGTACAAGCTACAAGCGCTCTTCTTTTGTCAGGGAAGGGAAGTGGGAAGATTCTAGTGATATTGAAAACAAAGATTGCTAGGTTGGGTGATTGCTGGCATGTGGAGAATGGGAGGCCCAATGATGGCAATGCACAATTAACTGAAATGGAATTAGGGAAAAGGGTGAGGAGTAACTGCTATTTGAGTCTGGTAGTCCTAGTTTAGGAATGAAGGCAACAGGGACAAAAGGACTCCTTCGTGAGTCTGGTCTTAGCAGAAAACTGCCTATGCAACATTCATCTCCAGACATGGCCCTGAAACATATACGCAGTACCCCCTTCTTAAGAAGAAAATAAGAATAGGCAAAGCCCATCCCTAGAGGCCCTCTCCCCACTGGTTTGATGTGTCTTTATTCTCATACTCCAGAGCAGTGAGAGAGAAATCATAATACTTATAGAGTGATGGTAGTACAGGTAGGCTCATGTAATCCTGACTGCCTAGATTTATAAATGTTAAATTCTTAGTAGTTATGTAAAGTTGGGGAAGTTACTCAAGTCACTTGTGATTCCATATCTACCCAGAATCACAGGGCCTAGTTTTTACTTGATAAATCTGTTGTAGAGAGAAAAAATATGTGGAATTATATGTAAAGGAGTAGGCACCTGATAAATATTAACAAACCAAATGAATAGTTCTTACCTTATTCTTGGCGTGTCCTCTTCTCAGTATAAAATACTTACCATCTGCATTTTGGAGATTCAGAGCCCAGTTTTGTTTCTTTTTTTAAAGAAAAGAAAGTTGAAAAGTCAACCGAAGTTTTTTGCTGAATCTGTTTATATCCACTACTGGGATAGGCATTTTTCTCATGTCCTCTAACCTAGAATTATCATCCCAAAGTCTTTATCTAGTCATGTGCTTTCCTGTTGCCCAAAGGATTGAGGTCAGTTTCCAAATGTCTTAGCAAGACTTTTTCTACATTCTGAATATTTATGTCTCCCATAAATCTGATCACCAGTGTGATGGTATCTGGAGGTGGGGCCTTTGGGAGGTGATTAGGTTATGGGATAAAACCCTCAGAGTACTGCCCTTATAAAATCAAAGAGACTCAAGAAAGCTACCTTACCCCTTCCACCATCTGTAAACACAGCACAAAGACACCATCTACGAACCAGACAGCAGGCCTAGGCCCTCACCAGATGCTGAATCTGTTGGTGCTTTGGTCTTGGACTTCCCAATCTCCAGAGCTGTGAGCAATACATTTTTCATTGTGTATAAGCCACCCTGCCTTAAGCATTCTATTACAGCAGCTTTCAAGGCCCTTTGTAACCCATCCTCAATTTGCTTCTTAAGCTTTATTTCCTGTTTCTACCTGTTAAATGCTAACCCTTCCCTCTGCTTTAGCCATTCATCATATATGTCTCCATGCTGAAGTATGTGTGCTTCCTTCTGCTGGAAGTATCCTTACTTCTCACTTCTTAGTTTAAAAAGTACTTAAAATATTGCTCAAATATCATCACTTTTTGCAGTGTTGATCACTCCATTTGCTCTGAGCCCTAGCACCCGGAAGTTCTTCTAGTACAAAACTTAATACAGAGTATCTCAATTATTTGTTCTTGAATTTGTCTTTTCTTTAGCAAATTGTTAAAAGGGAAGAGCCTGTGTCTTCTTGGTGTTAGTAGTCCCTGATCCTAACCCAGAACTTGACTTGGCACAGAGTTAGTGTTTAGGAAACCCTTAGTGAATGAATCAATAGATAAGCATCCCCTACTTAACAATTAAGCTACAGTAGGTAGATGACATACATTTTTCCTCATTGCCCCTGGCCTTGCCTTCACCCCAGCTTAGAAATCTACCCAAAAAAGAGAGCATCTAGAACCAAACAAAGAAGGGAAGAGCATGGTAAGAAATGCTATAGCTATTTATTGCTTTGTGTGTGTTCCCCCAATAAGTCATTGGTATTATATACTGAAATTATATATATAATATGTATATATATATAAAATATATATGTTATATATATCTGTTTTTGTTTTTTAAATTTTGGATTAATATAAAGGTATATGCAATTAGAATACATTGTTTGCGTTTGTACGGTAAAGTTGTAATTGAGTCCTTCACCCAGGAGGTATGTCACATATTCCTACATTGTACCCACTAAGTGGGAACTTACTGAATCACCTCTCCCATCCTTCCTTCTTTAATTTAATTGTGTTTTCCTCTTATATGGGTCTATACTTGTTAATCTACTAGTTTCAGCTTAGTACTGAGCACATGAGATGCTTGCTTTTCCATTCTCAAGATAATTTACTAAGAAGAATGATCTCCAAATTTATCCAGGTAAATAAAAAAGATGCAAAGTCTCCTTTTTTATACATTTATCATAGTTTATTAATTAATTCATAGATCAATGGGTGCTTGGATTCTTTTCACATCTTTGTGATTGTGAATTGAGCTGCTATAAACTTTCGAGTGCAAATGTCCTTAAGATAAAATGATTTTTTTTCTTCTGGGTAGATACTAGTAATGGGATTGTGGGATCAAAGGTAAGGTCTACTTTTAGCTCTTTGAGAATTCTCCATACGTCTTTCTAAAAAGGCCCTATTAGTTTGCAAATCCACCAACATTTCATAAGTGTTCCCTTTCTTTGCACCCATATCAGCACCTGTAGCTTTGGAACCTTGTGATGTTGGCTGTTCTCACTGGGATTAGGTGATATCTCAAGGTAGTTTTGATTTTTACATTTCTGATGCTTCGGGAAGGTGAGCATTTTTTCATGTGTTTTTTTTTGCCATTCCTTTGTCCTTATGGGAAAAGATTCTGTCCAGGTTTCTTCCCTAGGAATTAATGAGGTTGTTCTTTTCTTATTGATTCGCTTCAGTTCTTTGTAGGTTCTGGTTATTGATCCTTTGTCAGATTTATAACATGTGAATATCTTCTCCCATTCTGAAGGTTGCCTATTTGCTTTGTTTATTGTGTCCTTAGTTGTGCAGAAGCTCTAAACTGTTCATTTAAAGAGATTATCTTTATCTCGCAACAAAGACCTAGGATTTAAATTTTTTTCAATTTTTTAATGTAAGCTAGGGAACCATTACACAGACTATCATGGGTCCAGGGGCAGGGACACTGGAGCTGGACTGACGGGCTGAGGATAAATGAGGAAGTCTGGACTTTGTCCAATCGCATTGCAAACTTGATGTGTCACATTTACTTAGGAAATGTGTCATTCTCACCTCCTTTACACAGATTTGTCCTTTAGTAGATCTGACCCCCTCCGACACCTGTCATTTGATCTCCCCTATTATAATCAGTGCAGAGCATTCACTGTGATAAAATACATTCATCCTTAAAAGATTGCTTTTATGCTCCCCAAAATATTCTTGAAAAAATATGTACCATTCAAGCTGATGAATGTTTTTATTATAAGTTTAACTAGTTCAAAACAATATAATGTTAAGTATTTTGAAAACACATAGTATAGTATACCTCTGTAAGTTGACCACCCAAGTGACTGCAACAGACTGGTCAGCATAACAGAGTTGGTCAACATAAGGAACTAGGCACCCTGTATTGATACATACATGTGGCACCTGTCCAGTCTATGAAAATTTGATCAGTTTACAGAGTTGGTCAACATAAGGTTGTTACCTATGGTTACCTATGGAGGTTCTACTATATAGCCACTTAAAAATAAAATTGTCTTATCACTCTTTTAAATAGATTTAATGGATTTAAATACCACTGTGATTTGATATTACCAATCATCTATTTAAAAATATATAAATATGATCTTCCCAGTTTAAATATGATCTTTTTTTCTCTTAATGTGTGTTTCTGTTTCATTTCCTTATTTTTATCCCTGAAATTCTTTCAGTGATCTCATCCTGTTCTTCTGAAACTAAGCATGTATATAAATTGATATTAGCATTTTTTAATCTTCTATAAGTATGAAGTTCTAGCAGGAAATAATTTCTTCCGGATTAAATTATCATACCAATTATTAGAAGTACCCAACTGATCAATGTACCATACATTTATCAGAACTTTGGTAAATATGACATGAAACATAAAGTTTTATTAGAAATGCTTTTCTGAATGAGATGGACTTTTTTTCCATTTGATCATGTGTCTGTTGAAGAATATTCATTAATGCCAGTGTGAGACGGTACTATATAAATTCTGTTCTTAGATTTCATATTTTGGTTGTAAGCACTGAGAAATCTTTAAGAAAAACTCATTTTTATAGCAGTTTTATAACCTCCTACCAGGTTGTATGCCAAAAATCATATAGGGATCAATTGTCAAAAAGCATTTTTAATGGTTTCTCAACTGACATTTTAATTAGGCTTCCCTTCAGTTTTAGTGTAACCAAAGCATTGAAAGTCATCTCACTTGCAGAATAATTTGTTAGTAGGTCATTAGTTATTCACTTTCCCAACACTTACAACAGAATTTTGAATTGTACTTTAGGTTTTGGTCCTCCAGAAACTTTTATACCCCCATGGCAATCTCAGATGAGGGAGAGGCATGGCTTCCTTTTGTAAAGCAAGAGAAAAGCATTTATGAAAAGTGAGCTCCATCCTCAGATTCCTGTGAAAGACTACACATTGGAAGCTGGGGGTCTGAAAATGCCCTTGAAACTATATCTTCCAACTAGAGCCTTGGAAAATCTTTGAGTATGTCTGGGGGTACAGCGCATCAGAGTTTGAAAATTACTATATGAGGGCTCGGTGCCTGTAGCTCAGTGGGTAGGGCACCAGCCATATAGCTGGTGGGTTCGAATGCAGCCCAGACCTGCCAAACAACAATGACAACTACAATTAAAAAATAGCTGGGTGTTGTGGCGGGCACCTATAGTCCCAGCTACTTGGGAGGCTGAAGCAAGTGAATCACTTAAGCCTAACAGTTGGAGGTTACTGGGAGCTGTGACACTACAGCACTCTACCAAGGGTGATAGAGTGAGACTCTATCTCAAAAAAAAAAAAAAAAAAAAGTAAAGAAAGAAAGAAAAGAAAAAGAAAAAGGAAAAGAAAATTGTTATGAGATATCCTTTCCATAATTAATAATAATTAAGACTTAATCATATAATAATTTATAGCCCAGGAGAAAATGGGCTATTCATTATTAAGAGTCAGAAAAACTGAAAATATGGAGAGTATGTTCTTAGTGGCCATTTGAAATGGAGTTCAGGAAATATATCATGAGACACACAAACAACTCACTAGTCAGCTGGCTATTTATTGCTTCTATCACATCCTGGCCCAGAAAAATAGTTCTACAGAGAAGAGTTAATGGGTGTTTGCAGGCTCCCTACTCTTACATCTGTCTGTAATATCTATTCATTCTTAGCATTGTGCACACATGTAGGGTCCCCCACACATGTTGCCCTGTGAGTATTGTCATATATTGGAAATGGGAAGGGAGAAGACCAAGGTAGAAGCAGAGGTTCAACAGGACATAGGGTGTATATGTTGAACTTAAACTTTATAGATAATATATGGATTTTAGCATGTATACAAAATTAAATATTGCTTTCTTCTTTTTACTTCATATCTCTTTCCAAATAAATCTATACGTATCTCATTCTTTTTAACTACCATATACTATTCAGTTGATTCCAAACTTTTGCTGTCACAGACAATGCCCCGGTAAACATCCTCCTTGTGTATTTGTCTTGTGGCATTTCTGAGAATTTATCTGAAGAATAAATTCTTAGAAATGGATTGACTGCCCAGATGTGGTATAATCCTACCACTTTGGGAGACTAGCCTGAGTAAAAGGGACACCCCATTTCTAAAACCTAGCTGGGCATTGTGGTGGGTGCCTATAGTCCCAGCTGCTTGGGAGGCTGAAGCAAGAGGATTGCTTGAGCCCAAGAGTCTAAGGTTGTTGTGAGCTATGACACCACAGCACTCTACCCAAGATGACAGAGACTGTCTAAAAAAAAAGAAAGAAAGAAAGAAATAGACTGGCTGCAACAAAGAGTCTACCTATGCACTTCACTTTTTCCAGATACTGCCATATGGGTCTCTGAAGAGTTTACAAAAATTTACATTCCTAGTTATGGTATACAAGAATGCCTGATCTTCCACATCTGGCCAACACTGGGTATCTTCAAACATAAGTCAACGTAGGATTTGGATAGTTTTAGAATTGAGTTTGACTTACAGCATCCTTCTCGGCCACCCCAGCCTACATCTCCTCAAAGCAATACAGCTCGGTGATGGCTAAACAGACTCTGCCCAGAGGCCGAATGCTTCAGTTCAGTGGGAACAGGGGATGTTTCTTCAGTCTGTGCCCTACTTGGCATCTGTTCCCCTCAGACCCAGCCAGTGTGGAGAGCCAGCCTCTCTGACGGGTAAGAAAGAATGGATTGGAAACAAATCGATCTTTTCACAGCTGGCTGCTCTCTCTCCCCTCAGCTTGGACCCAGCTCAGAACAAGGTTGCCGATGTTCTGCTGCAACAAAGATGGTATTATTGAGGAGTCCCTCTATGGGGAAAGCCTTGTTTCCCAAGGATTGGCTCTGTAGTTTCAGCTATGACAAGCCAGGACACCAAACATAGCTGTGCATCTCCAAGGGTCTCCAGAGTGACACCCAACTCTGCCTGTCCTGTTGATGATGATGTACTTTTCTATCAGCGTCTGTGACTTCATTTAAAGGATCTGAGATGACGCAATCCAACAGCATATAACCCCTTAGTCATCCTTCCTGGAGGTCCGTGGTCAGGGTGTAGGAGAGTTTGGGGTTCAAAAAGAGGAGGCTGAGTGAGCCCAGGGGAAAAGGACGCGGTGTTTCTTGCTAGTGCCACCAGTCTTAACGCCAACTTGCCCATTACTCTGCACTATTGTTCTTCATTGTGCTTGTTTCACCTGAGAGAAATAAATCTATTTATCTGTTCATTGCCCACCTCCTCTACTGGAATATAGGCTCCAGGGGGGGCAGAAACATTAGTTTGCCACTGCATCTCCAGTTCCTAGAATACCTCCTTGTTCATTGGAGATGCTTCATAGACATTTGTTGAATGAATGAATGGTTTTAGTAAGTACCCTTGTGTTGGACAATTTTACCATATGAGTTGCTGTTTAATATTTAAACTATGTAAAGTAGAGAAGTTCTCTTTAGTCATGGCTAATTCATGCTTCCACAGTCACACCGCTGGTAATTGATAGAACTTAGGTTTCCACTTAGGCCTGACTGATTTCAAACCTGTCTTCTACACTACTAGGATTCTGATTTTTCAAAGTGTGAACTGAAAAGTATTAAAGCCTTTGCAAACAGTGAGGCAAGTGGCCATCCAAGATATTTCCTGGTTAGTGTGGTGTGTTCAACAGGAGCTGATAGTGCTCCTTGCCTTTATCAAAGTAAGCAAGTCCCAAAATGTGAAGTGCTTATTAAATCCTTATTTGAATTTGGGGCAAATAGAAGGGCTACTTTATATGCATTTACACTAAATAATTTGAATTGAGTAACAAGGAGATTCTAAAAGATCTTTATGTTGATGATGAGTGCTGCAGGGAGGGGCAGGAATACTTAATAAGGTTATGTCCTGTGCCAGGAACCGTGCTTTAAATATATGAGTCCACTTAGTCTTTATAATAACAATATTTTTCTGCCCTCCCCTCCCTCTCTCCCTTCTCTATCTCCCTTCCTTTCTTTCTCTCTGCCTCTCTCCCCCTTTCCCTCTCCCTCCTTCTCTTTTTTTCCTTCCAAATTCCAGACAAGAATTTGCAGTGCAGCTTGGGTAACCCAAACACAGTGGTAGAACCAGCCTCAGACTTTGCATCTCCCTCTAGCCCCTGTGCCACCAAGTGTTGGGCAGGGCCTCTGGTCTCAGTTGACTACATATAGTCATTGGCACAGACAGCACTCTGTGAATGACTGATTGGCAGGCCTGACAGCCCGGTCCATAGACAGTGAGTCCCAAAGCCTCCTTGGGGTTTGGCACCATGCCTGGTATGACTTTATTCTTTAACTGTTTCTTTCTTTTGTCCGCCAACCCCCTGAGGGAGCCCTGTCTCCTTGTAGCTCTGCTGGAATGAAATGTCTCCACAAGGGTTCTGAAAACTCACACTCCGTGCTGTAGTTTTTCCTGAGAACTGGCTTCAAGGTACTGCTCTGAGATCAGTCCTTCCAGTTCCCAACTGAAAGATCCTCAAACTCCAGCCTCCCATGGGTTTTAATCTGCCAGTTATGATGAAATATTAGCACTGAAGAAAATATTATTTTTTCTAGTTGGGTTTCTAACAAGGACAGCTTTTTAGGATGATTTATGTACTTTGAGTATTTTCAAAGTTTCTTTCAATGTTGTTCCTTCTTTGGCATTTCTCTTATCACTTGAGCTCAGCTTGCTGCTGCTCTAGAATCTGCCTTTTTAAAAATTCTATCTAAAAGCACCTGACTCATGTCCCCAGTCTGCATCCACGGAACTGAAAATTGTAGGAGAATTCTGTACGCGAAAAGTCCAATAGATTGTGTCTTTGACGTAGTCAGCCTCAAAGAAGTAGAACTTGTGATAGTTGGGGATGAAATTGTTCCTCTGAAATAAAAAAAGACCCTAAAAAGGGAGTTTTTTCCAAAGCATTTTGCTCTTTATCCATTGTTTGTTGTTTCATGTACCCATTTGCCAAATACTAAGTATTTACTCCATGTTAGATATTGTGCTGTGTATAAAGAATATACATAGCAGTGAATCTGATAAAATTCTGTCCTCAAAAATCTCACAGTCTGGGCGGCGCCTGTGGCTCAGTCGGTAAGGCACCGGCCCCATATGCCGAGGGTGGCGGGTTTGAACCCGGCCCCGGCCAAACTGCAACCAAAAAATAGCCGGGCGTTGTGGCGGGCGCCTGTAGTCCCAGCTACTCGGGAGGCTGAGGCAAAAGAATCACTTAAGCCCAGCAGTTGGAGGTTGCTGTGAGCTGTGTGAGGCCACGGCACTCTACCGAGGGCCATAAAGTGAGACTCTGTCTCTACAAAAAAAAAAAAAAAAAATCTCACAGTCTATTGTGCTAGCCAGGTGAGTACAGATGCTCCTTGACTTAAGATGGGGTTATGTCCCAGTAAACCCATTGTAAGTTGAAACTGCATTTAACACACATAACCTACTGAACATCATAGCACAGTGTAGCTTACTTTCAATGATAATACTTATGTTAGTCTACAATGGGGCAAAATCATCTAACACAGAGCCTATTTTATAATAAATTGTTTCATCTGTCAGTATGCTAACTTGGGAAAAGATCAGAATATAAAATTTGAGGTATGTTTTGATATTTTGATCATAATTATGAAGTTAGAAAACAATAAATCAAACCATTGTAAGTTGGAAACGCCCTGTGACAGGGCCCGGAGAGCACGGTACTGCTGATGCTCCTCCCTCGGGAGCCCCCGTCCTGGACTGCTCTTCTGTCCCGGCCCTGCGGCTCTCCCTGTTTCACACCAACATTTCCTACCTGTGTCTTTCTCCTTCTCTGTTCGACCATGTACTTCCCTCCACCCTGGGATATTCATCCACATTCTCTCCATCCAATTAACTCATCCTTCAAGTTCAAAGCTGCATATCACATCCCCCAGGAAGCCTTCTCTGAGCCCCCCACATTAGGGTTGCACCCCTGATGCGTGTCCTCATGGCCTTGTCAACTGTAACACTTATTATACTCTATTGAACCAGCTGCTTCTTTGTCTTCTTTTGCTGCTAGACTGTAAGCTTTTTGAAGGCAGGGACAAAGCTCTCCTATTCACAAACATGTGCTTAACGCGTGGCACATAGTCAGTGCTCAATTATTGTTCCTGGAACAAACAAATCATCTGGAAACACAGACTATAAATTATGCATTTTAAAAACATTACAGGGGTTTTTATGAAGGTTAAATAAGTTAATGTTTGTAAAGACTTTAGAATCATGCCTATGCCTAAAAAAATGGAGAATGGTGTTGTGTGATTAATACTGGAAGCTACCTTGTTGCAAGGAATGAGGGGAGAAAGCAATAGGCCTCATCTAACACACCCTGGGAACCAGGATGGAGGGATTATTGAGGGAACATTTTATAGAGAGGACAAATCTTGGAAAACAAATAGGAGTTCTCAAGATGGGCAAACAGGTAAAGTGTCTCTAGAGTCAAGAGGACGGTATATGGAAAAGCACAGAAGTAGCAGCAAACATGATGAGCAGGGAGGTAGCTTTCTTCTGTGGTTGGAAGAGAGCAGGTCTGGGTGGACGTGGGGTAAATGAGTCACAAAGGGCCTTATGGTCCAGTGAAAAGAGCAGAGCAAGGAGAGGCAAGCGTGAGCTGCCCTCTTCAGGTGGCCTGTGCGGGTCACTTCACTTGTCTCAACCTCAGGCTCCTCACGGAGCCTTGTGCACTAGATGGTCTAGACTAGAAGCCGCCTTCCATCTTAGATATTCAGGGGGTTTGGGGAGACTGGGAGCTCCCCAAGGGCAAAGGCCTCATGCCTGATGTCCAGCAAATACTAGTGGTATTACTACATTATATCAGTATTATTACTTCTTCAACTCATATGATTATACATGCAATGCTACTTCTAATATTACACTAGCATTATATTTCTACTACCATTACCACTGCATTATTATATAATTACCACCAATACCACTCTATTGATACACAATATCA
This sequence comes from Nycticebus coucang, assembly GCF_027406575.1. NCBI lineage: Eukaryota > Metazoa > Chordata > Mammalia > Primates > Lorisidae > Nycticebus > Nycticebus coucang. The sequence continues at coordinate 22,778,748 of NC_069781.1, read as the reverse complement.
TGTACTGCTACCACTGCTCCTACTGTTACCACTACTGGGAGTACTCCATGACCATGCTACAATTACTGCTATGCTACTAGCAAGGCTCTTGCTACAGTAATATACTACTAATGCTGCCATTACTACCACACTGCCACGATTTTGATACTACTACCAGAAATAATAGCTGACATCTATTAAGTTCCTAGTCCATGTCAGGCACTACTTTACATGTAGTAATATTTACACGACTCTTAATCCTCTCTACAATCCACAGATAGATTCTGTCATTACTGCCATTTTCTGATTTAGTAACTGAGGCTGAGAGGGTTTAGTTGACTTTCTCAAGAGGCTAGGGTTGAAATTCATGGAGTGTGGTGTAAATCCCATGCTCTCTTAAGGGCTCTGCGAAGCTATATTGAATAACTGAATACCAGATTGACTGAATGAAACTCAGTTTCTCTGCTGCTGTTCTGAGGTGTTATTTTAGTAAGAAACCATAGAGAAATGATTACTTCATGAAGATGGGAATGGGAGCAGTTTCCTAAATCAAGGCTTGGCAAGAGTCTTTAGCCTAATCTATAACCCCCTACTTCTGAGATCGTCATGCATCAAGCATTAGCTGCACAAGATGAAAGATAACATGAGTTAGCAAATTCATTTATACTTCAGCAATGTGAGAGTATGAGGGCAAGCATATGTCTATATGTTCATTTCGGATCAAATGAGACAGCCCCGGTCTCCTTAAAGAGATGAGAGGTGTTCACCTGAAGGCCCCTGGCCTGTGCTGCCACGTGGGTGGGGAGAGGGGGCTGTTACCACTCTGTCCAGGGGATTATATCTACTTGAAAGTGTGCTTAGCTCAATTTCTTTAAGGGTCTCCAGCAATTTATACATTATCCACTTACAAACCTTCTGAAAACATACATATGTAAGAACATCTTATTAACTCTACTCTGTGGGTATTGGATCTATTAACTTGTGATTTCCACCATTGGCCCTCTGATTGGATTTGGAATCTGAGCTTCATCTTGCAGATCATCTGGGCTCTGTCTTGGGCTGCTGGAACACTGTGCTCCTCCAGCTGTTGGAAGTGGCCTATTGATGGAGCCAGAAGTGGTTGCTCGGCATCCGAACAGCAAGACCAAAAGGGGTGAAAAAAATGGAAGTCATAGTTAGTAAGCGACTGACCTCATTCTGCAGGAATTCTTTCTGGAAAGAGAGCAACAAAATGTTGTGACAGGCGGTAAGTCATCTGTATGAATGTTTACATGGAATTCTAGCAAAAGAAATGGCTTGAGAAACTTCCTGGGTAACACAAGTGGAGTCTGCTCAGAGGCCCCAAAGGAGTGAGTGGCAACCTTCAGCTGGGTGAGGGTGGCTGTCTACTCCAGCGTAGTGTCAGCTGAAGCTGTGGCAGCACTCGTGCTATCTAAACTGCTAGGATGGTGTTTATAAAAGAGTATTCTGGTTTTTTAATCAGCTTGGCTAAAAAGGCCAGTCAAGGGACATATGAGGAAAGAGTACAGAGCAAGCTGCCCTTTGCTGAGTGCGCAGCTCGGATTTTTAATACTATTTCCATTTTATGGAGGCTTAGGTAGATTAAGGAATTTGCCTAAGTTCACAAAGTTTGTCAGTTCCAGAGTCTGGGTTTTAGTGCAAGTGTCTCTAACTCCAGGCCAGCTTGGTTGGCTTCCTTGAGTCAAGTCTATACATTGTACATGTTTTTCCTTGTCAGTTGCTCCATTCACTGTCCTAGGTATGTACGATGTTGAAATTGCTGAAACGTGGGGTTGGATGGATCTTTAGACATTGATTTGTTCTTCTCACTGTACAGATGGGAATGGGCCCAGAGCAAAAAGGGCCTTTCTCAGACTATGCAAAGACTAGGGCCAGAACAGAAGTTGGCCGACTTTCTGTTCAGAATGCTTTCTCTGACCAGGTTATCACTCTGAGCACTTAATCTATTTTGCTTGTTGATTAAAATGATATAATTTATCATTTTAATAAACAATGGGTAATATCATCTCTCCTTCTTCTAGACAAGTCATTGCTAAATCCCAAGTCTTCTTTTATCCCATGACTCCTTTTCTGGCTGCTGGTTGTAAGCATTTGGTCTATAAAACTTTTGCCTTTAGTTCAGTGAACAATGATGTTATATGGGGCATTGGAGACGCAAAGATAAATCAATCCTGGCTGTGAGCTTCAATTGCTTGCTTGTGAATTGGAGAGCTGGACATATGAAAATAACTCACTTTAATGCATTAGACACTCCAATGTCATATATACTTGGGGGATATAGATGCAGAGAGGAGGGTGCCTACCTCAGCCTAGGAAGTTAGAGGGGGCTTCCTGGAGGTTTAATTAATTAAACTGACTAATGATTTCACCCATAAAACAAATATCCAGCAGCTTTTTCTGCTGAGACAATCACTCTTCTAGGTACTAAGAGATGTAGCCCTAAGAAAGTAAAAGTGTTCCCTCTTTCTTTAAGGCTGCATAATATTCCATGGTGTACATATACCACAATTTATTAATCCATTCGTGGATCGATGGGCACTTGGGCTTTTTCCATGATTTAGCAATTATGAATAGGGCTGCAATAAACAAATGGTCTATGAAACTAGTGTATGGTGCCCCATGATCGCATTAATGTACACAGCTATGATTTAATAAAAAAAATCAATAAAAATAAAAGAAAGTAAAAGTGTTCCTCAGTCTAGTGGGAGAGATGTAACATGAAATGAAACAAAATATTATTCAATGTAGCAATAGTGAGAAGGCCTGGAATAAGACTAGGGTCTCCAGAGTGACAGAGGATTGAGGATTTCTTTCTGAAAGGGTGGCTGGAGAAGGCCTCTTCAAGAGGATGTCTTTTGATGAGAGAACTAAAGGAAGTGGCGGAAAGGCAGAAAAGAACCTTGCAAATATCTGCAAGAGTGCTGCCCAGGCAGAGTAGTAGTAAAAGCCAGGAATAATGTCTTGAGTCAAGAATCAGCTTGGTGTATTTGAATAAAAGCAAAAGCCAGTGTGAGCGCAGCAGAGTTACGAGGGTTAGTGCAGGGAGAGGTAGGGGCAGAGACTTGGACAATGAGTAGATTGCATGCTGCTCCAGTCACAGGTGGGTAGACGGCAGCCAAGTGAAGGAGGGCTTTTCAATTGTTACTCCCCAGGCTGGCATCGCTGATGATATTAGGACATCAGTGCATAGAGGAAGACAAAGCTAATAGCAAAGGAATCATTCTGATTGTGCATCTTGAGGTGTTACTATTAGGGGTCCTCAAACTACGGCCCGTGGGCCACATGCGGCGGTGTGATTGTATTTGTTCCTGTTTTGTTTTTTTACTTCAAAATAAGATGTGCAGTGTGCATAGGAATTTGTTCATAGTTTTTTTTTTTTTTTTTTAAACTATAGTCCGGCCCTCTAATGGTCTGAGGAACAGTGAACTGGCCCCCTGTTTAAAAAGTTTGAGGACCCCTGATTTAATCATAAACACATTCCTGGCCGTAAGGCAGGTTCCCCTTCACAGCATCTGTTTGGAAAATGCAGCGCCTACCCCAGACTACCCCCCAGCCCCGGCACTTGCGCCCACCCCACCATGCATCCTGCCTTCACCATCTCTCTCTCTAATTGTTTGTCATCTTGCTAACATCCCTTGAAGGTGATAGTTCAACTCCAAGGAAAGCTGTCTCCATAAATATTTAGACTGAATGGAAAATGTGCCAAAGAGGCAAAGAATCTGTCCAGAGGGAGAACAGATCTTTCTCTTTGTTGTTTCTTCAGGCTTGTAATTTAATTCACGGATACGTGTCTTTGAATAATGCATCACTGTCAATTTCCCTAAAAGAGTCTCATAGAAACCTTAGCCTCTTCATTCTTCTGCTGTGCCCCACACGCCAGATTTCCTTCTCACCCTGGAGTATACATTCTTCCGTTTTTCCTTGCTCCCTTTTTCTCTTCTTTATCCCCATGTTTCTGAGCACATACTGTGTGTCAGGCTCTGTTAAACGTAAGTGTGCAGAGTCTACATTCACTGCCCCTCCCCGTCTCATAGTCACTTGTCAATTCATTTTAATCAAACTTCTCCTTCCACGCCCCCCCTTCTCTGAGTCTGTCCCCCTTGAGGTCAACCCAGTCTTCATATTACTAAATCCCGGGGCCATCTTTCTGGTTCCTATTTTTTCCAGACCTACCTCTTCACTGAAGTGGATAATGTTAATTGGTCCTGACTGAAACTCACTTCTTTTTTTGACATCTATTTGCACCATCCTCCTACTCAGGCCTCTCTGACTATTCTTTCTCTGTAACTTAAGGTGTTGGCTTCTTGTGGACCGTGTCTTTGATAATCTTCTCTGTCTAGCTCTATCTTACCTTACCACTAAGCTCTCACTTATGCCTGGGTGCTAACTCTAGTAGCTTCTGAATCTCTGTGCTCTGCCCAGACTTGAGTGCTGGTTCCTATTGGTGGGCACAGAATGTTAAGTCCCGGTCACCTTGCACTCTCATTGGATTAATGGGTTTTAATGTACCCCTTGACGACCTTCCTTATTTCTATGTAATATTCCAGTCCCATCCACAGTCTTCTCTTTACCCATTTTTAAATCATCCTGCTAGATATTTCCTTAAGAAGACAGAGAAACCATGCTCTCTCAGGAATTGCTTAATTGAAATTATTCCTTTTGAATGTTTGATGATGACACATTTTGACTTAATTTAGGTTTTTCAACCTTGTGAAAAATTCTAACGCGGGAGGGATGTTTAAACTCCTTCCAGCTGCCTGTTTAGTGTAAAGAGTTCTTTTCTAGACCTGGCAGTGAGAGAGACTCTTACATTCTCCTTTAATCAAATCAATTTCGACTGAAAAGAAGGTCAAGTTGACAGCCAGCATTTCACTAGCATTCCACCTCTCTAAGCGTCCATAATTTTCTTCTGCTTTATTATTACTACATGAATTGCTTGATTTTAAGGGCTCTCAATCAACAGGCACCAAATACATTTATAGCGTGTAAAAATAGAAAGTGCTCAAGGCTGTACAGACAAAGGTGAAGGGCACAGACCTTTCAGTTTTCTGTAGATATTATCATCTGCAATTTTGCCAGATGAAGAAAGGGTCAGGGAAGGAATGTGACGTGCTCCTGGCAACCCAACTGAAAAATCAGCCAAGGTGGAAAACAATTCCAATGTGTAACTCCTAGAGCAATGACTTTTTGCCAACACATAGCATATCAAAAGATAATAAGCCCATTGATCTTTCTTTAGTAACGATCGCAAATTGTTTAAGTTGGTAGCACATGTGTAGGGTTCAACAGTGCTGTAATCTGAAAGTTAAAATGATGAGAATTTTTGTCCTGATCCAGCTGTTTATTATGTTGTATCATTATTAAGCCTCATTTTTAGTTGGAAGTTGAACTATTCTTAGGAATTATGCTAGTGTTCTTAGGAATTATCAGTTCTTGCAGTTAAGATAATGAGGCATGGTTACAATAGTATCATTTTTTCTTTATTTTTGCCTGTATCAGTACATATTTGAGTGAGCAGGCAGTCATGCTTCACCCCTCATGGAGAGACTTGGTAGAATCTTTTCTCTCATCTGTTCTTCCCCTCAGCAGGAAAGAAATGGCTTAATACAATGCGTGTGTTTGTAAGACCTTACAGAACATACTTAGTTTGGTTCTGGTTCTCAGCGTGGTCCCAGCACCACCAGCATCAGGGAACATGTTAGAAATGCAGACCCTCAGCTCCACTCCAGCCTCCTGAACCCAAGGCTCTGGGTCCAGCCTTGTGTGTGTCAACAAGCCCACAGATGGTTATGAGGCCCACTTGAGTTTTAGAAACACTGAGTAGTTGCTCCTTCAGCGTCTCTGATATGCCTGCATACAGAGGAGCTATGTTCTGTTTGGTTTTCTGACATATGATTTTAAAAAAGGATTTTCCTGGCAAGACTGAGGAAGACGTACAGTTATGCACCGCTGCTGGTGACTGAATGTTCCTATATGTTAATTTCAGGCACAGTGTTGAAAAGTTGGAGACTTCACATACCCAAACCACATTCTCCAACCAAGCTTTCCTCTACTGAAGATGACAAGTTGAACTCCTTTATCAAATATGACTCATTCTAATGTATAAGTTGGTTCTAAATTTGACATGGGAGGAGGAAGCAGTGTCATTTATTGGGCTTCTAAAATCACAAAGATGGTTACTTATTTTTCTTTCTGTCCACATATCAACATTTAAAGTTGGGAGGAGCTTAGGAATGGTCCAGCTCACTCACTTTACATTGTGGCAACTGAAGCCCAGAGAGGGGAAGGCATTTTCCCAAGGCCCTCAGCAAGTTAGTGGGAGCTGACAGGCTCCCAGTCCTGGGCTGAGACCCACACATCCAGCCAACATGGCCGTGATGCTCTTTAACCATCTCCAAGTTAAAACGGAGGAAATGTGTATTTGGAGCAATTAATCTCAGTGCATTGAGGATTTCCTAACTTACATTTCAGTCTGGAAAACCATGGGTGTCCCTGTATCTACCTCATTTTCATGACCCCCTGGTGAACACAGCTTCTCTCAACATCACATCCTCAACAAGTTGGATACAGTCCCTTGTATCCAACTCCATTGATAGGAATTGAAAATGAATTGCAGCTGTTTAGCATCTCGGTAGAAGAGACTGAATTCTCAATCCTACACTGAGTTTACCTCAAGGGAAAACACGTGTGCACGGAGGAAGTGTTCTAAACCATGACGCTGAGCTAGCCCTGGCTTCCTTTTAGTCATTTTTCCTTTTAGCTTACAGTCTAATTATTTCTCCAAATTGGATTACTTGATCTCCTGCCAAAGATATTTCCTATACATTAACGAATCCAGCTTTCAGAATTGAGTTTTGACCAACCTAACTTTCATGGACATTATGCTTTTATCTCCCCTGACTCCTCTTGTTTGCTGCCTACTTGTAGGCATTCTTCAAGTTCAGAAGTTTCATGGCAGCTCCTGGCTATGATTCGCAGGACCAACGACTTTACCTTTGTGGCTTGGTATTTCCAGCTAAGCTTTATTGACAATTACTACATGTCAGATAAAGTGCTAAGCTTAGTACTGTTACAGTCCCCACTTTTAAGATGAGCATCTGCTGCCAGTGACTGAATAGTGAGGTTATGTAACCTTTCTAAGACTGGAAAGTGGTGGAGACAACATTGGAGCCCTGGTTATCTGAGCCCATAGGTTGCCCTTTCACCCTGGGTTATATATTATCTCTAGGTACAAGGGCTGGGAAGATGTCCTTGTACACTCCTTCTTTTTATTTTTTTATTGTTGGGGATTCATTGAGGGTTGTACACTCCTTCTTAATTCAGCACTCCTTTCTTTGTTTAGTACCTGCTGTGGCCAGAAGTCTGAGCCCAGGTCATGGGCCTCCAAGAAGATATTACACAATGAGAAATGGGGTAGTTTTCTAGGTTAGCCCAGCTGGTAGGAGAGGGGAGGGCTTGTTGAATATTAATTGCTCCAAATACACATTTCCTCTATTTTAACTTGGACCTGGTTAAGGTTTACCATGGCCATGTTGGCTGGATGTTTGGGGCTCAGCCCAGGACTGAGAGCCTGTCAGCTCCAGCTAATTTGCTGAGTGCCTTTAATGCCTTCCCCTCTCTGGGCTTCAGTGGCCACAACTGTAAAGTGAGGGAGTGGGACAACTCCAAAGCTCCCCCCAGCTTTAGATGTAATTGATATATGGACATATTGCTCTGGTAAGGGGACAATAGAATTGATGGGCTCTATAGAAGCCAAACAGTCCAATTTCAATGCCAACAGGAAAAATGGATGGTTCTTGGGGAAATGATTAAGGATTTTCCAGTTGTATACACCAACTAAAGCTTATCCCCACAGACAGCTCTTGGTGTGAAGATACTCAGTGATATGGAATATGCGGGAGACCTAGAGGTCCTGCCATTGACTTGGTGTCACACCTTGGCCCCAGGTTATAGGCAGGTCCCTAGCAGTCAGCAGAAGGAATTCTCAAGTTCTGATTGAGGAAAAGCTTATAAATGTATGCAGTTTAGAGACTAAGAATTAGTGGGGGATACCTACAGAAATCAAAGATCTATACAAATTTTATCTCTAGGATCTAAGAAGCATAGGGATAACATTGCTTGCTTTTTATGTAAAATTCTTTCTGTGGTTTGTTTCATTGACCCAAGCAGAATTAGTCTAGAGTCTGTACTCTGACATGCAGGGAGGGATGTAGTGGCTGAGCTGGGTCTTGAATTGTCAGTGGGAATTAAGACATCAAGGAAGATGGTAAAGGTTAAGGTTCCAAAAATAAACAACTCATTTCCTGGTATCGGTTAGAATGTGTTTGGTTGCCAGTGACAGAAAATCTGACTAACAATGGGAAAAAACAACTCTGAGGTTATTTTTTTCACTTATTGGGAAGTCTGGCCCTAATGATGTCAAGGTTAATGTCTGTACTTTATTTTATTTTTTTCCTATAATCATCTCATGCTGGCAGTCATGGCTCTGGATGTCTCATTCACACTCACATTCAAATCAGGAAGAAGGGGGACATGGTATTACCTACACTCAGTCCCATTATCTAAAACACAGCGGTCTTCCTAGAATACCCAGCAAACTTCCATTTATGTTTTATTTGTTAAGAACCAAATTATATGGCCACTCCCGGTTGCTTTTCCAGCTTCTCTAGAGGGGGTAAGTGAGAGAGAATGCTATTAGGAATGTGTGTTAGGTTAGCAAACTGATGGTCTTCAACGCCACCTCTGCTGTCCTGGGAGCTTTATGAAGGTAGTATTAGCATTCATTTTATTCATTTATTTTTTAATTTTTTTCAAGTGTAGAGCACAGTGCCCTGGTAAAAAAAGGGATAACACAAAACATTCATTGTGAGAATAAATTCAATTCATTTCAAGAGGCATTTATTGAGTGTGCTAGGGACTGGACAGGTACACATTGAGGTATGTAGAGCTGGGAACTGCTGGAAAGATACTCAACATGTAAAAATGGCAATGTGCTATGGTATATGTTAGGATGGAGGGACACAGAGGGGGCTATTCGAGGGAGCCCAGAGAAGAAGCATATGGGGAAGGAGGGCAAAAACCATCAGTCAGGACTGTTTTAGTCATGCTTAGGTAACAAGAGACTTTGAAATCTCAGTGTGCAACCACAAGGCTTACCTCTCTTCCATGCTCTTTGGCCATGTGGCTTAGCTGTGGCTCTGTTCCACTTCAGCCTCAGTCTGGGACCCATGCTGAGTGAGCAGCCTCCATCTGGAATCAGCAGATGGAACAGAGAACACTGCAACCACACATTGGCTCTCAGAAGCATCTTCCTAGAAGTGACACACATCATTTCTGCTCATTTTTCTTGGCCAAAGTAAGCCGTCTGACTCCACCAGACTTGAACAGGAGGAGGGTGTATAATCCTCCATGCGAGGGGCATGGCATAGGTGAGCAGTAATATTGTCTACTACCAGGAGCCAGGGCAGGGGCTAACTGAGGCTGTTCTTCCCCCCTTTCTCTGTGTCCTCGGGACCAGCCCTTACATTCACTTAGTGTGGGGGAGCTGTGGGCTGAGCTCAGTGGTCAGCAATGAGCCGGAGGAGCCAGGAGGCTGACTTCATCTTCACCTGGTCCAGGAAGGAAGACTGAGGGAAATGGCTGGATCCAAAGCCAGGAAGATCTTGGCAGGATGTGGCTTTTTAGGAGGTAGAAAGATGGATTTCACCATCTGTATCTTTCCTAACACAGCAGGGGAGCGCTCCCAGGATATAGCGGCTGGTGGCCCAGGCCCCTGAGAAATCCTTGCTGTCAGCCAACACTGGCTCAGCACAGGCCAGTTGTGAAGATGGACTCTTGGCTTGTGTAAGGCTTGGTGTTTACAGAGTCCAGTAGTGGGGAGTGAGCTGGGGACACAGACAATGACCAGAACCCTCACTTGTCAGTGGGAATAAACATGCACAAATAGGGATTTTGCACACAAAGATCCGAGATACAACTCAGCTTGACCTAAATATCTGGAGCTTTGGGTTAGAGACCATCTTAGATCTTCTGCCCCCATAAGGTATTTTAAGTTCCCACACCCTCCTCTTGCCTGTCAGCTGAAATCCTGCATTCAAATCCTTTTTCACAACACTATCTGGAAAAGTTTCAAGATCAATTGTTGTTAAGATAGAAACTCAGATTTCTGTCTGTAGGCACCAAGAATCATGCCCTCCATGTCTAGTTTGGAGGTATCTAGAATTCTTGCTAAGAATATAGGGGATATAGTTTCACTTCTGGCTCTGAAATTTTCTTGAATTGTAGGCACTCGTCAACTTCACTGAACCTCATTTTCCCCATCTATTAAATGGATATGCTGACCGTAGTTCTCTTGCTGGCCTTAAAGGACTATGTGGGAATCAAAGGAGAGCCTTCATTTACCCACTCCCTACCAGATAACACACTTTGGATTTAAGATAAACTGAAACACATTGCCATTTATATGATTTGTGTAAGTGAAAGGAATTTCTATCATTGTAGTTATTCTATTCGCAAAAATTAAAGTTGGGTCTACAAAGGTCTACAAGTATGGAGTGTACACACTTAATGATGGCATCAGAATCTTTGCCATGGATTTTCTGAAATGAAATCACCTTTTCTTTTATTATAGCAGCATCTGCTTGTTTCCTTGTCCTCAGTCTCAACTGTTCAACTCCTCTCTATGCATCACAGACAAATTTAAACACCATTGTTTCTGTTGAAAATTCTCTCATGGCTTTATGTTTTTCTGAGACATCTGTGTTTACAGGATTGTTTTTATTTCAGAATATTACGGGAGTACAATCATGTTGGTTAGTTCATGCTTTTAGAGTCTCTTTCTAGACTTTTTAAAACCCAGCCCCTGCCAACCCAGGCTCATGTCTTGACATATCTCTTCCCACCTCAACGCTGCTGTCATGTTCCTAACAGACACAAACCCCAAATCCAGACTGCAGTCTCTCTGAGATACTTAAAGCCTAGAAGAGGTCCCAGCACCTTAAAACTTTGCACGTGTCTGGCTGGAACATCTTTGTTCCTGTGACTTCTCACTTAGGTTCAACTACAACCTGTCTTTCAGATTTCACTTGAGAGTCTCTTCCCTTCTTCTGGGAAAACTTACATGACATTTCTTTGTTTTTCTTTTTCCTTCCTAACCCATATCAAACCTGATATCTAATAACTGTTTGTAGGCTGGTACTGTGGCTCATGCCTGTAATCCTGACACTCTGGGAGGCCAAGATAGGAGGATTGCTTGAGTGCAGGAGTTTGAGACCAGCCTGGGAAACAGCTAGACTCCATCTCTATTAAAAATAGAAAAACTAGCCAGGTGTCATGGTGGGTGCCTATAGTCTCTGTGACTTGCAAGGCTGAGGCAGGAGGATCACACGAGACCAAGAGTCTGAGGTTGCTGTGAGTTATGATGATGCCACAACATTCTATCCAGGGTAGCAGAGTCTCAAAAAACAAAATAAAACAAAACAAAAAATGTTTGTAGTTACTATCGTGTGTTTCATTTGCTGGTGGTTACTAGATTTTTGAGCTGGTGGTTACTAGATTTTTGAGCTCTTTGAAGACTGTGTCTCACTCATTTTCCCTTTCCTTTACTTCCTTTCTTCCATTGGTAGTACATAACTTCTGACTTTGGGCTTGGCACTGTGTTCTTAAGCTGCTCATATCTTCAGTCCTAATATGGTGCCTGCTATGAAGCAAGCAAGGCACCAATACAAGTGAAGTGATGAGTCATCCAGTGAATCAAATGTTCAGTTCGATGACTCAAGCCCTCTTTATCATTTAAATGCATTTGGAGGCTCAGGAAGACCAACAACTTTGCAAACCTTTACTTTTTACTGTATTTTTATTCTTTTTCTGCTTTTACCTTCTGACAGACATCTTATTGGAAACAGACTACTACATTTTTGTAGGAAGTACAAAATTCACCAATCCAATTGGTGAATCACCCAGGCTGTTGATTTAGCTTACTATTTGGCTTTTTAAATTTTCTTATTAGTTTGCTTTCCTGGGTGGTGGAAAATTATGGGCATCAGGTCCAAGTTTCCTGGGAAGGACACAGACTTTTTTTAAAAAAAATTAAACCATAACTGTATACATTAATGCATTTATGGGGTACAATGTGCTGATTTTATATACAATTTGGAATGCTTATATCAATGTGGTTAACATAGCTTTCACCTCAATTATTGTGGTAAGACATTTATACTCTACTCTTAACAGATTTGACATGTACCCTTGCAATATACACCTTAGGTGAGGTCCCACCAATTACCCTTCCTCCACCCCCCTTCTCTTCCCTCTTTCATCTGGACTATAGTTGTGTTTCATCTTCCATATGAAAGTGTGGGTGATAATATATTGGTTTCATAGTAGTACTGAGTACATTGGATACTTTTTTTCCCATTCTTGAGATACTTTACTAAGAAGAATATGTTCCAGCTCCATCCATGTAAACATAAAAGAGGTAAAGTCTCCTTTTTTAAGGCTACATAATATTTCATGGTATACACATGCCACAATTTGTTAATCCATTCATGGGTCAATGGGCACTTGGGCTGCTTCCATGACTTGAAAATTGTGAATTGGGCTGCAATAAACATTCTGGTATAAATATCTTTGTTGTAAAGTGATCTTTGGTCTTCTGGATATATACCTAGTAGAAGAATTGCAGGATCGAACAGCAGATCAATTTTAGTTCCTTAAGTATTCTCCAAACTTTTTTTTTTCTTTCTTTTTTTTTTTATTGTTAAATCATAGCTGTGTACATTATGTGTATAATCAAGCTGTGTACAATCAAGGGGTACAATGTTCTGGTTTCATATACAATCTGAAATATTCTCATCAAACTGTTCAACATAGCCTTCATGGCATTTTCTTAGTTATTGTATGTAGACATTTGTATTCTGCATTTAGTAAGTTTTGCCTGTACCCATTCTAAGATGCAGGGTAGGTGTGGCCTCCACCCATTACTCTCCCTTATTACCTCCCCCCTCCCTTCCCCTTCCTTGGCCCTTTCCCCATATTCTTGTGCTATAGTTGGGTTATAGCCTTCATGTGAAAGCTATAAATTAGCTTCATAGTAGGGCTGAGTACATTGAATACTTTTTCTTCCATTCCTGAGATACTTTGCTAAGAAGAATATGTTCCAGCTCCATCCACATAAACATGAAAGAGGTAAAGTCTCCATCTTTCTTTAAGGCTGCATAATATTCCATGGTATACATGTACCACAATTTGCTAGTCCATTCGTGGGTCGATGGGCACTTGGGCTTCTTCCATGACTTAGCGATTATGAATTGGGCTGCAATAAGCATTCTGGTACAGATGTCTTTGTTATATTGTGATTTTTGGTCTTCTGAGTATATACCTAGTAAAGGTTATAGGATCAAATGGCAGGTCTATTTTTAGATCTCTAAGTATTCTCCAAACATCCTTCCACAAGGAACGTATTAGTGTGCATTCCCACCAACAGTGTAGAAGTGTGCCCTTTCCTCCACATCCATGCCAACATCTCTGGTTTGTTATGTGGGGTACTCTTACTGGGGTTAGGTGATATCTCAAAGTAGTTTTGATTTGCATTTCTCTGATGATTAAGGATGATGAGCTTTTTTTTTTTATGTGTTTGTAGATTGTGCATCTGTCTTCTTTAGAGAAGTTTCTCTTCAAGTCCCTTGTCCACCCTGAGATGGGATCGCTTGTTCTTTTCTTGCTAATACGTTTGAGTTCTCTGTGGATTCTGGTTATTAAACCTTTATTGGAGGTATAACCTGAAAATATTTTCTCCCATTCTGAGAGCTGTCTGCTTGCTTTACTTATTATGTTCTTGGCTGTGCAGAAGCTTTTTAGTTTGATCAGGTCCCAGTAATGTATTTTTGATACTGCTTCAATTGCCTAGGGAGTCCTTCTCATAAAATATTCACCCAGGCTGATTCCTTCAAGAGTTTTCCCGGGGTGGCGCCTGTGGCTCAGTGAGTAGGGCGCTGGCCCCATATACCGAGGGTGGTGGGTTCAAACCCAGCCCCGGCCAAACTGCAACAACAACAAAAAAATAAATAAAAAGAGTTTTCCCTGTACTTTCTTCAAGTATTTTTATAGTTTCATGTCTTAAGTTTAAATCTTTAATCCAGTGAGAGTCTATCTTAGTTAATGGTGAAAGATGTGGGTCCAGTTTCAGTCTTTTACAGATCACCAGCCAGTTCACCCAGCACCATTTGTTAAATAGGGAATCTTTTCCCCACTGAATGTTTTTAATGGCTTGTCAAAGATCAAATAATGGTAAGTAGCTGGATTCATCGCTTGGTTCTCTTTTCTGTTCCAGACATCTACTTCTCTGTTTTTGTGCCAGTACCATGCTGTTTTGATCACTATCAATTTATAGTACAGTCTCAGGTCTAGTAGCGTGATTCCTCCTGCTGTGTTTTTATTGCTGAGTAATGTTTTAGCTATTTGAGGTTTTCTCTGATTCCATATAAAACAAAGTATTATTTTTTCAAGATCTTTAAAATATGCCAATGGAGCTTTAATAGGAATTGCATTAAAATTGTATATTGCTTTGGGTAGTATGAACATTTCAACGATGTTGATTCTTCCCAGCCATGAGAATGGTATGTTTTCCATTCTTTAACATCTTCAGCTATTTCTTTTCTTAAAGTTTCATAGTTCTCTTTGTAGAGATCTTTCACGTCCTTTGTTAGGTATACTCCCAAATATTTCATCTTCTTTGGCACCGTGAATGGAATAGAGTCCAACAGTCCTTGACCGTTTCTTCGGCTTGGTTATTGTTGGTATATATAAAGGCTACAGACTTATGGGTGTTGATTTTGTAGCCTGAGACATTGCTGTATTCCTTGATCACTTCTAAAAGTTTTGTAGTAGAATCCCTAGTGTTTTCCAGATATACGATCATATCATCTGCGAAGAGTGAAAGTTTGATCTCTTCTGACCCTATGTGAATATCCTTGATCACCTTTTCTTCTCTAATTGCAATGGCTAAAACTTTCCTTACAATGTTAAAGAGCAATGGAGACAATGGGTAACCTTGCCTGGTTCCTGATCTACATGGAAATGGTTTCAATTTAACTCCATTCAGTATGATATTGGCTGTGGGTTTGCTGTAGATGGCCTCTATTAGTTTAAGAAATGTCCCTTCTATACCAATTTTCTTAAGTGTTCTGATCATGAAGGGATGCTGGATATTATCAAAAGCTTATTAGCCTGCATTCCCACTAGCAGTGTAGAAGTGTTCCCTTTTCTCCACATCCATGCCAACATTTGTAGTTTTGGGATTTTGTTGTGTGGGCTACTCTTACTGGAGTTAGATGATATTTCAAAGTGGTTTTGATTTGCATTTCTCTGATGATTAAAGATGGCGAGCATTTTTTCATGTGTTTGTAGACTGTGCACCTGTTTTCTTCAGAGAAGCTTCTGTTCAAGTCTCTTGCCCACAGTGAAATGGGATCACTTGTTCTTTTCTTATTAATAAGTTTGCGTTCTCTGTGGATTCTGGTTATCAAAACTTTGTCAGAAACATAACCTGCAAATATCTTCTCCCATTATGAGGGATCTGATCAAACTAACATGCTTCTGCATAGCCAAGAACACAGTAAGTAAAAACACTGAGTCTTCTTGAGCCTCATTTCCTTATCTGCAAAAAGCAGATGGTAATATCTCATCTTGTGAGGAATTATTCAAAACCTGTGTAATGAGTACTTCACATAATTCTTGGTGATGAATGAATTCTCCAAAAAACGTGTCTTTCTGTTTCTTTCATTCAACACCCACCCTGCCGGGCTGGACCAGCTGTCAGAGTTAAAGATCAGAGAGGGGGCTTGTGAATAACAGTAAATGCACATTGTCTGCAGAGAAGGTAGGGAGCCAGAACCACTGGCTAAAGAAAGGTTTTTATATTCCCCTTAGATTACTTAGCAGGCTAGGAAGGGTGATTATTTTCGCAGAGAAAGTTGATGTTGTTTTTTTTTTTTTTTCTTTAAATGGGGATGTTGTGATTACTAAATAAGAGGATGGCTGCAAAGCTCTTCTTTAAGGGATTGTCACATAGGAACGCATCACTGTGCCTTAGTGACAATGTTATATTATCCATCTCCATCCCCATCAATTTGGTCAGCTAAATTGCACACTTTTATTCTTTAACTCTGAGAGCTGGTCCAGGCTGCCATAGACCTTGGGGCACAGTGACAGTGTCCAGATGTCCCATGGGCATGATCTACAAATTATGTACTTTGACAGAATATGGTGAGGACAAGAACCGAACCAGGTATGCTTTATTTTCATGCCAACCACAGAGCCCAAATGTGTGTTCTGAGAGCTCAGAACCCTTGTGGGGCACATAATTTTGTGCTGGGTGATGGGGCACACTGGGATTTTGTTGCTTTCCTTCCCTCATGGGGTCTTAGTAGAAAAGCTAAGTCACTGGCAACAGAGAAATAGTGGTGTCAAGCATTGTTGAAACTTTCCATGTATTCTCATGACACATCATTTCCAGTTATAAAACAAAGTGGAGGTGTTAGACCCTGTTTCCTAACTGTGGTAAGAAGGCCCTTTTACCAGAACACATTTCTCATCACTACATGGTGGTCAGTGATCAGCCGTGCGAGCTTGTGTAAGTTGCATAACTTTTTGTGAGCTGATGTCTCTCACTGTGGGGAGAGATGGTGACCATATGTGAGACAACAAGGTTATGATTAGAGACGTGGGAAAGAAGCAGGCTTAGCGTGCACCTCAGACCAGGCTATGGAATTGGACACATGACTTGAACTCTCTGAGCCTCTATTTTTTTCTCCTGCCAAGTCGGAGAGATAGTCCAGTCTTACGGAGCCAATATGAGGATTAAAAGAGATAGTACCTCTCTTTTAGCCAACTGTCTGGTGCACACTAAAAAATCAACCAATTTCTGTTACCATTATTATTAGGAACTAACAGTTACTGAGAACAATGCTCTCATGGCTCATACCATGTTCAATATCCTCCATGTGCATTTTCACCCTCAATCCTCACTATAGCACTGAGAAGCAGATTTTATTCTAATGCAGGATGTGAAAAAACTCATTAGACCCGGAGGGCTCAAGTAACTTGCCCAAAGTCACATGGGTGTGAATGGCAGAGGGGAATTCACACGAAGAATTCTTTACTAACAAAACCTTTTTGATGATCTTTCTTCTGAAAGGTATCAGCCAGATGGCACTTTAACTTTCCTGTCGAGTACTGAAGGTCAATGACTAATCACATGGAACTAATTAATTCCAGATCAAAAGGTATTTATAGAGCATCTGCTGTGTGCCTAGTGCCATGAGAAATGAAGAAAAGTAGATGGCCCGATCCTTGGCTGGAGGAGTTTATTACTTATTTGAGGGTGTAAGACAGAAAAAGAGATAGGAAGTATTAGATACTATATGGGTACTTTGGGTACCCAAGGGGCTCCAGGAATTCTAGGCAGTGATTGCTGCCTCATGTACTCAAAATGTCATCCAAGATGGCTTGATAACCTTCAGCTACCATGGACAAAAGGGTGGTGACCCAATCCTTGGTGGTGCGGAATTACTGTAAATTCCCCAGGACCCAGCTCGGGAGGACCTCCCTACGGGCCAGGTTGGTGCTTCCTTCCTATGCCACTCTTCCCTTTGGACTGCTTCATAACTGATAACTTAGTTTACTGTTGCCTTTGGTAACTCCATGAACTCCTTGAGCAGGTACTGTACCTTCTTCTTTGCTGCTTTTTACACCACACACTGCCTGGTACATACCAAATACCAGAATCTTACTGACACCTGCTTGCTGGGAGGCATAAGAATCTGCTCATTGGACTGCTCCTATCCAGGCTGAGGATATTTGAGAGATGTTTTCAGTTGGCCTTCTGGAAGATGGGTAATAAGTGCTGGATCCCAGAAAGATCATGTATTTAGCAGGTCCTGAGCTTTTTCTACAGATTGTGTTGTTTCCCTCTGCAGCTAGACGGCTCTTTGACTCAGTGTTATAAAATGAATATTTATGTCCCCCATCTCTAAGTTTATAGGTAGAAGATATGATGGTATTTGAAAGATAATTAGAATTAGATGATGTTATCAGGGTGGCACCCCCATGAATGAGATTAGTGCCCTTGGAAGAATCATAAGAGAGTTTGTTTTCTCTCTCTGATTCTGCCATGTGAAGACGCCAAGAGAAGATGGCCATCTGAACCAGGAAATGGGCCTTCACTAGATAATGCATTTTGGAGTTCTTTATTTTGGACTTCCCAACTTCTAGACTGTGAGAAATAAGCTACCAGTCTGTGGTGTTTTTGTTATAGCAGCTTGAATGGAGTGAGACACCTAGGATGTTCCTGTGGCCTCCTGGCAGACCATGATCATCCTGCAATATCTCTCAGGCTTTAAAAATCCAGACTTTAATGTAGTTCCAGAACTAGTTGGTAGAAATATAAGGCAAAGTTAGTGCCCATCCTTCAGTTTTCAGGATATTTTTTTTGTCTCATTAATAATCTCTTTTATTCCCTCCTCTACCACTTCCTTAACCCTACCAACTTACCAACTGTTTCAGGTTCAGCATAAATCTCTTGCACACAGGAAGCCTTGCACACACTCTTAGGTGCCTCTTCTCTGAGCCATTAATACCCTCATCATGCTATGATTAATTGTCCAATTATTGTTCTTTTTATACTGTCAGTCATCTTTAGCTTTAATTAGTTTGCCAGATAAATTTATCAGCTACAGTAATTTAGAGGACTCCAGAGTTTGGTTACTTTGGAGAAAATGTTCATAAAACAGGTACTTCTTGATGGAGAGCACAGAAAGTAGAAGGTATTCATTAGATATTCCTCAGTGAGGGTGTCTGAGACTGATAGCTTGAGGCAGCTTGAATAAGACCCATAAAGGAATGCAACAGTGGAAAACTACTCCTTTGCTTGTTCATGAGCCAGTTGGAGACAGAAGAATCCAATGTGATCTCATCACAGCTTCCCCCTTCATCATGACATATATTCCTATGTGTGTGTGCATGTGTATGTGTGCACATGTTTGTGTGCATGTATGTGTTCTGTGCATGCGTGCATGTATAATTGTGTGAATGTGTATATATGTGTGTGAGTACATGTGTACATATTCATTAGCACTGTCATACAATATTCAACAGCCTCTTGTGTTAAACACAGCCTAGTTTTTCCCATTCATAAATGAGGCTTGAGGAGTGATTTGCTCATGTCCTGCACATCAGCATGTGCCTCCAGGTCTCCAGGTCTTTGAATCCCATGACAGTTTCTCTGTTCCCTTTTCATATCTGAAATACAAAGGGTCTTCAGTCACTTTGAGATAAGTATTTGCCCTCACCTCTTTCTTCAAAGATTTCAACATAGCTTTCTGTCTTGAATTTTACCATGTCAGTTTGCAATGCTATTCCATATTAGTATCACCTAATATTCTTTATCATGGAATAGATAGCGAAACTTCCTCTGAGAAAGTGCAATTAAATCTGGGATATTAAGACCAAGGAGAGAGAAAAAATACAAATATGCAAAACCCATGAATCCACAGGATCACGAAACTTGTATATATCTATTGAACCTTGTATATATTTCTGGTTCCCAAAATCCAAAGGGAAAAAAGGAGGTAAAATTGTTCATTTGTTCTTAAGAAAATAGCAGTTTTTGACCAAATAAGTTGTTTACAAGCATTTAGATTTCAGAGAAGTCTTTTCAAGGGTCTTAATGCAACAGTTATTCAACATTTATTCAATAGGTATTTACTTACTAGTTACCTTGCACCTGGCACCATGCTCAGATGGGAATATCAAGGGCAAAGAAACATTGTTCTTGTCTCTGTGAAGCTAAGTCTACTGAGGGAGAAGGATGTTTAAAATCATACTCTTTTATGTATCATGATAGGGGCAGTTATGGAAAAGGATAAGATGATGCATGAAAATCTGGAAGGACTTGGTTTATTTTGCGAGTTAGAAAAGATCTTTTGAGAAGGTGATGTTTCAGCTGAGAATAAAAGGGCAACCAGCTTTGAACAAAATGGAGCATTGGGAAGAACAAATATCAAGTTCAGAAAGAATTCCAGACATGAAGCTTCCAAGGCAGGTACGAGACGCATGCATTCCAGAAACTTTAGGGAAAACAGTGTGTTAGTGTGGACTTTAGAGGGTAAGGGGGAAAATAGCCTGTGATGAGCCATGAGAGTTGGAGGTGATGATCCCCTTTTCCCCAGAGTCTTACTGACCTGAGTAAGATGTGCCTTTTATTCTGGGACAAGCTATTAAAACTACTGGAGATTCTCAGTAAGACATTCTTACAGAATCTTCTAAGGAAGAAAGGGACTAGTCAGGTTTGCATTTAAGACCATCACTCTGGCTGTTAGCAACCATGGCAAATGAAGTGGGTGGAGATAAGAGAGAGCAAGTGAGATGTCCTTGCCAGAGCTGAGGTCGTCTGGAAGTAGAGTGAGAGATGGATGTGCTAGAATTAGGACCTCAACAGCCTTGATGCAATCACTGTGCATCAAGGGAAGGCAATTACTGCACAGAGAAAAATTGTGAATAGTACCCCTCAAACCTCTGAGTCCCAGAAATCAGGACCTACAGAAACGGGTAGTGCAGAAATCTAACCTTTGTCTAAAATGACTAATAGTGTCTTTTCTGCTTTAATTTTCTGGGAAGTAGGACACGTTTAGAGGGAATATTCATACTCAAAGCCAAAATGTGGGTGCCCCACAGTCACTGTAGCTCACATCTGGGAGTTTTCCGCAAGCAATTGAGAAAAAACGCTTATTTTCAGTTCTTTTGTGTGTTCTTTTTGTCATAAGCCGGGAGTTTGGTCCCACAGTTGCCATAGTGAGTGGAGCAGACTTGACAGCTCCTGGCAGAGCAAAGCACAAGTATTTCCTGCAGATTTTCTTCTGAGTAAATGGGTTTCCCTCCATGGGCAGATGCTCACACTCAACTATGACTCACTTCTGAGAAGCTCAGATCGTCATGGGTTTGAAGAAAGGAAGAGGCCTGGCACCAGGCCCAGTGCTGGTGACATGGTGGCTTCTTGCCCACTTCTTTGTAGTTGCCCCAGTGGGCACATCTGTGCCCAGAATTTGTCAGCTTGTGTAAAAAGACAATGAAGCTTTGTTCTCTGTACCCAAAATGATGACTTCATGGTTCTTCTAAGGCAGAATTAGAGTTGGGGCAGAGGAGGTGGTGAATTAATGGAGTTAAAAGGGGCACATCACAAAGATTGAGTTTCACATTGGATAAAATTTGTAATGCCTCCTATATCTCGGAGACTGTCAAGTACAAAGCATTAACTAGGTTGGCAGTAAGGATCTAAGTTTCCTCCCATTTAGCTGATTTTAAAAGGAATTATGAGTACCCGAGCTGTCAGGGTGACGGATGTAGGACTTTCTTTTCCTTTCCTGTGTCGAAAGCATGATGTTGAACAGTGGCTTTTAACATTTTTTGACAATGACCCATAGTCAGAAGAACGTTTTATATTGTGAGTCTGAACACGCACATGAAAAACGTTTCATAAGAAAATACCACTGCAATGTGTAATATGCACAAAGTAATCCTTATGATATTAGTTGTCAAATTATTGCATTTGTAAAAATCTTGTTGTGACTCAATATATCAATTTCATGATCCCCTAACAAGCTCAAGACCTGGCTCTCTAACTTCAGTGCTAGGGGAGGCTTTCTGACCTTACGTGCATTGGTTAGTATGGCTTAGGTTATGCTTCAATGATAAACACTTCAAACACCTCAGAGGCTTAAAACATAAATGTTTATTTCACACTCATGATGCAGAGGGGGCTCAACTCTTATAGTGATTCATACATGAAGGCTGCTGGAGCCTTTATGTCAACTCTACTTCTTCGTCAATTGCAAGAACCATTTGACGCCAAATTGACTCTTCAATCTGACTCTTCCTTGCTGTATAAATCTGGCCAAGACATAGAACTGGAAGTTGGTTTCATGGGCTTGTAACCTTGTTTAGTCACATAGTCCCTGGTGCTCAGAAAAGCCTGTGCTTGGCTCACTGTTCTACTGTCACTGTCTTGAAGTGCTCAAGCTGATAATTTTTGAAGGAGAAGTTTCATGTTTTCATTTTTTTTGCTGGCCTCCACCAATTATGTGGGGAGTATGAACATAATCTTTGAGTCTTCATTTCCTCATCCGTGAAATTGGTTAATAGTACAGAACTCATAGGGCTTTCGAAAGGACTAAAAGAAAGGCACAGCGGCCTACAACAATTCAGATAGAATTATTTATAAACTTGCTAAGTTCATTTTCAGTCATTGCACTGTAGAAATCTCTTCTTAATCCACATTAGTCTCCTCATCTTGAAAAATGATATTTCTTTTTTTCCCTCCCCTCTTTTCCTTATCCGAAAAATTTTTTTTTATTCTTCAAAAGCCAACTGTAATGCTTCCTTGCCACCACCTTCTGTGACCATCTGAGCCTCTCTCAGAATGCAGCCTACGCCATTAATCATGGGTCCCTCCTCCAGGACCCTCTTGCTGCTATTCCTTTTCCTGATGCCTTCTGAATCCTCCTTGCTCGGGATCCCTCATGTCTTGCCTGGAACATTGAGTAGCTTCCTCTGTAGAAGCTCCATCTCCAATTGGCCTTCCAATCCCACCCTCCATAGAGCCAGTCATCTTTGCATTACCCTAAAACACCCTCTCTACCATGCCATCTGCCTCTTTAGAAGGCTGCAGGGGCTCCTGTCACCTAAGGAGCACAGACCCCCTTCTTGCATTTAGGATGTGCTTTCAGCACCCTCTTCTAGTTGCGTTTTCCTCTCCTCCCCTCACACACTGGCTCCTGCATCCTAGACGCACTGTCTCAGGTATAGAGCTTATTCTCCTATCTTCAGTTCTTTGCAAAACTCTCTTCTTGGTACTAAAATGACATGTCCTCAACAGAGAATTCAGTCTACCTTTTACTGCTTGGCTGAAATCCATCTTCTTCCCTCAAAGACATTCTGTACAGGCTCAGAGTAGAAAGACTTCTTCCTTCCTCTAAATCCCAGTAGTATTTCTTAGAAGTTGACATGTATCTTGTGTGTGTTGGGCAATTCACCCAAAATCTTGGTTGCCTTTTCTGCTGGGTCCGTGAACCAGAAAATGAAGGCAATAACCAAATACAGCTAGAGTGCTAGCTACACTTTGTAGGAGCCCCTTGGAATGAAGAGTCTTGCAGAAATTGCCTGGGCCTTCTCCTGATCCCCTCAGCTGTTCTGAATCCTCCCCCTTTCCCTTTGGGTACTCTGGGCACTTGTATATTCTTCTCACACAGCACTTACCACTTTCCATTTGAGTTATTTCTTGGCATGATTGGATCCCTCACTGGTCATGTTTCATTCATTATTGTAGCTCTCACAGAGACTGTACCCAATCAGCAGTGAGTGGGTGGATTGATGGGAGCCTAGAGACCCAAATAGAAAAGTAAGTTGCTGGATACTCTGTGTGTTTGTACAGTGGTGATGGGACTCCATGTATGTATAAATGTGGGACAAAGTGGTTCTGGTAACAATTCCAAACTCTTATTAGCTGAAAACAACAAATAACATTTTTCTCATTGAAATTCATGTTTGCTAAGAGTTGGACACAACTGTATTCTTCATCTTGGAACCAAGGCTGACAGAGAGAGGACCCACTGGGGGACATGCCATTCTGTGGGAGAAGAAAAAGAAAGATAGAGGAGGCATACAATGGCTTTCTATGGAGAAATGGCTCATGTCATTTCAACACATCTTGGTGAGCAAAGCAAATCTCATAGCCACAGGAAGGGTGAAACTCTGAGAGGGCTGAACCAGGTAGAAAGGGATAGTTGGTATTTTGACAGGAACACAGTCTTCTACAGTCAGGCAGATCTTCATGCAGAGGGAACTCCACTGGCATACAGCTCTTGGTCTCTGTGCACGTCCACATTCATTCTGATTGGGAGGAGGGGCTATTCATTGCGTGAGGTTGGAACCAGGAACTGGGTGTGCAGAGTGTTGGATTCTTTCTTACTGGGCATGAGCTGCCTCTAGGGAGCTTGTTTTTACTTCTTTCTCTCAGGGATCAAGGTAGAGACTTTCTAGGCCAAGGCTCACCTACAACTTGGTAGATAGGTCTGTCCCATCCTGGAGTTCCACTTATTTATTGATAGTGCCGTGTTCTTCCATATAAGATGCACAAGCAACAAGGCAATGTTTTGACTATCTTTTGCCTTTATTCCTCTATTTTATTTCTCAACTGGAGCTTGTAAGAGGAAGAGAGTGTAATTGTTTTGATCTATTTTGCTGGTACAGAAATACCAGATTCTCTTACTGATGTGTTTATTTTCATTGAGTGGCAGGAAGAGATACTTCAATGTTGCTTCTGCAAGGACTGTTTCACTTAAAGGACTGATCTTCTGAAGCACAGTGTCTAACATGTTGCTTCTTGTTCTAGAACCATCTTTTAGAAGAGATACTACATTTATCCTAAACCAACCTTGTTCCTTTGCAGATATCAGAGAACAGTAAGGCTAGGACATGGGAGACTTCTTTGGTGAACACTATTCTATTCAAAATTCACATTCTGGAAAAATCATGAAGGCTGATTATTTTCACTCATCTTGGTGAGCACACATTGTGCCAAGAGAATTTTTTGTGAGGGGACATATTTCCTATGTCCAAGGGTATTTTTTCAGAGGAAAGATTTGGGATTCATGTGTTTATGGTAATCATCCAATTGTACACATGTTGGTGCTCTCGTTTTTAATGGGAGGCAGGAGAGAAATGGGAAGTAAAAGTGAAGAAGATGTCATGATTAATTTCTCTCTACTCTGGCACCATGAGAGCATATGAGGTGATATCTAAAGCTGTAGGAATTAGGTTTATAAAAAACTATGATTTTTGGCAATCAACAGTATACTTTGGAAATAGGCAAAAAAATATCAATACACTCAAAACATTTCTTTTTCCATCAATTCCAGAGCTCAGTGGCAGCATTTGGCAGAATGTGTGGCACCAGGTAGTGGTGGGAAGAGGACCAGGGGGAGAAGCTGGGCTCTCACCAAGGGGACCAGCATTCATGGCACCGGGACGTTTCCACTCAAAACTGTCTGCTGGCAGAAGGATTTTAAAGAAAGACTGGACCAACTTGTTCTGAGAATGTTTGAAGTAACGAGGGAAAATACAAAACGTAATGACTGAATCATTGGGGATTGATGCAGGTGTTGGGGGATGGTTCCAAACTGCCATCACTTACCCACTAAGGACCTTGTGACCTGAAATATATGCACAGGTTGCTGGACCCTGAGACACTGGGTCACACCTACTTACAAGGATGTATTCAATATTAAGCTGAATGACTTGCTTATTATGTGTTAGTTTCCGAATGCTTATATAAGAAATGAACACAGACTTAGTGGTTTCAATGCATATGCACTCATGCACACACATTTATTATCTTACAGTTCTGGAGGTCAGAAATCCTACTCAATATGACAGGGCTAAAATTAAGGTGTCAGCAGGTGGGCTTTCTACTAGAGGCTCATCCCTTTCCTTATATTCTCCAGATTGTGATGATTTTTGGCTTTCTTTGGTTCATGGCCTTTTGGTCATCATCAAAGCCGGCAATGTAGAATCTTCTAGTTTCTCCTGACACTGACCTCCCTGCTTCCCCTTTCATATGGGCCTTCATGATAAGATCTTCATCTCAAGACCCTTAACTTACTCACATCTGCGAAATCCCTTTTGCCATATAATGTAACATCTTTTTTAGGGTGAGAGGTTGGGGAACAGCACTCTTTCTACTATATTCTCCAAATAGTTTTCACTGGCTTTAGTTACATTTTATCAAAAGGCAACAGATTCAACCCACTGAGTGCCTTTTCCTTGCTAGAGATATTTAATACTTTACAGTCCCCTCTGTGACTCTGCAAGGCAGATGTTTATTTTGTCCATTCTATGAATAAGGAAACTGAGGATTGCCTGAGTTAAATTACTTGCTTCACTTGTAAGAGATGGAAATGGGATTTGAGTGCAAATTGGTCTGAAAAAAACTCACTCTTTCTCTACAACTTCAAATATCCTGTCTTTGAAGCTATTATACATCTTTTCTTATGATTAAAATTATTTGATGAGAAATACCCAGAAATTTTGTGTCCTTGCTCCATTGGAGGCAGGGACCGTTGAAGGCCCTCTCAGTACCCCTTGGTAGACAGCTACTTTCTCTGTCCCTGACTCCTTTCTTTCTTCTGGCACTCTGCCTGGATACCCTGGCTTTGTGGAACAGATACACTCAAATGCCCTGAGTGAGTCACAGACTCTGCCTGCATCAACTGAGTGATGAGGAGGAAAGACATTTGCTGTCCAAACCTGCGAAATGGTTTCCATTACAGTATTTCTGCTGAGAGAAGCAGTCCTGTCCTTTGATCCTCTTCCCCATGACTACAGAACTACAGGCGTCTGACTGAGTTGGTGAAAGAGTAAGGGAGACACTGGAGAAAGCCCTGGACTGGGGTCCAGGCACCAGGGGGATGCTGTTGACATTGCCTCTGACTGGTCCTTTGACCTTGGGCTGCTCTTGTCCTTGAGTCTCTGATCCTATCAGAACTCAAAGTCTTGAACCTTCTTTTCTCTTTATAATTTAAATTATCACTGGTTAGCTAAAGGGTACCATTCTCAATAGCGTGAACAAGATCAGAAAGACTTTAGATAGCGTACTTTGGGAAATAGGGTGCCACATGCTTCGCTGTGACTATCTACTTTAGATAGCATGCCACATGCTTCGCTGGCTATGGTAGAGTGGTTAAGAGCATGGAACTGGCAATTATAGTCCCAGCTGCCTCCCTAAAGGCTGAGTTATCAGGGGCGAGCTTCTTAACCTCTGTGCCTCACTTTCTTCAACTCTACAATAGGAATAATGGTAAGGATGGCATCTGCCTTCTAGGGTTCTGAGGACTATATAGCAGTTAGACCATCACTGACAACTTTTCTGTTCAATGAAAATGCTTGTCCCATCCTCCCTCCCACCCCCACAGCCCCTAGACCCGGTGTTCTCCTGTTCATTCTTCTTGAATCCACAGTGGAAAAGGGATTTTGGCTCTGACATCAGAACCACTTGGTTTTTATATTAGGCTCTGCTATTTACCAGCTGTGTGATCTTAGGCAACTCAATTCAGTTCTCTGAGTCTCAGAATTTTTCATCTTTAAAATAGGTGTAATAATGCAATTTCATGGGGGGGTGTGTAGGTAAAAAATTAACAAAACAATACACGTGAAGTTCCTAGCAGAGTGCCTGGCATATGGAAAATGCTCCCTTTAGTTGTAAACCTCATCTTGTGCCTGCTTTGAATTTAATTTCATTTTCTAAAGTGTCGGGAAACATAATTTGATATTTTGGACAAAGTTAAGCTTTTGTATTGAACTCAGACACTTGTAAATATCTGTGTTAAACCATGTCCTCGTGAAGAACAAGGGGCACAGATTTTTCTAGCACCCTCCACCCCCCAACTCACAGCCTCAACATCTGCAAATAATGCTGAGAGGAGGTTTACAGTTGGCTACCCCAATGCATCTTAAGCATTACATTAAAAAAATGCTAAAAAGATGAACCCAGGAAACAGCCATAAACTTCAAAGCATTTATTATAACATGGACATATGGTGTTAAAAGATCTATTCAAAATTTTTGGCACTGGGCCTACTAAAAATTGCGTTTGGACTACTGGTGTGTGGAATGTTGAAAAGGGACAGGAGAGGGGAGCCATGTGTCCCAGACTGGCCTGGACTGTCTTAGTAGACCCAGAGAACAGTAGACTTAACACAACTGTAGGCTTCTCTGGATTCAAGCAAAAAATCAGAAGGCTTAGAACAGTAAGGATGTGTTGAGAAGAGGGCCAAAGAAAGCAGGAAATGAGAGATCACATCTGCTTTGTACTCAGACCGCTTCCACTTGGAATGCCAGCAATGATAATTATGGCAACTAACATTTATCAAGCAATTGCAATATGCTCAATGGCTCTACATCGTATTTAATTTACACCTCACAACAAGCTTATTGCTATTATTCCCATTTTACAGATGAAGAAATAGAGGCTACAAAAGTTTCAGTAAATTGTGCAGAGCCATAAAGCTCAAAATGCAAAGCCAGAATTTGAATACAGCTCTATATGATGCTAGAATACTTTTATGAAACTATTTAAAGGGAACGGGTAACGTGTAATATGAATGGGATACCCACTGATGTGTGTGAAGGCGAAGCAATAGATCAAGTGACCTCTTGAATATCCAAGATTTTGGCAGTCTAAGGCATTTCCCCCTTTCTGAAGTGAATATCTATGTCTCTAAATGAGTTTTTCGGAATAAGTTGCCCAGCACTCCTGGTCTATGCATCTCTTGTAATTATTGTCTCCTTTCAAAAGCATTGATTCGATCTACTTGGAAGTTGTCTGCCCTGCTGTTTGCTAGGGAGTAAATTCCTCTTTGACCAAATTCTTACAAAACTCTTAGGACAATTGCCCAGGGCTTGTTTTTAAATTGATTATAGGTATCCCTGGAGCATTCATTTTCTTTGTTTTGGTAAAAGGAGGAATAGGAATGTTCCAACTGAACTTATATATTATTGCTATAGGTGTGATCTTAGATTCAATGTCTGGGGATGGGATTATCTGCCCTTGATCTTGGTTCACTCTGGTCCCTGAGAAGTAGCATTCTCTCCAATGCTCCCAGCACCACCATCTATCCATCTTGATCTGAACTACCACCACGTTTTGACTAAAAATTGAATAATCTAGTTTTTCTCCCTTCCTTAAGCCTTGCTTCCTCTAATCCAGAGATTTTTAACTGGTGTACGAGGATCATAGGTGTGCACTGCAAAAAATTTTTTAAGATCATTAATTAAATTATTTTTAAAAGGAGTTCAAAGCACAATAAGTATATTCTTTTTTGTTTACTCTTTTAAAAAAGTCAACATAATTTAAGTGTGCTGTGGAAGGTTAGTTCTAGGTTCAAGTGTTCCATGAGATAAAAAAGGTTGAAAAACATTGCTCTTACCCATTAAAAAAGTAATTATGTTGTAAAATAATATGAGCATATGGAAAAGTACCTAGTAATATCATGAATAAGTGTGTCACTTACAGTTAGCAACTTTTAAAATTACGTACATATGTATCCGTAAAGGCAATATGCAGTAATGGTTTATACGCATTGAAACTTGGAGTAAGTTCCTTTTTAAAAATGCAACCTTATGTTTTGAGAATTATCTATGTTATTCATTTTTAAGTGTTCTACCTTTTGTGAATATTCCAGATTTTAGCATATCCCCTCTCCTATTGGTGTACGTTTCAGTTGGTTTCAATTGTTTTGTTCTTATAAACAACACTGCGTTAACCATCTTTTCTACACATTTCTTGGTACGTATGTGCATAAGTAACTGTGACGTATACACCTACATATGGAATTTCTACATAGAGTATGGTGAATTTTTATTAATTGTTATACCGATTTATTTTCCCAACATTGTGCATTTCCATTTCCCCACATCCTTACCAATAATTGATGTTATCAGATATGTGACAATCGTATAGGTTTGATAAAGTGCTTCATTTACAAAACTTGTATTTTTTTACTGAGAATAATTATGCACATTTATTTATTACATTTTAACTTGCACTTGCTAGTGAGAATAACTGCCTTTCTATATGCTTATTGGCTGCCAAAATTTCCTCTCTTATGACTGGCCAGTTTGTGTCTTCGTTAGTTTTTGTTTTGAGTTTTTAGTATTTATTTTCTTGATTTATAGATATTTAGATATAATTTGCATAATAGTCTATATGTTAATGTTTATTAGTTAAAAATAACACAAAACTTGCAAAAAACCTCTTTGAATCTGTGGCGTATTGTTAACTTTTTTTTTTTGGTGGTGGTGTCTTTCACAGGTACAAGATCTTTAGTTTCACTGTAGTCAATTATATCAAACTTCTTATTTTTTATGGTTTGAGCTTTGATGTCTGGTTCAATTAATCCTTGCTTATGAAATCAAAGAGTTATTTTATAATTATTTTCTCATAAAAGTTTTGAAGTTTTACTTGTTACTGTGTACTCTTCAATCTGTCTGGAATTTATTTCCCTTTAAGACAGTTTTAGAAGTTTGTTTTGTTTCCATATGGAAAGTCAATTGCTCTTGTACCATTTATTGAACAGTTCACCCTTTATTTATTTATAATGGCATCTCTGACAATGCCAAGTTTCCATGGGTTTGTTTCAAGGTACTTGATTCTATTATACTGTATTGATCTGTTTGTCCTTTATATATAAATAACATACTGTCTTACATACCCTGTTAGAATAACCATTAGTACCTGGTTTGGTATGCTTTGTTACCTTTTTAAAATTTTTACTTATTTCTTTATTCTTTTTTAAGAAGAGTATAAGTGAGGTGGCGCCTGTGGCTCAAAGGAGTAGGGTGCCAGCTCCATATGCCAGAGGTGGCAAGCTCAAACCTGGCCCTGGCCAAAAACTGCAGAAAAAAAAAAAAAAAGAAAGAAAGAAAGAAAAAAAGAAAAAAAAGAGTATAAGTGCTGGTTAGTTCATTTCATTTCACTTCAATGAAATCCTTATTGATATTTTAAAATTGCAACAAAGAAATAGATTATTTTGGGGAGGAGCAGGGACTTCTTCTCTTCTATGAATATACCAGATTTCCTTTGTGTATTTTAAAAAATTCTTAAATTTTTCCCCTAAAGATATTATTTACATTTTTGCTAGAATTATTCATCGGAGCTTGGAGTTTTTTTTTTTTTTTTTTTTTTGCTTTTGTAAAAGTATCTTCAATTTTAATGCTATTGTAGAAGTATCTTCAGTTTTATAATTGGTATAACGTTTCTGGAACACTCATGAATTTGTGTATTGAACTAGTAACTTTCTGAATTCTCTTATTTTTTACTAATATTTTGTCTGTAAAATTCCTTGGATTTCCTAATCATATCATCTGCAAGTGAAGGCCAGTGTATCTCTTTTTATCTATTTTTAGAATCTTGTGTTTATTTTTCCTACCGTATTGGACAGGGGTTATGGGTAATGTTAAATAGTAGGGGTGACAGCAGGCATCTTCGGCTTCTTTCAGATTTTAAAGAGAATGTTTCTGGTGTTCTGTAATTAGAGAGGTCATACAGCATCGTGGTTAAAAATGCAAACTCTGGGGTCAAGTGGGTTTGGATTTAGGCTCTGTCACTTAAAAATTGTGTTATTTGGGCCAAATTATTTAACCTTCCTGTCCATGTTTTTCCACCCATAAAATGAAAATAAAAGAAGTAACAATAACAATAAAACTTACATCAGAAGAATTTTGTGAGGGATAAATATGTATGTGTCTGTGTGTGTATATATATTTATCTGTTATATAGGAGAGTATAGTATTTAAAATAGTTTTTGGCGTAAATTAAATGTTCAATAAACAATAATGATAAAGAAAATGCTGATGTTTACTGCATATTTTCAATAAAGATTCTTTATATGCTTGAAGGAATATCTATATATTCCATATCTATATATTTATATACTAAGAATATATACATATTCTTACTTTCCCTTATTGTATTCCCCTAATATATTTATTGAGCTATCTAATGTTTCTTCTCCATCTAATAATAATGATGTGCTTTTGGTTATTAATATTCTGCGATGTGTTTATGTTGATAGATTTTTTTATACCACTGAATCCTCTTTGCTTTCTTGAGCTAGCAATAAACATAATCTGGACATGATATTTTATTATTATTGTTGATTATATTGCTGGTACATTATATATTTGAAATTATTATTTTGCATCCTCATTTACAATTGGGCTATATTTTTATTTTTGCACTGCCTTTTTGTATTTTGAAGAAGAGAAGAATTATTTGTTCCTTGATGACTAGACAAAAATCACCATATGAATTAATCTGGGTGTGGTTTCATTTTGGTCTGAAGAATTTGACAATCAATTACCTTTATCTAAAATCTAATTTTGTACAGGATTTTGACTTATATTTCAGTCAAAATTGATAATTTATAAGATTTCCACAAAGTATTTTATTTCTGCTACATTTTCAAATTTGCATATTTGGAAAAATCTGTAAAATCTACAAAATTTGGAATTTTATGAAAATTAGCAAACATTTCTATTAATTATGATTATAAATTATTTTCTGTATCTCTAATTGGGTCCTAATTTTATTACTATATTTTTATTGTGATTTTTTTTTCCTAGTTCATTCTTACTGGGTTTTGAGTCTTTTTCTGTTAAACCAGATTTTGGTTTGTTTAATTATGTTTTTTTTTGTTTGTTTTCTCTTTCATTTATATCAATTCTTTATTTTGTTTCATTCTTTTAATTTTTATTTTTCTTCCTCTAAATTATTGAGTTGAATGCTTAACTCAATAATTTTCAATCTTGGATTTTTAAATTTTTTATTTTTTAAACTAGTAAACGTGCTTTAAAGAATAAATTTACCTCTAAGTACTGCAGTTTTGCCAACTGAGAAGTTTTGATATTTACAATCGTTTGCTTTTCCACACATACATTTTTTAAATTATAATTTTATTGTTTATTTTGTATGGTATTATTTATAGTTCAAAAGAACGTGGGCTTAATTTCCAATTGTAACTGGTAGTGATTAAAAACTACAAAAAGGAATTGCATTCTCTAAACATATTACGAGATAATTAAGAAATGCATAATTAAATCCAACTTCTCTGGTCTTATAATGTCACATTAATCACGTCGACAGAGGCAAAATCCTTAAGTACTATTGAGAAGACATACCAAAGAGAGCTGGAAGTGACACCCTCTCATACAGGAGAAGAGAGGCGGAGACAACAGATCCTGCAGGTGTATAAATACCCTGTCCTTTGAAATTGGCTGCCAGTCTCTCATTGGCTGTTCTGCCCCTCCAGGCAGTATTGCCTTTTTCTATTGGTCACTGACTGTCTTTTTTTTCTATTGGTCATTCCTAACCTGGGTTACTTCATACCCACATTCTAACAGGCCCTCCAGACTTCCTGTTCACCAGTCCAGGCTTTCCTCCCATCCCTCTCAAAGCTCCTCTCTCAGTGTCTTTTCTCACCAACCATGTGCTTTTCTGAGTGAGAAATGAGGCAGATGACTTATCTTCTGCAGCAGCGGTTTGAAACCCAGAGCACAGCATGTGAGCTAGTGGTACTTTTTATTTTATTTTGTTTTTTATTAAGTCAAATACACATAGATCGTAAATACATTCATGCATATGTGGGGTACAATGTGCTGATTTTTTTTTGTTTTTTATACAATCTGACGTGGTTATAGTACTTTTGATTGAAGAGTAACACATGAGGCAAACACTGGATGTGTATATGGCTATATGAATTTTCTCAAAGTGAACACACCTGTGTAGCCAGTTCCCAAAGGAAGAAACAAAACATTAATAGCAAACCAGACTCCTCTCACGCTTCTTTCAGTGACAACACCACCGTCACCTGGGGTAACTGCTACCCTGTGTTCCAGCCTGTAGATTAGTTATGCCTGTTTCTGAATTGCAAGCTCTTCTGTGTCTGTCATCATTATGCTTATGAAATTCACCACTCTTACTGCCCTTTTATATTATATTGCCTCATAAGAATATATCACTATTTATCCATTCCACTTTTGATGGGTAGTTGGCCAGGTTTCCAGTTTTGGGTTATTAAGGAAATTGCTACTATGAACATTCTTGTTACATTTCTGGGTAAATGTGCATATGCATGGAAGGGGGGTTATATATCACTAGAAGTGGAATTGCTGAGTCATAGGAAATGCGCATGTTTAATTTTAGTAGATACTATCAAACCATATTCCAAAGTGTGGTTAAATTTATATAGTTTACTGAAAGTTCTGGTTGTTTCTGCATCTTTGCCAGCACTTGTACTTTGTTTTCTTCATTTCCCCACCTCACACATCTGCGATAGCTATGTCATCATCTTTCATTGTTATTTTATATCGGAATTCATCTAATGACTAATAAAACTGAGGATTCTTTCATATGCTATTGATCATTTGTGAATTTTTTGAAGTTTTTTAGTCATTTGCTTGCTTTTCTATTGGTTTATTTTTTTCTTCCTTGTTTTGCGTGAGTCTTTTATACATGTTCTGGATATAACTTCTATGTAAAATACAAGTACTGCAAATTCTCTTATTATGTAAGTCTCATCTTCACTCTTTTGTGGATTTGGTAAGTAGAAGTTTTTAACTTTAGTGTAGTCTGATTTATCCCATAATTTTTAGCTGTTACTTCTGTGTTATCTTTAAGATATCTTTGCCTATTCTAGGTTACCTAATATAGAATGCTTTGTCCTAGAATCTTTATCATTTTACCTATAAAGTATGTAACATGTATAAAGTAAGTACTTGTATAAAACATGTCTATCTTAATCTAATTGGAATTGATCTTTGTGTATGGTACTTTATAGGGGGTCAAAAGTTAGTTTTTCTCTGTATTTTCTTTTTTTTTTTAAATCCATATTGACATTATCCATAAGGCATTCTTTATCCCTCTGCACTGCAGTCTCACCTCATTTCAGAGCATTCTGTTCATAATGTTCCATCTTTAATTTATCTTAATAACTGTGATTTTAGACTAGATCATGCAAATTCCTTTTATCCAAGAAGAAAATATCCTTGTGTATTTTAGAATGAGCAAAAGCATTATATTTTACTCATAGTTTCTTTAACAAATGAATTATTGAGATGTTTATGTAGCATTATAACCTGAGAATGAGAAACAAGTTCAAAGAAATAAAATTGCAAGTGACTAAGTAAAAAGTCATTGAAAAACATACATACTAACGTGTTACAAGTGCCCATTCTGAAAATCAAATGTGCGACTATCTTCCAGCCTATATAATAAGATAATACCAAGTTGTGCTCTTAAATATTTAATCTTTGCATTTGATGTGCTGTTTTACCAAATTAAAAAATACCTGATATGTATGTTTTAATTGGTAGTTTTATCCATGTATATTTATTGTGATTATTGATGTATTATTTAGAACACATCTAACTTGGTGCTGTGTATTTGTTTGTGTGTGTCTTTCCATCTTAAAGATTTTGGCAAGATTGCCAAATTTCCCCGTATTCCATTTGTTTGTTCAATGATTGGAAAGTCATCAACTATATTTAATTTCTTTTAGAAGTCACCCTTTGATAGATAGATAGATAGATTTGTTTGTTTGTTTGAGACCAAGTCTTACTATGCTCAAACTCCTGGGCTAAAGAGATCTTTTTGCCTTAGCCTCTCATATAGCTGGGGGTATAGATGTGTACCACCTTTCCTGGCTCCCTTATATATTTAATCTACATATTTGGCTTTTATGTTTGTTCACGCAGTCTTAGGCTAGCCAGTATTTTTATCCTCTTCTTGAAAATAACATGCATTTACCAATTTCCTTTAAAATACTCCAGGTCAAGTGTCAGTAGTGACACAGAGGTTATTTCTCAAGTATTGGCCACATTTTCATTGCCTCAGGTCTTTCTTGTCTCATTTTTGTTGCCTAGAATTTTAGTTGCACAGGTTTTTCTTCAGTTAGAAAGTAGTTTTTTTTTTTCTTTTTCACTTGAGTCTCTTGAATTTATCTAATAATTTTGTCATTTTATACGTTCATTCTTGTGTTTGTCCTCTCAATCATTATTTGTTCATTCTCTTTTCGTCCGAATTTTAAAATTCTACTCTGTCTAGAAATTGTCTTTTTTGACTTCTAGGTAGAGAGCTTTTCTACCTTCAGCACTTTGAGGCTTTTGTCCACTTTTGTTAGGTATTTATTACTACTGAGAAGGAGTCCATGTAGTTTACTTGTCACTGTTTGAAGGCACACTGTCTTTTTTCTTGGTAGCTTACAAGGATTTTCATTTCTCATGGATATTTTGAAATCTCACTAACCATGTCTGCATGAAATGTGTATGTCCCTTTAAAACCATGTGTTGGAAACGTGGGAGGTGGGGCCCAATGGGAAGTGTTTCTGTCACAAGAGCTTTGTGCTTATGAATGGATTGATGTTGATTATAAAATGGTTTGAGGCTGTGAGTTTGGTCTCTTGCTATCTCTCACCCCTTTACTTCCTGCTGTGGGATGATCCAGCAAGAAGGCTCTGACAGACGCTAGCCCCTTGATCTTGGATTTCTCAGCTTCCAGAACAATGAATCAATAAATTTCTGTTCATTATAAATTACCCAAATGGTAGCATTCCATTAGAGCAGCACAAAATAGACTAAGACCTTGTGTCAGGGTAGATTTATTTGCCTTTATTTTGATCAGCAATCAATGTTTATTTTCAATCTGAGAACTCATTTTTCATCAATTCTGGAAAATTCATGCTATTTCTCTTCAAAACCCATTTCAATTCTTTCACTGTACCCATTTCTGGTACTATTCAATCGGAATCCTTCAATCTACAATTTACATCCCTTAACTGATATTTCACATATTTTATCTCATCAACTTTTCTGGTGAGCTTAGAGTGAATTTTTCAGTACCATCATTACTCATCTAAGATGGCTAGTTTTATTTTTTTTTAATTTTTGAAGTTCTCTGAAATTTTCTAAGGGTCTTACAGCCAAGGAGTTCTTAAAGAGCCTTGCCAGATGGTGCTCTTGACATACTTGCCACTGCCTATGCATGTAGGAACTTGAACTAGCTATTAACATTCTACTACCTTTAATTGAATTATGTGCACTGTTGATATTACATGTTGAATTCAATTATCAAAAGATGATACATTATTTACCATTGAAAACAAAAAGCTACTGTGTAAGTTGAAAGGCAAGGACTTAGAAGAAAATCCTACAAACCATCCTGGCATACCTTTTAAGAAATGTTGCAACACCAATGCATTTGATAGCACAGAAGATGGTATTGAATATTAAAATATAGATGTTAATGACTTTGGATTGAAATTTGATACAAAAGATAGGATTGTGACCATGAAACATATTTTAACTTTAGTCTTCTTATAGTTCACATATTTATGCATGCACAAATATGATTTATAAGAATCTATGAGTAAATCATCCATTAAGTATTCTTATTGTAAGGCGACTGATAAGAAAGCCTGGAGTCATCGTTTAACTAGCACTTACATCAGTATAACCTCTGGGTTCAAACACAGAGGTAAAATCAATAGGATATAGAGGAGGTAGATAGATAGATAGATAGATATGCAGGCAGATATGTAGATATCTATATCCAGATATATAGATAGATAAATAGATTTATTGCAAGAAATTTGCTTACACGATTGTAAACATGTATGAAGTTCACAGACAGAATGTTACAAATAGATTGGAACTCTACACATAAAAGCTGTTTAGAGTCTCTGAGTTCAAGGAACACCTAAGCTCTCTTTTAAGGAACTCACCTGATTAGGTCTGACCTGCTAAGGATAATCACCCTTTTAATTAATTTATAGTTAACTAATTAGGCACTTTAATCACATCTGCAAAATCTATTCACAGCAATACAAAGATAACTGTTCAATCACCTGGGGATTTTATTTCAGCCTAGCCAAGTAGAAGACATATTTGAAATAAGGATGCATTTTAAAATTGATGGTGTCTTGGATTTGACAAAAGACATTATCTTGTAATTCATTATGTTTCCATTTTATTTCTTTTTTTCTTACTCTTCTCATGTGATATCGATTTAAACAATCTTGAGTTTTACTAAGAATAAGTTTTAATTATTGTATTTTTGATTTATATTATTAGATTATTTTTTCTGTTCACTATGTGTCCATTTTACTTTCTTTTTTGTCTTTAATTTTTAATTTTTTTTTTGATTCATAACAGTTGTACACATTGATGGGATACATGTGGCACTGTGATACATGCATACAATGTCTAAAGATCAAACCAGAGTCCTTGGCATATCCATCACCTCAAGCATTTATCATTTCTTTCTTTTGGGTACATTCTAAATCTTCTCTTTTATCTTTAAATCCTTCTTCACTATACTTGTCTTACTGTTCTATTAAACAGTAGAATTTATTCATTCTATTTAACTGCATTAACCAATCTCTTTTCATCCTCCTCTCCCCCTACTTTTCGCAGGATCTGGTACCAATATTTTACTCTCTAGCAACACAAAGCAAAACTCCTTCAAATTCAGAGGATCCTGCAAAACAAGATTATGAAATGTGGAGATTAATGAGATTAATTTTTTATTTCCTCATATGAGTGAGAACATGTGATACTTGTATTTCTGTGTCAGGCTTATTTATTTCACTTAATATGGTGTTCCTTCTGTCCCATCCATGTTGCTGCAAGTGACAGGGTTTTATTTTTTATGGATAAACAATATTTTGTTGCATATATTTACCACTTTTTATTCATTAACCCATTCATGAATCCTTAGGTTCACTGCATTTTTGGGCTATTATGAATAGTGCCGCAATAAACACGAGAGTTCAGGTATCTTGTCAATACACTGAGTTTCTTTCTTTTGGTTATATACCCATCAGTAGGATTGCTGGATCATGTGGTAGTTCTAGTTTTAGTTTTTTGAGGAACCTCCTTACTGTTTTCCATAGTGGACATACTAATTTACATTTCCACTAACAGTGTATGTATGTCCCCCTTTCTCTGCATCTGTAACAAAATCTGTTATTTTCTGGGTTTTGATAATAACCATTTTAAATGGGATGAGATGATATCTCATTGTGATTTTGATTTGCATTTCCCTAATAATTGAGGATGATGCTGAGCATTTTTTAACATACTTATTGCTCATTTGTTTGTCTTATTTTGAGAAATATCTATTCAGATTTTTCATCCAGATTTTAATCAGATGATTATTTTTGTTGCTTTGAGTTTCTGACATATTCTGGTTTTCAATTCTGTGTCAGGTGTATCATTTGAAAGTATTTCTTCCATTCTATAGGTGTTTCTTTGTGTTGTTGATTGTTTTCCTTTGCTGTGCAAAAGCTGTTTAGCTTGATGCAATTTCATTTGTAAAATTTTGCTTTACAAACCCATAGCTAACATCATACTGAATGGAGAAACAGATGAGAAGCCTTTCTTCTGAGATCTGGAACAAGACAAGGATGCCCACTTTCATCACTTTTATTTAGCATAGTACTGGAAGTCCTATCCAGAGCAATTAAACAAGACAAAGGAAGAAAAGGGTTTGCAAATTGTAAAGAATGTAGTCAAATTGTTTTTTTAATAGATGATATGATTTTATATTTAGAAAAACCTAAAGACCCAACAAAAAACCTGTTAAAGTTAATAAACAAATTCAATTATGTTACAGAAAATAAAATCAGCATACAAACATCAGCAGCATGTCTACATGCCAACAGTGAACAATCTGAAAAAGAAATCTTAAAAGTTATCAAATTTGCAGTAATTTCAAAAATAAAATACTTAAGAATATATTTAACCAAAGATGTGAAAGAATTATACAAGGAAAGCTTTAAAACACCAATGAAGGTTTTGGCGCCCATAGCACAGTGGTTACGGTGCTAGCCACATACACCAAAGTTGGTGGGTTCGAACTTGGCCCAGGCCTGCTAACCAAAAATAACAACTGCAACAAAAAATAGCCTGGCATTATGGTGGGCACCTGTGGTCCCAGCTATTTGGGAGGTTGAAGCAAGAGAATCACTTGAGCCTAGAGTTTGAGGTTGCTGTGAGCTGTGATGGCATGGCACTCTACTGAGGGTGACATAGTGAGACTCTGTCTCAAATAAATAAATAAATAAATAAATAAATGAATAAATAAATCACTAATGAAAGAAATTAAAGGGGACACAAAATATGAATTGGAAAAATTTATATTGTTAAAATAGCCATCATTCCCAAAATGATCTTCAGATTCAATGCAATTGTTATAAAAATACAAGTGGATTTCTTCAAACAAAAAGAAAAAAAAAATTTTAATCATTATATGACATGACAAGAGACTCCAAGTAGTCAAAGCAATTCTGAGCGAAAAGAACAAGGCTGCAGTGATGACACTAAGAGACTTCAAATTGTACAAAGCTATAATATTCAAAACAGCATGATCCTGACACAAAAATGAACACGTAAGACAGTGGAGCATAAAAGTGTCCCCAGAAACAAATCCACCCATTTACAGCCAACTCTTTTTCAGCAAAGGTTCCCAAAATATACAATGAATGGTGCTGGGGAAACTGGATATCCATACGCAGAAGAATGAAACTCGATCCCGCTCTCTCACCCCACACAAAAATCAACTCAAAATGAACTGAAGACTTACATGTAACTCCTGAAACTATGAAACTTCTAGAAGAAAGCATTGGGAAAATGTTTCAGGACACGGGTTGAGCAAAGGTTTTTTAGTATGGTCTCAAAAGCATACACAACTATTTGACCCACTTTTGGTTCACAATTTCTTGTTCTTTATTATCTCTTTGAAAAATCCAATCTTCCTTGTTGAGTCTTTTATCAGATTAGAACATTTTCTTTTTTGTAGTGATAATAATCTCCTGGTTATTGTTTTAATCTTGATTATATATAGTGTTGATTTTTTTTTTTTTTTTTACTTTTGTTGGATTTGGGTTTACTGTTTGGATGGGGGGCTTCCTTTTATAGAATTAGTTCTCCACATTTCATAATCTTGTTTTGCAGGATCCTCTGAATTTGAAGGAGTTTTGCTTTGTGTTGCTAGTTCTTCCTTCTTTAGTAGATTTGTGATGTTGTCTTCAAATGGACCCTGGTCTGCTTTCCAGAACTGTTTTATGTCAACTGCCTGAGATTCCTGGTCCATGGTTATAGTGGGTTTATTTTGATACACTTACTCAAGGGAGCATACGGCTTGGTTCAGCTTGACTCCTGGCTGCAAAGCTGTGTTCTCATGTGCACTTTTTGAAAAGCCACCTGGCTTTTTTTGTCAGGTGGCTGTAGCCCCAGACAATGGAGCATATAATTTTTAGTTTCTCCTTGTTATGAGTATCTATCTCATTCTCCCTCTTGATCCTCAGCAGGAAGCCTGTCTCCTGTCTGTAACCTTGCTTCATTTTGGAGGAATGTTACTCCCTGTTCTTTCCATAGGAGTAGAAATCTTGGATGCCTCTGCCTGCTTTGGACTGGGGGCCCAGAAGTTCTGTAGCTTGAACCCATTCCTTAAATTGTATTTATTTTGTTTATTCTATTTTTCTCATCCACGGGGATGTTTACTGTATGTTTGAAGCCAGATGTGCATTTTGAATGTTCTCTTTGTGACTGTTTTCCATCTCAGTTGTGAGTTTGGAGCAATGCCACCTCGCCTGGATTTCCCTCTGTTTCCCACCTGGCAGGCCTAATGGTATTCCCTAAACTCCAACTCTCCACATGTCATCTCCCTGTTTATAATGTTCCATTGTGTCCCCACCGAGCTCAAAATAAGTGTAAATGCACTATCAGACCGTTGAAGACCTTTAATGACCTGATCTCTGCACCTATTTATATGAAGCTGCTTTTAATTCTGTAACCACCAGGCCTCCACGTGGGCTCTTTCCCCACCTCTCTGTCTGGTTTGTCCTTAATCCTCCTGATCGTTCTCATTTCCCCTCAATGGCCCTTCTTCTCCTTTTACTCTCTGCACAGACTTTCATTCTTTCACTTCCACTTCCCATGTGGTATCACTTGTCCCATTTCTTTGCAACTACTAATTAATCTTCCTTGACTGAAATCCTTTGTGAGTAGAGAGCATGTCTTGCTCTTTTTTTTTTTTTTCTTCTGATCTACCACCAGAAGTAAAGCCCTGGATCAGATGGATTCATAGCTGAATTCTAATACAGATACAAAGAAGACCAAGCACCTACCCCACAGAAATTATTCCAAAACATTGAGAAGCAGGGACTCCTACTCAAATCATTCTGTGAAGCCGGTATCACCCTGATCCTGAAGCCAGGAAAGGACACAACAAAGAAAGAAAACTACAGGCCAATGTCTCTTATAAACATAGATGCAGAAATCTTCAACAAAATACTCTATTAGAATAGAATTAGCAATAGAATTTCTAGAATTAGAAATAGAATTAGAATAGAATTTAACAGCACATCAAAATGATATTCATAATGATCAAGTGGGTTTCATCCCAGGGATGCAGGGATGGCTCAGCATACCCAAATCAATAAACATGATTCACCATATAACCAGAAGCAAAAACAAAAGCCATATGACCATCTCCACAGATGCAGAAAAAGCATTTGATAAAATCCAAAACTCTTCAATGATGAAACCCCTCAATAAACTAGGCACAGAAGGATCATTTGGTTTTTAATTATTGCTTATGACATATCATAGACCCAGAAAATATTAGAGCAGAAATAAATGAAAGGAGATGCAATTTGCTCCGTCAACACATTTCTTTCTTGCTATTTACATGTAGCCCTGACTTGCCCGTGACATGGGAGCAGTGGGGAACTATTTGATCTGCATCACCAGTTAGCTGAGGAA
Source organism: Nycticebus coucang (assembly GCF_027406575.1). Taxonomy (NCBI): domain Eukaryota; kingdom Metazoa; phylum Chordata; class Mammalia; order Primates; family Lorisidae; genus Nycticebus; species Nycticebus coucang. The sequence continues at coordinate 22,736,322 of NC_069781.1, read as the reverse complement.
TCGTTAAGGCTCAACTATGGATTCCATCAGGTAAATCCTGAGCTTCTTGGAGTGATAGAGGGGGAAGCGATGGGGTTCTGAGGTGGAACTGAGGAGGTGCATTGGAGATAAGACAGAATGTCCAGGGCTCTGCAGCTAAGACATCCCTTCACTACTTCATTTTGCTGGAGGGAGACACACGCTCTCTCCAGGTCTGCAGCGACTTGTGGCTCTGTGGGGGTTATTAGAGTGTACCTCTGTCTCTTGAATTTGTTGACCCTTGCTGATGAGCAGCATTGAAAGCTGATCTGAGCTCAGGGGCCCAGGGGAAGCAAATCCACCCCTCTGCATTGTAAAGCAGATGTGGTTCAGTGCATTTGGACACAGGCCTGTGACCTTGGCTGCAGCAAGCTGGTGCTGGGGAATTTGAGTTCTACTTATTGATCACCAGAGCAGCTGTTTAGCCTGGCTTTCAAGATCATCCCTCACGGGAAGCTGTCGCTGTGCCAAAGTCTCTCTCAGTCCTTTTTCTCTACCGTTTTTATATGCAATTCACTTGCCTTTCATGTATAGGCCAAGATGGTGACTTCATAAAGGTCAGGAAATGGGGAAGCAAGAAACTTCCTTGAAAGATTTAAAATCAATTCTATTTAGTAATAATAAATGGTAAATTGAGTGATTTAAGATGAAGAGCCCTCATAGCTGGATAGTTTGGAGATTGTTACCAGTCTTTTTCCCCAGGACTTGGATAGTTGTGTGCTAGCATTTTCTATATTTACTATCCTTTATTTGCTATCCTTCCTTTAGAATGGAGATATGTATAAATTCTTAATTTTCTTTTCCTTTTCCTCACAGTCATGAGTTGGAATTGAGCTCTACAATCCCTCTTTCCCAATATCCCCTGTTTTGCTGTGTGATATGAGATGGCTGTTTAGGCCAAAAGCTCAGTGGGAGAAAAGGAGTCACACTCACTGAGCTGTCCAGAATATGCTCTGGTTATTTTGAAGCCTATCTGTAAAAGAAGCAGAGAAGTGTTTTGGGAAGAGTGTCAGCTCACATAGAAAAGAAGCCGTCCTGGGCAGCGCCTGTGGCTCAAAGGAGTAGAGCGCCCCAGCCCCTTATACCAGAGGTGCTGGGTTCAAACCTGGCCCCAGCCAAAAACTGCAAAAAAAAAAAAAAAAAAAAAAGAAAGAAAGAAAGAAAAGAAACCCTCCTTGTGCTACCATTTGCCAGCCACGTGGCCTTAGGCAAGTCATTTAAGACGTGTGAGCCTACCAGCTGTCAAAGCTCCGTTTACCCACCTGTTAATGAGAGGCATGGATTAAGTCAAGGGTACTTAGTTCAATGGTGTGTGGAAACTGAGAATTTATTTAAGAAAGCAGAAAAGTGGCAGAGATCATGGTGAACAAGAGTCATGTGTACCTCATTGTGGTTTTGGTTCACATTTCCCTGATGATTAGAGATGCTGGACATTTTTCTCATATATTTCTCAGCCATTAGTCTTTCTTCTTTTGAAAAACTTCTGTTCATGTCTTTTGTCCACATTGTTTATGGGGGTGATTTATTAATTTCTTGTTGATTATCAATCCTTTATCAGGTGTATAGTATGCAAATATTTTCTTCCATTCTGTAGGCTGTTTGCTCTATTTATTGCTTCCTGGGCTATACAGAAGCTTTTAAATTTAATCAAGTTCCATTTATTAATTTTGTTGTGGCTGTAATTACCTTTGGGGTCCTCTTTATAAATTCTTGTTTTTTTTTTTTGCAAGACAGCATTTCTCAAACCTCAACAATTGGTGTATCACAATGAATAGAGGTCAGGGAAGCCAGTAATAAAGAGAACTGATGAAAATGTAAAAATTCACTGAATTATGCATCAAAATCATCCTCTGAATGTGTGAAGTGTAGCAGTCCAAGTAAACATCTGTATAGAAACAGGACAATGTTAACTGAAAATCTTGGCATGAGAAAGGTGTGTGAAAAAATAGTCCTGAAGGAGCTCAGCGATGAACAAAAGCAGAGTCAAAGTTTACCAAGAACTGTAGGAGAGGCAAGATGATGTTTTTGGCTGTGTCATCACTGTGACAAAACATGGGTGTACCAGTACGACCCTGAAATGAAGCCTCATGGTGCACAATGGCAATCAGCCAATTCTCCACGGACAAAAATGTTCCATCAGTCCAAATACCAAATGATGTTGGTAACCTTTTCTTGATTATTCAGAGGGATTATTCATTATGAATTTGTGCAGTCAACCGATTTTATTATTTGGAAGTGCTAAAAAGGCTGCATGAAAAGGTTACTCAAAAACAATCGGAACTTTTCACCAACAACTCATGGCTCTTGCATCATGACAATGCACCATCTCACATGGCAATGTCTGTGAGGGAGTTTTTTAGCCAGTAAACAAATAACTGTTTTGGAGCACCCTTTCTGCTTACCTATTCTGGCCCCTAGTGACTTTTTTCTTTACCTAAAGATAATTGAAATATTTAAAAGAAGACATTTTGATGAATTCAGGACATCAAGGGTAATATTGCAATAGCTCTGATAGCTATTCTAGAAAAAGAGTTCCAATATTTTTTTGAAGAGTGAACTAGGTGCTGGCATCTGTATATCACTTCCCAAGGGGAGTATTTCAAAGGTGACCATAATGATAGCAATGAGTTACATAGCATTTCTTCTAGGATGAGTTTGCAAATTTAATTGTCAGGCCTTTGTATATATTTACATATGTACACACACACACACACCATAGTTTCTTTGTCCATTCATTGGTCAATGGACACTAGGATCTTGGCTTTTGTGAATAATGCTGGAATGAACTTGGGAGTGCAGATATCTTTATAAGGCGGTGATTTCATTTCCTCTGGGTATATGCCAAGAAGAGGGATTACTGGTCATATGGTAGTTCCATTTTTTTTTTTTTTTTTGTAGAGACAGAGTCTCACTATACTGCCCTCGGGTAGAGTGCCGTGGCGTCACACGGCTCACAGCAACCTCTAACTCTTGGGCTTACGGGATTCTCTTGCCTCAGCCTCCCAAGCAGCTGGGACTACAGGCGCCCGCCACAATGCCCGGCTATTTTTTGTTGCATTTTGGCCGGGGCTGGGTTTGAACCCGCCACCCTCGGCATATGGGGCCGGTGCCCTACTCACTGAGCCACAGGCGCCGTCCTGGTAGTTCTATTTTTAAGCCCTTTAGAAACATCTACACAGTTTTCCATAATGGCTATACCAATCTATTCTTTTCAATCTAACATCCATTTGATAGTAACCTGCAAAAGGTTCTAAGCCTGAGGCATCTTTTTGGACCAAACTGGGACTTTCCTCTTAAATTAAAAAAGCTGATAGAAAACTGAATTGGGAATAACTTTATTCACACACAAAAAATTGATGTTAAAATGCCCATTCTCTCTATGCTTCCAAGTCATCTTGTAGATACCAGAGGAATTTTTTTCCTCTTCTATTAGGGAAATTAGCTAAGAAGATGTGGGGTTTTTTTTTGTTTGTTTGTTTGTTTTTTTTCTAAGTTTCAAAACATCCTAAGATAGCATATTTCTATTTGTATAAAGTAGCATTACTTATAATAATGTCCTGTAAAATTGCCTGTCCTAGTTGTCAAGTACTGCTTCTAGTACTAAAAAATGCCTTATAGCTATTTGAAGATGTATAGTTTATAAACTCTTGTAGCAACCAAGAGACTAGGCCTGCCCAAAGGTCATCACCCCTGCATTTGCAGATCAGGAAGTTGAAGCCTAGAGAGGAGAAATAATGTACCCAAAGTAACTCATGCAGTAATTAGCAGAACGAGGATCAGAACCTGGGTCCTCTCACTCTGAATCCTCTGCACCACTCTGCATTGTGCACACAGAATCCATTCTCTGGCTTCTTTACATGCAGGTTTGCATTCCAGTTGGGTTCCAAAGCAGGTGTAGTCTATCAGGGTGGAAGAAAGAGTGGCAAGATCTGTGTGGTTTGGAGGCTCGATGCACAGTTATCAGGGGAGGATCTTTGAGGAACCAGAGAAGCTAAGAAGACACCATTGCCAAGCTCGTCAAGCAGCTGTCACAGCAAAGCAGATCACAGGAGCAGCCCCCTCTGTATCCTGGAGGCTGCTGCAGCTCACGGTTCCTATTTGTGGCTTCACAAAGGAAAAAGCACAACAAAATGGGGGCATGTGTGTACACACTCTCTAACACAGATGTGACATTAAGTGCACCTCTGTAAACACTCTAGCCCCCACGGAAATGCTAAAATGTCGTGTTCAAATGAAGATACATAGTCTAATTCCCTGGCCCCTACCTCTCTAATTGTGTTTTAATTTCTTTCTTTCTTTCTTTCTTTCTTTCTTTCTCTCTCTCTCTCTCTCTCTCTCTCTCTCTCTCTCTCTCTCTCTCTCCTCCCACTCCCTCCCTCTCTTTCTTTCTTTCTTTTTTAAAGACAAACTCTCACTTTGTCACCCTGGGTAGAGTACCGTGGCATCATAGCTCACAGCAACCTCAAACTCTTGGGTTCAAATGATCCTTTTGCCTCAGCCTCCTGACTATGGGCACCTGCCACAACAGCTGCTATATGTTTTGAGATAGGATCTCGCTCTTGCTTAGGGTGGTCTCAAACTCTTGAGCTCAGGCAATCAGCCCACCTTGGCCTCCCAGAGTAGCGGGATTACAGGCATGAGCTACTGCACCTGGCAATGTTTCAATTCCGTTAAAAAACATTTCTGAGTCTTTATACATCTTGTATCTGCCCAGGGCTAAGGAGTTTTGATGTGCAGGAATACATGTAGCCTTGTGATTTTCTACCTAAGTAGAGTAGAATTTTTATGAGTATTTTGTGACAAAACATTCAGACTAGATGGAAACCAAACACGTCAAAGCCTTTTAGAGAAATAGTTTGGTGGTTGTTTCTAGACACAAAAAATGCTACTATTTCTCCATTGTGTTCTTTGTCCTATTTAAACATTGATCAGCAGAGCTAGCAGTTAATTTCATCTTCGTATGACATTTTATAGGTCTTGCTACACACGACTGCAGCCTTGGAAGTTTCAGATTTTCTTATTCTACCAGGCAGGAGAGTGAGGCACAGAGGGAACCAAGGCATAGCTCACTGAATTTTTGGGAGTCATTAACAGACAGGGAACTTACTCTATAAAGTAAGTCACATTTTGCTTTCCAGAAAAAAAACCCCAAAACAAACAACAACAACAAAAAACCCACACCAATCACTGGTATCAATTAACTTCTCTAATCAGTTTTAAACTATTAAATAGATCACCTTCCTTTCATCCCCCACTCCCCCTCCCTTCAAATCTAGAAATAAATTACCTTTCAGGGAGGTAAAACTCTGGTGATAAAAGACTTCTTTCAGGATTCAGACCATTTGTACGACTTGCTTAGACTTGCTTATGCAATTCTGAAAGTTGGTCTAAAGGCAGAAAGACAGATGCAGTGAAATGCTAAGTGGTGCCCTTAGAGGGATATTCCAATCTCCTCTCTGAGCCTTTTCTTTCTTTCTGGCACCTAAAGGCACAGATCTCTCCTGGTCACAGTGTAGACTCTTCCTTACCTTCTGGGGTCAGCCTTGGATCTGCTCTGCTCGGTTTCAGACAGACCCAGTGAGTCAGTAGAGAAAAGCAGCCAGGCCGAGACAGTGGAAAGCCCAGAGCATGGGCATTCAGGGCCCCGCATTAGGAAGCAGGGAGAACCATGCAGAATCCACACCAGAGACAAAGACCAGGGGCATCACGTCCTGGGAGGCTTCCCTGTCTGGTGTGCTGCTTGATCAGTTGAGGGCTTAGAGCAGTGGTTCTCAACCTTCCTAATGCTGTGACCCTTCAATACAGTTTCTCATGTTGTGGTGACTCCCAACCATAAAATTATTTTCATTACTACTTCATAACTGTAATTTTGCTACTGTTATGAATCGATGTAAATATCTGATATGCTAGGTGACCCCTGTGAAAGGGTTGTTTGACCCTCAAAGGGGTCACAACTCACAGGTTGAGAACCACTGGCTTAGAGGGAAGGAATGAGAGTGAGTCTATTCTGTGTAATATTTTCCACCAACTTGGAATAGAAGAATTAGTTCCGAATATAACATTTTGTATGTGCAAACTTAGTTCAACCTAGATTTGCTATGGATTTAATGCTGACACATTGAATCTACTTCCAAGGCCACACAGCTTCTAAGAACTAAAGCACAGCTGAGTTAGGTGAGAATTTATCTGTGTCTCGACCTCTTCCTGGCTACCCTTTCTGTTTCTATCTCTATTTCTATTTCTCTCTCTGTCCTCTATCTATAATCTAGTAGCTGCTACGTGCCAGGAATTCGAGCTGAAGAGATGTAACAATAAACACAACTGCCAAAGTTCCTATTCTCATAGATCTTCAGTAAGTTCAATAACACCAACCAGCACAGGAAAGGGAATGCAGAGTAAGGGGGTGATTTTGCCCAGAAGGTGCTTTCAACAGAAAATACCTGCTAGAGCAGAGGCATGGAAAGAAGAGAGAAGCAGCCGTAAGCTCTGCCCTCTGCTGCTGAGACAGCTCTGTAATTAGCATTTTCTAAATACAGAAAAATGTGATTGTCCTCATGGGGTAGTTTAAAACATGCCACCACTATCTTATGCATGTGTGTGTATGTATGTTGGTCAAATCGTTTTGCAGACCAGAGACAGTAAGGAAAGGTCAGCCTGAGTTGTATAAATCAAGAGGATTTAGAGGCTTTAGACTAACAGAGTTCTGCTGGAGGTAGTGTTCATGAAAAGAAAGGACCCAGTCAGATGAAAGTCTTTGTATGTTTGAGACGCGAGCCTTTGGTGTCTACACATTAAATTCAATTACACACCTGGAAAGATCATTATGGCATTTTCAGTAGAAATGTCTTTCAGCTTGGTTAAGTGTAGACTTCACACAAAAGAATGTGGGAAATTGATGACTACAGCATCAACCAATAAAGATTCATGGGAAGACTTAATGTTGGTGTTTAGTTACCTTGGGTTTGGGAAACTTCATTATATTGCTATAAAAGATTGAAGATCAAGCCATATTCTTCTCATTATATTCTCTCTCTCCTTTTTTTTTCCCCAATAGAATTTCTGTTGGTTGAAAAACACTACTATGGGCTAGGATTCTGAACATGGTTAAGATTAGCTATTATAGTAGAAGGTCAGAAGGGAAAGGATCTCAAGTCTTTGGAATGTCTAGACATGAATGAAAACTAAAAGGTATAATTGATTGCTCTTGTTTTAATGGCTATAAGGGAATTTGGCAATTCACAGGTCCATGTCAACTATTTTGGGCTTCTTGATGACTAGGACCAAGATATTTCAAAGGTTACTAGATAGTTTATTAGGTCTTATGTAATTATTATTCCAAGAAGAAAGGTGATGTGCTTTTGGTTATGTTTTTGGAAACCACTCATCTACGTGTTTATGCTTTTGTCCATGCATCCCAGAGGCTTTTATTGAACACTGTGAATGACATACTGATGAATCAGGGATGTCTTCTGTTTTCCAAAATCTCACACATCAGTGACAGACAAGGAAATAGAGAATTATAAAAAAAAAAGAAAAAGTTGGGTAAGTGCTGGATGGTTGTGACGATCAGGTGCTTTGGGACTGGAGGAAGTGATCCCAAATTGGACACGGTTCTTGGGGACAGTTTCTCAGGACCACTGATTGTTGTGCTCATTCTAGAGGACAAAATCATGTGGAATTGTGCAGGAAAGAAGGTGGGAAGAGGTTTTCCAAGAAGGAAGAATTGTACAAGCCGGGGCACACGCACAGATAAGTGACACAGAGCAAGACTTGCTCAGGGAGTTGCCAAAAGCTGGCACAACTGGAGTACAGACTGCATGTTTGGTCAGGTGGTGAGGGTGGGTAGGGGGAAGGAAAAATGGCCACAGAAATATTCAGGGAGAAGGTTATGAGAGGCCTGAGAACCACTGTAGTGACTTGGGTATGATTCTAATAGCTCTGAGGGACCATGAACATATTTTAAATTCAAAGTGCCTAAGATTTTAGAAATTGCATCAAACTTTTATATGATGACTGTTGTTATATGGATTTTTTTTTTTTTTTTGCAATGATTCTGGTAGAAGAGTGAGGCCTAGAGTGATTGACCACCGGTAATGGAGTGTGAGAAAGCCACTTAATTCTTTGTATCTTAGTTCTTAAAGATATAAGCATCCCTGTCACAGACCTTTCCTAGATTAAGCTAATGAGCTCAACATGAAATATTGCAGATAATTTTGAAAGCAACACAAACTGAAAATCTCATTAAAGATGAAAAGTTCTCAATTCTACTTCCAAGTCACGAGTAAATTTCTATCATACGTCAGTTACTCTGGAACACAGTCACTGTCTGATGTTATTTCTTATTCATAAAAAGAATGCTACCCTTTTAAATCCTCAACAGTACCTGGTATAGTGCCTGGGACAGAGAACATGTCTAGCAAATGTTCAAAAAGTTGATCTGCTAATGATCCCAACCAAGCAGTGCGGGAGCCCATTTGAACATTAACCATAAGTGTTAAATATGAGGAATACCAGTAATAACAATAAAGTTAATAACGGCAGTGCAGTAATAGCTTAATAATGATCATTTACTGAGGACCTTCTCTAAACTAGGCACCATCTCAGGCTGTCCACATGTCATTTGATTTAATCCTTACCAATTCCTTCCTATGTCAGTTTATTATCCTCCTTTACCTTTACCAGTGGGAGCACTGAAGCTGACCAAGTTTACCCACACTCTCAAGGTCACAGAGACGAAGAGTAGAAAAACAGGGCGTGAACCCAGGACTGCTTGGCTGCAAAATCTACACCTTTTCTCTTTTACTGATACTTCCAAATATTTGCAGGTTCTTCTTTTGAAAGAGGAAGCACATTTGTTCCTTGGATCCAGAGGGAAGAAAGCGGACTGGGGTTCTTGCACGATGAGAAGGAGGAAGACTTTGGCAGGACTTTATGACCACCATGGTTCTTAGAGACTAGAACTGACTTGTCCAGTCTCTAAGACTAAGATAGGAAGCTGCAGAGAACTGACTTTTCTAATCTCTAAGACTCTAAGACTAAGATAGGACGCTGCAGCCACCTATCTCTGGGGCTGAGATCTCTGAAAAGTGGACAAAATACATTGCCTAGGGGATCTTACAATAACTTCTATTCTGGCTGGTAGAATTAAATATCTCCAGTTTTATCTCTATGACCTTGAGACATTCTTCAGATAGTAACAACAGGTCTTGACATCTGGATGATATTTCAATATTTCACAGTAGACAAAACACTTGCGTGAAGCATCTTGTTTGACCCCAAGTGGCATTCGTTTTGAGGTGAATTAGCTGCTTCTCAGAAAAGCAGCATGACTTGTCCAAGGATGCGCAGAGAGGATGAAAGACTTGAAGCAGACCTAGGCCAAGTAATTTCAAGGCAAGCACTACTTCCCTATGCATGTTATCTATAGCAATGAAGCAAAAATATGGGTCTGTAGGGCAATAGCATGGGCAGTGGGTACTTCCTCCCTTGTAGTGAGCTTGGGCCACATGCTGAAGCTATCTCTCAGATGGTCATCCCTTTCTATGTGGGTCAATATTCCTGAAGCACTGATTTCCTTCTGGGAACAAAGCATCCTGCAGAATTGTCCTTAATCATCATCATCAGTATAATACTTTGCTTCTTGTCCATCTCTGTTCCATTTCCATAGGCAATTTATTTATACCCAGAGATGCCAGAGTGCTGATTACTATTTCAAACATTTCATGTCTAGGTTATTCTTCTTGACATGTGAATCCATGTCACAAGATTAGTCTTTAGCCTAGAGGGGCCAAGCCTTGCTCAGCCTGGAGCACACTGACTCCTAACTTTGAAAAGTTTGTCTGTGTGCTAAGTGTAAGCAGATGTCCCCAGCTGTTGGATCCTGTGGCCATATGAAACCATTCACCTACTCCGCACAAACATGCAGCATCAGGCTGATGTCTAAAGGTGCAAGTAACTCATCCTCCTTCCCATAAGACAGCAAACAGGTGAGTAAGGAGTGTGGGGGCTTGGGGCAACTGGTTCGAGCAGTCCACCTAAGGGTAAGAATGTTAAAGTTTGGCTGAAGGAAGCATGGCCCAGAGTTATGATAGTAGACACTCAAATAGGTCCTTTGACATCATCTGGCACTAAGCCTGCACCTATGGGCACTAAGGTTTGGAGTGAGGGTGACTCCCTCATGATCTCATAACAATCTAGTGTTTGATCAAAGATTAGAATGCCCAGTCCAGCATTCATTCCATTATGTAAAGCTGCCCATGCCATTGACTTCCTGATGGGCTTCTTAGTGTGGAATCCTTGTGTCTCTTATGTTTTGAATCCTGGCAATTTTGGAATGACTTCACTAAGCTGTGTAAATTTTTCTAGATAATAACAATGACAATGCCATTGGATTGAGGGTTAATATTTGGTCAGAACAGATGGTCTATGTATTTTATTGTCAATGACCCCCAAATACCATGAGGTAACTTTTTCCTCCACTGTTTTAAAGAAAAAGAAACTGATACTCAGAAATTGAAAGAGAATTGCCCAAGGACACAGAGCTTGTAGATGTCACAGCCTAGATTCACAACAAGATAGACTCTAAAGACTTAAAGGAATTAATGAAGTCATATTGAAGTAGCTCATTGATTAGCAATGAAAGATGGATGGGTGATCAACATTTATTCACTTAAAAGTAATTTGAAGAGCATTTATCATGTGTTTAGGAGCATATGTAGTTTCAATGGTCAACATGGCACTCTGGGGTCAAGTCAGAAATACAAACCTTTAGCAGTAAAGTGATTGTTAGGTGGGTGATTGATCAGGTATAATTGAAATAGAGTCAAAGGAGTATACAAGTCTGTCTAAAAACTAAGAGATGGTGTCTTAGAGGAGGTGACACTTCTCTGTCGAACAGGCAAGGATGGAATTCAAAGGAGAAGCTGACATTATTTGTAAAGAAATGAAAAGAACAAATTGTGAAGTTATAGGATGCTTAGGGAAGTACAAATCGTTAGGTATTGTTTGTTTGTTAAAATATCAGCAGAGAAACTGGAATCTGATATGAAATATGCAGGATATAGGGACCTTGAAGGTTTTGCTCCTGCAGTTGTAATTGTTCTCTGAGGGCAAACAGGGTAAGTGGAGAGGCTTTAGGCAAAAGGATGGCATACATGACTGACATATTATTTACAGTTAGGTTTGACTGCTGATAATGTAAAGCTCAAAATTAATATTGGTCTGAAAAAGGTAGGTGTTTATTTTTCATGTAACGGTCTTGAGTTACACAGTCTGGGACTGATATGATGGCTCTGTTCAGAAATCTAAGAGCTTTTCAACCATCCCTGTATGTGGCCTTCAAACTCATATTCCAAACCTACAGTTGTGGCAGGAAGGTGGAAGCAATGACAAATAAGAAAAGAGTTACAGAGAAGCTCCAGAGTTCTTTTAAAGGTGCTTTCCAGAAGCCTTCACCAACTCTTTTAATTGTAGCTTAGTTACTTGTCCATACCCAGTTACAAGTAAGGTTGAGAAATGAAGTATGTCATTTAAAAACTCATCTCTGATGCTAATCCCAGGTAGTTTGATTTCAGTTTTCCCTCTTTGTCACAATTGCATCCTCTTTCTGATGTCCTCCTTTTGTTTTTCTTTTACTTGCACCTCTCCCTTAAGATGTTCATTTTCAAGTAAGATAGAGAGATAAAGAAAGGGGTCATACTTGTCTCCTTGAGTGTTCCTAGGAAGTGGTTGTGGAAGAATGGACTTCAAGAAAGAAGAATTTATTCTTGGGTCCTGATTGTACTCACCTGGCTGTGTCTAACTCATGCATTCCCTTTAAGAACCTATTCTTGATCCAGAAAGAATGACTAGAGCCTTATAGGATATACTAATTAAATATCTACCTAACAAATACAAATATGGTAACCTAGTTGTTTTTACCCTCACATTCAGCTGAAATTTAAAAAATATATTAGGTATTAATATTAATTTAATAATTTGGGGTTGGAGGATCAAGAGATAAAGTTGTGAAGTTGGAAGGCCACATCATGAAGAATTACTTTATGATGAAGAAGCTGGATTTTGGCAAAAGGGAAGAGGGGCTTGACATAAGGGAGTGTGTTAGTATCCTATTGCTTCTGTAATAAATTACAACAAATGTAGTGGTTTAAAAATAGCACAGACTCATTATCCCACAGTTCTGGAAATCAGAAGTCTAACCTGGATAGTCAGGCTATATTCCTCTGGCTTTAGGGGGGGGGGTGTCTTACATTTTTCAGCTTCTCAAGGCTACCTGCATTCTTTGGCTGGTGGCCACACATTACTCCAACCCCTGCTTCTGTAGTCACATCTCCTTATCTTCTTCTGACCCTACAGCTTCCCCCTTATAAGGCCCTTTGTGATTACATTGGGTCCACCCAGATAATCCCAGGACAATCTCCCATCTCAAGATCATTAATCAAACACATCTGCAGAGTTCTTTTGCCATATAAGGTACCAGAGGGATTTAGATGTTCTGGGGATTAAGATATGAACATTTTTGTGATGGGGGAGTTATTTGGCTTACAAAAAAGTAATGTGGTTCTGTGGGGGAATTTTCAGGACTACTAGTAAGATCAGAGTTGGGAAGACTAGTTAAGATTCTATTGCGGGGCATGCGAAAGAGAAGTATTAGTGGTAACAGGGGCCCCGGGAGTGATGGGTGATGCAGACCTAAGGTCACCACAACTTGGCTAATGAGAGTAGGAAGAGGGCTGATTTCTGGATTTCTAGCTGCAGAGTTTAGGAGATGATGGAATTGTCAGGGACTCGTAAACATTGGGGGAAGTAAGTGATACATTGACCACGGCATTCTGAGAAATCCTGCTTCTTGCAGCCTATAGCCATTCTTTATAAAACACAGGGGCAGCCTGGCCCAGAACACTCTCCCTCACCTCACTCATTCTCAACAACTTTTTCCATACTTGTGTATGTATGTGTGTATTCAAAGTCTGAATATTTTTCTTTAAATAGACTCCAGTAAAAGCAGTTTCATCCTAAGCAATTAGTTTCCCAAAATCACAACTCTGATATGCCTGGGTATTTTGATACACATACAATTCATACATACTCATTAAAAATGAAAATATATTATTCCATATGCCACTTAAATTATCCCTGAAACGATGGGTGCTAAGCATGCCACACATAGACAAATATTAGGGTAGTGACAAGATCCCACATCACAAGATTCAAACCTAGACTTGAAGAGTCACTGTATCTCCCTGGATTTTTCTTTCTTCCTACCTGAAGTAGAGATAATACCTAACTTATTATAATACTTTAGTTAGGTCATTAATGTATGGGAAATGCCAGGTACCATGTCTCATAATAGGAATCCATTTATGCATTTAGAGTGTTGATCTCGTGATGCTTTTTTCTTACATATTTTAACTAATTCAAAGTCTTTTCATGAGGCCTGCCTGATAAACTCACCAGAAAATTCTTTGCATTTGCAGTCTCGGTGGAAAGCAATCTTACTAAATGGTTATTTATTGTCTCATGAGGCTCTTTACCTTCAGGGCACTTAGCGTCCAGGGATGGAGGGCTTAGGAAAGCTACTCATCCTTGTTGAGTGTGCTAGAAGCAGCCTGGGCTGTGGATGCAAGACTCCTGGTGATGAAAAGCTAGTTTTATTCAAAGATTTAAAGTAGAGGTTTGAGATGGGAAGCTGTACTGTTTTCTAGACCATATTGGAATCACTCCTCTATTCATAACTGTGGGATATAGTGCTTATAATGTACCAGCCTCATGACCCATATAAGCCTCACTGAAAGTCTGCCAGTCAGAACCAAATGGGTGTTTTTTAAGAAAAACAAAACACCTCAGATCTCTCTTCCCTGTACCGCTACCCAGTGTAACAGAATTCAACTCAAAGGAGCATTCCCAGAAGATAGCCTTGTTTGCACGAACTTTCCATTGATACATCTGGTTTTCCTTTTGAAAAAGGCTCTCAAACCTCATAAAACTGAAGTCTTTTGACTCAGACCACAAATTCCTTATAGCTAACCTCAGCAGAACTCCCTGTGCTCTCTGCGCACTTAGTCCCTGTAGCCCTCATGCCAGTCTGCTCTTCCATCTTCATTAAGTTAGCAGGAGCCAAGCTTCCAGGAATAAATCAGGGGTTTTTTTTTGTTCAATTCACTTCATATTAATACAAATTACAGGTCATTTTTCTGTGTTAGACCTTTAATTTAGAATAGCTACCATTTATTGACCTCTAACTATGTGCCAAGTGCTTTACACAGACTCCCATTTAATCCTGCAGCAGTTTTGCAAGGTAGGTGGTATTTTTCCAGTCTTTCCAATGAGAAAAGAGAAACAAAGAAAATTCCTTGTTTCATTGTCTTGCTGCTGCTAAGCGTTAAGTCTAGCAACTCAAATCCAGGCTGCGGATCTCCATTGCCCTCATTTTTCGGGCCTGTCTCTTCATATAATAGATTCTTAAGAGTTAATTTTCAAATATAATTTGATATTTTCAATAATCCTCATTTACTTCGGGCAATCATTATTCTGATTATTGAGTTTATGATGATGACAATTATTACAACTACTACCAATATTGTGGCTAGTATCTGAGTAATATACTGAGCAATTTGAATACCTTAAATTTTTACAGAAACCTCTTGAAGTATTGTTATTTTCATTTCATGAATTACAGACTGAGATAGTGGCTGAGCGCCATAGCTCAGTGGTCTCAGCACGCTGGCCTTGCAGACCAGGGACCATGAGTTCAAGCCTTGCCTGGGCTTGATTTTAAAACAAACCAACACACAAGATGGAAAAGGTCTGTCAATCTTTTCTCAAATCCCACAGGAATCCATTAATTAGAACTGCAAATATTAACGAAAAGCAAAACTTTGTATATGCCAACACCTTTGAAATATATTTTACGGTTAACCCATTCAAACCCCACAGCAATCCTGTAAGGTGGATAGTGTTACCATGTGCATTGAACAAGTGGGGAAACTGAGGCACGGGACAATAAAGTGATAACTCAAGGTCGCACAGTTCATCAGTGGAAGAGCTAGGATGTGAATCAGCATGTCCCTGGGTCCAGGCTCAGAGCTCATAACACAGTCCCACATGGCCTAACTGTCTAGCTGTAGCGCCTCTTAGCTCTGGGCAGGTATCTATGTGAGTGAACTTAAAACTGCATTACTGAGTCTAATTCTTTTATTCTCTAGTGACTTTACTGTGTTGAAAGGACAGGACTTGATGCCTGCCACGCCACTGGTAAGTATAGTTACTAAGATGGATCTGCATTGCTATCTGGGAGTTTAGACTTAATGTTAACAACTTACTAAGGTGACCTGCAAGACACATACAGCAGCTCTGTTAGATACCCAGAGCTCTGCTTGGCAGGGCACAGACCCTGCTGGATTCCCCTCTTGTCAGGGCTTATCTAAAGGCTGAGTAAATTGCACTGTGCAATCTTCTGGGGTGTTGGAAGAGGGGAAGAAGTAATTAGTAGGTGGGAGTAGGGCTGTGGAGAAGTTTCAGCAGGAAGATGAAACACTGTATAGAACAAAGGTGAACTTGATGTCAGCCAGTTTTCTTTTCAGGAATGAAGGGCCAGGAACGGAAGTAAAAACAGAGAAGTTTTTCTTTAATTGCAGGCATGGCAATGGAAAAATCAGTATCTAAAGGAACCCTGAGTGTTATACAACCCAGTGTTGTACTGGGCTCTAAATAGATATTACACTATGTTTGGTTCTCAGAATTTTTCCTCCAATGTCTCTGCAAGTATGGGGACCTACATACGGTACAGCCTAAAAGGGATTCCTTCACCCTGGATGTTTCTGTGTAGCCACATGTTTTATTAATTGCTAACTGACAGGTGTGAGTTCATGTTTAGTTTTTTTTTCTTCAAGATATTGCCTTTAATTCTTTTAACACAGAGCTTAACCTGTTGGAGATGTACATAAAACACTGTTTGAACTGAATTGAAATCTTTTATAAATATCCATTCTTGGGGTTGCAGATGGGGTTTTCTGGGTGAGTATGGCATCTGTATTTTTTATTATGCTTTTTCTATATTCAGTAAATATATATTTATACATATGCTCATAGGCAGAATTTGAGAGGAAATATAAAAAATGAAGAGTTTAAAGAGCTTATTCACTTGAGTAGTATCATACCTACGGCAGTTTATTTATTTATTTATTCTTATTTCAGGGTAATGTGAGAGCACAAATGTTTAGGTTGAACATTTAAGTTTTTTTTTTAAATATAAGATGTTCATTCAAATTTATGTACAGTTAAATTTCTAAGCATATTCGATTTTTTAAATGAAAAGGATACCCGGTGTTCAGAACTGCTTTTGAGTATTCCTGAGAATAGCTTTCTATTGTCAATGTTTGGGAAGCATCTTTCTGCCCTAGACTTAGGGAAGGGGATATTCTAGCAACTCAGAGGCCAAGGGGCAGAAGTGCAAAGGGGACAGATATTTATTTGTCACCTGTGTTGTGTTAGGCACTGTGCTGAGTGTTACATGTGTACCATCTCATGTAATAACAACAGACATGCACAGTCATTGTCATTAATCTCCATTTTATAGGAACAAATCCAGAGCAATGAGTTCAATTGGACATGGGCCACAGGATTAGTGCATGCAGGAGCCAGAATTTGAAACCCAGTATGTCTGACTTCAAAACGTGCTCTTTTACCAAAGCATCCTATACTGCCTTTCAGAGTAAAGCAGAGGTGAATCTGTGAAGACAACGAGGTTAGGTCAGGAAATCTCCCTCCTTGAAGGGCAAAACCAGTGGGAAACCAGTCTGTGAATATCGACACCCTCATGTAGAACATCAGCACTCCCGTGTCTCACGGTCTGTCTTTCTGGTTATAGAATACGTGCCATGTCATTCTCTATATGATTTGCAGCATTTCTCCTTAGTCCAGTTTAGAAAGTCAGGTATTTATGAAGGTAGCATTAATTTTAATGATAAAGTATCTTACATATTAATTTATTATGTCATGCATTTTGTTTATTCATTCGTTCAGAATATTTTGTGATAGATTGACTGAAACAAAATGCCTCTGATTCTCTCATTGCAATGTGACATTGTAGCTCTTTCATCAAGATGGTAGTCTGTTTCACCATAATTCTTATCTGGGGTGCTCGTATTTTGATCTGTTCAACATAATATGACAGAAGTGACAATGTGGCTGGAGTACTTGAGTTCAGGAGTTCAAGACCAGCCTAAGCAAAGTGAGATCCTGTCTCTATTAAAAGTAGAAAAACTAGCCGGGCATGGTGGTGGGCACCTGTAGTTCTAGCTACTCAAGAGGCTGAGGCAAGAGGATCTCTTGAGCCTAGGAATTTGAGGTTGCTGTGAGCTATGGCACTAGGGCACTCTACCCAGGGTGACAGAGTAATAGTCTGTCTCAAAAAAAAAAAAAAAAAAAAAAAAAAAGAAGGAAAAAGAAAAACAAACAAAAAAAGAAATGAAAAAGAAGAGACAGACCATGGCCTGGTTCTGGGTCCAGGCTATCAGAGGCACTGCATACTTTTATTTCTCTCACCTGCTCCTTCATGCCTATTCCTCTGTGGGAATGAAATTAGGCCACAGTATAAGGGCAGGAGAGAGACGCATGTGGACAGCCACATTCAGAAATGGATATGCCTGACCGAACATAGCTAACCTCATTCTCATGAGGAAGCTCAACAGAAACCAGAAGAGCTGCCCAGCTAAGCCTGCCTTAAATTGCTGAGCTGCAGAATTGTGAGCTAAATGAATGGTTGTGGCATAAGCCACTGAGTTTTGGAGTGGTTTGCTCTGCAGCAACAGATAACTGATATCTATTCCCTAAAATATGATTGTGCACCAACATCGTGGTGCATCGTGGAGACATAAAGGCAAAGAATGGCCCTTGTTCTGCAGAAGCCAGCAGTTTAAATGGGAAGTCAGACATGTAAACAAATAATCACAACATGGTAAGTTATGGGATTAATCAAAACAACTTGTGAAATCTTTTTAGTAGAATAGTTCTACATCCTCTGCAAAGAAACCACTATTATAGGGAGCACAGTACCAGTTGGTTCCAATAACTCTTGTGATGGTGTCATCCAAACCTCAGGCTGTATCAGTGGTCACTCAGCAAGGAGCCTGGAGGATTACCCAATGCTATTTATATCTATTATATTATCCTTGTTAAGTAACCTCACATGGGAGTCAGGAGCTTGGAGCCAGAGCTTTTTGGAAGGATCTCTTCAAAGGGATAGTACTCTCTGATTAAATTTAGAATACCTAAATATTTAGGGGTTCCAATCAAGAATTTCAGTCCTTTGGATTTTTAATGATTAAAAAAAATCGATAGAGCTCCAGGCTTCAGAAATCAGGGATTTATTGAGCATCTCTGCCTTTTCAGAGAGAAAACTGAGGCAGCTGGCTAATGGATTAGGGTAGAGAAACGTTACTTGGGTTTTCACGTAGCTGAGGAACTCAGTTCTCTGATCTTTAGCTGGCTCTGCAATCTCCATTTACTTCATGTTGCTTATGTTTAAACAGGGATAAAGATATCTACCTTATAAGGTGATGATAAGAACTAAATGTACCTGGCACCTCATTAACTTTAATGTTTTTCTCATTTCTTTCATTTTTACTTCTCCTTTGCTTTCTGTCGCCATTCCCCTCTTTTTTCAAAGGATCCAACTAGAGCCCCAGTACATTAATAATTTCTTGAAATTGGGTCCTAAGTATCAGGACCCAATCTGGAAAAGCACCTTATGAAGGTGGCTTTGAATGGCTGGTTGAATAAAAAGATCTATTCATAATCTTGAAGAGCCAAGGCAAAAGGCTGAGGCAAGTCTGTTTGGAGCAAACTCTGCATTGAATGCAAACACACACATCAGAAGGCGGCCTGTCACTTTGGTACATAGAAAGGATGGTGGTTTTATGATATTCTTGGCATCTCAGTGGAACAACTCTCAACTGGCTAGAGCTTTAAACATGACCAAGGACATAGGTAGATAGATGGTGCAAGGATTGTTTTCCTTCAAATGTAACACATCTAATATTCTTACGGAAACCAGAGAGGAAGTGGGAGAATTCTGTCCTCTTCCTTTTCTTTGCTATTAACCGCAATCACATCACTCTTGATTTAATTTTTCTTCTGTAGAAAGAACCACTAACAGAAAGCACATGTGATATTCAAATAAACACAGTGGGATGAAGGCTGAATCTGTGGAATATGTATCAGGACTTGTTTGCAGAGAAGGTGAATTAGCAGCATCTGAATGCACAGTTTTTTTACCTGTATGATGAAACAATCACTCTTGGAACAGGCCTGGGGTTTCAGGGATGCTCCAAGATAATGAATATGAAACACAGAAGCCTCTCCTAAAATACGTTCTGGTCTCAGCACACTTGCACATTCTGACTCTCCATCCTTAGATTCCTTCCTTTCTCAGATGTTCATTGGTTCATCTATTCTGGCCTCTTCCAAATATCACTTTATTTCAGGGACCTTCTTTGATGATCTTCCCCAAAATTGTCACCCTATTCCTCTCTATCTCTTTATCCTGGCTAATGTTTCCTTTGGAATATCTATCTGATGTTACATCATATAATTCCTGGCTGGGTTGTTAATGGTCCAACTCCTGCCAACTTTATGAAAGTGGGTACTTTATCAGCTTTGTTTACATCTATATCCACAAGACTTTTATAATGCCTGTTACATAGGAAGCACTCAAAGTAAACATCGACTAAATGAATGAGTAAGTGAACGTATGTGCCTGATTATTTTGACATTGAAAATAACGAGCATATGGTAGGCACTCTACAACTGCTGGCTGAGTTAATGAGGGCGCATATTCATGTGTAAGCAGAGCTGGGGAATCACTGCTCTCCAGCAAGCCAGTGTCTCCTGCACTTCGCACCCCTGCAGATTGCATAAGGGATGTCCAGACACTTTCTGCTTCCAGCATGACGTAATGTGGAATGAGAACCTGCAGAACATGCTGCTCACAGACGAGACAGATGATCTCATCCCTTCCCTGGGCATTCCCAGGCTTTGCTGTTAAAAAAAAAAAAAAATTCTGCAATGCTCATTTCACAGGTGGTTGTTTCGTCCTTAGCCTTTTGTTGGCAAAATACTTCAAATCATCTCTTAGCTCCCTGGTGGCTGGGGTTGGGGATGGGGGAGAAGGAAAGTCATGTCAGATAGTGTCTGGCCTATTTCTTCAGCCAAATGGAATGGATTTAGCCTGAGAAACTAGGACACAAAGGGAGAGAAATGCATTTTAGCATCAGCCACAAGGGACAGGCTGTGAGCAATAACTAGGGGTGATGGGGGACTTTAGAAAACAGTCAGCAAAGTGTTTCATTGACACAAGAAGCCTGAGGTTGTTCTTGGGATTGTTTCAAAGGATTAGGGCTTGAAAAAAGAATGTAATTGATTTCTCTTGCTTGGCTCATGTTCATTTAAAGATTCCTTTAGTTTGGATGTCTGTGTTTATATTAAATTGATCAGAATTCTGATTTATAGATACCAAATATGCAGATTTTCATAAAAGCTCTGAAAGTGGAATGATTCCCCATTATAGTTGAGGAGTCCGAGGTTCTGAAAGGGGAGGTGAATTAACTGAGATAGGGCAACTAGAGAGGCCAGATCTGGTTATCTTTAAGTACAAATCTCTCTGTGACCAAATCTTCAATACAAGACTTAAAAGGTGATTTCTGTTCATCAGCCATGGTGTGAGTATCCCTCAAACATTCACCACACCCGTTCCTTCTCTGGTCGGTTACTAGATACCCTATTTCATATCAGGGTTGGATCTAGGATGACTCTAGACAAACTCTGTGGACAAACCAAACTGAAGCCCAGCTGGATGTCTCATGAAAAATTAACAACCCGTACAGAACCATTAACTCTGCAAACTTGATCCCTTTTCTCTCCCCTTCCCACTCAGCTATCTTTTAAAAATGAATTGGTATTACCAGTTAGTCAAGTCCTAAATATAAACGTAGTACTTTCCATAATCCCTTTCTCCACTCAATCACTGATGGAATTATCCAGTTTCACTCCCAAAAGCCCTAGAGCCTACACCATTAACTTCTACTCTCCCTTCCCCATTCATTCTCTTCAATGTAAACAAGAGTGGTATCTTCACAGATAACCAGTTTCGTATGCTTGACCCTGGATACTTCCCAATGCATTTATATAGTTCAAAATCTTTGATGTGACCATGAGCCTCTGCTCGAACCAAACCTAAGTTTCTTGCCAGACTTACTGTGCCCATTCCACACTTGATTGTTTTATTCTATTCTAAGATCAGCTGTGGAGACAAATGTTCTAGACGAGGATAAAACCCATAGAGAAGATAGCAGAGCTTACATGCTACGAGAAATTGCATACTGGTGCTATCACATAAGCCTCTGAGTCCACTCGTGCCCTGAGTGCTGTATAGAGTTATTGAGCCAATACATCCTTTCCTCTATTAAAAAAAATAAATTTGTTTGCATTTGTTTTGACTTGTAACAAGAGACTCCTTGATTTCCAGAAACTCACAGTTAGATGGAGGGAAAGCCTACATGTAAACAGGCAAACACACTGAAAAGAGGTGCTTGGTATGATATAGGTAAACACTAGGGACTTTTAACCACCTTGGGAGAGGAAAAAGTGTCTGCTTCCCTGCAGGCGAAGGCATCTATCTGGTCTAAATCTTGAGGCATGCATAGCAGCTGATACCATGTATCTGCCAATCAGAGGATGGCAGAGAGGTGCTCCAGAGATGGGGGACAGCCTGCATCAAGGCACAACATGAAACAGCGTGAGAGTTTCCAGGAACCACAAGTACTTCTGTGGTAACTTTAGTGCAGCCTGGATGGTGGAGACAAGGGAAGAGATGCGAGAGAGAAAGGCAGAGGCCAGACCGTGCTGGGGGCAATAGGTTATCCTAACAACATGAATGCTATCCTGCAAGTTTTGAGGGGACATTAAGGAATTAACTTCTCTGCTTTTAAAATAAGCATCCTAATTCCTGCCCAACCTACTCTAAAAGATGATGAGGAAAGTCTCTTAATAAAATGGTTGTGAAATTGCTTTGAACTGGGTATGAATTAGCTAATTATAAAAAGGAAGAAAGCAAAGTGGAGTGTGTGGGGAATCTCATAGGTGTCAGGCCTCAGGCCAGAGAAGGATGCATGGGAGGGTTTGCTGGCCCCATCAGCTTTCCGTTCATGGTAGTGAAGACTTTAGTGGTGGGTACCCGTGGGGCACTGGAGGTTATCCTAGAGGGGAGAGGAGAAAACACTTCTCAAGAATTTAGCCTATTTCTCAAGTGCCCAGAGCAGTGCCGGCTCCCTCCCCCTCAACACCTTCCTCTTATATCCCATCAACATGATTGATTGATCCCAAAATAGCATTTTTGATGATTAAGTTCAAACAACCTGGAAGCTTTGTTCTCAGAAACTGACCCTCACCTCCTTTCCTGTCTTATTTCCCAAGTGTGTTAACGCTCTGCTCACCCAACCCTGGATCATGACACAGATGAGCAGAGCCAAGACAATGCCATAGCTACACACGCTTACATAGCAGCTCTAACTCCAGTATGGGGAAATGACTAAATTTTTGGAGGCTTTGTGGGCTGGAAAGCAGGACTGTAATTGACAATGCACTAGGACAAGGGTTTCTTCTCCTGAAGGGCACCAGTCCGTGAGACTAGAAATTTTAAAACCACGTTCTTGGCATTAGCCTTCTGAGACCATTTAATATGGCCACTAAGTATTGGACTATCTCTGGGCTGATTACTTCTGCTATTTAGTGAGCTGGGATGTTGAGCCTCAGCTCTGAGATTTTGCAATATGAATCTACCCAAACCACACAGGATCATCACAGGGAACGGGACAATGGACCTCTTTAGTGTAGAGCTGTGGTGCCCAACCCCTGAGCTACAGATGCATATCAGCCTATGGTTTATTAGAACTGGGCCATACAACATCACCACCCAAGCTCTGCCTTTTGTCCCATTCCCACATCCTCCTTCCATAGAAAAATTGTCTTCCATGAAACTGGTCCCTGGTGCCAAAAGCATCCTACATGTTCAGAGCTGGGCCTCACAGCAGGAGGTGAGCAGGGGTGCTTGAGTAAAACTTCATCTCTGTTTACAGCCACTGCCTATCACTTGGATCACTGCCTGGGCTCTGTCTCCTGTCAGATTGTCCCACCAACACCTATGGAAAATTACCATCCATGAAACTGGTCTGTGGTGCCAGAAACATTGGGGACTGCTGGTGTAGGGGATAATTTGGCTGCATTTGGAATTTAAAACACTTATCTTCAACTTCTCAATCAAGGGTGGACAGCATGTTAAAGTAGAATGAGATGCTTTGATTAATTATTTAATAATTTCATTCATTTACTCAATAGTTACAGAGAACCTGTTCCATGTCAGATGTTGTGCTGGGATTTGAATAAAGAAAGCCAATGAGTGCCCTGCTCTCCAGAGACTCAGAGTCCATCAGTGGTGTTAAAAAGTGTACTAACTCTGCATCAGAAGCCATAGGACTCTAGTTCCTTGCCAGTTTTGTCACAAGCTATGTATATTTGCTTGTTGGGAGAGAGCTTTTTGTCTATAAAAATTTTATCTTGGCAAATAGCGAACCATTTTATAATCAAGGCCTTAAAAGTTGTGCAGATTTAATCTCTTAGTTGCTTCATTATAATAGTAAAAATACTATTTAGGGAAAATATGTGAACCTATTAAAATCAATGTGAGGTTTGGATATGCATAAAGGTCATCTGCCTCAACATTAAGGCAGAGGGCAAAGATATTTATTACCTTTTGTAATTATTCCTGACTGCCTTACACTGTGGAATTCAAGAATAAACACGTCTCCCAAATGTATTAAAGAAATACACTGTGTTCCATTGCTAAACAGATTGGTACTTGTGGTTTATGGATTACAAAAGACCTGGATGGACCTCATGTAAATGAGATAAATACAAAATGTGGGAGCTATGGAAAACTTTTAGATGACTTATCAGAACTGGATCCTACTATCAAGCATTTATGTAAAATAGGTTCATGGAAAATTGAGAGTTGAAAACAATGCAGTCATTAAGTGTCTTTATAATTTAATTGGTTTATATATGTGGTAACAATTGATAAATAGCATGATAAGCTGATATTTTATTGCTCCATCTACATTTCTAATGTTTAATTATACAAGTTGGCCGAATAACTTACTTCTTTGCATCTTCTTGAGAAGATGATGGGTGAGTCCATATTAGCTATTGTCCTGGGCTTGGGCACCAGTAGTAAATGGTTGACATTGCTGGCTGGTTTTCTCAATGTTATTTCCATCTCCGAATCTCTGTCCTCTTATTTGTAAAATAAAAGTGATGAAGTGGCCACTTGCTTCTCTCATTTGGAATCACAGTGCTCTTCAAGGCAAGAAAGCTAAGGAATATTGTACATCTATAGACTGGCTTCATTTTTGTTTCCCTCCGATTTCATTTCCAGTGAATTGAGCTGGAAAGTCTCATCACACAGATATACGTCCAGAACTTAGCAATTTTCCCTTGACGGTAAATGAGAAGACTCTAAATGTGACGAATATTTTTTCCCATATCTGTTATAAAAGTTGAGAATTTGTAAGACATCTCAGGAAAAAGGAAACGATTGTTGATTTACTGACAAAGTTACCTCTTTACTGGTGTTTCTTGCCCACATTTACATGGGACAGAGTAGCAAGTTGTTGTGTAAGGAGTGTAATTACATTCAAGGGAGGGGATATAAGAAAATGCCATAGTTTTGACCCAAAGGTCTGGAAACTCACTTTTCTTTGAGTCTAGCTGATCTGCCAAATTAGCTGTCCCCATGGAATAGATCATTCCATGTGGTCCATAAAATCTCCTGAGATATTTCCTGTCAAGTGGTCTCTGCTATTGCTACACTTATTTAGCTTTTTTTAGGAGCCTAGAAACAGTTCAGCTGTATAGGTGGGCTCCAGCTGGCTATTATAATTGTACTGCATGCAACTTGATGAGATATATTTGTAGAAAGGAGCCCAAGAGGAGAAAATGTTTTATTTTTTGTAATTAACATAAAGTCTTGAAAATAGAATTTTGGGTGTTCTGGATTTATGTTGCGTTTCGTAGAACAAGAAAATACTTAGTAGCTTTTTAAAGGATTTTGGTTGTTGCAGTCTGTTACTATAGTGTCTGTCTCAATCTGTGTGTATTTAAGAAAGAGAGAGAAACAGACTAGGAGTAAAATTTGTGTTCTGGTCTCTACCCAAAATACCCTTTTTGCGAAAACCCTGAAAGCCTTTAAAAGCCGCTTTGATTAGCTTCCATACCACTCCCCCTAAAACACAGTGAGAGGCTGGTTTGTGGCCCAGGATGAGAGAAAAAGAGGAGCTGGGACTCTCATGGGACAGCTTGGCCACTCGAGTCTTCCAAACCCAAGAGGCTTTACATAAATCGGAGATGCCCTGGAAGGGGCCCAGCGGCCTTTTGAGCTCCGTGCCCATTGCTAATTCTGGCTCCAGCTGGACTCTGGCTCGGTTGATGAAAGGCACTGAGCAGCGGGCCTCCACAAGCATTCTGGGTGGATCTATTCAGACTATTTACTTACCCTGCGTTATGGGGTTTCCATGGCAATAAGGACATATTTCAGCGTGTTAAAGGGGAAGGGGCTATACCTGACCCTCTCCCCTCGTCAGGAAAATCTGATCACGTGCTGCTTCCTTCCTGCTTGTTGGAATGGGCTCTACCTGGATTTACCTCCTTCCTTGTGTAGGAGGGAACTAGAGTTTTGATTTAGATATTAAACATCAAGAAAACGGAGAAAAATTTTGGCGATCAGCATCCGAGATGCTAAAAGCACCACAGATCCCATTGGAGACATCAGGGACTTGAGTCTGCTCCAAGGTCAGCTGGCATGACTGTGGAAGATCAGAAACAGGCTGAGGCCCCTCTCCTGCTCTTCCTTGGATCCTGGCCTTGGTGAGGTTCTGAGGGTCATGAGATGAAAAGGTCATCTGGACATTGGCCATTGTGATTTGTTTCCAAGGAGCGTGATTCGTGAGGCAGCTGGTACCAAAGGGAATTCCACATATGAGTTTGGAATACTTGTCCCCTGTGATGTCTGTTTATTGACTACTTCACAAGCCTGAGAGCTATATGTTTGCAGTTTATGGTATTATAAAGTCATATAAGGAAATTAGTTGAATATTATTATTGTACGAGAAAATATTGTCCCCTCTCCCCTGTTTCCACTGACCACAAGCCATGAAATAGGAACCTCCATCATCTCAGAAATTTAAAAGAGAAAGAATTTGTTCTTCTTTCTAGCCTTCTTATTTGGTGATTTACCTATTTTCATGGGAGATGGAGGTGGGACTTGTCTGATAATCACAAGGGTCTGATTTCCATTTGTCCATGTTTCTCTGGAGTGTAGATGCTAAACATTGTGTGACAAGTGGCTTCTCTTGAGTTCTTGTGTCTTGGTGCCTATCTTCCATACTGGACTATCATTTTCATTTCTTTAACTAGTTCAGGATTTTTACTTACAGAGAGTTATAATAATCAATGTTTTAAAAATCAGTAACCCTTAAAACAGATCTGATCTATGTGTACGTTATTGTTTCACTTACAGATGATTATAGAGTCTTGATTTAGATATTAAACTTCAAGTATTGGGAAATTTTATAATAAAATTCTGAATTTCCTATTTATCCTGGAGGATTTGGCAGCAAGAGTCTGCATGGCAGTAATCGGCCAATAAGCCCAGTTTGACCCTCTAGAGAGGTCTGGGCTCTCCAGTTTTCCAGACTGCTCTCTACACCCACTTTTCATATCTGGAATACCTACCACTGCACTTTATGTTGTGCCCTTATGAAGGTGTGGTTGTGTGCTGGGTATTGTGAGAGAATTCATGACTCCCTGTAGAGAGAGGTTCATATAATGTGTTCTTTATGTTGTTTCAGTGAGATGTGCAGGAAGTCAGGTTGCCCCCGTGGTTGTCTGTGTTAGTTGGCGCTTGTTCTCCAAAACCCACAATCCCTTGTCAAGCTGCTGAAGTCTCCTTATAATATCAGGCATCTAAGCACTGTGGAGATGGCAGAAATGGGAGATCGAGCAGCTTGGAAAGAGCAGAGAAAGTGGTACCTGAGGGTGAGTTCTAGAGGATGATTGGGATTTCACCAGGCACAGAGGGAGGAAAGGAGCTTTGAGAGCAAAAGGATCATCATGTGGAAAAAAGGCAACGATGAAGTAGATGAAACTTAAAATACTACAAATACTCTGATCTACCTAAAATGTAGGATGTGGGATAGAGATGTGGGAGAAACGAGACAGTGACCAGATAACAAAGAGTTGTCTTCTGTCAACAGAAATCTGCTGAAGGGTAGTTTTTAATAGCTTAGTAATTACATGAGTAATGCACAATTACATTCTCTTGAAAAGTCTAAGAAAAAAAGAAAAGTCTAAAATGTTATAGAGAAAGTTCCTTTTGACATCTCCCTGTTACTCCTATCCTCTCTTTGTCTACCGAGAGCAAGGTTTGTCCACTTCAGTACTATTGGCACTTTGGGCAATATAATTTTTTGGTAAGGGTGAATGTCTATTGCATTGCAGGGCATGTGGCAGCATCCCTGCCAGCATCTACCCCTAGATGCCAGTAGAACCCCCTCAACCCACCATTTTATGGCCAACAGTGTTTCCAGACATTCCTCATGTCCCCTGGAAGCAAAATTTCCCCAAGGTGAGAACTACTCATCTAACAGAACGTGTGTTATCCATTCGCTGTATAAGTTGATGAGACTCGTTTCTACATTTTTCGGTAGATTTATTTACAAACAGACATGCTATTTCTTCTTTTTCACATATGTACTCTCATGTTCGGTGAGTATTTTAACTTGCTTATTTCATATGCTTATGTGTTTGGGATATCTAAACATGCTGGTACTTAGGAAGTTGTCAGGTTTTGTTTTCGAAATATAGCACAGTATTCTGTAGTAAGGATATGTCACTGTTTCTTTATCTATATCTGTATTCTTTGCCCTTCAGCTTATTTGTTTCTTTTCCTTTCTTTCTTTCTTTTTTTTTTTTTTTGTATTTCAAACAATTTTACAGTGGATGTACTAACACATATTTCTTCATGTGGTGCACAGGGAAGTTTGCACAAGGAATACAGTGCAGGCTTGCTGTTATTCCTATACAAAATGACTAAACCATTAACTAGATTCTTTGTGCTTTTTAGAGGAATGCTTCTTTCCTACTAGAAACTAAAGGGAAAGGAGAAAGGGGCTGGGCAAAAGAAGAGAAGGGAGGAGGAGAGAGTGGGAGCAAAGGAAACAAAAAAGGGGTTTACTAGCCACTCCACTGATTGAAACTACAGTGTTGCTGAGCAGTAATTCAGGAAAAAAAAAAAAAAAAGAAAAAAAAAGTTGAATAGCGCAACAGGGCATTTCAGATGTCAAAGGAGACATCCTGGCATGACAGGAGGGAGGGAGAAGGATGAAGCTTCCAACTTTGTTTCCCAAAACTTCTCAAGACTTTATCCCCACCCTCTGCTTTGACCCAAAGCCACAACTAACTGCCCCTAATACCCTATATCCCAAATAAATGTGTCCCTTTAATTCCTGCTTAAGCCACATATCTGAGATATGTTTTACGTTCTTAAAGAAATAAAAGTACTTTTAATATGCCCCTTCCTTCATGGGCTGAGAGGCTGGCACAGGGCTGGGCTCCTCCATGGGAAATTAATAAATAACCTTGCCCTAGTTCACCTCACTATGTATGCAGGTTTTCAGGGTCTGACCGACTTTCCTATAATACATGTGTATACAGGGAGAACTTTCAGGATTAGTCAGCTTTGTTCTGGAAGAAGCAGAAACTGAAACTTTTTGTTGTTTATGGGCCCTGGACATGTGTGATTAGCAATCTCCCAACCAACCTGCTTCCCCTGGGCCACATCGTAATCCCCTTCCTCTGCTGACTCACTTCCTCCATGCTTCATCTCCTTGGTATTGACTGTCCCTCAGGCCAAGACTGCAGTGCCTTAAGGTCACAGTGGCATCTGAGGCAGCACCACCTTCCTCACTCCACCCTCCTCTGCTTTCTACTGATTGAAGTAAGTCACAAAGTCAGCTCAAACGCGAAAGGTGCAGAAGCAGGTGGAGATACAAAGTCAAATTGCAAAGGGGCCTGGATAAGGGGAGGACATTATTGTAACTATTTTTATAAATTATCTACCTGAGACAATTTATGAAGTTTAAAAATGCATATATCCTGTGACCAAAAATTCTGACTTTATCTGAGAGATATAGATAAGGATGTATGTGGTAGGGCATTTGTTTCAGATTTATTTCCAATACCAAAACAACAACAACAACAAATAAGCTGAAGATCCAATAATGCAGATAAACTGAATATATACAAACTGAGGTTACACTTCTATATTTAAAAAGAAGTCAGCTTCTTATATACTAGCAGGTGGCTTTATGTACTCTATGTGAAATAAATGAGTTACAAATTGATGGATTTAACATAACAGTACATATGTGAAAAAGAAAAAACAAAGAACATGTCCTATCACTAAGTATATCTACAGATAAGTGCACAGAAATAGGTCCGTGAGCTTTTATAGCAAGTGGATAACACTGGTTAACACCAAGTCTGTGCTTCTCAGTTGGGAGGGAATTTGCCACTAATGGACACGTGGCAATATCTGGAGACATTTTTGGTTGTCACATCTTGGGGAGAAGGAATAATGCTACTGACATCTAGTGGGTGGAGACTAGGGATTTGCTCAATATCTTGTAATGCAGAGAACATCTTCCCACAGCTAAGCATTACCCAGCCCACACTGTTAATTGTGCCAAGGTTAAGAATGACTGTCTCTTGTGCACATGATGTTCTGAGCTCCAGATGTCTGGAGTGTTGGGTGTTTGCACTTGGACGCCTAATAAGTAAGTCTAAATGAACCTTTAAAGTCTATATCCTCAGACTCACTGCCTCCCCCATGCCACCCTCCTAGCTCTACCAGAACGTGGCGGTGATCTTCAGGATGTTCACGTACCTCCTTTCTCATGTCCTCTCTGTCAGAAAGGACCTGTAAGCTCTGCTTTCAAGCTAGAAGCTGAACAGACTATTGCCTACTGCCTCCTGGTGGTGCCCTATGTTCTAAGTCACCCATCATGTCTTCCTTAAACCACAGAAAAAAGACGAGGAAGGTTGGTACCATTGTCCAGGAAAGCAGACTGTGGAAAGAGGGAGATGCTCTTAGGAAAGTGTCATTTCTGAGGGAGTGGCAATAAGGAACATAATATGGAAATCTGCCCTTTTTTGGAGACAGAAGAAAATGCTAAATTTGAAAGAGAGAGAGAGAGAGAGAAAAAAAAAAGCTTTACTCATGAAGACAGCCAAATGATTTTCAGGGAGCTTGTCCAAGCTGGGTTTGCATGTGGTAATCAGACATTGTGAGTAGGATTTAGTCAGAGGGCATAGTAGCCCTTTGTCAGGGTGGCCACATGGCCCACAGTTTGTCATGGCAACAGGGAACTGCCCAGTATTCTTAGGGAGCAGAAGAGAGAGAATGGGGCTTTTCAGTGAGTTGATTGGGGAGTCTGTCCCAGCTGGGGCTAGGCTAACAATCTCAGCCATTTAAGGAACTGAAGTGAAAAGCTGATGAAGTTGATAAGTCCTGGAGTTTGAATCAGAGAGGGCAGTTTTAACCCAAACTTACTGTCTGCACTTACTAAATATCTGATATATTTCTTTAAGTGTAAAATGAGGTTGGCAGTCAGGACTCTTGTTAAGGTCATTGTTCCCCTTCCTAACACCCTCCTATGCAGTGGGTAAAGAAGTCTTCTTGAGCTGTATGCACTTGGTAGGGCTCAGAATCAGCAGAGAATCTCATGTTTTAGTTACAGGACCAAGTACTAGACTCACTGGTGACCTTCGCATCCTATTGAGCATGGCACCAGCTCAACAAATAACATAAGGGACCAGTCCAAAGAAGATGGCTCAAATTAGAATTACCCATGTTTACAAATAAAAGATATTGCAATCAAGCCCTCAGTCTTGCCTTCCTATCTTCCTCAGTTACTACCATAAATCCAGAATGCCAGCTGGGCATTTTCACCTCCATTCTCACCATGTGGCTCTGTGTAGCTTCTGAGTTGAACTACTCTCCTGCTCTTCCTTCATCTCCCACACTTTTTCAAACTCATCACCTCTCATCTATATGCCCAGACACTTCCTTTGATGTTTCTCTTTATTTTTCTTTTCCTAAGTAAAAAATGGTAGACCAGCAGTTCTAAGCTGCACTGCAGCCCTCTCCAATGGTATTTTTTTCCTTCTACATCCCTGGTGCCCCAAGGGTTAGTATCTTCTTCACCATTTCCAGATAATTTTCTCTTTCTCAAAAAAAGAATATGTATATATATAATATATATTCTTATATATTTGTGTATATATATATTCTTTTGTGTGTGTGAGTGTGTGTGTGCGTGTGTGTACAGGGTGGGCATAAAGTTCGTGTGCAATTTAAAATAATTCAACATAGTAA
The DNA here is from genome assembly GCF_027406575.1 of Nycticebus coucang. Lineage (NCBI taxonomy): Eukaryota > Metazoa > Chordata > Mammalia > Primates > Lorisidae > Nycticebus > Nycticebus coucang. Next base: position 22,704,761 of record NC_069781.1, on the reverse strand, counting down.
GTTGCACATGAACTTTATGGACACCCTGTATATATATACTTTTAAATTATTCCATCAGGCTATTCCTGCCTCACTCCCACCCACCCCCTTATTTTGGTCATGGGCCATCCCCCAATTTGCTCTTCCACATCCACTGAACAGCTCAGCATCTACATTACTATCTTCCTTTTCAACACGACTTCTCAAATGTCTTCTCACATAGTTAAACCCTGATTTTTGTCATTACTAATCACGTGGACTTCAAGCACCCTACCTCTGATCATCTCCTTTTGCTTGCTATTAGAATTCTGGAACATTGTTGGATAAAAACAATTTATCTTTCCATATAAACTCCATCATAAAAATGATGAAGTGACTGAAGATCTTCTTTTAAATGAAAGGCAAACATCTGAAATGGACCCTCAACATGTTCAGGCAATCCTACATTGCTTGGAGCAAGCAATTCTTGCTCCAACTTTGCAGGACAGCTATGTTATGATTTTTTTTTTCTCTTTTCAAATTTCAATACTCTTATCTAGCCCCTCCCTTTCAGGATGCCCCCCAGGGTGCTGAATGCAAAGGTCAATTTTTCTCTTCACTTATTCAATCTTTCAGCACTATTTGATCCTGCCAATTCTAGCTTTATTCTTGAAATACTGTCTTCATTTTGTTTTACTGACCAGGCTTCCTCTTCATTCTTTCCTGGCATCTCAGTTTTTCCTTCTAAAGTTCCTTTCCTGGCCTTTCTTCCCTGCTTGACCACTGAGTGATATGGTTTCCAGGGTTTGAGCCTCCTCTCCTCTTTTTCATTCCTTTTCCTCCTTTCTTTCTTCTTTTCTCTCTAGTTTCTAAAGTATTTTTATCCAGTCCCATGGCTTTATTTATTTATTTACTTACTTTGGGGTATTTTTTATTTTTTAAATTTCAGCTTAATATGAGGGTATGGATGATTAGATGACATTGTTTGCATTCGTTAGGTAGAGTCCAAGTTGCATTTGTGCCCCCATCCAGGAGGTGAGCCATATACTCTTACATTGTGTCTGTTAGGTGAGAGCACACAGATCCTCCTCCTTCCTACCCTCTCCCCCTCCCCAACTTCAGTTTAATTGTGTTTTTGTCTGTGTGGGGGTGTATGTGTCCATCTCCTAGTTCTGTATTAGTATTGTGTACAGTGGATACTTGCTTTTCCTTTCTTGTGATACTTTACTAAGTAGAAAGTTCTCCAACTCCATCCAGGTTAATATAAAAGATGTAAAGTCTCCATCTTTTTATGGCTGAGTAGTATTCCATGGTATATATATACCACAATTTGTTAATCCATTCACGTGTAGATGGGCACTTGGGGTGATTTCACATCTTGGCAATTGTGAACTGAACTATGATAAACATTCTAGTGCAAATTTCCTTATGGTAAAATTATTTTTTTTCTTCTGGATAGATACCTAGTAATGGGATTACAGGATCAAATGAAAGACCTACTTTTAGTTATTTGCCATACGATTTTCCAAAAAGGTTGGATTATTTTGCAATCCTACCAACCATATAGAAGTGTTCCCTTTTCTCCACACCCTCTTCAGAGTCTGAAGCTTGACTTTAAATAGTACCTACATGCTGCTGATCTTCAAATTTAATCCCCACCATGGGTGTCTCCTCTGAGCTCAACACCACCATCTGTGTCTACTCTTCATCTCTTATGTCTAATACATAGTTGACTTTCACCATTTCTCCCCCAAACTAATCCTCCTCTTGTCTTTCTCATAATAGGACATAATAGTTTGATCAACTTAATCTAGTCACTCACTTTCCTTGCTTTCCACATCTACTCCATCAATAAGACTTAGAAGCTCCACCTTGGAATCATATCCTGAACTGGATATGATTTTTTTACTCCCTTCTGTCACTGGATATGATTATTTTACTCCCTTCTGTCACTTTCCTATCACTCAAGCCACCTTTATATGATCCCTACATCAATTCTCCCAATTAATACCTTCTTGCTCTTGCTTTCCTGTGGTCTTCTCAGAGTTATCCTAAGAGTAATCTTCTGGGAACATAAACCAAATCGTGACACTTCTCTCTATCTAAATCTTCCAATAGATTTCCCTCAAAAATGTATGATAATTTAAAGCTGTGTCTACATCTGGTAAGCTCCAAAACAGCATCTGACTCTATGTTTCTCTCCTGGAGCTCACTTACCTTCTCTCACCTTATTTACTCTGCTCTGGGTGCACAGACTTCCTTGCTGTGACTCAAAAGTGCCCAACTCACTTGCAGCCCAGAACTTGTGCGTCTCTTCTGTTGGGAACATTTGTGTGACAAATTTTCTCATAGTTCATCTTCTTGCTTCATTTAAGTCTTTGCTCATATGAGAACTGTCTGGAAAGTGTTCAGCCCTGAACTATGAAAAATAGGGACATACATGGCTGGGTACTTTCTAGACAGCCCTTATAGATCAATCCTCAGAGATGATTTCCTTGGCCATCCATATGATAAGGCTCCTCAATGTCCCACCCGGCCTGACTTTGTGCCTCTTGTTTATTTCTTGTTTCTTCACCATGACCTCCACTCCCCCAGTATGTCACTTCCCTCACCAGAATGGGCAGAGACCTTGTTTTTGTATCAGTGCCTGGCACATTTTTAAGTCCCTCGCCCCACAATAGTTGCTGAATGAATGAATGAGTGTTATTTTGTTCAGATTAAGTGAGAGAAAATAAACTATTCCTTTAGAATAATACAAAACACACAAGCGTATAATAGGCTTATGTATCCCACGACATTCTACCATTTTTCTACTATCACACATCACTTATCACACCTACTTTTAATTTTTTCTGGACATGTTTTGTTAAGTTCACATACCATCAAATTCTCACTTTGAAAGCACACAATTCAATTATTTTTGGTATAGTCACAAAATTGTACAAATATCACTGCTATCTAGTTCTACAACATTTATATTACCCCCAAAGGAATATAGGAGTCATCCCATTAGAAGTCATCCCAAGAGTACTTCCTGTAATCTCTTGAAAACCTGAGACAACCCATGGTGTTTCACACTGAGAGATTTTGTCTCTATGGATTCTGCCATTTGGGGATATTTTATGTGAATGGAATTATGAAATACACAAAATACACGTACATTCCCTTTTGTATCTTGCTTCTTTAGCTTACCATGATGTTTTCCACGTTCTCTCGTGTCTTAGAAAGTATCAGTACTTCAGTCCTCTTTTATAGCCAGACAGTATTTCATTGAATGAAGGCATATGTCCATATGGAAACTTGCACATAAATGTTCATGACCTTGCATTAGTCATATTAGCCAAAAGGTGAAACAATCCAAAGTTTATCAGTTGATAACTGGAATTTATAATTTATGGTAGAAACTGTCTTATTCGGAGTTTTGTACATGACAAATACTGGGTGAATATTTGTTCAATAAATAAACACATGACTACTATTAATATAACATGCAAAAATGGACAATTGCTGATTACACGAATGATGGTGGTGATGACAAGGTTGAGAATGAAGGAAATTACTGCTTGCCTGATATTGGTTAGGTTTCTGACTTCTCTCTTGACTTCAGTTCCTTTATTTGCAAAATAGGGATGATCACTGGTTAAAATGAGGCTGGAGTGTGAGCAATACTCTTATGCATAAACTTACTATCTCATTGCAATCCTCCTTTGCTAGACCTGCCATGCATGTTATAACAGCAGAAATCCACTTGGGCCTTTAGGATATGTGCTGGCCACAAAGAATGAAGGTTCTATTGCTAAAGAATTTATGTGTCAAGTAAAATTCTGATTTTTTAGGACCTAAAATTATACAGGTTCTCTTGGATCATATAAAAGGTTGTGGATCTCTGAGGAAAAGTTGAGTTGTAATGTTTATTTCATGTTTTGTAAATTTAATAAAAATCACTAAATCACAAGCTGCCTAAAACAAGTCTGTGTCTTTATTGTTATAACTTCAGTGAGAAGTAGAGTGGCCATCACTTTGTAGGTACCCCATTAGTGTTTGCAGATGATTAAATAGGTGTGATATAAAAAGACATATTTGATATAAAAAGGTGTGAACTCAATACTCACAAATTTTATCCCAACAAATACCAACAGTAGTAAATTGAGGCAAAGCCATTGAAGGAAATTGTGTCCTGGGACCTGGCCTTCTTCCCAGCTGAACTCGTTGGCAGACCCTCCCCCCTGCACCACGGCAGGGCCAGCCAGAGGCCCATTGCCCAGGCTCTGGTGGTCTGGTTTGCTGCAGAAGAAAGTCCTGTCATGGGAAATCAAATATACAACCCATGGTGTTTCACACTGAGAGATAAAAGCAGATTATCTGTGGTGGAGACAGAGACAGTCATTTTAGGCAGTATCTCCAGACTTAAAACAAAGCAAAACAAAAACAAAACACAACATAAAAATGCAAACGCAGCCAATTTTTGAGGCTGAGCTCTAAAGAAACTAACCTCAGAGCCATATGGCTGATAGAAATGAGGAGACTCATTTCACTGTAAAATGATAGGTCTGCATGAGATAATAATCACTCATCTCTCCGAGCTCTGAGCACTCTGCGGCTTCTTCCAGAAACCCTACTGAGGAGGATGTGGAATCCCAGAGCTGTGACGGCTGGGGAGTAGTGACTGTTTCTGCAGACAGCCCACCTCCCTCTCCTTACCTGTGGAGTGCAGAGCCCCTCTCCTGCCCATTCATGCTCACCTTGGGAACCTCCCTATACACATGTTACTTGCAGGGCAGAGGTGTACTCCCAAGAGAGGAAGGTTTTCAGGTAGGCTCTAGTTTCTGGAGCCATCACTGCCACTGATGTACTACTAAAACAAAAATCTGTCTCCTCTCTGTATTCTTCCATAGCAGCCACTGTCATCAGGTAGTCTAAATCCTTGTCACAGCATCCAGGTCCCTGGAGGGTGTGGCAGCAACCCTCTCACGATAATCCTTGGCTTCCATTTCCTTAAAATCTCTTCCCTAGCTGGAATAAATGATTTTCTCTCTTTCTTTCTCCTTCCCTCCCTTAATCCCTTCCTCTCTTCCTTTTTTCTTTTTTTCTCTTCCTCTTTCCCTCCTTCCTTCCCTAGTCACATCGATCATGTCTTATCTCATCTTGCGCCTTTGTATGTATTGCTTTTATGTGCTCTCATAAGAACGTGAGTGATTTTTTGAAAATTTATTATTTATTTTTTCATTTCAGATTAATATGAGAGTACAAATGTTTGGATTACATTGTTTTTATTTATTTATTTATTTTTGAGACAGAGTGCCATGGCATCACAGCTCACAGCAACTTCAAATTCTTGGGCTCATTCAACCCTCTTACCTCAGTTTCACGAGCAGCTGGGACTATAGGAACCTGTCACAGTGTTCGGCTAATTTTAGAGATGGAGGTCTCACTTTTGCTCAGGCTAATCTCAAACTCCTGAGCTCAAGCAATCCACCCACCTTGGCTTCCGAGTTCTAGAATTACAGCTGTGAGCCACCATTCCCAGCCCTCATTGTTTCATTTCTAAAGTAAAGTTCAACCCAAATGGCCATCAACCCATGAATGCATCAACAAACTATGGTATATGTATGCTATGGATACTATTCAGCCATTAAAAAAGATGGAGACTTCACATCTTTTACATTTACCTGGATGGAGCTGAAGCTTTTACATTCTTCTTAGTAAAGTATCACAAGAATGAAAACATAAATATCCAATGTACTCTATACTAATATGAAACCAATATATAAATAATTACATGCTCATATGAACAATAAAATACAAATGTAGTCTAGAGCAGTGGTTCACAACCTTCCCAATGCCACGGCCCTTTAACACAGTTCCTGTGGGTCATGACCCACAGGTTGAGAACCACTGGTCTAGAGGGAGGCAGGAGGAAGGAGGTGGGAGGATGATTGTCAGAAGAAGGGAGGGCATGAGGTGGGATCTCACCTATTGTGCACATTATGAGAATGTATAACACGCCCCCTGAGTGAGGGGCTCTTTTACAACTAGAACTTTACCCTGAAAGTGAGAATGATGTAATCTAAAAATTTGTATTCTCATAACAATTTGAAATAAATAAAAATAATAAAAAAATGAAAATAAAGTTCAAGTTGTAGTTGAGCCCTTCACTCAGGGGGCGTGCTGAGCATCCTCACATTTTGCAAATCCGACTGTAACTGTTTCCTGGCAAAAGTCCCAAGGGCTACTGATCACACTTCAAATGCAGTCCAAACCCCTCACCCTCCCTGCGTGCCCTCACAGGAGCTGACAGCTGCAGTTGCCTTCTCTTTATGCTCAGAACATGTCAGGCTTGCTCTGAACGTAAGAACTTTGCACTAGCACCTTTCTCTACTCGCATGTTGTGAGTCCCCATCATTGTCTGGCTGCTGGCTGGCTTCTCTCTCACCTTTCAATCGAAACGGAACGTCCTCGGAGAGGTCTTCTTTGACCACTGAAGCTTCTTTCCACCAAATGCTACTTTATTTTCTTCATGGTGTGAATGACGTTCTGATATTTCATTAAACCTTTCATTTGCTCAGCTGGCTGGATGGTTGACTCTATAAGATCAAAGACTCTATCTTGTTTAATATTTTATCCTTGGTGTCTAGAATACTTAGATCCTAGAACATATTAAGATTTTAATATCACTTCCTGCAGGAACCTTCCTGCCCCTGGAGGAGGAGCTAGGTGATCCTCACTTGTGTTGACTTAGCTGTTTCTACTTTATGGGTTTAAGCAGTTATGATGCTAATGTCTTTGTTACCTCTCAATTTGTCATTCTCCCTCTTGGCAATGTTCTTTTTTAGGGGTAAAAACTTTAACCTGCACATTGTCACCTTCCTGATGTTTAGCTCAGTTGTGGACATTTGAATACATTTAGAAACTCAGAATAAATTATTTATATTTTGGCTAAAAACATGCTTACTAAAGTAGTCACTACGCTAATGTCTATGTTAATTCTTTCTAGGATGAGAAGAGAGGGAGGACCACCAACTGAGCATCTACTAAGTATTGGTGCTTTACATAAATAATTTTTTTTCCCTTAAATCCTGACTCCTTTTTATGGCTATGGGAATTGAGGCTCTGAGAGAGAAATTGCTTGAAAATGGAAGTAGCGTCTGTCTTACAGCTTCTGTTCTTTCTACTATACTAGGGCTGTACCCCACAGAGGGGAATACACAAGAATTGCCCTGGTACTTTTACTTGTATCATTCATTCTCAAATTAATAGCTCCCTTCCTGCCCCTCAGAAAGGGGGCCACAGTCACAGGCTTATTCTCACAAGGAGGGGAGAATCCGACAGTGTGGTTCCAGGTACCCCAGAAGAAATGGCTGCTTAAAGCCAGTGTCACCACTGGCCAGGCCCCAGTGTGATCAGCCCCCTCCAGGGGGTCCCCTGTGTCTGACCCCAGCAGCATTTTCTGGAAGCGCTATTCTGTGCATGGTTAGACAAGGGGAGAGAATGGAAGGGCATTCATGACTGGCTGGTGATTTTTTTTTTTTTTAAAGAAAGGGTCTTGGATACAGTCCTGAGTGTACCGGTGCCAGGTTCATTCCTCCCTGGTGTTCAGGTAACTGTCAGGGCTTGTATCTGATCTCTGTACATAACCACCTCTGGTCTCAGCAACAATCAGCTTGGTTAGTTAGTTTCCTTTGCTCCTTGACACTCTGTCTGACCTCTGCTGACTCACCTACCCCTGGCTGCTAGCACACAGAGACCACTGTGATGAATTTCAGGGGGAGAAACAGCAGCCAGAACTATGCAGGCTAATGAAAGCCCCACATTTTTAGACAAGTAAAAACTGATCTCTGGATGAACCAGCATCTGTCTTCCCCCTCATAGCCCTCTGAAAAACTCAGTATGAAAAACAATTCCAGGCAGGGCTAGTCCTTGGGTGGTTATAAGCAGTAGAATTTTCTTTCCTAGAGTTAATGGGGACAGATGTCAGAGGCCCCTGGGGAAAGTCAGGACAACTTAGCGGAGGACTTGGTGTTTCTACAACTCCCTTGTGACCTTCGGAAAGTTATTTCCCCTCTCTGAACATTGACGTACTGAGACATTGAGTAGGTCAGATATATAGTTATATGTAGTGTAACTTAAGTCAACAGACCCCACTGGCTTTTTAATCTTGTGACTTGAAATCACACTAAACTGACAGAGAAAGGTGTTCACAGTATCTTAAGAAGTAAACACAAGTTACAGAATAGTCATCAAAGTATCTTACATTTGTTCAGATACATATGTCTTCATACCATGTATTGTTTGGCAATTTAAAAATAATTATCGATACATTATAAATAACCTTTATCATTCAATTAGTTAATCAATTTATTCCAAAGGCTGCTTTGAATTTCCATTCAATATTAAATGTTTGTGACACAGAAATGAACAAAACAAAACAAAAAACAACCAAACTCATTCATTGCCTTGGAGAAGTATGAGTTTTGGGGAGTTTATAGGGACTCATGTTTTGTTTTTAAAAGATCTCTGAAAAGGGTGCTGCCTGTGGCTCAAGAGTAGGGTGCCGGCCCCAAATACCGGAGGTGGTGGGTTTAAACCCAGCCCTGGCCCAAAACTGCAAAAAAAAAAAATCTTCGAAAGTTTTGATATAGGTGCACTGGTGATATAGAAGTGAGCAGGGCTGCCTTCCAAAGCATTTGCTCTGCTATTGGTGCTGGCCTGCCTCCATGCGTGACAGATAGAAAAGACACGGAGTGTTCCTTTCCTTACAAGGGGTGTATTGTTCACATTCTCTTCAATGACACATCCTCTCTTTATTGCTTCCACTGAATGTGCCTTTCCTGAAACCTTACCTAACTTTGAATTTGGGCCAACAATGTGGTGCTTACATACTAACACAGCTTCTTCTCTCCCGGTCCTATCTCCTAATCACCCTTTCTTTCCTTAGTCCACTCCAATAAGGTTCTGTCCCCTCCATTCCAAAAAATATTTTCTCGTTAAGGTTATAATGTTGTAGCTATCCTCACCACCATCAAAAAAAAAAAAAATAAATAAATAAAAATGCACACTTGCAACCATTTCAAGAGGTAGATGGACTGGAGAATCCTGCCTTGGTTTTTTGGATCTTCTAGACTTCTTGGGGTTCCTTAGAGCTATGCCCAGGATCTCTCATGCTATGATCTCTACTTACAAGGGCAGTCTCACTTTCACCTTGAGGTCTTAGGATTATATATTCCCTTACTATGTCTCTCTTGCCACAAAACCTTTATCGATACTGCTTTCCCCACCTGGAATAGCCATTGCTCCCTCTCTGACTAGAAAATTCTCACTCATTTTTACAGCGAACACTCTTTTATTTTATCTCTTTACTGTTCTTTTTCAGTACATCATCTATTCCTTCTTCTAGGAGCATCACAATTTTTCTCTGGGAAATTATGTCTTCCTCACTGGGGAAGGGATGCCCTGTCAGATCCTTTCTCTTGCCCATTTGGTGCAGTCATGGAATGGGCTTTTCCCCTGGAGAACACATACAATGGATGGACTTACACACTCCAGAAGCACTTTGAAGCTCAGATGTCAGGCCATATCTGCCCTTAAACACTATCTAAAGCTGCCTGGTTTCCATCTCTTCCAAGTCTCTCAGCCTTCTCTCCTGACTCTCAGTGTTCACTCATAAGCTCCCCATATATACTTTTGTTTGAAGTTATCCAAAGTTGGTTTCCAATCCTTTCAATTGAAAAACCACAAATCATGAACATTTCTGTTATTTAAACTTACGGGGCATGTTATTATATAAACTCTGATAATTCCATTCCTGGAGTTTCTTCTAAATACCTAACATGTATCTTTGCGCCGTCACTTCTGCTAGTGCTTGTCCATGGTCCCTTACTTCTTTGTGTGGTTAATTATTTTTCACTGTAAACTGATTGTTTGCCTTTGAATTTTATTTCCAAGATATTTTAAGTTCTTTTCTTACTTAAAATATAACTTATATCATGAAGTACCACATCTAAAACTCAAAAATTTTTTACTTATGTATATACCTATGGAACTATCACCCAGATAGACAAAAGATTTCCTGTGCCTCCTCCCAAAAAGACCTACTCCAACAGTATCTATTATTCTGATATCTGTCACAATACATTTGTTTTTCCTATTTTTAAATGTCATATAAATGGAATCATATATGTATGTGTATATTACACACCTATACTATATATATATGTGTGTGTGATATACATTTATATTCACATATATACATATATATGTGCATGTGTGTATTACACAGATACACTCCAAAGCACTTTGGAATATATATACTACAAAGCACACTAGAAAGCCTTAAGAATAGCCTTAATCAGGCAGAAGGAAGAATCTCAGAACTTGAAGACAATACCTTTCTGCTAAATAAGTCAGTTGAAGAGAAAGAAAAAGAAATAGGAGAAATGAACAAAGCCTGTAAGAAATGTGGGACTATATAAAGAACCCAAACCTAAAATCATAGACATCCCAGAGGGTAAAGAAGAAAATACACAAGAGTTAGATAATTTGTTTGAGAGAAATATTGAGTAAAAATTCCCTGGCCTTGCTCGAAATCTAGATATTCAGGTACAAGAAGCATGCAGGACTCTAGGGAGATTCATTGTAAAGAGGTATTCACCACAACACATAATCATGAGACTGGCCAAAGTAAACATGAAAGCTGTACTCCTAGAAGCAGCTATAAAGTGAAAATCAAAGGTAACTTACTAAAGAAACCCAATCACATGAACTGCAGAATTCTCAACTGAAACCTACAAACCGGAAGGAATTGGAGACCCACCCTTAGCCTTCTAAAAGAGAAGAATTATGTATCCTGCAAAACTAAGTTTCTTATGTAAGGGAGAAATGAAGACTTTCTCAGACAAGCAATTGCTAGGGGAATTTGTGAGGATCAGACCTGCTCTATAGGAAATATTCAGACCTACATTATATACAGATCAGCAAAATAGATAGCCATCAGCATAAAGCCACTGAAAAGCTAAAGTTCAGCACCCAGATACCACAAGGGCTCAGAGGTAAAGCAAAGTAATAAGGGTCTATCTATCTAATAGGATGAACAGAAATCTACCACACATATCAATATTGTCAATAAATATGAATGGCTTGAACTCCTCACTGGAGAGACATAGGATGGCTAGGTGGATAAAAGAATACAAGCCAAGTATTCTCTGTCTCTAGACAACACATCTACAAAGAACTCAAGCAAAATGGCAAGAAAAAAATCAAACAAACCCATTAAAAAGTGGGCAAAATACATGAATATTAAGCTTTTCAAAATAATATATACTAATTATCAAAAAACACATGAAGAAATACTCAACATCTCTAGTCATCAGGGAAATGCAAATCAAGATCACAATGAGATATCACCTAACTCCAGTGAGAAAGGCTCTTATCAAAAAGTTTCAAATCAGTAGGTGCTGGCATGGACGCAGAGAGGAAGGGAGACTTATATACAGTTGGTGGAACTGCAAACTAATACAACCTTTATGGAACATATTATGGAGATACTTCAAAGAACTAAAAGCAGACTTACCATTTGATCCAGCAATCCCACTGCTAAGTATTTACCCAAAGAGAAAAAAGGTCATTTTATAAAAAAAAAAAACACTGACACTAAAATCTTTATAGCAGCACAACTCACAATTGCAAGATGTGAAAACAACCAAGTGTCCATCAACACGTGAGTGGATTAACAAAATGTGGTGTATGTATACCATGGAATTCTACCCAGCCAGAAAAAAATGGTGGTCCAGTATATTTTTTTACAATATACTGGATGGAACTGGAGACTATTCTTCTATGTGAATTATTATAAGACTGGAAAAACAAACACCACAGGGACTCAATACTAAATTAGAATGAGTTGATTAATACCTATGTACACATATGGAAGTAAAATTCAATGGAAATTGAGTAGGCAGAAGGGGTTCAGTAAATTCACACCTAACAAGTACAATGCACACATTCTGGGTGAAGGGCACACCTATAAATTTGATTTAAAGCGAAAGAAAAAGGAAGGGAGGGAGGGAAAGAAAAGTAACACAACAAAAGGCAGACATCCTTCAAGAATTAGATAAGATAGAACTTTCTCCGTATAATCTGCAGGCTTTCTTCTTTGTTCTTCTTTCTTTGGCCTCTAGTTGTTTTATTAGAGTCATTCCGTATTGCACTTCTCCTATCGTTATAGTTTCCCTAGAGAGTGGAGATCATATCTCATTCAAAGTTGTGTCCCTACAGCCAAAAACAATTATATCTGGTATGTTGCTGTGGCCCATATCAAGTGTGCTTAAGAGAAATTGAAGAATTAGAACTTTTGTACCTATCAGGGTTAATATATTCTTTCCTGTTAATAACAGATATGACAACTTGGTAAGACAGTTTTCTCTTTTTGAAGTTAAAAATTTTTTTCTATGTAATGGTTGATGAAAGGTATTTGGCAGGACTGCATTTAAAATACAGATGCCCTCTGGATCCATCAGGTTCAAGTCATGAAAATGGGAAGCACATCTAGCATTTCAAATGGAGGGGATTTCATATAGGGAATTAACTACACACGTATTCAAAATCTTACACAGCAAACAGGGGCCGCTGAGTTAATCTGGATGTTAGTAACTGCAAGAAGATGCTATTTCCCCCAAGCAGGGAGAACAAAGAGAGAAAATTGGTGTTAGGTGAATGTAGATGCTGAGGAGGAGCTTTACATGGCTGATTCTCTTAAGTCTGGAGAGTGGGTATCTTTCAACTGGTGCTTCAATCTCTGGGTGGAGGCACCCTGTGGACTGGGATTAGACATCTTTGCCACTTCCCCAAGGCTAGAACTCAGACCTCAGTGGAGGGACACTGTTTCCAGTGCTCAGAACCCCGAGTTGTGAACTGAACACTTGAGCTCAGACCTAATGGAGGAACTTCTGCTGGTCTCTAATGAGAGAGCCTCTGGCAGCAGCTGCTGGGAGTGTAGAAGGAAGCTGGGCCCAGAGCTGGCCTTTTTTTCTGGAGAATATTGGTAATAAGAGGATCTGGAAATAGGAAGAGAGTCCTCCTCACCTTGTCACCTGCTAGTCTCCTGTTCAGTGCTCCTGTTGCTAGACTGTACTGGGAAGTAGGTTGGCAGGGAAGTGCAGTTTTCAGAATCTCAGCTCCAACGTCACAGAGTAGAGGTGGGAGTGGGGACCCCTGAGGTTGAGAGACATTGAGTAAATAGCTGACATGTGCTCATCTAGTATAAAAAATAAAAAGACTAAGTGGACTTGGCCTCCAAGGTACTGTAGTAAAATATAGTCTCCTTGTTTTGTAACCTGTTTGCAACGTGATTCTCAATAACTCTAGAGTAAGAAATTTCATCTTGGGATAGGATTTCTGTGGAAAAATCCTGGTGCCAATGTAAAAAGTGGCTCTGAAGTCAAAGCATTCCTGTGAGCCCCGACACATGGAACCCAAGATTTATTTTAGCTTTTTCTTATTTCTGCCTCCTTCTCCAGTCCTTGGTTCCAAGAACATCTTCTGGGCCAGATGCCCCCATGGATCAGATACTTGGAAACAGCCTTTCGCCATAGACTGCTGCTCCTCAGGCAGCCCTGCCAAACCTCTGCTATGTGCAGCCACACCCTGCTGCTCCTGTGTCACTGCTCCCTGTGCAGTGTCCCTTCCTTGGGAAGAAAATACGGTGTCTTAACACATCCCATCCCCATTCTCAATTCCTTTCTTCATTTTCCATTGTTTTTGCTCAACCCTTAAATCTGATACTCAATGGATATTCCCAGATTTCTTTATAACTATTTTGCTTTCTTCCTGAGATCTTACTACATAAAAAAAAAAACATTTTGTAATAAAAGTGACATTTTATAGCTTCATGAAGCTTTAGATTTTTAAAGTTTTTTTTTTTTTTTAAACTCTATAACCTCATTGACCCAATAACAGAGAGGAAACAGGTTTTCAACTTCAAGTAATCCTATCCAAATCCTGACTATCATTTAACTTGAAAACTTTAGCTACTTAATTCTTCTGAGCCTTGGTTTCCTCTAGTTTAGTAAGGGGACTGATTTCACCCTCCAAAGACTGCTAGAAAAATTAAATGGCATGAACTGTGTGCTGCAGCTGTCACATAGTAGGACAAAGTAAATTTTAGTTCTCTTGCCCCTAGTAAGAGTGAGCATGTGTATTATGCTCATACACTTATGTGAAAAGGAGGAAAATGCATTATATAAAGCTGGTCTAAGCCATGTAATAGATTTCACAGTAAGAACAGATATAGGAGAGAAATGCACTTTGGAGGAGAATTCTTTCCCTGTTCCTATAGAAAGGTGGGAGTGATATTATCATGAGTCCTGACTAAGGATCTACTTTTCTTCTACAGTCTTACCTCTGTACACATCTACTAATTTAATACGTGTAAGAGGGGAAATGAAGAGAAGCTAGGGAACAAAACAGCAGGCTGGGGCAATATGAGAGTGTTCCTAGGGAGAGAATGGTGTCATTTTAGAACTAGAAAGGTCAGCTCAAGTCAGACTATGTAGACCTTTTAGTGCCTGGCTAAAGAGTTTCCATTTTATTTCTTAGGCAATAGAAAGTGAAAACCAGAAGGAGTTAAACAAAGAAAAAGGAAACTTATAAAATGAACTTGACATTTTATATATAAAAGCTCTTACTTAAGGAACTACAGGAAAAGAGATTCAAAAAAATGCAAGATCCAGGGCGAGTTACCTTTTAAATTCCTTTTTCTTCTCTCTAAATGACTTTAGGAAAAACATACTAAAGGTAAGTGCTTAGCGGATGAGGGGCTCCTATCACTTTATTTTCCATTTTTCCATTCACATAGAATGTGACTCCTCATTGTTTGCTTCAAATACAGAAAATATTTTACCAATAGGCCAAGGGCGATGCCATGGGGTGGCGGTCACAGGAAATCTCTCCCCGGTTTATTCTGTTAGGAGCATTTCTTCTAGAGAAGGGCCATCGCTGCATCTGCTATCATCCTGGTTGAAGAGACAGAGGCATAAAGAGATTAGGGCATCAGCATGGTAAATGTAAAGAGAAACACAGGCAAATACTGAATTCCCCAGGTGAATAAATCCCCTGGGCACATCGGGGGCTCGTGTGTTGGAGCCCACAGGAAGGCCTTGGGGCTTGAAGGACTTTAGGGATAGCTTTCTGGAAAACACACACAATAGAAAAAGATGAACAAGCTGAGTCTTGACAGGGGAGGCGGAGGTACGTAGGTGGAGCCAGAGCAGGAGGCAGGGCAGCTTAGTGGAGGAGCACCCCGAGAAAGCACACAGGTATGGAAACATCACTGCCAGTGGCTTCCACCATCAAGTCCTCATTGCCACTTGTTGGGTCCCATCTGGGTTGCCGTTTGTTGGACTGGCCAGGTCTCTGGCCCCAGCTTACCTATTGTCCAGACACTGACCGGACGTTGTGCTACCTTGCTCGGGAACAATTGCCTTAGGTGCCTGAGAGCTATTCGCCTTAGCAGAAGGGAGAGAGAGAGAAACAGTCTTTGAGGGAGAGAAAGTTTTAGTAAGAGATTCAATCTTAGCAGTCGTCTTAGAGACACCCTGCGGGCAGAAGTGAAAGAGTCAGTGAGCGGGTCCCTGAAAGAATGAGTGTCCCCCCCCACTCCCACCCCACCCCATACCCACACACACACACTGCAGCTTCTTGTAGATGTGATCTGGTGTAGAGACTGCCAATCACTGATGTTCTTGTCTCGGGAGCTCTCGCGTTAGGAGAACCAAATCCCTTCCCCATGCCCTATCACCAGGGTGCTATATGTTACCAGTGTTTCTTATAATTACAGAGTGTTCCAAGCTTAACTCTCACTTCTCCTTCCCATAAGCTATATGGTCTGCTACAAATCACGGTTCAGGAAGGACATGGCATGTGATTGTAGAGGGTGATGCAGCAGAGAAAGTGGAGCACTGGAGAGTGTTTTGAGAGCGCAGAGCAGGGTCCGTGAGAGTTGTGATTGATTGACACAGGGAAGTGAGACATCCTGAGAGTCTAGCTTTAAGGACTGCTGGAAGGAGGTGCCATTTTGCAGAAAAAAACAACACATTAAGCTTTAGAACCAGTGGACCTGAGATGCCTTGGGGATGTAGAGAACTCATCCCCCCCAGCTGTACCTGTTGTTCACTGTTTGACCTTGAGTAAATGAAATGATTCAATGCACTCATCTCATTTTAGAGGGACAAAATAGTATCTGGTTTTCAGGGAAAGATTCATTTTCCCAAGAAGCTCAAGTTGTTTTTATCAAACTCTTTTTGTTAGTACCTTCTTTACATTCACTGTAAAGAAACAAATAAACAATCTTCTGTCTCTGAAATTGAAAAATTCTCCTTTCTGAGCCAAGGTTGCTTCTGTTTGTCATCTTAAACTTCAGAAATTCTCTCACCTTGTAAGACTGGCCCTTGGGCTTTATACGTGTTTGTGTGTAATGTTCTTTCTGTTCAGTCTTGGTGTCAAGGAGACAGGTTATAGTGTGAAAGTCTCAGAGATGGAGACATCCTTCCTGAGAAGGCATGTCAACAGATTGGGAGAAATAAGGTGATGCAGAAAGGATTTTGAAGTTTTTAAAAGCCTTTAAAGTAATTGTTATCTTATGTTTATTTATCCCATATTGTATTTCCAAAGATTGTAAAACAAATTTCATCCTTAAATATTTTGTCCTTCTCTGACAAAATCATGATAAATGTTTTTCTCATCTCTGTAAAAGCCATCTGTCTTGGACTCAAAGCTTCCTTGGACTTTGGACTTAAAGCTGCCTTTTTTATTTTTCTTTCAGTGGCAGGGCATAAAGGAGACAAGATCACAACTCTTCAGCCTATTTCTACTAGTAAGCCATGAAATAAACAAGTCCTCATCATCCTTGCCACATGTCATCTTGGAACAAAAGGGATTTTGGTATCACAGATACAACTTTTGCTATGAACTGTGAACTAGCATATTTTAAACTTGGCTTCTGAGGTTGTTGAAGGAACTTTCTTATCCTTCCTTAATAAAATACAGATGGTTCTCTTTCCCGAGTTCCCTAAATCCTCAAAGCTGTGTTTGAACATGATTGTCATCTTCTTTAAGGATAAGAATAGGTTTGTAATTAAATAAGTCTCATTGGGCATCATCCCCACTCTTCGTTTCAAACAGCTTTCCAAAGTGCTTGGTGTGTAGTAAATGTTATTTAAGTATGTATTAAATGAGTGGGTAAGAAGAATTAGCACTAGGCTTAGAGTAAGAAGGCCTGGTTTTAAATCTTGGCATTGGGGACCATTATCAAGAATGCGAGGGAGTACTGGGTGCCACTTCAAAAGAAAGACCATTAAGTCTGTTAGACCAGAATTAATGTCATGACTGTGCCAATTCCTAGCTACAAGTAGGAGGATTTGGGTCAAATTGTACAGATGCTCTGATCCTCAATATGGTTCAATGGTTGAGTATTGGCTTGGAGTTTAAATCCTGTTCTGTTGTTAATTATCTAGAACAGTGGTTCTCAACCTTTCTAACGCCGCGGCCCTTTAATATAGTTCCTGTGGGTCGCAACCCACAGGTTGAGGAACTTGGGGCCATTTATTCAAATACCTCTGTTTCCTCACCTGTAAAAGGGAGAAAATAATTTTACCTGTAGTCATAATTTTGTTGTGAGGATTTATGAGTTAATATATGTAAAACTCTGGAGCAGAGCTTGCATAGTATAAGCACTCCATATGTGATAACTATTATTCTATTATTTTTATTGTAGTACTTCTTACTGTGCTATTCCGACTATAAGAATGTGTATTTTTCCCCCCTAGGGAGAAGTTCTATAATTTTCGACATCCCCGGGGTGATGTTGCGATGGTAATTTACCCTCAGCCACTTTGGGTTTCAGTTTTCACTCATGTCAAGGAGACAATGCTGCTTCTCTAGATAGATGCAGTATGAGATTTTGGTGAGGCTCAAATAAGATTACAAATGTGAAAACACTTAGCTAACTCTCAAATGCTCTATAAATGTGAGTTTATTAGTTGGCACTCTTTCCACTACAAGTGACAAAAATCCAACTCGAATCAGTTTATGCCAAAAAAAGGAGGATTTATTGGCTCTTGCAACTGGATTCTAGGATAGCTCACAGACTTGAAGGAAGAACTTTAAGAACCAGGCCTTTGGAACCCAAACAGGGAGTCATTATCACGGGAACACATGGTATATACCTGTCTGTCATCTCTGATGACTGTGTTTTCTTCTCCTTCACAGAAGCCTTTTTCATCTTACAAGGAAGATAGCACCAGCAAGCCCTCTTCATATTGTCTCAGTATCCCAAGACAAAGAAAAGAAAAAAAATTCCCAAAATCTCACGTATATCCACTCAAGGGAAGAGTTCTCACTGACCCTGATTTAATCTCCTTTCTAACTTTGAATTGATTGTTGAATTTGTGGAAATGAAGTACTAAAATTGTCTAGGCCTTGGTCATAGCCCTTTCCATTTGATATGGGACAGAAAGATATATTACCAGAAGTGAATAAGAAGGAAGAAAAAAATGAAAAACTAGTGTTCAGATTTAAAAACACAATACTATCATATATTATCACTATTAATACCAGTTTCTTTAATATCTCTAGAGATAACTACAATAAGCCTCTTTGTTTATTAGGAATATATACTCCAAACCCTTGAGTGTTTCTTAATTTCTGGCCAAGAAAGGGTCTCAGGATATTGATCCCAATAGAAACTGTCTTGGTAAAAGAGAAATCCTGTAGTACAGTGTTCTTAACCTCTAAACTACTGACATTTTGGGCCAGAAAATTCTTTGTTGTGGGGGACTGTCCTCTGCATTGTGGGATGTTTACAACATTCCTGGCTTCTACCCACTAGATGCCAGTAGAAACTAGCCCCTCCTTGTGACAAGCTAAAGTGTGCCCATACATTGCCAAATGTCCTCTAGGGGATATGCCCTCCCATGTCTGCCTTTGAGAATAATTGTACTAGTTGAACCCAGCTAAGTAATAATTCATATCTCACTATTCTTCACCTTTATCCCCAAAGGATGTAGGAATTTCTAGTGGCTAGGCTGATTTTATAACATTATAACCTCCCCTTATCCCCTTTGTAGTGACTTCATTGCACTGAAATGCCCTTCCACCAGGCATTGAAAGGTCATACTGTTTAAAAAGTCTTCAGGGTACATGACTCAGGATATTTTGAGGTATAGTCCATCCTCTTCCACTGACTCATGGTGTGTGGCTGGGCATCTTTTCCTCTTTGGGCCTTGGTTTTTCTTACTGGCAAAATGGAAAAATGTCTCATAATTTTCATGTTGCTCTAAGAATATATGATGTAAATTGAGCAGATTTGAACTATGAAATGGAAAATCAACCTACAGAATTCACTTATTGACTAATTTGTATTTGAGATCCTAAATTTCCCATGAGCATCTCTTTGTTTCTTGGAAGGTAAGATTACATGGGGTTGCTTGAGATGTTCAGGGAATCTGGGCAAAAGCAAGAACAGATCAATAGTGAGATCTCTGATGTTACTTGATGTTTTGTTGTGAGGTGTCTCTAGAGCAGCAGTTCTCAACCTGTGGATTGCAACCCCTTTGGGGGTTGAATGACCCTTTCACAGGGGTCGCCTAAGACCATCCTGCATAGCAGATACTTATGTTACGATTCATAACAGTAGCAAAATTACAGTTATGAAGTAGAAACAGAAATAATTTTATGGCTGGGGGTCACCACAGCATGAGGAACTGTATTGAAGGGTCGTAGCATTAGGAACGTTGAGAACCACTGCTCTAGAGGTTCCACCCATGTGTAGGAACACAGTATCATGTGAATAACCCTCCACTGAGACTGGAGAATAATGTGGAAGGGGCTGGAGGAGTAAGAAATGAATCAGGAGATTATACAGGGCCTTGAATGTCAGAGTAATAGATGCAACGTTTTTCTCCAAGGTGGGTAGAGTGGTAGAATGCATACAAAGACTAATGTCTGTATAACTGGGTCAATTATTTTTCATATTTATGTTTGAAGTTAACAGAGGTGGTAGAGTGGACTTAACAAGTTGGAATAGACAATAACTTGTTGCCTATTTTTTACCATCAAAATTATATGGATTTCAATATTACATTTTTGAGGAAATTGAGGCTCAGAAAGGAGGACCTTTGAGCACTGAGTTAGTGGAAAGGAGGTGGCCATCCAGGGCTCAAAACACCCCCCTGTTGCCTAATGTTAGAGTTAGTTAGAGTTGAATAAAGGGAGTCATGCTGATGCCAGTTTTGCTGTCTCCTCTCTTCCGCCTTGACATTCTTAGAATTTTTCACCAGGATTTCTGTATTATTCTTGCTGTTGACTTCTTGCTTTGGGAATACCAGGGCTCATCATGGGACCCAGAACAGAGCTTATGGAGAAAACACCTGCCTGGCTGAAAAATCAAAAGAAAGGAATAAAGACACCAGTGTGTAATGAACTTTCTGGCCAATAGAAATAGCAGGTTACTTATATTATTTTGAACACTTACTGTATTCTGGTTTTCAGTTGCTGTATTAATTTTCTATGAATGCCGTAATGAATTGCCACAAATCTGGTGGCTTAAAATAGCATAAATTTATTATCTCATAATTCTACAGGCTAGAAGCATGTTGTCAGGACCACACTCCCACCAGAGGCTATAGAAAATACTGTTTCCTGTTTCTCCCAGATTGGTGGCTCCAGGTGTTACTTGGTTTATGGCAATATCATTCTCATCACTGCCTCTGTGGTCACTTTTCTCCCTTCTCTTCCCTGTGTGTCTCTTATGAAAACACTTGTTGCTGGATTTAGGCCCAATATGGATAATCTATGATAATCTCTTCATCATCTCAACATCTTCAATTTACTTACATCTGCAAAGATTCATTTGCAAATAAAGTTAACAGGCCAGGCTCTCATGTCAGGGCATGAATACATGCTTTGGGGCACCATCATTTAATCTGCTAATTTTTCTCATTTAGCATTTCATGAACTCCTTACAAGTCTACAAGTTATTGGCTTTTGTTGTTAAATTTGTTTTAGGATCAGGACATACAGAATAGGAAGCCCCATCTATAGAGACCATGTGTACAGATTCACTGTGTTAATTAGGGATTCCCTCTATGGTGTTTGATATTTGTTGTCCTCTTGGTGACTGCCAGGAATCTTGGTTCAACTCTAATCCTGTCCCTAGTCAGCTGTGAATGAATTTCAACAAGTCTGTCTGTCTCTTCTTCCTTAGATTTTCCAGCTGTGAAAGAGCAATTTGCACTGCAGATGCTCATTTCATTTTTGACTCAAACCTTCCATCAAAATCAATCCTCAAACACATGGTTTTAAAGAACTGATGCCATCTTTACAAGCATCACTGTTTCTGGAAATATTCAGAGTCATCCACTTCTCAATTGTGATGCAGAATCCAAATGTTAGAAAGCTTCAGGATTCCCTCTGGTAAGGACTGTCTTCCCTGAAATACTCTTTCTTCCATCCAAGTCTGTCTTCCCACCATAGCCTTCAAAATCTTTCTCAAATATTCTTCCTCCCTTATCTTCCTAGGCAGAATAAACCATCACCCTTTCCCTTAAGGCCTTACCTTAGGCACGCTTAAGTAATGACACTTACCATTATGTACAATTATTATTTTTTTTCTCATCCCACTGTTCTAGAGTATGAGTAAATGAATGATGTGCTCTTGACTTTCTTTGATAAGATGTTAAGACAAGGAACCCATATTCTCACTTCTCCCTTTGATATTTCACTGGAAGAATGCCAGAGCCATTTGAGGGAGACAGTCTGAATGAATGATATACAGAGACATTTTTTAAAAGAAGTCTAATGCAATTATCATTTTGTTTTGGCAAAAAATATTTCCTTTGTTTCCTATCTGTTCTCTTGGCTTTCCCTCGCCATTTTCTTTTTGTTCCTTACTGTTCCTTTCCTTCCTTTATCAAACATGCACCCCGAGTTTCTACTAATTGGCAGCAAATGCTAGATCTAAGGATACAGGAAGACTGAGCCATTGTCCTGCCATGAAATTGCTGGTAGTCTCATGGCTGAGATGGTGGAAGAACTAAAACATAGCACATCATTTCTTATATAAGACATACTAGTTAATATAGTACTTGGTGTTTTATTATATATTTTATATATTATTTTAATCTATAATACATGCCATATTACACATTACAAGGAAGATGTACCAACACTTTAGTAATTCTGTTCCTACTTCAGGAGAGGTCATGAAGAAAATGTGTAAGAAATGAATGTTTGTTCATCAGACAGAAGGAAGGAGATTTAGAATGAAGCATACTCAAAATCTCAGAGCCTATAGGCTTGAAACACAAATTCAGGCAGATGAATGGTAATCCAACAAAATTCACTGGGGACACTTTTTTTAGGGAAGAGCTATTTCTTGGGTTTACCTGGGTTTTCAGCACTCACTTTTGAGATTATACCTCTGTTAGCTCTACACAACAGAAGGCTGTGCCAACATGATCATCCGCCCCCAGTTCACATCTCCATCCAGATCAGATTATAGGACACCAGCAAGCAGAGACTGAGCACATCACGCTTTTCACTGAGCACTCAGCCTGCTTCTCATTAGCCTCCCTCTCATCTACTTTGGACTCCACAGAAACCATGTGTCTTTCCATTGCAAACTTAATTTGCAAAACATTCAATAAAATTCTCATTTTATTTTATTTTCTTGGGATCTGATTTTGCAAACAAAAACGAATTATAAAATGAGGGCAACTAGTGAATAGACTAAGTTGTTGATTATTGGGTTATTGCAATACTGCAAGTAGCCATTAATTGTTAGGTCATAAAGGTACAACATATGGACCGTTTTATCTTGATTTCCTTGTGTCTATGACTGTGCTTGGGATAAATTAGGTAACTAGTAATTAGCAAGTCGGTTTTTTTTTTTTAATTTTAGGCATTTATTGAAAATGTATACATGCCATATAAATGAACTAGACTCCTAACTCCTTCACACCAAGTTTCCACAAAAGCTGTCTTCCAGTTGGAGAGGCCATAGTCTAATCATAATCTCTGTCATTGCCCACAAGGGATAAGAAATGACTTATGGAAAGTGGTGGGCAGATTCATGAACACAAGGTTGAGGTGATACTTTCTTCTTCATCTTTTATTCTCATCAGTCCTAGGCCAGAAAGTGAACCATGATTGCTCTTAGCTCCTGGCAGCAGGATGAGGCAGAGGGTTCCTGGGCACAGATTGTGATAGAGCTTTCCAATCTTTTGGCCCAAGTGCCAGGCTGCTATCTTTGGATGGTCTACTTTCAGAGTCATCAACACCTGCTGCTCTGATGGGGGAGGTATGAAATGAACCCCTGGGGGCCTTCTTGATTCAGGTGGTAAGCCTCTGAGCTATGTGTGGAGATGCCTGGGAGTTAGGGCATGCCTGCATTTCAGCTTCCAGTCCTTGCCCACAAGAATGTCAAGGGCCCTCTGGGCACTGCCAAAAGTTTTGAATTTCAGGAAACACTATTTTTTCTGCTTTTCACTTTTAAGATCTTTAGGCAAGATAAAGTTGAGCAAAATAGAAGAATTAGATGAAACAGGTGTCATTAGAAAGGGATCTGAGCTGAGCCATGAAGGGAGCTGACCCTCACCTTGTGTTGCATTACTTAGCTCAGGAGCTATTGCCAATGGTGCTAACTCTTAACATTATTTTGTTGGAGTGTTTCTGTTGTTGATTTGATTGATGTCTATGTGCATGGCCTTTCAGCCCTCCTTTTTCTCTATCCTATCTTTCCCCATGCTGCTGTCTACAAGAACTTTCTTTTTTTTTTTTTTGTCATTGTTGGGGATTCATTGAGGGTACAATAAGCCAGGTTACACTGATTGCAATTGTTAGGTAAAGTCCCTCTTACAGTCATGTCTTGCCCCCATAAAGTATAACACACACCAAGGCCCCCGCCCCCTCCCTCCATCCCTCTTTCTGCTTCCCCCCCATAACCTTAATTGTCATTAATTGTCCTCATATCAAAATTGAGTACATAGGATTCATGCTTCTCCATTCTTGTGATGCTTTACTAAGAATAATGTCTTCCACTTCCATCCAGGTTAGTACGAAGGATGTAAAGTCTCCATTTTTTTAAAAAGCTGAATAGTATTCCATGGTATACATATACCACAGCTTGTTAATCCATTCCTGGGTTGGTGGGCATTTAGGCTGTTTCCACATTTTGGCGATTGTAAATTGAGCTGCAATAAACAGTCTAGTGCAAGTGTCCTTATGATAAAAGGATTTCTTTCCTTCTGGGTAGATGCCCAGTAATGGGATTGCAGGATCAAATGGGAGGTCTAGCTTGAGTGCTTTGAGGTTTCTCCATACTTCCTTCCAGAAAGGTTGTACTAGTTTGCAGCCCCACCAGCAGTGTAAAAGTGTTCCCTTCTCTCCACATCCACGCCAGCATCTGCAGTTTTGAGATTTTGTGATGTGGGCCATTCTCACTGGGGTTAGATGATATCTCAGGGTTGTTTTGATTTGCATTTCTCTAATATATAGAGATGATGAACATTTTTTCATGTGTTTGTTAGCCATTCGTCTGTCATCTTTAGAGAAAGTTCTATTCATGTCTCTTGCCCATTGATAGATGGGATTGTTGGCTTTTTTCATGTGGATTAATTTGAGTTCTCTATAGATCCTAGTTATCAAGCTTTTGTCTGATTGAAAATATGCAAATATCCTTTCCCATTGTGTAGGATGTCTCTTTGCTTTGGTTATTGTCTCCTTAGCTGTACAGAAGCTTGTCAGTTTAATGAAGTCCCATTTGTTTATTTTTGCTGTTGTTGCAATTGCCATGGCAGTCTTCTTCATGAAGTTTTTCCCCAGGCCAATATCTTCCAGTGTTTTTCCTATGCTTTCTTTGAGGATTTTTATTGTTTCATGTCTTAAATTTAAGTCCTTTATCCATCTTAAATCAATTTTTGTTAGTGGGGAAAGGTGTGGGTCCAGTTTCAGTCTTTTACATGTAGACATCCAGTTCTCCCAACACCATTTATTGAATAGGGAGTCTTTCCCCCAAGGAATGTTCTTGTTTGGTTTATCGAAGATTAAGTGGTTGTAAGATGTTAGTTTCATTTCTTGGTTTTCAATTCGATTCCAAGTGTCTATGTCTCTGTTTTTGTGCCAGTACCAGGCTGTCTTGACCACTATGGCTGTGTAGTACAGACTAAAATCTGGTATGCTGATGCCCCCAGCTTTATTTTTATTACTAAGAACTGCCTTAGCTATACGGAGTTTTTTTCTGGTCCCATACAAAACGCAGAATCATTTTTTCCAAATCTTGAAAGTACGATGTTGGTATTTTGATAGGAATGGCATTGAATAGGTAGATTGCTTTGGGAAGTATAGACATTTTAACAATGTTGATTCTTCCCATCCATGAGCATGGTATATTCTTCCATTGTTAATATCCTCTGCTATTCCTTTCTGAGGATTTCATAGTTTTCTTTATAGAGAAAACTTCTTTGTTAGGTATATTCCTAGGTGTTTCATCTTCTTTGAAACTATGGAGAAGGGAGTTGTGTCCTTAAGTAGCTTCTCATCTTGACTGTTATTGTTGTATACAAAGGCTACTGACTTGTGGACATTGATTTTATATCCTGAAACATTACTGTATTTTTTGATGACTTCTAGGAGTCTTGTGGTTGAGTCTTTGGGGTTCTCTAAGTATAAGATCATGTCGTCAGCAAAGAGGGAGAATTTGACCTCCTCTGCTCCCATTTGGGTTCCCTTTATTTCCTTGTCTTGCCTAATTGTATTGGCTAGAACTTCCAGCACTATGTTGAATAGTAAAGGTGACAGAGGACAACCTTGTCTGGTTCCAGTTCTAAGAGGAAAAGCTTTGAGTTTTACTCCATTCAGTAAAATATTGGCTGTAGGTTTGTCATAGATAGCTTCAACCAGTTTTAGAAATGTGCCACCTATGCCTATACTCTTCAGTGTTCTAATTAGAAAAGGATGCTGGATTTTATCAAATGCTTTTTCTGCATCTATTGAGAGGATCGTGTGATCTTTATTTTTGCCTCTGTTAATATGGTGGATAACGTCTATGGACTTGCATATGTTAAACCAGCTGAATCCCTGGGATGAAGCCTACTTGATCATGATGAATGACTTTTTTGATGATAAACTGTAATCTATTGGCTAGGATTTTGTTGAGAATTTTTGCATCTATATTCATGAGTGAGATTGGTCTGAAATTCTCCTTTTTGTTTGGGTCTTTTCCTGGTTTTGGTGTCAGGGTGATGTTTGCTTCATAGAATGTGTTGGGGAAGATTCCTTCTTCCTCAATTTTTTGAAATAATTTCTGCAGTACAGGAATAAGCTCTTCCTTGAAGGTTTGATAGAATTCTGGAGTGAAGCTATCTGGACCAGGGCATTTTTTGGTTGGAAGCTTTTTTATTGTTTCTTTGATCTCAGTGCTTGAAATTGGTCTGTTCAGGAGCTCTATTTCTTCCTGGCTGAGTCTTGGGAGAGGGTGTGATTCCAAACATTTATCCGTTTCCTTCACATTGTCAAATTTCTGGGCATAGAGTTTCTGGTAGTATTCAGAGATGATCTCTTGTATCTCTGTGGGATCAGTTGTTATTTCCCCTTTATCATTTCTGATTGAGGTTACTAGAGATTTTACTTTTCTATTCCTCGTTATTCTGGCCAATGGTTTATCTATTTTATTTATTTTTTCAAAAAACCAACTCCTTGTTTCATTAATTTTCTGAATGATTCTTTTGTTCTCAATTTCATTGATCTCTGATTTGATTTTGGATATTTCTTTTCTTCTACTGAGTTTAGGCTTAGATTGTTCTTCTTTTTCCAATTCCATAAGATCTCTTGTGAGATTGTTGATGTGCTCTCTTTCTGTTTTTTGAATGTCAGCGTCTAAAGCGATGAATTTTCCTCTCAAAACTGCTTTTGCAGTATCCCACAGGTTTTGGTAGCTTGTGTCTTCATTGTTGTTATGCTCAAGGAAGTTAATGATTTCCTGTTTTATTTCTTCCTGCACCCATCTGTTATTCAACAGAAGATTGTTTAATTTTCATGCCTTTGGGTGGGGTCGAGCATTTTTGTTAGAGTTGAGTTCCACCTTTAGTGCCTTATGGTCTGAGAAGATACAAGGTAAAATTTCAATTCTTTTGATTCTGTTGATATTTGTTTTGTGCCCCAGGATATGATCAATTTTGGAGAATGTTCCATGGGGTGATGAGAAGAATGTATATTCTTTATCTTTGGGATGGAGTGTTCTATATGCATTCATCAAACACAGTTGTTCTAGGGTCTCATTCAAATCTCTTATATCTTTGTTTAATTTCTGTTTAGAGGATCTGTCCAGCTCTGTAAGAGGAGTGTTAAAGTCCTCTGTTATGATGGTATTATCAGATATCATATTGCTCAGACTGAGTAAGGTCTGTTTCAAGAATCTGGGAGCATTTAAATTGGGTGCATAAATATTTAGAATTGAAATGTCTTCTTGTTGTATTTTTCCCTTGACCAATATAGTGACCATCTTTGTCTTTTTTGACTTTAGTTGCTTTAAATCCACGTGTATCTGAAAATAAGATCGCAACTCCTTTTTTCTTTTGAATTCCATTTGCCTGAAAAATTGTCTTCCAACCCTTGACTTGGAGCTTTAATTTGTCTTTTGAAGCCAGGTGTGTTTCTTGCAGACAGCAAATGGATGGCTTGTGTTTTTTAATCCACTCAGCCAATCTATGTCTCTTCAGTGGGGAATTCAAGCCATTAACATTTATTGAGATAATTGATAAGTGTGGTAGTATTCTATTCGTCTTATTTGGTGAGAGTCCATTGCTTAGTTTTATCTTTTGCATCAGTGTGGAGGTTAGGTTCTGTCCTTTAATTTCTGAGTTCTTACTTTGCTGCTGATCCATTGTGGTGGTCAGTGTGCAGAACAGGTTGAAGTATTTCTTGTAGAGCTGGTCTTGTTGTGGCAAATTTCCTCAATGTTTGTATATCTGTAAATGATTTGATTTCTCCGTCAATTTTTAAGCTTAGCTTAGCAGGGTACAGAATTCCAGGCTTGAAATTGTTCTGTTTAAGTAGATTAAAGGTAGATGACCATTGTCTTCTTGCTTGGAAAGTTTCATTAGAGAAGTCTGCGGTCACTCTAATGGATTTGCCCTCATAGGTCAACTGGCGCTTACTCCTGGCAGCTTGCAGAATCTTTTCTTTTGTCATGACTTTGGACAGGTTCATCACAATGTGTCTTGGAGAAGCTCGGTTAGAGTTGAGGCGACCTGGGGTCCAATATGCCTCTGAAAGCAGTGTGTCAGAATCTTTGGTGATATTTGGGAAATTTTCTTTTATAATATTCTCTAGTATGGCTTCCATTCCTCTGGGGCATTCTTCTTCCCCTTCTGGAATTCCTATAACTCGTATGTTGGAACACTTCATAAAGTCCCATAATTCTGACAGTGAACGTTCTGCTTTCTCTCTCTTCTTTTCTGCCTCTTTTACTATCTGAGTTATCTCAAGAACTTTGTCTTCTACCTCTGAAATTCTTTCTTCTGCATGGTCTAACCTGTTGCTGATACTTTCCATTGCATCTTTAAGTTCCCTAATTGACTGTTTCAGTTCCTTCAGCTCTGCTATATCTTTTTTATATTCTTGATATTGTTCATCTCTTATTTGATTCTGTTTTTGGATTTCCTTTTGGTGATTTTCCACTTTATTAGTAGTTTCCTTCATTGTTTCCATCATTTCTTTCATTGTTTTCAACATGTGTATTCTAAATTCCCTTTCTGTCATTTCTAACATTTCTTTATAGGTGGAATCATCTGCAGTAGCTACCTCATGGTCCAGTAGCTACCAGTCGCCCAGAATGGACTGGTTCTTCATGTTGCCTGGAGTTTTCTGCTGATTCTTCCTCAGGAGTGATTTCTTTTATCTGTTTCCTTGCCCTAATTTTCCTTTTACTTCCTCTTGCTCTTTAAGTTCTCGTACCTGTGGAAGTTGTGGGCGGGTTTAGACGGATTGAACACACGCGACCACTTGCCATTTTTTGACTGTTTTAGTCCTCCTCTTGGGGTCCAGAAGTCTCTCGCTGACTCCCTGTATCCTCACGGGGGTGATGATAGGCAGATCCCACCAACCAGAGATGCCTGGAGTCCTATCTCCCCAGACTCACCGTGCCCAGATGCAAGGAAGCTGTTACTCGGCTGCCATCTTGCTCTGACTCCCATAATTGAGCTCTTAATATGTACGGCATACCTTTTGCAAGAAGATTGTGGAGGATGGCCAAACAAGTCCAAAATCTGTAGCACAATCAAGAAAGGACAGGGCTGAAATGCAAGAACTTTCTTAAATCCAGATGAGATCCTCTGTCTAATATCCTGTTTCCATTCCGTTTTTAACCTACCATCTACCCTTATAACAAATCTTCAGGTGCACAATGCACTAATACATACTACAGAAACAGTGCTGTTTAGCAAATCTCTAGTTCTTATCAGCTCCCATAATGGAAACTCTACACCCATTGCATAGAAACTCCCCATTTCTTCTTGTACTCATCTCCTAGCAGCCGCCATTCTACTCTCTGTTCCTATGAACTTGACTATTTTAGATTATCTCACATAAGTAGAATCATGCCTTATTTGTCTGTCTCTGACTAGTTTATTTGACTTAGCATAATGGCCTCAAGATTCATCCTTGTTGTTGCATATGGCAGAATTTCTTTCTTCTTTTAAAGCTGAATAATAGTGCATTGTATGTATGTGCCCTATTTTCTTTTTTTTTTTTTAAGGAAAAGTTCTCACTCTGTTACCTAGATTGGCTTGCAGTGGTGTGATCATATTTCACTGTAGCCTCAAATTCCTGGGCTCCAGTGATCCACCCATCTCAGTCTCCTGGGTAGCTGACACTACAGGCATGCTACACCACACCTGGCTTATTAAAAACAAAAATTCTAAAGACAGGGTCTTGCTATGTTGCTCAGGCTGGTCTTGAACTCCTGGCCTCAAGTAATCCTCCTCTCTTGCAAGCAATCCTCCTTCCTTGGCCCCCTAAAAAGTGCTGGGATTATAAGTGTGAGTAATCAGCTTATATTTTCTTTATTGTTTCATCTTTCAAGACATTTAGGGCCAGGTGTAGTGGCTCACACCTATAATCCTAACACTCTAGGAGGCCAAGGCAGGTGGATCCCTTGACTTGGGAGTTCTATACCAGCCTGAGCAAGAGTGAGACCTCCCTAAAAATAGAAACACTAGCCAGGCATTGTGGTGAGTGGTTGTAGTCCCAGCTACTTGGGAGGCTGAGACAAGAGGATCTCTTGAGCCCAAGAGTCTTTTCCATGCCACTGCTCTATATCTAGGGTGACAGAGTGAGACTCTGTTTCAGTTGAAAAACAAAAACAAAAACAGATATTTAGGCTATTTAGGAGAAGGATGGGTCTCAGGGATACCCTGTTTTTCTGTCTTGGCTATTGAACAATGTATATTTGCTAGAACAGTGCTGAAATAAACATGAGAGTGAATAGATCTCTTTGAGATCCTGATATTAGTTAGTTCTTACATATATATATACCCAGAAGTGAGATTTCTAAGTCATTCCATTTTTAATCTTTTTTTCTTTTTTAAGAGTACAAATTTTTATTTACGGAATAAATAAATTCTGGGGATATGATGTACAGCATTGTGAATATAGTTAACAATACCATATTGTGTACTTGAGATTAAGTAACACTCTCTTAAGTAGATTAAATGTGTAGACCTTAAGCGTTTTCATGCCCCGCCCCCAAGAATATTTGGCAACTTATGTGTTAATCATTATACATTGTATACAGACATCAAATCATCAAGATATTTACCTGAAAAACACAAAATACATATTTTAAAAAATCCACACATCAGGAAGAACAATCATTCAAATGAACATACTACACATTCTCAGTAAGCTGCATAACTAAACAAAATTTTAAAATGATTATTATTAAGAAATAATAAGGTAATAGTCACAATGTACCATATTCTGGACAATGTGCTAAACTCCCCATAGACTATTTTTAGTTAAAAACTCTGTATGGCGGCGCCTGTGGCTCAAGGAGTAGGGCGCCAGTCCCATATGCCGGAGGTGGCAGGTTCAAACCCAGCCCCGGCCAAAAAAAACCACAAAAAAAAAAAAAAAAAACAACTCTGTATGGAAACTAGTCCGTTAAACTATTTTATACATATGGAAATTGCACATATACAGTTTCTTTTTTCTTTTTCTTTCTTTTTTTTTTTTTTTTTTTGAGACCAGAGTCTCACTCTGTACTTTGGTGCAGAGTGCCGTGGTGTCATCGTACCTCAGCAATGCCAAACACTTGGGCTCAAGTGATCTTCTTGTCTCAGTCTCCCAAGTACCTGGGACTACAGGTGTCCACTACAATAACTGGCTATTTTTTTATGCTTTTAATAGAGATGGGGTTTTGCTCTAAATCAGGCTGGTCTCAAACTCCTGAACTCAAGCAATATACCCACGTTGGCCTCCTGGGTTCCCAGAGTGCTAGGATTACAGATATAAATTTCTAATCTTTATTCAGGTCTCATTTTGTTGCCCTCATTTTGTTGTAAAATAGAGTGCCATGGCATCATAGGTCACAGCAACCTCAAATTCTTGGGCTCAAGTGATCCTCCCTCCTCAGCCTCCAGAGTAGCTGGGACTATAGGTGCCTGCCATAATGCCCAGCCATATTTTAAAAAAGGGGGTCTCCCGCTTGCTCAGGCTGGTCTCAAACTCCCAAGTTTAGGCAACCCACCCACTTTGGCGTCCCAGAGTGCTAGAATTATAGGCATGAGCCACTGTGCCCAGCCAGAAAAAAATTTTAATGTAAAATATATCATTAGCTTTTTTTAAAATTATAAAATTAAACATCTAATATTTAATTAAAGGGAGATGTTTTGTATCTTGATGAAATTACAGAGTCTCAATTTCTGTAGAATAACTTTTGAAATCTCCAAAGGGTTAGAAATTAATAAAACAGAAAATATGGAAAGGGGCAAGATGGCCTACTAGATGCAGCCTCTGACATAGGCTCCTGTCCAGAGAGAAGGATAATGTCCAGAGGGTATCCAATTGAGCTGAAGACAGGAAGCCCAGCTGAGAGAGAAGAGAGATAACTACAGGTCACCCTTGCTGAGGCAAGCTGTAATTCCAAGACAACAATCTCCAGGTACAAAACTCAACCGAAAGGAAAAATGCCTGACCCCTCCCCCAAGAAAGCTGTGGGTTCTTTTTTTCCTTTTCCTTTCCTTCTTCATTTGCTCCTGTGGGATTTCTACAGGCAAGTAGTGAACTGAGGATCTCTTGTCTCAAACCACAGGTGAGAGCAGTAAGAAGTGGGGACTACTTCCTCCAGAGGGACCCTGCAGTGACTCTGAACATTCTCTTACCAAGCAGAAAAATTAAATTTACATTTTCCCTGCCATTCTTAACTTTTAGTCCACCTTTCCCCCATAACTGGATAAACCAGATCCCTAACCCATGCAGAGACTGAATGAGGAGGCTCATGAGCAGCACTCCCCCCCAGCCTGCCTTACTGAGTACCCCGCCCCCTGCCCGGTCGGTCCCCCACTCCCTCCCTGTCTCCAAGCTGCACAGTGCCCCTGGTGCCCTCTCTGCCTCTGCACCATGCCCCACCTGCCTGGAGACCACCGAGGCCTTGAAACATGCCCCACCCACCCAGAGACCACTGAAGCTGCGCTCCACACCTGCTCTGCATCCGCGCCTGGCCCCCACCAGACCAGAATTGCCAGTGGAGTAGTGTTCTTGCTGAAGTCACTGGGCGCTAGATACTGCCAGAATCCGTGCAGTGTACCCTGCCCTGCTGCCAGATCCGTGTGCACCACGCTCTTAGATCTGCTCCTACAGCCAGAATACTCTGGCTTTGGCAGTGGTAGTGGAACTGTGCAGGGGCACTTTCCACAAAGATCCAGCAACAATAGAGTGATCACACTGGGGTCTAATCTTGGAGAAACACTCCCCCAACTCTGTGCACTGTCAGAGAAAACCAGAACTTACTCTACAGGGATACTGGTGCTGCAGAGCGGCAGGGACAAAGGTGTGGTGGCTGAGGGAAATAAGCATTTGCAGGCCTGGTACCCCCACGATTAGACTGAGCCCAAGTGGAACACTCTCCAGTGGAAATTGAACACCCGAGGCAGGCAGGCCTCAGCCACCCCAGCTGGCTGGTAGCTGAAGGCAGAGGCTGGGCCTTGGGGGCATTGACCTTCCTTTGACTCTGACAGGCACTAAGCCCTGGCACTTCACATTATTGGAGGGAGCAGGACTGCAGCCCTGTTGGGTCACCAGTGATTAGGCATGAAAAAGGAACAAAGTAGAGAAAGAGACTCAACCCCCTGGTCCTACTGTGCTACTGCGCAGGCCTTTCTGACTCCATAGAGCACCAGAGAGGGCCAAATTTGAGCAGCCAGTAGACCTCTGCTATCTAACTGCTGGAGACCTTTCAAACTCTCCCACCTGAGAGTTTGTACTGACTGGGTCAATTGGTTGGGAACCCCCAACTTGGGACAACTACCCAAGGACCCTCCAGGGGGATACCCTGGTTGTGTAGTAACAAGAAGGGTCAATTTTCCCATTCCAATTGTTGTCCGGGGAGGTGGGGTTTCTTAATTGCTTGTATTTCTTCATAGCTAAGACTTCACCAGAGTCACTGATCCACCAGGATAGGACAAGATCCAGTTGAATACAAGACTGAGCCACCTAACCCCACCACACCAAGCAGGTTTCCCCAGCCTCAGAGTGTAATACTGTACAGGTCCTTTGCAAAGCTAAAGGGGAAAAAGCTGCAGTCATCAGTCCCAGAGCCTTAACAAACGGCTGATTAACCACAACCCCAGGAAACCCTAATCCAATCTCATCTTACCAGACCACCTAGCCAACAGTGAAAAACAATCATGAGGCGGAATCAGTGGAAAAACTCTGGCAACATGAACAATCAGAGTAGATAAACTTCCCCAAGAAATGATAAAGCAGATATAGCACAAGATCCTATTCCCAAACAAATGAATGAGATGATAGAAATTGAATTCAGAATTTGGATAGCGAATAGGATCAACAAAATGGAGGAAATGATGAAATTAGAATTTAAAGCAGAAATTCAAAAGATGTCTCAAGAATTTAACAAATTTAAAGACAAAATGACCAAAGATTTTGACACATTAAAGCAAGAATTTGCAGCCCTCAAAGATCTAAAAAATACAGTAGAATCCCTCAGTAACTGAATGGAACAGCCAGAAGAAAGGATCTCTGATATTGAAGACAAAGCTTTTGAATGCTCCCAAACACTCAAAGAGCAAAAAAAGTGGAGAAAAAAAACTGGACCATTCTCTCAGAGAGCTCAGGGATAATTTGAAGAAGTCTAATATTCGCCTTATAGGAATATCTGAAAATGATGAGGTTGCTGCAAAGGATACAGATGCCTTGCTTCATGAAATAATTAAAGAGAATTTTCATGACATGCCCAGATATTCTGAAATTCAGATAGCAGACAGTTTTAGAACACCTGCACAACTCAACCCAAATAAAAATTCTCATAGACACATTATAATTAATTTCACTAAAGTTAATATGAAGGAGAAAATTCTGAAAGTTGTAAGACATAAGAACACCAAGTAAGAACAACAAGGGGAAGAGTATTAGAATGACTGCAGATCTCTCCACTGAAACCTTTCAATCTAGAAGAGGGTGGTCATTGACCCTTAATCTCCTTACACAAAATAACTTTCAACCCAGGATCCTGTATCCAGCTAAACTGAGTTTCATCTATCATACAGAAATTAAATACTTTAATGACATTCACATGTTGAAGAAATTTGCCATAACTAAACCAGCTCTTCAGGAAATTCTCAGACCTATCCTCCATAATGAACAACACAATCCTCCACCACCAAAGTAAAATCACTCAGAAACTTTTGATCATATTCTAACTTCCATAGTGGCAAAAGGATTAAAAATGTCCACTGGACTTTAGAAAAACTCGATACCCAAAACTCTGTCGGGTTTATCCTTACTCTCAATTAATGTGAATGGCTGAAACTGCTCTCTACAGAGACATAGGTTGATTGACTGGATGCAAAACGTCAGGCCAGACATCTGTTGCATTCAAGAATCTCACTTCACCTTAAGAGACAAACAGATGCAGGGTGAAAGGATGGTCATCTATAATTCAGGCAAATGGAAATCAGAAAAAATCAGGTGTTGCAATTTTAAACCAATCAAAGTAAGAAAAGACAACGATGGTCACTTCTTATTTGTTAAGGGAAACACTCAACATGATGAGATTTCAATTATCAACATCTATGCACCCAACCAGAATGCACCTTAATTTATAAGAGAAACTCTAACTGACATGAGCAATTTGATTTCCCCCAGCACCACAAGGATGCCCACTGTCTCCACTGCTTTTTAACATTGTAATGGAAGTCTTAGCCACTGCAATCAGGCAAAAGAGGTCAATCAAGGGGATCCAAATAGGACCAGAGGAGATCAAATTGGCACTCTTCACAGACAATATGATTATATATCTGGAAAACCCCAGGGAATCAACTACAAAACTCCTACAAGTGATCAAGGAATCTAGTAATGTCTCAGGATACAACATTAACACTCATAAATCTGTAGCCTTTATGTACACAAACAACAGCAAGGGGAAAAAAACAATCAAAGACTCTATTCCCTTTACAATAGTGCTAAAGAAGATGGAATATCTGGGAGTGTATCTAACTGAGGATGTGAAAGATCTCTATAAAGAGAACTATGAAACTCTGAGAAAAGAAATAGCTGAAGATGTTAACAAATGGAAAAATATACCATGCTCATGGCTGGGAAGAATCAACATTGTTAAAATGTCTATACTACCTAAAGCAATGTACAGATTTAACGCAATCCCTATTAAAGCACCTCTCTCATATTTTAAAGACCTGGAAAAATTAGTACTTCATTTTATATGGAAACAGAAAAAACCTCGAATAGCCAAGACATTACTCAGAAATAAAAACAAATCAGGAGGAATCATGCTTCCAGACTTCAGACTATATTATAAATCGATAGTGATCAAAACAGCATGGTACTGGCACAAAAATAGAGAGGTAGATGTATGGAACAGAATTGAAGACCAAGAGGTGAACCCTGACACTTATCATCATTTGATTTTCGATAAGCCTATTAAATATATAAATTGAGAGAAAGAGTCCCTATTCAATAGATGGTGCTGGATGAATTGGCTGGCAACTTGTAGAAGACTGAAACTGGACCCACACCTTTCTCCTCTAACAAAAATTGACTCTTACTGGTTAAAGGACTTAAACTTAAGACATGAAACTATAAATATTCTTAGAGAGAGTACAGGGGAAACACTTGAGAAAATTGGCCTGGGAGAGTACTTCATGAGGAAGACACCCCAGGCAATTGAAGCAACATCAAAAGTACATTACTGGGATCTGATCAAATTTAAAAGCTTCTGCACTGCCAAGAACACACTAAGTAAAGCAAATAGACAGCCCTTGGAATGGGAGAGGTTTTTTGCAAGTTATAGTACCGACAAAGGTCTAACAACCAGAATCCACAGAGAACTCAAACTTATTACTAAGTAAAAAACAAGTGATCCCATTACATTGTGGGCAAGAGACATGAACAGAAGCTTCTCTGAAGAAGAGAGGTGCATGGCCTACAGACACATGAAAAAATGCTCACCATCTTTAATCATCAGAAAATGCAAACCAAAACTACTCTGAGATACTATCTAACTCCAGTAAGAGTAGCTCACATCACAAAATGCCAAAACAACAGACGTTGGTGTGGATGTGGAGAAAAGGGAACACTTCTGCATTGCTGGTGGGAATGCAAGCTAGTACATTCCTTTTGGAAGGAAGTTTGGAGAACACTTGGGGATCTAAATGTAGACCTGCCATTTGATCCTAGAATTCCTCTTCTGGTGTATACCCAAAGGACCAAAAATCATTTGGCAATAAAGATATTTGCACCAGATTGTTCATTGCAGCTCAATTCATAATTGCCAAGTCATGGAAGAAGCCCAAGTACCCATCAACTCATGAGTGGATTAATAAATTTTGGTATATGTATACCATGGAATACTATGCAGCAGTAAAAAAAATGTAGACTTTACCTCCTTTATGTTTACATGGATGGAGCTGGAAAATATTCTCTTAGCAAAGTATCTCAGGAATGGAAAAAAGTATCCAATGTTCTCAGTACTACTGTGAAACCAATTTATAATAACTCACATTTGCATATGAAAAATGAAACACAACTTTAGGCTATGATGAGTGACGGAAGGGGAGAGTGAGGGAAGGGGAGGGGGTGGGGAGGATAATAAGGGATAGTAGGGGGACCACAACTATGGAGCACATTGCCAGTACAAGTTGGTTCTATCATGTGTAGAACACAAATGTCCTAATGCTATAATTGGGTAAATGAGGTGAATGCTATGCTGGTTAGTATGATGTAAGCACTCCAATTTGTACAAATAGTAAACACACTGAAATGGGCATAAATTTATTCATGATCTATGTACAAAAGACTTATTGAAAAGAGAAAATATGTGACATCTATCTGCAGTATTGCTAAACTTTTGAACTAAATAACACTATGTACACCCCTATGTTCATACGCTTCTGACATGAGGTAGAAGCAGATCCATTTTTAATTTTTAACGAGTTGTTCCACTCCTTCATGCTGTCTTCCACAGTGATTGCATTATTTTTCATTTACATAGTGTACAAGACTTCCATTTTCTCTGATCCTTGAAAACATTTGTCCCTTTTTTTAAAATCATAGCCCTTTTAACAGGTGTGAGGTGATATTTCATTGTGGTTTTGACTTGCGTTTATCTGATGATTAATTAGATTGAGCATCTTTTCATATACCACTTGGCCATTTGTATGTCTTCAGTGGAGAAAATCTGTTCAAGTCTTCTGTTTATATTTTAATCAGGCTATTTCTTACTTGCTATTGACTTATGTGTTTTTGGATATTAACACATTATCAAATTCATGATTGCAAATATTTTCTCTAGTGCTGCTTGTTCACTCTATCACTTGTTCCCTTTTTTCTTTTACTTTAATCTCACTTGTTTCATTTTTCTTTTGTTGCATGTCCTTTTAGTGTCACAGTGAAGAAATCATTGCCAAGCCCAATGTCCTGAAGTTTTCTCTCATCTTTTCTTCTAGAAGTTTTATAGTTCCAGGTCCTATGTTTAAATTTTTAAATGCATTTTGAATTGTTTTATGGTTCACACCTTGTGGGTCTGGAGCCTGACCTCTTAGACTTGAACCCGCCCTACACTTGAGCTCTGTGTTGATCCTCAAATATGCCAAATGCTTTCTCAGTCTTCCATGTCTGCACATGTGCTACCATTTTCTGAGAAGATGTCTGTCCACCACTTTTCCATTCAGTCTACTGACATATCAAAACCTAGCTCAGACCTTACTACCTCTCAAAGACTTTTCTCTGGAAGCCCTTGACTCAATCAGGGAGTCACTCTGCTTTGCACAGCCCCTGTGTTGTCTCTGTTGTATTCTCTGGTGTATTACTTTCCACACTGAAGCCATTCGTCTGCCCATTTCTCCAACTCAACTCTTGAGTTCCATGAGGTTGGATATAATGTCCTTGTTCTTTATTATGTTCTCAGTTCTAATCACAGGATCTAGCATTTCTTAGTTGATCAACTAATAGAAAAGAGATCAAGAAGAAAAGCAAGGAACAATACAAAAGAAAACAAATAAGGGAAGAAAGGAAGGAATGGAAGGAGGAAGGAAGGAAGGAAGGAAAGAAGGAAGGAAGGAAGGAAGGAAGGAAGGAAGGAAGGAAGGAAGGAAGGAAGGAAGGAAGGAAGGAAAACTGAATGAGTGAGAGAACATAGTCAGGCAATTACCACCAAGTGGCAACAAAAGAAATTCATGGTTAACCTCATCCAGAATGATTTTATGTATAATCTCTTCAAGAGGAATTTGCAACAGCTGCCCACTATCTAGCTTTGGGGAACCAGGGTTATGTGGCCACTCAGCTACTCCATAAACATGCTGGGGAGTTAAGGAGGACTTTGTTGTTCACCCCTGAGAGTGGATGGGTTGCTTTTGTTTGTTGTGTCTTGGCTGCCATGGTTCCCAGATGACACCCCATCTGCATAAATGCTGCAGTAAACAGAAATGGAGCTTCCAGGTGGGTTTTCTCAAACCCAAGAGCCTCAGCAAACCAGCAGTTGACAAAGGCAAGAAGTAGGCCCCAACACAGGGGAAGGAATGCGGATTTGTCTTGATCTGCCTCATCTGAGGGGAAATGATAAAGAAGGAGTCATAACAGACTGTCAGCAGCTCAACTATTTGGCACCAAAGGCCTCTTCCAAGGAGTCTTTTTCAAAGATTGTTCTGCACCACTGCAAACCTGCTCGTGTTCATGAGAGTGCTCTGCGTGACTTTTATTTCTTCCTTTTTTTCCTTCTTTCTTCTTTTCTTTATTTTGTCTTTGTCCATCTGTCTTTTTGTTCCTCTTTTTAAAATTTTCCTGATCTTTCAGTAGAAATAATTAGGAGAAGGGCCAGACCTCAGTCATCAGATAAGAACTGAAAATAAAAAAGAGATGTGAAGTAAGCACCCTCCACAAAGACGGCAGTTCTGTCCAGAAGGAGGGCCTGTTCATGGGGATCTTTCTGGTGTGTTTTCGAACGTGTTCTCAGAGTTTCCATCAATTTTTCCGATGGATTTCCTTCTCTTCTTCCCCTGTCTATGCCTTTGGAGGGAGATGACACCTAGATGCTCTTTGACAGCTTTTCTTTCTACTCCGTAAAGTGATTCCTGCTGACAACACAGTATAACTATAAATTATTCTCTGGCTTTCCCCAAGACAGAGTCCCATCCATTTCCTCCAGTGCTCTGGATGTTTATTTGTTCATTTCTTCACTATCAGTTCCCATACATCACCTAGCTCTTCAGCTTGCAGGGACCACCCTGTTTGTTACAGTGAAAGTATCCATTGGCTCAAAGCCCCATTGCACAGGTTGTGGGATCCTAAGTGTCCGAGGAGGACCAACAGGGATTCAGGCAGGTAAGCTTTGGTTTCACATTGTCACCTCTGGCCCTGGTTTGTGCCTCTCCTAATTCTCCATCTCCTAATTCACTTTCCCAACTCACTCTCATCCTCCACCATTCATCAACAATTAGAAAATGTTGGGCTGTGCCTGTGGCTCAAAGGAGTGGGGCCCTAGCCCCATATGGTGACGGGTTTAAACCCAGCCCTGGCCAAAAACTGTAAAAAAAAAAAAAGACAATTGGAAAATGTTGGTTTTAAATTTATTTACCCCAAACTCAAAGATAAAAATTGTAGACAGAAGACTTCTACTGACAATATAACTTCAGAATGCGTGTATGTGAAACTGTGCAGTCTGGCAGCTGAGCATGAGAATGATCTCAGCTCAGCCTCCATTTTTATCATTCCTCTTCCTCTCCCTACTTTCTAGTAGTTTCAACCTCCCTCTGCAATATTCTGGTTTATTTCCTGGGTAGAACATCTCAGTTTTTTGTTTAGTTTTATTTTTATACTGCCCCTGGCCAGTACTACTTTTAAATACCAAAATAATCCATGAGGGATTTTGCCACTGAAAGCTATTCTCTCCCCTAAGTATGATTTAATCACTAAATATAAAACTAACAGCTTTCTGCACTACACGTTCTCTCAGTAGACAGACACTGGCTGTCACTGTGTGGTGTGCTAGGCCCTACTGACTGAGGAAATTAAAAAGGGAAGATTCCAACTTTCCTCATGAAGTTTAATTTTTTACATGACAGTCTCTTCCAAGTCTTGAGGGCAGGTACCATGTTTCATCTATTTCTGTAATTCTGATGCCTAGTACAATGCCTTATATAAAATGGCAATGTGGAATAAATATTCTATGGCAAATGATTTAAACTATTATTATTATGCACCTTTTACATATTAGTGGAAATATGAGATTCAGAAAACCCATGTAATGAAACCTTCATCATATGGTGAATGGCAAAGCTATGTGTTGAAATACCCAAATATTCAGATGCTAAATATCACACTTTTTTTTCCTCTACCATATTGGTGGTATGTTTACTGTGAACTATGATTTTTTTTTTCCAGATTTTACACACATGCAAAGTCATCTATACTCCTTTCAGGCTGGTCACCTATGCCCACAGGTTCTGCTGCATTTGTATAGAGATGGGTGGTGCCCAGGGTCTGTGAGAGAGCACATGCAGGCTCCATTCTTACTTCCTACTCTGGTACCAGATGCTGTAGCTGCTGAAATAAGCCTTTGTAAATCAGTTCAAGGAGTTCTTGGGCTCTTTCTCATATAGTTAACCCTTTGTGGTATAAACTGGGTCATAGAAGCAGAAAATAACCATCTTTATAGAGAAAGAAAAGTGGGCATAGGGATTGCTAAGACCTGAATGTTTGTGTCCCCTGAAATTCATATGTTGAAATCTTATCTCCAGTGTGATGATATTAGAGGTCATTAGGTCATAAGGGTGCAGTACCTGTGAAGGGGATTAGTGCCCTTATAAAAGAGGTCCCAGAAAGCTTCTTCACCCTTTCTTCTACACAAGGAGTCAGGGAGAAGATATCATTTCTATGAACCAGGAAGTGGACCCTTACTAGACACTGAAACTGCCAATGTCTAGTTCTTGAACTTAACAGTCTCCAGAACTTTGAGAAATAAATTTCTATTATTTTTAAGCTACCTGGTTTACAGCATTTTTTTATAGTAACCCAAACTGACTAGGACAAGAATGTTGCCTGTCTATTAGTTTTAGTATTAATTTTAGTATTAATGTATCAGTGTGAAATAAATCATCATAAATTTATCAAGTAAAAATAACACAAAGATATTATCTCACAATTTCCATAAATTAAAATCCAGGCATGACTTCACTGGATCCTCTGCCTATAGGCTCAAAAAGAAGCAATTAGGTATTGGCTGGGATGTGGTTTCATCTCTAGGTTAGACTGAGGAAGAATCAATTTCCAACCTTATTTAGGTTCTTCATAGTGTTCATTTCTTGTGGCTTGTATGGCTGAGAATTCTAACATTACGGTGGCTATCAGCATATTTAAATTTCCTCTTTCAGGATTTAATTTAACATTTATTTTAGTGAAAACAGTATAAATAATATACTGAATAATACTGAATAATATTCCTTAAATATAAGCATGAAAAGTCACTCAAAAATTATGTGGGCATCAATTGGGAAGTAAATACTTCACTCTCAGATTCAACTAGAGTAATAAGGAAATCAGAAATTTATCCTTCAGAAATAATGATGAAAATAGAATCAAGATGACTTGAAATTTCTTTCTTTAATATGTAGGTCCAGAGATTGAACAAATAGCAGAAGAGGTGCTTGAGCTCAACTAGAAATTCCCAGGTCTTCAGTTCATATACTTTATGACTTAATTTACTTCCTCGGTAATACCATCCTCTCCTACCACCCTTCTTTTCCTTCCCCATCCCAACTGTGGGGCTTCTGCTGTTTTGTGTCATCCAATAAGTCTTTAGTCTGACATAGTTTAACCATTTGAGGAGCATCCCAAATCCCAAAGGCTCAGTTCGGCTCAAAGCAGGTTTACTTGGAGTTGAATATATCAGAGTTCTTGTAACTTGGAGTTATTTTTAATATTAAAAAAAATTAAACAGTTATACATAGTTTATACTTTTCTAGGGTATAGTTTCTAGTGTAAACTATACTTTTCAGTTATACTAAAAGTTCAGTATACTAACTGTATACTAAACAGTTATACATAGTTTATACTTTTCTAGTGTAAACTTTCAGGAGGAGCAGACTGTGTTTTTTGTTTTTGTTTGAGAAGGGACTTCCCTATAGGCTATGGAAGTCATCTGGGTCAGGTGTCAATAATCTTTCTGTAAGGGTTCAGATAGTAAATATATTAGGCTTTGTGGGCCATGGTTTCTGTCCCAACTACTGAACACTGGTATTGTAGCATGAAAGTACTCCTAGACAATATGTAAATGAATGAGCATGGCTGTATTACAAACCTTTATGGACACTGAAATTTAAATTTTATATTATTTTCATGGGTTGCTAAATGTTATATTCTGCTCTTGACCTTTGTTTAACGGTTTAAAAATTAAAAAACAAAACAAAACTATTCTTGGTTTATGGATCATAAAACATCAGGGAGCAGGCTGGATTTAGCTCCTGGGCATAAGTGGTCAACTCCTGTTACAGATATAAAGCAAGTATCTACCCATTTTTTTTTTTTTAATAGGGGAGGGATTAACTTCCTTGGAAGTCAGCTGGGGCCCACACTCAGAGTTACAGAGATTTCTTGAGATTTTTGATGAAGAGAACACTTGTTAAGGTTGCATTTTCCAAATAAGCATTTTCTATGTTTGGAGACAGCATACAAAAGAAGAGCCTTGTAGACGCCAAAGCCATTTGTAGCCCCTTGAGGACAGCTGGGCCAAGCCAAGCTATGATTTCAGTTATCTCATGGGCAG
This sequence comes from Nycticebus coucang, assembly GCF_027406575.1. Taxonomy (NCBI): domain Eukaryota; kingdom Metazoa; phylum Chordata; class Mammalia; order Primates; family Lorisidae; genus Nycticebus; species Nycticebus coucang. Next base: position 22,661,248 of record NC_069781.1, on the reverse strand, counting down.
GTAAGAAGGCCATTCAGGAAGATTAGGAAGGGTACCAGCTGCCACTGGAGTAAAATCATCTCAGTAGAGCAAGGGGGTGACCTATAGAAGAACAGATGGCTATCAAGAGATAAATGACTGGTTTATATAAAAAGTGACAACCAGGACAGATTTATGGAATATTTTAAAGTGTCCTGGAGATTTCCAGGGATAATTTTTGGAGTGTGGGGCAGAGCTAGTGAAAGAACTAATTTTTTTATATTTAAGTAGTTGGAGTGATAATGTTCTTATAATTTGGACATACAAAGAAGTATGGCATTCTTGGTATGGTCTGGCTTCTGAGGTCAGAGATATATGTTATCATAAACACTTTTGGTTGCCAAGCAATATCCATATCCCTATTATTTCTCTTTCTTTCTTTCTTTTTTTTTGGAAGAATAAACTTTCTATTTGGAAATAATTTAAATTCTTCAGATACAAAATAGGACAAAGAGCTCTTATATTCCCATTCACCCAGATTCCTCAATTGGTAACATTTTTCCATTATTTGTCCTAGCATTCTCTCTGTCTTATACATACTCATGCCCCCCCCATAAACATAACACACACACACTATATATATATATATATATATAAATTGTTTCTGAATTATTTGCAGATAAATTTCATCAGTTTGTATCTCTTCAAAACAGAATGTTCACCTATATAATGCCAGTGTAACTATCAACAGCAAGAATCCAGCAATGACCCAATATTGCTGTCTACTGCATATGCCCAGTTGTAATTTCTCTGTTTTCCCATTAACGTCATTTTTCTGTCCTGGAACTAATCCAGGAGCATGTGTTTACTTAGTTGTCATGTTATTTTACTCTCGTTCAATCTGAAACAACTCCTTCATCTTTCCTTCTCTTTCATGACTGATATTTTTTATTTTTATTTTTTTACTTGTCTTTTTTTATGCATTACAGGAATTGGGTCAGTCGGGGAGATTTCTCTTATACAAATACCAGTCCCTGAACAATGTCACACACTGATCTGCCAGCCAGCCGACGACAATGATGGCTTTTGCGTAGGAAAGAGCACACCACTGGAAGAGCAAAGACCAGGGCAGCACCCACATCACACCATCCACCCCCTCAAATTTTTATTTTTATTTTTTAATTAATTAATTAATTTATTTATTTTTTATTGCTAAATCATAGCTGTGTACATTTGTGCAATCAAGGGGTACAATGTGCTGGTTTCATATACAATCTGAAATATTCTCATCAAACTGTTCAACGTAGCCTTCCTGGAATTTTCTAAGTTATTGTATGTAGACATTTGTATTCTGCATTTAGTAGGTTTCACCTCTACCCATTCTAAGATGCACCATAGGTGTGGCCCAACCCTTTACCCTCCCTTCTCCATGACTTCCCTCGTCCCTTCGCCTCCCTTGGCCCTTTCCTTATATTCTTGTGCTGTAGTTGGGTTATAGCCTTCTTATGAAAGCTATAAATTAGCTTCATAGTAGGGCTGAGTACTTTGGATACTTTTTTTTTCCATTCTTGAGATACTTTGCTAAGAAGAATATGTTCCAGCTCCATCCATGTAAGCATGAAAGAGGTAAAGTCTCCATCTTTCTTTAAGGCTGCATAATATTCCATGGTATATATGTACCACAATTTGCTAGTCCATTTGTGGGTTGATGGGCAATTGGGCTTCTTCCATGACTTACAATTATGAATTGGGCTGCAATAAACATTCTGGTACAGATGTCTTTGTTATATTGTGATTTTTGGTCTTCTGGGTATATACCTAGTAAAGGAATTATAGGATCGAATGGCAGGTCTATTTTTAGATCTCTAAGTATTCTCCAAACATCCTTCCAAAAGGAACGTATTAGTGTACATTCCCACCAGCAGTGTAGAAGTGTGCCCTTTCCTCCACATCCACACCAACATCTCTGGTTTTGGGATTTTGTTATGTGGGGTACTCTTACTGGGGTTAGGTGATATCTCAAAGTAGTTTTGATTTGTATTTGTCTGATGATTAAGGATGATGAGTTTTTTTTCATGTGTCTGTAGATCGTGCATCTGTCTTCTTTAGAGAAGTTTCTCTTCAAGTCCCTTGCCCACCCTGAGATGGGATCACTTGTTCTTTTCTTGCTAATATGTTTGAGTTCTCTGTGGATTCTGGTTACTAACCTTTATTGGAGGTATGACCTGCAAATATTTTCTCCCATTCTGAAGGCTATCTGCTTGCTTTACTTACTATGTTCTTGCCTGTGCAGAAACTTTTTAGTTTGAGCAGGTCCCACTAATGTATTTTTGATACTGCTTCAATTGCCTGGAGAGTCCTCCTCATAAAATATTCACCCAGGCCGATTCCTTCAAGAGTTTTCCCTGCACTTTCTTCAAGTATTTTTATAGTTTCATGTCTTAAGTTTAAATCTTTTATCCAGTGAGAGTCTATCATAGTTAATGGTGAAAGGTGTGGGTCCAGTTTCAGTCTTTTACAGATCGCCAGCCAGTTCAACCAGCACATTTGTAAAATAGGGAATCTTTTCCCCATTGAATGTTTTTAATTGGTTTGTCCAAGATCAAATAACAGTAAGTAGCTGGATTCATCTCTTGGTTCTCTATTCTGTTCCAGACATCTACTTCTCTGTTTTTGTGCCAGTACCATGCTGTTTTGATCACTATCAATTTATAGTACAGTCTCAGGTCTGGTAGCGTGACTCCTGCTATGTTTTTATTTCTGAGTAATGTTTTGGCTATTCGAGGTTTTTTCTGATTCCATATAAAATGAAGTATTATTTTTTCAAGATCTTTAAAATATGACAATGGAGCTTTAATAGCAATTGCATTAAAATTATATATTGCTTTTGGTAGTATAGACATTTTAATGATGTTGATTCTTCCCAGCCATGAGCATGGTATGTTTTTCCATTTGTTAACATCTTCAGCTATTTCTTTTCTTAATGTTTCATAGTTCTCTTTGTAGAGATCTTTCATGTCCTTTGTTAGATAAACTCTCAAATATTTCATCTTCTTTGGCACTACTGTGAAAGGAATAGAGTCCTTGACTGTTTCTTCAGTGTGGTTATTGTTGGTATATATAAAGGCTACAGATTTATGGGTGTTGATTTTGTAGCCTGAGACATTGCTGTATTCCTTGATCACTTCTAAAAGTTTTTTAGTAGAATCCCTAGTGTTTTCCAGATATACGATCATGTCATGTGCGAAGATTGAAAGTTTAATCTGTTCTGACCCTATGTGGATACCCTTGATCGCCTTTTCTTCCCTAATTGCAATGGATAAAACTTCCATTACAATGTTAAAGAGCAATGGAGACAGTGGGCAACCTTCCCTGGTTCCTGATCTAAGTGGAAATGATTTCAATTTAACTCTATTCAATACGATATTGGCTGTGGGTTTGCTGTAGATGGCCTCTATGAGTTTAAGAAATGTCCCTTCTATACCAATTTTCTTAAGTGTTCTGATCATGAAGGGATGCTGGATATGATCAAAAGCTTTTTCTGCATCAATTGAGAGAATCATATGGTCTTTATTTTTGAGTTTGTTTATGTACTGAATTACATTTATAGATTTCCATATATTGAACCAGCCTTGAGACCCTGGGATAAATCCCAACTTGGTCATGGTGTACAATTTTTTTGATGTATTGTTGGATTATGTTTTTTAGGATCTTATTTAGTATTTTTGCATCAATATTCATTAGTGATATTGGTCTATAATTTTCTTTTCTTGTTGGGTCTTTCCTTGGTTTAGGGATCAAGGTGATGTTTGCTTCATAGAATATGTTGGGTAGTATTCTTTCTTTTTCTATATTTTGGAAGAGGTTTAGTAATATAGGTACTAGGTCTTCTTTAAAGGTTTGGTAGAATTCTGACATAAAGCCATTTTAGAAGAGGTTTAGTAGTATAGGTACTAGGTCTTCTTTAAAGGTTTGGTAGAATTCTGGGCTTTTCTTTTCAGGGAGATTTTGTATAGCTATTTCAAAACTTGATATAGGCCTGTTCAACATTTCCACTTCATTCTGGCTAAGTCTTGGTAGGTGGCATACTTCCAAGTATTGGTTGATTTCTTTCAGATTTTCATATTTCTGAGAGTAAAGTTTCATATAATATTTGTTAAGGATTTTTTGAATTTCTGAGGGGTCTGTTGTTATTTCATCGTTACCATTTCTGATTGATGAAATTAGAGATTTTACTCTTTTTTTCCTGGTTAGGTTGGCCAAAGGTTTATCTATTTTATTGACCTTTTCAAAAAACCAACTTTTGAATTTATTGATCTGTTGTATAATTCTTTTGTTTTCAATTTCATTTAATTCTGCTCTGATTTTGGTTATTTCTTTTCTTCTGCTGGGTTTGGGGTTGTAATGTTCTTCCTGCTCCAGTTGCTTGAGATGTCCCATTAAGTTATTAACTTTCTCTCTTTCTGTTTTCTTGAGGAAGGCTTGCAGTGCTATAAATTTCCCTCTTAGGACTGCCTTTGTAGTATCCCAGTGGTTCTGATAATTTGTGTCTTGATTGTTGTTTTGTTCCAAAAATTTGGTGATTTCCTTCTTAATCTCATCTATAACCCATCTATCCTTCAGCGTAAGGTTATTTAGTTTCCATGTTCTTGTATGGGTATGCAGATTCCTGTTGTTATTGAGTTCAAATTTTATTCCATGATGATCTGAGAAGATGCAAGGGATAATTTCTATTTTTTTAAATTTGTTGAGTTAGATTTGTGGCCTAGGATGAGGTCGATTTTGGAGTATGTTCTGTGGGCTAATGAGAAGAATGTGTATTCAGTTTTGTTGTGATGAAATGTTCTATAGATGTCCGTTGAGTCCAGATGTTGAATGGTTAAGTTTAAATCTAAAATTTCTTTGCTTAGCTTCATTTTGGAGGATCTATCCAGCACTGCTAAAGGGGTGTTAAAATCTCCAACTACTATGGAACTGGAGGAAATCAAGTTGCTCATGTCTGTTAGAGTTTCTTTTATAAATTGAGGTGCGTTCTGGTTGGGCGCATAAATATTAATAATTGAAATCTCATCATATTGAGTATTACCTTTAACAAATATGCAGTGTCCATCCTTATCCTTCCTTATTTTGGTTGGTTTAAAGCCTATTGTGTCTGCGAATAGGATTGCAATGCCTGCTTTTTTCTGCTTTCCATTTGCCTGCAGTATAAATGATCATCCCTTCACCTTGAGTCTATATTTGTCTTTCAATGTAAGATGAGATTATTGTATGCAGCAGATATCTATTTTGAGTTTTTGTGTCCAGCCAACCTGTGCCTCTTTGGAGGACAATTTAAACCATTCACATTGATTGAGAATATTGATAAGCCTTTCGAGAGTCCAGTGGACATTTTTAATCCTTTTGTGACTGTGGAAGTTGGAATTTGATCAAAATTTTCTGGGTAGGTTTACTTTTGTGGTGGAGTATTATGCTGGTCTTTGTGGAGGATGGGTCTGAGAATATCCTGGAGAACTGGTTTAGTTGTGGCAAATTTCTTCAATATGTGAATGTCATTAAAGTATTTAATTTCTCCGTCATAAATGAAACTCAATTTAGCTGGGTACAGGATCCTGGGTTGAAAGTTATTTTGTTTTAGATTAAAAGTTGATGACCATCCTTTTCTATCTTGAAAGGTTTCAACAAGAGACCTGCAGTTATTCTAATATTCTTGCCCTTGTAGGTGATGGTTTTCTTTCATCTGGCTGCTTTCAGAATTTTCTCCTTCATATTAACTTTAGTGAAATTGATTATGATGTGTCTGGGGGATGTCTTATTTGGGTTGAGTCATGCTGGAATTCTGAAACTGTCAGCTATCTGAAATTCAGAATCTCTTGGCATGTCTGGAAAGTTCTCTTTCATAATCTCATGGAGAAGAGACTCTGTGCCTTGTGAAGCCACTTCAACGCTTTCAGGGATCCCTGTAAGATGAATATTGGTTTTCTTTGAATTATCCCAGAGCTCTCTGAGTGAGTGATCTGTTTTTGCCCTCCATTTCTCTTCCTCTTTGAGAGTTTGGGAGCGTTCAAAAGCTTTGTCTTCAATGTCAGAAATCCTTTCTTCTGCTTGCTCCATTCTGTTACTGAGGGATTCTACTGTGTTTCTCAGATCTTTGAGAGCTTCAACTTCTTGTCTCGATGTGTCAAAATCTTTGGTCATTTGGTCATTTCAAATTTGTTGAATTCTTGAGACATCTTTTGGGTTACTGCTTGGAATTCTAATTCGATCTTATTTGCTATCCAGATTCTGAATTCGATTCAATATCTCAGCTATTTGTTTGTGCATGGTATCTTGTGCTGTGTCTGCCCCATTGTTCCTTGGGGGAGTTGATCTACTCTGATTATTCATATTTCCAGAGTTTTTCCTTTGATTTCCTCTCATGATTGTTTTTCACTGTTGCCTCTTGCCGTCCTCAGAGTTGGGATGGTGTCTCTCCAAGTTTAGACCCCAGGGGGATCACTCTATTGTTGCTGGATCTTTGTAGGGAGTGACCCTGTGTAGCTCTTCTAGGGCTTCCCCAGCCAGGGAGTTCTGGTTGTGGGAGCAGCTCCGCAGTGTGACACCCCTGATCCAGCAACAAGGTGGGGGGTGGTGCACACGGTTCTGGGAGTGCCTGGTACCCAGTGACTTTGGCACAGAGGGCCCCAGACTCCAGCAGTCTCTGGCAAGGAGAAGGGCTCCACACAGAAGCAGGGAGGGCTCTGCAGGGCATGCGGCCAGAGGAGTGGGCTGGTGTTGAATCAGAGAGGGTACAGGAAGGAGGACCCGGCATTGCTCGGCTTTCTGAGTTCCTGGTCAGGGCATGAGGAAGCCCGGCGGGCAGGGTTGTGGGTCCTGGTGCAGCTCTTCTGGAGGTCGGGGAGGGTCCCAGCACAGCTCTTACTGGGGTCTGGGAGGGTGCCGATCATGGGTCCCGGCTCTTCTGGAGGTCTAGGAGGGTGCCGATCTCGGGTCCCAGCCCAGCTCTTCCAGAGGTAGGAGGGTGCCGATCATGGGTCCCAGTGAAGCTCTTCCAGAGGTCCATGACTGACATTTTTAATTAGAACAGGACGGTTGCTTAGTAGAATGTGCCTCAATGTAGGTTTGTCTGATATTTCCTTAAGATCTGCGAATTTTTAACAGTAATATCTTCTAAATATTCTTATGGCATCATATGGTTTGGCATCAAACACTAATTTGTACTATTATTGATGACACAACTTCTGTCAATTAAGTTCATGAACTTGCCACCCTGCACTTATGTTGGCAGCACTGTATAAACTACTGGGGAAGGGTTCATAACCTTGGTATATGAGTGTCTCACAGCTGTGTTCATGTTGATGTGTGGTGGCATCTTGCTGAGTAGAGTTCATTATTATTGTTGTACATTTTTGTGTGCTGTACGATAAAATCTCTGTTGGTCATTCCAGGAAAAAGGTTCCAAAATTGCTTTGAAGGGTGGACTGGGTGCTGGCATTGGTGTATAGCAACAAGGTTTATATCACTCTTTCTAGGATGAGTTCATGAGCTTAATTATCAGACTTTGTATAAAGAAACATAAACGTTGGTGATACGTGAATGCTATAAAGATTTCTGTGCTGGCTATAGGGGGATAAATATGCCCAGAAGTTGGAAACTAAAGATAAGAGGCTTAATTCTCCATGGGCAGAGGGAATCATAAGTCAGGAATCCATTTCTCTGAAATACCTCTTCATATGAGAATGGATTGTAGTGTGGACCCTACTCGTCTGAAGAATATGCTGAATTTGATTCATGAGCCTTATACTTTTCTTTGTTTTACTTCACAGTCTTCTTTATTTAAGAACATTGTGTTTCTTGGACCTAAAAGCAGAGGCCAGGAAGCTGTCTCAAGCCCTGAGGCTGTTCACACCTCTAATCCAAGAAGATAGATATGCCCACATATGAGTTTTCTTCAACTAAGTTGTGAAACAAAATTCCCCAGGCAAAACCCAGCCCTGCTCTGACATAGCAGCATCTCCACTCCATGGCTTTGTCACAATGCCCCAGAATTGGTCCCTGCCAAATGGCACAGATATGCTGCAGTTTACATTTGATGCTGTTGACAGATGCACCTTTGGGAAAGGAAAACAAGAATGTGTCCTCCTTAGCACAATTAAAACCTAGAGTACCAGTCATGTCCCTGTGTCATTTATCAAATTCCGAAGGAAATTTACCTTGTCTCATTTGAATTAATTAAAATACAACAAGGGGTCAATAATTCAATAAGAAAAGAAAAGTTGTAAATATTTTAAAGAAAGGCAACAAATATGCATTATTTTAGGTTACATGATTTTATATCTGAAAAATCAGAAAGAATTAACAAAAATAAAATTAAAACAGATAAAGCAATGTAAAGAGTTGGCCAGATACAGAATAAATGGACTAAAAAGCAATTATCTATCAGCATTAAGGGGATATACAATGTAGCACTATACTTCTCATTAAGCAAAACAACCAAAACGAAACTACTGATGGAGAGAACCAGACTCTCCTGTAGCCCTCACACAACAAAATGTCAGTAGTTACTGGCAGTGGTCCATGGCCTGTTAGGAACTAGGCCATACAACAGCAGGTGAGAGGTAAGGGAGCAAAGCTTCACCTCTGTTCACAGCCGTGCCCCATTGTATACACCACTGCCTTTTCTCAGCCTTCTCTCAGATCAGTGGTGGCATTATATTCCCATAGGAGTAGTGGAGGGATCTAGGTTGTGCACTTCTTATGAGACTCAACTATCAGATGATCTGAGGTGGAGATGAAGCAGCTCTTGGGAGTGGCTGTAAATACAGGTTATCATTAACAGAGAATTTGAGTGCACAGAGACTATAATAAATCAATTGTTTGCAGACTCAGATCAAAACTATTCCCCCCACTGCACCCCATCCCCAGTTTGTGGAAAAATTGTCTTCCATGAAACAAGACCCTAGTGCCAAAAAGTTTGGGGACTGCTGATTTAGCGCCCATTGTCTCTTGTCACCAAGTTCTTCTGAATTTGTACTGTAATTATAACAATGATCTTTGTGGTACATACTGTGAACCCTGTTATGCTTTGAATGTGTCCTCTGAAGTTCACTTGTTGGAAACTTGATCTCCATGGCAACAGTGTGTAAGGAGGTGGGACCCATACGAGGTGAATAGGACATGGGGGTTCTGCCTCCATGAATGAATTGATGTCAATATTGGGGGAGTGGGTTAGTTATGGTGACAGTGGGCTCCTATAAAGTGGCTTCTGCTTTCTTGCTCTCTCACACTTGTGTGCATTTTCTTGCCCTTTCACTTTCCCTGGGATGACACAGCACAGAGGCCCTCACCAATGCCAGCCCTTCAAATTCGCACTTCCCACCCTCCAGAACTGTGAGGAGTCAGTACAGTTTCTTTATAAATTACTTAGTCCAACACAAAATGGACTGAGACAAGCCCCATTTCACACATAAGAAAACTGAGACAAAGGAGAGTCTCAAGGTAGCACAGCTGTTAACCTGCCCTAGATTGAATTTCCTGCTGTAAGACTCTTCCTTTAGGTTGAAAATGTTCTTTGTTTACATGAAGACCTGACTACTCTTTTCCTCTTTGGATTTTCCATTCTTACAGGTCAACATTTTTCATACGAGGCTTCCATGCGGTTTCCTTCCTGTTCCTACGTGTGACATACACCTATCCAAAGTCAGTAGCCAAGATCTGGTTTGACTGAGAATAGCTAATGTTTGGATAGGAAAAACAAAAATGTAGCCATGTTATTTTTATGTCAGCCTTTTGTTTTTAAAAGTCTAATGTAGATAATTTTTGGTATTTTGTTTTGGTCATTCACATTAAAACTTGAAAGAGAAAGAGGAGGAATTTTAGATGTCTCATTCATTGGATTAAGTGTCCTCACCAGAGTAAAATTCTTAAGAAGCATTGCCCAACTGTGAATTTTCAAATGTCAGGGCCTTATTAATCAATACCATCATTCAGCATCAAGAATCCACATGCATCCTTCATACCCTGTCTCTAATAACATTTTAGAGAATCTTTCTGCTGCAGTGGTTCTCAACCTTCCTAGTGCCACGACCCCTTAATACAGTTCATGTTGTGGTGACCCCCAAGCATAAAATTATTTTTGTTGCTACTTCATAACTGTAATTTTTGCTACTATTATGAATTGTAATGTAAATATCTGATATGCAGGATGTATTTTCATTGTTACAAAGGGGTCGCGACCCATAGGTTGAGAACCATTGTTCTAGTGTCTTTCCTTCTGAAGAATGTGTTTATATATAAACTGGCAAGGGAACAAGAAGGAGTTAAGTATAATTTTGTGACTTCTGTCTGAAATAACTAAAACAATATATTTTGGAAAATTATTCTACAGAGTTTTTTTATTAAAAAATAGTGAAGTAATATGAAGTCTAGAAATTGCCTGGGATGGGAGATACCTTTAAGAAGCAGAACTCCTTATTCCTTCTTTGGTTGATTAGTATTTCATGCTCAGTGGGTTAAGAATTAAATAAGCTGGGAATGTCATTGTCTTAGTCCAACTTGTGCTGCTAGAAAAGAATATCTGAGATTGGATAATTTACAAAGAATAGGAATTCGTTGGCTTACAGTGCTGGAGCCTGGGAAATCCGACCGAGGGCTGCATGTGGTGAGGTACCAGAGTGAGCACGGAGGAAGGCATTGCACGGTTAGAGAGCTCACACAAGAGAAAAACAGAGTGCTGATCTTACTTTTATAAAGCACCCACTCTCAAGATAAACTTTCTCACAAAGTAACAACATTAATCCATTCATGAGGGTAGTGCCCTCCTGACCCAATCACTGCTTAGAGGTCTCACCTCTTAATGCTGTTGCATTGGGAATTAAGTTTCACACATATTGGGGGGTGGGGTGTCTAATCAAACCACAGCAAGCATTAATATATACACATTGGTGAGGTTTCCCATATGAATGGCAAATACAATATGATATAGTAGAAAGAACCTGAGATTGGGAATTGTCTATAACTTTGCCCAACACCTGGATCTCTCACTTGTAAAGCACACGAAACTATTACACAGCACCTTGTGTTTGCATATAGAACATAGAGTGAGAAAATATAATTTGTCCGTAAGATTTGCAGTTCAACGCTTGCTTTCTCACATGTTTTTCCTTTGACTTGGAATGTCTTCTTCTTCCATACTCAGATGATGTTTACTTAGGCTTCACCTCCCCTGCAGAGACTGCTTTGGCTTTTTCTCTCTCCCAGGCAGGGCTGGTGTTCTCCCTCTGGTTCCCAGATTACTTCATACTATTAAAATATCACACTAAAATTTATTTTCCCAGGTGTGTCTTGTGTTAGGCTGTGCCAAACCCTATCTCCTTTGTCTTCAGATCCACAACACCCCGCCTAATGCCTGCTGTCCTGCAAGTGTTCAAAAATGTTTGTTTGGGTGGACTTGGCCTATATAAATTGAGTCATTTTCAGAATAAATTTACTTTTTGCCTACATTGTCCAGATAATTTTCCCAGTTGGCGATTGGTGATAGAATTGCAGATTCAAATGCTAGAAATGTCCACCCCATCCAACTCACGCAACCCCAGTCATTTGTGTTCTGACTTCACAGTTTCTGTCAGATCTACTTCCTGTCTATCAGTATTCATATTTGCTTATGTTGATTATGTCTTTAAAAATTTTTTTCAAAACCAAAAGAAAAGAAATTTTAAAAACTCTATTATTCCCTTTACATTCATTCAGAGTTATTAAGTGATATTAAATGTTTGATATGATTACTATCTCACATTATAATAATTCATAACTGCTAAAATGTTTAGAAGTTTGTCCACGTAGCACCCGTAAACATTTCATGTACTGCAGCAGTGTACACACTCCCTGGAAAACATTGAACTTGGGATTTATATTATTTATAAGGGAGGACTTTACATGTTGAGAGAAGTACATGTCTACCCAGGGTCCCATGACTACAGATCCTGGACACAATTCCCTGCCTTCTAAGCCAGGCTTCGATGGCAGTTCTGTGAATTCAGCCAAATATGTATATTTCTTTGGCACATCAGTGCTTTCAGCAGCCTTTGTCAGTGCTCCAGGCTTTTTGTGGCTAGGGTGAAAGCAAGACACTACATAGCTCCCTGTCTGTGCCCTAGCAACCGGGCATAACACAGATGGCCAACCTGGCAATGTGCCCACCAGACAGTGATTGTATACCTGGTAGTGAGACACAAGCTTCCTCTACACGGGGTTAGCATGCATTTGCACAGCATGGTTGGACTTTACAATGATATGCAAGGAAGATTGCATCCTGGGCCTGCAGGCCAACATGCTGGTTTCCAGACTAGAGGCAATAACTTTCCACTGTTGTAATGACAACTTGTCTCTTGCAGCTGGATCATGTTAAGACAGCAGGAATTTTCTTTTTTGGTCCCTTTTTAATAGTGTCTTATAATAATAGGGTAGCGTTTTCCCAAGAGGGAAATGCCCACATATATTGGCTCATGAAGTGCCAATTGCCCACATGTATTGGCTCATGAAGCCTTAATCATTGCTTGACTTCAAAGAATGGGAATGGAGAACATTACCCATTTTACAGGTGGAGGTACTAAGACTCACGCCAATCCAAGAAGCTTATTTTGTTTTGCACATCATTATTTACCAAATTTAATAAATAGCTATATGTATAAGCTATTCTACCAGGCCTTGGACAAACAAAGACACATAATGCAAAGTGTGACTCAAGAGGAAAGGCATTCAGACAAGTAGGGGAGACAGATTTTTAAACTAATAACTATAATAGAGCCTGGTGAGTGGCCTAATAGATGGGTGTGCTCAGTACTGAGGGAGCAGAAGGGAGGGAGCTCATACTTCTTCCTGGAGGAGGTTAACACATTAACTGCCATATGATTTGTATTTAATTTATGCTAGTTTTGATCCTGGGGCCTCTTGACCTGTCTTAACCTAATAAAATACTGTGGCCTTAAGGAAAAAATATTTTTCCAGTCTTAAAAATGAAACTAAATTTGTGCTGGGCACTACATCCAGGTAAACACATGATGGCAAAGTGATGAGAAGTCTTGCTTTAGTGCCTGTTGAATCTGCGTTTGAGTTTCCACTCACTCTTTTTGTGACTTTAGAGAAGTCACTGAGCTTTCCAGATCTGTTTATCTATAAAATGGAGAGAGACAGAGCCTGTGTCATATACATGTACATAGAGTGAGAACAAAATGAAATACACACTCATGATGAAGTGCTTGGCATCTTTCCTGGCACATAATATGTGTTCAATAAATATTGGCTCTGGTTGTCCTTCTTATCATTATTATTATTATGTGATGATGATGTGAGCTGCCTTGCATGCAGACTTATGATGTGGTATGATCATTGGCATCAGAAAGTGTTTGCTACAAACTCAGCTCAGAATTTGACTACCTATGTGCCCTTGAGCATAGCCTTCACTCTCCTGTAGTGATTTACACTACCTGGACAACCTTAACAACAAGACATTTTATTGTCATCCCCAGGGTTTCCTTCCCAAAGCAAAATTTTTAACAGGTTTGCACAATTTCAGAATTGTAGTCCTTTCAAAGGATCTCACTAATCAGAGACTTTGCTCACTAGGTTTTGGACGTAACATGTTTTACAAAAGACAGCACAACATGATCATGGCATATTGTATTGTATTTCCTACTATATAAATAAAATTTGGACCTGCTACAAAATTGCAAGATACGTATCAGACAGTAGATAGGAGAATGGAGTTCAATGTCACAGATGCTGTACAGGAGAGTGGGGTGGGGTGGTGGCAGTACATTGCATGGCATGCTGTGAAAGCATGGAAATGAATCCTTCTTCCTTCCCTGGACCTGGGAGCAGGGAAGTTGCAGAGCAGATAACAGAGTGCTGTGCATAAAAGATGCAAAGTCACCATCTTTTTTATAGCTGCATAATATTCCATGGTATACACATACCACAATTTGTTAATTCATTCATGTGTTGATGGGCACTTGGCTGCTTCCATGACTTGGCAATTATGAATTGGGCTACAGTAAACATTCTGGTGCAAATACCTTTGTTGTAAAATGATTTTTTTTGGTTTACCTCTTTTATGTTTACATGGATGGAGCTGGAACATATTCTTCTTAGTAAAGTATCTCAAGAATGGAAGAAAAAGTATCCAATGTACTCAGTACTATAATGAAACCAATATATAATCACCCACACTTTCCTACGAATAGTAAAACATAACTATAGTCCAGAATGAAGGAGGAAAGAGGAGGGAGAGGAGAGAGAAGGGGGAGGCCAGGAGGAGGGAGGGTAATTGGTGGGACCTCACCTATTGTGCATAATGCAGGGGTACGTATCAAAACTATTACGAGTAGAGTATAAATGTCTCAACACAACAAATAAGTAAGTGAGGTGAAGGTTATGTTAACCAGTTTGATGTAAGCATTCCAAATTATATATAAAATCACCATTGTACCCCATAAATGCATTAATGAACACAGTTATGATTTAATAAAATAAAAAGAAAGAGAGTTCTGTGCAGGCAGAGGGGATAGAATCCATCTAGCTACTTGGACAAATGGGCATATATTTGAGGAAATGATGAGCTACCTACAGTCTTGTGCACTGGTGGGGGGAGGAGTGTCAGACTAGACTGGAAAGACTGAGTGGAGCCAGATCTGAGGAAGGAAAGATAATGGAAAATTGCTCTCATTTGAGTCCCCTGTACTTGCTTCACTGCTCCCCCATCACTCCCACCACTGTAGCTGAAGTGGTCCACAACGAATGCCAACTATGTGCTCTGCCTCATGGGAAGTGGTTTACACGCTAAATCTCTTTTAATCTGCACAAAAATGGAAAAAGCTAGTATTTTAACTAGGATTAAAGTTGGCTGAGAGTAATATTGGCACTCCCCCACCTCTGAATAGCAAAGATATAAACAAGATATAAATTTCTTTTTCCCCTATTGGACAAGCTGCATTCAGTAGATGCTATCATGGTGGTTCTGATGCAATGGATAAAGAGAGTTTCAGGTACCTGGGCAGCTTTTATTTTGTTGCTCACTTATCTTAATAGCCCGGGCCATGTCATAGCTCAAATTTGGCTAGTAGAGTTCTAGATATCTTCTTGTGTGCATATTTTTTTTTTGATAAGATCTCACTGTGTTGTCCAGGCTAGAGTGCCATGGCATCAGCCTAGTTCACAGCCACCTCAGACTCCTGGATTCAAGCCATCCTCTTGCCTCAGCCTCCCGAGTAGCTGGGACTGCAGGAGCCTGCCACAACACCAAGCTAGTTTTTCTAGTTTTAGTAGAGATGGGGTCTCACTCTTACTCAGGCTGTTCTTGAACTCCTGAGCTCAGGTGATCCTCCTGCCTCAGCCTCCCAGAGTGCTAGGATTACAGGTATGAGCCACTGCAGTTTCTTTTCTGCATTCTTGTCAGCAGCAAGAACAAAGAGATGAAAGAGTGTCACAGGGATATACTAGATGTGTTCCAAGAAAGCTCTCTGGAAGCTGCCTCTCCATGTTTTTGCTTGCAGTTTATCTAGAAGTTAGTCACATAGGTGTATTCTACAGAGCTAGTATCCTACAGAGGATACTTAAAAGTGTAACCTTCCTTCTGGGCAGCCAGATAATTGGAGTTATTTCTCTGTGAAAAGGGGGTGAATGGATTGCTCTGTCTACTAATAGCAGATTTGTATTTCAACTTTCCAGGTAAAGAGGCTGAAGTTTAGAGAAATAAGGTAACTTGCCCATGGTGACACAGCTAGTCACAACTTATCATTTCAACTGATTCCAGCTCTGATGGTCCTAAGGATAGGACTTATTCCCCAACATTACTTATGTGTCCTAGTTTGGGTTCCCCCAAAACAGAGCCCAAGATGAGTACTTGGGAGAGAATATTTGGAAAGTATCATAAGGGTGACCAACAATTCTGTTTTTCTGACAACCAGAAAGGGATATTGGGTTATAGAACTTTCAGTTAAATGTGAGATGTCCTGGGAAACTGTATTTGTGATGAGATGATCATGGAGCAGAGGACAAGAACAGGCAAGGGAACATGCTAATGTGAGGGTGCATTACGAAACGATGGGACTCCATTTCAGCAGGGCCTCTGTGCATCATGCACTTTAGAATTGTTCTCTTGAAAATGAGGCCCCAGAGCATATACCCAGTAGCTCTTTTCCCCATCAGTTGAGGGTTGGTTTCAGAAGCTTTAATTCCAGAGGTATTTTATCTGCTTGTATCATGGGATGTCAAAGAAATGTCTGGGGCAGACCTTAGAAGACATATTGTGGCTCCTGTTGAGGGGCCTTTGGCAGGATCAGTTGAATGCAAATGTCTACAATGAGAACTGCGATTACAGGTGAGTTGAGGGAATAAAGTGGGCACCAGACAAGTTTGTTATACCATATGTGTTATCTTATTTAAAAGCTTTGAGAGCTCGGGTATGACACCAAAGACACTGGTTTTTCAGCTGTGTTTCTTTGACTCTCTAAAGGTTTTAGGAATTTTTTCTGGACCAAATCTCTCTCTCTCCTCTCTCACTCTTTTATGTATGTGTGGGGGTTAATACTGCAGGAATGCTTGGTGCTTTGATCCTCTAACTTAAGCCAAAGCAGTTCCTATTTTATCTCTTACATATTTTATGTATCTGTGTAACTTTCACTTGAAGAGAAATTTCCACAGTTTAGAAATTGGTAAAGTACCATACTTTACTCATATGTAATAGTCACGAAAATACTTATGCAAGGGAGCAAATCACTGCATAACGTATGAGAAATTCCATTCTGCCTGTGGCCTGGAGAATGTGTAGAAATATCACACGTGTAAGCAAAAAACCAACCAACCAACCACCACCAACAAAAAACACCCTTGAAGCTGCTACAATTCCCTCATATGTGAATGGTAGGGGACAAACCAGGGAAAGAGAAGGGAGAATGTGGAGAATGATGTACTAATAAGAAATTACTCTCTAACATTACTCACATATCTTTTGGGTTTTCCCCCAAAGCAAAGCTCAAGACAAGGACTTGCACGAGCATGTTTGGAAGAGAATCCTAGGATGACTAACCATTTCAGTTTATCCACCACTGACGGGAAAATGTGTATGTTAGAACCACCTGAAGTAGATAACCAATTAGATTTTTATGGTAAAGAAGATATTAAGGGGGTTTGATCCACTGAAGATTTTTGACTCGGCTAGCTTGGGATCAGAATGGGGCCATTTGTTGAGAAAACATATATAGTGGAAGGATCTGATTTGGGAAGATAATGATTCATCTCTTTGATGAAAAAATGGCCAGCATCTGAGGCCTTCTTTCTATAATATGAGGAAGTCTTTATCTAGGGAGAGCTATAACAATTTGGAGAAGAATTCTGGCTCCTGGCTCCTCTTGAGAAGCCACATAGAAAGAATTATCCAGGCAGAGTGTCCTTTATTTCCAGGGCACAAAGAGAAAGGGAATAAGCTGATCAAGGTATGCTACAGAAGATGCTTGAGACCCTCATCTTTCCACTCTTTCAGGAAACCCTGGACGTTGAATTCACTAATGGAAACCCCAGACATTGAATTCACTAATGGTTCTCTATAGACAATGTCTCATGATGTCAAGTTGGTCTTCATTAATTCATTCATATGTGGGCCATTAACAGAATAACTTTGCTGATAAAATTTCTTGCAAAAGAATAACAATTTAAAAATAACATGATTCTAGCCTAGAAGAGCTCTTTGGGGCTTTCTAGTCATTTGACCATTTGAGCCTTCTCATTGTACTTTACTCATGGAAACACACATTAATAAAATTAGGTAAAATAAAACAACAAAAACAAATTCAAAAAAAAAAAATCCCATGACAACAAATAGAATGACATTCACAATTGATAAAGCTGACGTGGAAACCATTAGACGTGAAAGAATGGATTTGTTTCAAAACCTGAGTCTCAGCCAGGTGTATATGGTAACCATTTTCACTTCTTAAGATATAACACGAGACATCAAAAATCTTTTGAGATTACCATAAACTATCTTAGGAATATCCCTTTATTTCTTTAAAGCCATTGTCTGTTCCAGGATTCACTCTCATTCTCTTTTTAAATTAATGGATATTTTGAGAAGAAATTTCAAGAAGTACAGAAGTATATGAAAGCACCTTTAAATTATGGGTATGATAAAGAACACTAAATATTTGTGATTATAGGATAATGAATTCTAACTCATACCATCTGCCTACACCTGCAAGGCCTGCCACGGGACAACTGGGAAGAACAAAGTGTCTTTTCTTTGGCTAGACCTTGGGCTCCTGGAACTCAGCTGCAGGCTGCTGTTCACAAACAGAGTGCTGAAACTTCCACTGAGGGGGTAGAGGCTCTCACACCTGAGTTATCTCAAGTTGCCCCAACTGAAAAGAATCCCCCTTGCAGTACCAACATGAACAGGGGATGACCTGGTACAAATAGTTTGATAACACACATAGTGTTAGACGTTGTCCTTCTCTGTCATTTGGGGTTTGGTCCTCCTTTCCAGAAAGCAAACTCTAGCTAGACTGAGAGTTACTGAATGCTCATCAGCTTCGATGTCTTTTTTTCAAATGATGTATTTTGTGAAAATTCTACAGGTAAAAAGAAGAAGAGCAGTTCTGCTGAAATCGGTATGAGGATCATGGAACCCACCTGCCTGCCACAAGTCATTTCTCACCATGAACGGTAACTTTAGGAATAGTTTACAAATATATAGAGACAATTTCTACAAATAATATACAGACTGTCTGACTCAGTCTTCCTGGATTTGAATCCTGCCTCAAATCTCCACTATTTCTGTGTCTTTGGAAGCCATTATTTATCTTCTCTATCCCTCAGTTTTAACTTCTAAATGAATAACATTGTGTTCACCAGCAAATAGTGTTTCAGTGAGGATTACATAAATGGAAGGCATGTAAACAAGCATAGAATTATGCTATCACCTGTTAAGCCCCTAGTAAATATTATACATCATTGTTTTGATTATTAATATGACTTTGAATTAAGCCGTCAATTATTACTTAGTGTGAGAAATCAATTCATGCCAGGGTGCCTATGTCTCATCTCTTCTGGCATAAAAATAATAAAAAAAGAAGCAGCTTAAATAGTAACATCATCAGTAACAACAATATAAAGCCCCCCAGTAATCACAGGAACTGCATTTGTAATGATTATCTACTCTGTTTAGCTTCTGTTTTCAAATGTTTCATGACCTCCCAGTAGCCCAACCAGATACCTCTTAGATCTATTTCACCAAGGAGGAAATTATAGTTCTTAAAAGTTAAGCCACTTTCCCATAGTTAGATGGGTAATTAAAACATGGCAAAGTCGGAGATGGTGCTAAGGATGAAGTTTCAGGTTCTGATGCCCACACACGTGAATGATACTCCGGAATAAGTGGCACCTTTCTTGTTGATGGCCTATAAACTCTCACAATTGGGTTGGTAGTAGTTCCACACCTAAGGGCTCCTGGTCCCTCCTTTTAACTGTTAAAAGAGAGTGAACTCATGGTCGGCCTGTAAGAAATCCTAGTTCAGGGAAATGTTCCTTCACTTTCTCCATCCATCCTGCATACTCTGCTGCTTCAAATTGACCTGCCAGAGCTAGAGCTCTCTTTACTCGGAGACACTGAGATTTGAGGCAGTGTAATGTGGACGTCATTCACATTCAAAGGTTCAAATAATGCTTTGGTCACTTCCCACCTGGCTAGACTTTTAAAAATATTTTCTCTTCTCTCACTCATTTTTTTTCCTTTATAAAGGTGATTATGACTACCCACAGGGTGGCCATGAGGTTAAATATGACAGAAAGCTCAGTATCTGGAGCCCTCCAGATATGGGAGTTATTCTTGTAGTTATTAAACTCTCTATCCTCATTACTCACAAGGATCTGTTTCCAGCCCCATTTTACCCAAGTGTGAGTTGCTTTCCCAGGAGTCTGTGTGCTCTGCATGGCTAAGAAGGCGCCAGGCTATTCTCCGCTGCCTTGAAAAAGCCACTTACACCATCAAATGGCTGTACTGAATCAACCCCATATTCCCCCCTCCCCTGCACCCTCCTGCTAACTAAATTTTGGCACTTCTTCAAGGGGCTTTCTGTAAGGAACAGGTTCCCAGAGAAAGCTGTTTCCTGAAAGGCTTATAGCCTTTAAAAGAAAACAAGTTTAGGGTCTCAGCATTCTTGCTTTTGAAGAAAGAAAGAAAGAAGCTTAATCTGCAGGCCTGGCAGCTGCAGCAAGAGCCTCAGGCTTTCCTGATGCAAGCCTAAAGAACCTCATCTCATCATGCATGCTCTTTCCCGGATCCTTTTGCAACTTTATTCTGGCTTGCTGATTTGCCTGGGGAAGCTTTGGTGGGAAACCCTACCTCCCTTGTAATTCTTTGTCCCTCAAATTAGGGCTGAGTACTGTTGCTATCCCAATCAGCGCAAATAAGCCCCTTTCTTACAGTAGCATGAAATACAGTGGCATGAGTGTGGGTGTTGTTTTTGTGGCAGGTTTAGAGACTTGAGGTGTGTAGTGGGGGAGAAGTACAGGTGTAGGAGCCAGGCAGACTGGGGAGCTGATCTTCCACACCACACACAACTGTGGCACTTGGAATAACTCACTTAGTGTCCCTGAACTCTCTCTTCCTTCATTAACTTGGAATGACTATACCTACTTTGCTCATGTTATGAAGACTGTGAACAGCCATGCACATTAAGCATCTGGGATATTCCGGGTGTTCAGTGAATTTTAATTCATCGACAAGCTGTATGTTGATTCATTGATGACATGTCTTCTGAGCTCTGTGTGTCACACAGTGTTAGGGATTGGAAATAAAGACAGTAAGCAAGTTGGACACAGTGTCTCTGATCTCATGGGGGTTATAGTCTGGTAAACTTATGCTTTTTACATTGGGTACAGAGAGTTGGAGACAAATGAATAGGATCATATACTTTTAGTCATAAAACAACTAAATATTAAAGTTCTATGGGACTTTGGAAACTAAATTTTCTTTTTTTTTTTTTTTTTTTTGCTGATTAGAATAAATGGTATAGCAGAGTAGAGAAGTGATCTGTCTAAAATTACACAATAAACCACCAACAAAAGGAACTTCACTCATAGTTGAGTACTCTTCACCATTTTCTGCCCTCAAGAAGCACATAATTTCACTGATTTATCAAATAATTTGCATTTTTTGAAACAAATTGCCACAAGACAACTGAAAAGTAATTCTGCTCTTAGGGAAGTATTTTGAGACTCTGGGAGGGGAGACCTGATTTGAGCCTTGATGAGTGAAGAGTTAGAAGAAAACACTCTGCACAGGGAGAAATGCATTAAAAATATTGCCATTTTGGGACTATTCTTAAGATGCTAGAATTATTATTATTATTTTTCAAATCAGGTTTATCCCAAGAGTCTTTTATCCTGGAAAAGGCTCTGTGTAATGTAGATAATTGGCTCCATGGCTGATAAATCACATATAATTGGGTACTACCTGCAGAGATTTGTGTTTCCACGGCTTTCTGGATTATAAACACATTACCCCACAGGAAGATGATACAGCATCTCTGATCTTTTTCTGAGAGGTACTGAAGACTGTGTTTTTCCAGTCTCAACATGAATATTCTATTAATTAAAGAGCCATTAAAATTTACTTTTTATCACTAAAATCTGTGAGTTCAAAAGTAGTTGTACCTTTTTTTCCAGTGAGACCTCACACAGACCAGAAGCCTTTTTGTGTTTCCAGAATGCATCATTTTCCAGAAAGAATGCTAGTTACTCAGCTTAAATCTACTGGGAGGGGGCTGAAATCAATATTCAGTATGATTCACAGTTAACCGGGACATAAAAAAATCTGTAAACATTAGGAAGGTTAATTTCGATACAGAAATGTGTTGATTCTTGAGTAAAGTTTACTGCTGACTCTAGGATTTTCTCTGGGCAGGGAATTCCCTTGAGTGTAATGATATCCCACAGGCTTTGTAGGATGGCATTTTTCTTAGAAACTAGAGTCCAAATTATTTTGGATATGCTAAAAAGGTCCTGGAACCTTTTCTTTGCTTGTCAAGCAGGGAAAACTGGCTGGTTTTTTTAGAAAGCTCTGTGTCCAGGTGGCCTGGGCCAGGATGTTTTGGTCATCTCTACCGCCTGCGGTGTTTGGTTTATGAGGGCAACTCACCAGCCTCGGTTGTTTCTAGCAGCTGCACTCCACCAAAGGGTAAAAGTGGCTTGTTGGAATGGACCTACATTGGAGCTCTCAGAGCTTTCCATCCAGATGCTGAAGTAACTTTTGGGGTATTGGGCTGGGTGAGCAGGGAGGCCACTCCTTATGATTAGGTGGGTACATTTTCCTACAGCCCAGACTTAAGAAAACAGAGTTTGCAAAGTTCAGAAAATTTCCTCCCCATTCTTGCCAAAAGGACAATCTAAGGAAGAAAAAGAATTGGGTGCAGTGGGCCTGGGACTGAGTGTTGGCTGTCCTAACTAGCTGAGTTCTTGGAAAAGACGCCTGGCCGTTTTCGGGTTTGGCTGCCTCCTCTGTACAACAGAGGTACTGATATCTAATTTATAGGGTTGTAATGCCCAAATAAAAGGTGACACATGCAACACCTGGCAAATGAGAAACCTTCAAAATGGCAGTGACTTTTAAAAAATCTGAGTTTGAAAGAGTTTCAGGGAGTTTAAAGAGAAGTTCCTGGGCCAGGCGCTGTGGCTCATGACTGTAATACAAGTACTCTGGAAGGCCAAGGTGGGAAGATCACTTGAGCTTGGGAGTTTGAGACCAGCCTGAGTAAGAGCAAGACCACATCTCTACTAAAAATGAAAAAAATTAAAAAAGATGGTCTTGTGGCAGGTGCCTGTAGTCCCAACTACTCGGGAGCTGAAGCAAGAAGATTGTTTAAGCCCAGGAGTTTGGGATTGATGTGAGGTAGGCTGACACCATGGCAACTCTACCCAGGGCAACAAAGTGGGACATTGTCTATAAATAAGTAAAAAAATAAATATTCCCAAGAAGCTGACACACCAAGATTCAGAAAGAGTCCCATTGGAATGAGACAGGGGTTTTGAATTTGATCCCATCTTGTCTATGCTGGTTCCATTTCATCAGGGTATCTGGAGTTGATCAAGTTGGAGCACTCACACCAAGTACGTCCAAGCAAATTAAGTCCAAAGCATAACCATTTAGAATGTGGTTACCCCATGGGCTTGAGCATTCCTGATAGCCAGATGATTGTTTCCACAGATAAAAGAAAGGTTGCAAGGGGAGTTAAATTTCTACCAGGGAGCAGGTGATTAGAAAATACAGAGTGAAAACTGGGTCACTGAGGATCCTATTGGCTCATGCAAGAGCCATAACTTCTTAGTTGGCCTTTTGCAAGACAAGGACAAAGTTATCGAAAAGAAAGGAAGAAAGAAACAAACAACAACAAGAACAAATGGTGTGTTTATGCCAATGGGACAATGTCTATCCTGAAACATTTTCTCTCTCTCTCTCTCTTACTTTCTTCTGCTTTAGTCATGTTGAATGAGCAGAATAGGTGTGGGAAATCAGAAAAAGACTATCTTTCTCTCAAAGATCTCCTGTGGATACTACATAGACTCCTTTGTCTCTGCCCCCTTAGATAGTTTATCTCTCTTAGAGAAAATGTGCCTTCTATACATTTCAATCCACAATACAATTTTGTTTTAGTAATCTGCTCCCTTTATTAGTCAAAATGCTAACCTTGACTGCAATTGAAGTTTCCTCCCTTCTTAGTTCAAGAAACTCACAGTAAATAAGAAGCCTGGGTGTTCTTTGATCAATTGTTTTTATTCTTTTTCTACAACTTATACTTTCAATTCTCCTCCCCAGTTATAGAAAGTTCTGTGTGAGTCAAGTATGGTGAGGTGAGCTGGGCAGGGAAGGGTGTTGAGGTCTAGACCTGAGAGCAGCATCTGTTGAAACCTCTGGAAACTGGTGGCAATCAACTGAAAAAATATAGAGTTAGAAGTGACGGTATAGAAAGACAAGAGACAGAGTAGAATTAAAAGTGGGAGCGCAGGGGTCCATTGCTCATCATGGGATTCTGGCAATGGCACCGAATGTTTGCTCCACTCTGCTTTTATTTGTGTCTATTTGCCCAGAGGGTAAGATGAGGGAGGGGACAAAGATGTCAGCAGTTTCTCAGATGGATTACATCAGCTTCTATTGTTATTATTATTAACCTTAAGGGTAGCCTTCAGAAATCTGAAATCTGAGCCTTGTATTGGGAGAGCCTCCTGCTGAGGTCACACACAGATTTCAAGGGAGGTGTTAAACTCTGCTAGTTCTCTGTGGAGTAAAGCCACCTGCGTTAATCTCCTCTGAGGGATCAGTGGGAGGAGACATTTTCCTCCCATCACCACTACAGAGGATTTTCCTCTGTGGTAAGGGATATAATCTCTTCTGCCCATATCTCAGAGCTTGAGCTACTCCTTGGTCTCTGCCCCAGGCAAATGCAAATCTCCACAATGGGTATCTGATTTGCCTGTTTAATGGGCAGGAAATGCCCTAGAAGATGTTATCTTTTCTGTGACTTGCCATAATCTCTTTACTCTCCTCAGAGTGCTCACAGACCAAGTAGAGCATTGGTAAGCTGTATCCCTAACAGGCTAGAATTTCAAAAAAGGCAAGACGCTTGCTAGCAATGGCCAACATAAATGTAAACTAGCTGACTTTTCTTTGTTCTTACTCAATCAGGTTACTTTTTAGTTTCCCTCTTTTTCTGAGGGTGCTTTTCTTTGCTAAGAATGAGGTCTTTGGTCCCCATTCTCCCAGCATTGGGTTTTGGGACTAGCATTGTTGTGGGTGGACACCGGTGCTCTCTGGCCTTGGCAGTTATTTAAGGATAATTCTCAGAGCATGTGTGTGCCAGTTTGCCTCTGTCTCTTTGCTAAGGATGGCTGTCCTGTGTGGTGTGCAAGAATACATTTCCCCAGCTGGGCCCTTAGGAAGCTGCACCATCTCTGCTGGGTTTTCATCAGCCCTCCCAGTGCCTCTCTTATGCAAAGCCTGTTCCTATGGCTCCCTCCTAGCTAAGTTTGCTCTGTCACTTGGGTTCATCATTAGTGACATGTAATGACTTCTTGATCTGCTCTACTTGGCTACGGCCAGCTCTGTCAGTAGTCTTCTCCCCTTAGACTTTTCAGGCATGGCATGCTGGATAGTCATGAGTCTGTTGAGTATCCTCCCAAACTCTAGGAAATACATATAGGGTCTTTGATTAATATCTTTGAAATTCAATTAAATTGAAGTGAAGGGAAAGTAAGCCCTTCCATACAATGGAAATAAAGGTAGGATTCAAAACATGCTTGAACAAAAATCCATCTCTAAAGTCTGCTTAAGTCATCTGTTCCTTCAATGTAGGTGTTAAGCTAAGACTTCCAAAATCCACTGTAAACTATTTTCTGTTTCAGTCCTGTGTAAAGGGGAAAGTTTCTTACTTTGAAATGTCCAAGCCTTTGACAATCATTGCTTTGGACATGTAGTAGAAAGTGAAGCAGACTCCCATCAAAGCATCTTTTCCTTCTTTTCGTCATTCTTGTTTTTAAAAATCAGTTTACCTTCTGAAAATATATCACATGCCCATTAATTATATGATTGCACTTTTTTAGATGTTGGGATAGAAAGAAAAATGTAATGGATATAATACACAAATAGAATGTGTTAATACAACAGAGTGTGATAACTACTGGTATGGAAGGAAGTGTGGGGTTCTGTGGGAAGATAGAGGAGATAGATCTAATGCTAGTCTATAGGATTCTGGTAGGAGGCACTGTTTGCGTTGAGGCCAGGAAAACTGGTAGAAGTTGTTAAGGTTCAAGATATGTTTTGGGGGGGAAAACATTGGGTAGAGTATAGACCATGTGTATGAATTGGAAGAAAATAAAAATTTGGTGTACTCTGGACAAGAAAAGAAACCCAGTTTGGATGAAACATTTACTGGGAGTGTGAGACCTGGGATGTGAGGGGAAATTAGAAGGGAGTTGCAGCTAAATATGGAAGCCTTGAAGGAACACCAGGGAAAATACCTTTTGAGGAAGTGAATCTGTTTACAAACTATGTTCTGTTTGTAATAGGCTTGTTTATATTCCAGTTCAGAGGATGTATCATTTTCATCATGATAAGATGAGGGAGCTTCTCAGGTCTCTTTAACTATATTTGTGATGTGCTATCTCATTCCCAAATAATTGGGCAAGCAGACATGGAGTCCCAACCCTCAGCCAGCCCTCTACAAGGCCCTTTGCAGTCATACGTGAAAGAGGCACGTTCTGTCCAGCTCTCCTTGTGGGGGAGACAAAGAAAGAAATTAGTGGTGGCAGTTTTAAAGCCCATAATAGAGTGTCTACTATTCTAAGTTCTATAATAGATGTTTTTTTATGAGACAGCAGAGGAGGAAAGTGGAAGAATGTGGAAGACTAAAAAGGAAGCTCATTTGGAGGTAAGTGAGTGTGCAATTAAAAAACAAAACAAAACAAACAAAAAAACCCCTCCAGGAATAGAGGATCGGCTTGAGCCAAGGGCTGAAGAGGTGCAGGTGGTAGACAGGTGAGAAACACAAAAACACAAGGGGAGAGGGAAAGTCTGTGAAAGGGCAGGATTTTCATAAAGGCCCAACTTACCCAGATCAGTGTTGGTTACCCCAGATGGCTGAAAGATAGAATGGGTATATTGGAGTTTCCGAGAAATGTGGCTGCAAGGACAAGTAGAGGACAGATCGGGAAAGCCTTGTGGGCCCCACCGCAACGTATGGGTTTTCTTAGTTCAATTCTGAGAAGATGATGTAGTCTCTGAGACTTGGGAGCCTCCTGCTATATCTGTTCTGTAGCAGCAACAGTTTGACATTGCTATTTATTTGTATGAGGCATCTATCTGTGGAAGGTTGGATGGCAGCTTTAGGAGTGACAGGAGAACTGCTAACTTGAAACTGTTTGACAGTTGCTTGCTGAGACTGTTACAGAGAGGCACATAGTGGGGAAACACAGCTTGTTTACCAACATGAGGAGTGGTTCATAGGAACTGGAGTTAAGTGCCCTGAGACAGTGTAGGGTGCATAGGATAGCTGCATGCCAGAGTCTGTATAAAATGATGTTTAGGGGCACATGTTCACCTATACAAGGAGAAGTTGGAAGCCCAAATTACCCTGTACGAGGCTTGTGTCCTGAGATGCAAACACAATGGCTTTATTGTCTAAGTCTCAGTGTTGTCCATTATAACTAGGCTTATTGCTGGAATGGAAGCTTTGCTACTATCCACTTCCTTTCTTGCCCCCTCCCTAGAAAACTTGGAACCCTAAGTGGTACCTTTATGGGGAGGGGCCTAGTTGATCTTATTTTAATTTTTAGTAACATGTTCTATAGTGTGTTTATATACACACATGTGTATATGCATACATATTTATAAACATATAATTTGAATATGTATTTCTGTATAAGTAGGTAGTAGGGAGGTAGACAGAAACATTTGCATGATACTCACATGGGGGAAAAACAATTTTGTTTCCTTTCAAATATGTCTAAGAAGTGTAGCCTAGTAAAGGAATTACTCGAGGGTCATTTTTGTTTGTTCATTTTGTTAATTTTTAATTTTATTATTCTATCTTTTAAACAATAATTCATAGGGTTATTAAGGATATCTAAAGTGAATTAAATCCTAGACATTAGAAGCAAAAATTTCCATGATGTCAGATTTATACTGGCATGAAATTAAATTCAGCTATGATTTTCGTGGAAAGATGAAAGATCGAGTTTTAATAAGCTTACAATCTTCCCACTCTTATATAGCTCATCTTATGTCCTTTATTTGTGTCTTTTCTTTTAAGATACTTAAAGTGAACCTCTATCTTAGGAGATGCAAACATGAAATTGGAGGCTTAGTGTCACCTCTGGCGATGCTGACAAGACTCTTCACAGTAACTGTCCCTGAAAATGTTCTTCTCTCCCATGGAGTGGGCCAAACATCTATTACCAAGACATGAAACATTTGGTCAATGTTGGTGGCTCTAAAATGTGTCAGGACCACTATGTTTCATATTTCCAGAATCTGACAAGAGCTCCTTTCCCAACCTGACCCATTAGCTTTTCTCCTCTGTCCACATCACAATCAGCTTTCCAACTTGTGTCTGAATTCACGGTAGTCTTCCTTTTTATCCCAGAGTCCTATGCTCTACACAGCCTATTGCGTATCTCTGATTTCCTTTTTCATTGAAATGTACCTATGTTCTAGGGAATAAATGAATGAGATAATTCATGTAAAGAACTTAGCACAAGCAAAGCACCAAGCACACAGAATAAAATTATTACATGGCATTAGTAAGTGCCACTAACTCATGGGTGGGCTTTGATGAAATGTGAGCATAGCTTCAGCCATTTACTACTGTACCTAAGACAGTTTATTAATATACAATAAGACAGTTTATTATTATGAATCCCTTTAACTGGGCTCCCAACTTGCAATCTATTTTCTTTTTTTTTTGTTGCAGTTTGGCCGGGGCTGGGTTTGAACCCGCCACCCTCAGCATATGGGGCCGGCGCCTTACTCACTGAGTCACATGCGCCGCCCGCAATCTATTTTCTTAACACCTTCACTCCAGCTCACCTACTCTCAGTGGGTTATTATTTTGCAAAAGGCAGCTCTCATCTTCCCAGTGAGAGTGTCCATCAAAATCCTGGAGTTTGAATCAGGCTCTGCTGCTTACTGGCTGTATGACCCTGGGCAAGTTACTTCTTAGTCTACACCTCTGTAGAGTGGGGGAAATAATAATGCTTGCCTCATAAGGTTGGTACAAGGATTAGTTGGGTTAAAGTGAGCAAAGCAATTTGCAGTCTGGTCTAAGCAATCACCATATGAAGATGTAACACTATTGTGACTCTTCCTGCATTTAGTCCAAAATTCCCACTGAAACATCTTAAGAGAGAAAAAAAGAAAGCACACACGTACACACACACACACAAGTGGCTTTCCTAAAACCAAAAAATAGTCTATGTTCTTATGCACAAAGTAGTTTACCTTCTCATTATATTAAAGTGTTGGAATCTTAGGGTATCGGACCTCCTGCTACTCCGAACAAAGGCACAATCAGCTGTTAAAGATAAATTTGAGCACCCACTTCTAGAGAAGGTGGAAAAGTAACTCATTTATCACTATCCCTACTTAGGGAGAGTTATTCAGGACAGCCTTTGTTATATCCTGATAAAATAAAATCTATCTCACCAAAAATGTTTGGAAGACAGTTTCAGCTAGGGTCCCTGATGACTTACTAAATGAATGTGAGATTTGGTAGGCTTTTAGTAAATGCAGCGGACTCTAGAATAGAATTTGTAATGGTGATGATGAATGGTATTACACTAATATAAATGTTAAAGGTTACAATATGTTACTCTTATGGACTGCATGTTTGTGTCATCCAAAATTTATATGCTGAAACTCTAATCCTTGTAACTGGAGTTTGGGCTTTGGGGAGGTAGTGATGATTAGATTATGTCATGAGAATGGGGCCTTCATGATGGAATTAATACCCTTATAAAAATAGGGAGACAGAAGATCCATCTCTCTCTACCATGTGAGGATACAATGAGAATACAGCTGCCCACAAACCAGGACGAGGCCCCTCACCAGACACCAGATCTGCTGGCAGCGTGATCTCAGACACTCCATCCTCCAAAACTGTGGGCAATAAATGTGTGCTGTTTAAGACACATAGTCTATGGGGATCTGTCACAATGGTCCAAATTAAGACAATTTTGTTAAGCCTCATATAATAATTACATATTTTATATAATTAATTACTATAATTATCTTCATCATCTTTATTTGATAGTGAAGAAAGGTTTTCTATCAAATTTTCACTTAGAGATTTCATTTACACTTGAATGATTCCACAACCATGTTATAGGAAAAGCCTTAATCAGCATAAGAATGAGCTTTCTACAGATTTACATTTAAATTTTACAGGCATCTTTTACAGCAGGATGGGTAATGTATTTTGTTCCCGTTTCATCTCAGTCTCTCTCTTGCCTCTTTCCCTTTCTTCCTCTCTGTCCCACATCAGTCTGTGCTTTGAAACCTACACCCAAATAGGCTGTGACAAGATCCGGAAAACCAGAAGGTCTGTGCGCACTAAGTTGTTGCCACATTTCAATTGTAGTGAAGTCATGAAGTTCTTACAAACTTCCATAATTAAGTTTTAGGTGCCAATGTCTACGTATTTATTTATTTTTTGTTGTTTGGGATTCATTGCGGGTACAAAGAATTAGGTTACACTGATTGTGGCTGTTAGGTAAAGCTCCTTTTGTAATTGTGTCCTGCCCCCAAGAGGTGTGCCATGCATCATGACCCTCACCCACTCCCTTCTCCCCTCTTCCGCGATCCTTCATTCCCCTACCGCCCCTTGTATTAGATCATCTACTGCCTTCCTAGTAGAGTTGAGTACATTGGTATTTTAAGGCACATTATATCAAGGAAAGGAGGATTGCTCTTTATTTACACAAAAGTGTCTAATTTTAGGTTCTGTGAGAAAATGAGTGTGAGATGAGTTGTCCTGCCTGAGGCTAGCAGAATTGGAGACTCTGTATTGTGAGAATCACATTAAACTTCTTTTAAAGCTCAGTTATCCAAATCTTCGGAATTACCTATACTTAGAATTATTCACATTCAACAGTGTTGATGACTAGAAGCCAGATGAGAATAGCAAGTGGAACTTGTATGAATTTATACCGCAGACATGTAAGGATGTATGATTGTTGTTCAATTATAAGATTTAAAAGAAAAAAATTATAGATTTCATTCACGAATTCTTTCACAATGATTAATGATGCTATTACTGTTTAATATCAGACCAAGTTCTAAGTGCTGGGGCACACAGATAAATGAGATGTGATTCCTTACGTTGGAAAGACCCCTACAGTTTTATCTAATATTCAGTATGGTAGACTCAGGGAGTGGGATGTTTCACTCAAGGTCCCAAAGTCTATTCACAGCAAATCTGGGTAAAAATTAAAATCTTCTAACTCTAACTTCAGCCTGACGCTGAGGCCAGAGCTCTTTTAAATTGCAACTTCAATTGTAGCAGAGAAGTGTTAAGAATGTTATTTTTGAAAATTCAAAATCAGTCTCTCTGATTTAGGTTAAAGGCTGTTTCTCATAATTTCCTATTTCCAGTTCTTGGTCACAGGCCTGTCAGATGCACTAAAAGCTTGCTATCATCTTTGAGTCTTTGAATAAGGCAAAGGGATTTACCTGCTCCTTTCACTAACTGTGGTGGCTAAGCAGCAAGACCCACTCTCCACCAGGGACAGAACTGGAATCTTTAACTTCCTGTCAGCCATGGCCTACACTGGATTTCCCTGGAATTTTCTAGAGGCAAAAGGCAACCACAGGAAGAAAACCATAAAATTCAACTGGAAAGCATCCAAATTTCCTTCTTGTTAGCTCCACCCCCAACAAGCCTCAGTCAAGGAGACCCAGACCACAAAGCTGTGACATAATTATTGTTTGTCTGCCAAAATAGAGGGAAAATGATGAGGAAGAAGAGTTTTTATTTGCAAAAGGGAAGCTTAGAGAATTGTTTTTTAACTTGGTAAAATGGAATTCTGAGACTAAGATTTATTACAGTGTAACTTGTATAGAGTTTTTAAACTCAATCCAGATGAAACGAGATGGGTGGACATGAGAAAAACAAATTCCCCCTTAGTTGTTTTCACTGGGCAGTGGAAAAAATAATTCTGGGCCCATCATACTCTCATTTATTTTTTAAATAAATGCTGTGGAAATAGGGCAGTACAGGTGGGAAGCAGGAGCATTATACATTGAACCTGGCCTAAAGATTTGGTGTGGAACAATTAGAGATTTTTTTTTTTTTTTTTTGCAGTTTCTGGCCGGGGCTGGGTTTGAACCTGCCACCTCCGGCATATGGGGCCAGTACCCTACTCCTTTGAGCCACAGGCTCTGCCCAATTAAAGATTTTAAAAAATATTTTAACTTCAGAAGTTCTGTCACTTTTGTATTGTTAGGAGTAAAGACTTGGAATTTCCCAGCCTCTTTGTACTTGAGTTGCCCATGTGACTATTTCTGACCAATGGAATATGAGTGGAAGTAACGTGGTCACTTCCAGGGGAGGTGGTTAATTATCAAGTATGCCCCCCCCCCTCAACCCTTCACTTCTCCTCCACCTCTGCAGCCAGAAGGAGAGGCTTTGAGACGGTAGAAACATAAAACAGAAGGGGTCCAGATACTCGGATCCCTACTTAGGGAGAGTTATTCAGGACAGCCTTTGTCATATCCTGAGCAAGTGAGACATGACCTTTTGTAAAATAAAGAAATGTTTAAGTGTGGGAGGAAAATGGACTTTTATCCATAAACATAAGAGAGGCCTATGATATATTTTCATATTTTATTTGAATTTATATTTTTCACTTTATATCAGCTTGAAATCATCATCAAATGCCTTTGTTCACTTTGCTTCTCTGAACTTATAAAATATGTAAATAAGTATAATGCCAGAAGTTAAGAAAGATCGAAGCTACCGTGATTTGTGGGTTGTTGAAACAGCTAACAACAATTACAGGTTCACTGAAATGCATTCTCATCTTCTCCCAGGCACTCCTGCAAGCTTTTTCAGATGTCACCCCTTCCCCATCGGCAAAGCGGAGCGGGTCTCTTTCCCAGGCCCTTCCGGTTTCTTGTTCATTCCCTTTGCCAGTGATTGGTTTAGAAGGAGTAGTGGGACTTGATATTAAGCTTTCTGGGGGCCTCTGCAAAAGGCTTTTATGCTCCTAAGAAGAAGACATGGATTGAAATTATTCCTTTCTGGCCAGAGATGGAGAATTGTTGGGGGGTGGGGCTAATGTGACAAAGGACTCTGAAGTGGTTTGTTTAATAAGGCAAGGTAATGTTTACTGTCTAGTCAAAATGTAATGTACCAAATACAGTGAGTTGCTCCTGAAACGGAGGACTAGAGGAAATGGGAAAGAGAAGGTCCCAGGTGCACTGTGGTGGGCAGGGGTTGGCAGGAATATATGCCTCCGAGGAGAGAAATGGCTCATGCCTTCTCAGAAGAGTAATACCTGCCCCCAGTCTTAAGTTGCTTCATGTGTGCTCATGCTGTCTTGTTACTGCAGGTCGCTGCTGACAAATGACTGACCTGTGCAGGCAGAGCTTGCAGAATGGAATAGAAAGAGACCCGAGTAAGAGAGAACAGCCTGAGCCATAGCGGCGAAAGGTGGCCAGTAGAGAGGAAGTGGAGAACCGGAATGGGAAGCAAGAGCTGATAAATATGCTCAGAGCAGTGAGCACCGCCGTCTCCGCCACCCTCAGAAGTGTACGGGGCAGAGCCCAAGGTATTAAGTTTGAAGGTAATCAGAGGTAAAGGAGTATGAAGGCCACTCTAGCAAGTAGAAAAAAAGCACAATTTTGTCGCAGGTGGCTTCAGTTTGACATCCTAGCTTTGCTATGTATGGGTTTTATTTCATTGGCCAACTTTCTTCACTGCTCCAAGCTTGAGAGGAATACCAGTCCTTAGTGTTCTATTACTTATTCTATTCTGTGCAAATTTTCTGCTGACTGTATGACATAAATGTATAAAAATCTCATGTAGGACTCAGAAGAGCTGAATCTTGTCTTCACTCTGACACATTCAGATGTCTGCATATGATGCTTCATATACAGAGGAAGGTCCCACTGTCACATACCCTAGCAAGTGATTTGGAGTGTGACGAGTGTGGCGAACACCTGGTAAACCCTGTTAAAACACGCAGCTAAGTAAGCTCCCTCAGAATCATTGCACCGATTCAGTCTGACGACCCCTACTCGGCACAAACGATGCACAGTCATGCCTTTTCTTTTGAAGACACCCACACTCATCATTATTTAGATAAAACGTGACAATGTCACCCTTAGTTCCCAGAAACCCTGGATCATTTTCACTTGACCTTGCATTTGGACTGGCTTTCGGACCTCAGGAGCTGAGAAGCACCAGTGTTGGAAACTCTGAGGATGCCCTGTCACCCACACAGCCGTGCCCTTTCTGGCTTTTCAGCCACCCGCCCACGAGCCCCATCTGGCTGAGCTTTGGTCAGTGTGGGAGAAGAGAAAGGAATCTGCTCGGCTGACTCATGACCCAGACCTCGCATATGGTATAAAACCAATTAAAGCCCCTTTATCTGTGGCTTGGTTCAGGACACAGTGGTACTGAGGGAGGTGGAAACCAGGCTTAATTTCACTTGGCAGACCTGGTGCCTTCAGAAGGCAAGGGATTGGGATTCCTAGTGGTTATGAAAGAAGAATAAGGCCCACAGAACAGGGTTATGATTGCATCCCTGAACCCCCCACTTCCGCCCCCAGAAAAGTTCTCTGGCCAAACCAAATCCGAGGGCTCCCCAAAGACCCAGAGTACCCCAAGCCAAGAGCAACTCCCACCTCCCCGCCACCACTTACCATCCCCAAAGGGCCTATCTAGCAGATCTGGTCAGGAAGCTTAAAAATAGTTGAGTGTGTGGTGACAAGCCTTGTGGATTTCCTTTGTAGAAATATTCTGAGCAGGGAAATAAACCTTTCAGCAACTTATTTTTCCACAGCTCTGGGGAGAAGCTCCCACTCTCTGCTGTTGTAAGCATTTCACGTAGCTGATGGGGGGTGGTGGGAAGGGCGGCAGAGGGGAAGTGAAGGGAGACATGTCATGGTCAGAGAACCAGGACAAGGGGGCGGGCCAGAGGGACTTGATGGAGGCAGCGGAGCATTTTTGCACATTCTGAATACAGAGGGAAATGTAATTCCAAGCTGCTGAGTTTTGGCATGCGAGGCCCTTCCAGATCTACCTCTGTCCACTGAGCCAGCATTGCGCCTCCCAGGCAGAGTAAAGTACATGTATTTATTAGCAGTCACCCCGTCACACCGTGACACTTGCTTCACGCCTATGCACCTTCTAGTCCTCTCTTCCTTCTGCTAGGACGGTCCTACCCCTTCTTGGACCCCTGCCTGCCATCACCCCAACCTCTACCCACCTTAATCATTAAGATCCATCCCAGAACTCTGCCTCTTCTGTGAAATCTTCCCTGGCCTCTGCAACAGCTGCTCACTCTATTTCCTAATTTTCTAACAATTCCACCGTTGTTGCGTTTATTCCATGGCGGGTGTTCTCTCCCAGGGTTTGTGTTTTATGCCTTTCTGTGTTTTTGTAGCCTTATACAGGATCGGGCAATAGCAACTATTGCCAAAAAGGCTAACTGAGCAAATTAAAGGCTGTGATATTTCTGCCAAAGAAGAGAAAGAGAGAGAATTGTCAGTTTACAGGTAGCTGGGGTAAATCTAGGCCCCCATAAGGTTGATATTTCATGGAATGTTTACATCCACTTCACATTTGTCTCAGTAAAACATTCTGTTAGAAGCTGTCACCAATAACGCTGTAAAGAGCTTTGAGAACTTTTGAGTTGACAAAGAACCTTAACATCGCCTTTTTCCTTTCCAGCACACCTTTGAGTTAAGACACTATGATCCCATTCTTTTTTTTTTTTTTAAGTTTATGAATTATTTATTTTTTTTTTATTGTTGGGGATTCATTGAGGGTACAATAAGCCAGGTTACACTGATTGCAATTGTTAGGTAAAGTCCCTCTTGCAATCATGTCTTGCTCCCATGTAGTGTGACACACACCAAGGCCCCACCCCCCTCCCTCCTTCCCTCTTTCTGCTTCCCCCCCGTAACCTTAATTGTCATTAATTATTGTCCTCATATCAAAATTGAGTACATAGGATTCATGCTTCTCCATTCTTGTGATCCCATTCTTTATAGATGAGAAAACAGTTTCCACAGAGGAAACAGAAAATGAGAGTGAAACTGGGGCTCAACTCTGAATCACCTGTTTCCAGGAGTTTTCCCTCTCTACAAATGGCCCAAAAGTACTACAAACAGAGAAAATGTGTGCCAAACACATTTTCTGACAGTGGTTACTGGTAGTATTATTATCACTAGATATAATAAAGCCCACAGGAGATTTTGTTTTTCCAAATTCAAGAAAACCATGAAGGATTCAAAGCCTAGGGCAGCAGAGAGTAGGCTGCACTCTCACCTGAATCCTGAACTCAGACAAGCAGCACCATCCTCGCCAAAAGCTGCCGTCCTTTGAGAAATACTCCCAAGAGACAGGACAGCATTGTGGTCCAGAGACCAGTCTTTGGAGCAGATTGCCCAGGCCCAAGTTCCAGCTCCCCACTTAATTGCTTTATGGTCTGGTATATGTTGTTCAATCTCTCCATGGATTTGATCAATTAATATGCCTAGTTTCACAATCTTTAAAGTGATGATAATAATTAGACCTAACACAGAATTTTGTAAAACGTTAAAAGATCAGAGAGTGTTATTTGCAAGGTACCCAGTATTACCCTGAAACCATAAGATTCTTTATCTTTCATTTTAATAAGAGCTCATTTAGCTATTATCATTTCTATTTAATTCATGAAATACCTGGAGCTTTGAGGGACTCCCAAGAGGGAGTTCTAGGTTTTGAAACCAAATCTTTTTGAATTTAAATTTTGATGCATATCATCTCTTGTGGTACACATAACAAAATATTCAATTCCATTTCTTTTCTCTGAGGCTCCTAGAAACTGTGGCCCTTTGAGATCCTACTGGAGGAAGTCACATTTCCATGACCCTGTGTTAGATAATCTAGGGGGATCCAAATGGCAAGCTTGATAAAATGGGATTTCCTGAACTCTTGTCTGCTTCTCAAGTCAGAGTTTGTGCCAAAAGTCCCTCGTGGGCCACGGGTGTGGCTTAGATAAATACCTAGAGGCTTGGGAGGTAGAGCGAAAATATTTGGAGCTGGCAAGCCTGGTCAATTAATATGTGCTTGGGAGGCATTTTTAAAGCTAAAAGATCTTTTGTAAATGCCAAGTAATATTAATTATTAGTGTGAAAGCAGATTCCGCCAGCAGAGCGAGAGACACTCAAATGCCCTGTGCGTGTGTGCACCATCTCATAGTGACACCAAGAGTGCCCACACTTCCATTGGGAGGGTAAGATTCAGCAAGAGAATGCTGCTGGGTTGTTTGGACCTCTCTTTTGCACAGTGCAGAGCCTGGGTCCTACGGAACAGAATTACCCTCAGTCTTGTCAGAGTCCTGCATGAAGGGTAAAGATCTTAGCGGGCCACCCAGCAGGAAGGAGTGTGCTGATGCTTACAGCCCAGGGTGAATCAAGCAAAGCAGGACAACAGTGCTTAGTGCTCTGCCAAAGGGTAAGGCAGGGCCATAAATGGGAGAAAAATGAACTCTAAGCTCTGAGACGGAAACCATATACAACCTGTCAGGAAGTCAAATCCAGTGTAGGTCTGGAAAGTGGTTCAGGAGGGAGTGATGAATAATGTGAGGCTTGGCAGCTCTGACGGCCCAGGATGCCTGCTGCTCAGGGTAGAGCGACCCAGTCCCTTAAAGGCTCTTAGGAGGGTTGGGGAGCTCTCCTCTGCAAACCTAACTTTTCCTGTGCCTTCTCCGGGTGGATCTCACATTACATCTTCAGGCACACATTTCCGATTTTTTTTTTCTTTCTTTAATTAGTGGGGGCTGAGGAGAGAATGTAGAGAAGCTTCTACCCTTAAAGGCAGAGGATCTAAGTTTGAGTCTGAGTCCATCACCCATGAGTTCCCTGTGACTGTCAGCAAAGTATTTCTTCCATTTCTTTCTTTTTGAAACCAGCTTCTGGCCTGGAAAGTGAGGAATGGGCTCACAATGTTTCCTAAGTTTTCTTCCATTGCCCACTTACCATAAATTACAGAACTGTCAAATCCTCTCTTTTTGTTATTTCTGCAAAACCCAAGGATCCTTTTAGATGTCCCAGGAGCCAGTTTAGAACATCTGGGGATGCCTGGTGAGTAAGGTTGTATTCAAAAGAGCAGTTTTGATTTTATCTGTTTTGGAGGTTCATAAAAATTTCATAAGCTATCCTTTGCAGGGAGAGGATGTAGACATACACAATTATTTTTATGTGTGGTTTATTCCTTTTGAGAGATTTGCTTTGACTGAGTTTAATTGGTTATAAGAAGTTTACAACAGGTGATAAAGACAACTTTTGCAATATAAACAACAATCCTCACTAATTACTTTTGAATATCAAATTTTATTAACCATAATTCCACTTTGTATCTATGAAGCACATTAGCGTTTATAAGATCTAGTTGGCAAAATCTCAAATGGTCCTCAAAACCACCTGTTAACTAAACTTTTTATTATTTTTTAAATAGCTTCATTGTACCCTATAATAATCTTAAATAAAAAGAAGAAAATAGTTTTATTGGTTTTTAAATTATAAAAGGAATCTCTCTCTCTCTCTAGATGGCTGGATGGATAGATAAATAGATAGATAGAGCAAGGTGCCATGTTAAAAGTTTAACTTTTTTTTTCTTCTAAAGGAGGAAAAAAACCCAGAACTTTTTTTTCTTATAAAGGAAAAAACAAACAAACAAACAAACCAAAGACTACCATGGTATTTCATGGGAGGATGATTCACTTTTTTAAATTTTGAAGTAAGAATGTGTGTTTCCTTCCAAAATGGAAGGAGAGGTCTACCACCAGAGATAACTAGTGCTCCTTGTAAGGTGGAGTGAGCTTCACAAATCATATATGTCTCTGTTGTAGTGATCTGAATTTTCTCAAAGATTTCAGGGATGGAGGGAAAAGAGTTCAGGGAAGGAGTGCCAGGATAGGGAAGAAGACTGCATATCACAGGCAGGCAGATGACAGAGCCACTGCCTCTGACACAGCACCCTTGCGTGGGCTTGCCCTCTGGCTCTGTATAGAGCTGAATCAGCTGATTGTGTAGATCTGTGCCCTGGGAGCCTAAGGACATTAAAGTCACAAGTTTGACATTGAGAGAGCCGAAGCCATGTCCTTTGAGAAGGTACACGGATGGCCACACAAAGGACCTGGATGGGCAGCAGCCCATTGACATTTCCATGACCCTGTGGCAGGGGTCAGCAAACTTTGTGTAAAGGTCTAGAACAGATGATAGATATATGGATTTTGTAGACTCATGGTCTCTGATGCCACTGCTCAGATTTGCCACTGTCACATAGAATCAGCCATGGGTGGCATGTAACAGAATGGACATGGCTGTGTTCCAGAAAACTATTTACAAAAATAGTGAGGTAGGTTTGGCTTGTGAGCCATGGTTTGCCAACACCTGGCTTGGGATATTCCCCAAAGCAGGATTGCTAGGGTAAAGTGTACTCACTTTTCTTGATTCTTCCACATACTATGAAGTCACTTTCTAGAAGAGCTAAACTGAATCCTTACCATCTTGCATGAAAATACTTGTCTTTCTCCAAAGTCTTCAATACTAGGTATTTTCATTTAAAAAGAGAAAAGAACCAAGAAAACTCTCTATACTCTAATTTTGCATGAAGAAAATGTAAAGAAAAAAGTTATTTTTCTTTTCTCACTAAAGTCTACAAAGTGAGAAATTTGACTAAACTGTGGTTAGTATCTATAACTTGTGAATTCATGACATAATGATATATTGGGTATAGAGAGTTTCTGAAATATGGGAATGGGATGTGGATGGGGTGAGTACCAAGGTGGAGCGAGAGGCATGGAGACATTCTAAGGATCATGGTTGAAAACATCCTCTGTCTTCACCATGACTGAATGAGTGTGTGGCTGATCAACATACTCTCTGAGGATGAGCTACTTGGGATCCTTGTTACTTAAATCACCATGTAAGGAGTTACATGGCCTCACCAGACTAACCCTTGGAAAATAAATATGCTGGCTTGACTCTAGGTGTCTCCTCCCTCTGCCATGTGTCTGCCTAATAGGACCTAGGATCCAGAAAGAAAAAATAACTAGTTTTGGGGGGGGGGGGTTAGACTGAATCATTTGGGATCTTCAAGGGAATGAAACATGTTGGCTCACTTATTCTTTTTTCTTTACTAATTTTTCCTGTGAATAGCCATACACTAGTCAGAGTGGCATAATGCCAGCCAATACAGGGTGCTTTTGGGGAACATGTATCTAATTTTAGTACTAGCTCATCCCAGCAATGGCTGTGCAGACTTAGATATATTCTCTAACCGTCCATTTCTTTTAATGCAATATAGGCAAGATAATATCTCCCTCTCAAGGCATTTGTAAGGATCCAATTTCACATATGTGTAGAGTATCCAGTCACATGGGCACTGTTATGTGTCCAGCCCTAAGACATTGCTCAGACTTGTTTGTTATCTAGCATAAAGAACACTGGGGAGTAGGAAAATCAGAGGTTCTGAGTTGCCCTGACTACTTTAGCCAAGGGTTGGCTGCATCACTGGAGCCTCTCAAATCCTATTTTATAGGAAACATTCTGCATGAGTAGCAGTTACGAATTAGGTTTGCCAACATATTTCAAGAGAAGTTGGTTTTATTCAATAAGGATTTTAAAGTACTTATAATGCCAGGCTCTGTGCTTCATTCTTGGAGTGAATTCTGGTGCCAGGGAGCCTTACATCATAGAGAAAGATGCAGGTAATTAACATGAAATATTTTAAATATAACCCAATAAAGTGTTTGATGGGGAAATCATAGGATGCTGGAGAGATAAAGAGAAAAAAAATTCTTACCCTAGATGGCTTGGATTAGGGAAGACTTTTCTTTTTCTTTTTTTTGTATTTCAAAGAGATGTCTGCACTTCCATGTTAATTTTTTAAATTTATTTATTATTAAATCATAGCTGTATACATTAATGCAATTATGGGGCACCATACACTGGTTTTATGCACCATTTGACATATTTTCATCACACTGGTTAACATGGCCTTCCTGGCATTTCTTAGTTATTGTGTTAAGACATTTATATTCTACACTTAGTAAGTTTCACAGGTACCCTTGTAAGATGGACCGTAGGTGTAGTCCTACCAATTACCCTCCCTCCGTCCAACCTCCCCACTCCCCTTCCCTCCCTTTCCCCTGTTCCCATATTCTTAGGCTATAATTGGGTTATAGCTTTCATATGAAAGCTATAAATTAGTTTCATAGTAGGGCTGAGTACATTGGATACTTTTTCTTCCATTCTTGAGATACTTTACTTCTCTTCTTGAGATACTTCCCTCCAAGGGAAGACTTTTCATTGCAGACATGGGGCTTACATCTTCTCAAATGAAGTTGTGATATATATTTGAACGTGAAGGCATAAAACTGAATGGTGTATGTAAAAGAATAGAAGAAGTTTTGTCTTTCAGGAGATGTAAGGTGAGAATTGAGGGATAGTAAGGGATGAGGTCAGTTGTGAAAAGCTGGTCAAAGTCTTCATTCTTTGGGAGCCCTTGGAAGGTTTTATGCAGGAAGTGACAAGATTCATGCTTCATAAAGATCCTTTTCACTTTCAGATGGAGAATGAATAGGGTGGCCAAATCAGAGGCAGAGACATTAGTTAGACTCTTGTTCAATAAATCATATAAACGATGGTGGCAGTTGAACTGGGTAAATGGCAGAAGGTAAGGGAGAGGGAAACTAGGCAATCAATATTAATTGGTAAAGTTGGCAAGATTCAGCATGGGTTGTATAAAGTGAAGAAAAGAGAGTGATGATAATTCCTAAGAGCCTGATTGGAGACTGGGTGGTTAGGGTGCCCTTCCTTCACACGGGCACAGTGAAGATAATGAGTTTAGAAAGAAGAGAAACTTCAAGAAGGGAATTTTGGGTCTGGAGTCAGGTGCTCTGGCTTCTAACAAATTTTGCTGACCACGGGCACATGACTGTACCTTTTTAGCTTTAGTTTCTCCAGTTCCATCATGAAGGTATCAGACCCAAGAAAGGCCCCAAGATATGTGTCTGTGATTTCACAATTGTAAACTCTAATTCAGTAGATCTGGTGTGAGGTCAGGGAAGTGGTATTTTCCAAAGTTTCCCAGGTGATATGGTTGTCCAACATGTTTGGGGACCTTTGTGTGGATCAGGAAATCCCCCAGGATTCTCACAGCTTAAGAATTTCTCACGTGGCTCTCTCTCCTTTCTGCTTACTCTGCAGGTGTATGTTGGCATCTGACATCCTCTGTGGGCTTCACAGTCACCATCACTGCATGCTGGTATTGACAGGGCATCTCACTTCCTCTGCACTCCTCTCCAAGTCTCTCCCTCCACTCACCACACAGATCGGGAAACTAGAAGAAGCCAACGTGATTGCCCTTCAGAGGGCAATGTGTAAGATATGGGTTCTTACATCTCAGATGAGGTAAGCCCACTGCTGGATCCCAAGCTGTTCTGCACCAACGTCAACTCCTGCCATGCCCTTCTACCCCAAAGGACAGATGTTAATCTCCCACCAGGATATTTCATAAATAATCACTTCTATAGCTCCTTGGGATAGAGGATTGGCTATTTTCTTTCCTAGGTATGGTGGTGACTGCATTTAAAAAAACAAGAGGGCCTTTCCTAAACTTAAAATTTTAGTAGACAGAGCACATCCAAGAGTTGAGCTTTTCTTCTTCCAGATGTGCAGAGAGAGACGTTACCTACCCACTCTCTTGGTGTTTCACTGATTCCACTTCCTGCCCTGGATGGGCTCAGCAGACACTACTTGTAGTCACAAGGGAAAAACTTATCTGACACACCTGAAAAACTCATCATGGCTTGGCCATCAGTAGGGAAGCTTTAGGTGTTACTTCTTGCCACTTACAAACATCATTAATTGCGCTGGGACCTCTGGGCTCAAACAAGTAGGGGATTCCCTTATGCTGCACATGAGGGCTTTTGGCTGGAGTGAGACAGCACAGGTCTTTCCCTCCTGTGGTACTGTAATCAATTCTTGGCCTCTAAACCCAAAAGGGATGTGGGAATCTGGTGGGAGCTGCAAAGGCCTGGAATTTAAGACTTATGTGCAAAGATGAAAGGCAGCAGATTTGCTCAGCTGGATGTAGGATGTCTTAATTATAACTTCCCGGTATATATATAGTGGGTTCTTACATCTCAGATGAGGTAAGCCAACTGCTGGATCCCAAGCTGTTCTGCAGCAGAAACTCATCTTTTTTATCCTTTATTTTTTCCATAGTGTGAGGGATGAAGCTTTGAATGAAGTGGTGACTGAGGAAGCTGAATTGGCAACTATATACTCAGCTCTTTTTACAGTGGAAAGAGCATCACTTTGGGGTTATTCAAAGCTGGGTTGCAATTCCAATTATACCAGTTACAAACTGTTTAACTTTGAATGAGATACTTCAACTGGGTGCACTGTAATTTTCTTAATTATGAAATGAGGTTAAAACACTGACAAGC
The DNA here is from genome assembly GCF_027406575.1 of Nycticebus coucang. NCBI lineage: Eukaryota > Metazoa > Chordata > Mammalia > Primates > Lorisidae > Nycticebus > Nycticebus coucang. The sequence goes on along the minus strand of NC_069781.1, from coordinate 22,618,027 downwards.
TATTTGGGGGAATAAGACAACAGGGGTATTGTCTAATATATATAGTACAGAATCTGATAAATTATTTAAATATTTTTTGATTTAGAGATGAAATAAAGCTATGAAACCATTTAGATAGACTGTGGGGGACAGGTGAGTGGGGTGATTTGAAGTCTCAATCTGCCCTGTAGTGCTGGTTTAGAAGGGTCAAGGAGACTTGAAAAGGGATCCCAGCTTGAAGGGACAAGCTCTAAGCTTGTGGCAAGTTAATGTCGTGGTTTTGCACAGTGTATGTGTATGTGTGTGCATGTGTGTGTAATGCATGTGTACTTGTATGTGATGTCCCATGCACACTTATCCTGATATATTTTGAGCTTGCTGGAAGCTTGGATAGTATCTGATTTACGTGTATCTGCATTTTTCATTGTCCCTGGAACAGTGCCTGTCAGGGGAGAACCAATGCTGATGAAATGCCTGCTATAATATGAGAACAGAGAAAAAAACAAACACCAAAAATCACTCCCTTCCTCCTATTGCTTACATTCTAGTGACAGTCAGATTTTCTCTCGAAAGCCTATTCTTAACCATAATTTTTAAAATTTATTTACCACACAATATTTTTAAAAATATAGAACATTACAGGCAACATTGAAGCCTTTTTCTCCTACTTCTTCCCTAGTTACATTTAACAAACAAACAAACAAAGAACTTGCCTGGGCATGGTGGCTCATGCCTGTAATCCCAGCACCTGGGAATGCTGAGGAAGGAGGATCCCTTGAGCTCAGGAGTTTGAGACCTGCCAGAGAAAGACTGAGACCCCATCTCTACTAAAAATTGGAAGAAAAAACAAACAAACAAACAAAAAAACAGGGTGGTGCCTGTGGCTCAAGGAATAGGGCACTGGCCCCATATGCCGGAAGTGGTGGGTTCGAACCCAGTCCCGGCCAAAAACAGCAAAAAAAAAACCAAAAACAAAAACAAAACAAAACAGCCAGGCATCATGGTGGGTGCCTATAGTCCCACCTACTCAAGAGGCTGAGGCAGGAGGATTGCTTGAAGCCAGGAGCTTGAAGTTGCTATGAGCTAAGCTGACAAAGAAAAAGCAAATTAAAACAACCATGGAACAACATTTCACTCTAGCCTAGGCAATAGAGACACTGTCTCAAAAAAACAAAACAAAACACAAAGAAATAAACAAAAAACTTGCTTTTCCCTTCCCTTTGATTCAATATTGCATTTTTGAGACCCATTCATGTCTTTACTTGTAGGTTTAATTCATTCATTTTTATCTGTTGAAGTACATATATATTGTTTCCAGTTTTTCTCCATTGAAGGCAAACAATGCTATAATGAGCATTCTGGGTCCCCTGATCAATATGCGAAGGCATTTCTCTGGTGGGGAGCTCTCAGTCATTGGGTACATACATTTTAAATTTCCCTGGCTCCAGTCAGAGATTGCTCTCCAAAGTCAACGAGCCGATTTACACTCACACTAGTAGGGTTTGAGAGTTAAGTTTTCTCATGTCTTTACCAATAGTTGGCATTGATGCACTCTTTACCTGTCAAACTATTTGGTGTGAAATGTTGTTTCATTGTTGTTTTAATTTGCATTTCCTTTATCACTAGTGAGGATAACAATCTACTCATATGTGTATTGCCTCTTCTGAATTCCCTGTTCCCATGATTTGCCACCATTTAAGTTATAGTGTTGGTTTTATTTAAACTGATAAGTAATTTCTCTACCTATTCAGGGTTCTAATCTGTGTTTGTTTTTTATGTTACAAACATATTTCCTAAGCTGGTAGTTACTTCTTTAGTTATGTTTCATGATGTGTTTTATAATAAAGAACATCTTAATGTTGATGAAATTACATTTGTCAATATTGTCTGTATCTTCTAGTCAAATATCATTACCCTACATTCTCCTCTAATTAAAAAAAAAATCCCATTTTCAATTTAACTTGATTATTTGTGTGTATAAAGTGAGTTCCAAATGGAAAACCATGCTATTTAGTGCATTTTTTTCATTCCCACTGATTTATAATGCCACTTTTATCATATCCCAGGATCACATGCATTTGTGTTTATTTAAGCCCTTCAAATTGTAATCTGCTAACCTTTCTTTCCCCACTGCAATGTCACTATCTTTTCATTTTATAGGTGTCAGATATGTCTTAATGAATCAGTAGTCAAGTACTGCCTTCTATTTTTGTCTCCACTCTCTGAAATAACTATACTAATCTTTGTTGTTTGCACTTTTTGATGGATTTTAGAACAAGTGTATAGGGTTGTGAGAGAGAAATCTTGTTGAATTTGTAATTGAAACATCATTAATTAAATGTATTGATAATTTGGGTCAAACTGATAGCTTCGTGATTGTAAATATTTCCATCCATAGGCACAACTCTTCACATATCTTCTTCTCTTCCATTTATTTAAAATTTTATAATATTCTACATAAAGTTTTACACATATGTATTTTCAAATTTATTTATAAACACCTTATTTTTTTCTATTATGATGATACATTACTTCTTACTATTAGCTATACATTTTTAATATAGTTTTCAACATTTCTAAGTTCTCATACTCACCTGATTAGTTCCTCTGCAGATTTTCTTGGTTTACTATGTTGATAATCTAATAGTTTCTAAATATACAATGACAATTTAAAATTCTTATTCATCATTTCCTTTTCTTATCCTACTACATAGTTAGGCCACCCAGTTGACTAGTAACAAAGATTATGCAGACTGTGCTATTATCTTTTCTTGACTTTAATAGAAATGCTTTTGAAGCTTCACCATTATTATATTTACAGTGGGTTTTTACTAGAAGCTTATTATTAGATGAGATTGGGTGCATTTGGTGGGGGTATGGCTATAGACTACAAGCTTATTATTAAAGGAAGTTTCCTGTTATTGCTAAGTTGTTAAAATTTTTATCAAGGATAAATCTGAATTTTACTGCCTACTTCTATGTATCTATTAAGACATCCATTTGTTTTGTTTTGATTTCAACTCGTCATATGTTGAATTAGAATTCCTTGGTAGATTTTTTTTTCTTTGTGAACTATACCTGTCTTTCTGGGATAAATTCTAGCAGGCCACAATATTTTTTAGTTAGTTTTAGTGCAAGAATAGGTTTAATATGGTTGGATTTTACTTAAGAGACTTAAAATTAAGATTTTTGTAGTCTGTAACTTTCTATACTTGTACTCTTTGTGAGGAGGAAGGTCTGGTGTTACCATATATTCTGATCATTCCAATTTCAATCTATAGTCTATTAGACTACTATTATAGTTTACTAGATTATTCCATCTACTATTTTTATCATACATGCTGGAGTGTAAATATATATGCAATCTGTACTGTACTAATTAGAGTACCTATGCAAAATCTTATCTGTTATTTCACTTCTGCCATTGTGAAACAAATCAGGTTTTTTTTGATACATATTTGACTGGTACCAATTGTGCGTTCAGGGAAGTGGTGGTACCAATTGTGTGTTCAGGTTCACTTAGCCTACTCATCTTAGCAATGCTTAATTGTGAAATTCCCAGATGAATCAAGGGAAAACCTTGGATTTATGGGGTTTAAGTAACGATGTTTTGTCTTATCTGTGTCTCATTTTCCTTCCGTCTTGTACTGCATCAAATAACCCCCCACCCCCAATGCTTTGGCATCTTCTTTATTCTCATCCATTTTTTGTATAATCAGTTTCCTCATTTTCTAGTTATTCTTCTTAACGATTATTATTTTTTCTTTACTTTTATTTTAGAAAAAAATGAATGTTAAAATACAATTTTAAAAAATGGAAGGACAGAATTTGGGCTATTTTTCCTGTATGTATGTAAGAAGCAGAAGCTTGATCCTCTGATGCCCTGGGCTCCAGCGTGGTGACTTAAGCTGGGAGAAGGTCAGCCCTCTCATGAAATAACTCGGATGCTTTCTTATCCTGGGCATCTCTGACAGTAGCATGACTCAACTTTGTCGATGAGTTTTTTCTTTCACCGGTTAGGCGTAAGACAAAGCATGAAGGCTGAGCTGCTTGCCTGATGTCGAATGTTTTTCTGTTTCTGTAACCTACTTCCTGACAACTCTCTCTTTTCCTGTATGATATTTAATTGAAATTGCAGCCTAATGAGATCTGGCCAGTCCCTTTCCTTTGGTGAGGATTTGATGCTACTGCCAACTCATCTGAATAGGAAGACAGCAATTTCTGGAGAAAGGAAAAACTTGAAGAGCTATTAAAGGCCACTAGAAATACACTGCATGATACATTTCCTCCTTACCTTTCACAGATTAATTTGCTGCTAAACTGATGTTTCCTTTAGCAATGATAATTTTTATAGGATAGTCTTATAATATCCCTGGGAGCCCAAATCCAGCCAATGAATTTAGATTTTTGTTGGTTGAAGTTCAGCATTGGTGATCTCACCTAAATTTGCTCCTGGGAGTGTGCTCGGAAAGTTTAAAATCATGCTTTTATGTTTTCTCCTTCTTTTCCTGCCCATTTCAGATGCTGCATTTCTTAATTAAGCTTTCCTTAATTCTGAAATCGCAATACTATGCCCATCATCTGCACATTTAGAATGCCTGTATTTGAACTGTTCCATGGCAATGTTTGACCCCATGCAAGAAGACCCCATGTGGTTAGAGGACAGGGTGTGAGTACTGGAGCCAGACAGGAGTGGGTTTGAATCCTGTGTCAGGTATTTACTCAGTGATCTTGACATCTAAACATTTCCTGTTTCATAAAATGCTAGTACTCAAAATAATAGTACAATAATCCATCCTGCCTCATCCTACCTCATTCAACGAGGCCACACATAGGTTAGACTTGGCACTCAGGGAAGTTGTGATTTTCCCTTCTTTTGTGTTTATCTCCACTGTCACTAGTGTGTGTAAAGAGTGCTGTGGAAAGAATGAGTCTATCTTTCCAAAGCACTAAACATGAAACCTAAGAGCTTTTCGTCAGGGGGATTTGGCTCATCATCTGGAACGCTTTTTAATATATTTTTTTTTATTTTTGACATTTAACCAACATGGTAGGCTTTATGTGGGCTAACCTCATAAAGTATTATCTTGTTACACACAGGGGTTTATTCCTGAAGTTCACTTAATGGTAGTTTTAAAAGAAATCTTATTTTATTGGCACCTGGGGAACTCATTATTAAAATGAGTCATGTGGAAATGAATTCTTTTATGTAAAGGATCCTTTTGGAAAGTCAGCTATTCCTTGTCAGTTATCATGCTTGTATTTCAGAATTTCAGATAATAGTGTTTTGAGGCCAATCACTATAGAGTACTCTATACAGTCACATACCTCTGCAAAGACTATTGGTAACTCAAGCCAGGGATAGGTATACCTGCATGATTTTGCATCATTTAATAGAATTTGTCTCTAAGTTTTTGTGAATTAATACAAAAATGAGTTGTCATGCATTCGAATTCCTCTCAGCTGAAACTTGTATTTTTAGGAATCCTCCAACAGCCAAGGAACCCAAAGGGAAATAATATTTATTGGGCACCTTTGTGCTAAGCAAATGGTAAGCATTTTTACTAGCATATCTGTTATTCCTCATCATAAGGCTATGAAAAGCAGTCTTCCCATTTTATTGAAAAGAAAAAAATGAGACTCGGATAAACAAAGTAAACTATTGAAGCTAATTCAGCTAGATAATATCAAGACCTAGATTTTGGAAATCAGAGCTCCTGGATGCTAAATTTTTTACTAAATCTAGTAAAGTATTCTTTCTTGAGAATAATATACTTAATTTGGGCAAAAATTAAAAGTTGGGATTTGTGTGGTATTTATCTTACTATTGAGGCACTTAAATATATCATGCATTGTCCTGGGGCCTTAGTTTTTATTTGTATATGTAGCAGATATCTAAACCTTGGCTCTGAGGCTGGCTTCAGTGAGGCTTTGGAGGAGTTAATACTTTCCCATTTTTGATAGAAGATTAAACATGTACTGCAGTTAGAAGCCGCAAAGCTGACTATTTATTAAATACATGATTTTCCCTTTCATCTACTTGGCCAATGTTCCCAACTATAATCTAATTTTCTCTAAAATTTTCCATGGAGCTGGATGGTGATTCCAAATTCTAAAACACTGAAGGAATTATTTAATGACTAGTGGTGAGTTCCTATAAACTCATCCTAGAATTTTCAATGAGTATTTGGAGAAGATTCATGAGCGTAGTCCAAGTCTTGCCAAAATACCCATGCTAGTTGCAACTGAGTGCTTTCTGGGGGAGATTGGGAGTTCTTGATGACTTTTAAGGGAACCTATTAAGTTTAGTTATGGGGACTATGTGCTACTTCATGCCTCAAGGCCAATGGCTGGGCTCTTCTGACCCACTATCATACTTATATATTCTTTACTCTGGACATCCATTTAGCAAATAAATAGTAGAGGTTGTAAATAGTCAGAAGAAAATAGTGAGAATAGCTTGGTGTGTGCCATTAATTCTATACACTCATTCGATGTGAATTTGCTAAGAGTCCATTTGTTTCTCTGCTCTGGGGATATACTTTTAACTTGAATAAGGACTGGCCTTGAGGAAATCATGGACTAACAGGAATATTTATTTATTTTTTATTTTTTTGCAGTTTTTGGCCAAGGCCGGGTTTGAATGCACTGCCTCCAGTATATGGGGCCAGTGCCCTACTCCTGTGAGCCACAGGTGCTGCCCAAACAGGGATATTTAAATAAATAATTGTGATAGCTTATGATGAGTATGATGGTAAAGTAAGTATAGATCACCTCTGCAATTCTAACAGAGGAAGAATGTTGATTAAGAAGTGGAGTGTAAGGAGTTCTTATACACTGTTGGTAGGACTAGAAACTAGTACAACTTCTATAGAAAATCATATGGTGGTATCTCCAAGAACTTAAAGCCGACCTACCATTAGACCGAGCAATTCCATTTCTGTATATATACCCAAAGGAAAGAGTCATTTTATTTATTTATTTTTTAAGGGTGATTTTGTTAAAAGGACACCTGCACATGAATGTTTATAGCAGCACAATTCACAATCACAAGCATGTGGAGACAGCCCAAGTGCTCACCAATACATGAATTCATTAATAAAATGTGATATATGCATACTATGGAGTGCTACTTAGCCATAAAGGGAAGTGGCTATCTAGTATCTTCTGTGATAACCTGGTTGGATCTGGAAACCATTCTTTTAAGCAAAACATCATAGGAATGGAGAATCAAACACATGTATTCAAGACCAGATTGTATTTGATTGATCAACACTTAAGTGTCCATATGAAGTAAATCTCAAGGAAAATCAAGCTGGGTGGGGGAGGAACAGGGATTGTGTAAATTCACACCTAATTGGGTACAGGGCACACTGTCCGGGTGGATAGCACACTTATAACCTTGACTCAATTTGTGAAAAAAACCAAACTATGTAAATAAAACACTTGTACCCTTTAATATTCTTAAATCTAAAAACCAAAAAATAAGTGGAGTTATTAAGTTTATAATAAGGATTATCAACAATGATTATGATTACCACCATTCACCAATCTCTCAATACTGATCCAAGTGCTATGGCCTAGACATGAATTATTCTATATAATCTAACAATCTTTTGATTTTGATGAGGGTGATTATAATAGTGATTTGGAAAAGAACGGGAAATATAATGTACATTTATTAAACACTATTTTCAAGATATTGTAGTGAATCTTTAAAATACTGTTTTAGTAAATCATACTAGAAACTCTTGTAATGTTAGTATTATTACCACCATTTTGGAGTCTGGTGCTAACAGCATCTCTCCAAAAATTCCCTAATAATTGGGTAAACAATTAAAAACCCAGGAAATGTGACCACATGGTTGATACACCCAAGGACTTCACAGACATTGCATTTTTACAGATCGAAGATCTGTGCAATCATGTGTTGGACAAGTCTCTTGGTGTCACTTTTCCAACAACATGTGCTCATTTTGTGTCTCTGTGCCTCATTTTGGTAATTCTCATGATATTTCAAAAATTTTCATTATTATATCATTAAGGTCTCTGTGAGAAGTGATCTCTGGTATTGCTATTATAATTGGGGGCACCACAAACTGTACCCTTATAAGATTGTAAACTTAATTGATAAATAATGTGATTAGCTCCAATGACTGGCTCTTCCTTTATACTTCTCCCTCTCCTTGAGTCTTCCTTTTCCTTAAGAAAGAACAACATTGAATTGCGCATAAAGTAACACGAAGTACCCATAACTAAACTTATGATTTTCCATGGAGGTTGTACTAGTCTGCAGTCCCTCCACCAGTGTACAAGAGTTCCTTACACTCCACTTTTTCCTTTTCCCCAATTAATAACCACATAATAGCATTTAACTGCTCAAGTGAAAGAAACACCTAGAAATGATACCTAGAACTACTGATGATGCACCACATAATGACAGCGTCTTAAAAGCATTATACTAAGTGAAATAAGACAGACACATAAGACCACATACTGTGATTAAAATTTCATGGAATTTTAGAAAAGTCAAAACTATAGTGACAGAAACATATAAACCAGTGCCAGGAGCTTGAAAGAAGGAAAAGAGATTTATTACAGAGGAGCACCAGGGTACTTTTTGCAGTGATAGAAATGTTCCATATTATGATTGTAGCAATAGTTACGTGAATGAACACATTTTTCAAAACTCCTTGAAATATGGACTTAGTAAATTTTATATGTAAATCATACCTTAATGAAGCTGACTTTTAAGAGTCATACATTTGTGAGTGATACAAGTTTGTATGTTACTGCACAACTAATAGAAAACAAAGTTATGGTTTTAAACATTGACCATTCTTTCAACATATATTGATTTATTACTCATTGTGTGCCAAGGCTAGGCTAGGCTAGGTATTCAAGACAAAGTTGTAAAGAGTAGACCGTGGGGAGATAGGTGAGAAAACAAGCATTTAAAAACAGGCATGATATTGGTGATCAAAAATTGTAATGGGTGCAGAGAAAAGAGGGACCCAACCCAGATGAGGTTAGGAAAGGTACTATTAGGGTAGAAATCTGATGGGAAAAAATACAAGTTAAGAAAAGGAGTGGGGGTGTGAGAAATGAAACAAAGGGAAGGTAACATGTATCTGGAACTTGGAGTAAAAGAACAGGTGAGTGAAAGTGAAACAAGATATAAGAAGACTTCTTCAACATATACCTAGGAAATAGAATTTATAGAATTTAATAACTGTTACATATGAAAGCTGATGTAAAGAAGGATAAGGTTATTATTGCTTTTCTAACTTGATTAACTGGACACATTGTGGCACTATTCACTAAAATTGAAATATAGGAACTAAAGAAACAGGTTTAGTGAAAAGTTTCAGGGGAGGGAGGAATGTGCTATGAATAGTGAATATAAAGCATCTGTTAGATATCCCAGCAAAGTCAGCAGAAGATGATTGAATGTAATAGTTTGGAGCACAGAAAGCAGACCTAAGAAGGAGATGCGGGTTTAACAGTAACCAACACATTGGAGTCATCACAAGAAAGAATGAGATCAACCAGAGAGACAGGGAAACCTGAAACAAGGTAGCCCAGGACAGAGAATGGAATGAGCAGCAAAGAGAATAACTGGGCAAATAGGACGTCCCAGAAACAAAGGAAAGAGAAATATTTGAGAGAACAACAGTATTAAATTGCACAGAAGTTGGCTGAGTGTGGTGGCTCACTCCTATAATCCTAGCACTCTGGGAGGCCAAAGCAGGAGGATCACTTCAGGTCAGAGTTTGAGACTAGCCTGAGCAAGAGCAAGACACTGTCTGTACTGAAAGTAGAAAAAATTACCCATTGTGATGGATATTTGTAATCCTGAGCTACTCAGGATATTGGGGCAGGGTGATTGCTTGAACCCAAGTGTTTGAAACTGCAGTGAGCTATGATGATGCTACTGTGCTCTAGACTGGAAAACAGAGTGAGGCTCTGTCTCAAAAAAAAAAAAAAAAATGGTAAAGAAGTAAAGTAAGGGCGGTGCCTGTGGCTCAAAGGGGTAAGGCGCCGGCCCCATTCGCTGGAGGTGGTGGGTTCAAACCCAGCCCTAGCCAAAAACTGCAAAACAAAACAAACGAACAAAAAGAAGACAAAAGGTGAAAAATACACATGCAACCTAGCAAGAAGATTATCAGTGAAATTTTCAAGTGTGACTTTAATAGTACGGAGGTAGAGTAGCCAGGTACAGAGGCCTGAGGAGTGGAATGTAAGTGAATGTAAGGATCAGGAACTAGAGATGCTTGAGCACCTTCCTGTGAGATAGAAGAGAGTGTGCATGCTTATAAATCTGAAGGAGGACCTGGAGCGGAGGCAATGCTGTGTCTACATACTTAGGGGTTGTGGCCACTAGAGAGTGGGAAAAGGATGGAGTGACATTTTTGAGAATGCAAATAGGGATAGGATCCAGAACACGGATTCTTTTTCGTCTCTCAAGAGGAGAGGAGGAAGTGATGGGCGAGGATGCAAGTATGTGTGTGACTTTTATGGCAGGAAGTTGAGGGAGTTTTGACTAATGTCTTCCAGTTTTTTTTCCTGTGGGAGTCAAGGTCACATGTAGACTAAGGGAGAAATGGAGGTCATGTGTTTGAGAGCAAAGGAGACAGTTTGAAATATGCTTCAGGGAGGGGAGAAGCACTGCCTATAGAAATATAATGGGCCTCCTGGGCATTACTAAGGGCTTAGTTCAGGTTGAGACCATGAATTTAGAGCATTTCCAATTCAGAGTTACTTTTTTCTTCTTTATTATTAACAAGCAGCTCAAGTGCAAGGGGGAGATGATAGCAAGTTGAGTTCATTCAGGACACACAATAAGATAATTACAACTTAAGAAAATGAGGATTTGGAGGAAAGTAATTACTGTGTTTGAAATCTTAGCTGGGTAAGAAAGGCAGTAGAAACAGGGGAATCCTGAGAAGTGAGGAGACAGCAATGGAGTCCATAAACTAGAAGTTCCCAGGAGCCCTATGAAATGATAATGGAATTGAGATAATGTGGTCTAGGTAGAAAAATGGAGAACATAGGAAATTAAGAGGGCAAGGAATCTGAGATGCTAAGATGACAGAAGGATCACCCAATGCCAAAGCCATGAAAGAGGATAGCAATACATAGGGTAGAAAGAAAGATAGGAAGGCAAAGACTAATCTTCAAAAAATTAGGAGGCATGACCAGGACAGAAGGTCCTTAGAAGACAGTGCTAAGAAGGAATATGGCAAGGTGGAATTACCAGGCAAACACCTTCAGTAAGTGGCAACTCTATGTAAGGACTGAGGAAATATAACCCAGAAGTGGTTATTAGAAGCAAGGAGAACATGAACTCTCAACCTTTAATGACATGGGAGATGGGAGAAAAAACATTTTCTCCTTGAGTGGTCTGCTGTATGACATGAAAATGTAGGGCCCATGAAGTGCTTCCTGGCTCAACGTTTTTGATATGAATAGAATAAGTAGAAGATTTTTGGTGATGGTAGAACCTTCAGGATGGATGAGTGAGTAGAGAGTTGGCTGATGGAGCTGGAGGGTTCTACTGTGTTCTTCACCAATGTTAGTGATCATGCTTCAACATGAACATTTAACCAAGTAGTTAAATCTCCAGAGTGGGACATGGGTTAAGTCCCGTTTCTGCTACTCACTCATCACACATGGGATCTTATTTGAGCCCCAGTTCCCTCAACTAAAAAATGAGGATAAAATTATTTACCTCAGGATTATTTGAAAACTTCAATAAAGTTTATGATCTTCAAATAGCATAGTGTAACTATAAAATAAGTATTTACCAAAGAGTATTATTTTTATTCCATTACAATTCTGGGTCTAGGGGATGTTTGCTAGAGCTCAAAAAGGAAATGAGTAAGAGATAACTTTGCAGTTAATCTGGGTGGAGAAAAAGGTGAAAGTATGATAGTTTGCCAGATGGAAAAGATGATCAGGAAAGAAGGATGACTGAAGGATCAGGAAAGGAGATGACAGAAGGATCACCCAATGCCAAAGCCACAAGAGCGGATAGCAATACATGGGGTGGGAAGAAAGACAGGAAGGCAATTTAGAAAAAGCATGTTAATTATTCAGTGGATGAGACCTACATTTCTCAAGATAGATCTTTCAATGGTATAAAATGTTGAAGAACCTGATCATGGTAGTAATTTTTCTACTCTTCCACAATAATAGATCTGGAAACGCCAGGTGATTTAACTTTTCCACTTGCTTTTGTTGAGAAGAGCAAAGAGTTTGGAAAGAAAGGTGAGGGAAGAGAACTGCGACTCCTTCCACTCTTGACAGCACCCCAGACGCTGTTACACAGTCTGCTGAATTTTGATGAGAGAGCTGTATTCTTCCAGCGGACATCATTGTCCAGATGTAGACAACTGACAGTGGTTTCCAAGTAGGAAACAGAGACCACTTGGGAGTAGAAACTTTCCTGAACTTACTCCTCTCATGAGGGGCCCTTCTTCGGAAGCAAAATGACTCTTCCTATGTTCTCCTGTCCCTTTACAACTTCTATCTTCACTCAAAGGCCTTTCAAAAGCAGCTTTTGAAGCAGCTGGCTCCATGGCAGTGGTTATTTTCCTAGAGGTATGAGAGATAGATCCTGCAATGAAAAACAGCTGTTTCCCTGAACCTGACTTAACCCCTGCACATAACTTCCTGGAGCTTGTTCAATGCTCTTGACTATTGCTTGTCCTGATGTCTCCGTTCTGTCCTTATGAAACTACCCATTTAGATCTCTCTTTTAATTTTGCTAACCATAATAGTTTGTGGCCTACTTTTTGTTGTTTACACTTTGTTCATTTTTCAAACCTTCAATGATTTGCTTCAAATTCTACTCTTTCATTCACTTTGTAAATAAATACATTCAGTTGATTTTGTAATGAGTTACACCTGGCTGCCCATCTTTCCATTTACCCGATGATTAGGGGATGGGTTAACAGCACAGACTCTTAAACCAAATGGCCAGAGACTGAATCATAAGTCTGCTGCTATCTGTGTGACCTTGAGTAAGCTGTTCAACCTCTTGGTTACTCAGTTCCCATCTGTGAAGTAAAGATGTAACAGTAAGTTTATGAAATTGTGGTGAGGATTAAATGAAGTCATAAATACAATTTAAGAACTATAGACATCGTTATTATTCATCTGATAATCTTACCATCCACCATTAGAGTGCTTGCTGGGAATAGGGGTGGAGCTTAGTAAATCCTTTTCAGGCAGGTGAGCTCTTCAAGACAAAGATGCTGCCAGATGCCAGATATCACAGATGAGACCTCTGGCTTTTGATGGCACAGGAACGTGATTTATCATGTTGGTTCTTAAATCGAATAGGTGAGAGATGAGTAATGAGATAAAAGAAGGGAAGAAGAGAATAGAAGTCAGAAAAATGTGCCAGGTCTGAGACTGGGGACAATAAAATGGTTTGTGAAACTCCTTTACAGGGAAGTTGCTAAATAACATTTCTAAACTTGTAATGTTCTGCTCCACTAACAGTTGTTTTTATGGTAGCTCTAGAGGCTTCTCCTCTAGGACCTCTCCCCTCATTATTGTATAAAGTGCACCCTTCTCACAAATACATGCAGAGTTTTTAGAAATTCAAAGAAAGAGCTGACTTTCCCTCACTTCATCTGGGTCTTTATGGACTAGAATTGACATACCCATCCAGAAATAAAATCTCCCAAGAGACAAGACACTCTGGGGTTTTGGGGAATTTACCAAAGTCCCAAAGAAGGTTACAGGTGTCTACAGGCTGTGCAGTTGGGGAAGTAGTCGGGATAATTTTGCTGAGATCTCAAAGATCAGGGAGATCCCAGCTAAAATATCTACCAACATTCATTAGAAACAGCTATGTGGTAGTCATTGCTGAGAGGTCTGAGAATCAAGTCCTATCACTAAGTTCTTCTGTGATGTTAATGCAGTGACAAAGTTAAGTCCCCAGCATAGCATAGGATGGAATTGGTGAGCACGGATGTCAAGGAGAGGTCTGCTTCTTTCCTCAATTCTTTCTCTGATGCTTTGGATGTCTCTGACTGGCTGAGATTTTATACTCTAGGATTTCATATACATAATAGGCACATAAAATATATTTTGCTTATACTTCTAATAACATTAAGAGGCAGGTAATACTGTCCTTTTGAAGAAGACTGTGAGGTGAGGAGAGTCACAGTCTTAGATGTAAACGGGCCTTAGGGTCTGGTAAGCTAGAATTTGATTAATTGGTGTCTTCGCCAGGTTCTATTATTAGGAATCTGAGTAGGGTACCTAAATCCTAGAAGCTTATTTTTTTCTCTGAACAAAGAGATCTTGCAAGATTATATGAAAATTACAACAGAGGACTAGTCTCTTGGAAAATACTAATAAAATATTGGTGTTATTCCTTTGCAGACAATTTTTCATATCTGAAGATATTAAATACCTAATAATTTAGAGAGAAGAGCTAAGTGAAGTTCTCTTCCTGAACTAGGTCAGTATAATCATGTTAACTCCTGCATATAGTTTAGAAAGAATCCTTATGTTCCTTGTGCAGAAAAATCTGCTTAATTTATCAGTTCTGCCAAGTTCTTACAAAAAGAAAAAAGAGAAAAGGTGATGAGGCAGGAGGGAAAAAAAAAGAAAAAAAAATATTTTTTTTCTGTAGTCTTTGCTATTGGCATTATAGATTTCCTCTACAAAACAGAAAACTGTAGCTTTAAAACTGGGGTGGTTCATACTCAGATGGAATCAGAACTGGTGTAGAATTGGCTGGTTCTGAACTGGAAGGGTAAGATTGTATCAGAACTTTTCAAGGACCAGCACAAGCGGGGTTCTCTGGTTTATTGTTCTTTTTTAAAAGACATTCCAGGTAATAAAGAAGGAAAACTCCCTCCCGTGTTCTGGCTTTGGGCCCCTGCCCCGGTCATCCCGGTGGAGCAATGGAGTGAGTTCGTCTCCCAGATGCGTAAGCACAGGCTGGGTTGCAACCTGGACTCTTGATTGAGGAAACTTCTGTGCCACTGTAGATGAAATTGTATTTTTCTCATCATGAGGCTGAAATGGGGAGGGATAGAGAGCCTCAAGCAGGACTGACCTGGATGAAAGAATCTTTGTGAAGAGAAGGCCATTTATCAACTTCAGGGCCACTCTGGAGAATAATTTAATTGTAATCATTGTGCTGCTCACAGCCACTTTATCCACACCTATAGCCCCACCTTTTGCCATCAATTTGCAAACACAAGCTGGTACATACCTATGGTGAACTGATGTTTTAGGGGACTTTTTATAGGACTCCAAGTTTTTATTTTTTATTGCATTTGAGGAACTACGGAGGAGGGAGAAAAAACTTAAAAAGAGAGACATTTTCAGGGAATTTAGCCAATGTTCCAAAGAACCATGTTGATGAAATGGAGCAGTTTAAGTGAAAACAAATTGAGTTTGGAAAAAAAAATTTCCTCCACCCAGTGGCATTTGGAGCTTCCATCCTGAGTTACTTCTTACTTCCCGGAGCCACGTTTACTTTGCTGAGCAGACTAAATCATTTAGTTTGTCAGCTTCTCCTCGTCCCTGCCAGACCTCAGTAAAGGAACCCTTCCAGAACCATGGGAGCTCATCAAGACCTCTTTCTGCCTGAGTCACTCCTCAGGGACCACATATCCACAGGGCAAGTTTCTCTGTCCCAATTTAAGGCTGCTCAAAGTCAAGGGAGAGCATTTCTCTGTTTCTGCGCATAATATAGATCAGAAGAATATGCTAAGAGCAATAGTTGGTATTTTGTTTAGTGTTCCCTATGTGTAGAAAGCATCACGCTAAGAGCTTTATATCCACTAGTTAATACATTCTGCAGAAGCATGTGATATGGAAAGCTGATGTTCTTCTGGCTTTACAGACAAGCCACCTGAGATTAAGAATGATCGAAGTTATGCAACAGTGTTGGGCTTCAGAACCAGGTGGTCTGAGTTAAACTTGGCTCCTAACTCTCAGCTCTATGTCTCTGGGGCTGGTGGATATTGTGGCATTTCCCCACTGAGCAGGTCACTTGTTAGTGCTTTGTGTGATGTTTGATTGGGGTATGGTGGTGCAGTAGCACAGGTCTCTGCTCATAAGGACAGAGTGACCGTGTGGGCAAAGTCTAGAAGTGTTAAGGAGGAATGAGCAACAGTTCTGAGTAAGAAAGGAAGACTTGGAGAGAAAATAATTTATGGACATAAACTGCAGGATAAAAGGAGATTTATCTAAAGTATTATTGACAAAGAGACCAGAAGGAGCAAAACCACAGAGATATGTACCTGAAAGGTGTGATCGATAAGCAGAAGGAGTCTAGAATCACTGTAACAACAATTGAAAGAGAGGAGAATGCTAATTGATGCCTAAGTTTCTGGTCTCCTTTGTAGATAACTGAGACGATATTCTGATTTTGCTTCTGAAAAATAGAATAGAACAGGAACATTTTCATGTTCTGAGACTTGACCATAATCCCTTCAGTGACTGATTCTCTTTCCCTTTCCCCACAGTCTGGCAGATGCAGAGAACTCAGAGCATCCACAGACCAAAGGAAACAGGGCCCTGAATTTTTGCCCCAGGCAATCAGTGCTCTCTCACATGACTCATATTCGATGGAGGCATGAATGAGAAAAATATTTTTATTATAAAATTTGGGAGTTATTTTTTCCAGTACTTAGTCTATCCTGACTAATTCTGGTGGTCAGAGAGAGGAAAATAGCCACCACAAGAGCCTTATACATGGGATAAAAAAGTTAGGATTGACCTTGAAGGAGATTGAGAGCTATTGGAGAGTTTTGGGCTCAAATCTATGGCTGTTAGCTCTAGATGCTGTGTGCATAACAGGTTGCTGCTAGAGGCAGGATGATGGGAATTGGGAGAGGGATGAATGGCTGGTAGTCTACCTGTTCTGGCCTCTAAGGTGCGACTAACTCCTGTCATCTTATTCCATTTTTGTGCACAGTGGACATCGTAGACAGCAAAGTCTGGTGGAATTGTTAGTGCATACAGTGGCACAAATGGATGAATGACTTTATCACTGGCAATTATTTTATGCCAATTGCAATGCTTGGTGTTGACATGCCATGTCTTATGTAAAACTTGCCACAATTCAAGAGATAAATATGATTCCCATCTAACAGGTGAGAAAGCACAGGCTCTGGAAGATTTGGCAACTTCCTGAAACATTGACAGCCACTAAATTCTAGAGCTGACACTTGAATTCAGGTCTCTGATTCCAGAGCTTATTCTCCTTTCATACCCATGGCCAGCTGAATACCCATTAAGTAGGAAAGCAGCTTCCAGGTTGAGTTTAACAACTCCCATGGTAGAAAATCTCCTCTGGTACTCATTGTCTACATAGCTCCGTCTGGTGTATGTGAGGACCGGAAATGGCTTCCACTATCATAGGGTCAATGAGATTTAGAACTCTTTGCTTCTTCAGATATGGTTATCCTCAAGATATGGTGAGCAAGGTTTTCATTTCAAGGATAAAGGAATTGCAGCCTAGGGGAAAGGGAAAGAAAGAGTTGGCTAGGCCCACAATGCATTCTTCCCTTCTCCTAGAGATTCTGTTGAGGAAGAAATGTAACCAGATCAAATCTCCTTATAAACATTCTGTGTGTGATTCTAGGGCAAACCACCAGTGGTATTTATTAGAGGCAGAGTCTTTATCTTTGGGACACTTTTAGCAGCATGAACCTTATCCCTCTAGGATTGCTTATGGTAAATAAACCCAGGATCTAAGGATATACAGGGCATGGCTCCTTGAGAAGTCTTATGTAAGCTGTGCAATTACTTGGAGTATTGAATGGAGATTCTTCATGACCAAAGAGCTGGATTTTGTACTTGCGTACATCTTTTAGAGATGTGTATGTTACATATGGATCAGATCAACTCCAAATGTGGCAAAAGAGGGCCTAGGGAATAGTGTCAGCACTTCTGGGCCTCTCCCTGCTTTCCCTGAACGTTGTGATTACTTGTAGCTTTGGGATCATTAGTAAAGCTTGCTACTTGGAAAGATAGTTGATTCTTGTGCATCTAATTTGAAAGTCCAACCATCGTGTTCTCTTCAGAAGATGCCGCATTATCCAGGATCACACAGTTTGTCAGCAACAGAAAAATCCTTCTCAAACCCTTCTCTCCTGTATCTCAAATCAGTGTGGTGAAGTTTGCTCTGTTTCTTCACCTTCCTCACCTTCTACATCTTCTTCCGTGATTTAGAATGATGACGATGATGGAAACAATGATAGAAGCAGCAACCACCTTTTATTTACCTACTGTAAGTTGGACTTAAGGTATTATAGAAAAACAGCATGGATAAATAGACACGTATAAAAACTTACGATTCATGCAGAACACACATGCTCAGAGCTTTTATTAGGTTACAGCTTGTGATACTTCCAATGTCTAATCCACAAAACAGTGGTTTCATATGGCTCAACCTAATACAACACACTAGGCAGTTTAAATTAGGCATCTAAGATTTGATATCTGAAGGATGAAAAGGAGCAGGACGTATAAAAAAATCAGAAGACAGAATATCCCATGTAAAGGGAACCTTCTGTTGCAAGGGCTCTGAGGATAGAACAAAGTTGGGGGAGCATTGGAAGAGTCCTGCTGTGGCTGGAGCAGAGAGGGTGAGATCTGAAGATTGGGTGGTAATGGTCAAGTTTGGACAGGTATACAAAAATAAGACCATTGAGCTTTGTACATAGGAGTAAAAAGTGTGGGTTTTCTGCTGAGTGGATTTTAACTGAGGGCAGAGGAAGCAAAATAGAGATGTGATTTTATATTTTTAAAGAATCTTTCTAACTTCCAAGTGGAGAATGAATTATAGGGATGAAAAGTGGGGACATGATGCTATGTGTTACAGCATTGTTACTTAGGGAGTCCAGTGAGAGATAATGAAGGTCCAGGCTAGTGTGATAGCAATGGGCCGGAGATAAGGCTGCAGATAGGGGGTTTATCTTGGTGGTTTCTGATAGGCAAGTGCTCCAGCAGCCCTGATAGTTACATGATACAAACTGGATGTTTCAGGGAGTGTTTGCTAACAACTTCTCTACCTAAAGAAAGCTGTGGAAACAGAGAAGCATTTGTACCCATTTACTTTGATGTATGACTTGGGGGTGAGATACTGCAAATTAATTCTCTTTGTTGTCTCAGGGACGAGGTTACTGTGGGTAGATGGGAGCATTCTCCAGGAGGCACCTGTAGCAGCTCTATTACCCAAGGGGCCTGTCTTTGGTATTGGGAAGCTGGAGACCAGAGCACCTATGCTCTTCTCCAGAAAATGAAACTGCTTCCAGACACAGAGATAGACAAAAGTCTCATGGCTGTAGGGAGCAAGAAAGAAGGGCTCTGATGGGCAGATTCTTGGCATGGCGTTCAGGATACACAAGGGTTCGCTCAGAGACCACAAGAGCTGGGGCCACCGAGGAAAATTGGCTGGGAATTAATTGAATGATGGCAGGAGGATGAGGAGGAGAGGAAAGGGAGATTGGAATCTGGGACAGCGCCCAGGCTGCCTTTGTAGGCGAGTTCCCTAATGACACTTTCTGGGGGAAGTCAGAGACTGACTGAAGCTTAATTCAGATTCTCTAAATGTGCCTTAAGGAGACAGACTGAGGAATGACCTGATGAAATGCAAATGGGAAGCAAAACTTGGCAAGGGCACGGTGGCAAATGAGTTGAGAATATGGGAGGACATTCTGCCAAGACCCCCTGCCCCCCAGGACCACCCTCGGTGTATCCGGAGAAATCAATCAATCCAACAGGACTGGATGGCTCCCACAGAACAGCAGTGGGAGACCCCTGTGAGGGCTGGGGCGGGGGTGTCTTCCATTTACAGACAGGATTTGGGCCTCAACAGAGCATTAAGACGGGTCAGTGAAGGCATAGAGAAGGTGCTCAATGTCTCGTAATATCCTGTGCATGACTCAGCGGCAGCAAGCACTGTGCCTCTTCCTGGACTGCAAATAGGAATTATAGTCCTGACTCCCACTCTGTGTGAAGGCACCAGAGCAGGAAATGTGACATGCTTGCAACATCTCTTCACATTGAAGACATTTATAAGGACCTTGTAGAGAGTTCATGAAAATCATTAAATCCACAAAAACATTCCCTGTCCTGCTCCTGAGCAGGCCACCTTTCCCAAAGCCGCCTCTTTCCTTTTGCATTCCCCTGCAGTGTTCCTCTCTGAAAGCCTAGGGTGATGCATCACACCCCCACCCAGCAGTCAGATCTTCATCCATTTCTTCCCGTGGGCCACACATAAGGTCATCTGCCAGGTTCATGTAGAGTATAAATGTCTTAAAACAATAACTAAGAAAATGCCAGGAAGGCTATGTTAACCAGTGTGATGAAAATATGTCAAATGGTCTATAAAACCAGTGTAGGGTGCCCTATGATCGCATTAATGTACACAGCTATGATTTAATAAAAAATAAATAAATAAATAAAAATAAAAACTAAAAAAAAAAAAAAAGAAGAACTCTAAAGAACCTGATGCAAATTACCTCTTTTTAACCTGTAAATCCTTCCTGTCCCTCCCACCAATTTGATAACCAAATGTATAAAGGGCTCTTTACAAAATCTAAAGAGCTTTCTTCACCCAACACACAGCATTTCACTCTAAAGTTTGTGAGAAGGGACATTTCTTAAACTGTTAGAGGCCATCTACAGCAAACCCACAGCCAATATCGTATTGAATGGAGTTAAATTGAAATCATTTCCACTCAGATCAGGAACCAGACAAGGCTGCCCATTGTCTCCACTGCTCTTTAACATTGTAATGGAAGTTTTAGCCACCACAATTAGAGAAGAAAAGATGATCAAGGGTATCCATACAGGGTCAGAAGAGATCAAACGTTCACTCTTCGCAGATAATATGATTGTATATCTGGAAAACACCAGGGATTCTACTACAAAACTCTTAGAAGTGATCAAGGAATACAGCAGCATCCCAGGTTACAAAATCAACATTCATAAATCGGTAGCCTTTATATATACCAACAATAGTCAAGCTGAAAAAACAGTTAAGGACTCTATTCCGTTCACAGTAGTGCCAAAGAATATGAAATATTTGGGAGTTTATCTAACAAAGGACATGAAAGATCTCTATAAAGAGAACTATGAAACTCTAAGAAAAGAAATAGCTGAAAATGTTAACAAATGGAAAAACATATCATGCTCATGGCTGGGAAGAATCAACATTGTTAAAATGTCCATACTATCCAAAGCAATATATAATTTTAATGCAATCCCTATTAAAGCTCCACTGTCATACTTTAAAGATCTTGAAAAAACAATACTTCATTTTATATGGAATCAGAAAAAACCTCGAATAGCCAAGACATTACTCAGAAATAAAAACAAAGCAGGAGGAATCATGCTACCAGACCTGAGACTATACTACAAATCGTTAGTGATCAAAACAGCATGGTACTGGCACAAAAACAGAGAAGTAGATGTCTGAAACAGAATAGAGAACCAAGAGATGAATCCAGCTACTTACCATTATTTGATCTTTGACAAGCCAATTAAAAATATTCAGTGGGGAAAAGATTCCTTATTTAACAAATGGTGCTGGGTGAACTGGCTGGCAACCTGTAGAAGACTGAAACTGGACCCACAGCTTTCACCATTAACTAGGATAGACTCTCACTGGATTAAGGATTTAAACTTAAGACATGAAACTATAAAAATACTAGAAGAGAGTTCAGGGAAAACCCTTGAAGAAATCAGTTTGGGCGAGTATTTTATGAGGAGGACCCCCCAGGCCATTGAAGCAGCTTCCAAAATACACTACTGGGACCTGATCAAACTAAAAAGCTTCTGCACAGCCAAGAACACAGTAAGTAAACAAGCAAACAGCCATCAGAATGGGAGAAGATATTTGCAGGTTATGTCTCTGACAAAGGTTTAATAACCAGAATCCACAGAGAACTCAAATGTATAAGCAAGAAAAGAACAAGTGATCCCATCGCAGGCTGGGCAAGGGACTTGAAGAGAAACTTCTCTGAAGAAGACAGGCGCATAGCCTACAGACATATGAAAAAAATGCTCATCATCTTTAATTCTCAGAGAAATGCAAATCAAAACTACTTTGAGAGAGCACCTAAATCCAGTAAGATTAGCCTATATCACAAAATCCCAAGACCAGAGATGTTGGCGTGGATGTGGAGAAAAGGGAACACTTCTACACTGCTGCTGAGAATGCAAATTAATACATTCCTTTTGGAAAGATGTTTGGAGAACACTTAGAGATCTAAAAATAGGTCTGCCATTCAATCCTATAATTCCTCTACTAAGCATATACCCAGAAGACCAAAAATCACATCATAACAAAGATATTTGTACCAGAATGTTTATTGCAGCCCCATTCATAATTGCTAAGTCATGGAAAAAGCCCAAGTGCCCATCGATCCACAAATGGATTAATAAATTGTGGTATATGTACACCATGGAATATTATGCAGCCTTAAAGAAAGATGGAGACTTTACCTCTTTCATGTTTACACGGATGGAGCTGGAACATATTCTTCTTAGTAAAGTATCTCAAGAATGGAAGAAAAAGTATCCAATATACTCAGCCCTACTATGAAACTAATTTATGGCTTTCACATGAAAGCTATAACCCAGTTATAACCCAAGAATAGGGGGAAGGGAGAAAGGGAGGGGAGGGAGATGGGAGGTGGGTGGAGGGAGGGTGTTTGGTAGGATTACACCCGCAGTGCATTTTACAAGGGTATATGTGAAACTTAGTAAATGTAGAATGTAAATGTCTTAACATAATAACTAAGAAAATGCCAGGAAGGCTATGTTAACCAGTGTGATGAAAATGTGTCAAATGGTCTATAAAAGCAGTGTATGGTGCCCCATGATCACATTAATGTACACAGCTATGATTTAATAAAAAAAAATAAATAATAAAGTTTGTGAAGTAGCTTTCATTATCTTTAACTGACCTGTGAAGAAATGGAGGCTAAGAGAGGTAGCGATCTGCCTAAAGTCACACAGTTAATTTTTGTGAAAGAGCGGGGCCTGGACCTATTTGCTAGCCAGCTCAGGCTCACTCCCCACTGTATCCTGCTCCATCATCCATCTTCTTTTCATGTTTCGCCATGTCAATGGGTAAACCAGAATAAAATAAAATTCTCTCTTTCCCATGTCCACCCAAACGCGAATACAGTCTCTAGTCTGCTTTCCTTCAACCCAGTGGAGACAATCTCTCATCTGGAAAAAATTCATTTCTTAACATTTCCAGTCTCATTGACTGCCCTCTCCAACCTCATACTTTCTGATCCAACACCCTCCTTCTCCACACAACTACTAATAATTTTTTTTTTAAACAAAACTGTTACTTCACACTATTGCCTTTTTTTGTAAAAGATGTTTTCCTTATTCCAGTTGCCCTTCTTTTTGAATGGAACATTCTAGTCCTCCTTAACTCCCAGAAATCTACCTTTGACTTCTTAATTAAAATCTTAATTGGTTGTCAGAACACACAGCCCCTGTCAACTTTGACTCTATGGTAACATTCAATAGCCTGTCTTAGAATGGTCTGTCTGCTCACATGCCTTGGCTCTCTTTCAGGCCCAGAAGGTCCTTGAGGACAGGAGCTTTCTATTTTCAGATCTAATACAGAACTTGATGCATGGTAGCAGGCACTATGATGTCTCGCCTTGATCAGAAAAAACACACTTCACAGTCATATTTTTAGATGATTTGTTTCTAACAATTAAATGATTATTTTCTTGCTACCAGAACTAATGCCATTAAAAATTTCTTATAATCTTATGTACAAGATGTACATATCCTAATTTCTTATAATATTATGTATAAGATGTACATATCCTAAGAATTTAGTTAGATGAATTTTGATATATTCATACACCTGGGGAATTGCCACCTCAAACAAGCCATAGACTATTTTCACATATTTTTTTTCTTTGCTTTTAGCCCACAAGAGCTGTCTTCAAAAACCTTGGCCAAGGCTAGGAATGTCACTTCTAAATCAATATCCAAGTTTAAGCTTCCTCCTACAAATAAAAACTTTGGCCTGAAAGACTATGGTAGCCATAGCCAACTGGTAGGATGATGGTAAATGATGAAAAGGATGGCATTGCTCTTCTGGGGTGAAATGGCACTCTTGGTGATGTTATTTATCATTTGTTGAATGACGTTTTTGAATCTTTTTCATTCTTGGTCACTGGCTAGTGCAAACCCCTCCCTCCCCCTGGCCTAAGCAGAGAAGTCCCAAGAAAATCTAAATCATCCAGGAACAGACAAGTGAGCCCAAGGTCTTAAATTATTCCTGCACTTGTGGCTTGGTTTTTAGTTGGTCCTGAAGGATGGCCTTTCCTTTCATGGATTGTGAGCCAATGTTTCTTTTCCTGCTAATTTATAATCTTCTATAAATTAACAGGGGCCTTTTAACTGAGAATGTCACATCCCAAAGGTATGAGCCTTCCACATGTAATTTCTCCCTGAGAAGCCAGAGTTAGCTTTCAATTATATACAGTGATGGAGATGCATCGTAGCTGAGACGATACAAATGCTACTTATATTCAAGTTGGAACTGTGGCCCAGTCACAGGAGGAGGACCTCTGGATTTGGGTCCCAGAGGTAGTATGAAAGCTTTGCCTGATCAGGGCAGAGAAAGGAGCCTTACCTTTAGTCTTTAGTCAAATTAAACACAGGTTTATTTAACACCTCCCAGGAGAGGAGAGATACGGAACACAGGAAAACATTGTCTTCTCTAGAAACATTCTCAGATAGTGGTGAAGACAGAAACGTCTATTAAGTCTACTGTAAGCTAATATTTTCCACTCGTTTGGAAATTATTTTTACCGATAGTTTGATGACTCAGGCATCCAGAGTCGGGGAAATAAAAGCATAAATCACAATCTTTACTAAGTCTGTTGTTAAATTTAACCGATTCATTTCTTTTTCTTTTAATCAAATATTTACTAAATATTGCTACATACCAGACACTGTGTCAGGAACTAGGAATAATAAAGAAGAGATGGTCTCTGCCCTCAAAAGGTTCACAGCTGTGGTGTCTGAGGATTGGTGTGCTGTGCCTAAACCAAAGGTATGTCAGCTGGACACAGTGTGGAGGAAAATATAGATTCAAGGTAGAAATTTACTTGTGGATCCTATCACTCTTAAAAGTTGTGTATAAAAATGCCTGTGTATGTGTATTACTGAAGGAGTTGAAAGTGGGTTATGGTTGAAAACGCTCAGAAAAGGAGTTAGTAAGCCTGGTGTCTAGTCCAAAATCTTTAGCTCTTTAATTGGTTATTTTATTAAAAGTCATTTAAACTTTTGGTCCCAGCTCTCTCATATGCATAATGGGATGATACTTACCTGGGAGTTGGAAGTTGTATCTGTTTTTATAAGAATCGCCACTGTACAATTCATTTGTATTTTTATGTGTTCAGCACTCATTCATTCTTGCTAATAAACACTCATGTATCCTATGTATTAATTTTCAGAGCCTGCTGTAACAAATTACCATAATTTTTCTGGTTTAAAATGGAGGAAATTCATTATTGGAGGCCAAAAGAGCAGCATTGGTCTTGCTGGGCTTACATCAATGTGTCAGGAGAACTGTGTTCCTTCCGCGTGCCCTAGGGGAGAATCTGTTCCCAGTCTCTTTCAATTTCTGGTGGCTGCCTTCATTCCTTGGCTTGTGGCAGTACCTCTCCAGTCTCTGCCTTTATGGTCAGGTTGCCTTCTCCTCTTCTGTGTGTGAAATCTCTTCCTGCTTCCCTCTCATAGAGATGCATGTGATTCCATTTAGGGTCCACCCAGACAAACTAAGATAATCTCTCCATCTGAAAATCCTATTTTTGCCACATAAGGCAACTAATATTGACAGGTTCAAAGGATAAGAATAACTTTTGCAGGGCCATTATTCAGTCTACCATATGCTAGCACTTTGAGAATTAATAAAGTATGTAGACTAAGAATATAAGCTTTAGAATCAAAAGGATGTGGTCATGAGTTACATTTCTTCCACTTCTTAGTTATGATCTTGGGCAAATCACTTCCATTATAATAACGTGTTGCATAAAGTTGTATATATAAATTATTCTATACAGTTAGTATATTGTATTAGGTAGGTAATCAACAAATATCATAAAATATTAATATTAGGTGTATAGATGGACTAGAGTTGGGAGATACGGTGCCTGCCACACTGGTGAACTCAATATATGTTGAAAAAATGTGGAATAAAGAGTTCAATGAAGTTTAGTAACTTCTATTAGCAAGGATAGACCAGAGCTGTGGCATTTCAGAGATGGAGCATATATCCTGTAGGATAGAATGAAGGTGGTATCTAGGATGAATCTTGGTGAGCAAGAAGTAGTTAATTAATCCAGAGAGTCCAGGGGCAACATGTACAAAGAAATGGATTACTGGAAAGCAATGCACAGTCTGGGCAGCATAGGTGAGATAGCAGGGCAGTACGGGGCTGTTAGTCTTAGACAGGGGAACTCCTTGGGTATGTGGTATGCGCAATTCACACACACACTCTTAGGAAGACTTTATACCTGGTTGAATGCTCTGCTATCACTATCTTCAAATTTGTAATAATTTTTTTGTTTGTTTGTTTTGAGACAGAGTCTTACTCTGTTGACTTAGGCTAGAGTGCCTTGGTATCAGCCAACTTCATAGCAACCTTAAACTCCTGGGTTCAAGCAATCCTCCTGCCTCAGTCTCCTGAGTAGCTAGGACTACAGCACCCTCCATGATGGCTGGCTAATTTTTCTACTTTTAGTAGAGACAGGTCTCCTTCTTATTCAGGCCAGTCTTGAACTCCTGAGCTCAAGGCATCTGCCTGCCTCAACCTCCCAGGGTGCTAGGATTACAGCAGTGAGCCATCATGCCTGGTCCAAAATCTTAATAATTTTTTAAATGAAAGATTCTGTGTCTTTAATTCACACTGGGCTCTGAAAATTATATAGCAAGTTCTGGTGCAAAAAAAAAAAAAAAAGAAAAAAAAAAAAAGGGAGTTTAGGTTTTTACCTAAGGATGAGAATGTCCACTTAAAGGATTTTGAACAGGTGGAACATAAAGTCACACTTGGGTTTTAGAACCATCAGTCACAAGTTGTTTCTGGCAGGACTGAGGGCAGGTGGGAAGTCCTTGGCGAACTGAGGTTAGACAGTGCTGGGTGTCTGGGCTACGGCAGAAAGAGCAGTGTTAGGAAGGAGGCAGCGCCATGTTGGATAAATGTATTGGGTGGGGAACAGTGGCAACTGTATGCTGAAGGTGTAGAAATGAAAGAAGGTCCAGGGCGGTGCCTGTGGCTCAGTGAGCAGGGCGCCGGCCCCATATGCCGAGGGTGGCGGGTTCAAACCCGGCCCCGGCCAAACTGCAACAACAACAACAAAAAAAATAGCTGGGCGTTGTGGCGGGTGCCTGTAGTCCCAGCTACTCCGGAGGCTGAGGCAAGAGAATCGCGTAAGCCCAAGAGTTAGAGGTTGCTGTGAGCCATGTGACGCCACGGCACTCTACCAAGGGCGGTACAGTGAGACTCTGTCTCTAAAAAAAAAAAAAAAAAAAAAAAAAAAAAAAGAAAGAAGGTCCAGATAATCTTCATTTACCCAGAATGATGGAGTGAAGCAAGATCACTGATGAGACAGGGAACCAAGGAGAGAGCAGGGTCTTTATTCCATAAAGAATAATGCTGTTTCCTTGTTAAGGAATGCAAATGTCCTCCTCTTCCTTCTCTCCCTCCTCCTGTCCTCCTTCTCCTCTCACACCTCCCTCTCTTCGTATTCCTCCTATGATCCATGGAGCTGGGGTAATTGGTATATGTCAACAGTAAAAAGTGAGACAGATTTCAGACTGGACAGACAGTATCTTTTCCCAGGTTTGTCCTCAACAGCTTTCAAGTTGCCTAGCTCTTTCCTGCCTAGTGGTTGTGCTCCTGCTATTCTGATCCTTCCTTCTGGAAGGCTTTGACTTCTCCCCACCCAGCCCCTATACACCACTGCCTTCGATTGAACACCACACATGGAATTTTAACGTGGGGCCTACTCACGTATTCAGGCTGTATTTAGTTCACATGTCCTAAGCAGAGTCTTCATTATTTTATTTTAAACACTGACTCTCCACCACACCACCATGGACACACACACACACACACACACACACACACACACACATCCATTCATTCTGTTATATTCTCCCCTGATTTCCCATACCTTTCATTTTTAGTTCTTCTACAACTATAATAAAATGTTTCAATAATTGTGTTCTGTCCTTCTTTCCTTCTTTCCCATGAATCTATAGCCACCATGACTACTAACTCACTTGAACTTATCATATAACCAGGAAAATAACAACAAATAAGTACTTTCTGAAGGAAATAATATAAATGAATGACTTAATGATGAATGCATGCAGTAGGCTGTGCTAAGGACATAATGAGTCATTGATAAGCATACAGAAGACATAAGACAAATACTTGGATGTCAGGTGTAGCCAAACCCTGTGAGATGTGTCTCTGGTCAGAAGATTAGCTCCAATAGGTGACTTTATCACAATGAGAATTACTTATTAAAGGTCAACACTTTACAGCTTATAAGCTTCTTCCACTAGGATTGTTTCATGTGATCCAGCCAGCAATATTGAATCAGAATAATTATTTCCAGTTGAAAATGAATAAAAGAAGGCCTGGGGATTTGGTAAAAATGCCCAAGGTATCAAGGAGACTAAGAGGCAGTGCTGGTTTTTAAATCCATGTATGTTTAACTCTGAAGCTTAGGCTTTCTTTCTTTGTTTCTTGGTGTTTCTCAAAAAGGTAGGCCTTATGCTATGTGCTGGGGCTGTAGTGGTGAACCCGATCCTCTGCAGTGAGGCAAATAGGCAAGTAGACAGAATGGGCACATACCAAGTATGGAAAGAGTTCCAAGGAGGAGACAACTGAGTCAGCTCTGGGGTTGGCTCAGCGTCTGGGACCAGAGGACACAGAACCCGGCAGGGGCAACACCTCCCAAGAGACACAGGGCTAATCCCTGGCGAGCCAGGATGGCGGATGCTTAGGGAATGACCTCAGAGGCAGACAGGGAGGGCTCTGGCCTTGCTTGTTTAGCTGCTGACAGTTCCAGCTCTGGAGGCTTCCCAGTAACCACGGGGGATACAGGAGCTGCCCTCAGCCCTTAGTCCTTCCAATCTCCTCTACTTTCCTGGCACTTTCTCTTCCTGGGCATCTGGCTCAAGCTCTATTCTTCGTCCTCGGCATTTTTGGTGAAAGAGACAGTGGATGACAACTTACAGTGATGTTCTTCTAGAGCAGCAGGGAAAGCAAATGTGTGTGTTAAGGAAAGGCTTGGTCAAAATGCTGCACTTGATGCACATAAGGGCACTTGAAGGCCTTGGTTATGGCTGGGAAGAGAGCTAAGGAGATCTTGGGTAACTGGTGTGAAAAGAAGCAGTAAGAACAATGGAGTCAGAGATTTGGGTTCAAATGTGAGCTTCACTGTTTCCCTTCCTTATCGGTAAGTGCCACTTCTGGCAGGTTACTCTGCATTTCTGTGTCTCACTTTTATCATTTGCACCTGCAAAATAATGGTCCCAAGAGCCCGCTTTGGAGAGTTGACTCAAGGATATAGCCGGCACCAAGTGAACAATCATTCTGTGTGTGTGTATGTGTGTGGTTGGGGGTGTGTGTGTGTGTGTATATCACTTAGCATTTATTGAGTACTTTCTGTAGTGGAAACCATGCTATTGGAAGGATGATATGCCACCATCCTTCTATTACCCAGCCAGGTGCAAATTGTCCTGACAGTTCCAGCTCTGGAGTAGACCCTGAGTCACTCCTTGTGGCAAAGTTTCCAGTTAACACATAGCCCAATTAGTATGAGGCACTTTGAAGCATGAAGTCCCCAAAATAGCAGGCTATACCTCTAAGGGAAAGGAAAGCCCCACCCAAAGCTTGCTTCAGAGCCTTGGAGGAAGGAAAAAGAAGGGAGGAAAAAAGCCTTATTCAAAAAGCCAGTGCGTGTTTTCCAGAGGCTCCTAGACATGGAATGGAGATTCTGAGTACAGTGATTTAAAACGTTTTACTTAAATTTTCATTTTTGCTTCAGGCCTTGACAAGGCTGGACTCTTGAATCTTAAACAAAAATGTAAAAAAAAAGAGGGAAAGAAAAGAAAAGAAAGAAAGAAAAGACTTTAATCTATAGGCTCAAGAAAACCCTTTCACTGTTCATATGCTGTCTGCACAAACATAATAAACTGCCAGATCATTCTCCCCTGTTTATATCTGGAAAGAAGGAACCTGTATGGGGAAGATATAGGAATGGAAATTTAGAGATTTAGAGGAAGATGGACTTTAGCTTAGCAAAGGTAGGGTTTGCTTTGCACGATGAGGTTTTTGAATTGTTTCATTTGATATCCCATTGTTTGGGCATCCTGCATGGGCATTATGTGCTAGGTGGTGGAGGGGCTCCCATACCACTGAAAGAGTTATAGCGTCTAAGTGATATGATGGTGGGATTTGTCTGAAGAACAGAACTACCACAGAGAAGGGCATGATGGACTAATTGTGCATCAATTTTCTCCTCTTTTAAGTCTTATCCTAAACATAGGGGGAAAGTATGTCTTTCAAAATGGTCATCTTTCACTTAAGGAGACTGAATCATTATAACAATTTGTAGCCCCCCCCCCAAAAAAAGCACAAGCCAGGGTGCCTATTTCTTAAGAAGCATGTTGGCAAGTTTGGACTTCGGTCTTCTGCCTTCTCTTCTCTCATGGTCACACCCTCCTTACTTCCTTCACATGCTCATTCTGGCTTTTCTCTTGTTGGAAGCAAAGCAGTGGGAATTACGTGGGCACTGTGGTTGATTCTGAACACGAGGACTGCTGTGCATTGCAAGAAGACACTTTGCTTTTAAGATAGATTTAAAGATTGAGAAATCCTCCCAATCTTCCAAAAATGATAAGAAGAAAAAGAAAAAAAAAAAAGATGATTTAACAGGAAGAAGCATCATCATCTCCTTCATCTGCAGTGAAGGTAGAAATAGTTACAACCCTGAACCAAAAACTTTGATATACTCCTACCTGGTATTGAGAAATCTGGTCTGAACCTGGGACCGGGTGAAGATTTTTCTAGAATGGCCACAACCCTGAAAAGACTATTTGGTGATCCTTTGATGAAAGTAGGAGTGTCCAAAGTTACGGGCATCCCTGAAAGAAGGCAAGGTAATGCTGTAGAAAACCACTGGTGTAGAGGTGGGCTCTACATAGTGACATTTGTAATTGCTCATGGTTTAGCACAACAGTTTCCTTTCCCCCACCTCGTCTGTTCACACTCCATTGCTGGAGAAAGGGAAGGTTAAGGGTAAAATGAAAATGGTAATCTCCAAATCACAGAACAGAAGACTTGTGGTATACAGGGTTTGTATGGGAGCCAAACTGATCTTCCAAATACCTGAAACAGAAAGAATTGACACATGCCCAGGGGAATAGACACGTTAAACTTGGTGAAAGTGTGCTGAAAAACAAAATCAAGCTAAAGATAAATACCTCCTTTAAAGAACTTCCCTCCATCTTTAACTTCTGCACCCCTCACCCTGTACAATATTGTTCAATAAATACTTAGTCACGTTAAAAAAACACCAGTAAGAAATAAGCACAGAAGTGTATACACAGACAATGAACAGACAAAGGGATGGAAAATAAACTTTTCCTCACTGGAGGAAGAGTTCGAGCAGATTGTTTTCCAGTGTCCCATAGTTTCAAGGACATTAGTCACTTTGATATCTCTTTTGTATAAAACATAATAAGCCCTCTCTCCCCTCCTCTCTCTCCTCTCTCCCTGTCTCTCTCGGTCTCTCCTCTCTCTCTCCCTGTCTCTCCCCCCCTCTTTCCTCTCTCTCTTTTCTCCCCTCTCTCTCTCTTCTTTTCTCTCCTCCTTGATGCTGCTCTACAGCATCCCTCCCTTGCCAATAAAAACCTTTCATACAAGCAAAATAAAATAATAATAATAAACTATAAGCTAAAAAGCAAGATTTCTAGTGAACAATTAGGTGACAAAAAAAGGTGAGAAGAACTCAAGAAATAATCAATAAAAAAAATTAATAGGGGCCTTGGTGTGTGTCACACTTTATGGGGGCAAGACATGATTGCAAGAGGGACTTTACCTAACAATTGCAATCAGTGTAACCTGGCTTATTGTACCCTCAATGAATCCCCAACAATAAAAAAAAAGAAAATACACAGATAATAGTCAGATGAAAACAAACAACAACAAAAAAATTAATACTGAAGTGAAAGCCACACGAAAAGTTCTGAAAATAGAACAAATTCAACTGAAAACATCTAGTAGAGGATGAAGCTATGCTTAAAAAGGATGGTATCAGAAAATATTGTATAAAATAAAGATGTTTTAACGGGAAGAAGCATCATCATATTCTATGCAAAGAAATTTTTATATAGAATGAACAGTGTCAATCATAGTAAGTTTAATATGTTTCAAGTATGATGATGACAATAATAATATTATAATCATAATAAAGTAATTTGGAAAGAAAGAAGTTTAGGCCTATATCATAATTCTCCACAGCAACATGTAGTACCAGAAAACAGTGAAATAGTGTCCATAAAGTTTAGAAGGAAAGAAGTTGGACCCAGCATATAGTTTGTCTTTGGCACGTTAAGACAAAGTATCTACAACTTCAAACCAGCTGATACTCAACCTGTAGCTTTCATGAACCTTTGTCAAAATTAAAAGAACAGACAATAGAGAAACGCAACTCAATAAAAAGATAAAAAATTTAGGAGTAGAGAAGTAATAAAAAAGATTGATGGTAAACATTAAATTCATTCAAGTATTAAGTAAGGCTCATAACTTTGAGTATTACATTTACCTAATAGAACAAAAAATCATAAAACTTGACACTAAAAAAATATTTTAAGATGAGGAAATGAAACAATCAAGAATTCAAGAGATACCATTTGCATGGAAATATGTTGCTATTAAAAGTGTCTTTAATCTCAATGTTTTTAATAATATTCTCCCCTTAACTTTAGAGGAGATTTTAATAAGTGGTATTTTATAAGGAAACTTTTATATGAAGTTGAGTAATTCCTTTAGTTTCATATTAGGTTTTATTTAGAACAAAAAACTGTTAGATTAACAAACTGTTAAAATAATTCTTTATATTTTATTTTTATTTTTTTACTCTTTATATTTTAAATGGCCTACATTGGATGATTGTACTTTCACTGAGAGGTATGGGTAATGGTTAATTTAAAAATGTACATGTCTGTGACTTTTTTTTTAAATCAAATTTGCATAAGTTTTGAGAAGTATACAAGTGGTGAAACCAAGTAGATAGTCTATCATAAGTCGTAGGATATATGCTCATAGAACAATAGCACATCAAACAGAATAGATCAAATAGAACTAGGTTGCAGTGGCTCATGCATGTAATCCTAGCACTTGGGAGGCTGAGGCAGGTGAATTGCCGGAGCTCACAGGTTCAAGACCAACCTAAGCCAGAGCGAGACCTTGTCTCTGAAAATAGCCAGGTGTTGTGGCAGATACTCAGAAGGCTGTCCCAGATACTCAGGAGGGTGAGACAAGAGAATCACTTGAGCCCAAGAGTTTGAGTTTGCTGTGAGCTATGATGCCATGGCACTCTACTGAGGGCAACATAATAAGACTCTGTCTCAATATAAATATATATAACTAGGTTGAAATGAAAAACTGTAAAGGAAAAAAAGGAAGAAGAATAATGAAGAACGAGATGAGGAAATGAGGAAACAGGCACTGAGCCTTAGGACTATGTAGTGACAAGCCATGATCAGCAGCAGAGGACGTCATAGGAAGTGGGTGTTATAACTTTGGGCTTGTGCAGCTTAGCAACACTTAACAACTGACAGGTTTCTTATAATATTTGATACTAACACATACATCCTCTGTAGTCAAAGTACAATAGTTTCCTACCCGTTTAAACCTCTCAACAATTCATTAGGACTAACATTTGACCAAATACACTGCTTCTTTCTGAAATTTGTAATTAAAAGAGTTTCATCATTGGAGTTTCATCATTAGATGCAGGCATTCTCTCAACTGTAAAGATTCTGTAAAGAATTCTGTAGATTCTGTAAAGAATATGCATTGTATCATTCTGTGTGTTTATTCAGCCTCTTCAGAATCTGCACAGTAATTGGCATGTAGTAGTACTTAATATGTATTTGTGAATGGAATGCATTAGTGAATGACATATGCATAAATAGTAAGTACTCTTCTCAAAATTCCCCAGCAAGGGAGTGGTAGAGGTGGAAGTGAACCCTTGGCTTGCCTAACTCCAAAGTCTCTCTGCTCTCTGATACATTTTATTTTCTTGCCTAAGCTCCAGAGAAAGGAAAAGTAGAAATTCTAAACATGAAACTCTTTGTCAAATGCCAAGTGACAGTTTGGCATCCCATACTGGGCGGAGGGCCTGTCCTTCTGCCATGTTATGAGTTTGAGAAAACAAGAAAAAAAGGGCGGCGCCTGCAGCTCCGTGGGTAGGGTGCCGGCCACATACACTGGAGCTGGCAGGTTCGAACCTGGCCTGCAGCCAGCTAAACAACAATGACAACTGCAACAAAAAAATTAGCCAGGCATTATGGTGGGTGCCTACAGTCCCAGCTACTCAGGAGGCTGAGCCAAGATAATCGCTTAAACCCAAGAGTATGATGTTGCTATGAGCTGTGATGCCATGGCACTCTACCCAGGGCAAGAGCTTGACACTCTTGTCACAAAAAACAAACAAAACAAAAGAAAAAAAAAAAAGGAAAAACATTAGAAGAGATTAAGTATGCAGATACCAAAAGAAAACTTCAATCTGAGATCGTTGGCTACTCCCTTAACTTTGGTAAAGGGATCACCATTTAGAAAGAGCTCTCCACACATTATCCTTTAAGATTTACCTTCTATCTTATCAAGGGTGGGAGTCCTGATAGTGCTGTCTTCTTGTACAATTTTAGGTGGCGCAATAAATCTTCAATACCTTTTGTAATAAAATGTTAAATTGGGACATCTGTGAGTTTGTTTCAAAATGTACAGTATTAATGACTTGTATATCTTAGAGTGAGGAATTAGCAAAATTCATGCAGAACATGTAAAGGATGAAGTAACATGTTCTGTGGCCTTTAGCCCCATATTCTCCTGGAGAATTAAAAGTGAACCAAGAGAAAATTTAAAAAGTGAAAAAAAAAAAAAAACTTGCTAATTGAAAATAAAGTTGTTAGAGATGAAGCCTCTTGTAAGTGCTGGGGGCCAGAAAATGGTCCCTTTCATCTCATTTCAGGCTGACTCACTGAAGTTTTAAGGTAACTGGAAACTATAGGCACAGTGGATGATGCTGGACTCATGCCTGTTAAAGCCTAGAAGAAGGATTGTGCTAAGTATCTGTTCTGATGACAGGCAAGAGGGAGACTTGGCGTGTATTGGAGCAATCAGTATATGTCTCTAATAGGATAGATGGTGGTCACCAAAAAAAAAAGCTGGTAGGAATCATCCTAAAGAGATTATTTTCCCAAGAAGATGGGTGTCGAGACCCCTGTAGAAATAGTATAAATGAGATGACCAGAGGCCAAAGGGGAAGTTGTATATAGCTCACCTGCCTGGAACTGGAAGAGAGACATCCTGAATTAATGGGGAGGCTGTCCATGAAGGATTCATAAATATGCGTTAAGAAAGCATGAGCTCTGAACACTTACTACACCCAAACTTAGACTTTATTTTCTATTAGGCCCAGAGGAAACCAATATTGGATTATATCAGCATTGATAAAGTGAGACGTTTCTGCTTCAATTCTGAAGAGACAGAAGTGGCTTCGTGAGCACATTGAAGGGTAGAAGTTGTCAAAGGAGAAAGTGAAGAAAGGAAACCGCGTTGCTGTGGGCACCAAGCCTGATGCAGCTCTAACCTGGCGAGAAAGAAACACACAC
This sequence comes from Nycticebus coucang, assembly GCF_027406575.1. Lineage (NCBI taxonomy): Eukaryota > Metazoa > Chordata > Mammalia > Primates > Lorisidae > Nycticebus > Nycticebus coucang. The sequence continues at coordinate 22,582,093 of NC_069781.1, read as the reverse complement.
TACAAATGCAATTATTAATAAAAGTTTTCATAATTTCATAGGACTGTACATATTAATCATTAAGTTGAGGCTGTTTATAGCTGGGCGTTGTGGCGGGCGCCTGTCGTCCCAGCTACTCGGGAGGCTGAGGCAAGAGAATTGCTTAAGCCCAGGAGTTGGAGGTTGCTGTGAGCTGTGTGAGGCCACGGCACTCTACCGAGGGCCATAAAGTGAGACTCTGTCTCTACAAAAAAAAAAAAAAAAAACAGCAACAAACAAGTTGAGGCTGTTTAGGAGACACTTTTTAATTATTAGAGAATGCCCAGACAAGCTTTAGAGAGCTAGTTCAATATTACATCCACTTTGAGGAGAAATTCTAACATTTAGAATATTTCTGAATGAGCAGTAGGGAAAAACAGAGAGAGCTTCCCCCCTTGCTGCATGAATCAGAGTCCTGTGTTTTCAATATTTTTGTTATGCTTTTATTGTTTTCGGCAGGGGACTATAGGGTAAAAAAAAATCACACTAATACTTTACTTCCTTCTTATCCTGTGCAAGAGTCCTTTCTAATACAATTAAAGTCATTACTACCAATTACAGAGCACTTGCTCATTCCACAAACTACGCTAAGTACTTTATAAAAATTAACTAATTTACTTTTATTATTAATCATCTCAAGGAGGTTGTTATTATAGTCCTTTATTATATATTAGGACACTGGGACTACATGGGTGAAGCACTTTGACCATCACTGCATGATCCATGAGCAGCACAGTCTAGGTTTCAGGGAAAAGTTAACCAACTCAAAGTCTTCATCTATTAACTATGATTTCACTTTACAGCTTTTAAGAAGATGTTAAAAAGATGTTTATGATAAGAAACACCCAAGCCTGTGGAAGGACAATTCATTCCAAATCAATTCACCCACTACCACCAGAGTGCCCTTTGTAAAACTGAGCAGAGATCAGTGCCTTGAAATTTCTGCTCATACTATTAGTTGTGCTTTTTAACGCTACATCAAATAAATCTAAATACTTGAATATATGAGAACCACTTTGTTGCAATAGCCATATCACCTTTAAGTCTCTGTTTCAAAGTTAAACCATTTCAATAATTTCTGATATTCATTGTCATGTAATTTATCCTTAAATGACACCAGCTGAAGGTAGCTTCCCTGTCACTTCTTTCTACTATGAGCTAGAGACAGCATCTTGCTTCCTCATCTAATATGGCACTTGAGGTACCACACTGTAGGCAATTTAAACATCTATTTGGTGGCTCAGTGTCTATAGCTCAGTGGTTCGGGTGCCGGCCACATAAACTGGGGTTGGTGGATTTGAACCCAGCCTAGGTCTGCTAAACAGCAATGACAACTACAACCAAAAAAAAAATATATGTATATATATATTCTCATATATTCAAGTATATATATATATATACACATATATATACACACAGACACCCATATATCAGGCATTGTGGTGGGCGCCTGTAGTCCCAGTTATTTGGGAGACTGAGGCAAGAGAATCGCTTAAGCCCAAGAGTTGGAGGTTGCTATGAGCTGTGACACCAAGGCACTCTACCAAGGGCAACATAGTGAGACTCTGTCGCAAAATAAATAAATAAATAAATAAACATGTATTTGCAATTAGACTTTCCTACTGAATGTTTATTGGTTGCTTGGGTTTATAATACTTTGTTGGGTCTTTCTCCCATCCAGATTCTTGAGACACTCTACTGCTTGTTAATGTGTCTCTAAAATTACTGTGATTATATTAAATTCTGACTTTGTTCCTCAAGGGATTTAGTATCTGGTCTGGTTTTCTGAGAGCCATGACCTCATTTTAGTTATTTAAACAATTCACGTGCCTGCCTTTCCTTTAGTCATCTTTCTCTTAAACATCCCTGATAAATTGGGACTTGTGTGTTCTTTGACATTCTTCTTTTGATACATTCATGACACTCAGGCAAGAAAGTTTTCTGAACATTTAGAGACTAGACTTCTGGGGGAATGTTAATGATAACAGCAACTTGGTACATGTTATCCATTTAGAGATGGAGGTGTTTTAAGAGAGTAGGTGAATAGAGAAAAATGAGGAGCAAGAAAGGAAAACTCAACTTGAAAAAGAGCAGCAAGGCTGCTGAACAAATAATAATACTAATTCCAGTTCATGACAATTTCTATTCATTAAGTAATTACTACATTCCTGGCCCTGCAAAATATTTTCACACACAATAAGATATACCTATAATTCTCAACACAATGTCAAGTAACATGTTGTCTTCATGTTACTGAGGAAACTGAAGCTTAGAATTGTTAAATCACTTGCTACAAGCCATATTGTCTTTTGAATTGCCAAGGTTAAGATTCAACTTGGTTACTTCTTAATTTCAGTGGCTACTCGGTCTTTAAACACTGTTCCATTACCTATTAGGTCAGAAAAACATCTAAAAGGGAATGCCAAAAATAAAAAATGTGTCCAAGGTAGAAGACGTTGAGGAGACCATGAAGACCACTGGGTTTAATTAGAGGCTAAAACTGGATGTCACGGTGCTCAGAGTCTCAGCAGTGGATCTGAACAGTGATCTCTTTGTTATGGGTGTTTGAAGACAATATCACCACATTTCCCCTTAGAATAGATTAGTGGTTCTCAACCTGAAGGGGTTTTGCCCCCATGAGATATTTAGTAACATCTGGAAATATTCTGGTTGTCACGGCTTCTGGATGAGTGCAGAAGGGGCTACAGTTGTCACCTGATGGGTTGAGGCCAGTTGTGCTGCTAAAGGTCCTGCAATGTGCAGGAAAGCCCCCCACAGCAAACATTTATTTTGCTCAAAATTTCCATAATGCTGAGCTTGAGCAATCCCAGAATAGTCTTAAGTTACTGATTTCTATAAAAATTATACTTTTTATCTCATTAATACCAGTAGCACTATCATGTCTGGAGGGACTTAGATGAGAAGATAAAAATACACAAATGTTTGCTGTGCAGAAAGAAGGGGGAAAGGAATGTATTTTGAGTGGAACTTAGAGCCTTGTGCGGAATGTGCTGACCGTGAGTATGTCATTGTCAATAGCGAGTTCTGAGTTAACACTGCATGCCAGCCATACTTCGCGAGAGTATGGGACTTCGCTAGAAAGAATTGGCCTTTGAATGGATACTCAATGACTGTAGCAGATCTTCCTATCTCCTCTGCTTCTGCTACTCTTTCCCTATGAAAAAAAAATCAACGTCCGTTTTAAGTTTTCAAAGGAGGATCTGTTACCTTCTATATTTAGGAGGAGAACTGCAATATTTGCTTTCCATAAATTTGCAAAAAGAAAGGTATTTTCCACCCACCCCCACCCATTCCACGGTTTTCCACTGACAGCTGCATATATGAGTATCCTGCTATAGATCTCTGGAGAGAAGACCTGGGAGGCGTGGGCAGGCCCATGAATGGAGCCATTGACTCAGATGTTCCTCGATGGGCAGGCATGATTATTTCAGGGGGCCAGTCTTTCCACTGTGACCGCATAGCTGGGGGCACAGCCAGTGAATGGGCTTAACCCAGTAATTTCTGGTTGATTCACTTTTGGGTCAGTGATGTGGTGGGCAATGCCAGCTGCAGCCCTGGGCTCTAGGGCAACATTCCAAGCTGAGGCTCCTTACAATTCTGCCCTGTTACTAGAGGCTCAGGGAAAAATCTAGAGTAGGTCACTGCAGGCGTGAGTGGGTGAGGAGAGGAAAAAGAAGGGAATGGTTTTTATAAAATATTGCTAGGGTTTTTAGAGAAATAAAGCAAGGCTTTGAGGAGGACGTGGAAGAATGTCAGCATCGTGCCACTCCCATTGCTCGTGGGATAAAGCTCAAATTGCCTCACGTGGTCAACTAAGGCTGGCAAAAGGGAGTCCACATCTGTCTCTGTAGCCTTCCATTAGGCTGCCATATCTTCAATATCTGCCCTTCAGTCTGGCCAGCTATCTTTTTCTTTTCATAGCTTATTGTCCTCTCCTCAAAGTCTTTGCAAATGCTATTCCTTAGTCATGGAAAAATTTGCCTCCTAACCCTTCTCCAAGTTAACTCCTACTCATCCTTAGGACATAGTTGAAATTAACTTCCCCAACCTCCCAGACCAAGTTGGATTGCACTTAGATGTTTCCATAGTAACCTGACCTTCTTCATTACTGTTATTCCAACTGTAATTCCACAGTTGTGTTTCACATCTGTCCTCCTTGTGAGTCTGTGAGCTCCAGGAGAGCTAGCATGTCTACCTTAGTCATCCCTGTGCCCAGTGTCTAGTCCAGCACCTGGGTCATACAGGTACATCTGAATGTAGTACTTAATAGAAAATAATGATGGAGAGAAAGAGGAAGGGAAAGAAGGAAGGAAGGGAGGAAAGAAAAGAGAAGGAAGGTAGCAGAGGGAAGAACAAAGAAACATTATCAACCATCAGATTCAACTTCTGTCCTTATCTATAAATTGATGGCAAAATTGAAGTCTAAAATCTGGGGGTCCCGAATCTCAATCAAATAAACAAACAAATATGTACAATATAGAGAGAGAGTATTCAGAGAGAAGCCACTATCCTCATAACTTGGAAGGGATGTATGAATTTCCTATATGTAGGTTAAAGCTAATTTTTTTGCAGTAACCTATCAAGAAGCCACCTGTTCTGTCTCCTGCTACTATCCAGAGAATGATTAGAGGTGTCAGGAGAACACACTAGCATTTATCAGGCAGGAAGTCTGTGCCAACACTGGTACAGGGTACAGTACATGAAATACATTGCTTATTTCATTCTCATCATCCACACATTGAGATAAGGATTGATCCCAGTGGTGCTAAGGGTGTTATTAGGATCCAGAGAGTCCTCAGGGTTTATTAGGAGAAGGCACACTGTCCTGGACCCTGGAGCCTCATTTGTTCATCCCCTTTCCCCAGCCCGTGCCCACTTGATGACTTTCACTTAACATGATACATTTCACTTAAGATGTTACTTTCTCAAGAGAGTTTCTCTTATCTTCCTTACCTAAATAAATTCTTATAGGCTTCCATCTACCTATTGTACCTGTCAATTCCATTAATGAAGTTTTGAATGACTAGCTGACTAATATCTGGATACAGGCACATGCCTGGACTAATCTGCTTTTGTTTCCCCTGCTTCTAAATAGTCCCTGACACATTAGAGTTGCTAATAAATACTTCAAAGCCATGAGATGGATCATTTTACTGAGCTGTTCTCTCTGGTTTTGCTGTATACAGAGGAAATTCATACATAGCCACTTCTTTCCAGGAGCTCATAGTGCCACGGGGGAAGGTACTACTGAAAAAGAAGAATTAGAGAATTGAAGTGTTATTGGTGATGTGATAGGGGCCCAGGGAAGCTCCAGGTGGGTAGAGGGTAGAGATAGTCAGTCTTACCTAGAGGTGGGTTTCAGGAAATGTTTTCTAAAGGAGAAATTTGTTGGGAGCGCTAAAAGCTCCCTGAGAAGGTGTTTACCAGATGAGCAAGGATGATACGTAATTAAGGAGAATAAAATTCCAATGCAAGGAGAAATACGAGCAGAGAGAAATGAAAAGGAGGCGTGGAACAACATTGCAAATACAGTAGAACCTCTGTAAATTGGCTATGCAAGGCCCTGTGACAAACTGGCCAGTATATGGAGGTGGTCAACATAAGGAACTAGGCCTACTGTAATGCTCTGTACACGTGGTGCATTTCTGGTCTGTGAACATCAGATCAACTTAAGAAAGTGGTCAGTGTAGGGAGGCGGTCAGCTATGGTGGTTCTGCTGTAGTTTGGTTTGCCTACAGCACTTGCTTCTTTGGAGACATCACCAAGACTCAATGCAGAGGTAGATGCAGGCTAGACCCTGAAGTGGCTTTCATGCTTGCCTTGGGACAGTGAGCTTTTTACCTCAGGTGATACCAGCCACATGCTGACAATGAAGCACAGTTGCAAGGATAGTGAAATGTTCAATTATTATCTGAATAAACCTTCAGTGGGTACTGATGTGCTGTCAAACTGGAGAATGTGGGCAGAGTGAATAAGATAGACATCCTCCTCCAAGAGGCCTGCAGCCTATCAAGCACGTAACAGAAGACAGGCCCAGACGGCTCATTCATCTTCTTAGATGCAAACACGAAAATGAGGCAAACTGGGCAGAGTCACTGGCACGTCCCATTCAACACAACCAGAATGAGCTGGCGACACAGCGGGCAACGGTGAGGGGTCCGAGGACAGGAAGAATCACTGCAGAGCGAGGCTGGGCATTCCCAGGAGGTCTTCCTGAAGACAGTGGCTGGTACGGTGAACTACAGGGCCTAAAGAACGTGTTTGCTTTTCAGGCCTTAAATATCTGTTACATTTTTTCTCCCGTGACTCAGGCCTAAAAACACTTTCCATCTCTGACATTAGGTAATTGTCTCAATTTTATAATCCTTCTTCATCCTCCAAATAACTCTTTTTTTGGCACCTACTTTTTGCCAGGTGCTTTTAAAAGCATTTAGTTATATTATTCTGTTCAGTCCACTGAGACACGTGACAGCAGTTTCATCTCACAGATAAGACAACTGGGGCTAGGAACTATTTAATAGTACAGCAAAAATTTGTTTCCATGAATTTTCTACAATAAAAAAGAAGAGCTTCCAGATCTATCTATCTATCTATCTATCTATCTATACACATAGATACATATATATACACATATAAATATACACATATACACACATATATACGTACATATACACACACACATACTATATAACACATTATAGTTCATATTTCAACATACAAAAACATGTGATTATTAAAAACATCATAGAATGGTAGTAAAGGGGTTATCTAATAATTATTGTGCCACAATCATCTATTATTGCCCAGGGAAGTCAGCAGACTTCCTGCAAATCCTATCTCTTCATCTTCCACATTAGGAAACTGAGGCCCAGGGAAATTCAGCACAGGCTCAGTGTGACAGTGGTAACAATAAAGCTAGGAGTGGGACCCCGGTTTACAGCTGCTATACTCTTGATCTTCATGATCTTGCCACTAGAATTTGTAGATTCTAATGGTGGATTCAAACTCTTGATTTTCATTTTATTTTTCTCTTTGCAGCAAGGTGCTTTGGGAAGCATATGTTTTTTTTGTAGCCAGTTGGATCTTTGTCCAGTACCCTTGATTTACTCTGTGATCAAGAGCAAGTTTTCCCCTGGGGTTCAATATCCTGTCAGATGGGGTAAAAGATATCTTTCTAGTAGATCTGTGATGAGCACTAAGTGAGGTGGCACATCAGAGTAACTAGTGCAGAGTCTTACATACAATCTAACCTAATTCATGTTAGTTTTCTGACTTCCCTCACTAGGAGATGGAGGGAAGGCACATCCTTCAGTTTCACTAGGATGCTGTAAGGTGTGATACCCTCAAAGAATGTGAGCTTTCTTTGTCCCTCCCATCCCAACATCCATTTATCTTTTATGACTGCGGTTGTGTCATCCGAGGGGAAAACTGGTCGGAAACACTTCCTCATACTAGAAAGACAGGCCAGGATTTGTAGAACGCCTATTGGAGCCTTCATGTTAACAGACCTTGATGTTCACTAGTTCAGCCCACAGTTACTTTTTTGGGTAGATAAAACAATTCCATTATTTACCTGCACATAAAACTATTTCCTTGGTTGTCAGGGCTGAGGTGTTAGATTTATGATGTAAGGGAGGACTCTGAGTTGAGACTACTCTGTAGTCTCTTATTTCAAAGAGAGGCTTTTCTTAGAAATGGCAGAAATAGGCTATGCCTTTTCACGGAAGGGAAGGACTTTTTACTGAAATAGTGGGTCTTTGTAAGTCCCTGTAGAAATGGAGTGGCTGAATTTGCAGACTTGGATTTGGTTGAAGGAATTTCTGATAGACATATTCCTTCCAGGGTAACCTTGGCCTCGCTAGAGATTCAAGAGCAGAATGAAGGGAGTTTTGCATTTTGAAAATAGCATCCATCGCACCTCCTCCCCGCTTGCTCTAGCTCTACCTCTGTCTCTGTGTGTGGTTGGCTTTCTCCCTCCCTTTCTTTCTCCTTATTAGAGAGGTTTTTTTTTTTTTTAATTTATAAAATGTAAATAAAAGCCACCATGTGCTAGGGCAGTTATGGGAGTTAAGTGATGTGATGCATGAGAAAGTGAGGGAATCCAGCAAAGCATTTAGGAGGGCAGGCTCTGAAGCTAGGGTCCTGGGATTCAAATCCCAGATCTAAATTACTAAACTTCTTTTTGCCTCAATCACTCTTCAGCAAATTGAGAAAAACACTAATATTTACTTAATGTAGTTACTGTCAGGGGAAAATGAGATAATTAATGAAAAGCATTTAGTACTTAGGGCAGAGTAAGTGCCCAGTGATGCCAATTCTTGGGTATGTTGTAGAAGCTCAGGTATATTTTGTTGAGTTAATTCACAGAAGACAGAGGGAAATCAGACTTTGTGATGTAAGTCGAGTTGAGTATGCTTTTAGATGTGTAACTTTCCTTTAAACAAATGGCTTGAGAGGTGTTATTTCCAGTATTGATCTTAAGAAAGTATTACACAGCTCATGGGAATTTGAGAAAATTTTATTCATTCTTCAGATTCATCTCCCTGAAAACTGATTTTTTTTCCTACGAGCTTCCATATTCTTTGTTGCTGTGAAATTTGGTCAGAGAGACTGGTCATTGTTCTCTAACCCAAGCCTTCATCTTGAGTTTGTGACTGAGTATATGGCCGCTTAGGAAGTTTGAGGGATCATGGTCCTGTCAAGTCAGGTACTCTAGGATCAGGGATTCAGTTGAAGTGAATCAATCACCAGGACCCCTTGAAACTTGTTATCTTTTATCTTCCCTCCAGCCTCTCCGAGCAGAAATGGATGGCAGCTCCAGTAGCATCTCTTCTTCTTCCCAATCCCACCCTCTCTGGTTCAAAGATCACACAATTGATTTATTCATTAATCAAATGTTTAGGCAACTTAGTGCCTAACCACTAAGTTCATATCTCAATGCTAAGGATTTAGATGTGAACAAATTACTACCTCTGCTATTTGACTGTTGTGTTTTAGCGGAGGATCGATAAGGATGCAGGACATTTGACAACAGCAAATGGGACGGTGGCACAGTACAGGGCTGGGGCACACTAGCCTCTCTGGGGCCAGTACAGCTCAGTGAAGACCTTTAGAGAATGTCTGCATGATCTGAGACCCAAAGGGTGGGTAATTAAAAGCCAGGCAAAGTGGATGTAGAATTTAGGATTTATTTCAGCAGAAATAACCCTGTATATAAACCTGGAAATTAGCAAGAATGTACCACACACAGGAAATGGTAAAGAAAGCAAGAAGTTTGGTATATAAAGTCAGGCATAGCAAAAGTTAATGGTGGACAAGCAAACAAAAGGCAAATCTTGACAGTCTGGAAGGTTGTCTGAAAAATTTGAACGAGTGTGGTTCCAGGAACATTTGTCTATATGTCTTTGTTGAAGAACTGAATGGATCAGAAAACTGTATTGGGAGGGCAGTAAGGAGTCATTAATTATTTTAAAAATAGGATCTGACTTCTGTTAAGTGACCATATGATCTAGGTAAATAAACAATTTACCTGGGGCCTGGTGAGCTTTGACACAGCAGAACAATCTTCCCCTGTTTATTGCAATCACCATAGCACATAATAGAATGGAAATATGGGACAGATAGAAGAGGATTAACCCCAGCAAGTAGTCTAAATATGGCAAGTCCGTGTCCAGTCCAAAGAAATGCAGAGACTGCCATCAGTAAGAACAGGCAAAGAAATAGAAAGGGTGTATTTACACCTCAGACAATGGAATTCTGGATTCTGCCTTTGTCCCTACCACCTACTGACTTCAACCTCTTTGAAACTCAATTTCTTCATACAGAAGATGGGCTTCATAACATCCCTGCACAGCATGTTTTGAATATGTCTTTGTGTATGGAATATACAAATATAACGTCTTTGTATATGGAATCCTTATCACAGTGCCCACACTTCTACTTGGATACTCAGAACACATCATTGGAGATAAGAAGCTATTATGTAATTTGGACATTTTCTAAAGCCTAGTTAAGAATAACTGTATTTATTGAATGCTTATGTTGTGTATTGTTCTATGGACTTAAAGTGATACTTCCTTTAATCCTTCCAAAGTCCCTGTGAAGTATGGAATTACATTATTCTCATATTACAAAGGAGAAAACGGAAGCTCTGTGGGAATAAGTCTGAGTTCACATGAGACACATGGCTGGAAGTGGTAGAGCTGGGATTGCAACCCAGGCTGTCTGCTTCAGAGAATGGGATTTAAGAGCTTTTCCATACTGTTGAAAAAATAATTTGTCACACAGTAAATAAAATTTCACAATATCAGGTATGAAGTATCTGGATCTGGCAATTCTGATCTAATGCTACTTGTGGTTATAAACTGAACTCTCAGGGAAGTTTTTTTTTGAAACAACTTTAAGTCATCTTATTTAGCCATTTAATACTCAGATCAGAAATAATCTTATTTTGTGTACATTGTTAGACTATTACTAATAACCAAACTACAGTTTTGGTTGAGATTCAGATTTGATTTGGTTGTCTGGAAGATTTAGTTGTCTGGGAATAAGTTGTGATATTGCACAAACTTTTCTTTCTTTTTCTTTAAATCTAGTTCAGTATTGCCCTCTACACACAAAGGGACAGAGCTCTGTTTAACATAAAGAAACCTGATGAAGTGCTTGGAGTCTGTTGATGAAACTGAATTCCCAGTGAAGGAGATGCTTTGGGCCATGGAGTTTGAAAAGCTGAAAAGGATATTCAGATATGATGTCTTCATCACTGGACTCATTGAACTTTTGAGCTGTAATAGAAATAAATCAAAGTTGCTTAGATAATTAAGGAGAATTTCTTTATGGTTAGATTGAAAAGTTCACATGTGTCCTGTAGAGCTTGCGCCAGTAGCTCAAAATTATTACTAAAGGACTGTTTCGTTTTTTCTTCTATCTCATTGTTGCCATCTTAGATATAAAATGGGTGTATGTATATAAGTTGCCACCTTAGATATAAAATGGGTGTATAAAATGGCCATCTGTAATGGCCAGATGCTCTAGGTCTGCTTGTGTATTCATGATCAGTAATAGAAAAAAATCTCATTCTTATTAATTCCCTTTAAAGAGTGAGAAATCTTTATTCCCAGAAGCCCTTTGTGCATACTTTCTTGCATTTCATTGACAGAAATAAGGTCACACAATCATTTGTAACCCATCCAAGGTCCAGGTAGATGGCTCCCTTGATTAACCTACACCAATAAATGTGTTCCTCTGGACCTGGGTGTGAATCAAGCCTGCCAAAAATGCATAGCTAAAAATGCTAGTGGGTCAGTCCTCCAAAGTAAATTCATGAAATCATTTCCCCATTAGGAAGGGAAAATGGATGGTAAACAATAAACCTGGGCATACTCTGAAATCTCTCTGTAAAGAAGAGTCTAGGTTTAAAAGTCCCAAGCATTGTCTGAAGCAATATTGTGTGGCTCCAATCAATATTTACTTTGAGAACATACCTGCTGGGTCACATAAACCAGGGTCACTTAGCATGTTTGGACAATCTGTTCATAAATATCTGAAGGTTATTCTCAGATCTTAGAGGAATGTTAAAAGCATGAATATTTTATTTCTCCAGAAAGGGAAATCGATGCTCTGGAAGAGAAATCGCCTTGTCTAGGTTCTCCAACATGGTGAACACAAAGGTAAACACAAATATGAGAATGTACTCTTGCTTGCTGTCTCTATTAGGTACAGAGATAAACAAAAGAGGTTTCAACTAGTCATGACAAGCAGCTAACTATTCAAGAGGTTTGGGAACTATTCAAGGAAGGATGAATTTTATGGCATATGAATTATATCCCAAACAACTTAGCTAATTCTCTTGATTATTTTAAACACTAACTCGCAAATGAGGGAAGAGAAGACAACATTAGAGGCTCACACACATATGCATTAGGCGTGCATGGAGCAGAAGCCTGTTTGCACTATTATTTGTTTACATGGCTTAGTATCCAAGGGATATGTTGTACTCTCATTTATCAGAGGTTGGGGCTTGAATCTGACTCCGGTTTAAATTTTCCATAATCTGCCCACTACATTTCTTCCTTTAGGCACCTTCTTCACAATAGTAAAAGTATCTGGGGAAAACTTCCATCTGCCTGGCCCCAAGTTACTTTTCATACAATGCATCATTTTAAGGAGCTACCTCCTGACAAATTGGGCCCAGCTTGTCAAGCCATGGCTTTTAGTGAGACATCATTCTAATTATCTCAACATCTTAGAAGAAAGAACTTCCTAATTATCTTTTATGGAAAGACTTGGGACACATATTTTGAAATTGCGTGCCCAGTACTTTATGTGCAAAAGAATCAAGGTATCATATTATCCAGTGTCCCTGGCAAGTTTCTAGGATGAAATTCCAGGCTACAAGATGTTTGTTGTTCATTGTAAAGGTCAGGTTTGACCACATTTATTAAATTGCAAACTTGCTTGCCTTTTATCATTTGAAGATGGTCTGAATTAAGGCTTTCTTATTCTGGTCACATAACAGATTACAGCTGAGAAACATCTAAAGGAATTAGAGTGACCAAGAGCACTGAGCATAAAACCATAACAAATGGTCTTTGCCCTTGGGGAGCCCCCATGCTATTAGATAGAAAACCAAAATGCACCATATGTTAAATTTTAAGACAGACCAAATATCGATCCCTTCCTCAAGATAAATCAAGCTGTCAGTAAATAAGCCCTCCTGCCTCTGAGTTTGGGCCTCCTCCAGTTCCCACCACAGTGATCCTGATCTGCCCTAACCACATTTACAATCAAATAACTGCAACAGGTTGTTTGTTTTCCTTGCCTTAATGATAAAGTCCAAATGCCTAAAAAGATACACAAAGCCTCCGCTAACCTTATCTTATGATACCTTTTAAGGCCCCATTTTACCACTGTATAAAAAAGTGACTTAATTTTTCTGGGACGTGCTATACTTATTCACATACCTAAGCTTTTCAAAATATTATTCTATCCTACTTTTCTAAACAGTGAATTCACCCTTGATGATATAGCTTAAGTATCAAAACCTTTGGGACAGATGAATTTTATGCCATGTGAATTATATCACAATGAAGATGTTATTAAAAACAGCCATCATGACAGCAAAATTTGGGGAACTTCTTTTCTTTTCTCCTTTCTTTCTTTCCTTCTTTCTTTCCTTCCTTCCTCCTTCCTTCCTTCCTTCCTTCCTTCCTTCCTTCCTTCCTTCCTTCCTTCCTTCCTTCCTTCCTTCCTTCCTTCCTTCCTTCCTTCCTTTCTTTTCTTTCTGACAGAGCCTCACTTTTTTACCCTTGGCAGAAAGAGCCATGGCATCAGAGCTCACAGCAACCTCAAACTGCTGGGTTCAACTGACTCTCTTACCTTATTCTCCCAAGTAGCTAGGATTACAGGCACTCATCACAATGCCCAGCTATTTTTAGAGACAGGATCATCTCTTGCTCAGGCTGGTCTCAAACTCCTGAGCTCAGGTGATCCACCTGCCTCAGCCTACCAGAGTGCTAGGATTATAGGCATGAGCCACCTGGATCATGGCCAGGTGGTTTGGAAGATGAAAAAGATGAACTTTTTCCTGATAAATTCTCTTCTCTTAACTTATTCTTCCATACACAGTTGGGTACCTGAAAGCAGATATTAACCATGCATGCACATGATATAGCGTAGGGACCCATAATTTGCCCTCATCAAACACCCCCACATATCTGTCTACTATCTACTGTGTTCACAGGTTTGCTTGTTTCCCATCAAGACTTGGAATCTTTAATTTGGTAGCTGTTAACAGCAAGTGACTGTTAAGACCTTGAGATATGGCTAATCCAAACTTTACATGTACCAAAAATACAAAAAAATCACATATCAGATATCAGTCTTGGTATGAAAAATACCTCAGAATATTTCTAATAATTTACAATGATTACATATTGAAATGAAATAATGTATTAAAATTAATTTCTCTGTACCTTTTGAAATATGTCCACTTGGAATTTTAAAATTATGTTTGTGGCCTATTTTATCTCATTTCTACAGCCCGGATCTAGACTGTGTAGTAGTCTTAAAGGCAAGAACACTTTTATACATCTCTGCATACAGAGTCTGGCCTATGATAGGTGCTCAAGAATACTGTATGAGGTAAGTGAATATAATTAAGTCTCAAATGAACAAAGCAGATACTAAGAAGAATCAGACCACAAGGGAGAGGAGATGAACATTATTTCCATGCAAGGCCAGGAAAGTCTGAACAAATGATATAGAAGGCCTTGAAGCTGGAAACAGGGTTTAGGTAGCTAAAGAGGTTATTGTGTGACCTCCCTGAGTCACTTCCTCTCTCTGCATTCAAGTTCCCTCTATGAAAATAAAAGGGAGGGACAAAATGGGCTCTCATGCAGCTCATAAAGATGATCTGATGGTGGCCACTCCATCTGGGACATTTATTTTAATCCTTCGTTTGGGATTGCTAATTAGCTCCCAAGGTATGTAAAGGGTCCTGGACTGCCTGGAGTTTTGCTTATGATTGTTTTATATACATGTGGGTGGTTCAGATGATGAGAGAAACAAATCAATCTAAAGCCTTCTCTGCTTGAAACTGTGATGTCCATCATCTTGATTCATGGAGGCCTCTCTAGACTGTTCTTTGTGCACCTGAATGGGCTATATGTGGATCTTTGACCCATAGCAGCCACTGGCTGATGACCCAATACATCCATTCAGATAGATGTATTCTAATTCAATACATCCATTCAGATAGATTACTTCCAAGATTTGGATTTGAAAAGTACAACGGGAGATAAATAACTAAAAAATGCAGGGGCAGCTATCAGCAAGAGAATCTCTTTCACTAATAAGTATAAATTTATATAACATGTACTATAAAAACAATGCCAACAATAACCAAAATCAATTCATTGCATTGGGCATGGTCCATGATATATGTTATGTCATTTTGACTCAACAAGAATAAAGGAAAGGCTGGGCTGCTATTCTGTATTTACAGATGAGGTAGGTGGCTCAGAGAGTGGAAGCAACTTGTTAAAAGTGGAGGAGGAATTAGAACCCAAGTCTGTGTTGCTTATTTTTGCTACTATACGATGCTAACTTTGAGATCTCAGGTATAAATTTAGTTCATGTTGCCCTGCTGCTAACTTGATAAATCGATCCCGCATGTGGAAATAATCCATATGCAGAACTTCCAACTCATTCAAGAAAACAGAAGCTCAGAACTCCAAGCTTCCATCAAGCACCATTTTCAGCACAGTACTGAAACTTTCAACATTGGGGTCCCTGCCCGGGTACTCTGCAAGCTTAGTCATCAAGGCCTTAAGATGCCAGCCCTTGAAGGATTATGTTGATTTTGGCTCTTGTTTCAAGGAAAAGGAGTGTCTCTGCCCAACCTCCTGCTGAATCAGCATCTTTTCTCCCTGGGTTCTTGGAATTTATTTTCAGCCCTTTATTTTTCATTTTGATGGCCCTATACAGACTGACTTTGTGAATTGACACAGATAAAATAAAAACCTGGTTATGAACCACACATCTGAGTCTTTAAACTAGATCCTTTTCTGGATGTGTGGAAAATATAATACTGCCGGCGCCCTTTCTTGGACTGTGAGTATAAGGGTTCTGCTTTAAGACTGGTCAGGAATACCTATAAGATGTTTTCTTTTTCTTTTCCCTGACTCCACATTTTTAAATTGATTTATTTTTTTAATTTCAGATGAATGTCTAAGTCTACTTTTTTCCAGATTATGATTTATGTAGAAAACATTTCCTATGGCTGAGAGTTAATTTTAGAATTACAAAGATAGCTAAGGCAAAATGTGAAATATTCAGATTTTTTTATCTTCTTTTTTCTCAACTTCTAGCCCTAGCTTCCAGTCTAGACATTTCCCTTACTCTTGCTGCTTCCACTAACTTAGCAAATTTGTTGTACCTTTTTAATTCTGTAGGGAAACGCTTGATGTAGGAGCTGGGTAGCTCTGGCATTTGTCATTGATACGTCCCCTCTTCCAGAGATCACAAATTCATTCCAAATGAAACCTTTTGTGTTTTATTTTTTTTTTATTATTTTTTTCTTTTGAGACAGAGTCTCACTTTGTCGCCCTCAGTAGAGTACCGTGGTGTCATATCTCACAGCAGCCTCCAACTCTTGGACTCAAGCAATTCTCTTGCCTCAGCCTCCCAAGCAGCTGGGACTACAGGCTCCTGCCATAACCCCCAGCTACTTGTAGAGATGAGGTCTCGCTCTGGCACAGGCTGGTCTCAAACCTGTGAGCTCTGGCAATCCACTCGCCATGGCTTCCCAGAGTGCTAGGATTACAGGAGCGAGCCATGAGCCATTGCGCCTGACCGCCTTCTGTGTTTAAAATCAGAGGAGCAGCAATTCGCAGGTTGAAAGCCACAGACATATGAGGATTGTAATCTTGGGAAAGGAAGGAAGAGTGACACTATAATGCTATTTTATGAGCATCCTTCTACCTTATTGATGGGCACAGAAAGGCAGAGGAGACTCTCATCTTGTATTTCTTTGAGAAGATAGACCCTTAGCATTGCCTTGATCCTGGACCAGTACTTTAGATAGGATGGTGTTTCAATCATACAGCACCCCTCCCTGAAAAGAACCATCAGGTCTCTATTTGAATATCTGGGTGTTGAAGAACTCAGTACTTTGGAAGACTTGCTCTAATTACCCCGTGCTTTTTATCATCAAACACATTTGTAGAGCTCACTGAGTGCTAGGAGAAAGTCTAATAACTTGGAGAAAATGCACATCTGGGTGTTACACTTGAGGCAGATTATCTGTCAGGCTAAGGTCTAAATGTCTGGTGCCAAACTGAATAATGCAGAGGTGATATGGGATTCACAAACATTTTCATGTTCCTGAGAGAATGAGAGCAGATTTGGATATATGAATTCAAAGACAATAATGGGTGAAACAACAAAATTCTGATAGCTTGAGCACATGGCCTCAGGACTCCAAGTACCTGGGTACCAAGCCTGACTCGACTACCTGTTATCTGCATAAAGTTGGCCAACTGACTTAATTTCTATAAGCTTTGGTTTCCACATCTGTAAAATGAAACTCATTATTTGCTTCATCAGGCTATTGAGAGGATTCAATCATTTAAAACATACAAAATACTGAGAACACTGCCTGGCACATGGTAAACACTCAATCAACTCATGCTATTACTATTATCCTTACTCAGCCACACATTAAAGAATCCTAAATTGTAAAGTGTAAAGTCAACATACTTGTGTGTTGAATACTTGCATTTGCAAGATTCTTATTGCATACCGAGCTCCTTACCTTCACAGTTTCATTTGTTCTTTTCCAAAATCCTATTGTCTGGGCAACATCTTTGCAGTGCCTCTATCACATATGGGAAACCTGGAGCTCAGAGAAGCGAGACATTTTCCCCAAGGTCTCAGCTTAAATGTCACATTTTCAGTGATAGATACCTACAAAGGCAGATGTCTTCCCAAATCATTTAATATAAAGCAGACACCTATTCCCTCTTTACACTTACTCCAAGATAATCATCTTCATATTATTTACAATTAAATGGTATCTGGTATTTTTCTTATATTTCTCATTATTTTTTTATTTTCTGCCACCTCCCAGCTAGAACATAAGCTCTCGTGGACAGAAACCCTTCCTGTCTGGCCACAGAGTCAATCTCCAGCATTTAGTGTGTTTTAGGCTTTTGGCAAATGGGCACTGAATAAATAAAGGAGAAACACCAGAAGGCAGATCCAAATAGAACAATTATTCCGTCAGAGCAACTGATGTAGCTGTCTTTGCATTCCAGTGCTACCCCAATTTCCCCACCTTGAACAACTGACTTCCTGTCTGTAATCAGTGAAATTGGAATAGTAACTTTATATCCATGATGAGGAAAAATACAGTTTATAAATCACTTAGCATAGTGCCTGCACATAATGAGGGCACAATAAACACTGGGTCTTACTCATCAGAGGAGGCAATTCTTGTGAGGTTTAGTTTAGAAACCTTCCTGCTAAATTCTGTACTTATATAGGAAATTATGAATAATAACAACTTTGATGGGAACAGGCAAGTTCAATAAGACCATCATCTCTCTGTTCCATTTCATTACTTCAAATTTGACAATTATTTTTTAATGGAGAATGGAACCAAATCTTCTCATTATTTTCTTTCCAGACGAAACTCTCTTTCTTAAACTAAGTCTCTTGATTCCCCCTGATACCCTCATATGTAATCATTTTATTTCTTCCCACAAGCTCAAGGAATGTATAAAAAAGAATTCTAAAATATTGAACTTAGTGGAAATGCAGGGAGGGCTGAGAGATTGTTTGATACAACTCTTTATTATGCAGGGAAACCAAGACCCAGAGAAGGGAAGAGATTTATCTCACATGACACAGTAGAAAAGGCAGAACTTGAACCCAATTCTCTTTCAGAACACTTTTTGCCACTTCTCACTGACACTCACAGAAAAATAACAAATCCCAAAGAGTTATGTCACTACTTCCTCAACCTTCCGTTCTCCATAAGCACCTCCAAATGAAGAATGGTGGTTGTTACAAGAATATATTATTACTCTCTCATTTTAAATTGTCATCTAGGGACTCTCATTTCTAACATGTTTATGAAAAAAATTAGGAGGTTTTTTTTTTCTCTCTCTCTAGTTAGTTAGTTTTCCACTGAGAAAACAGTTACATCAGTGTTACGTTAGCGCAGCCTGATGCAGGCAGACACGTTGGTATATGTATGTCTTAGTCTGTCAGGACCAATGAGGAAAGAAGGCTGTTATTTACTTTTTGTTCCTACTTCACATTTAGCCATGCCTCTTTGAGAGGGGACTTCATTTACTAAACAAACTGCTCAGTAGCATCAATAACTAGTTTTAGGTTCTTTTCAAGAGGACTTCAGATGACATTCAATCCTTGATTCCCCAATAAAACAACACAGCTGTTTCCTTGCAGTTCGTCTCTCAGCAGGAGCTGCAAAGTCATATTTAATCAACTCGGCTTTAAAAGCCATCCAATTTCCTTCAGGGTCCTGGCAAGCTTTCCTGGCTAGCATGGCCCCTGATGACATGTCAGCAGCAGCAGCTTTTCCAGGCCCCAGTGGAGGGAGCTGCCATTTTTTGATCACTTGCTCATGTGCCAGTCCCTCTGTTGGGCACTTTACATTCAAGAGTTTATTTAACTCACATAGCCGTCCCATGAGGTAGGGCCTAATCTCTGATTCAAAGACAAGGAAACTGAGGCTTAGAAGTGTAAAAGTATTTTTCCAAAGGCAAAGTGGAATAAGTGAAGAGAATTGGGATTCAGCCAAGTATTCTCTAATTCAAAAATGTTAGCATTGTTTTTTTTTTTTTTTTACTTTTTTAGTCTGGCTTTCTACATCACCCAAATACCAAAGAATTATATAGGTATGAGTATGAGTCAGTTTGATTAGCATATCAAAGCTGGCAACAGAGAATCCCCACTCATTGCTATGGGCCCTAAATCCCCTTAAGACTCATAGCTTTATCTTACCATGATCAAAATTTTTATTAGAATTTCAGTAAATGTCATCTTTTACTCAATAATCTGATAATTGTATAGGTCATTCTCTGAAGTGAGCTGGAAGGACATAGGGATGCAATGGGTATGTAGCTTGACCTTAAGAAGCTCAAAGTCTAGGAATGGAGATACAATTGCAACATAAAGCATTTTAATGAGAAATAAAAAGTGATAAGTATTATTAATGGGTCAAAGTATTAGGGAAGTCTGAAATAGAAAAAGAAGTCAAATCCAGCTAAGGCATAAGATTAGTTTTATGAAAGAGTGTAATAGTCAGAATGATTAACACTAGCTGCTGTGACATGTAGCACCAAGTACAAATGGCTTAACACAATAATAATTTCTTCTTAACTCTCTTTTAGAATTAGGCAGTCCTCATAGTTAAGTTGTGACTCAAGAGACAGGCTTTTTGTTGCATGTGGTTCTACCCTTTTAGAGTCCTGTATTTCTAACCTATATGATCTGAGAGGAGAGAGAAATTGGAGAATCAGGTGGAAGATGGAAAAGCCACCAGACTGGAAGTGGTTTATTTCATATCACTCACATCCCAGTGGACAGATTTAGTCACATGGTCTTAAAACTATAAAAGAGGCTAGTAAATATTTTCTTACTATATGCCCATGAAGAGAAAGGCATTCCTCAAAGACTTAGCATTATTTCTGCCATGAGAGATATTGACATAGGTAATATAGAATGATTTTAATCTAACAATTTCAGGGATAAGCAAGATTAGCAGTTCTCAACCTGTGGGTCATGACCCACAGGAACTGTATTAAAGAGTTGAGGCATTAAGAAGGTTGAGAACCACTGAGCAAGATGGTTGGAAAGATAGCTGATACAAGCTATGAAAAGACCTTGAGTGACAAATATTTTTTAAAATGTGTTAGTGAATATAATGTTAAAATTGACTTTAGTGGTCAAATAGTTTTTTTGTTTTTTTTTAACATGGGTTATTTAATTATAATTATTTGGGTTCCTACAGAAGTTTTTCAAGATTTTCAGAGGGAAGCATGATATGTCAATTATAATAAATTGTTTCTATCCCAACATCCCTTTTTTGGCAGAATATCTTGTAAGACTAACATTTTGTGAAACATGCTTTGCATAAGGAATCTTAGGCAATGAAGAACCATTAGCAGGAAAGAAATTAGAATCACTTTTAGAAGTATGGCCAGAGATAAGTTTCAACTCACATGCCAGATTTGACCAATTGATAATGGCTGGAAAGTATTGTAAGAATTATTATGAAACTTCATCTGAACTCATCTGGGAAAATGCAATGATTGCTTAATAATGCTTGCTATGGATTAAAGAATATAGAGGTATGTCTTGGTCAGTTCATGCTGTCATAGCAACATATTCTAGGTTGGGTGTCATAAACAACAGAACTTATTTCTCATAATTCCTAGAATCTTGGAATTAAGATTAAGGTGCTCGCTGATTTGGTGCCAGGTATGGGCCAACTTTCTTGTTCATCTATGGCCATCTTCTCACTGTATCCTTATATGGTGAAGAATAGAGGAGGAAGAGCAAGCTCTCCTATCTTTTTATAAAACACTAATCTCACTCATGAGGGCTCCACCCTCATGATCTAATTACCTCTTATAGGCCCCACCTCCTAGTACCATCATTGCAACATATGACTGTTGGGAGAAAGGAAACATTTAGTCCACAGCAGGGTGTGATAGTTAATTGTACATGTCAATTTGTCTAAACTATGGCTCCCAGCTGTTTGGTCACACAGTAGTTTAGATGTTGCTATGAAGTATTTTGTAGATGTGATAAACATTTTCCATCAGTTGACTTCACGTAGGTAGATTTCTTTGGATAATGTTGTCTTATACAATCAGTTGAAGACATAAAAAGTAAAACTAAAGTTTCTCAGAGAAAAAGGCATTCTGCCTCAACAGTGACAGAAAAATACTCCCTGGGTATCCAGTCCATAGGATTCCCCTGTAGATTTTTGGACTCAAAAGTAAAACACCAACTATTACCTAATTTTCAGCCTGCTGGTCTGCCATACATATCTTAGATTAACTAGGGTCCATAATTGTGTGAGTAAATTCCTTAAACAATATGTGTATGTGCATGTGCACAGATCCTGTGTCTTTGGTGAATTCTGATACAAAAGAATGAAGGCATTTTCTTTCTTTGCTTTAAGTGAGGTGACAAGTTAGGTAAAAAAAGAGACCTTGGGGGCCTGAAAGTGGTGTCAACACCAAAATAGGAAAGATTTTGGAAATAGAAAAACAGATGAGTTTGGATTTTTTTTTTTTTTTTTTTTTTGGTTTTTGGCCTGGGCTAGGTTTGAACCCACTACCTCCGGCATATGGGACCGGCGCCCTACTCCTTGAGCCACATGCGCTGCCCAGTGAGTTTGGATTTATAATTTTGTTCTTTGGGTGTCAGCTGAACAAATACATGGACATCCATTAGAAGCGCGTTCATTCAGAGGTAAAGAGAAGTCAGCATTATTTTCAGTGAGCAAAGATATTTTGTAGAACAGGTATATCTCCTTTGGAGTCTTTGGACAGATACACCTGTCCACCCATAGAAGCTTCCTGAGGCTGCAATCTGGGAGAAATGCCTCCAGTGACAGGGAACAAAAGAAGCTGCTTTGCCTTAAAGGGAGTAGAAGTTACTTGGGGCTAACTATTCAAGACATACCTGAGTAGGGTATGAGTTAAAAAAGAAGGGAGGAAAATGAACATAGAGGAAGGAGAATGTGAACATCACTCAGGGAAAAGCTGAATGGAGATGAATCACTGGGTATGACTAAGCTGTGACCTAAAGTCCAGGATATGGATGAAGGCCTCACCACCAGGAGAGGTGAATGCATATGTGTGTGGTGAGCCACCTGCTATGAGGCTCTTCATGGTAACATCCCAAGAATAGCATACTGAGTTCTAACAATTTTGTGAGCACTCACTAGACATTGGGGTCACACAGAGGAAAGACATGAGTCCATCCTCATTTCGAATCAGCTTCTTCTATGTGTTCTCACAGCAGTCTGAACTTAACTCTGTCTCATCACTCATAGGTGTAAAGAGGTAGCTTGGTTCTACAATCATTCATCAAGGACTTACTGAGTTTCTGGAAGTCATGCACTGTTCTCTGCACAGGGAGTATATTAGGGAACAAAGGTGGCAGAATTCCTTGTCTTCATGGAGCTAACTTTCTAGTATAGATGACAGAAAATACCATGTTGAGTAAGTAAACTATATATTAAGATAGGCAGTGATATGTTACGGAAAAATAACAAAGCAGCTGTATCAATCAGGGTAGGCTGGATAACCAATGTGCAATTAGCAACATCATGGAATCTCAGTGACTTCTATAGCATTCATCATGGGCCAGTGATGGCTTCTGCTCCCACATCCTCACTGTCTTCCTCACTCTAGCATCCAGACTATGGAACAATGAATATCTGAAATAATGTTGATAACATAAGAGGAAAAAAAAAAAGAGATCCCTGATGGGTCATGCCTTGGAAATGCAATGCTCAGCCTAAATTTGATGCACATTATTTTCACACATAATTCATTGGCCCTAACTGATTACCTGGATTAACCTAAAACAGTGTTTTTCAACCTTTTTCATCAGATGGCACACTTGAACCTGGATCTTGCTTGATGTGCACATAGCAAGAGTATATTTCAAAATAACTGAGAGTAAATTTTAAATGTCTTACTGCAAAAAATAAGTGAGGTGATGATTATGTTAATTAGTTTGATTTAAACATTCATATTGTATATCAAATCATCACATTGTATCCCATAAATATATACACTTATGATTTTAATTAAAAATTAAATAAAAAATCTTCTACAGCACACCTAAATTATGTTGATCAAAAAAAGGAGCTAAAAAAGGAATGCACTTACTGTGCTTTGAACTTCTTTCAAAAATAATTTAATTATTGATCTTTAAAAATTTTTGAGGCACACTTAAGATCCTCTCATGACACACCAGTGTGCTGCAGCACACCAGTTGAAAATTATTGACCTAAAATTTGGAATCAAGAAGTACAGTCCTATCATGTGTCCAGATTGGGGGGAAAAGTCTGTAAATTTGGTAAGTAACAATAGGGCCATTTTATGTCATGGTAAGGACTTTGGTTTAAGTATGACCGTAAACTATTGAAACATCTGAACAGAATGGGTGTAGAATGAAACAGACTTTCATTGAGATCTTGGCTGTGTGACTTACATTGCTTATGTTTATCTATACATTGAGATAATAAAATCTACCTGATATAAGGATGAACTGAAGTTTATGTATAATGACTGGCATGAAGTAGATTTCTGTAAAATGATGGTACTATATTGTATTTTCTATAAATGTATTTGTTTCTTCAAATAAGGATGGATTTTTTTTGAAAAGAAAAACCATGTCTAATTCATCATTGAATTCCTAAGTCCTGACACAAGGTTTGACCTACTTTATTCTCTCAATATATGTGCTTAATTCTCCAAAGGATGGCTGAAAGGAGGACATGCCACATAGAGCCTGAAAGCATCTGTGCATCCTTGCTGTTAAGGATTAATATTTTCTCCAATAAAGGAAGCTGTCACTTTGAATATGAAAGGCCAGGATAGTAATTCATAAGCCATGGTTAATGATCAAGCTCACAGCATTTCAGCTGCTGAGTCTGGTAGAGGCATGTTCTCTGTGGCCACATGGCCTGGGGGACTGTAATACTGCTCGTTGTCACCTGTTATTTGTGATATAAGATATGACTTGCCCATGGCTGACACATTTATTCACAGACTTCTGTTCGAAGAGAAAGTTACACCACGGTTGTGCTAGCAATAGTTGCAATGCCTAGGGATAGAATTACAAGTAAGCTGAAGAATATTGTTGTGAGGATATGTCACCACAATAAATAGAGGCTCCATAATCCGAGGTTAACCTTAGTGCACAATAGAAATTTGGAAGTTGTTTTTTCTTAACCTCTTCAATAAGCATCCTCCTTCACTGCAGAGCCAGTACTCCACACCCTTCTCATCTGGTTCAGGTGGTAATGCTAACTTGGGTCTATCCAAGAGACCCCTTTTCTTACTTTCATTGTTTTTATTTTTCTTTCAACATTCCCTTTTCCTGTTGTTGAACACATTCAGCTAGTAGCTATAAATTTTGAGAGATAAGCATACTATAGCTCTCATGATCATACTTCTTAGTTTCCCCAGTATGGTCACAGCTTTTTCCTAATGTCCATGTATAATTTTTGAGAGTATTTTTTTTTTGTTTTTGAATTTTTATCAGTTTGAAACTATGTGGCCTTTTTGATGGTAGAACTTTATCCTTTTCTAATGGGTCATAAAAGATCAGAAACTATTAAGTCTTTCCAATAGAGTAACCTCAGAGTTAACTTAAAGTTTCATGTAACATTGGAATGGAGAGGGGTTAGGTTATCAACCAGAATAAACTTCTGGGACCCTGGGAGGGAAAGGATATGGTCACAGCTCAGCCAGTGAGTTGGCAGCACAAACTGCTGCCAATCCAAATTGGAGTTTGACTTCCCCACCAAGTCACATTCTTTCCCCTGGGACAGGAAAAATGGTAAGTGAAAAGACCCCCAACCTTGGTCCCTGAGAAACCTGGGATCAAACCTTGACTCTGTCAATTAATTTATGCAATTATATCATAATTTCAAATTCCTTATACAAATGTTAAATATATGACTCATGCATATTATTGTACAATGTAAGAACATAGTATCATACGATGTGAAATAATCACATGATGTATAACTGTTTGGTATTCTTTGTTGATGCTCAGTAATTGACAGCTTCTACAAAAGATTACTTTTCATATTACTGCAATTACCACAGGATCTGGAACCTGGTTGATAGTATGCATGAATAGATTCTAACTGCTAAACTAATCACAGCAGAATTTTTATTTTTGGATCTTGATGTACAGATATGGCAAAAATTTGTTCTTCAAAATATTTTTATTTTCGTTTGCCCAGGAGGGGCCTCAGATGTAGGAAAGAAAGACAAGGAGAAATCTGAACACAGCCCAGACAAGAATGGTATAATACTTCCCTGACCTGAGGTCTGCTTTTAGACAGTGAAGAGATGAATGTGCTGCGAGCTCATTGCGGTGAAGCTGATGCAGGTGGCCTTGGAGAAATGAGCATCATTGCTGCCTGTAAACAGTCACAGGATAGCACACTGCAAGCATAAAGAAATCCAACATCAGCTGTTTATGATGACAAGTCCAGATGAGACAATCTGAGCAAAACCTGCTGCTATTTGAAAAAGTAGTCGGGTACATGAGAAAAGTCCCAGATAGAGCTGTGGCTCTGGGGTGTCTTACACAGTGTTGCAGCAAGGAAACACTCCCCCTCCTGTGACTTGCAAACTGGATTAAGATCTGAGACTCTAATGAAATGATTTTCAACTGTTGTACCTTGAGAGGATCTTAGGTGTGCCATGAAAATTTTAAAAGATGATCAATTAGGAGGTGGAGCATGATGGCGGATGGGACAGATGTGTAGCCCACCTCTCCCAAGTCATCACGTGAAAGGAAGAGGGGTCTGGACCTTTCCCACGCATGTATTATTGGTGTGGACAGACAGCTGGAGTCGCTCAGTGAATTGGCGGATTGCTGTATATGAGAGGTAATTTAAAACCAAAGACTCTGTTGTAGAGATTTTTCCTTGCTTGGCCGTGCTGGCCGGCAGGCCCCTCACTTACGGAGGACAGCAGCTTGCAAATACTGGCAAAACCCAATTTACAAAAATTTATTCCTGAGCTGAGGGTGGCACCTGAAAGGGGAGCCACTCAAAACCACAGGGAGAGTCTGCGCCTGTGGCTCAAGGAGTAGGGCGCTGGTCCCATATGCCGGAGGTGGCGGGTTCAAACCCAGCCCCTGCCAAAAAAAGAACAAAAAAACAAACAAACAAAACCATGGGGAGCTGGGCAACCCAATGGAAAATTGAAGGGAAGGGATCCCGCCCAGGGAACAGACATTTTGAACTATCCAAAATGGTGGATGCCTTCTCCCAGAACAACAGGAGTGATTAAATAGACCGGAGCATTCCTGGTGGGCAATGTTGGAGGGAGCTGGCAGTTCAGGCTGCACGGCGAACTGGCGGGTCCCTATTCAAAAAGGAAACTCTGAACCACAAAACTGAGAATAAGGTCCCGGAGCGCTCCAGCCATGGGAACCAACTGCAGCCATGGGAACCGACTCCAGCCGCGGGACCCTTCAGCAGCTGTGGGGCCCACCAGCAGCCGAGCAAGCTGGCAGCAGCACCCACCCCCACAGCCAATTGCAGTCGCCAGTCTGTAGGAGAACCTGGGAGCAGAGTGGAAAGATTTGTGAAGCATAGACTCCTGCACTGAGTGGGGAGGTCAAATAGGAGTGCAATCTGGAACAGAGCAGCTGAGGTTGCACAATAGTTAGAGAACTATTTACAGAACTTTTACAGAAACTCCAAAATGGCGATTGGCCAGGTAGGGTGGTTAACATGGCAACAGTATAAACTGTGAATCAGGTATATGCCTGGGAACCACTCACAGGGCCACCTGGTGTCCAGAAAGTATATTGCATTATAAATATATTTCTATGAAAGTTGATCCCAACATCATACATATAGATGTATATTTCTACATATATACAAGAATAATAATTTTGTGGTTGGTGCCTTTTTTTTTCTTTTCTCTCTCTCTTTTTTTTTTTTTGTTCTGTTTTCTCCTCACCATTTTCTTGGAGGAGCTATTGTCAATTTATTATTTTTTTATAAATATATTTTTTATTTCTATTTGTTTCTATTTTTAATTTCTCCTTTCTTCTTTTTTAACTTTTTTATGAATGACACGATTTTCTTTTTTTCCAATTATTTTACGATTATCACTATTTTTATTGTAGTTTTTTTGTTGTTGTTGTTGTCGTGGGTGTTGTCTGTATGTCTATGTGTCTCCATCTGTTTGTGCATCTATGGACTCATTTGTCAGATAGCCTTTGTATCTGTTTATTTGCTCATTTGGTCTCAATGAGCTTGGTGTTACAACCTTCAATTCTGAGCTCTCAGCACTCCCCTCCACTCTCACTCAGAGGTATGGAGGCCTGTCACCCAGGAGTCCAGATTCTTGGGTGATTTCACGAGAGGTGTAGACAGGACCTGGACTGCAGCTGGACAGTGCTGATTCTGTAGCACAGGAGTGAGGAGACGATGGTCAGCTGAGAGGGAATCATGCCAGAGTGGCAGTGTCCCGAGGTACAGACCAGGAGCCGTCTTTAGCAATAACAAGGCCCACCCCTGGATATCTCCCTGGGCAACCAGAGGAGGCCAGGCATCTTCTCAGATGGCAACCACCACGGAACAGATCTGGGACTGAAACACAGACTCCGTGAGTAAAGGGTTTGCCTGAGGCAGTACTGGCCTGGGTGGAACGTGGGGACTAGAAAATGCACCTGCAGAGCCGGGAAACTCCCAGGGTGAGGCTGATCCAGAGGACCACTTTACTGAGCCTAAGATGCACCTGGCCCTCAGGGCATCATCAGCCTATAGACAAAGGAGGACAGGAGGCTACAGCTGACAGCTAACCGTGCTGCGAATACAAACCTGCAGGAGTAAAGACAGGGCCTGAGGCACAGGTTCTGGGAATTCAAATCAGCCCCTCTTCTGCAGAGGAATTTAGCAGGGACAGAAACAAACTCCCCCAGGGTTGTTCTGTTCTGCCAGCAATATCAATCAAAGGCGGGGCTGGAACTGAGTGAACACCCCCCAGCCTCCATCAAGGCCTCACTGACCCCTGATGGATATAGGCAGAGAGCAGTAGCCTGGCTGAGCAGATACAGACTTCCTTGTGATTTAGGCAGGTGCAAACCTCTGGAGTATCTGCTCACTGGAGACAACTGACTGGGTCACAGCCCTGTGTGGCTAGCAGCGACTGGATGTGACAGGGCTGCAAGGTGGTGAAGGAGGCATCAACCTTCCAGACTAATCTATTTTCTGGGTGGGTCCTCTGAACTTCACGGAGCAATGGAGCAAGTCATATTTGAGTTGTCACCAGACCCCTGCGTTCCAATTGCCAGAGACATTCTAAACTCTCCCACCTGAGACAGGTGCTGACTGAGACAATTGATTTGGACCTTTGAACTGAGCCAACCACCTGAGGACTATTCAAACGGGGCACTGGGTGTGTGGTTGTAGGAAGGTTTGATTTTCCTTTTCCAATTGTTGCATGTGGGTGGTGGGGTGACTTAATTGCTGGTATTTCTCCACAGCTGATGCTTAAATCCAGAGTAACTGTTTCACTAGGGGTGAACAGAGACCAGCTGAAAACAAGAGAACCACTTAGACCCACCACATCAAATAGGTCCTCAACATCTCAGGCCGTAACACTGCAGGGGTCCTCGACAAGGCTCCACGGGAACAATCAAATGGTGTAAAGTAATCATGGGGTGGAATCAGCGGAAAAACTCTGGTAACATGAAGAACCAGAATAGACCAACCCCCCCCCCCCAAGGAAAGATATAGAGATGTAACTGAAGATCCCATTCATAAACAGCAGGCCAAGATGTCAGAAATTGAATTCAGAATTTGGATTGCAAATGAGATAAACAGAAGGGAGGAAAATTTGGAATTAGAAATCCGAAGAGCAATTCAAAAGTCAGAAATAGAAATTCAAGGAGAAATTCATAAATAGTCTCAAGAATTTAATGAATTTAAAGATAAAACCACGAAAGATTTTGATGCACTGAAGCAAGAATTTGCAGCCCTCAAAGATCTGAAAAACACAGTAGAATCCCTCAGTGACAGATTGGAGCAGGCAGAAGAAAGGACTTCTGACATTGAAGACAGGGTGTTTGAACGCTCCCAAACTCTCAAAGAAGAAGAGAAATGGAGAGCAAAAATGGATCATTCTCTCAGAGAGCTCTGGGATAATTCAAAGAAGGCTAATATCCGCCTCATTAGAATCCCTGAAAGTGATGAAGTGGCCTCGCAAGGCACAGAGGCCCTTCTCCATGAAATTATGAAAGAAAATTTTCCAGATATGTCAACAGATTCTGAAATCCAGATAGCAGACAGTTTCAGAACCCCAGCACGACTCAATCTGAATAAGACATCCCCCAGGCATATCATAATTAACTTCACTAGTGTCAATACGAAGGAAAAACTTCTGAAAGCAGTTAGACATAAGAAATCTATTACCTATAAAGAGAAGAATATTAGAATAACTGCAGATCTCTCTGCTGAAACCTTTCAAGCCAGAAGAGGGTGGTCATCGACTTTTAATCTCCTAAAGCAAAATAACTTTCAACCCCAAATCTTGTATTCAGCTAAACTGAGTTTTATTTATGATAGAGAAAGTAAATACTTTAATGACATTCATATGTTGAAGAAATTTGCCATAACCATACCAGTTCTCCAGGATATTCTAAGACCTATCCTCCATAATGACTACCCCAATCCTCTACCAGAAAAATAAACTCACTCAGAAACTTTTGATCAAACTCCAACTACCAAAATGTCAAAAGGATTAAAATTGTCCACTGGACTTTCAAAAAACTCTATACCCAAAATTTTACCAGACCTATCAATATTCTCCATTAATGTGAACAGCTTAAACTGTCCTCTAAAGAGGCACAGGTTAGCTGATGGGATACAAAAACTCAGGTCAGATATTTGCTGCATACAAGAGTCACATCTTACCTTAAAAGATAAATATAGACTCAGGATGAAAGGATGGTCATCCATATTTCAGGCAAATGATAATCAGAAAAAAGTAGGTGTTGCAATTCTATTTGATGATACAATAGGCTTTAAACCAAAATGGTAAAGAAAGATAAGAATGGTCACTACATATTTGTTAAGAGTAATACTCAATATGATGAGATTTCAATTATGAATATTTATGCACCCAACCAGAATTTGCCTCAATTTATAAGAGAAACCTTAACAGATATGAGCAACTTGATTTCCTCCAGCTACATAATAGTCATAGATTTCAATAGTCCTTTGGCACTGCTGGATAGACCCTCCAATAAGAACCTGAGAAAAGAAACTTTAGATTTAAACATAACCATCCAACATTTGGATTTAACAGACATCTACAGAACATTTCATCACAATAAAACTGAATACACATACTTCTCCTCAGCCCACAGAACATACTCCAAAATTGATCACATCTTAGGTCACAAGTCTAACCTCAGTAAATTTAAAGGAATAGAAATTATTCCTTGCATCTTCTTGGACCACCATGGAATAAAAGTTGAACTCAGTAACAACAGGAATCTGCACACTCATACAAAAACATGGAAGATAAATAACCTTATGCTGAATGATAGCTGGGTCAGAGATGAGATTAAGAAGGAAATCGCCAAATTTTTGGAACAAAATGACAATGAAGACACGAATTATCAGAACCTCTGGGATACTGCAAAGGCAGTCCTAAGAGGGAAATTTATAGCACTGCAAACCTTCCTCAAGAGAACGGAAAGAGAGGAAGTTAACAATTTAATGGGACATTTCAAGCAACTGAAAAAGAAAGAACATTCCAACCCCAAACCCAATAGAAGAAAAGAAATAATCAAAATTAGAGCAGAATTAAATGAAATTGAAAACAAAATAATTATACAACAGATCAATAAATCAAAAAGTTGTTTTTTTGAAAAGGTCAATAAAATAGATAAACCTTTGGCTAATTTAACCAGGAAAAAAGGAGTAAAATCTCTAATCTGATCAATCAGAAACGACAAAGACAAAATAACAACAGACTCCTCAGAAATTCAAAAAACCCTTAATGAATATTATAAGAAACTTTATTTGCAGAAATATGAAAATCTGAAGGAAATTGACCAATACTTGGAAGCACGTCACCTTCCAAGACTTAGCCAGAATCAAGTGGGAATGTTGAACATGCCAATAGCAAGTTCTGAAATAGCATCAACCATATGAGATCTCCCTAAAAAGAAAAGCCTGGGACCAGATGGTTTCACGTCAGAACTCAACCAAACCTTTAATGAGGAACTAGTACCTATATTACTCAACCTGTTCCAAAATGTAGAAAAAGAATGTTCTATGAGGCAAACATCACCCTGATCCCCAAACCAGGTAAAGACCCAACAAGAAAAGAAAATTATAGACCAATATTACTAATGAATATAGATGCAAAAATATTTAACAAGATCCTAACAAACAGAATCCAGCAACATATCAAACAAATTATACATCAAGACCAAGTCGGTTTTATCCCAGCATCTCAAGGCTGCTTTAATATATGTAAATGCATAAGTATAATTCAGCACATAAACAAATTAAAAAACAAAGACCATATGATTCTCTCAATTGATGCGCAAAAAGATTTTGATAATATACAGCATCCCTTCATGATCAGAACACTTAAGAAAATTGGTAGAGAAGGGACATTTCTTTTTTTTTTTTTTTTTTTTTTTGGTTTTTGGTTTTTGGCCAGAGCTAGGTTTGAACCCACCACCTCTGGCATATGGGACCGGCACCCTACTCCTTAAGCCACAGGCGCTGCCTGTGAGAAGGGACATTTTTTTAAACTGATAGAGTCCATCTACAGCAAACCCACAGCCAATATTGTATTGAATGGAGTTAAACTAAAATCATTTCCACTCAGATCAGGAACGAGACAAGGCTGCTCCACTGCTCTTTAACAGTGATGGAAGTTTTAGCCATCACAATTAGGGAAGAAAAGGCGATCAAGGGTATCCATATAGGGTCAGAAGAGATCAAACTTTTGCTCTTCGCAGATGATGTGATTATATATCTGGAAAACACCAGGGATTCTACTGCAAAACTCTTAGAAGTGATCAAGGAATATAGCAGCATCTCAGGTTACAAAATCAACATTCATAAATCGGTAGCCTTTATATATACCAACAATAGTCAAGCTGAAAAAAACAGTTAAGGACTCTATTCCGTTTACAGTAATGCCAAAGAATATGAAGTATATGGGAGTTTATCTAACAAAAGACATGAAAGATCTCTATAAAGAGAACTATGAAACTCTAAGAAAAGAAATAGCTGAAAACATTAACAAATGGAAAAACATACCATGCTCATGGCTGGGAATAATCAACATTGTTAAAATGTCCATACTACCCAATGCAATATACAATTTTAATGCAATCCCTATTAAAGCTCCACTGTCATACTTTAAAGATCTTGAAAAAAATAATACTTAGTTTTATATGGAATAAAAAAAAATACTCGAATAGCCAAGATATTACTCATAAATAAAAACAAAGCAGGAGGAATTATGCTACCAGACCTCAGACTATATTATAAATCGATAGTGATCAAAATAGCATGGTACTGGCCCCAAAACAGAGAAGCATATGTCTGAAACAGAATAGAGAACCAAGAGATGAATCCAGCTACTTACCATTATTAAACTTTGACAAGCCAATTAAAAACATTCAGTGGGGAAAAGATTCCCTATTTAATAAATGGTGCTTGGTAAACTGGCTGGCAACCTGTAGAAGACTGAAACTGGACCCACACCTTTCACCATTAACTAAGATAGACTCCCACTGGATAAAAGATTTAAACTTAAGACATGAAACTATAAAAATACTTGAAGAAAGTGCAGGGAAAACTCTTGAAAAATCAGTCTGGGCAAGTATTCTATAAAGAGTACTCCCTGGGCAATTGAAGCAGCTTCAAAAATACACTACTGGGACCTGATCAAACTAAAAAGCTTCTGCACAGCCAAGAACACAGTTAGTAAAGCAAGCAGACAGCCCTCAGAATGGGAGAAGATATTTTCAGGTTATGTCTCCCACAAAGGTTTAATAACCAGAATCCACAGAGAACTCAAACATATAAGCAAGAGAAGAACAAGTGATCCCATCGCAGGCTGGGCGAGGAACTTGAAGAGAAACTTCTCTGAAGAAGACAGGCACATGGCCTACAGACATGAAAAAATGCTCATCATCTTTAATCATCAGAGAAATGCAAATCAAAACTACCTTGAGATACCATCTAACTCCAGTAAGATTAGCACATATCAGAAAATCCCAAGACCAGAGATGTTGGCGTGGATGTGGAGAAAAGGGAACACTTCTACACTATTGGTGGGAATGCAAATTAATACATGCCTTCTGGAAAGATGTTTGGAGAACACTTAGAGATCTAAAAATAGACCTGCCATTCAATCCTATAATTCCTGTAGTAGGTATATACCCAGAAGACCAAAAATCACATTATAACAAAGATATTTGCACCAGAATGTTTATTGCAGCCTAATTCACAATTGCTAAGTCATGGAAAAAGCCCAAGTGCCCATTGATCCATGAATGGATTAATAAATTGTGGTCTATGTACACCATGGAATATTATGCAGCCTTAAAGAAAGATGGAGACTTTACCTCTTTCATATTTACATGGATGGAGCTGGAATATATTCTTCTTAGTAAAGTATCTCAAGAATGAAAGAAAAAGTATCCAGTGTACTCAGCCCTACTCTGAAACTAATTTATGGCTTTCATATGAAAGCTATAACCCAGTTATAACTTAAGAATATGGGGAATGGGGAGAGGGAGGGGCGGGAGGGGGGAGGATGGGCGGAGTGAGAATGATAGGTGGGATTACACCTGTGGTGCATTTTACAAGGGTACTTGTGAAACTGAGTAAATGTAGACTATAAATGTCTTAACACAATAACTAAGAAAATGACAGGAAGGCTATATTAACCAGTTTGATGAAAATGTGTCAAACTGTTTATAAAACCAATGTATGGTGCCCCATGATCGCATTAATGTACACAGCTATGATTTAATATTAATAAAAGAAACAAACAAAAATGATCAATTAATAAGCATATTCTTTTTTTTTTTTGGCCACTCTTTTTGATCAACAAAATTTAAGTGTGCATGGAAGTTTAACTATAGGTTCAAGTGTGCTGTGAGTTGCTGTAATGGATATATTAAACTCATGACCACCCCAACCCAAGGCAAAGCTTTTCAAGCCTCGGTTGGTCCTGTCGCTTTAGGGATTTTTTCCTTATAAATATTGATATATCTTTGCAGTTCAGCCCCATAAAGACATACCATGGAATTTTTTTCTTAAGTGCTAAGATATCACCTCAAATTGGGACTGTACCTATTTGGGTAACTCTTCTTTCCCTAGGGAGTTGGAATTTGTATTACTTAGAAGGTGGCAAAGAACCATTGATTAGATCTACCAAACTGGTGTGTCAAACATCTGGATTAAAATCACTTGGAAAGCATCTTTAAAATGCTGACCTCTGGGCCTTACCTTTCACCTACTGAATAGGGATATTTGAGAAAGGGTCTGATGATTCATAAGGTCACCGGGTTTTTCTCTCCTCATGATGGTTAGAAACCACTAGGTTAGTGGCTCTTGAATCAAGTCAGAGTAATGAAGGCAAGTAAGTTTCATCAAGATCTAATAATGGATAGTGGCTACTACTGTCTTCATCTGGTCATTGAAAAATTGAGGGTCAGAGGAGGGGAGTCAGCAAGAGATCTAAAAGGACGTAGTTATGAAAGAGAGAGATGATTGATCTTTGGATCTTTTCAGTTGGAAGGTGGCAGTAAGATTATTGCTGAGATATTCATCTCCCAGAGACAGTAGGGGGCATTTCATGGCCTGAGGGAGACAGACGATTTAGGCTGAAAACACTAATTTTGATTATGTGATGACACTTTGTATTAAAAATCTGAAAAAAAAAAAAAAAAAGAAAAAAGATAACCAAGCACAAATAATCCTACTATCTTGAATGAGTTCTGGGGCCTGTTGCTGTCTCTGAAGTTATCTAAAAAGTCAGGGGGCATTTTTCAAGAGCAATAGTAACTATTGCTTTAAGTTTATATTTTTATTCACGTTAATGGAATTGGGAAAAGCTTAGTTTTTGGGAAAGGGTAACTCACGAGT
Organism: Nycticebus coucang; assembly: GCF_027406575.1. Classification (NCBI taxonomy): domain Eukaryota; kingdom Metazoa; phylum Chordata; class Mammalia; order Primates; family Lorisidae; genus Nycticebus; species Nycticebus coucang. Next base: position 22,546,608 of record NC_069781.1, on the reverse strand, counting down.
TACTGAGCAGATGGCAATTCCCTCTTTGGCTGTTGCCTAAAAACACACTTTGGGTGCGTCACCAAGCTCAGGCTGGGTTATAGCTCTGTTACTCAGTCCTGAAGCATCTGCTTCTGTGTTTGTCATGCGGCTGAGAGTATAAATATAGATCTTAGACATTTTTAGTGAGGTGATTTTAGGAGACTATAGGGAACAGAAAAATCAGTTTAGAATCTGGAGAAAGGCCATTCGTTTTTTGAACAGGTATGATTTATAGGGTTGGATGTTTTGATCCTTTCCCTTAGAACACAATTTTCATCTGACCAGTGTGTTTCTCACATTGCCCAGAAAGCAATCGTTCCTTCACTCCTTTTCTCATGTGACCAACAGAGAGGAGAGAATGCTGATTTAGAGCAGAGATTCTCCTAGTCCAATGTGTACACAAATCACCTGAGAATCTTCTTAAAATGCAGACCATGATCCAGCAGTCCTGAGAGTCTGCAATTCTAACCAGCTCTCTGGTGATGTCATGGCTGCTGATCTGCATGCCCACTGCTGCTGACCAGGCCAGAGAGCGTGTTCAGTAGCCCAAGTTCAAATTGCACTGCTCCCCTGACCTTGGAAACATTACTGAACTTCTGAATCTCCATTTCCTCATTTTAAACATTTGTATATAAGCATGGAGTGTAATCTATGCAAAGTGCTAGAATAATTGCTTGTAACCATGTCTCAGTAAATGTTTGCTATCATTATAACCAAGCATTTATTGTATGGTTATAATGATGGGCCTACAAGATGCTAGGCCTCTAGAAAAATATAGAAGATGTAATTCTTGTATTCTCAGATAAATAGCCTAGAAGAGAAGTTGGTAAAATAGGTAGGTAATATATAGGTACATAAATCGCCCATGAGTTGGCAGACAGACTAGTGTGTACTGCAGTAGCAGGACTACTGGCCAAGGGCTCAAAAAGCTGGTTTCTTTATCCCGTTGTCATAGGGATTTTGTGCAAGCCCCTTTTCTTCTCTAGATTTTTATCTCATTATTTGAAACAGAGGAATTGTACCCAGTCACAGAGTTTCATCTCCCGAGTCATGACTTATTAGCTTTATGACGCTGGTCAAGTTTCTTAAGCTCCCAGGTCATATTTTCCTCATTTACAAAGTTGAGATAATCAGATGACAGCTGTGAAGATTAAAAATATTTGCAAAGAGCATTTAGATCATTTTTTTGCTCCCTTAAGCGCTTCATAAGTACGCTCATTACCATCAGGATACTGGTTCTTTTTTCCTACTCTTTCTTAACAACTCTGTGACTTCAGTGAACTCATATTAGCCATTACTCAGGGCTTTCTGAAACTACTCCACTCTGTACCGTACCTATTTTTAAATTTTCTTTTACGTAGTTCCTGAAACATATCAAATCTTTATACCAAACATCTTTCTGTAAAAGACAAAACAACAAATATCTTAGGCTTTGCCATAGACAATATGTAAACAAGTAGGCGTGGCTGTGTTCCAATAAAATGTTATTTATTTACAAAAAGAGAAGGTGGGCAGGACTTGGCCCATAGGATGTGGTTTGCTCGTTCCCACTTTAAACTAAAGAATGGCAAATGTTCTGTGATTTATGTGGAAAGAAGGTTCATCCAACATAAACCTGCAGTCCATAAAAGACAACACCCTATTGTAAGAAAGTTAATGGCTCTGTGTTCTTTTCTGTTAGTCCTGCCTTTGCCGTAAGAACTGCACAGACTCAGAACCACAGTCTTGCCTCTCCTTTTGAACACTTAAGTTAAACTGAAGCCCAAATACTGGGGACTGATTTATTCAGGGTCAGCCAGCCCTATGGATTGAGCCAGACTCAGAATTTGGATCCCTGGACTCTAAATCAGGGTCTACATATTTTCTGTCTTTAGCTTAAAATGAACAAAAGAGAAAAACCGCTATTTCCACTAGGGTTTTAATACAGAAATGTATTTTTTAAATCATCCTGTTAATGGATATGCCATAATCAGACACAAAAACTCTGGTATGTCTGCTTAATGGAAATACCAGTCCCCTATCCTTGTCACTTGGATCTTATATTAAAAGTCTCCTTTCATTTCTAGTAAACCAGAAAAATATCCTCTCCTTCTACTCAAGCTACTTGGATTCTAAAATTATTTCTTTGGCAGTAAATCAGTAGTGAATGAGAGGGCTATTCACATCTATCCTCAGAGAAGAAATGGGAACAGAAAGCCCTGGAAGGGGCATGAACTTCCTTCTGCTGGGATCTGAATGGAAATATTTCTTTCTCTCTCCCTTTAATGTGCTATTCGTGTGGATTTCATGGAGTTCCTTTTCTGATTTCTATATCTTGACCTTGCTTCATTGTGTTGAGATGATAATAATAATAGTGGTTATGATTTATTGTACTATTTAATACCATTATGCCAAGAACCTTAGCTATGCATGGGGAAATTATGAACTCCATCCTACATATGAAGAAATTAGGCACAGGAAAATAAGCCATGCTGTACAAAAAGAGGATTATGACTCCAACACAGATGATTTAACCATGCTCAGATTCTCTCTCTAAATACCACAGACTAGGCATCAAGTTCTGACATATAATACCTGATGTGAGCCTGTGTGATCCTATTTATATAAAATATCCACAGAAGGTAATTTTATAGAGCTAGAAAGCAGGGGTGAGAATGGGGGTTGATTATAATGCCTGGAAATGATCCTCTTGGGGAGATGGAACGTTTAAAAATTGGAATGTAATAACGGTTTCACAACTCTATAAATTTACTAAAAATCACCAATTTTTTTGCCCTTGAGACTAGTGAATTTTATGGTATGTAAATTAAGCCTCAATAAAACTGTTTAAAAACATTAATCCTGCAGAGCAGAAATTCCAAGGGAATTTTCTTTATCTTCATAGTGCTTTTCTCATGGGCACATCCCTTTATATCCACCATGAGATTTGACCATAGGAAGTTTCCTTCTCACCCAGGGTTGTTAGCTCCTAATTCTTCAATAACAGAATATAGACAGATGAATGTTAACTTCCTCCTCAATGCTAATTTATTGCTAAAGCAATAATCCTGGGATTTGAATGTGTGCAACAGAGGAAAAGGGTGCTTCTTTGCTTTAGTAGCAATGTGACTTTTATTACAAGTGGCATACAATGGGGGTAGGGGACTTTTTTTCCTATTAAGTGAACACAACCATATTTTAATACATCTTAGAAATGTCTCTCTATTGCAATGAACTCATGTATTTGTTTATTAATTTGTCATACACTCATCAAATCCCTGTGATGTGCCAGAAACCCTTATCAGTGCTGGGAAGAAACTATGGACAATATAGTTAGTATCTCTGTCCTCATAGAGCTCACAGCCTGTGTGTGGTCATCTCAGCCTTCCCTTTCCATTGGTGTAAATATGCTACCTATTCTCCCAAGCTCTAACTCTGGTGATTAACTTATCTCTTTTCCCCTCACAGTATCCATCACAGTATTTTGCACATAGCAGAAACTCAATAAGCCTCTGTTACATAGATTTTTCAATTTATTCATGAACTCAGTATTCTCGGTAACTTTCACATGACAAGTACTGCTCTGGACACTAGGAGATTTAGTGACCAAGGAAAGATCCCTGTTCTCCAGGATTGTAACCTTGGCTTAGAAGAGATAGTTAATGAACAAGTAAACAAAAAGACACAGGGAATTCAGACAGTGAAGAAGGTTATGAAGAAACTAAACAGAGGTTAACTTATTAGGGATGGCAGTGAGGAGCTACTGCAGTAAAGTTAATCACAGAAGGCCTCTTGTGGACGTAGCATTTAGTCTTAGACATGAAAGATGAAAAAGAGCCAGCTTTGTGAATAGCTAGGTTCAAGAATAGTCTAAGGCTGGGTGCCTGTAGCTTTATGGTTAGAGCGCTGGTCCCGAGGGTCAGGGGTGGCCGCTTCAAACCCATCCTGGGCCTGCTAAACCAACAATAACAACAAAAGCATAGTATAAGAACAGAGAGTGAAGTACCAAGAATCAAGCAAGAATTTAATGTTTGGAGGGAAAGGAGGAATTCTTTGTTTCTGAATCCTAGTGAGGAAAGAAGAAATCAGAGGAAGAAGAAGGAAGGATCAGATTATTAAAGGCCTTGCAAACTTCATTCTAAGAGTGATGGATGAAGGATCTTAAAGAGCAAAGTGATATAGATCTGGTTTGTACTTTAATGAGATTATTTGGAATTATCTGTTGCAAATGTACTGGGGGATTCCAGTAGTAAGGTCATGGATAAATCCTTTGAGTATAAAATCCCTTGGCTAAGAGCCTAGAGATGTGGGTTTGGATTATAGAGTTATCTCAGTGTTATCAGATATGTACATCAGAGTCTACGGTTTTCAAACCTAACTCAGCGAGCTTTCTGGTATCCAATGTTCCTTGTTAATTTCATGCATCCCTTTAAACACATATGAAATTATATACATGTGCTACAACCAGGAATTCCCTAGGGAGGTCACCTGGAGTTCTGGGCATTGCCTGATGTTGTGTCGTATTTTAGGGGAGCTTTTGCATCTTCTTCCTTCCTTAGGGAGTTCAATGCACTTCCTATCGCCCCTGTCTTACTCTCACTGCACCACTCATTACTAACATTTATTGGCCAAACTCTGCTGGCTCTGGCACACCACACTTCCTCTCATTAGAAGAAATCCATTTCAACTCCAGACTCCTCATTACAGCAAATATTTCACGTGGGCAGCATCCCATTCCATGTATCTCAAGATGAAGAAAAGGTAGAGAACAATAGGCTGTGAGCTGAGAGATCTGGTTCTGTTCTCCATTTTGCTATAACTCATTGTCTGATCACTCCCCTCCCTTGTGGGATTGAACTTTAGCTTAAGGTAAATGTTTATTTGCTGGTTTTCTAGGGCATGCTTCTCCTTCTCAGTATTGTGAATTGTTCTCTATAGTCTTTAGAGCTATCAGAAGTTGCAGCTTAATATATAGCCTAAGATTTAATATGTGCAACAACTCATTGCAACAATTTTCAAATTTTGTTCATGTGCCCACCCCATCCAACCATCCATCCTGTGAATCATATAATCAGCAAAAATATCCTTACACTGTCTGCTATTTATTAGATACTCTGTTGAGATGTGGGGATGAAATACAATATATGATACAGACTCTATTCTCAAGGAATTCTTCAATGTCTGGGGAAGAGAGACACAGACATATCCAATTACACGCAGTGTAGGGCACTGAGTGCCATGGTGAAGAGAAGATCAGGATGGGAGAAAGTGCACAAAAGATGCATCTATCTTATACACTTGAATGAATGAATGGGTGAGGGGTTGAGGGAGGAAACAATGTTAAGTGCTGCTCTGTGAGATGTGTAGCACATTCCCTAGCATCTGCAACACATTATAGCACTGGCAAAACGTGCATTTTCTCTGGGCCACCAGCTCTGGGTCTGTCTGAACACCAGAGCTATCATGTACTAGTTGTGTGACTCAGAGATATTTCCTTTATTTCTTTCTCTCTTTCTTTCTTTTCTTTTTTCTTTTTTTTGAGAGAGAGTATCACTATGGCAGTGATATGTGCTATGGCATCACAAGCAACCTCAAACTCCTGGGCTCAGGTGATTCTCTTGCCACAGCTTCCCAAGTAGCTGGAACTACAGGTGCCCGCCACAATGCCAGTTTTTTTTTCTTTGTTTTTTGCAATTGTCATTGTTTGGCAGGCCCAGGCTGGGTTCGAACCCACCATCTCTGGTATATATGGCTGGCACCCTAGCCACTGAGTTATAGGTTCCAAGCCTCAGAGATATTAGAGATATTTCTTAACCTCACAAGGGATCTTTTTTTTTTTTTTAATTTGAGTTAGGCTTGTTAAATGAGATTTAAAGCTCTTCTTACACCTAAAAAAGTTTTAAAGAATGTTAACTACTATTAGAAATAAATGCTATTATATCCTCTCTCTTCTCTTTCTCTCTGTCCCTCCCTTCTTCTCTTCCTTTTTTCTTTCCTCCCTTCCTCCTATACATGAACTCCTAGCATAATAGACAAGGACAAGATTGAAAAATCATGGAGCATTTTCCTAATATGTATAAAAATGGCACACCACCTATTTGGTTCAGATGATCTAGATGTTGGCTCATTTATCCAGCACTATTCATGAAAGGATAACGTGTGTGTCAGTGAAGGTGAAGGACTGATAGTCAAATCCTGCAGAACTGGTGGCTATAGGTCTAACCCACATCTTTCCTTATGCCACATTCATCCATCAACATAGAGGACCAAATTCCACTTGTTCACATGGGTGATTTACCTGACCATATGGATAACAGGAATAGACGAATTAAATGCTGGACTAATTAAATCAAACTCCGGACAGTCATCCTGACCTTGGCATTTATTAACTGCTATTTAACTATGTGGGACACTAGTTTCTTTAAGTACAAAATGAAGTTTACAAGAGCCACTCTTCAATACCTAGAGATAGTGAATGAAAGATAAGAGTGATGAGAGTACACTCTTACAAGTGTAAGTGACTTACAAGTGTAAGTGGCTTACAAGAGCCACTCTTCAATACCTAGAGATAGTGAATGAAACATAAGAGTAAGTTTTAGCCATAAGCCCAGCCTATGCGTAGGTTATTGTTCCCTGGTTGAAGACCAACAACTGGGTAAGCTGAGAGAATCTTTCAAAAAGATGGGCTGGGTCACAGTTTCATCTTCTCCCGAAGACCAATGCTTAGAGAAACTAGACCTGAGTTTGATGTTGCTGCAAAGTTCAGCTGGGATGGCCTCCTTAGGGGCTGGGAGCTAGAAACAGAACCAGCAAGTATACTAGCAGGGACAGATTCACAGAACCTGCCCGTGTCTGGAAGAAGGGTTCTCCATGAAGAACCAGGGAGCTACATTTTACTGTGAAGAGAGAGCATCGGGCTCATGAAGGAGAAGTGTAGGGCGAGACGTGGCTCTCTGGGTCAGAAAGGACTCAGGGGAGGACAAACATGGTAACGTGTGAGACACCACAGGAAATGATCTCTGAAAGAAAGACAGGCTCGGCTCAACTTGTCTTTCCATGCGGTTGAATTTTATTGGTGCTTGCTGGGTGACAAATCATCCATTTTTAGCTTTTATGCAACTTTAGTTTTGATCTTAGGAGTTAAGAATGACTAATCCCAAGAGGTGACGACCTCAGAGCAAAGCATGCTGGGAAAGCACATTTCTGGGTGCACATTCCCTCTGTGCCTGGAGACATGGATTCAAATAAAACTCAAGGCTACTGTCTCATTGGGGGCCATTGCTTTGGGAAGTTTAACAGGGCTTTTGAATACGCCTTTGTTTGTCATTCTTATTCACAGTTATCCAAAGAAGAAACTGCTTCAAGAGAGGAGAAAGTAGTAAATTTAATTGGAGCTTTCAAATAATGTTTAGTACAAAAACAGAGAAGATCAAGATCAAATAAGTATTTTGAACCACTGGCCAGAAAAACAAAATCAGTGACTTCAATGGGCATCACTTCTTGGGTCTTGCTGGCTTAGAAGAACAATTGCAAGGGATGAGAGATTCTGTTTTTGCTTAATTCCATTCATGGTCAGTCTGCTGTGGGAAGACAGCCAATCACCTCCCATCCTTTTCTTACTATTTTTGCTGCCTGGAGTCATGTCCATAAGAGGTCAACTATCTATGGCTGAAAAGAAGGGGGCGCGTTGGATATCTAATTGTGAATTTTTGTACGCACAAACTGTAACGGGCTTGTCAGAAGTTAACCATATCTATGGGACCAGTTTGTTCCTCTCAATAGTCATGGGAGAGAAGCGTCGTTATTAGCATCTCTACTTTACAACTAGGGAAACAGATTTCCAAGGGCTTTGATAACTTGGCCAAGATCAGAGAATAAGATGGTGACAGAGCCCGAATGTGAGCTAGAACCTCCCAAATTCTGGTCTATGCCACAAGTCTTTGAGCAGTCAATGATTTTTTTTATTTTTTTCTAAAATTAAAAAATAAAAACATTTAGTGACCAAACCCTATCTTTGTCCTTATTTTTCTCTTAACCTCTGGACCGAGATATTCCCAATCTCTCCTCTTTCTAAGATATACAGCATTGCCAGCTGGTATCATAACTCCTCTGAAGCCTTAGTAAGATCAGATATGTGGGAGTTTACAAATCAGGGTGTTTCAGGCATCACTTGCCATAATTTGCATCCCTGTATTCCAAGGATATTGGGACATAGACAAAGCTTAATCCCATCATGTTATTTTACAGAAAGAGAAACTGAGATTCAGAGAGGAAAAAGGAGGTCACACAACTGCTGTGATAGTGTGAGTCTGTCAGTCTCCTCCAAGAACTAATGAAATAGTTGACAAAGTTCATAGAGTAGAGATAAGGGGAAAGAAGGACTCAGTAGGCTCATTATTAGTCATTCAGCCTTGACCCCGAACTCCTGATAGGGCTGCACCTAAAGCTGATATGGCTGTTCCCGTATCATTTAGAAAAGTCTTGGCACCAGGATTTGCTCATTTAGTCAGTAGATAACTATTTACTGGCTACCTACTATTTGAAAAACACTGTTCTAAGTAGTGGGGATATGAACACAATAAACAGAGTCCATACTATAATAAAGCTTACATTCTAATAAAGGAGATAAGCAATAAACAAAAATTAAAAAAAACAAAGTAGTCTTTGTCACTTCCTGGACGTGCAGCCTCAGATAAGTCTGTGAAACTCTTTGCTCACCTTGCTCCTGTGTTAAATGGTTATAATATATGAGATACGATATTTGAGAAGTAAATAATGTTACAAAGTGCATCTCCAAGAATAGGGCTGGGGGCTCAATGTGGGGAGCTGCAGTGAAGTCTTACCCGGACAGCAGCAGAGGGAGAGGGACCGGGTTGGTGAGGTAGGGATGGGGCAGGAGGGAGCTGAGGGACTGACCTCCATCTGTCAGCTCCCACACAGCAGCTCAGTTTGGGAAAACAGATGGGTGAAGATAACAGGAAAAGAGGGCATGTCCTTCAGCAAATCGCTTGTTGTTGCCCGGATGTTACTGTGGTAACAAGGAAAATCCCTGAAATCAGTTTGTCCACAGCTCAAGACATAACTCCCCAGAGCCTTCAGTGGCAAGTTCGGGGGTTCCAAGGAGAAGCCAGGAATGAGGCGGTCACAGAAGGGGCCATCCATTTCCTTGGGAGACTTTCTTTTTGGATATTCTCAGGGCTTCAGACCAGCTAGAAGATGGGGACAGAGGACAGCTTTCCTCTCACCTTGTCCCATGTTTATCTTGCTCCTGTTATGGGGAAAGAGGGCCGTGTTCCCACTCAATCAACTGTTTAGTTTCTGTGAGGTTTATAACTAGCCTCTGGAAGCCCCTTTCTGAGACTTCCCTTTGGCTTTCTAAACTATCCTTAAAAAAGGCAGATTGCAAGAGAAAGGCTTCTGATTGATGAATTAAAAACATTGAGCAGACTGTACATTAAAAAAAAATACATGGTAAAAGTAGGAATTGGGGGATGGTCTGTCCACTCAGGAAACTTTTCTAATTTCCAGTTCATAATGAAAGTGTAGATGATCATTCAGACAGGATGTGGTTGAGATCTTCTCCATCATGATGATGTAATTTTTCACATAAAAAAATAAGTGATACTAGCAGAACTCTGTGGAGAATATAACCTTGTTGTTGTTTTCAAGACTTTCTTTCAAGCACTTTTAGGAACTCATTCAGTTTTAAGTGGCTACAAACATCCTTATCTGTTTAGTTACAAACAATCCATAGGGGTTCCTGGCAAGTAGCCACACGCTTCTCACCAATGCCCTTTCCGGTGGTCCTCCAGGGAAGCAATGATATTTAAGTTCCAAGGAGGAGTTTGGGCAGGTTTGTTCTCCTGTAGGGGACGTAGACTCATACAGAACAGATAAAACACCTGCTAGCTTCAGTCTCCAATGCCACCTCCTGGAGCCCACCTGAAACACAAGAGTGAAAAAAGCAGAGAAATCTTGGCCAAAATAAGGCATTAAGAATGACCGTTTCTTATTTCTTATCATTCCAAATAAGGTTTGGCCTGAACATTCAAACTGACTGCATAGATAGAGCTGTCAGATTGCCTGTGAATTCTTTGTTTTCTGATCAGAGGGGTGACAGATCTTTCAACAAGAGGTCTCGGCAGGAGCAAGGCCAGCAGTGCTGGCCTAGTGTGTCTCTAGTCGCCTTGGCTGTCCCAGGGAAAGCCCTCACCTCATAGGAACCAACTCGGTGCAGCCTGACCCTTAACGAGAGTAGGTAGACAAACTGTGGACAGACAGTGGCCTTCAGGAGATTTTCTCAGGCATCACTGCTAATCTTTAATCAGATATCGGACCAGGGAAGTACATGGTCTTTGCGTGGGAAGCTGAGTAAGCAAACAATATCTCCAGGTAAATAACACCGATTAGTGCTTTTGATATTAAAACTTTTCTTCTCATATAAGATCTCTGAAAATGTTCCAATGTTTATGGTCAATTCAAGAGGTAGATATAATAGATTTGAGGAAAATCCTCACTTTGCACAAGAAAAAAATGGATCATGGCACATGTGAAGGAAGTCTACCAAGGTCCCCTTCTTTTTTTTGCGATATGGGCCGTTAGCACTGGGTTCATTGATTCTATCCAAGTACTTTGTTCCTTGACTCGTTCATTCATTACTTCAGCCAATATTAAAGAGCACCTGCCACGTTCTAAGCACTATTCTAGGTACTTGGTTCATGTCATAGAATAAGACAGTGATCTCTGCAGCCAGATGTATCATAAAATAGGTATAATGTCGGGTGGTGCCTGTGAGTCAAAGGAGTAGGGTGCCATCCCCATATACCGGAGGTGGCAGGTTCAAACCCAGCCATGGCCAAAAACTGCAAAAAAAAATAGGTATAACATCTCCCTCCACCACCACCTGCACAACATGGCTTCCTACTCAGGGTGCTTAGTATTTGGGGGGAGACAGGCAACAGACAATAATAATACCAGTTTAAAAACTAGGTAAAGAAAGAAATAAGTGGAGGGAGGGAGATTAATGGGATTACACCTGCGGTGCATCTTACGAGGGTGTATGTGAATCCTAGTAAGTGTGGAATGTAAAGGTCTTAGCAAAATAACTAAGAAAATGCCACGAAAGCTATGTTAACTAGTGTGATGAAAATGTGTCAAACGGTCTGTGAACCCAGTGTATGGTGCCCCATGATCATACTAATGTACACAGCTATGATTTAATAAATAAATAAATAAAAAAGAAATAAGAGCAGGGTAAAGGAGATAGTGATCTCAACAGAGATCCTTCTTTTGGGTAGAAGGACAATTAAAATTTTAAATAGGATGTTTATGGTAGATCTCAGTGAAAAGGCGAATTTGAGCTTGAAGGAGGTCCAGAGAATCACCTGGGTAAGATCTTTCCAGGCAGAGGACAAAGCGAGAGAAGAGACTGCAAGGGGTCTGGTGTGGCTGCAGCCTGTAAGTGAGGGGAGAGTAGGAGAAGTTGAGGTTAGCAAGAGGATGGGACTAAATCATGTGGGGCCAGGCAAGTCATTATAACGACTTCAGCTTTTACTCTGCAGGAACCACAGGGCCACTGCTGAGTTTCGAGCACAGAAATGGTATAATCAAATTATCTTTTCAATGATTCTGTTGGCTGCTGGACTGAGATTAGGTTGAAAAGGACAAGAGTTGATGCAAGAAATCCAAAAACAAAATGTACGGTGGAGAAAATAAACTTTCCTGGGAACTCAAGAAGACAATTCCCATTCGGTTTTGAGTGTGAGGGTCATCTGGCTGCCACATCTGTCACCACATTGATCCCTAGCATTGACTCAGCTGATCTGGCTGGCAAGGCGGCTGTCCCTTTCCTCCCCTACTGCTCATATGCACCTTCTGAAGCTGCTGACTCCATCGAAGAGAATGGCCTTCCCCGATAGATGAGTAGCTGCTAGAATGTTCCCTTGCTAGAACCTCCAAACAAGCTCTCAAGGACTCATTCTTTTTGCAAAGAGGTAAGCCCAGCGTGACTGAGTTTTGCCCTGAATTGATGCCACCACATCAAGGGCTGGCCGTAAACCCTGACCTGTGATCTTCTAAACTCTGCCTCACTCTGCAGCAACTACAGACCCCATGCTGAGGACAGAAACACTGAAGGGTGGAAGGAGCTAGCATTTTTGGTGATAGTGTGGAGCACAGCCACTTCCTCCCACGCCAACCACACTGCACTATGACTCGGGTAGCGTTGGAAATTACAAAAAGAAGAACAGTTTTAAACCTCTCCAGGACGGCTCTGTTTCTTTTATCTGTTGCTAATGATTGTTGAGATTCACTTCCTGTTTTGATTTTCCAAAGCATGAAGAGCAGTGTACAGGTTTCATACACCCCTCTTCTCCCCACCTTCCCCACAGCTGCTTAAAATCGCACCTATGTGCTGTCACACTCAGTGACAGTGACCTAAGACCCTTAGGACAGAGAATCTCTAAGCCACCACTAGTGCTGGATGCGGAGAGCTAGACGACACTCTAACAGCAATAATAATTAAGATTAAAACCAATTTTCTTTTCCTTTCTTCCTAAAAAATATTTCAAATTTTTGGCAAGGTTTTCTTAAACATTTCAACATGTTTACTCTTCGTTAGACTTCTTTTTTAAGAGATCACCATTCACTAAATCAACCCCCGAAAATCATTTAAATTCCCCACCATACAAATATATATATGTATGTGTGTATGTATATTGATGTACATATATATTCTATGTATATTGATATACATATAAATTCCATAGATTTTTGACGTTTTATCAAATATTTTTTTAGAACATTCTCAAATTCAGAAACCTAACTGGCCTAATGATAGACAGAGGTGAACTTCCAAGAAACTCACATCATTCCCCCCAGTTATTCCCTTGGGCAGAGGAAAGTGGAAAGGGGATTAATATTGTTCCTAGTTGCCAGCTGCTGCACGGATATGTTCTTTAGAATGTCTTGTTAATCTCTGCAGCATTAGTCTCTGCTGGCTGGTGGTGAAGGTAGAGAGAGCTGGTACAAGGGCTGGCTCCTGTGAGGGAGGTGACATGACTGTCACAGCACAGTACTCACCAGGAAGAGGATCTCAGGGTGTGGGATGCACATAGCAGATGCTGTCATTTTCGTGGACTGGTCAGAGGTGGAGGAACATTGCAAAACAGATTTGGACCAACTGGGGCAAGCCCAACAGTGCACAACGGTTGCAGTTCAGGAAACCAATTTTGGATTCAGCCAGAATTGTGGATCCTGGTTTTGTCACTTTCTAGACATTGACAGTCCCTCTTACTCTTTATGTCCTTAAATATCAATAAGGGCTGTATTTAGCACCGTACTCTGGCCTTTTTTTTTTTTTTTAAGTACTCAAATAGTAACTGCTGTGGTTATTCTTGTACCGCTAACAGATAACCTGATTCAGAAAGGAGCACCCCCAGAGCATTGCTTGGCCTATTTACAAGTCTGTAAAATACCCCATTTTCCTACACCCCCACCATCTATGGAATGCTATTAATAGGCAGTGAACACCAGTTCTCCTAATTGGAGGTCAAAACTGAGTGAAGCCAGAAGGGTGCTTCAGAGGTTCAGGGGAGAAGGGGGCTGACTTCTGAAGGCAGCGGGGAGGGGGCGCCCTGGCTCTGCTCTCTTTTCTCTTCTGGGTAGAAGGAAGGAGCATCCTGTCCACCCGATGCATCCTCTGCCCCTCCCTCCAAGGGCAGGGAGAGATGGGTAGTAGGGCGGGCACTTGAGGACCAGGGTAGAAGGGAAGAAGTTAGAGGGAAACAGACACCAGTCACTTATCTATTCTAAGTAGTCCAATGAGCTTGCCGTTACAGGCAATGCGAAAACCACAACAGCACAAACACTATTTTTCACCTTTCCCTCCAGAAGCATCTTGTGCTACTACTGTCAGAAATCACTTGCCCTAAGGATTTTATTCCTTGTCAGCTTTTGCAAAGAATGAAGTAGTTTCCATGGGATCTGCAAGGTAGGTTCATGGAAAGAGAAAGAGTATTAATAAACTATAAACGTGCGTTTGTGTCATGTACTAATGTGTATTTTGCATTATTTCATGAAATCCTTATAAAAGGGGACTATCTATTTTCTGTTGCTAATAACAAAATACCTGAGACTGGATAATTTATAAAGAAAGTAAGTTTCCTTCTCACAGTCTGGAAGCTGGGAAGTATAAAAGGATGGCACCAGTGTCTGGGGAGGCCTTCTAGCTGGGTTACCCCATGGCAGAAGGCAAGAGCAGAAGAAAGGAGAAAGCATGAGGGGTTGGGCTTGCTTTATAAAACCCACCCTTGGCATAACTAACCCGACCCCAGGATAATAATAGCATTAATTCATGTATGAGGGTGAAGCCCCCATGACCTCATCACTTCTTAAAGGCCCCACCTCTTAATATTTATACAATGGCATCTAAACTTCAACAGGGGTTTCAGAGGGGGCAGACATTCCAACTGTGGCATGAGCCAACCTCCTTTTATAGAGAAGAAAAATACATTTAGTTAAGTTCCATAGCTAGAAAGTATCAGAGGTGGAAATTACCCAGAATTGTCTTCTCTACACTCCTAACTACCCTCACCTCTCCATTACATCTGCAGATTTTAAACAAAAGCTGTAGCCTGTGATCCTCCCATGACCAAGAGACTATTGAGTGCTTGCTGTTAGTGCTGAGGAAGAAGGCCTTGCATCCAGGGGAGCTGATGTCCAGCCTCGGTCTGCAGGAGGAGGGTGCACATCTGTTAGTCTTTAGCATGCACTACTGAAATTCTTGCAGGGAGTCTGGATGGAGCTGGTGTTCTCTCCTGTGCGTAACCCTTAGGCCAGCCAGCGGCCAGCAAGAGAGACACACACTGAGGTTCCCAGAGAGATTCTGAACAACTGCTTACTTTCCCAGAAATGCTGCTCCTGCTCAGCCTAGTGTGGAAGGAATGAGGCAAGTGTTATGGCCAAGGCAGCAGCCTCGATTCTTTGTATCTCTATTATCTTTGGGCTTTTACTGGTGCACCTGCAAGGAGGGAGGGAAGGATTTTTGGACTGACTCTCTTACAAGACCTAAGGCTGCAGAGGGGCTTGGTAATGCACTTTGCTTACTAATAGTGTTTTAAAATAGGTCATCATGTCATCCTATGAAACAAGTATGGCTATCTTAATCTTACAAAGGCAAAGAGACATACTTGCCTATGAGTTCCTTGCAGATTTCAGACTAGAATCCAAGTCTGCCAGCCTGCACCAGTGCTCTCTCCCACACAGGATGTTAGGCATAGCAGTAAGTGAGACCCAGAAACTCCTTCTTCCATGATTGCATGAAGGCCTGGAGCATGGGCTTTGATCTAGTAGATTGTTCATTCTAGTCTAATAATTTAAAGGATTTTAAATGATTCCCAGTTTAGGAGTCTTCTTTTTGTGTGTGTTCTAAGATTTGGAAGAAAAGATTCTAACTTTCCTTATCTCAAATGCAGGATCAAAAATGATCATATGTGTTGATGCTTTAGGAGTTATGGAAATATGGAAATACATATATATATAAGCAGGGTGGTTCAGTAATTAAGCAAATCTTTGGAGGTCAGAAGTTAACAGTATTGACCATTTACAGTTTAGCCATAAACTCAGGCATTTAAAAAGGAGTCTGCAAATAGAAATATACCTTTCAAAAAGTTACAGCTCCCAAACAACGCTTCTTTGTTGTCTGGAACAAGCTGTAGCTCTTGGATCATCACAAGACCTTGCACAAAGGAAGCCCAATGAATATTTGTAGATTCAATCTAACAAGTGAAGGCACAAACCCTCTGGTTCTCCTGCTGAGTCTCAGGAAATCTTATTAAGCTCAATTTATTTACAAGCTTGGTTATTTGCTTTTTTTCTTTTCTCCCATCTCGCAGCAGATCAAATATAAGTGACTTGGAAAAAGAAGAGAAGTTGTCAGAAACAAAAAAAAATGTCAATAGCAGACTTGACAGCTTGAGAATAGAGGAGGAAAATAAACAAAAGCAAAGCAGAAAAAAAAAAAAAACTTACCTCCTTCACAATATATCATTGAGTTGCTGAACTAACAAAAATTTGCATCAGTTTAGGATTCTCTGTTCAACTCATCAGAGGCACACATAGACTTTTCCAGACAGACTTCCACCTTACAAAATTTACTTTAAAATGTGTTGTTGAGGGCGGCCCCTGTGGTTCAAGGAGTATGGCATCAGCCCCATATACTGGAAGTGGTGGGTTTAAACCCAGCCCCAGCCAAAAACTGCAAAAAAAAAAAAAAAAAAAAAAATGTTGCTAACTCTGGAGGAGGGGGTTAATTTATCAGTTATCATGAACTAGAAAGGTCTCTTTCTATGAGAACATATGAAAGAACTTCCTCTCAGCATTTTACTAGGTTTCCTTATAGGGTACATGTACAACTTAGGGCTACTATGTAAGGCTGTGCCCTGGAAGAGCTGTGTTCCCCAGACCCACCTATGTACCTTGTGTCTCTGGCATACTTCCTCTCCATGGGTCTTCTCTATGTTATATGGTCTGATGAATTTGCAGTCAGAGACAATGTAAAAATAGTATGATTTCCTATCATTATCTCTGTAAGTTCCACTCTGGTACAGCTTTCGCAAGGCACTTGCCCTAAAGATTACCTTCTCATCAGTGCTTACAGCAAAGGAACAGGTCTATCGCTATTATTCTGCCTTCAAGACCTTGTATTACATTAGTCTTTTTTCCTTTTGTGGCAAACAAAATACAGAAACAAAAAACAAATTAGCAAGCAAAAATTAAAATAAAAGACATTGATTACATATAAATTATATATGTGTATACTAGATATAGATATAGGCATATGTGTAACTATTTAGGTCAATAATGGCTGTTGGCAATGAATAATGAGCAAATTATCTGCAGAACGCAAAGGTAGCAAGAGGCTGTCTGTTTCTCCTTCTTCCTCTTCTTCCACTCCTAGACTGTCTAATTCCATAGATGTCTTCTTTGATGCATTATCCCTAGTATCCTTTTCAGGCATAAATTTATTCAAAGTATTACCCTAAGTTTTTGAATGCCTACTTTTCAAGAGGTGCAATGGCATAAAAACTTGCAATTTATAGAGAATGGAGAAATATACATACTAAGTGTTATAAAAAAATCAGTCAGTATGCATTTTACATCATCTCTTTTAATTTTCTCAATTACAGCGCATGTTTTATCCCCATTTTACAAGTGAAAGGACTGATGCTGAGAAAGTTTAAATGAGAAAAAAAATGTCCAGAATCACGTATTCAGGAAAAACTCTGATTTGACAAAAATAGTAACCAGTTCAAGCAAGGTCTGTAGCTGGGCCAAGCCATGCAGAAAGGAGTGGTCCTCAGAACCTTCAGAATAGCAGAGCCCACACACCCCCCACTCAGGCACAAACAGAATCTCAGATGAACTGCTTTTGAGGTGTTTTTTTCCTTTTTTGACTTTTTCATATGTGAATTTAATTTTTTAAATTTCAGAATATCACGGGGCTACACACATTTTGGGTATATACTTAGCTTTTGCATATTTTAAGACGGAGTCCTAGGTGTGCTCTTCACCCACAAAACCTGTGATGTACTCATACAACCTACCCTTTAGTTGTGAATTCACCCATCCCCTTCTCCCTCTTCCCACCTACCTGAATTTCATGGAGTTTTGCTTCCATATGAGCACATAAATGGCACATTCAAAGACACAATCAATAAAGTAAATAGACAACCTGTGGGATGGGAGAAGGTATTTATTTGCATGCTACACCTGTGATAAAGGACTAATAACCAGAATATAAGAACTCCAGCAAATCAACAAGAAAAGATCAAGGCATTCTTATAGAGTGTGCTGGAGGATGAATTGATGAATTCTGCAAGGCCATTTGACGTTACCAAATAAGTAAAGAAGTGTATGCTGATTGAACAGTTACATTCCTGTAAGTAAAGGGACAGATGCTAAGAGCATGTATATAGTGATCCTCTTGGTATGTTCTCTTAAAAGTAATAAAAAGTAGCATAAAATAAAAAATGCAAAACTCATAAATAATACAGAAAATTAGTAAAGTAATGGCAGTGTCATACAAGGGAATAAAATGCAGCTGTTAAAATAATGACTTATTTTTCCTTTCATGTTGATTGACATAAAAAATATATCTGATACATAACATAGGCAAAAAGTATTTTATTTTATTTATTTTTTTCTATATTTATTTTTTTTGAATTTGTAATACTTTTATTATGAGTATGGTTGAACATCTTTTCCTTTATTATTATTTTTTTATTAGTAGTATTAGATCATAGCTGTGTACATTAATGCGACCATGGGGCACCATGCACTGGTTTTATAAACAGTTAAACACATTTTCATCACACTGGTTAACATAGCATTCCTGGCATTTTCTTAGTTATTGTGTTAAGACAATCATATTCTGCATTCATTAAGTTTCACATGTACCCTTGTAAGATGCACAGCAGGTGTAATCCCACCAATCACCCTGCCTCTGCCCAACCTCCATCCTCCCTCTCCCCCTTTCCCATATTCTTAGGTTATAACTGGGTTATAGCTTTCATATGAAAGCCATAAATTAGTTTCAGAGTAGGGCTCAGTACATTGGATACCTTTTCTTCCATTCTTGAGATACTTTACTAAGAAGAATATGTTCCAGCTCCATCCATGTAAACATGAAAGAGGTAAAGTCTCCATCTTTCTTTAAAGCTGCGTAATATTCCATGGTGTACATATACCACAATTTATTGATCCATTCGTGGATCGATGGGCAATTTAGCTTTTTCCATGACTTAGCAATTGTGAATTGGGCTGCAATAAACATTCTGCTACAAATATCTTTGTTATAATGTTATTTTTGGTCTTCTGGGTATATACCTAATAGAGGAATTATAGGATTGAATGGCAGATATATTTTTAGCTCTCTAAGTGTTCTCCAAACATCTTTCCAAAAGGAATGTATTAATTTGCATTCCCACCAGCAGTGTAGAAGTGTTCCCTTTTCTCCACATCCACGCCAACATCTCTGGTCTTGGGATTTTGTGATATGGGCTAATCTTACTGGAGTTAGATGGTATCTCAAGATAGTTTTGATTTGCATTTCTCTGATGATTAAAGATGATGAGCATCTTTTCTTATGTCTGTAGGCTGTGCGCCTGTCTTCTTCAGAGAAGACACAAATTATCAGAATCTCTGGGACACCCCAAAGGCAGTTCTAAGAGGGAAATTTATGGCACTACAAGCCTTCCTCAAGAGAACGGAAAGAGAAGAAGTTAACAACTTAATGGGACATCTCAAGCAACTGGAAAAGGAAGAACATTCCAACCCCAAACCTAGTAGAAGAAAAGAAATAACCAAAATTAGAGCAGAATTAAATGAAATTGAAGACAAAAGAATTATACAACAGATCAATAAATCAAAAAGTTGGTTTCTTGAAAAGGTCAATAAAATAGATAAACCTTTGGCTAACCTAACCAGGAAAAAAAAGTAAAATCTCTAATCTCATCAATCAGAAATGACAAAGACAAAATAACAACAGACTCCTCAGAAATTCAAAAAATCCTTAATGAATATTACAAGAAACTTTATTCTCAAAAATATGAAAACCTGAAGGAAATTGACCAATACTTGGAAGCACGTCACCTTCCAAGACTTAGCCAGAATCAAGTGGAAATATTGAACAGGCCAATATCAAGTTCTGAAATAGCATCAACCATATGAAATCTCCCTAAAAAGAAAAGCCCAGACCAGATGGCTTCATTTCAGAATTCTACCAAACCTTTAAAGAGGAACTAGTATCTATATTACTCAACCTGTTACAAAATGTAGAAAAAGAAGGAAGACTACTGAACACATTCTGTGAAGCAAACATCACCCTGATCCCCAAACCAGGAAAAGACCCAACAAGAAAAGAAAATTATAAACCAATATCACTAATGAAAATTGATGCAAAAATATTCAACAAGATCCTAACAAATAGAATCCAGCAACACATCATACAAATTATACATCATGACCAAGTCGGTTTCATCCCAGGGTCTCAAGATGCAATATACGTAAATCTATAAGTATAATTCAGCACATAAACAAATTAAAAAACAAAGACCATATGATTCTCTCAATTGATGCAGAAAAAGCTTTTGATAATATACAGCATCCCTTCATGATCAGAACACTTAAGAAAATTGGTATAGAAGGGACATTTCTTAAACTGATAGAGGCCATCTACAGCAAACCCACAGCCAATATTGTATTGAATGGAGTTAAATCGAAACCATTTCCACTCAGATCAGGAACCAGACAAGGCTGCCCATTGTCTCCACTGCTCTTTAACATTGTAATGGAAGTTTTAGCCATCGCAATTAGGGAAGAAAAGGCGATCAAGGGTATCCATATAGGGTCAGAAGAGATCAAACTTTCACTTTTCTCAGATGATATGATTGTACATCTGGAAAACACCAGGGATTCTACTACAAAACTCTTAGAAGTGATCAAGGTATTTTAAAAACTGTATTAGATACTGAATAAATCCATGTCTCTGGAATAGACACACACATATATAGCCTGGGGAAAAAGGTGCATAAGTACAACTTTATTTGTGATTGACTTTAGATGGAGTGATAAAGGCTAATATTTATTTATTTTATTTCCTTCTTCAAATTTAATTTATTTTCTGAATTATCTTTTGCAATAATATTGATCAATATTTGTTGAATGCATACTACATGAAAAGTAACTTATTTATACATCTTTCATTATTTCATTAATAATCCTTATTTTAATATAATTAAATTTGAAGTTCAGAGAGGCTGAAAATTTGCCCAAGGGAGTAGCAGAGTTGAGATTTAAGTAAATATTTTTCTTGTACAAACCTACATGTCTATTTAGTACTTTTTTATACTATAATAAATACAGAACAAATGATGACATTAAAAATTATAATTAAGCAATAATAATATAAAGATAATTTGAAATTTTTACTTTCTAGAAATGAAAAAATCTATGCACTCCACATAATATATTAAATTGGATCTCAACTATTTCATCTTTTTAAGACCCGTTCTTTATTTCCAAGCACTTCCATTTCTTTACTCCTGATAATGTGCTTTTTAAAGGATACTTCAATACTGTCTAATGTTTTCTGGACTTATGAGAAAGATTGCTTCACAGAATTATTTAGCATCCAAAATGTCACAGGACCTTGTAGGAGGCAGAGTATGTGGTTTTCATGGTGGTAGGGTTGTTTATTTTTGTAGTGGAATTTCTAGATTGCCAAGTGTCAAAACTCAAGAGGTTTAATCGCAATTTAAGTTCCAAGCCACAGCCTTCAAATGTATTGGCACTTTATTAAATACAGTACTGTTCCTCCAAGACCCCATAGCCCTGTAGGCTGTCCTGCTATGGTATTTAATGACTACGAAAGTAGTTTGGCTTTTGAACTAGATGTCTCCTTAGATTTGTTAGCTGCTTATCCTCAGAACTTAAACACTAACCTTCTGCTTTTCATAGGGTCACGAAGCCTCAAGGTGCTAATGTTAGATGCAGTGTGCTGCCCCTCTCCCAGTATCCCATATGCTGGTTTAAAAATATGGTTTCTGTATGCTGTAGAGAAAGAGGAAATCTGTCCCTTGGGGGAGTCATTTAGGGGTTTCCTTTGTCACCTTAGAGATGTGAGTAAGTTATCACTTGCAGATTTTGTATCTGTCTCTGGGTTTTCTTCTGCATTTCATAGCCTTTCATCATGCTCGAGCCTTTGTAAGTTTTGATAAAGCTGAGTGCTTTGCCTCAACTGATAAATAAGAAATGGGGGTCATTGACCTGTAATGAAAGATGCCCAACCAAGACAGACGTTGTGAAGCACGTAATCATTCCCTACGGATTCTCCAGTAAGTCTGTGAAAGCAATATCAGGTCATGGATCAGATTACTTGGACATGAAAGGGAAGGCTATCCCAAGAAAAGCAGGGAGCTTATGAATGCATGAATTAGGAAGTTTAAGTTTTGCATAGAATGAGGAGAACAGGAATAACTGTCAAATGTCTTATGATCACAATGAACTGAATTAGTTATTATTCCTACGTCTTTATAGCTTTACAACAATGATTTGATTTCATATTTTTAAATGTACAATATGGGATAAGCATTTTATAGAGCTAAAATGTCTTTGAGTAAACACAGCCTTTCTAAATCTGATCTTTAGGTAATTTCATTAAAGCGCAATGGAGCTCCAGCCTGGAAAAATCAAAACCATGATCAGGGAACTGTCCTAAGAACCAGGCCTGTCCTTGAATCTCTGGCATAGCTGAACAATTTTTACATATTTATAAGAACAAATTGCAAACAGACAACTCAAGAAGACATTTCAACACATCCCCATGTTGGAAACAACAGCTGGAAATGTCAGCTAGGGAGAAAGTTTGAGTTACAAGTGATGGGGTGGGTCAGCCATAGGCACATTTCTCTTAGACTGATGGGGTGAACCAAGACCTGTAGAAACAGGGACAAATGAACAGACCTATTCAGAGTCTTTTCCACCATGAAAATATATATTGTGCTGTCAAAAGTATCGTTGTTTGTCGTAAAGCCAAGGATCTGAATAGGAAAAGGGGATGACTGACGATGTAAATGATAGTATTTCCAGAGGGGAAGCTGAGCCCTTTGAGTACCGACTCTGTCTCCTCATCATCTTCTCCTGCCACTCCCTCTTCTTGATTGATGCAACATCAGTGGCCAACAAAGAGTCCCCACAAGGGAAATCCATTTCCTTTCCCTAGCTTGGTGGAGAGCACCACTATCTCTGGTGAGCACCACCAGCTCTCAGGTGGACTCCCTCATCCATGTGTGATGTGAGATGGTTTTCTAATGTCCTAAACACTAAAAGAGATCTCAGATCAAAGGCTTTGAGAGGAAAGGCAAGGCCAGGAGAAAGGGGAATTCTTTCCAAGAGGAAAAAGTAATCACTTCTCAAGACCTGTTCTGACCCAAGCTAGTTAATATCATTTGCATCTTTCATGATTTCTGCTAACAAGGCTCACTTAACTTGTCATTTTCTTGTTTTATTGTTTTAATTCTTTTAAATAAAACTATGAAAATTTGCATGGTTATTGTGTAGAGGAACTTTTAACGTGTAGAATGATTAATTTATTCAGTTTTCAATCGCAACTAAAAAAAGATATGTATGAAAGTTACAATTTTATACAAAAAAGTTACCCCAATTTTTGGAGGCTTCCTATGTTCATAAGGCTAGAAATGTTCACTTTTCATTGCTCCCAGTCTCATTTGACATAGAATAAAACTGAGTATTAGATCAGCCCAGGGGAGAAAGGTGGTTGTGTTTTGTTGTGAAAAAGTATTAGGAACAAGTCACAAACAGCTTTGGCCGTGGTGCTGGACTTGGAGTTCAGTGGTTGGAAAAATATGCTCTTTGCCTCCAGGGACACCACACAGACCTCTGAAAAAACAGGAAGTCACATTAGAGTAATGCAATATGGTAAGTGCTACAAAAGAAGATGAAAGGTGCCCAAGAAGTCCTATAAAGGCCACCCTTTCAATAGGAGGAAATGTGACCACAGAAAGGGTTTCATATTTACTTCATGTAGTTATTTAAGTGCAGCTGGGACACATGTATGCGGATGTTACTGAGTTGTGGTGAGGTCGCCATTGATAAATAAAGCTCAACAAAGAGTCAAGGACAAGATTATAGAGGACTTTGTGTTCTAAGAAATTTGAACTTCATTTCGAGGGGGATGGAGAACTATCAATGATTGGGTAAAGATTTATTTTTTGTACCTTCACTCATCACATGTTTGTCATGGATGCCTCTAGTACTTTTTGCTTAAGAAACATTCATTGAACACATGTAAGCACTGAAGACAAAGAAGAAAAACAGACCAAATACAAAAACAAACAAAAATCAAACAAAATATCCTCCTGGAAGGAGCAGATGGCAATTTTAGATACAGTGGTCAGGAAAAACCTCCACGAGAAGGTGGCATTTGGGCAAAGATATGAAGAAGGTGAGGGGTAAGCCATATAGGTATCCAGGAGAAAAATTCTAGGCACAGGGAAAAGGCTGCACAAAGGTCTGCACAAAGGTCTGCACAAAGGAGGCAAAAGAATGTTTGATGTGTTTGAGGAAAACCAAGGAAGCCCATGGGACTGCAAATGAGGGGAAGTCAGAGAAAGGATAGAGATTGTGGCCCTGTTGTGGGTCATGGTTTTTTTCAGAGTCAGAACAGAGGCCACTGGTTCGATCTTAGCAGTGACTTGAGGTGTTCAGCCTTCCAGGTGACAGGGATTCCTAGGAATTTGCAGGGAGGGGAGAAACAAGGGCAGAAGCCAGGAAACAAGGTAGGAGGCTAGTATGGTAATCCAGGGAACAAAAGAGGTGCATTGAGACTGCATTGAAGGAGGAGCAGTAGATATGGTCAAAGGGTGGTGAGACTTGACATGATTTCCCATCAATGGGAAGTGGTGTCCAGGAATAGCTGGGAAGTCCAGAATGATTTCATATTTTTGGCTTGGGTACCTGAAAGGATGGGATAGAGAAGACTGTGGGACAAAGCTGGAACAAGTCTTGGGAGAAGATAAAATATTTGAGTTTTAATGTGATCACTTTGAAATATTGATTAGATATCCAAGTCAAAAAGAATTTACAGATATTAAACTAGTTGTCCAGATTACAACTCTCTTCAGAGGAGAGTTGTAGTCTTGACAGGTCAATTTGGGGATTTTTAATTTCTAGAAGGTATTTAGAAATAGAAGAATGAATGAAAACATTGAATGATTAAGTATTAGATATTATTAGGCGTTGGGCATTCAGCAGGAGAAATATAAACCAAGTAGTTGTCCTTGAAGACTTTATAGTGAAGTGCAATAAAGAAATAGAACAATACTACAAAAATAATGAGTATAATGGTTTTAGACTGATTTCTGGTTGCAGAGCAGGCAATAAAGTGGGAAGGAAGATGGAACAGGGAGGTGGTTCAACAGACTGCTTTGCTATTCCCAGGGGACATCTTGTCTTGAGTTTGTGTTGGGTGTGATGGAGAAAGGATTTGGGAGACACTAAGAAAGTTTAATCTGCAAACTGTGTACTTGTTTAAGTCCAGCACAATACCTCACTGAAAAGACACAAAAACAGATTTGGTACCTAAAGAGAAAGGCACTGTGTGAGATTGCAACTCATAGAACTGACCTTTAATGTAATCCCAGCTCTGTTGCTTAACTATTTTGTAATATTGGGTAGATTTTTAACTTTTCTATTTTTCAGTTTCCTTATCTGTGAATATGGTAACTAATACTTCACAATGTTCCTAAGGGGGGAATTGAGATAACTTCAATAAGTAAGTTATTAAGTTCAATATGTAAGTAAGCGGGGAATCATACAGTAGCTCTAAGCAGGGTCAGTGCAGAGCACTTAGCAGGTGTAGGAGAGAAAAATACTTTTTCCCCTCTGCCTCTCATTTACTGGGCCCCTGCACATTAGACTGAGGAAAGATAGTTTTAACAAGAGAAAAATAAACAGATCATTAGCATATGTCACATACACACAGGGATACTCAGTGATGAGTAACTCAATGAGCTGGTTAGATCTTTGGCTTATATATCATTTTAGCAAAGAACAATACATTTATGGAGAACTCACAAGACAATGGAAAAGAACTTTGAGTTCTGGGGTTGGCAAGTTGTGGAAAGGCACATATATGGGAAAACTAATAAAAGATTAGGGCTAGATAGGGAAGTTTGCTATCTAGATCTGCTGGTACAGTCTCCAAGCTGATAAGATTTTAGAGTTGTCTCAGGCGATTAACTTTTTTTCCTTCCCAGTAAAGAGGGGAGGGGGACACCTTTACAAATTCATGTTCTGCTTTTGGGCAAGTAAGGGTAGGGCAGAGAGCTTTTCTTTTTTATCTGCTTCTCCTCAATTGTCTTCAGTTCAAAATAATTAATATGCTGAAGTAACATGTGCTGCTAGTCTTCACAGGTTTTTGGAAGGTGTTACTTTCTAGTTAAGATGCTCCAAAAATATGTGTCATAAAAACAGGACTCGCTAGCTTATGTAACTAGAAAACACATATGTAAGGAATAAATCTCTGGCTTTACACATGATTGGATCCAAGCTTACTTGAGCTCAGTTTCTTTTCTTCTCTCACTCTGCTTTCAGATCTACTGGTTTTATCATTAGATAGATTTTAAGCAGATAATTCAAGAGAGCAAGGAGGTAAGACTGGCTACTCCAAGTGTCTGAGTACAACCTGTCATTTGTTTTATCATCAAGGCTCCTTTTGTTATAACCCAACCAGGTTCATTGTTACTCAAGAGGAAGCCGATACTCTGATACAGCAGGTACTATGATGGAGAAAGAGTTTAATATTATAAGTGACATGTGAGGAGATGAAGGGAATTCTCAAATCCATCTCCCTGAGAATTTTGAAGATAGTTTTTAAAGATAGTTTGATAGGTTTTTAAAGATAGGTGATAGCTGGATAGATCACCAAGTTCAGCAGTTGGGTCTGCTGATTAGCTGGGGGTAAACTCATAGGATTGGGAAGCAGAGATTGTCTTCTTGTGCTGAGTCAGTTCCCAGGTTGCCAGATCAGTTGTGTTGGTTCCTTGGGCAACTGATCTGGTCTGGAAGTTATCTCAAAGACCAGCCTTGGGTTTCACAAGGATTGTGTTAACTACGGGAACAATGAAGAAAGCTAAGAATCTTTGTGACCATCAGCTATGTGACTCCTAAGTAGTAAATAATTACAGGGAACAATGGCTGCTATATATGTGTGTATATACAGGTATACACGTATACATTTATACATACATTTGTATATATACATACATAATTAATTATGACTATACCTTTGCAGAGGTCAGGCCCCTAACACTATTTCTCACATTAAGGCCTTTTAATAATTTTATAAAGGGCAGTTTCACTTTTGTCCTACCTCAAGCCCAGATATCTGTTAACTATTACACCATCAATGTCCTTCTGATGCTGAACAAATGCTCTGATGGCTCTAATGACAGGCAATTTCAGTTTTGCTTAGCAAAAGGTAGAGTAGTGAACCTAATATTTTACCTCCTTGTCATTCATCTAACCTTACTCTGTAAGCAGGGTTTGGTTGAGACTGATTATAGTCCATGGTAAATGAAAGAATTCCATCCACATAGCCACATTCAAGAACACAACATGCCCCAGGATAGGCCAAGGAGAGCTATACCTAGAAATTTTGCTGTTTGGTTACACTTATGCATATTTCCATGTTCCTGGCCATTGGGCTCCTTCTTCTTCTTTTTTTAATCTAGTAGCCATGCTGGGCTTCATGACTCAGAGACTATGACAACCTGCAGACTCCTTGAAAGCATGTGCTTGAGGGAAAGCTAGGTATATGTCCCCACCCCTCTCACCACTGCCCACTCCTGCCAATACAGGAGACCCCCTCTTCTTGGTCTACTTTTATAGGTATCCATCAAAACCATATTTCACCAAAAAACAAGAAATGCATTTCAGTTCCACCCAGCCTTTTAACCACTGAAAATGGAACTACTGTAGTTAAATATAGGATAAATAAAGGGATTTCTAAGGCCATCAGTACGGCATGACAAATTAGCAGACTCAGTGCCCTAGGACAGAAGGGAACTTCCCACCACTGCAGAAACATCAGCTCACTGGTGGGAATAATTTATTTGATGCAAGTGAAAAACAAAACATTTATAAATCATCTAAACAAGAAGCTTAGAGAGAAAGCTTCTGGGAGTTGGAAAAAAAGACTTTATTCCTCAGAGGAATTAGAAGATTGGAAATCTGTCAGGAGTCAAGACTTGCATACATCTGGTGTGTGTTGCTAAGACATTTGGTCGCTTAGTAAGGCCTCGACCAGCGTGTGGCTTTTGTTTATGGATCTTGCTCTTCTACCTCTGGAAAGCTTTGCCTCTAATGTCAGAAGGACATAACAAAATTGCCCATCATACTTCAAAAATAAAGCTCTGATTCACTCCTCTCTGTCTTAAATGTCCTTATTGTAGTCCACTCTCTTCTCTAGACAACTGACTGCCATGGTTAGTTAATGGATTTCCTGCTTCATTACTTTTTATATGATAATCTTTTATTTTAAAATAAATTTAAATTTATAGAATGGTTCCAAAAATAACACAGTTTCAGTAGATCTCTCACCCAGTTTCTCCTAATGCTAACATGTTACGTCATCATATTACATTTGTCACAACCAAGAAACCAACATTTGTATATCACCGTTAATTAAGCTGTGGGCTTTGTTCAGATTTGCCAAATGTTCATACTGAAGCCTTTTTCTGTTCTGGAATCCAGTCTCGTATACCAAATTGCACACTGGGATCTTCTCTCCTGAGTGTCCTCTGGTCTGTGAGTGTCATACCTACAGTCCTGCAGAGTGCCTGGGCCTCGGCATTTTGTGGAATGTCCCTCAGCTTGTGTTCCTCTGAAGTTTGCCTCGTGGTTGCACTGAAAATGTGAAACAGGTGAAGTTCCCTCCTTCCCGTGTATCAGGAGGTACTTACTGTCAGCCTATGAACTTAGATCACTTCCCTAAGGAAAATGTTGGCAGTTCGTTGTTTTCTTGTAAAGTTACCACTTTTCCCTTTCCCATACTCTGGTTACTCATGTGGTCAGGGCCCATGTTTGTTTTATTTTATTTTTTTATCCATCATATACCTCTTAGCAGAAGTAGGGTTTCTAGGTAGGCATCAAAAACTAAGTACAGACCATCTCAGGGTGGTGATGGTGTGGTGAACACGGTAGGAAGGAGCATCCAGAAAAATATGTTCCAAATTATGTTGCTGAACTGGGATGATGAGGGCACCTCTGTCCCTGCTGCTGTGCTAGTGGGTACTCTATGGAGAAAACCACAGAACTTGACATTGGTAACACTACTGCCAACAAAGGCCAGAAGCCTCTGAAACCACCCTTGCCAACAAAAGGGATTCTGAATGTTTCTTTTTTCCATGGCTGCTCAGTCCAAGTTTAGTCTGGGTGAATCTCACTGATGTCTTACTTGTGGCCCAGCTAGAGAGGGGCCTGGAGAATGGAATTATTTCCCTTCTACTTTTGTGAGATAGAATTCAGAATGCTAGAAGCCCCTAGAAAACATAATGTGAAATTCAAAAGGCATTGGGTAGTTAGCAAAATAGGAAAAATGTTCCATCTGCTAATATGTGGTAGGTTCTCAATAAATATTTATCAAAGGAGGGGAAGGTTAGAGAGCTGCCAGCCCACATAGAAATACAGAATGGCTACTTCAAACACTTAAATTTTAGATAAAAATAATTTTTTTTTGTAATACAAGTATGCCTTGTACAATATTTGGGACATACTTATGCAAAGAACTATTTTATTTATCTTAAATCAAATTTAACTGGCTGTTCTTTATTTCATCTGGCAACTCTAGGAAGGGAGGGAGGGAGTGAGGAACAAAGGAAAGGAAGAATGAATGAATGGATCAGGTTAAGTTTGTATCATTGGATTTTTTTTTTTTTTTGATTCATCTGATTCCAGATTTACCAAGAGGACATCTGACTGTAATTTGACATTTCATGAGGAGCTAGCCACTGGGAAAGAATTAGCTGGTCTGACTGCCTGGAATTTCTCACTGTTAACGGACAGACTGGCTTTTGACTAAGATGTGGTGTACCCTACAGCTTGATGCAGGGAAAGAATGTACTGATCTCAGGGACAGTCATATTCCAGTGCATGTGACAGTTATATTTTGCAATGTAAATTAATAAACTAAATTTTAATGTTAAGCTCCTTTCCTGAGAATTTAATTACCGTGCTTCCAACCCTGCTCTGATGAGTAGGCTCAAGGTAGGGGAGTTAAGGCTCTATAATTCGACTGGCAGTGTTTTATTTCTTAAACTGGAAGGGAGGCACATGGGTGTTCATCATTTTGTTCTTTGTCACATTTTATACAGGTATATCAAAATATTTTATAATGTAATTTAAAATAAAATGCAATAAAAGGCAAAGTGGCTTAATATATGAAAGAGGAATTTACTTTTTGAAGATATTTCCTGGAGCCCAAATTAACCACTGTTTAATTTTCTCCCATCTAATCAAACAGCAACAATTCAATACTCCAACAGCGTTGAATTATTATAATTGGATGGATTTTCACTTCTATCCCTGCTCTGCTATTTCTTTTACAATTCTGTGCTACTGTTTTCCTTCTGTCTTGGAAAGCCCTTCCTGTATTCTTCCTCCAAGTCACTTCTATTTGCTTTGAGACCTCACCTATGGTGCATATTACAAGGGTACAGGTCAAATCTATTAAGTGTAGAGTATAAATGTCTTAACACAATAATTAAGTAAGTGAGGTGAAGGCTATGTTAAGTAAATGAGGTGAAGGCTATATGTCCCAAATATTGTACAAGTATAAATGTCTTAACACAATAATTAAGTAAGTGAGGTGAAGGCTATGTTAACCAGTTTGATGTAAGCATTCCAAATTGTAGATAAAATCAGCACATTGTACCCCATAAATGCACTAATGTACACAGTTATGATTTAATAAAAAAATGTTAAGAGAAAACAAAAATGAAAGACAACTCATAATGATCCTATATATAATTAGGGAATTTCTTTCCTACTGGCAGGTCTTCTCTCTCCATCTTCTCTCTTTTCACTTACCAGAGAAGCCTTTCCTCCCACCTCCTCACCCGTCTCCCATCCAGCAGCATTAGACCCTCACTCACTCCCAGTGCATTGCACTTTAATTATCTTTTTACAGGTCTGTCTTGCCACCAACTGGAAACTCCTCAAAAGAAAGAACTGGATCTTATTCTTTCCTGTAATTAGCTATATGCTTAACCCATATTTACTGAACTGAACTGACCCTAGACAATCCTTGTCTCTGAGCTTTAGTTTTTTCTATTATAAAGCTACCTCCCCACCCCAACCAGACAATGCTGCTTATACTAGATTTCCAATGACATATTAGTCAGATAAAGCAAAGCTTGCTTTTCTGTATTCCCAAAGCATCAGCACTAACCCCCTTCCTTCTCTCACCAGTGAGAAAAGTAAGGTCCAGAGAGGGAGAGCAACCTACACAAGGTTGCACAGGAAGGTAGGGGGGCGCTTCAGAGCCAGAACTCAGGTCTCTTCTGGTGATGCCTGTTGATAGTGGTGATAAACAGGTTGTCAAACTTCCTACCTGACTTAACTCTTCAGAGAAGCCAGGTGGCTTCTATTAACTGGCACAGCCCCTCAACCAACCCAAATCAAATCTCCAAAAAGCAACTTGTAGAAGTGTCCACAGTCAGTGGCCATTAACTCAGCGTTTTTAAACTTCCCAAGTGCCTGGCCTGCACTGGCATTCCTGCCTCATTTTGGTCAAAAGTCTCACTGGCATCCACAGTAAGTAAATATATCTGTGTACTCTTTGAAGGCCCTTCCCCTAGGGCCTCGTTTGCTTTGGTTATTAGAAGCCTTGGCTGAGACTGTCCTTTCCATATTCTGCTGACCTGAGGTCATTTGGTGTGAATGGAAACAGAGGAGCTGGCTCTGTGGAAGTGACTTCTTACAAAAACAACTTGCTTTCTTTTCAAACTGCAAATGCCATTACCTAACTGGAATGTTCTGGGGGTATTTGGCGTCCTCCCCCCTCCTTCAGAATTTTGGAGGTAAGAATATTCTACCCTCAGGCATTTCATTTTCAGAGCCAAACTGGAGGGAACATTTCAGCAAGGATCTCCCAGATAGGTCTTCTTCTTCTGGGGAAAGTGCCATCTTATTTCTTGCTTGACCCTTGATGTGCTTGAGGACACACAACTGATTCATCACTCCTTCTTGTCCAACTTTCTTCTGGTCCTAGAGGGGAACTCTGTGATAGCCATGTCAGGGGCCAGATCAATCATGTTATGAGCATTCTCAAAGCTAGAAGGGGCCTTTGGCTTCAGCTCCCTGGACCTTCATCTTTGTAAGTAGAGAATAAAAGGCTGAGAGAGGAAGAACTTTGACTAAATATTTGTAACAGGACCGGAGCTAAATCCAGGTTTTCTAGCTTCTTATCCAGTTCTCAGAACTTCGAGGAATTCTTAATCAACAAACTAACAAGAAGGCATTAAACACTGACAACATTTACCAAGAATTTCCTGCCAGTTTGTTCTTTCAAATGTCTTCTCCACTCCCTTTCTTACTTCCTTTGTTTATTCTTGTTTTTCATTGCTTTGCCTGAAATTCTTCTCCACTCTCTTCAATTTGTCCTTCAAAACCCAGCTCTGGGAGTTCTGTAAAGTTCTTTTCTTGTCCTTGAATAAGTAGATCCAAGCTTAGCTGTGTCTGAATTCATGAGGAGGAAGAAGAAGAAGAAGAAGAAGAAGAAGAAGAAGAAGAAGAGGAAGAGGAAGAGGAAGAGGAAGAGGAAGAGGAAGAGGAAGAGGAAAAGAGGAAGAGGAAGAGGAAGAAGAAGAAGAAGAAGAAGAAGAAGAAGAAGAAGAAGAAGACGACGACGACGAAGACGAAATCTTTTCACTTAATTCTTGGGAATTCTCAAGCAAAAGGCCTGAAGTGGGTACAGAAATTTGCGTTTTTAAGAGTACACCAGATGATCTGGGTACATCAGTTAAAACCAACCGAGTTTGGGGGCCACCATTCTACATTTTTCCAATGAGGCATAAGTTGTGAGCACACACACCTCTTACTGATAGGGTTTTTAAAGGAAGTTGTGTATATTTCATGTCCTCAATTGCCCATCATGTCCCAAGTAAAATCTCTGCTTTATTTTATATCTCAAATCTTGTAGTTATTTTAGGAAAGAAAGAAAATGTCAGAGAAAAGATATGGAAATATATAACAGCAAATCATATTGTCCTACAATTGCATCTTACATTATCCTAAATGGCTCTCCCCAACCAGAGTGGAAGAGTTATGAGAATTGAAATTTAGTCTATGTTGTTCACCTATGTATCTGCGGCACTCGGAATTAGGTCTAGAAGGTGACTTGGGACTTACTTGTTGAATGAGTGAGTGAGTGAATGAATAAGTGACTGAATGAGGAGGGAGTGAATAAGTGAGTGAGGGAATAAGTGACTAAATGAATGAATGAGTGAGTGAGTGGCTGAAGGAATGAGGGAGGGAGTGAATGAGGTAGTGAATAAGTAAAGATCATCCCTGCTGGTCTGTGAGCAATATGAGTGCAGAGATAGGTTTTACTCATCTCTAAATCCCTAGGACGTATCAGAATGCCTTGGCACAGGTCAGGTGCTAATATCTTTTACATTGAGTTGTATCCATTCCTCTAAGATCATTAAAATACCAGCAGGATTTAATTGGAAACATCCCACCTAGTGGGAGTACATTTCCATTCCCATTTTTTCCCACTGTTTATTTTTTGCCAGAGATAACTTGCTTTCCAAATTGTAAGTGTTCTCTCTTTAGCTCAGATTTTAATATGTAAAATATGGGCTCATAGAATGCTAATTTGGGAACACATCAGCAGTTTTATTGAAAAATGGAATAATAAGTGGGGAGAGAATTAAATAACTAGATACTAAATCAAAAGACATGGGAGGAAAAAAAGAAAGAATAAAATACTTGTCATGAAGTCTACAACGGTAAATTGTAAAAAGTATTTACCCTGTCCCCTGACCATGGAATAGAAATTTGAAATATTCACATCAATAAAGAGTGACAGTAAGGAAAAGAGACCACATATTGAATTGATTTTGAGTGAGGAGACACTGTACTCATGCTTTTTATTTTATTCTTTCTTTCTTTCTTTTTTTTTTTCAGTTTTTGGCCGGGGCTGGGTTTGAACCTGCCACCTTCAGCATATGGGGCTGGCACCCTACTCCTTTGAGCCACAGGCGCTGCCCCATTTTGTTTGTTTTTGAGACAGAGTCTTGCTCTGTTGTCCAGGCTAGAGTGCTATGGCCTCAGCATGGCTCATAGTAACCTCAAATTCCTGGGCCCAAGTGATTCTCCTGCCTCAGCCTCTCAAGTAGCTAAGAGTATATGCACTTGTCACCACATTGGACTAGATTTTTCTGCATTGTTTTGGTAGAAATGGGGTCTCACTCTTGCTTGAGCTGGTCTCCCAACTCCTGAGCTCAAGCAATCGGCCTACTTTGGCCTCCCAGAGTTCTAGAATTAGAGGTGTGAGCCACTGAGCTCGCCTAGTCATTCTTTCTAAAGAGTGATGGAGAAAGAGCCTTTGGGAATGGCCCCAGGATCCTGGGCTACGACCCAGGCCAGCTGAACCTGTATTTTAACAGATACCCAAGGTAAATTTTAAAGGTTTAGTTTGGCCTAAAGAAGAAATGCTAGAGTTTGGCAAAAAAAAAAAAAAAAAAAAAAAAAAATGCTTCTTTGAAAAATAAAGGACTTTAGAGGTACATCCGTTTCCTACAACAGGGAGGGAAGGACTTTGGTAGATTGAATTATTGGTCTTAATTTTTTTCCTCGTGAGAATATTAACTATACCCCTATTATGGCCTGGTGGTTGTGGAATGTGTTCCTCACCTTGTGATTTGGGAGGAGGTGGTTATTGACTTGTAGTCAGGGGTATGGTAGCAGGAAAAAAAAAAAAAAAAATAACCAGAGATGAGAAACATGCCTGCCCTTTTGGGCCTGCTACACTGCTTCTGACGACACCATGAACTCATAGCCTGGGCTGCAGAATGAGACACAAAGACAGACCTGAACCTGACCTATGCCTTGAAACTTAGCCCAGTAGAGCCCACCAAAGCCCTAGGATTGTCAACAAGGTGTGCTTGGAATGCTCTGGAAAGGGCCTCTGCCTCTGGTACCTAACTATAAATATACATACGTGTGAAATATCCTCAAGCAAAGATGAAACAGTATTAATATTTATCCATTAATTAATGCATTCAGTTATTCGACAATCACTGAGCACCATCTGTGACACTGTCTAAGCCTGTGGTTCTTAACTCTCTGAAATATGTGTCAAAATGCAGGTATTAGTGCAATTTTCATTTCATGGAAAGTTTTTAACTTTACCCAGTTCCTCCAATGGATCATGTGCTTAAGTTCTATTTTATTTTTAATTAACAAATAATAATTGTATATGTTTATGGTGTACAATGTGATGTTTTTATACATGTGTACATTGTGGAATATTAAAAATCCTAAAAGAAAAAAAAAACTGATGACCAAGAATACCATCTATACTCAGCAATCTTATCTGTAAAAAATGAAGGACTGATAAAATATTTCTCATGCAAAAGCTGAGAGTTTATCACTACTAGGGCCACCTTGCAAGAAATGCTAACAGGTGTTCTTCAAGATGAGGAAAGAGGATGCTAATTAGTAAGAAGAAAATACACGAACGTATAAAACTCACTGATGAAAATAAGTACATTGTCAAATCCATAACACTCCAATACTGTAATGGCAGTGGATAAGTCAATTGTATGTCCAGCATAAAGCTTAGAGGACAAAACTATTAAAAACAACCAAAGCTGCTGTAATTTTCAAATGGGTCTTAAAGACCTACCCAAATGAGTAAGAGCCCCTGGCACAAAGGGTTTATATATTTATTTATTTTTATTTGCTGGAA
Organism: Nycticebus coucang; assembly: GCF_027406575.1. NCBI lineage: Eukaryota > Metazoa > Chordata > Mammalia > Primates > Lorisidae > Nycticebus > Nycticebus coucang. The sequence continues at coordinate 22,511,054 of NC_069781.1, read as the reverse complement.
AGGATCAATTTTGAGTAGTAGTAGTGTATCTATGTTCCTCTATGAATGAAGACTACCAAAAATTTCTTAAATAATTTGACTACTGCTGAAAGGGTTGAGCAGTAGCATTAATTTTTAATGTGCTAATTATTAATTGAGCAATTGATTATTCTCAGTGATCACCCATGGGATGTGAAATGGACACTCTCAAACAATGTATAACTTAAACACTAAATTTAATAAAAATTACAAAAAATACTAAATGTTTGTAGATATTATCTTAAATTTTAATGATTACCCCAACAATTTTGTAATTAGAGCTCTAGTCTCTGTTAGCAGCCTAACAATTTATAGTCTTGTAAGTCTGGCTCCTGTTAATCTAGTCCCTGCCTCCAGTGGTTGCTTTATGGTTAACTTCTTTTTTTTTTTTTTTTTTTTTTAATTTTTCTTGTAAAATGTGATTGTAAGATCCTTCACTATTCTAGTTTCTCATTTATGTGTTTTCTAATTTATCATTGATCCTCTCTTAAATACATCAGTCAAAATTGATCAGACACCAAATGCAATCAAATGCTTACTTTCTAAAGAGTGTCCCCACCGAATTTACATGTTGAAGCTCTAAGCCCCACTGTGGTTGCATAATGTTTGGAAATCAGGCCTTCGAGAGTTACTTAGGTCTAGATGAATTCATGAGTGTGAAGGCCCTAATAACAGGATTGACACCAGAGAGCTTGCTTATTGTCTCTCAACATCATGCATAAACACAGTGAGAAGCTGCCCATCAGCAGGAAAGAAAGAAGGCCCTCATCAGACACTGCTTTGGTGGCATTTAAGATTTCCAGCCTCCAGAATTATAAGAAAATAAATTTCTGTTTTTTTAGCCACCTGGTACTTTACTATGTCTGCCCGAGCAGACAAAGACACTTCTCTTCTTACTCCCCATGTAGCATCTGGCATGGTGCTTGGCCTCCATGGAGGGAGTGACAGACCAGTCCCCAGGATGTCAGCCTTCAGAGGCCCTTCTTGGTTTGCCCAGAATGGACATACATTGATGAGCCCAGCAGGCCTCCCAGCTGCACGCCAGGTCCCTTGCTGCTAGTCTGGCTTTCTGGGTTTCCAATGCCTGCCTGTCCATGCCAGCCTCAGGGAGCCAACAGCTTCTTGGGGAAGACACCACATGCATGAATAATATGACAAGCATATGTGTTGGCAGCAAGGGGGGCAGAACTTTCCTAGGGATGAGGCCAAGGCTGGCAAATTTCCTGCTTCCATTCAGCTCCTGGAGGCCCAAAAAATTCACGTGGCCATGTCTGGTGCTCCGGGACTAACTGGTGGGAAGACATAGGGACAGCTGGGATAATATTCTTCTCTATAGCTGCTGGGTGTCCTCCACAGTTTACTCCTCCTTATAGCGATCCTTCACAAAGGAAGGATGAATAACTGCTGTCACCCACCAGTGCTTCCCACAAGAACAGATGAGCGGTAGGAGTGAGTCTCTTTCTTCACCCCTGAAATGGGGGTCTTGGGGATAAAGCTCAAGATTGCTGTGAGGGTCAAATGAGGTAAAGCGATCGGGCCAAGTAGTTAGAGCTGCCATCACTAGGCACTGTTCTAAGAACTGTTAACATGCTTTTTTCTATAAAGCTTACAACACTTTGAGCTAGGCTGTGGTATGTCCATTTTATAGATGACAAAACTGAGGTTCAGAAAATGTATTGACACATGAAATCACAAAGGTGGAAAATGTAAAATTTCTTTTCCATTGCAAGCACTTAATTTCAACTTGTGGAATCAATAAAAATACCAGATTTTCCAGGCACAAGTGACTCATGCCCGTAATCCTAGCATTCTGGGAAGGTGAGTCAGGTGGATTGCTTGCTCTCAGGAGTTTGAGAACAAGATCCCTATCTGTACTAAAAATAGAAAGATCTAGCCAGGTGTCGTGGTCAGTGCCTGTAGTCCCAGCTACTCAGGAGGCTGAGGCAAGATCACTGGAACCCAGGAGTTTGAGCTCGCTATGAGCTATGATGCCACAGAATTCTACCTAGGGTGACAGAGTAAGACTCTGTCTCAAAAAATAAAATAAAAGTACCAGATTTGGGTTTTTAATTCATGCTTATTCCAAAGTCTATGTTTCCAGTCATTGTGTGATATTGCAGTATAACTCTAGAGTGCCATTCCCCTGTGAGGAAAGTTTTGGCCGTTGGTTCTGACTCCCAAACTGATTAACCTATGAGTTGGATCCCACCAGAGCTGCTGGCCCCCATCCTGTCCATTCACATTCTTTGTGGGTTATAGACCTGGGGCAGGTTTCTGTGTGTGCCAAAAATAAAGGAAATGTTGATCCTGACACTGTGCTTGAAGAAATGCTAGAAGTTCAAAGTGAAGAAAAAACAATGAAGTTCAAAGTGAAAATGTTACAATAGCCCTTTAATATTGAATGGTTGTGTATAGCAGGAACTGCGGCTATTATTTTATCCTTATACCACCTGATGAAATAGGGAACCTTAGTTACTATTTCTGTTTTGTAGATGAGGAATTAGAGATTATTTATTTAATAAGGACCCCATCCAAGTTTATGTTTCCTTCAAAAAAAAATTCATGGCTAAACTCTGTTTTCTGACTTAAAAGGCAAAATTTAGCAAAGTCACCAGCATGATACAGAGACTATGTCACATCTCAGGGAGCTCTGAGGTCTGATCCTTCCTGCCAGTGAGTCCTGATGGACGGGACAGAGGGGACTGCCATCTCGGCTCACTCACATGTGTAAATGGAGATACTTAGCTATACAACAATATGGGAGGCAGCTGCAAAGCCTAATTAGATAATGTCAGTAAAGGGCAATTTGCCTGGCACAAATGACATGCTTAATAAATGAGTGTTTCTAACATTATTATGCACATGTAATGCTAAGAACAAGAAAGAAAAATAAACCAAGCAGCCTTTTGTACAGTGCGTAGTTTCAGAGCAAAGAGAGGACACTGTCCTCCAGGCTGGGGGCTGTGACCATCGTAATGCAGTTTATGGGATCAAATCATTATGGAATTGTCATTCTGCTGCAGGCCCCAGGGCTAATTAGGGGACACCCAGAGAAATGAGTGAGACTGTGTCTCCCTTCCTGAGGTGTTCACAGTCTGGATGGCATGTCCACAGGGAATCCTGGTGACTTCGATTTTGACTGACTTCTGGTTTGGAGAGACAATAATACCTCCTCATGCAGACTGGCAGTTTCACAGTTCCCAGGGTTCTCTGACATGTGTGAATCCAATCATGTGGCTGCCTCTCCTCTTCAAGAGAGGAAGTGACTTAGCAGCCAACACACCGTGGCAGAGGCAGGGGTTAAACTCTGGCCTACCTCATCCCACATCCGCTGCTCTGTCAGCCCCCACGGTGTGGGAGAGGGATGAATAATTGCCTGGGAGGGTTTTCAGGAAATGTTCTGCAGAAGATGGGTGGCAGTGAGTCTTGGTGAGTCTCACCTGCCACAAATGTGTCCTGGCTGGTGGTGTTGCTGAGAAGTCCTCCGTTTCAGTGACCAGAGAAACTCAGCACTTTGAAATAAATCATCATTTATTGACTCTCCAAATAACAAATGCTCTGTTCTGCAACATTGAGAACACAGGCTTTGAAGCAGAAAGATGAGGTTTCTAATTAGAGCTCTGACATCCATCTGCTGTGTGACTTTAGGCACACCATTAAGACCATGAAAGACTGTTTTTTTGCCTGTGAAATGAGGACAATAGCAGGTGCCAATAATACCCATTCTATTTACTAAGAGGATGAACTGTTATGATGTGTTCAAAGGGCCTATCAGCGGTTCTCAAACTGTGGGTTGGGACCCCTTTGTTCCATTGTAACAACGCGGCAATTAGGAAGGTTGAGAACCACTGGCTCGATCAGAGCGAATTTCCCAAACAGCCACACGTTTTATCATTATCCTGACATTAGTGAACTAATAATCACAGTTACAAAAGAGAGTTACTCTCTAGATCCAGTGGTGTTCAAAAGTCTTATGTTCAAAAGTCTCTGGTGTGCCAGAGATTTCCAGGGAGTTAGCTTGATTCACATCTTCATAAAGAAAGCTGTGCTTGGTGGTAGCAGGGAGGAGAAACTCACTCCACAGGCAGGACACACATGCATAAGAGAGAGGTTGGATCAGCAAAGAGAGATTTTCTGATCTCCAGCCTAGATAAGAACACTGAAGCAATTGTAAGCCATTCTTAGGGCACTGGGGAATCATTTCAGAAGCATGGCATTTGTCACAGCTGTTTGAGCATTGAGCATCCAGTGAATTTCTGGCTATTTTTTCTGCTACCACGTTGAAATGCTGGGGTTGAAAGGGTCAAGTCATCCTTAATAACTCTAAATATGCAGCATAATTTATATTCTTATATCTGTGATTTGGATAGTAAACTTCAGAGTTGGTCATACTGCTGAGCGAAGCTCTGGATTTCATGGAATCCTTGTACCACTTGAAATTATCCAGCTGGAAATCTACTCCAGAAGTTGAAATTTAGTGGGTGATACACCAGGAAGAAGGGAATTACAGAAGAATGCTGACCACACCGAGTTGGGGAAAGTGTGAGAGGCCGTGGTGGCTGACAGAAGCACCAGCCAATGCAATATTGAGGGTCAAGCCAATACCCACTCTGAGAGAGTGGTGTTTTGGATGACAATGAGAATATCCTAAAATAATAACCAAATGGAATCAGTATGAGAAGGAAGGAGATGTGGAAGGAGACAATGTCTTTGAATAAAGGAAGAATCTGTGTAGAAGCATAGAGATAAAAGGGAGCATGGTATATTCAAGGAGCTGATCAAAGACCAGTCATGGCTGCAATACACAGTGGTTGGTGGAAAAATAGAAGAAGCTGCCATTTCTTGAAGGGTCTGATAAACTATGCAAGGAGATTGGACTTCATCCCTAGAGTGATGAAGCATAAGAACGATTAACAGGGGCATCACAGGATAAATCTTACTGGAAATAATATAGAAGGTGGATTGAATATGAGATGTGATGATAATAATGATGGAAAAAAAAGAGGAGGACGGTGAAGGGGAACCACCACCTTCAACATTATCAACACCAAAGAGAAATCTATGGCCAAATTCAAGAGTGCCTCTTGTGGCCTCAGATGGCTTTACTCAAGGTAAAGAATGGGGTCAACTCATGAAAGGAACTTGATAAATGGACACCAGGTAGTACATTGATTTCATAGCACTCTCTGAGATGGCTGGTATAGCACTTTCAGAATATAAGATGGAAACTTGACTGATACAAAAGTGTCGAAAAAAATGTATGCATTACTCTGGAAAACCACAGAATAAACTCTAGTTTTAGGTTTTACAAAAAGGTTTTCAAATGGAAGAAGTGTCTGTTTAACCAAAGCTGGTGTGCTATCCCCTCTCCAGCAAACCTCATCCACAGGCATTGAAGGGCAGGGCAAGGAGGAAACTTTCAGCTTATGTGGTACAGTGTATTTATTGAACAGATGTGGCGATCAGCTCAGAGAAGAAAAAGGCACATGTTTATGGGTATAAATAAAATTAATGAAAAAGTAGTGATAATGTCTTTTGGATTACAAACTTGTCCTTTTTACTGTATCCACTGCAAGAGTGAGGATCAGGTTATTTTTATAACAACCTACTCCTTGAGATAACAATGGCCCAAGATACATTTGCCAAGATGCAACACTGGTAAATGGTAGTAGCCAGCTTGTCTGAGGAGTTGCAGGGGAGGGAGTGATAGTGGGAGTGAGGGAATTCCAGTTTCACATATGTCTGGAAATGATGGGAAAGGGTAAAACTAAGTAGATTTCATTATTACAGGATGTTTAAGGGCTTTTAATAAGTTAATTTGCCTTTGCAAATCCTAAAAGGAGGATTTCCATCATTCTGAGTATTCAATATGACATCAACCTGACATGTTGTTTTTATAAATTATGCCCATTATATTGGCTTTTTTCTTAGCATCTTCAGGACTGACATGATAATTACATATTGTATGAAAGGCTCTTAGGTTTTTATCTGCATTTCCTATTATGTACTTCATTTAAGTATGTATCAGTACAAGTTAATCGCTTCTCTTGAAATTCATCTGGAAGACTGACAGATAAAATAGTTCAAGGACTAAATAAATCATGCAAACTTCTCCCAGCTTTGAACGTTTTATGATGTATGTCAAGAGATTTGGCAGCGTCTACCACTTTCAATTGGATGACTTGTCTTGAGACTGTCAATCTTCTGCCTCCATAAAAAACATTTCATTGCAGAGAGGTATCAGAGTGTAGTATTTTTTGTGATCAGTAATTGAGGATCTAACTTAAATTCCACAATGTGAGGTACAACAAATGCAAATAACTCAACTGAGGTGATCATTTGATGAAAAGCTATTAACAGTGAATAGCTAAGTTTGCTCAACCGAGGCCTAGTGGCTAACAAGTATCATTTGACATGACGTAATATACAACCTAATTTCAGAGACATTAAAATGGGAGGACAAATACGTGTTATTAAGGATCTGGATATTATGTAGCTGACTGGTGTTTTATGACCCCCACTTTGGGAAATGCTATTTTCCTAGGACTAGGGACAAAGTGTCCTAGAGCCTTGCTTAGCTCTGACCACTGGATAATTACTTCATCTTGAGATTTGCAGATACTCCAATAAGTCTTCATGTCATTCCTCAGGGGTTCCATTTATCCAGGCATAATTTCATCTTTCATCTATGGACTTAAGCTATTCAAGTTTTGAAACAATGAAAACTTCTTCAGATTTTAAGATTTCTAATATTCAAAAATTTATGGTCTAAAAACGTAGAAGATAAGTGAGAATGCATAGACCAATATTAAAAATAATGTGGAAATATATCTTTATCCTTCTAGTTTACTTTTTCATTTTGAAAACATTTTTGTCCCTTCCCCCTACTAGTTTGGTTCCTTTCATTTTTCCACTTAATACATCTGAATGACATTTTAAAAACCGTCAGAAGAGGAAGAACTAAAACCTATGATTTTAATTAAGTTTAAATGAGTGTTTTTCCAATGCGAAATTATAGTTTAACAAGTCAATGCTTTATTTTAGAAAGGGAAGGTGAAAGTTTGCAAGTTTATTCTTGCTCTTTTAAGTCACTCTTTTAAGTCAGAACAAGCCTCTCCCTATCTCAGAATCATTTATTTCCCTACCTCAGAGTCCTTTGTCTGATAATGGTCCCCGAGCATGCATTGTGATGGGGATGAGAATTACTTCCATTATAAGTAAACTATTTAGAATTGTGTCTTGAACACCAGTGGGTTCCTTATAAAAACCTGAAATGGCTTCCCTAATTATTTATAGTGTGTTGAAAGGTGGCTACCCCCAAACATGTCCATTATCCTAACCTCCAAACCTGTGAATTTGACCTTATTGGTGAAATTTTTTTTTGCAGATGTGTTTAAGGATCTCGAGGTGAAATATTCTAAATTACCCTAATGGGTCTTGCCTCCAATGATAGATGTGTATATAAGAGACATAAAAGGGGAAGACATATGCAGCCACAAGCCCAGGGATGCCTAGGGCCACTGGAAGCTGTGAGAGGCAAGGGAAGTGTTTTAACCATGACACTGCTCACACAATTAATGTACTTCCTCTTCTGGAGTTAGTAGAGACCAATAATAGTATCGATTTAAGAACTGACTCCACAAATGTGGGGACCTGGATTTCTGTCTCAGTGATTTTATTAACAAACAGCAGTGGAATATTCTTTCTGTTCCTCCTGAGATTGTAGGGAGGACTTGAGGAATTTTTCTTTAATAAAGCACATTTTGAACTAGACATACTATCTATGAGGTGACTACTGAAGCCTTTCTATTTCTATGACTTAAAATATTTTGGCTTATGTACAATTAATTTATTAATAATTATTTTATTTTACAATAAAAGTTTCAGCTAGATGAAAATGATAACTTCCAGTCCCCTCACTGTGTGTGAGTTTGCTCATCTATAAAATGGGTATCATATGACAATGCTGGCTTCATAGAGTTCCTGAGACGATTAATTGAGCTAAGACATGTAAAGGGTCAAGAAGAGAGCCTGGTACATAGCAAGGGCTCCTTGAATATGAATCATTATTAGTATTAATGTGATCATTATTATATACGTTGGTATCCAAATTACCGGCATGTTAATCATGAAGTAGATACTCTCATTTATGACCTTAGGAAATACCTAGTCGAAGTTAAAGTCTAGATACCCAAGATGTATGGATAAATTGTTATAATCTTTCTTGAAACTATTAAGCATGATAGTGTCAGGGTGTAGAAAAGCTATCTTGGATTTCAGAGCCAAACAGAATTTAGTTCAATCCTAATCCAGCTCTAAACTTCTTTGTAACCAGAGTCTGATTACTTGCAGTAGATGTGGTCGTCGCTCCCCCAGCCTTCTCTTCTCCACTCAGCATGCAGGTAAGAGTCCCAGCACCTGTGCCTTAGTCAGAAGTTACTGATAATTAAATCCAGGTTTTAGGGCTCTGACACAAGCTGAGCTCTGAGAGTCCTTTTACGGGGATTTACCAAGTGACCTAGATAGAGATACATTCTTTTCTAGGAAATGAAAACTCAAAAGCTAATCAGGAGGAAGAGGGGGGAGAGGAAATGAGTAACAAAAATGAGATAAAGTGAAACAGAAAGGAACAAAGACAGAATAACTTGCCCATCCATGAGCTTGCATTTTATATTACATGAGACACATCTTTGTGATTATAACAAATTCTACATTTTTTTTAAATAGTGGGGTTTTCTTTATGATGCTATCATTACTTGTAGCTGCAAAAGTCCAAAACAATATAACATTCATTCTATTTGAGGTTTGTTTGTTCTTTTATAAATTTGTATAAGAATATCTCAGGTCATAATCTTAAGAACTTGATGATGCCTATGAAGTGTGCAGCTCTGTGTTTGAAACAATAAAATGTCCTTACTTATCACAGTCAATCTCCTCTCTGTTTGCTTCCTCTTCATCATTCTCTTTATTATTGCCAGGGGCCCTTTGCTCTTCTGAAAAGAAACACACACACACACACACACACACACACACAACCGAGCTTGTATTTTGATTATAGACAGGACATCAGAATTAATTTTTGAGTAAATATATAGAGACAAGTTCGTCAACTTTCCAAGGTTTGATAAATGCACATATTTCATTATATTGTTTCTTTTCCTAAGAGCTGAAACTAGGATTAGAAGATATCAAAACCTTTAGCCAACTATATTTTGTCTATTTGAGTTCAAATGAGCAGATGTTCCCAAGTCTTTTTCAGAAATAGTTTTATGTATGCACACACCCTTGGCTATCAGACAGATGCTTCTGATTGGCTTAGTCAATTGAGTCAAATAATCAGTCATTTAGCCAAGCAATCCATTGGCCTACTTCTCTCCTCCCCTCATTAAAGTGGTTGATCTGATTATATTGTTGAGCAATTTTACATTAAATCTTCATGCATTTCCCCTTAGGTAGAGGGTCAGCCATTAAAAGGCATAAGAACATTTTTTCAAAGTTAGATACAATAAAGCTAAGGTTAGACTTGAGATTTTCTGACCCTCAGAACAGCTACTTTTCCTCTACAAATTGCACACACATGCACGCACTCGGCAAAGAAGCAACTACCTTTGTCCTGAAGTATATCAAGTTATCCTTACAGGTGGGGAATCTAAAGTTGAAAGGTATTTGACATGTCTGACATCACAGATCACCCAGGCACAGGGTATTCCAAAGAAATGAAACATAAACTATATCATCTGGGTTTGCTCTTCAGTAAAATGCAGTATCTCACTGACAGATACCTGGTCTGGGGCTACAGGAAGCACAGCTTTGCAGACAAGACCAAACTATCATAGTGTATGGTGGGTGGGTGTCTTCTGATAAAAGAAGGGCTACAAAACTCAGTGTGGCAAGAGTGGAAGGGGGTCACAGCAATGGCCCAAGAACAGAGTGGAAAGAGCAGAGGCAAGGGAAAGAGATCTGAATTGAAAAGGCTGCCTCCTGCATGCTATCTCCATTACCTTGGTTGAAAAAAGAAATGAAAATCTAATCCAGGAAATACTGTCTGTAGAAAGTAAATCTGGATGAGGGAAGGCTTTTGCCTACAGCTAAGTAAGCTAACTTTGCTTTTGTTCATTGTTTATTAATGCTTTGCATTAAATTAATACATTTCTAATGGTTTGTATATAAACTTCTGGAGTTAGAAATTTTTTTTTCTGTATCTTTGGTGTTTAGCGGAGAGCACAGTAAATATTCTTAAGACACCAATGAATTTTTAGATATGACATTCCCTCAGCTTCACACTGCCTTTTTCTTGCTGCTAACTCTAAAAGGGCCAGTTGAAAGATCATCTTCTCTAGGAAGTCTTTCCCATTTTTATCTTTTTCACATCAAAACCAATGTCCCACTCCTCCGGAGTGTGGAGTATATGCCCGTGGTTGTTAGCATTTCATTTGCTTTGTGACTATGTTAGTTAAAAGAAAGCTGGAAATATGTAACCAGTTTTAACCATTTGTAAGCTTGTCACACTCTGTATCACCTCAAACCCTAGGCCTAAGATAGTAATTTTAACGTAGTGGGAAAAACTATTTTATAAATAAAATAAATATGAATATGGCTATCATATATGTTGGGTCAGCTCTAAGAAAAGGCTATCATGTTTGCTCTTAGTATTTCTTCTCAGATATTTGGTATTTGTGACTTTCTTTCCCCTCCCAGATAAGAGCTCTTCTTTTCCCATCCAGAAAGTTTTTAAGAGATTATAACAAACTAAACTATGGTAAGATAGGGAAGACAAAAAAAAAAAAAAACCCTAAGGGAGTTTCATTTTAGCTTAGAAATGGTATTAAGTTGAAGAATTCTGAAGTCATTTGGATTAAAGAGATGACTTTAGTTGGGGAGGTAGATCAAGAGAATAGTGCTTAAATCATTCTACTGTGTACTTTTTTCTTTCTTTCTTTCTTTCTTTCTTTTTTTTTTGCTTTTGGTAGAGTGCCATGGTGCCATAGCTTAAGGCAAGCTCAAACTCTTAGGCTTAAGAAATCCCCTTATCTCAGCCTCCCCAGTAGCTGCAACTCACAGGTGTATGCCACAATCCTTGGATAATACATTGTGCATTTTTAAAGATGTTTTATTATAAAAGATGTCGTGGCTAGTAGTGATTAGAAATGGAGTTGCTGGAATCCTGAGGTCTGGATTACTTTTTGTTCTCTCAATCCAGTGGCCCTGGATCACATAAAATGTGTCTTAGTTTCCTTATCCATAAGGAGAATTCTGAAGTCTTCCAAAATTTTCTATTCATTGCTTCTAAGATATCACTGAAGAGAAAATTTAAAAATTTACTTTGGAATCCAGGGATAGAACTGGATACAAAGTAGGGATAGTAAAATCAAACAATTAAGTAGTTGAGTGTTAGTCACTTTGTCTATCCAAAACCAGGGCGACGATGGCCAAATATGTGGGAGGGGGTTATTATGTGGAAGGAAGGAAGGAGAGAGGGAGGTGGGGAGCGGAAGCAACAGAAAGAGAAAGAAAGGACAGAAGAAAAAGAAGTAAAACAGGAGAAAGAAAACCGTTGAGAAGTGACCTGAGCACATTAAATACCACATGTCATTAACTGCTGGAAAAATAGACATATCCCACAAAACCCAAGTGCATAGTAACCGGCATAAATATTTTCTCCATCCTGGGTTTACGTCTGTTTATGATTGATGACAGCAGATCTTGGCCCCAGAAGACAATCTTTATTCACATCTCTCAGCTAGGCTAGTTTTAATTGCCCAAATATAATTCAATCTCTAGAGTTGGTAGTTCTTAACAAGGTAATGTCAACATTGGACTTGGCCAATGGAAAATAAATGGGAAGACAGCTAACTCCTATTCAAACTTTCTCTTACGGTATATTGTAACTAGAATCTTCTACTGTCTGCTTCTCACTTTTTTCTCCTCTTTGTTTTCCATAGGTAAGATTATAAATACACCAAATATATATCTATTTTCATTCACCACTCTGATTTATAGTCATCAGAAAATATTTAATATAAATTTGATGTTTCTCTCTGTCAGTACTTTGATTTTTGGATAGGGCACCGGAATTTTCATTGGCCGCACACATTTTGACTTTATTTGTCGCAATGATCCTATCAAGGCATTTCTCTGTATCCTCCTTCCCCTTCCTACCACCGTATTTTACACGCCTGAAAGACATAAAGCTTAGAAAATTTAATTAGTGTACCAAAGATCACAACCAGTACATGACAGAGCTGAGACTTGTGTGCAGGTCTGTTGGACTCCAAAATGTGTGTTCTTTCTTATTTTGTCATCTTAGGTGTTTTGACACAATCCCTTGATGAAAAGCTGCAACAAGTATCGTCTGAAACACCTTATTTATCACTTACTTGTAGAGATGTTTGGTAAGAAAAACTTTGCCAGTAGAAAGCTTTTCATCAAAATTATTAACAGCTAACATTTAGCCTACTTTACCGTTTCTGGAATATTTGACAAATACTTTTGCATTTAATCTTTCCAAAAACTAGTTAAGTGAACCAGTTAGGGTAGTGGAGCCTGTGATGCAGTGACAAATGTACTTCTAAATCTTAGTGACTATGCACAATGAAAGTTTACACACACACACCCCACTCACTTATCTCATGTCTGAAGGGGACAGCCAGGTGACACTTCAAGATAAGCTCTTCACATAACAATACAGAAATCCAGGGTGCTTATACTTTGTGGTTCTGCCATCTTAAGATATAGTTTTTTTTTATTGCTTTTGCTGGGGAGGAGAAAATATAGAAAATTAACCATTGCTTCTCAAGGAAGTGACATTTGTCAGAGCTCATTGACCAGAAATAGTCACACGGCCTCAGTCTAATGACAAGGGAATCTGGAAAGTCTCACATGGCCAGGAGAGATGAGACTAGGTGTGGTAAGTGTTAGTAATTTCTACCACAGTAAGCTCATACTCTTTTCTGAGTTGTCATAGAACTCTACCTTTATGCTGGATTGTTGAGTAAGAGAAGGAATCCAACCTGGATTCTCACTTTTTTAGACCAGCTCTAACGCTATGTTAATTGTGTTTTATTAGCTTTAAAAATAGTCCCAGAGTGGGTGAGAAAAGGGGGATAAATAGTCCAAATAGAGAAAGAAATATATATATATATATATTTTTTTTTTTTTTGCAGTTTTTGGCCAGGGCTGGGTTTGAACCTGCCACCTCCGGCATACGGGGCCGGCACCCTACTCCTTTGAGCCACAGGCACTGCCCAAAAGAACCCCATGTTTTTCTCATACAGAAAGGAAACTAAGGTTCAATGATTTTAAAGGACTCCCCCAAGGTCCTGGAGCTATTTGGTGTGGCTGGTATGATGATGGTGGCATATATGAGGATGGACAAGGTGGGCAAAGAGGTTGTTTCATGTTATGGAAAAAGAAATATAGTTCAAATTTTACTCCTTGAAACCATTTTTTGGTGAAAGTATTAAAAGCTACTTTGCATCACTGTGCAAAGCTTTTCTTTATTAAAGTTCCTGTTACTCCTGTATACTAACCTCTACTTCATGAGGCAGTATCACTTATCTATTTATTTTTCTTCAACAAATATTTTTTGAGTAATTACCCTATGTGGTGTTTTAGGTACTAAAGAGACAGTGTTCAGTAAGACTATCCTTTCACGTTCCCATTAAAAATGCTGCCCGTAACATTCCTAAAAGCTTTAATTCAGGTCTTCCTCCTCGACTGTATCTTTTTTTTAATCAGAAAACTACTTTATTCTACTTTTTTCCCCACTTGTCATTCAGTGTTCTGCTTTCCTTATCATCTAACCTCCCCCTCCAAAAGAATCCAGGGATTTCCCGAATTAACACAAGAGTAAGCACAATTAGACTTATTTAAAGTCAGGAGAGACATGCTTTTCTCATGAAGTAGTGGAAAACATGACATCATATTTAAACTTCATCCAACTCAAGTCAGATTTCTAAAGTTGAAACTGAAATGTCAGACAGGAAAAAGTGTTACCCCCGTAGCTACTGTGCTCTGAGCTAAAGATGACTCATGAAAGATGTGTGTGTGTGTGTGTGTGTGTGTGTGTGTGTGTGTGTGTGTGTCCCTGATGATTGACAAATTCCTACCTCTAGGAACTGGAGAATTGCAATATGATTGAACAACCAGGAAATGTGAACTAATCTGAGATTTGGGATCTCTCTGGGTGATTTTGAAATTTTGTGGAAACAGGTACAGAAGCAAAAGTAAACTGCAGACACACAAGTTTCTCTTATTTTTTTTGCCTGATGAACACTTTGGCATATAATTTTTTTTTCTTTTTTTTTTTTTTTTTTGGCTTTCTGGTTTCTATCCTGCCATGGTTAAAATATTCACTAGCAGGCCAGAAAGCTTTTCTGGGAATAGGATATTTAGATTTCAAATGGAAAGTTAGCTAGTAAATCAAGTTGAAGTTGATTGGTAAACTGTACCTATATATATCATTATTTCCCATTAATATAGAAAAAATGCATACAATTTCCCATTAATAAAGAAAAAATGTATACAAGGCATTTGGGAAATTAATCTGTTTTAAAATATGTCCCTTGCTGACATATTCTTTTGCTATTGAGACAATTTCTCTTTCCTCTTCTTTGTGGACACTCATTATGCTTCTTTACTGAATCTGGAAGATGCTTGCCAAGCACTTTCTATGTGCCAGTCACTGTTGGTACCTAGAATTCTTATGATTTTTGCCAAAGAACAAGTGCTGAGAAGTATGAAGTGGGGCCCACAATGAATGGATGGAGGAGTTGTCTAGCTCTGTCCAGGGATTTGTGGGATCATTTCATAGAATAAGCACAATTCATTTTGCGTTTTGCAGGAGAAATATGGCAGTCTGGCCAACAATGCATGCGCATGTGGGCTCTGCAAACACCTAAAATTCAGTGTATAGAGCAGATGAGAGCAAGATGGCTGCACTGCAGGGCAGGTCAAGTGAGTTACAGGGGGAAATCAAGCCCTGAGAAGTCACAAACCATACAGCAGGCCATATGAAGGTGATTTTACTGGTGACCCTGAGTGTGTCTTTGGGCCTTTCTGTCTACCCACCTATAAAATTAAAGCAGAGCAAACTGGGTATATAGAAAGACAGGAGAAATTAAGGTGGTATGTCCATAATGTTCTCAAAAGCACAGTACTTGGGGGTGACAAACTTTGTGGCTTCCCAAGTCGTTTCTGACAGTTCATTAAATAAAATGAATCCAAAGCTGTGGAAGAGAACTAAGAAATATCATGTTTCATTCAAGACAACAATGTGTGTATTTATCACCACGGATGTGCAGAGCACTGTGCCGTGTATAGGCCTTGACTTTCAGCTGAGAGTCTCAGAATCTAGGTGGGAAACAGAGAGGATGGAATGACTCAATTGCTTCAATTCTTCAATCACACTTGTGACTATTTATTGAATTTCTACTATATGAGAATCATGTGTTTGAAGCCGGGAAGGATCACATTTATACTACTACATCATTTACCAAGGAATCACCTATCTTTAAGAAGTTCATAATACCCTGCCTAAATAATGTGTATAATTATGATAAAAGGATAATTATACATAAAAGAGTTATAAGCGAGTTTCCTTCAGAGTAATTAGATACATGGAAGCAACTGGATATTCATTGAATATCCTCTACAATCCTCTACAAGACCAGAAGTTTACAATTACAATTCCATCATATTCACAATTATTCTCCAAATTAGACATCTTTATCTTCATTTAACAGCCAAGGCAATAGCTTAAAGAAGGTAGAGTAACTTGCCTGAAGATAACCATTGCTAGAGGGAAGGACTTGAACTTGGGTGTTTCCAGATACCTAGTTATGTTTTATATGGGCTAGTTATGTTTAGAATACTTACAGAAAGAAGTGACATTCAAGGAAATCTGATTCGGACATTCTCATAAAGACATAGTCTTTTGTCAGACACTTGGTTCTGCCTCTAGAAGTTAATCAGTATAACCCATTGTCGAAAGTGGTCAAATCTGGGTATAAACAAAGCAATGTAAACTTCCAAATTTAGCATGTTCTGATGGTCTCCTGTGCAGACACAGGAGTTCCATGGCATGTAATGTATATGTATCCTCTTTGGCTTGCTTAAAATCTTCTGGCGCCAGTTATATGCTTGGAATCAGTTTGCAATCATTACTCTTTGTTTTTTGAGCATTTATAATGACATCGAATAAATAATATTAGCCCATGCACACTGTTACTTGCCAAGGAATACATTAGCAGAACTCTCAGTTCTTTCAACTGTGGATGAGAAGACTTATCATAAGTTCTGGTATGAAAGATGTTAAGATGTGAACGTTTACATGTTATGGGACACAGTGTAAATGACTTTGGTTTGAAGTCCTGTCATTTGAAATGTGGACAGAGCCATGAGAGGCCTTAGTGAATAAGTAAACTTGGGATTGTAAATAACGCCTGACCTGACATTTCCCTTGTGGGGGCTCCAGTAATGGGATCCAGCTGACAAACACGATGCTCCATTGAGTCTTAGGGGAAAACAACTATTTTTTTTCAAACTGATATTGTGAGTTAAGATCCACGGCTGAATGCCATTTGTTTTTCTACTTTATAACAATTCAGAACAGATTATTTTATACTGCAGCCACAGGAAAACAATCTCCACTGCCAGTCCCATCTTTTCTCCCTCCTGACAGATCTGCTCTTTTGTTCTCAAAATGCAGGTTGGAAATGAAAGCTGTTTACTGGATTTTTCTAAGTAAAGTTGTGTGATGAAAAGCTTTTATAACTGATCCTGAAGGGCTAAGGTGCTTTTAATCAGTGTGTAGGATTTTAATTAATCCCAGGGCTCTCTTCTTTCTCAGAAGCTCAGGTGCAAAGCTGTATTCCTCTAGGTTATGTCTGAGTAGGGCTGAGAGACTCCTTCAGAAGAAAAGGCAAAGAGATTCATGCCGAGAGACAGAGATCTGGATTCTATCTTGTTATCTTCTATTCTGCAGTTCTTGTTGACCACTGGTCCAACATTTAGGATATTGTGAATACATGCAGAGATGTTTTGAATTCAAGTAAATCTGTATGTGCTTTGGAACCACTGAAGTCAAAAGCTAATGTCATAGTCTGTAAGTTCTGCTCACAGTTTTAGAACTCCTAAAGTCAAACCTAGACAGGCATAGTTAAATCAGTCATTCAGTTAATTTTCTGTGTCCTTGTTTGTAGAATAAAAATGTGGGCCTGGATAGAGATTCCGTGGCTACTGGGACAAAGTTTAACTCCCTGCCTTGGAAATCAAATCAGTTCATAATCTAACTACTTGACACCTCTCACAAAGTGCCTCCTGAAACCCTCTGCATATTTCCATGTTGTCAAAATGTTACTCCAGAAGTCCATGGTATTTTACACTGTTTTTTGTTTTCTGATAAGTTATTGTCTGTGCTTAGAATTTCCATACTTGCATTATTGAGGCAGAGTAACAAATAGCATATTCCGAGAAATCGGCATTTTCTAAGTGAACTCCGTGGAACAGTCATCTCATAAATATTTTTCTGATGTATAGGACAGTACTTTAGAAAGAAGTGGGTAGGGGTTAAGTTTCCATGATCAAGAAATTTGGAAGAATAATGTTTATTTTACCAGTCATTTGAAGAACCACAAAACAGATAAGCATAATGAAGGTTCTTGTAATTCCTACAGAAAGGAAATCTGTTGAAGCCACCATTTCTCAAATGCACGTGGTGACAAATCCCTTCTCTTACATAAAAGCTACAAGCACACTCCAGATAACAGTAGGAAACACCTATTCAAGTTGATATAAAACATATGTCACGTACAGATTAGACTTCAAAAAATTTGAGGAAAAATAAAATTAAAAATAAAAACCTTATTTCTCAAAATTAGCTCCATCAAATTCACAACACTCTTGTAAGTAATAACACCAGCCATTTAGTCCATCTATAAAAAAATTGAGGATCCTGAAAATTTAACCATGTCAATGCAGTTTTTACATTACCAGATGAAGAAAAACAGGTGTCCGTTAAATAATTTTTAAGATTAGGAAATAAAAAAAAATCATAGAGCCAAATCAGGACTATAAGATGAATTCCTAACTATTTTTCATTGAAATACTTCAAAAATTGCCCTTGTTTGATGAGAGGAATGAGCAGAATTGTCTAGGTGGAGAAGAACTCTCTGGTCAAACTTTTCTTTTCTTTTTTTTTTAAATATGGAACGCTTCATGAATTTGCATGTCATCTTTGCGCAGGGGCCATGCTAATCTTCTCTGTATCGTTCCAATTTTAGTATATGTGCTGCCTAAGCAAGCACTCTGGTCAAACTTTTCATGGGCATTTTTCTGCTAAAGCTTTGGCTAATTTTCTCAAAACACTCTCAGAATATGAAGATGTTTTCATTCTTTTGTCCTTCAGAAAGTCAACAAGCAACATGCTGTAAGGATCCCCCCAAACTATTGCCATGACCTTTTTTCTTGGCTGGTCCACTGTTGCTTTGACTAGACCACACCCACCCACCTCTTGGTAGCCATTGCTTTGATTGTGCTTTGATTCAGGATCATACTGGTAAACTTATGTTCCATTTCCTGGAGTAGTTCTTTAAAGAAATGCTTCAGGATCTTGATCCCACTTGTTAAAATTCCCATTGAAAGTTCTGCTTTGGTCTGCAAGCAAACTCAGTGCAATAGTTTGGTACCCATAGAATGGAAAGTTTGTTCAACCTTTAATTTTTGAGTCGGAATTGTATAAGCTGAATTCATTAAGATATCTATGGTGTTGGCTATTGTTTCTGCTATTAGTCACTAGCCATTTTCAAATAGGGTATGGACAATATTAATTTTAATTTTTTTCCTGCAAGTTGATGCAGTTGGTATGCAGCTATGTGCTTTATCTTCAACATTATCTAGTCCCTTCTAAAAATGGCTTATTCATTTGTAAACTGATGATTTCTTTGGGCATTATCTCCACAAATGTTTCATAGACCATTAATGATTTCACCATTCTTCTACCCAAGATTTACCATAATGTTTGTTCTTCCTTTAATTTTAGCAAAATTCATGTTGCTCTGATAGGGTCTGTTTTCAAATTTATGACTTGTCTTTTTTAGTACCTCAAACCAAATTATATTCAGACATGTTATAGAAAATTAATACAAATTTAATTTGTACTAATACCATTTTGAGATAAGAAAAAAAGATTGATTAAAGATGATGAGCATTGAGTGAGAGCAAGATGGCGGCTGAGTAAAAGCTTCCCTGCAACTTGGCACTGTGATTCTGGGAGATAAGACTCCAGGCATCTCTGGCTGGTGGGATCTGCCTATTATCATCCCTTTGAGGATACAGGGAGTCAGTGAGAGACTTCTTGACCCCAAGAGGAGGACAAAAACAGTAAAAAACTGGCAAGTGGTTGCATATATTCGATTGGTCAAAACCCACCGTCAGCTGTAAGTACAGCAGCAGTGAGACTGTAAACTGGAAAGGACTTACCTGTGAACTGCTTTGGTGTTTTTGGACTTGGCACTCAGTTTAACTGCCCTGGGGAGAGCTTGGGAAGGAGTGTAGAGAATTTTGGGTTTTGTCTAAGGCCCCAGACTGAGCTGCTGAGCCAGAAGGAGCTAATAGTGTTTGGTTATAGACCACAGGGAGCCATTGTGACAGAGTTGCCCTGGCAAGCTTTGCCCTCAGGGTCACAGAGCAAGGATTGGGAAGGAGCTAGTAACCTAGTGACTGAACAGCCTAAAGGCAGGGACTGAGCTGCCTTACAGCCTTAACGCTTGGGGGCAGAGTGAGACTGGTTTTGGCACACTGGGTAAATGGATAGCCACTTCAGCAGTGTTCCCAGCGACAAGCACTTTCCTGAGAAAGCTTCTGCTTAGCCAAATTTAGAAGTTTAAAGTGCCTTTTAAGAAGACTGAAGAGAGATTTAGGGTCTCCACCTTATGGGGTTTAAGAAATCAGCGGAGGCCTCCAATCGTATCAGCATTGTGATTAACATGTCATACCCCAGAAGACCACCTGTTGCCCAGAAAATATTCAACAAGATGTCTATACTGCTTTGTTTTGAGTTTTTTGTTGTTGTTGTTGTTGTTGTTGTTTCTTTGTTTTATTTTTTGCTATTGTTGTTGTTTTGTCTTTTAATTTCAACCTTTTCCCTACAGATATTTTCTTTTCTTTTTGTTTTCTTTCTCCATTTTTATAGTTTAAATACAATTTCCTATTGCTGCCTTTTTCAATAATTAGAACTTCATTTTTGCTAGTGTTTCTACCCCTATTTGTTTTTTCACACAATTTTATCCTGTAAAGTTTTCTGTTTGCTTGTTTTGGTTTGATTTATAGCATTTTTGTCTTTCCTCTCTACAAAACAAGAGAGCAAGGAGGTAGGTACTGTGTCCAATCAGATTAGCAAACAGCTGCTGACCTCAAGGGAACCACCCAACTGGCACCCCCAGAGGTTGGTTTTTTTTTAAGGTTGTGTCAAAGTACCCTACTGTATACCTATGTGGCTCTGCCTCCCCATTTCTGTGCCTTTGTTCTTCTTGTCAATATTCTCTAACCCACTGCCTCTCCTTTCTCTATTTTCTTTTTCTTTCTTTCTTTCCTTCTTTTTCTTTCTTTTATCCCTTCTTGCTCTTCAATCTTCTCATCCTTCTGGTGCTGTACCAAAAGGACTCGTTGAAACCTTAGTCCACAGGCACAGGAACTTAAAGAGCAAGAGGAAGTGAAAGGAAACTTAGGGCAAGGACAGATAAAAGAAGCCATTCATGAGGAAGAATCAGCAGAAAACACCTGGCAACATGAAGAACAAGTCCAGAGCAATCCCTCCAAGGGACCATGAGGTAGCTACTGCAGAAGATTCCACCTATAAAGAAATGTTAGGAATGACAGAAAGGGAATTTAGAATACACATGATGAAAACAATGAAGGAAACTGCTAATAAAGTGGAAAATAACCAAAAGGAAATCCAAAAACAGAATCAAATAAGAGATGAACAATATGAAGAATATAGAAAGGATATAGCAGAGCTGAAGGAACTGAAGCAGTCAATTAGAAAACTTAAAGATGCAATAGAAAGTATCAGCAACAGGTTAGATCATGCGGAAGGAAGACTTTTGGAGGTAGAGGACAAAGTTCTCGAGATAACTCAGATAGTTAAAGAGGCAGAAAAGAAAAGAGAGAAAGCAGAATGTTCACTGACAGAATTATGGGACTTTATGAAGCGTTCCAACATATGAGTTACAGAAATCCCAGAAAGGAGAGAAGAATGCCCCAGAGGAATGGAAGCCATACTAGAGAATATTATAAATGAAAATTTCCCAAATATCACAAAGATTCTGACACACTCCTTTCAGAGGGATATCAGATCCCAGGTCTCCTCAACTCTAACCAAGCTTCTCCAAGACACATTGTGATGAATCTGTCCAAAGTTCAGACAAAAGAAAGGATTCTTCAAGCTGCCAGGAGTAAGCATCAGTTGACCTAAAGGGGCAAATCCATCAAAGTGACTGCAGACTTCTCTAATGAAACTTTCCAAGCAAGAAGACAATGGTCATCTATGTTTAATCTACTTAAACATTAAGAACAATTTTCACCCCAGAATTCTATATCCTGCTAAGCTAAGCTTTAAAATTGATGGAGAAATCAAATCATTTACGGATATACAAACATTGAGGAAATTTGCCACAACAAGACCAGCTCTACAGGAAATGCTTCAACCTGTTCTACACACTGACCATCACAGTGGATCAGCAGCAAAGTAAGAACTCAGAAATTAAAGGACAGAACCTAACTTTCACACTGATGCAAAAGATAAAACTAAGCAATGGACTCTCACAAAATAAGTTGAATAGAACAGTACCACACTTATCAATTATCTCAATAAATGTTAATGGCTTGAATTCTCCACTGAAGAGACATAGATTGGTTGACTGGATTAAAAAACACAAGCCATCCATTTGCTGTCTGCAAGAAACACACCTGGCTTCAAAAGACAAATTAAAACTCCGAGGCAAGGGTTGGAAGACAATTTTTCAGGCAAATGAAATTCAGAAGAAAAGAGGAGTTGCAATCTTATTTTCAGATACATGTGGATTTAAAGCAACTAAAGTCAAAAAAGACAAAGATGGTCACTTTATATTGGTCAAGGGAAAAATACAACAAGAAGACGTTTAAATTTTAAATATTTATGCACCCAATTTAAATGCTCCCAGATTCTTGAAACAGACCTTATTCAGTCTGAGCAATATGATATCTGATATCTGATACCATAATAACACGGGACATTAATGCTCCTCTTACACAGCTGGACAGATCCTTTAAACAGAAATGAAACAGAGATATAAGAGATTTAAATGAGACCCTAGAACAACAGTGCTTGATAGACGCATATAGAACACTCCATCCCAAAGATAAAGAATATACATTCTTCTCATCACCCCATAGAACATTGTCCAAAATTGATCATATCCTGGGACACAAAACAAATATCAACAGAATCAAAAGAATTGAAATTTTACTTTGTATCTTCTCAGACCATAAGGTACTAAAGGTGGAACTCAAGTCTAACAAAACGTTCAACCCCACACAAAGGCATGGAAATTAAACAACCTTCTGTTGAATGACAGATGGGTGCAGAAAGAAATAAAACAGGAAATCACTAACTTCCTTGAGTATAACAACAATGAAGACACAAGCTACCAAAACCTGTGGGATACTGCAAAAGCAGTTTTGAGAGGAAAATTTATCACTTTAGATGCCTACATTTGAAAAACAGAAAGAAAGCGCATCAACAAACTCACAAGCCATCTAATGGAATTGGAAAAAGAAGAAAAATCTAAGCCTAAACCCAGTAGAAGAAAAGAAATACCCCAAATCAAAGCAGAGATCGATGAAATTGAAAACAAAATAATCATTCAGAAAATTAATGAAACAAGGAATTAGTTTTTTGAAAAAATAAATAAAATAGATAAACCATTGGCCAGAAAAACTAGAAATAGAAAAGTAAAATCTCTAGTAACCTCAATCAGAAATGATAAAGGGGAAATAACAACTGATCCCACAGAGATATAACAGATCATCTCTGAATATTAACAGAAACTCTATGCCCAGAAATTTGACTATGTGAAGGAAATGGATCAATATTTGGAATCACACACCCCCTCTAGACTTAGCCGGGAAGAAACAGAGCTTCTGAATAAACCAATTTCAAGCACTGAGATTAAAGAAACAATAAAAAAGCTTCCAACCAAAAAATGCCCTACTCCAGATGGCTTCACACCAGAATTCTATCAAACCTTCAAGGAAGAGCTTATTCCTTGACTGCAGAAATTATTCCAAAAAATTGAGGAGGAAGGAATCTTCCCCAACACATTCTATGAAGCAAACATCACCCTGATACCAAAACCAGGAAAAGACCCAAGCAAAAAGGAGAATTTCAAACCAATCTCACTCATGAATATAGATGCAAAAATTCTCAACAAAATCCTAGCCAATAGATTACAGCTTATCATCAAAAAAGTCATACATCATGATCAAGTAGGTTTCATCCCAGGGATGCAAGGCTGGTTTAATATACGCAAGTCCATAAACGTTATCCACCATATTAACAGAGGCAAAAATAAAGATCATATGATCCTCTCAATAGATGCAGAAAAAAGCATTTGATAAAATCCAGCATCCTTTTCTAATTAGAACACTGAAGAGTATAGGCATAGGTGGCACATTTCTAAAACTGATTGAAGCTATCTATGACAAACCCACAGCTAATGTTTTACTGAATGGAGTAAAACTGAAAGCTTTTCCTCTTAGAACTGGAACCAGACAAGGATGTCTGGTTCAACATAGTGCTGGAAGTTCTAGCCAATACAATTAGGTAAGACAAGGAAATAAAGGGAATCCAAATGGGAGCAGAGGAGGTCAAACTCTCCCTCTTTGCTGAGGACATGATCTTATACTTAGAGAATCCCAATGACTCAACCACAAGACTCCTAGAAGCCATAAAAAAATACAGTAATGTCTCAGGATATAAAATCAATATCCACAAGTCAGTAGCCTTTGTTTACGCCAATAACAGTCAAGATGAGAAGCTAATTAAAGACACAACTCCCTTCATCATAGTTTCAAAGAAAATGAAATACCTAGGAATATACCTAACAAAGGAGGTGAAGGACCTCTATAAAGAAAATTATGAAATCCTCATAAAGAAAATAGCAGAGGATATTAATAAATGGAAGAACGTATCATGCTCATGACTGGGAAGAATCGACATTGTTAAAATGTCTATACTTCCCAAAGCAATCTACCTATTCAATGCCATTCCTATTAAAATACCAACATCGTACTTTCATGATTTGGAAAAAATGATTCTGCGTTTTGTATGGAACCAGAAAAAAAACCTGTATAACTAAGGCAGTTCTTAGTAATAAAAATAAAGTTGGGGGCATCACCATACCAGATATTAGGCTGTACTACAAAGCCATAGTGGTAAGACAGCATGGTACTGGCACAAAAATAGAGACATGGACACTTGGAATTGAATAGAAAACCAGGAAATGAAACTAACATCTTACAACCACCTAATCTTCGATAAACCAAACAAGAACATTCCTTGGGGGAAAGACTCCCTATTCAATAAATGGTGTTGGGAGAAATGGATGTCTACATGTAAAAGACTAAAACTGGACCCACACCTTTCCCCACTCACGAAAATTGATTCAAGATGGATAAAGGACTTAAATTTAAGGCATGAAACAATAAAAATCCTCAAAGAAAGCATAGGTAAAACACTGGAAGATATTGGCTTGGGGGAAGACTTCATGAAGAAGACTGCCATGGCAATTGCAACAGCAACAAAAATAAACAAATGGGACTTCATTAAACTGAAAAGCTTCTGTACAGCTAAGGAGACAATAACTGAAGCAAATAGACAACCTACAGAATGGGGAAGTATATTTGCATATTTTGAATCAGACAAAAGCTTGATAACTAGGATCTATAAAGAACTCAAATTAGTCCACATGAAAAAAGCCAACAATCCCTTATATCAATGGGCAAGAGACATGAATAGAACCTTCTCTAAATAAGACAGATGAATGGCTAACAAACACATGAAAAAATGTTCATCATCCCTATCTATAAGAGAAATGCCAGTCAAAACCACCCTGAGACAAACGAAAGGCTAACAAACACATGAAAAAATGTTCAGCATCCCTATCTATTAGAGAAATGCAAGTCAAAACAACCCTGAGATACCATCTAACCCCAGCGAGAATGGCCCACATCACAAAATATCAAAACTGCAGATGCTGGCGTGGATTTGGAGAGAAGGGAACACTTTTACACTGCTGGTGGGACTGCAAACTAGTACAACCTGTTTGGAAGGAACTATGGAGAAACCTCAAAGCACTCAAGCTAGACCTCTCATTTGATCCTGCAATTTCATTACTGGGCATCTACCCAGAAGGAATAAAATCCTTTTATCATAAGGACACTTGTACTAGACTGTTTATTACAGCTCAATTTACAATCATCAAAATGTGGAAACAGCCTAAATGCCCACCAACCCAGGAATGGATTAACAAGTTGTGGTATATGTACACCATGGAATACTATTCAGCCATTAAAAAATATGGAGACTTTGCCTCCTTCATATTAACCTGGATGGAAGTGGAAGACATTATTCCTAGTAAACCATCACAAGAATGGAGAAGCATGAATCCTATGTACTCAATTTTCATATGAGGACAATTAATGACAATTAAGGTCATGGTTGGTGTGGGGGAAGGAGAGAGCAGAGAGAGAAAGAAGGAGGGAGGGGTAGGAAAAGGAAGAGCAGAGAGAGGGAAGGATGGAGGGGGGTGGGGCCTTGATGTGTGCTTTGATGTTTATAGCAGCTTTAGTCACAATAATATAGCAATATCGTGTTTTGCTGATCAGGGCAAGACACTATTGCAGGAGGGACTTTACCTAACAAATGCAATCAGTGTAACCTGGCTTGTTGTACCCTCAATAATAAAATACATAAATAAATAAATAAAATTTGAACATTAGGAAGTTAAGATTACATGTGAACATTTAAGGATTCAAATTAAGCTTAACATTATATTAAAAGCCAATGTGTTGAATCTAAAACATCTGGAGAAAATATAAAATAAATTCTTAATAAAATAACATATGCATCATTAAAAAAAAAAAAAAGCAAGATGACGAGCATTGGAAAGAAGTTTGTAGAACACTCAGGGGTCTAAATATCGACCCGCAGTTTGATACTGCAATTTCTCTAATAGGAGTATATCCAAAAGACCAAAAATCGCTTTGCACCAGATTATTGATTGCAGCTCAATTCATAATAGCCAAGTCATGGAAGAAGCCCAAATGCCCATTGATCCATGAATGGATTAATAAATTGTGGTATATGTATACTATGGAATACTATGCAGCCTTAAAAGAAGATGAAGCCTCTACCTCTTTTATGTTTATATAGAGAGACCTGGAACATATTTTCCTGAGTAAAGTATCTCAAGAATGGAGGAAAAAGTATCCAATGTACTCAGTATTTCTATGAAACTTACTTATATTTACTCACACTTTGTTATGAAAGATAGAACACAGCTATAGCCCAGGATGAAGGAGAGAAATGGAGTGGGAAGGGAGGGGAGAGGGGAGGTTTGACAAAGGAAGGGTAAAAGGTGGGGCCGCACCTGCTCCATTGCATATGCAAGATGGAGCATATTTCAAGGGTACAAGTCAAACTGTCAAGTGTAGAACATATATGTCTTAACACAATAATCAAGTAAATGAGGTGAAAGCTAAGTTGATTGGTTTGATGTAACTACATCAGATTGTATAAAAAAAATCAACACATTATATCCCACATATGCATAAATGTATTAATGATCAAAAAAAAAAAAAGAAAAGAAAACGAAAAAAGATCCATGCATAGTTTTTTCATAATATCCGTTTTCATTAACTTTTTGTAGACTCCTTGTACATCTTGATGGAATTATGATGTACTTTATTCTTAGCAATACAATTCAATTAACTTTTTTATTTTGAGATAATTACAGTTTTCATATGCAGTTGTAAGATATAATAGAGAAATCCGTGTACTCTTTACCAAGTTTTCTCCAATGATAGCATCTTTATTGCAAAAGAAAACTAAAGGACAATATCACAACCAAGGTATTGATATTGATACAGGAAAGCTACAGAATATTTCTATCCCCACTAGGATCCCTGAAGTTGCCCTTTTATAGCCCCACTCACTTCTCTCCTACCCTATTCCCTCCTTAACCCCTGGTAACCACTAACTTATTCCCTATTTTTTTTTTTATTTTGTCATTTCAAGAAAGTTATATAAATAAAATAAAGCAATATGGAAACTTTTGTTATTTTTTTTTTATAACTCAATAGCATTTGGTTTTTGCATATACCAATAGTATGTTCATTTTTGTTTTGGGTATTATACTCTGGTATGGATATGCCACAATTTGTTTAACAGTCCACTTGTTAAAAGATGTATGGGTTGTTTCTACTTTTATATTATTGTGATTAAAGCTGCTACAAACATCAATGTACAGGTTTTTGTGTAAATACATCTTCATGTCCCTGAGCTACATGTTCAGAAATGTAAGGTCAGGGAAGTATAGTAGTTGAATGTTTAGTTTGAAAAAACTGCCAAACTGTTTTCCAAAGTGGTTGCACCATTTTGTATTTCAATTGTAATGCATGAATAATTAATTTTCTCTACATCCTAGCTAGCTTTTGATATTGTCACTACTTTTTATTTAAGTTCTATAATAGGAGTGTGGTGATATTGAATCGTGGTTTTAATTTGCAATTTCCTATTTGCTAATGATGCTGATTATTTTTTCATGTGCTTACTTGCCATCCACATATCATTTTCTATACAAGTTCTCTTCATGTTTTTGCCCATGTTCTAATTGAATTGTTTACTTTTTTTATGGTTGAGTTTTGAGAATTTTTAAGATATTTTAGACACTTGGTTGCATATATTTTTCAAATATGTTTCTACCTAATTCTACATCTTTTCCATTTTTGATCTATATGTTTTTTATGTTATTTCCCTCCCTATTCTTTTGGTTAGAACTTCTAGAATTGTGAGAGCAAATATTCTTGCCTTGTTCCCAATTTTAGGAAGAAAGCCTTCACTCTTTCCACATTAAGTCTCCTTTTAGGTACAAGGTTTTTTTTTTTTTTAATTTGATTTTGGTTTTGATTTATTTATTTATTTATTTATTTATTCATTTATTTTATTGTTGGAGATTCTTTGAGGATACAAAGAACCAGGTTACATTGATTGCATTTGTTAGGTAAAGTCCCTCTTATAATTGTGTCCCACCCCCAAAAGGTGTGTCAAACACCATCACCCTGCCTCCTTCACTCTCTCTGCTCTTCCCTTCCCCTACCCCCACCTCCCCACCTCCCCACCTCCTTCTCTTTCTCTGTTCTTCCCTTCCCCCATCTCTCTCTCTCTCTCTCTCTCTCTCTCTCTCTCTCGTCTCCCCTTCTCCCACCCCCCACTGGGTATTAGATCATCAACTGTTCTCATCAGAATTGAGTACATAGGATTCTTGCTTCTCCATTCTTGTGATGCTTTATTAAGAGTAATGTGTTCCGCTTCCATCCAGGTTAATACAAAGAATGTAAAGACTCCATCTTTTTTAATGGCTGAATAGCATTCCATAGTATACATATACCACAGCTTGTTGACTGTTCCTGGGTTGGTGGGCATTTAGGCTGTTTCCACACTTTGGTGATTATAATTGAGCTGCAATAAACAGTCTTGTGCAAGTATCCTTGTGGTAAAAGGATTTTTTAGGCTTTGTTTTATTTTTGTAGATAATTTTTATTAAGTTTGGAAAATTCTCCCCTCTTCCTATTTTTCTGAGAGGTTTTTTTTTTTTTTTCTTATCACAAATGAATGTTGAGCTTTGTCCAGTGTATTTTATGCCTTGATTGGTGTGTTTAAATGATTTTTTTTCCTTCAGGCTATTAGTATGGTAGATTACATAGATTGATTTATGAAGATTTTTCCTATTATTTTTAAGGTTTTATATTTTATATTTAAGTCCATGACCCATTTTGAGCAAATGCTTGTATAAGATATAAGACTTGGGTTGAAATACATTGTTTTTTTTTTTTGTTTGTTTTTCTCATGGATGTCCAATTTCTTAGAACAATTTGTTGAAAAAGCTATCATTCTACATTGAGGGAAATATTAGCTATTTAAAATGACTTATAAGAATTCCCTCTTATCTTCTTAAAGAGGTTGTATAGAATTTGTGTTATTTCTTCCTTTAAACATTTGGTAGAATTATCCAGCAAAACCATATGTGACTGCATAATTTTTTTTGTGAGCTTTTAAATTAGAAATTTAATTTCCTGAGTACTTATGCCCTACACAAATTATCTGTTTTATGTTGAGTAATAATATGTTTTTTTCCCAAGGAAATAGTTCATCCTTTCTAAGCTGTCAAATGTATGTGTCTATATTTGTCTGCAGCCTTCTCTTATTCTTTTTGTTTTGTCTGCAGATTTTGTAATGCTTTACCCTCTTTCATTATGGCATCAGGTTTTATTGTGTTCTTTCTGTTTACAGAACTTCCTTTAGCCAGTTTTTAAGGGTAAGGATGCTGGTTACAAATTCTCTTAGTTTTGCATCATCTGATAATTTCTTGATTTTTATTTAATTCCTGAGGAGACTTTTATTATATACTGGATTCTTGGTTGGTAGTACTTTTCTTTCAGCATTTGAAAATATTATTCCATTTCCTTCTGACCACCTTGGTTCTGACTAAAAAACAAAACAAAACAAAACAAAAAAATCCACTGCCAATTACACTGTTTTCCTCCGTGTATATATAAAGTGTTATTTGGAGGTTGGGGGCAAGATGGCTGACTGGAAGCAGCCTCTGACAGAAGCTTCTGTCCTGAGAGAAGGATAACGTCCAGAAAGTATCCAATTGAGCTGAATACAGGGAGCCCAGCTGAGAGAGAAGAGAAATAACTGCAGGTCACCCCTGCTGAGGCAAGTTGCAATTCCAAGACAACAATCTTCAGGTACAAAACTCAACTGAAAAGAGAAGTGTCTGACTCCTCTCCCAAGAAAGCTGTGGGTTCTTTTTTCCTTTTCCTTTTGCTCTACATTTGCTCCTGTGTGTTTTCTACAGGTAAGTAGTGAACTGAGGATCTCTTATCTCAACCCATGAGTGACAGCAGTAGGAAGTGGGGACTACTTCCTTCAGAGGGACCCTGCAGTGACTCTGAACATTCTCTTACCAGGCAGGAAAATTGAACTAACATTTTCACTGCCATTCTGAACTTCCAGTCCACCCTTCCCCCCTCACCAGATAAACCAGATCCCTAACCCCTGCAGAAACTGAGGGAGGAGGCTCATGAGCAGTGTCCCCCTTCCCCAGCCTGCCTGACTGAGTGCCCCGACCCCACCCGGCCAGTCCCCTGGCCTCTCCCTGTCTTCAAGCTGTGCCATGGGACCTGAGCCCTGCCCCTGGTGCCCTCCCTGACTCTGAACTGCCTCCAGCCTGTCCGGAAGCTGCTGAGGCTGTGTGCTGCGCCCTGCTGAAGCTGCACACCATGCCTGCCCTGCCTCTGTGCCAGGCGGCCACCCGACCACAATCACCAGTGGAGTAGTGTTCTCCTTGCTGAAGTCACTGAGCACTGGATACTGCCAGAATCATGTGCAGCATACCCCACCCTGCTTTCAGATCAGTGTGCAGCATGCTCTTGGAGCTGCTCCTACAGCCAGAATTCTCTGGTAGCTGAGAGCAGTGGCTGTGCCTTGGGGGTATTGACCTTCCTTTGACTCTTTCTTTGACTTCCTTTGACAGGCACTAAACCCTGGCACTTCACATTATTGGAGGGAGCAGGACTGCAGCCCTGTGGGGTCACCAGTGTTGGGCATGAAAAAGGAACAAAGTGGAGAAAGAGACTCAGCCCCTTGGTCTTACTGTGCTATTGGGTGGGCCTTTCTGACTCTGTAGAGCACCAGAGAGAGCCAAATCTGAGCAGCCAGTAGACCTCTGCTAACTAACTGCTGGAGATCTTTCAAACTCTCCCACCTGAGAGTTCATACTGACTGGGTCAATTGGTTCAGAACCCCTAACTTGGGACAATCACCCAAGTACCCTCTAGGGAGATACCCTGGTTGTGTAGTAACAGGAAGGGTCAATTTTCCCATTCCAGTTGATGTCTGGGGAGGTGGGGTTACTTAATTGCTTGTATTTCTTCACAGCTAAGACTTCACCAGAGTCACTGATCCAC
This sequence comes from Nycticebus coucang, assembly GCF_027406575.1. NCBI lineage: Eukaryota > Metazoa > Chordata > Mammalia > Primates > Lorisidae > Nycticebus > Nycticebus coucang. The sequence goes on along the minus strand of NC_069781.1, from coordinate 22,479,746 downwards.
CAGGATCAGACAAGAACCAGTTGAATACAAGACTGAGCCACCTAACCCCACCACACCAAGCAGGTTTTCCCAGCCTCAGACTGTAATACTGTACAGGTCATTTGCAAAGCTAAAGGGGAAAAAGCTGCAGTCATCAGTCCCAGATCCTTAACAAATGGCTGGTTAACCACAACTCCAGGAAACCCCAATCCAATCTCATCTTACCAAACACCTAGCCAACAGTGAAAAACAATCATGAGGCAGAATCAGTGGAAAAACTCTGGCAACATGAACAATCAGAGTAGATCAATTTCCGCAATAAAAAATAAAGCAGACACAGCACAAGATCCTATTTACAAACAAATGGCTGAGATGTCAGAAATCGAGTTCAGAGTTTGGATAGCAAATAAGATCAACAAAATGGAGAAAATGATGAAATTAGAATTTAAAGCAGACATTCAAAAGGTGTCTCAAGAATTCAATGAATTTAAAGACAAAATGACTAAAGATTTTGACACATTAAAGCAAGAATTTGCAGCCCTCAAAGATCTAAAAAATACAGGAGAATCCCTCAGTAACAGAATGGAGCAGGCAGAAGAAAGGATCTCCAATATTGAAGACAAAGCTTTTGAATGCTCCCAAACACTCAAAGAGGAAGAAAAGTGGAGAACAAAAATGGATCATTCTCTCAGAGAGCTCTGGGATAATTCAAAGAAGTTTAATATTCACCTTATAGGAATACCTGAAAGTGATGAGGTTGTTGCAAAGAATATAGATACTTTGCTTCGTGAAATAATTAAAGTGAAATTTTCAGACATGCCCAGAGATTCTGAAATTCCGAAAGCAGACAGTTTTAGAACACTGCCATGACTCAACCCAAATAAAAATTCTCATAGGCACATTATAATTAATTTCACTAAAGTTAATATGAAGGAGAAAATTCTGAAAGCTGTAAGATGTAAGAAAAACATTACATACAAGGGGAAGAACATTAGAACGACTGCAGATCTCTCCGCTGAAACCTTTCAAGGTAGAAGAGGGTGGTCACTGACCTTTACTCTTCTTAAACAAAATAACTTTAAACCCAGGATCCTATATCCATTTAAACTGAGTTTCATCTTTGTGGAGAAATTAAATACTTTAATGACATTCACATGTTGAAGAAATTTGCCATAACTAAACCAGATCTTCAAGATATTCTCACACCTATCCTCCATGATGAACAAAACAATCCTCCATCACTGAAGTAAAATCACTCAGAAACTTTTGATTAAATTGCAAGTTCTGTAGTGGTGAAAGGATTAAAAATATCCACTGGACTTTCATAAGACTCGATACCCAAAACTCTGTCTGGTTTATCATTACTCTCAATTAACATGAATGGCTTAAATTGCCCCCTAAAGAGACACAGGTTGGCTGACTGGATAAAAAAACTCAGGCCAGACATCTGCTGCATTCAAGAATCTCACCTTACCTTAAAAGATAAACATAGACTTAGGGTGAAGGGATGGTCATCTATAATTCAGGCAAATGGAAATCAGAAAAAAGCAGGTGTTGCAATTTTATTCGCAGATACAATAGGCTTTAAACCAATCAAAGTAAGAAAAGACAATGATGGTCACTTCTTATTTGTTAAGGGCAACACTCAACATAATGAGATTTCAATTATCAATATTTATGCACCCAACGAGAATGCGCCTCAATTTATAAGAGAAACTCTAACTGACATGAGCAACTTGATTTCCCCTAGCACCACAATTGTTGGAGACTTTAACACTCCTCTGGCAGTGTTGGATAGATCCTCAAAAAAGAAGCTAAGCAAAGAAATTTTAGAATAACTATTCCACATTTGCATCTAATAGACATCTATAGAACATTTCATCCTAACAAAACCGAATACATGTTCTTCTCATCAGTCCATGGATCATCCTCCAAAATTGATCATATCTTAGGTCACAAGTCTAACCTCAGCAAATGTAAAAGAATAGAAATCATTCCTTGTATTTTCTCGGACCACCATGGAATAAAATTGAACTCATTAACAGCAGGAATCTCCACACACATACAAAAACATGGAAACTAAATAACCTCATGCCAAACAATAATGGGTCATAGAAGAGATTAAGAAGGAAATTACCACATTTTTGGAACAAAACAATAATGAAGTAATGAACTATCAGAACCTATGGGATATAGCAAAGGCAGTCCTAAGAGGAAAATTTATTGCAAGCCTTCCTCAAGAAAACAGAAAGAGAGGAAGTCAATAAATTAATGGGATATCTCAAGCAACTGTAAAAGGAAGAGCCTTCCAACCCTAAACCCAGCAGAAGAAAAGAAATAACTAAAATTAGAGCAGAACTAAATGAAATTGAAAACAAAAGAATCATAAAACAGATCAATCAATCAAAGAGTTGGTTTTTTGAAAAGGTCAATAAAATAGATAAAGCATTGGCTGACCTAACCAGAAGTAGATGAGTAAAAATCCCTAATTTCATCAATCAGAAATGATAAAGGCCAAATAACAACAGACTCCTTAGAAATTCAAAAAATCCTTAATGAATACTACATAAAACTCTACTCTCAGAGGTATGAAAATATGAAGGAAATAGATCAATACTTGGAAACATGCCATCCTCCTAGACTTAGCCAGAAAGAAGTGGAAATGTTGAAAAAGCCTATAACAAGGTCTGAAATAGCATCAACTGCAAGAAATCTCCCCCAAAAGAAAAGCCCGGGATCAGATGGCTTCACATCAGAATTATACCAAACCTTTAAAGAGGAACTAGTACCTATATTACTTAATCTTTTCCAAACATAGAAAAAGAAGGAATACTTCCCAACTCATTCTATGAAGCAAATATCACCCTGATACTCAAACCGGAAAGACCCAATAAGAAAAGAAAATTATAGACCAATATCTCTAATGAATATTGTTGCAAAAATATATAATAAGATCCTAGCAAACAGAATCCAAGAGCACATCAAACAGATTATATACCACAACCAGGTGGGTTTCATCTCAGGGCCTCAAGGATGGTTCAATATATGTAAATCCATAAATATGATACATCACATAAACAAATTAAAAAACAAAGACCATATGATTCTCTCAATTGATGCAGAAAAAGCTTTTGACAATATGCAGCATCCTTTCTTGATCAGAACGCTTAAGAAAATAGGTATAGAAGGAACATTTCTTAAACTGATAGAGGCCATCTACAGCAAACCCACAGCCAATATCATAGTGAATGGGGTAAAATTGAAATCATTTCCACTCAGATCTCCTGATCTGAGGCAAGGATGCCCACTGTCACCATTGCTTTTTAACATTGTAATGGAAGTTTTAGCCACTGCAATCAGGCAAAAGAAGGCAATCAAGTGGATCCAAATAAAACCAGAGGAGATCAAAATCTCACTCTTCACAGACAATATGATTATATATCTGGAAAAACCCAGGGAATCAACTACAAAACTCCTAGAAGTGATCAAAGAATATAGTAATGTCTCAGGATACAAAATTAACACTCATAAATCTGTACCCTTTATATACACCAACAATAGTCAAGGGGAAAAAAACAGTCAATGATTCTATTCTCTTTACAACAGAGCCAAAGAAGATAAAATATCTGGGAGTGTATCTAACTAAGGATGTGAAAGATCTCTATAAAGAAAACTATGAAATTCTGGAAAAAAAAATAGCTGAAGATGTTAACAAATGGAAAAATATACCATGCTCATGGCTGGGAAGAATCAACATTGTTAAAATGTCTATACTACCTAAAGAAATTTACAGATTTAACACAATCTCTATTAAAGTACCTCTCTCATATTTTAAAGACCTGGAAAAATTAGTACTTTGTTTTATATGGAAACAGAAAAAACCTCAAATTGCCAACACATTACTCAGAAATAAAAACAAATTGGGGGGAATCATGCTTCTAGACTTCAGACTATATTATAATTTGATAGTGATCAAAACAGGATGGTACTGGCACAAAAATAGAGAGGTATATTTATGGAACAGAATTTAAGACCAAGAGGTGAACCCAGACATTTATCATCATTTGATTTTCGATAAGCCTATTAAAAATATAAATTGGGAGAAAGATTCCCTATTCAATAAATGGTGCTGGATGAATTGGCTGGCAACTTGTAGAAGACTGAAACTGGACCCACACCTTTATCCTCTAACAAAAATTGACTCTAACTTGTTAAAGGACTTAAACTTAAGACATGAAACTATAAATATTCTTAGAGTGAGTGCAGGGGAAACGCTTGAAAAAATTGGCTGGGAGAATACTTCATGAGGAAGACACCCGGGACGATTGAAGCAACATCAAAAATACATTACTGGGATCTGATCAAATTAAAAAGCTTCTGCACTGCCAAGAAGGAAGACACCCCAGACAATTGAAGCAACATCAAAAATATATTACTGGGATCTGATCAAATTAAAAAGCTTCTGCACTGCCAAGTAAAGCAAATAGACAGCCCTCAGAATGGGAGATGATTTTTGCAAATTATACTACCAACAAAGGTCTAATAACCAGAATCCACAGAGAACTCAAACTTAATACTAGGCAAAAAACAAGTGATCCTATTTCATTGTGGGCAAGAGACATGAACAGAAGCTTCTCTGAAGAAGACAGGCGCATGGCCTACAGACACATGAAAAAATGCTCATCATCTTTAATCATCAGAGAAATGCAAACCAAAACTACTCTGAGATACCATCTAACTCCGATAAGAGTAGCCCACATCACAAAATCCCAAAACAACAGATGTTGGTGTGGATGTGGAGAAAAGGGAACACTTCTGCACTGCTGGTGGGAATACAAGCTAGTACATTCCTTCTGGAAGGAAGTTTGGAGAACATTTGGGGATCTAAATGTAGACTGCCATTTGATCCTGCAATTCCTCTTCTAGGTGTATATCCAAAGGACCAAAAATCACTTGGCAATAAAAATATTTGCACCATATTGTTCATTGCAGTACAATTCATGATTGCCAAGTTATAGAAGAAGCCCAAGTACCCATCAACCCATGAAAGGATTAATAAATTGTGGTATATGTATACCATGGAATACTATGCAGCAGTAAAAAAAAATGGAGACTTTACCTCCTTTATGTTTACACGGACGGAGCTGGAAAATATTGTTCTTAGTAAAGTATCTCAGGAATGGGAAAAAAAGTATTCAATGTACTCAGTACTACTGTGAAACCAATTTATAATAACTCACACTTGCCTATGAAAAATGAAACACAACTTTAAGGGGAGGGAGAGGGATGGAGAGGGGGTAGAAGATAGTAGGGGGACCACAACTAGGGGGCACATTGCAAGTACAAGTTGGTTCTATCATGTGTAGAACACAAATACTAATAATTGGGTAATGCTATAATTGAGTAAATGAGGTGAAAGCTATGCTGATTAGTATGATGTAAGCGCTCCAATTTGTACAAATAATCAACACACTGAAATTGGCATAAATGTATTATCTATGTACAACAGACTTAATAATAAAATAAATAAAATAAAGTGTAATTTTTACTTGGTTGCTTTAAATTTTTATTTTTTTTTTTTTGTTTTTCATTTTCAAAAATTTTAACCAGTATTTCTGTACTAGTTTAAATTTCTTTAGGTTTATCCTGTTTGAGATTGAACGTTTGTTTTTTAAATCAGTAGCTTTATGAATGTTGCCAAATGGATGCCATTTTTAGTTGAATTTCCTGTAGGAGACTGAGCACCATGCTTATAGGAATGGTCACCTGTTACTGATGGGGCTCTGGGAGCTGGGCAATCTCCTGGCCAGTATGGAGAGGTTTTGCAGCCTGGAGACAACCCCTGGGGCAACAAACTGCTCTAATGAGATAAGATCAGTTGCTACTTAGTAACCAGGTGCTAGACCTTGAACACTTGTGACATAACAGGGTGGGAGTGAAGCCGGTGGGGAAAGAGCAGGTAGCAATCATTAAGCACATAGTCCTTGTACATGGGGCCCTCGTATCTGTTGTATATCGTTTCAATAAATGGCCATCTAGAGGTTACTCAGGGCTCTTCTGCACCTATGGGGAGCCTCACCTCTTGCAAGCTTGTACTTTCAATCCATGTACCAGCTGTTTCCTGCCCACGGTGTCAGTGTGACAGCAGCTCCAACAATTTCCTTTGAGCACTTTTTTTTTTTTGTGCTTCCCTATTTATTTCTCCTCTCTTCCCACGACTCAAATAATACAAATGTCCAATCTTTTGATATAGTTTCATAAGGAGGCTCTGTTCCTATCTTGTCTATTTTTTCTCTGTTGTTTAGATTGCATAGTTTCTTTTCTGCCTTCTAGTCATTGATTCTTTTCTTTATCTGTTCTGCTGTTAAGCCTATCCACTGAATTTTTTATTCAGTTATCACACTTTTTGGTTCTAAGATTTCCTGTGGTTCTTCAAATCTTCTATGTTTTTCTTAATATTTTTTGCTTCTTTGCTAAGAATTTCTATTTCTTTGCCTTCTTTGTCATATAGCTTACAGACTGTAAAGTATTTTTTTCGTGGATGTTTTAAAATCCTTCTCAGATAATGCTAATGTCACTGTTATCTCAGTTCAGGTATCTATCAATTGTCTTCATTCAGTTTAAGGTCATCCTAACTCCTTGTATGATGTGTGATTTTCCATTGAAATATTATTCTGTAGAACTCTGGGTCTTATTTAAACCTACTATTTAAATAAGAGGTGATTTTCTCTGGAATTTTCTTGCTAGAGGAAGAAAGAAGAGCCATAGACAGAGTTGTTCAAGGTAGTTTTGCTGTAAACCTTCCATTGTGCCGGAGGTGGCGGGTTCAAACCCAGCCTTGGCCAAAAACCGCAAAAAAAAAAAAAAAAAAAAAAATGCAATACCTGCAAAGTTCAATCAAGTGCAGCACAGTAAAACAATACATACCTTTACTGCATTTTATCTTGTCTCTAATAAACAATGATTGGGAGATGTGTATCGCAATTTAACAGATAAGTAGCGATATTCAGAGGAAACGAACTTAGCTAAGCAAATGAAAAAGATAAGATTTAACCTCAATCTTTTGTTTATGAACTTTTCTTTCATATTCTCACTTACTTTTACTTTCTTCTTCTTTTTTTTTTTAGGGACAGAATCTCACTTTGTCACGCTCAGTAGAGTGTCATGGCATCACAGCTCATAGTAACCTCCAGCTCTTGGGCTTAGGTGATTCTCTTGCCTCAGCCTCCTGAGTAGCTGGGACGACAGGCACCCACCGCAATGCCCAGCTATTTTTTGTTACAATTTGGCCTGGGCTAGGTTCGAACTCGCCACCCTTGGTATATGGGGCCAGCACCCTACTTACTGAGCCAGGGCTTCACCCTGATCACTCAATTTTAAAGTCATCCTGTTAATTCTGCTCTACCCAGGACTGCTGGTATTTCTCTCAATTTTTTTTTTTTTATTGTTTTTGGTTTTTGGTGAAGGAGGTTCTTTGTAACTGAAAGCATTTCTGAGAGAGAATAATAAAAATTATAAGAAATATGTGAGTCAAAAATGTATGCAGAGTAACTGAAGGAAACTAAACATTGGTAAGAGAAGACTGTGCCTTCACATATTTGAATCACTGTCATATGGAAGACACATTTGAACCATTGTGGGGATCTCAAAAGAACAAAATCAAGACTAATAATTATATGTTATAAGGATATTGAGTTAGCTTCATTGTAAGGAAGAATAGTTACAGACTTGTGAAAAAGATAACCATCTCTGATGGTAATAAACCTTCATTACTGAGTGCATGCAAACAGAAGTTGGGTGAATGTCCTATTTCTCACAAGTATGCAGAGGTTTGCCAGATATTACCACTAAGCCCCTACTAGCTCTTACTGTCTTCAGTGCAGTTTCCTCCATGTACCTGCTATGTGATATTAGACAAATTACTTCTTTTTGAACTTGACACTCTTATAATAATAATACTACCTTCATAAGATGACTGGAAGATTAAATGAGATAATGGTTGTAAAATATTTGGCACCATGCCTTCCATGTAGAAAGGATTGAATAAATATTAATAGTGATGACAAGAACAATAATACTGTGTGTTCCAAATGTACTTCAGGATCTTATAAGAGTTCAGACTACTGTTGTAGGAGAGATAGGTTGAGGAATTGGTTAATAGTCTTAAGTTATAAAGATAGATAGGTCTGGGCAGTGCCTGTGGCTCAAAGGAGTAGGGCGCCGGCCCCATATGCTGGAGGTGCTAGGTTCAAACCCAGCCCCGGCCAAAAGAAAAAGAAAGATAGACAGATCTAAGTAATGAGCAATTTACTATACCCAAGATGTCCTTACAAATTTTATTATTCTGGAACTAACTTGAACTTATCATTGTTATATCAGAGATGCCTTGCTTTGGAGATATATCCCCTCACAGAGCAAGTGCATGATAAACACTATTCATTTTTAGGCACACAGTTATATTCTAATTCAAGTTCTTCAGAATTTGTTCATTATGTGAGTCAACCAGTTACCACCTCCAAATTACTGTTTGCTCTTTGGCATGTCTCTTAATATTTTTTAAATATTAACTCTCTCTTTTATAAGACGAGATTAGAGAAGCACATATCTCTAGTTTGTATCCTAGCTCTGGGATTTAGTAATTTTGCATTTTGACATGAAGCCACTTGTATGATGAGGTCAGAAAAACTGTATTACTGTAATTGACCATTCTCTCTTTCTTCCCATTGTCTGCTTCAGAGTCACCAGAGAACTCACATTATGAAGTCAGTGGAAGACTGCAATCCAGCCAGACCCCTCTTCAATGTGGTTCCAGTTTTAGAAGCAGCGACTCCATGGACCCCTGCCATCCTTGCTGAGCTTTGCTTTCTTAGATGAATTAGTTATTTCCCGCATTGCATCTTATAAAATTCCTGACCCTGTGGGGGAGAAGTTAGAATTGCTTATTCCTCTTTTCCCTTGATAGGAAAAAGCTTCAAGAATTTTGGAAATTGGGGCTGGTTCCAAATAGATACTTTCATGATTAGATCACTTCTAATATGAAATCTTTTGCAGACAATTTGTTTGAGTATTTGCATCTATTTAGGCACTGTAGACATTCAAAAGGTGGCTACTTTCTACATAACAGTTCTATAGGAAGTCCTAGCTTTCCAATGGCTATGGGACATAGAAAACTATTTTCTATATCTTCCAGTCACAAGAACTATTTTCTTTTCTTTTTTTTTTTTTTTTGGAAAGACAGAGTCTCACTTTACCGCCCTTGGTAGAGTGCCATGACGTCACACAGCTCACAGCAACCTCCAGCTTTGGGGCTTACGTGATTCTCTTGCCTCAGCCTCCCGAGCAGCTGGGACTACAGGTGCCCGCAACAACGCCCGGCTATTTTTTGGTTGTAGTTTGGCCGAGGCTGGGTTTGAACCCACTACCCTCGGTATATGGGGCCGGCGCCCTACTCACTGAGCCACAGGCGCCACCCACAAGAACTATTTTCAATTAACTCTGTAAGTTAGTGGTGGAACAATTTTTCTGGAGAAACTTTTGTTCCCATTGCCTCTCATGCAGTAGATGGCACCATTGTTTCCCTATGACTCAAACTAAATACCTAGAACTCATTTAAATCCCCCCTCGCCCCATAATTAATTGGTATCTATATCTAGTCCATTCTACATTCCAAGGGATTTTTTTCTATTGTTTTTTTAATTCATATCCTCTTTACTATCAATATTTCCAGTAGGCTGGACTGTTATAGAACCTGGAATTCAGTCTTTCTGCCCCACTATTTAGTATCTTCAACATCCTCCATACTACTTGATCAAGCCATCATTTTCAATTACAAATCTGGGCACAGTTATTCCTTGTACCAATCCTTTCAGCAGCTCCCTGTCACCTATAGGAGGAAGTTTAAATATGGTATGCAGCATACAGTTTTCATGATCCAGCCCGTTCTCCTTTTCTAATTAATTTTATTACTTATCAAGAACTCTTTTGCCATCAGAGTCCTCCAAAGCACTGAACATCTGGAATTTAATCAATTTGTTCTACTCTTTTCCTTCTGGACTTTTGTAATTCTATTCACTTTACTTGTAATGTCCTTCCCTTTAGAATCTATACCTACAAAACTTGTACCATGTAACCATGAAAAATTGTTTTAAGTATAACCTCATCCCTAATCAACAAGACAACTTTATGTGCACATTGTACTATTATGAAAGTTTATATATATATATTTTCTTTTTAGAGACAGAGTCTCACTATGTCACCCTTGGTAGAGTGCTGTGGCATCACACTGCACAGCAACCTCCAACTCTTGAGCTTAAGCAATTCTCTTGCTTCAGCTTCCCAAATAGCTGGGACTACAGGCACCCACCACAATGCCTGGCTATTTTTTTGTTGTTGTTGTGGTTGTCATTGTTGTTTTAGCTGGCGTGGGCCAGGTTGGAACCCACCAGCCTCAGTGCATGTGGCCAGCACCCTACCCACTGAGCTACGGGCACTGCCTATGAAAGTTACATTTATTTGATTATTTTTTCCTTGAAGGTTATAGACTAGAAGGAAAGGAATTCTTTTCTTCCTCTTTTCATCCACAGATCTGCTATATCAATGTATAAATAAAATGAATAAGTACCATCTCTTTGTAGAAAACTAGCTGTCTCTTATTCAGATATGAAATAATTTTAAAGAAATAACTATGAATCTTTAAGAAGGCAATGGCCTCTTACTACTGTCTATGTTGGTAGCCAGGCTGTAAAGGTGCAATGGCTTGTCAGGGATTTAGTGAAGGTTTATCCTATTCTACTTGTTGGCTGTGGGAGTTGGTAAACATTGCTCCAGTGAAAGAATCTTTCTTTTTACCATTCAAAATAAACATTTAGATCAGGAGTCCCTGAGATAGTCTTGATTAAAGTGGAGTAATCACCAGGGAAGAAAGTCACTCATGTATTTGTAACATTTACCTTTTTACTCTGTTTCTGACCATGGAAGGAACATTTTTGTCAGAAATATGTATGCAGAATAAAACAGACCAAGTGTTCACCATCTTTTCTATCCCCCAGAATCCCAAGTCTAACAAATACTACTGACAGTAGAATTAAAGTTGCATTAGATAGTTGGGAGTTTAGGGCTGTTTACCACTCATGCTGTGAGGAGGAGAGTCCAAGTAATTGGCACCCAGGCATTTCTGTCAAACTATGTGCGCACAGCACCACAGACCACTGTATCTCTGTGGATGATAAAAACAACCCTACTTACTTCAACCACACAAAGATGAAATTATAAAGGGAAAATATGGAACAGAACAAAGGAGAATAGGAGAGTTAGATTTCAAAAGCACCGGCAAATAAATGTCACTTAAAGAAATATGGCAGGCTTCATTCATTCTCATAGAGGAGGTTTACATGCACTTCTAGGTTCTCGTGAGTGTTAAGACGTGGGCAGAACAGTGTACCTTGTTAAGACCACTCCTGTCTTTCCACACCTGTCTTTTGTTTTTTTGCTTGTTTGTTTGTTTGTTTGTTTTTGCTTTCACTCCCACAACAGAAGTTTCCCATAAATATCAAGTCTCAGCTGGAACCCTGTCTCTTTCAGGAAGCTTTCTGATTATCTCCGTAAATTCTAATCTACATCATTACTCTGCCTGGCACATAGGTCATGTGGTATCATTGTAGAAGCAACTCTCACAAAACACCTCCTTTCTTGTTAACTGTGTGAAACTCATGATTTGGCTTGACCTCTCTGTTTCACAAACCCTCTGACCCCATTTATGTGAAAAATCACAGAAGCTGAAAATCACATAAAGGTGCAAAAAGGCTCATGTTGGGTCCTTCTGTGATTTTTGCTACAGTAGTCAAAGATAAAACAGAGCCAGGTACTTGTTAAAGGTGGCAAAGTAGTTATTATTTAGTCTACCTTGGAATGAGCTTGACTTCAGCTAAGACAAAGGTGACTGGGGCTTTAAAAGGGATATTGGATAAAGGACAAAGAAGGGATGATGGGAAAGTGAAAAATAGGGGAAAAGGGACTGTGAGCTATGTGAGAATGGAAAATTACAGAAGAGGAAATAAGTGGAGAATTACTGAAAATGGTATGGCAAGGTGGGTTGGCACAGTTTTCATTCTGTGGTTTGGTAGCTTGTGTTTTCTTAAGCAGAAACTTAAGCGTGGAGGCTGAGGTTATGTGTAGGCACATAGTTTAGTACAGATGAAAAGCAGACTAAAGTTTGGTCAAGTAACTGCAGTTTAGGCAAATCTTTTGTGCCACATGGAAGTTCACAGATAAAGAGGCAGAAACTACAGTAGTAAGATAACTCCATCATAGGGTATATGGCAGGCAATATAATGGCCCCAAAGATATCCACATCTTGGTTCCTAGAATTTGCAGATGTGATTAAAGTTAAGGATCTTGAGTTGAGTAGATTATCCTAGGTAATCTGATTGGGCAAAATGTAACCACAAGAGTGTCAGTCTGGGTGTGGTAATCCAATCACATGTCGGCCTGGGCATGGTAATCCAACACTTTGGGAGGCTAGGGATGGAAGATTGCTTGAGGCCAGAAGTTTGAGATCACCTGAACAACATATTGAAACCCTGTTTCTACAAAAAAAAAAAAAAAAAAAAAAAAAACAAAGAAAAAACAAACAAAAAACTAGCCAGGCCTGATGGCACATGCTACTCTAGCTACTCCGGAGGCTGAGGAAGGAGATTCACTTGAGCCCACAAATTTGAGGTTGCAGTGAGCTATGATGATGCCTCTGCATTCTAGCCTGGGCAACAGAACTGAAAAAACTCTCTGTCTCAAAAAATAAAACAAAAGGAGTGTCGGAGTTAGAGAAGACAATGTGATGCCACGAACAGAAGTCAGAGCAGGAGACATGAAGATACTATCCTGCTGATTCTGAAGATGGGGAAGGAGCCAGGGCCAAGAAATAAAGAGACACCTCTAAAAGTTTGCCTAGGCAAGGAAATGGATTCCCTGCTAGGGTTTCCAGAAGGAACTTGTCCCTGTAGACTCCTTGATTCTAGCCCAATCCCACCCATTTTGGACTTCCGACATCTGGAGTAAAAACATAATTAACTTGTGTTGTTTTAAGCAATAAAAAGTGTTTGTGTTACAACACCAACAGCACATCAGATGACAATGAGCATGACCCTCCGGCTGCCCATTTCACCATTCCTCCCAGGCCCCAGCATTGCATTCCAGGGAGTAAACTGGTACCATATCCCAAGGACTGCACCTTGCCAGGGACTGAACTATACTGTGTGCTCTGCGTGTCTTTCCCTGAAGCACGGTTTCTTGGTAGAGTAGCAACATGGTTGATATTCATTTTCCCAGGAATGTCACAGCATTTGCTATGTTGTTTGTGATTTTGATATTAATATTAACGACCCTAATGCAATCATCATTTTATCATTTGATTGCATTTCCTTGGTGAATCAAATGACTCCCAAGTTAACTGGCATTTAAAGACGGAGTACATGCTCCCTTCACTGGCTTTCTTAAACAGGAAGAAGTTGGGGTGATTAGTGCAGGCGAAGGCTCATTTCTAAACTATTTCAGGCGTCTTTTCACTATGCCAATAATCTCTCTTCCAAAAGCAATATTGGCTGTGGTGCTGGAAGAATGTTCTAGTATTTTCAGACAGACTGCAAACTACCAGTAAGTTTACTGAGCAGCCCTGTTACTCAAGCCACAGAGATAGTAATTCTTTTTCTCCTGGGAAATCATATGTTCCCTTTCCTTGTCACTTCTCACCCCTGCTGTGCAAATTGTAGTGGTCAGTGCCGAAGACATGAGGTCCTAGAAACATAGCATAGCATATTTTATCAGCCTCCCCCGTGAGTCCTAGTTCTGCTGCCGACCAGATATCCTTCTTTTATATTAATGGAACTGAGTTACAGACTCTGGTTTTAAGTAAGGTATGAGGGAGCAGAGAACCATCCTGGTAATTATAGCTACTGTTGAGTAGAGAGCATCTTACATGCCAGGAGCTGTGCTAGGCATTTTTTTATATTATTTTGTCTGTTTAATCTGAATTGGTATGCATTCAATCGCACACTGGTTAATGGTGCTGAGTATGTTAAAGTCTCGATCAGGCTTGGAGAGTAAGAAGCTACAATTCCTAGGTAACCAGAGCATTTTCAGGGGAATAGTATGCACCTTTATTCTTTTTCTCTAAGAAATGGGGAAGTAGCCTTGTTGCTGATGCAGAGAGTGTGGCATTCTAGGCATGTGGAATGCTTGATGCCACCTGTGTATTGAAGAGCATATGCATATTTGTGTGCACAGTAAACATTAGAAATACTCTGTAGATTAAGTTTTTCAAACATGTGGCATGAGCACTTGAGAATTGTACTATCTCTTTTGATCATTTCTCTACCAGTTCATTCATTCATGTATTTATTATTACCTCAATAGTTATTTAACAGTGTCTTCATGCACACCTCTGAGCACTGGAAATATAATGTGAATGAAACAAAGTTGTTTCTTCCATGAAGTTAATATTCAACTAAAAGGAACAGGCAGCCATAACAAGAGAATCACTCATAAAATGTCAGATGGTGATAATTATTATGTGGTAAGACACAGCAGGGAGAAGAGAAGGTGAAACAGATAGATATGCACATCAGAGAAGGTGTCTCTAAAAGTGGTGATATCTGAACAGAAGTCTGAATGAGTAAGAGTAGCAGGCCACATTTCCCTCAGGGAGGAGAGAGCTCTGGCCTGAGTAATTGTAACTGCAAAGGCAGTCCTGACCTGGGAGAGCATCAAAGACAACTGTCTGAGGTTGGGCTGCCCATGCTCACCATAAGTGATTTGTTAAGGAAGTGCTTGCAGGAGGCACCTGCACAGGAGTCTGGGAGGTAGGACAGGAAGGAGTGAGAATTTAGGGATAGTGCTGGCTCTAGTGACATTTTTCCAGAGGCTTATACCACATCTCAGCAAGCCAGGGAGCAAGTCAACTCCCATGTTCTTCAGGACTTAGTCTGGACAGACAAGCAGATTACCTCCAGGAGCCCAGGGGAAGTTTATAAAAGAAGGTCCCAGCAATGCACCTTTAGAGGATATGTTTCCAGAGGCTGGAGAATGAGCACAAGGCCAGCAGAGAGATCCAAAGTGTTTGGAAGCTCCATCAGCTGTGTCTGCAGAGTGTACAAAGCAGAGAAGAAGAAAGCTGGGCTGAGGGGTAGCCAGGAAACAGACCCCCATGGAGGGACTTGGGATTGTTAATTCACTGGGAAACTGGAGGTATTTTGAGCAATAAAGTGTCATGATCTGATTTACATTTCACTTTAAGAAGATGGTTCAGACTATTGTGTGAACCACAGACTTGGTGGAATGAGAATAGAAGCAGTACATTATTTTTTTTTTTAAATAACACTATTGTAAAATTCTATGGGGATTATGATTTTGAGGCTATGCTGTCCTCTGACAAAACATGGTTACTGAGCACTTGAAATATGGCTTATTTAAATTGAGATGCTCTGTAATTCTAAAAATATGCATTAGACTTCGAGGGCCTAAAAGGAAATAACGTAGAATACCAGACTAATATTATTTTGTTATTGATCACATGCTGTAAAGACATATTTTGCTCAAATAATTACTCAACTTGTTCAAAAATATGTGACTAAATAAGTGAATGAAATATTATTAAATATGTTATTCAATGGTTTCTTCTTACTTTTTAAAACGTGTCAACTGGAAAATTTAAAATTACATGTATGGCTCACATATGTTGCTATTGGATGCTCAGGTGATGTAAAGTGCCTGGATTCTGTATGTGTTATAAAAGTACAGAGGACAGGAATTGGTGACACAGTTCATGTGGGCTGTGCCAAGTAACCACTGGATGATGGTGACATTTTCTAAGATGCAAAACACTGGGGAGTAGGGAACGTGCTGAGGTGGGTGAGAAATGGAATTTAGTTTGGGACATAAATTGGAGATGACTAATGGACCTTGAAATGAAAGTGGTACATGGGTAGTAGGAAACAAAAGTCTAGGATTCCTTGGAGAGATCAAAAATGGAGATTTAAGTGTAAAGACATTTAATGCATACATATTTTTAAGAGCAATTGGACTTGATGACATCATCTGATGAAGAGCATAAAGAAGTGGACCAATCTCTGGAGTGGTCAGTCTTGTGAAAGACCAGGCTGCAGTAGGGGAGCCTATGCATGGCATCTGCTGGCTGTCTGACTTGGTAGCGGCCCTAACTTGTTTAAGTCTTAGTTTCATTATATATAAAAAGGGATTAATAATTTTAGAAACCTCATAAGATGGACATGAGAAGTAACTTGGATAATATAATATGTATCCACACTTAGCACCATGTGGCCATAAGCAAGAACCCAGCACAGGTCAGCTTTATATTATTATTCTCCTTATAGGTGTCTTACTGAATCAGTCACCAGCTAGAAGAAAGCCTCAATTGTGTGTGTGTGGGGGGGGGCTTGCCCACTTTTTCTTGTATTGGGAAAAAACTAAGTGGGCAGGGGGAGAGGTAGGGCTGTATTTGATCCTCTTCTTTTGCTTCTATTCACCACTTTTAAGTTGCAGGTGCCTTATCTACCTGCGTCTGAAGGAGGTCTTTAAGAAAAACTTGCTTAGTTTCTAACATAGCTGAAAGAAGGAGATTTAGTTTGGGACCGTGAGCCAGGATAGAGCAGGCACTCTCGCTGCTGTAGCTACAGAAGTAGCAGAAGTGTTGGCCCAACAGAAGTGGCAGACCAAGGTGGCCAGGTGGGACGGACACAGCACTTTGGAATGGAGACTGCTTATATCAATCCTGTGCTGGTAAGTGTGGTGGGGGAATATAGGGGCCCTAAAGATGTCCATCCACATCCTTGCCCTTGAAATCTTCCTGCACAAGAATCTTGCTTGTGCAAAAGGACTTTGCAGATATGATTAAGTGAAGGATCTTGAGATGGAAAGATGATCCTGGCATCTAATATAATCACAAGGGTCCTTATACAATGGGGTAGGAGTGTTAGAGACAGAAAAGAGGAAGTGATGGTGTAAGCTGAGGTCAGAGAAAGAGAAAGGAGGAGAGGAGGAGATGAGGGGAGAGAAAGGAGGAGAGAGAGAGAGAACATCTAAGTTGTTCTGGTTTCAGAAATGGAGGGAGCCTCCAAGAGCCAAGTAGCATGGGCAGCCTCAGGAACCTGCAAAGGACAAGGAGACAGGTGGTTCTGTGGAGTCTCCCAGAGGAGCACAGCCCTGGAAAGACATTCATTTTAACTCCAGGAGCCTTATTTTGGACATCTGAGTTCCAGAACTATAAGATAATAAATTATTATAATTTGTGGTCATTTTTTACAACAGTCATAGCAAACTAATATGTTAACCTTTAAAAGTCAGGGGCTTTGAGTAATAATTATGATGAAAATATACCCATCCTGGACTCAGCTCAGCTCATAAATCTGGAACACAGTTTAGAGAAAAGGAACTAAAAATTTCAAAGTCACCCAAACAGACCATTTGGTCATAAACTAAAACTCCTAAATGAGGGAAGAACAGAACCAAAGACCTCATTCTTGGCAAGAGAAAACAGCCCCAGAAAAAATGAAAAATGGAAATAAGTTGAGCAAGTCAGAATAAAGACAGTAGTTAGTTTACTTTTAAACCAGCAGCTAAATTACTTATCTGAGCAGTTCTTGTTTGTACTAGAAGCCTGGCCTGTAAGGGATACAGCTTGCAAACACCTCTGTTGGGTCTGTAAACACTCTGAAGAAATGATGACTGCCGAGGAGGTTGTGTGCAAGGCCTGGGGAGAAACATGAACCAGGCCATCCCCTGCCCAGTCAACAGTCAAAGCAAATACCCATTGTGAGGATTTGTATTATGGCCAGGGCAGAGATCAAGGGAACAGCTTGAGCCCTGAAATATGGACAAAAGGGCTGGTACCCTTATCACAGAGGATGATACCTGTGGGTGGAGATCAAAGGAAAATTCTTCTGTTCCACCAATTTTTCAGAGGACCCTGACACCATCATAACTACTCCATAGTGAACAATTAGGGATTAACTTCCCCTAAGTAATCTGTGTGCCTGACCACAGACAGGAGACTGCCCCCAACAACAAGGTTCAGGTTTCAGATTTCTCAAGGCTGCTCAGACCCTTAAGGTTCATGATTATTGATAGAATAAAAACTAACATGCTTACTCAGAGAAACTGCTGACATTTTTGTTCCCTTCCTCAGCTTATCCTCTTGGCTAAAGGAGATAATAATACCCTTCAATAAAAACTGAGTGGAACAAACACTCAGGGCCATTCGCTGGAACCCCACAAGCTAGTGGTGGCTCCCTGTGTTCTCACCTTTGAAAACTCTATTCTGTGTGTCCTGTCTCTTTATCTCTTGCCCCTTTTAACTTTACTTTTCTTCAGTCAATTGCTGCCAAATCCACAGATCTTGAAGGATCCTTCCCCCAGGGCAGGACCCCAGCACCTAAAATTTCATGGGGCCAGAGCCTATCCACTTCTATTTAAATAATAAAAAAAATCAGGCTGGGCTTGGTTACTCACACCTGTAATCCTAGCACTCTGGGAGGTTGAGGTAGGTGGATTGCCCAAGCTCAGGAGTTCAAGACCAGCCTGAGCAAGAGTGAGACCGCATCTCTAAAAAATAGCCAGGCATGGCAGGTGCCATAGTCCCAGCTACTTGAGAGTTACACAAGAGTTTGGGATTTCTGTCAGCTATGACACCATGGTACTCTACCAAGAGTGACAAAGTGAGACTGTCTCAAAAAAAGAAAAATCAACTAACTTGGTTTGCTACAAATTAGAGACATTAAACTAAAAAGAGGAGGAAGAACTATTCAAGGAAAGACATTTGTCAGCAGTGAAGATAGAAGAGCTCTCAGACTCACAGCAGGTTTCAGGTGCAGAGGTGCAGAAGGGGACCAGGCATGTCTTAGAACTCATTCATGGCTGGGTATTCAGAGGAAGGACAAACAGTTGCCCTGCACTGCTGGGGGCATCAATATACTACATATAGTAAGAGCAATAAAAAATAGCATCACTTTGGAAACACAAAAATATAAAATAGCTTTGGGATGCTCAGTTACTCAAAAAAGGATCGGCTGTGTTTTAATAGTTCTCCCAGGAAAAAGAAAATATTTTTAAATTCCACTTTAAAAAGATTTTCATTTCTCAAAAGTTATAGTTTGGATGATTTCTCAGCTGTGCATATGCACTTAAGAATATGTACACATCTGAGCATTAATGTATGAGCATTAATATGTACTCAGATAAGCTTGGATTTGGGAAGGTTTGAGGGAACAAAACAACAGAAGAGGAGGAATGGGGAATTATGTACATCTTAGTTTGTTCCAAGCACCATCTTCAGTATTTTACATACCTTATTTTACCTATTTCTCACAAATTATCTGTAAAATAGCCGTTAATAGCCTGGAAGCTTTACTTTAATTGTCCTATATTACACTCCTCAAAAGTTGCATACTTTAGCATAGGCCTTTCTGACTTTAAGATATAGATAAATCTTCTACTCCAAAGTAAAAAAATAGTCCTTCCTAACATTATCCCAGTCCAGTGACTAAAGTAGTGAATTTCTGCCCAGGGTTGGTAGATGTGCAGGAGCCTCTCTGGTTGTACAATCTTCATGCCTAGAATTATTTCAGACTTGAAAGAGACCATGGGCATCCTTCCTACTCATTTGGCACATGAGAAAACTGAAGCCCAGATGTAATTCTTACACCTGAGGTCACGTGGTTAATTACAATGTGGAGCAAATATCAAGTTTCCTGCTGTCCAATCCTAATCAAGGTCACCTCCTATCACCTATCAAAGTGGGGCACAGGCAAGGGCAGGATATTTAGAACTCACATGGGCTCACATGGAAATGTAGAGGAGACACCTCCCTCCCTGTGAACTTTCACAGGGCTGGAACCTGAGCCTTTTACTCTTGCCAATCTCCCTTCTGGGCTGGGGGAGAGGGATTTGGCATCTGAGCATTTATTGATTTCACTCCAGGGGAGACAGAAATCCATAGGCAGGCTGCCTTTATGGGAAGCACTTGTTTGCCCAGAGGGGTCTTTTCCCTTTGAACTCTTTTAGGGACTCTGCTCACATGTCAGGAAGAGCTGATCAAAATGGTAAATGAGGACCCTGACAAGGATTTTCAAAATTGCATGCAGATGTCTCCATTTTGGGGAATTGGAAACACAAACCTTTTTTGGATCGCAACAAAGGAGAGACAAAACAACACATTGAGAGAAGCTGTCCTGTCCTGTCCTGTAGGGACTGACAGACAGCAGTTTGGAGGAGCAGAGCTCAGCGACTGCAGTCTCTGGGCCAACTTGGGCTGCAGCTGGGACTCCCTTTGCAGAACGTGGAGCTTGTGGTCTCTAGGGCACATTTCTCTCAGAATGTGAAAACAGGGACCGTAGGGGACACAAGTAGGGCTTGAGGTGGAAAGGCTGCTTATTGGCTCAGTCTTCGTTTGTCTCAACCATCTTCCAGATCCCAACCAGCAGAATCCAACCAACACATGTTCACAGCGCCATACCATTTGTAAATTATTTCTCTGCATCTACCATCTGAGTTGTTCAGTTCATCATCTCAATTTAGAGAATAGAGACCCAAGGCTTGGGGACCAGGACTCAGAGTTGGAGTTCTAATTTAAACCCTTCTGACTCCAAAACCCTTCACCCAAACCAAAACACATTAACAGAGTTCTTCATCCATTCCTGAGTTCCTTCCCTCTGAGTGGAAAGCATGTGCTGTCCAAAGAGGCCGGCCTTTATTTCCTCATTTGCTTTTACTTCCTCTATGAACTGGGAAAAGGAGAGATTATAAAGTTCAGGAGCAGCCAGTTAAACATACATTGAGTCAGTTTATAAAATCTAAAGATGTCTGCATAGGTCTTCCAATCTAATTTCCTAAAGATACCCATTTAAGCCACACTCCTAAATCAGCAATCTGCTTATCACAGCTGGAATCTTGGTTGATTTTGAATAGGGCTTAAATGTTGAAACTGATCATGGTCCCTTGATAAGAGCTGGTCTTACTAACATGACTGTGTTTCTGATATCATGACATTAACTATAACGTAATGTGTATCACTACATTATAGCTGACATCATGGTGCCTGAGTTAAGCATCTTGTGTGTACAAGACATAGTGGTTAACCAAAGAGTCTACTTTGAGTCCAAGTGTGTTGACCATGTCAAGGATCTAGGGCATTGATAACCCTTCAGAGCTATGACTATGGCCCATCAGATGAGAAACTCAGTATTAAATGAATAATACAAATTAGAATAATTTTTCTGGAAACAGGGAACATGTATAAATATTTTGTGTCTGAAGACTTAAACAAGCGTTGACAAATCTCATTGTATAACTATTGCAAACACTGTAGTATTGCTACTGTCAATATAATAGCAGTAACTCCACCATGAATGAAGCCTCACCTACATTTATAATGAGGACCTGTTGTAAATCAGATAATATCCCCAATGCTTCTTTTACTTTTTTCAGTTTTGCAATGATCCTGAGAGCTGGTTGTTTCCTTCTTTTTCAGAACAGTAAGCAGAAGCTAGCAAAAAAGATTCTCCCTAGATCACATAGTTGGTATGTCTCAGAGCAGAGTCTTAAATTCATATTTCTTTGAATTCAAGGACATTGCTTTTTCTGCCTCAGAACAAAACATGGAGGCAATATGGAAAAAGAATTTTTTGAAGAGGAAGAAATTGATAATAATTTAATAAACTAATAAATAAACTAATAAAATTATGTCATAAACCAAATGAAAGGAAAATAGAGAAGGAATGAGAAGCAACTCCACAGGTTGGTAACAGAAGAAGGAAAGAACAGCAGGACTAAATTAGAGGGTTTTTTTTTCTGTTGTTTTGAATTGTTTATTTTATTTTATTTCTGTTGTTGTTTGCTTACTTAACATCTTCCATTTACATTAGTTCTACCAGACTCTCAGTGGAAAGAGTGTTTAATGGCCAAATAAGTTGCAGTCTCTGCCCTCCTTGGGCAAGTACGAATGTATTATCTCAGTAAAGGTCTCTTCTGTTAAAAAGTGGCAGCAGAGAGGGATAGGTTTGATTTCAGCTAGTGTTTCTGAAATCTATTTAGCATTACTTTTCTCTTCAAAATATCTATTAACAGCCTATGGGAGGAGTATTCTCAGGAAATCATTATATAGAAGCTGTCTCCAGGATTGCCAAGAGGTCATGGTATAGATTAAAAATTCTAAAATAAAATATAAATAGTCTTCAAATCTGTCTTTTCCTACCCACCAGAGTCCAGGAAACTCAAACATTAGGACTATGAGTAAGATACAGGGTGACCATCTCCCATTTCCCTTAGGCAAGTCAAATAGCATTCCTATTAGAAAATGCAGAATTTCAATTTCATTTGCAAGTGATTAGAGCATGAATGCTCTACCATACCTTTGAAGAGAATGGTGGCACTGGTTAGGGATTCTGACGCTAAGACATTTGAGTCACAGAGATAGGACGTGGGTGCAGGGCCTTCCTTTCTCATGTCTTTCTCTGCGTGCTCCTAACAGCTGGGTGTGATTAAATCACAGATGTTGACAGTGATGGGTGAAACAATGATTGCTACATGAGTCTTCTGAGAACTTGATGGGTGGTATAAGAGGAGCAACTTGGTGTATTTAGCAAAGCAGAACTTGGGTCTGACAAAGACATTTATGGGTTTCAAAATGCCAGATGGAGTCCCAGATGGATGACGGCTTGAGGATTGCAGTTTGGACTGCTGAGTGTGAGCTCTCCCAGGTTGCAAGAAAAATGAAGATGATTTCATCCTTCGCTGTGTTTTAAAGTGCGGGATTGGAGCATCCAGTGATCCAGTGGGAAGCCAGGGACAGGACAGGTGTGTTCCCTCAAGGTCACAATGGAAGTTAAAGTCAATGTTCAAGCCAGAATGGAATGGGAAGTCTCAGAAGATCTAGACTCCAGTCTTCCTTTTATTGGCTTTTTTATGACTTTGGCTAATGAAAGATTCACATCTAGGATACCCTATCTTTCATAGGTACCATGACTGCCTGAAGTAAAATATAAGCCAAATGATAATCCAATCAACCAAAGGAGCTACAAGAAACTAGCTGATGTTTAAAAGATTTTGTCAAGTATTGTTATCCTGAGCAAACAAAGGGCAAAATCGAAGGCACAGAAGCTTTGCCACAGTTAGAAACCATCTGGGAAGTTGTGACTTAAAGGGGAGGCATTGTGACTGTAACTCAGTAGTAATATAGGGAAGGTTGTTATTCTAATAGGAGACAGTAATGTAATAATGAGGAAAAGGGAACTTATGAAGATTTTTGAATAATTATAATTCATATTATATTTTAGGAAAAGCAACACTAAATTTTATACCTCTAGATTTGAGATGGATATCAAAAATTTATAGATTTGGGTCCTGATTGTGTTATTTTAAGAAATAGTGGGGCTGTAGCCAGGTTATACCATGTCTCCAAATTTTAGTCTGAAATGACAGGCTTTAGACTTTGGGTCTTTCCAGAGGAAAACCAACACCAATGTATTCTCTGTGGTCAGGGAAATTGGAGAGGTGAGTGACTTCCTACTTCTCCACTTGGAATCTTGCCCCCAGACAACAGAACAAAATGTTCTCTGTGAAGGGCTGTAAGTCATCTTGCACGTGAACAAATCAGACCCTAAAAGCTAGCTCTATATTTGCTATTCTGTCATGGAGAGGTCTGTCTTTGAGGGTGATGTCACTGTTCTCACACCAACCTTAGCCAAGTTCTTGGAAGAAATGATCCTCGATGAGCATCCTTTTATGGCATTTCTGCAAAATGCAGCTTATATTTTAGTTATCCCAAGGCTGAATGTTGCCCATTTTCGAACTTTTTACAAGATATTATTCTTAAATGTTAATTTGGAGTTATACTGGTGGGTATCTGCAAGAAAATCTTTCTCCAAAGAAGTAATTTGTTTGTAGCAATCTCCTAAAATGCCATCCTATGTTAAAGATTATTATTTTGAGGGATATAGGGTTTAACTTCCTCTTCGAGAAATGATAATATTATAACTTTACGGAGTCATTTTTATCCCTGAGGCTCAATACCTAAAAGAACCTTATAAAAATGCAAAAATTTTTCCTTGCCAGTAGAATTTTACTTCTAAATTTTATATGAAGCCAATGCATTCAGAAAACTCAAACAATGGTAAGTGTATGAAACAACACACATGACCAAATCACTGCACAGATTTGGGCAAATCTCTTCCAGTCTCTACACTCAATTTGAATACTAGGTTATTATATAAATTTAAAACTTAAACTTGAATGAGAGGATAGTTGTGACTTATGTGGAGAAAAAGATTCAAGGCCAGTCTATCTGATAGGAGAAACAACATGTTGAAAGGTTAGGGTAAGTCTCATTTATGTGTGGAGTATGAAAAAGAAATAAAACAATATTCAGATTGATCAGATTAAAGTTAATGAATTTTGGGATTGCAGGATCAAATGGAAGGTCTACTTTTAGCTCTTGGAGAATTCTCCGTACTTCTTTCCATAGAAGTTGTGTTAGTTTGAATCCCACCAGTAGTGAAAAGCTGTTCTCTTTTCCTCCACATCCATGCCAGCATCTGCAGCTTCAGAAGTTTGTGCATCTACCCCAAAAATAAAATACCCAAGGAAAAAAAAATACCACGAGGATATTTGCACTAGGATGTTTATTGCAGTTCAATTCACAATCACCAAGATGTGGAAGCAACCCAAGCACCCATCAACTCATGATTGGATTAACAAACTGTGGTACATATGTACCATGGAGTATTATTCAGCCATAAAAAGGAGGGAGAATTTACATCTTTTGTATTTACCTGGAATTGAAGAATATTCATCACAAGAATGGAAAAGCAAGTATCCAATGTATTCTGTACTAATATTAAACCGATATATAAAGAACTACATACCCACACACACAGAAAACACAGTATATTTTAATGAGGAGGAGAGGGGAAGGAGGGAAAAGACCAAAGGGAGGAGGAAAAGTGATTGGCAGAATCTCACCTAATGGGCACAATGTAAGGGTATACAGCACACGCCCTGGGTGAAGGGCTCAACTACAACTTGAACTTTGTCTTAGAAATGAAAACATTGTAACCTAAACACTTCTACCCTCATATCAATCTGGAAAAAAAAATTACAGTTTTGGAAAAACATAACACCCTCACTATTTATTGCTTATGTTCTAACTTTAATTGAAGTTGACCATCAATTCATAATATATATGTGCACAATTATGGCCCAGCATGTGGCTAGATGGTGTATAGACTGAGACATTTAGTTATGATTCTGAGATATTAAATATTTCAAAATTTACTTTCAAAATAAAAAATATATTTTAACTACAAAAAAAAGAACCTTGATTAAAAATCCCAAGTTAGTTGTGAGCCCTTCATTTTAAATTCTTAAAAACCTGAAGGAGTAGCTTTGATTTTAATTCAGCTTTATTAAAGCTCCTCCATGATTATTGAATTGATTAATTGGGGAAGGGTTGTGAGTAGTTTCATGGCTAAGGGAGATGAGGCATTGTGCCCAGGACCTCAGACACTGGAGTGGTGGGGCCAAGGTGGGAGCACACCCCCACCATCACCATCCTGCCCTCTCCGGGTGGCTGGCCTCTTCCAACAACAGGTAGCTCTTGCAAGTGCTTGTTCCAATCATCTAACTACACTCTGAATGCAAACAAAGATTTTGAAGCGTGTTGAACTTTACACAAGGAGCCTGGCAAAGTATTCCCAGTGCTCCTGCATGCACACATCACTGTTTCTATAGAGATAGTAAAAGGAGAAATAAAATAAATACAGCCTCCAGCAAGTCTTTTCACAAGATCACTTGACTTTCTGGGGTAGCTCTTCTATTCCAATGTGACACTTAAGGATAATTGTGTAAAGTTTTATGAGAGGAAATGCTCCTAATCTGGCTTGAAGACCACTGCTTAACTCTCTCACAGTAAACAAATATGGAAGAAGGCATCAGGATACTGTATATAGAGTGACTGAAAATCATTTGTCATTTTTGATCTTTTTTGTGGTATTTTTCACATTGACAGATACAATTGTTTAAATTTACTGTGTACAATATGGTATTTTGTATACTATATGTGTCTGTATAAAAATATATATTAATATATTATGTATATGTAATACATACATACCTACATTATAAAATGCTATTTTTGATAATTAATATATGCATCATTATCATTTTATGGTGAGAACACTTCATATCTACTCTCTTAGAATTTTTCAAAAATACAATATATTATTAACTGTCACTGCAGAGATCTATTGTACAATAGATCTCTTGGGATTGTCCAATTGAATATGTGTATCCTTTGAGCACATCTCACAGTCTGCCTCTCTTGATTACACCTGTGCCTGGTAACCACCGTTCTACCCTATACTTCCAGGAGATCAAAATTTGTCTTTCTGTGCTTTGCTTATTTCACTTAACATAATGTCCTCTAGGTTCATCCATGTTGTCTTAAATAACAGGATTTTATTCTTTTTTATGGATGCATAGTATTCCATTTAAAATATATATCACATTTTTCTTTCCAACTTATCCATGTAGGTACACATAGGGTGACTTGACTTTTGTAAATAATGCAGCAATAAACATGGGCATGCGGCTACTTCTTCAGCATACTGATTTTATTTTCTGTGAATATGTTATTAGTGATGTGATTGCTGCATCATATGATGGCTCTATTTTAATTTTTTGAAGACCCTCCATATGGTTTTCCATAAAGACTGTATGAATTTACATCTCCTTCCATAGTGTACAAGGCTTCTCTTTTCTCCACATCCTGACAACACACATTTTCTTTTGTTTATTTTGATAGTAGCCATTCTAACAGGTATGAGGTAATGTCTCATGATAGTTTTTATTTGTATTTCTCTGATAATTCATGTTGGTGAGCACTTTTTCATATATCTGTTGATATATGTCTTGTTTGAGAAATGGGTATTTTAGCCATTTTTCAAATTGAGTTATTTTCTTGCTATTGAGTTCTTTATATACTATAGATATTAATCTCTATCAGACATACGTACATTCCAGTCTGAGAGCTGGCAAGTTTTAGACACAAGAAGAGCCAATATGAAGTTGAGTCCAAAGGCAGGTAAAGAACAATGTTTTAGCTCAAGGCATTCAGGCGTGAGGAATTCCCTCTTAGCCTTTTTATTCCATCCAGGTCATCAACTGATTTGATGACACTCACTGTCATCAGGGAGGATGATCTTTATTCAATCTATCAATTCAAATATTAATTCCAGAAAGAAAGTTCCTCACGGACTCACAAAGAATAACATTCAGTCAGATTTCTGGCTAACCCATGGCCAGTCAGGTTGACAAATAAACTTAACCATTACTCCTACTGTGATGCTCTAACTCCATCCATTTTGAACAAGTAAACCAGGCTTACTCCATTTTGTTAAGCTTACCAAAACCTTCCCCCCTACCCCTTTTGTAACCAAAATAGCCTTTTGAGCAACCAGCGACCCTGCAGAAATGGTAAGGAAATTTAGCTGAGAGACACAGAATTCTGTGACAACTGAAAAAATCTTGTGGAGAACACAATCCTGTCACAAGTCTGTCTGGTCTGTCTGTGAGCAATTTTTAGATTTGTAAGACCCCTCCCAAGAACCCAGACCCTTTCTTATAGTTCTAATCTTGCAGATATTGGCTTTTGTACAAGTCTGCTTATGCTAGGGCTTCCCATCCCCCACTCAAAACGCCATATAAAAACCTTGCACCCCCACTTCACGGTGGTCAAGAGACTTTGTGGTGTGAGCCTACTCTTGACTGGCCGGCCTAATAAAGGACCCTTGCTTAAGTGTGCTGGTGTTGCTCTATAATTCCACTCGTGGGTACAACACTACTATACACCAGACACATAACTGGGTTTGGTAGAAAAGGAGGTAGATCTTTGCCTTGATGGAATTTACAATCTGGTAGCAATGCAACTCAGGAATCTCTTCTGCAGAATTGCACTTACAGAGAAAGATTCCCAAGATTTGTTAACTATTAAGTGCCAGAATGGTACATACAGTATTCTATTTTCTGTGCAAGTTAAGAGGACACATAGGAACAAATGTGAGTTTCTATGTGAGTTTGTGTGTGTTTTCTTGTGTAAGCTTAGGGGGCAAAGAACTCTAGAAGGAGACCAAGAAACTCATAACATCAGCTACCTGTGAAAGGCAGAGACAGAGTGGGAGCTATATCTGTGAGATAAACATGGTAAGAAGGCTGTACATTATATACCTGCTTAAATTTCTAAAGGTGAAATATATAAATGTGTTGATTATTCAAAAAATAAGTTCACTTTTTCTTCCATTCTTGAGATACTTTGCTAAGAAGAATATGTTCCAGCTCCATCCATGTAAACATGAAAGAGGTAAAGTCTCCATCTTTCTTTAAGGCTGCATAATATTCCATGGTATACATGTACCACAATTTGCTGGTCCATTCGTGGGCCGATGGGCACTTGGGCTTCTTCCATGACTTAGCAATTATGAATTGGGCTGCAAAATAAACATTCTGGTACAGGTGTCTTTGTTATATTGTGATTTTTGGTCTTCTGGGTATATACCTAGTAAAGGAATTATAGGATCAAATGACAAGTCTATTTTTACATCTCTAAGTATTCTCCAAACATCCTTCCAAAAGGAACATATTAGTGTGCAGAAGTATCCAGTGTACTCAGCTGTACTATGAAGCTAATTTATAGCTTTCATATGAAGGCTATAACCCAACTATAGAACAAGAATATGGGGAAAGGGCCAAGGGAGGGGAAGGGAGGGGGGAGGTTATAGTGGAGGGAGGGTAATGGGTAGGACCACACCTACGGTGCATCTTAGAATGGGTACAGGTGAAACTTAACTAAATGCAGAACACAAATGTCTACATACAATAACTAAGAAAATGCCATGAAGGCTACATTGAATAGTTTGATGAGAATATTTCAGATTGTATATGAAACCAGCACATTTTACCCCTTGATTGCACTAATGTACACAGCTATGATTTAACAATAATTAAAAAAAAAAAAGTTTAAAATTCAGTAACTCTTACACTAAAATCCTAACTCCCTTTCATCACCTTCAAGGCCACGCTGATCACACCTTCATCTTTCCCCGCTGTCTCCTCCTGCAGCCTGCACCAGCCATAGAAATGAGGTACTATTTTCTCTTCCTAGTTGCTAAAACTTCACAAGTTCTTTGTCCCTTGGGTATTTTGTACATATTTCTTCTTCCAGTCATGTTTAATGCTTTGCAATTCACATGAGTGAATTTATATGGGCAGATTTTTCTTATCCCTCAGCTCTCAGAGAGACCTTCTGTCAATACCCTTTGTCAAGGAGATTCCCTCAGGGTCTTTCCTGAGCCTGCTCATCTAGCTTTAGGACATGGCATGCAGAATTGCCTCCTGGAACTTACCCAGGCTATTTTACCTGCAGTAGAATCTCTGGATAGGTGACCACATTTTCTTTCCCTCTGCTTTCCTTCTCACACGTGGGGGCCAGATAATAATGGCTTTCAAAAACTAAAGTAAAAATCTGGGCCACACATAAACCTTTTGGAGTCATTTGACTCTGAACAGGGATAAAAGTGTTGTCCAATCAACTGTTCAACCTCATGAATCTTAGAGAAGACAAATAAACACATATGGGTACACATTCACAAACACACATTAACTGGAAGGTACTACTTTTTTATCCAAAATCCAGAGCCCATATGGTTGTGAAGGGAACATGAACTGGACACCAGGCATAGGATTTGATTCCCCAGTAACTAAGAACAAAGAAGAGAGACCTGTCATGCACCTCCTCACATTGCCTTTTAGAAGGCTCACATTCTGGGTGACTTTGCACACATAAGTGTCCTGGCTAACATGGGTGGGTGATGACCACACAATGTGGGGTTCCTGGGCTTTCTTTGCAGCCTAGGAAGACCCCTCCCACTTCCCTTCCTTATGAAGCTCCTTTCAGAGTAGCCACTGAGGCATGCTATTCACTGGACAGCTACTAATTTCAGGATCATGGTGCCTAGTTGTCTTTTCTGTAAGATAGGACACATCCCTAGTCATCAAGGGGGCAGGGACCACCAAAGAATAATTGGTGGCTCAGACCTCAGATTTTGCTCAAGGGGTGGGTCTGCTTGATGGAGGCTGGCATCTGCTTCCAAAGGGGCTGGCAATTTCTCTGCCTGAGATTATTAATCTGAAAAACAGTCCAGCATCTTGCTTCTGTATTATTCTCTACAAGGAACACAAATTCAATGGGCTTGAAAAAGCAGACGACCTTGAGAAAAGTCATCATCAATATTGGATTTTGTTGGCAGGATTAATGGCAGGTGCATAGGTTTTCAGATCTGGCAGACAGGCATTTTAGAGCATTGTTATGTTAAGCAATTGGTTTAATTTCTTCAAACCTGGTTCCACAGTGGTAGAGGAAGTAATATCCCATATATCATCATGAAAGTTAGATTGGATCTTTTGTATAAACACTTGGCACAATAATCAGCTTTTTTTTTCTATTATATGTACATAACCCGTATATTTACCTATAATGAACGTTATTAAATATTTCCACTTTAGATAAACTGACATACATTAACTAAAAAGACAAAAATGAGGGGAAAATTTGTCCACAGAACCTCTTAAGGATTCTAAAACTGCTAAAACTGAAATTACTTTCCTAGGCTCAAATTTTCTGTCCCCAATATCTGATACCTCTTTCACATTTTCTACTTCAAAATAGAATTTTAAATGTATCTGGGCCACACAAGCATCAATTGTAGTTCTACCATAGTAATTATGGCATTTTTTACCTCGTGGTGGGACACAGTGTGAGTAATACCAGAAGTACCTGTGTAAAGGACTTTCCTTCAGCGTACATTAGAAATTAACCTAGCAATGATTAGGTTGTAATCATATTTTACTTGAATAGCCTGAACGCAAAAGGTAGATGAATAATAAAAGCAACAAATGATAAAGAAATAAATAGGATTTTAGGCAGGAGCAGAAGAACGAGCCAAGGCCAATAGGCCAGAAATTCCCAGCACTAGGCAGCCTCGTTCTGTTTGACTTTCAGTCAGTTCTTATCAGTCCTTGTAATTACTAAAACACGTATAGACTGTCGTTGCACCTTTTACTGAGATTGTCAGTCTGGATGCATAGAAAGATGATGAAATGGTTTGAGACCAGTTTCTTAGGTTCACACTCTGGGAATGATGGACAAAAGCCTTCCCTGTAGAAAAGGTGTGGAAAAGCATCAGGGACAGCAATTCCCAAGATTTGGCAGAAGGCTGACAACAGCTGTGAAGTGTCATCACTGTCTTCTTTGCTGGGGAACCTTACCTAAAGGGTTCATCTCTCCTTGCAGGTTTCCAGATGCTGCCGCGAGTATGGAAGTGTGGGGGAGGGCGTGGCAAGTGAGTTTCCATTCTCTTCTATTTCACAGTACACGAGAAGGCAAACTGGTACTGGGGTCTGCCCAGGCCTTTGCTGACTTGTGGACCAAACCTTCAGGAAAGAGAGCAGATGGAAAATACTACCTCAAGATACACGCATGCAAGCTGCAGCAGTCATTCTAGATCCCACCTGGCCCCTTGTGATGCTCCAGTACTGCTCATCCCCTCCATTACAACCAGACTGCTCACCCACTCACACACTCCATGAGTCTTAATCTTATGCTGGTACCTGGGGACAATAGAAATATCTCAGACAGCTTTTATTTTGGAGTCAATTGTGAAGAAATAAACATTAACACTTGATGACATGACTTAAGTAATTCACTGGTGACAAGACCACAGAATGTGGCATCGGGCTACACTGGATTCAGATGACGAGCCCAAACGTCTTCATGTATGAGTTGGCTAAATGACATTTCCACTGGTGAAGAAAGAAAAGCAAAGGAAGGAATCTGGGAGGATTAAATAGCAAAAGAAAAGAGCATAGAGAAAATAAAATAACAACACACTAAAAGGCAGGAACATAGAGTGAGATATACCTGGGTGTGACTCTGGACTCTAAATTCTGTAACAGACCTGGCTTCTATCTCTAAAAGTCACGTATCACTCTTCAGTCCTGGGGCTCATCAGTTAAATTGTTCCTTTGATAACTCAATTAGAAATTATAATCAGGACAGGATCTAGCATACAACAAATGGGTGCACTATTAAAATTCTTCTTTGTTTCCATTTAAATCTCCCAATCATCCTGTGAGGTCAGTATCTTCCCTGTTTTTCTGATAAGCAAGCTAAAACTTGGAGGAGATGAGTCATTTGGTCACATTCCTATAGCACGTTTGGTCTTGGGATTTGATCCTATATTCTCTCACTTCAAAGTCTTATTTCCCTCATTATCAGCAAACCATTTGGGGGTCAACATAAATGAATTGGAGGGCAGTGGATCTTTTTAGAAATTTGATTAAATTTATATTTTATGTGTAATGACTTTGCTCAGTTCAGGGAAGTTGAAAACTGAGTTGATTTTTTTCCACTCCCAGAACTGAAAACAGATGGAGCAACCTGGGATAAAGACAGACAGATAGACACATGATCCAGGTGCTTTGCTTCAGAAGGGACCATCCTACCCCTAGAAAGGATCTCTTGACCCCTAACTCTTGGTTCTCTGCTTCCCAGGCTTCCTGAGCCAGAGTTACAAGACAGCAAATCCCTGATAGATCCTGTTCCCGGGTTTGAGCTCTGCAAACAGAGTGAGATCACCCCTTCAGTTCTGGCCTGCTTCAATATTCTGGAAGACATCCTGAATGAATGAGCACATAAATGAACAAGTGAGTGACTCCATGGAAACCAGGGAAAGAGTCTACATCAAGAAGCATTTAAGCCTCTGTAACATGTATCAGTCTGCCACAGAAGAGCAAAATCACCTGCCCACCTGATAATGGTGCCAGGGGTGATTGAGCAACCCTTGCATGGGTTATCTCATTGACTTATGAGTTCTTCTGTTTATTTATGCTTTTGTATTGCCTTGGGGATATTGGGAGAGTGTTGCACAGCTCACATCTCTCTATAAACTGGCTTTTGGAGATACATATTATTAACTGCTACAGAAACACTAATGAATGGAAAACTGGATTTGAAATTAGAGGACTGGGTTTCCTGTTTGCAGGTCATGGCTGGGTGATGCATGAATAATACGTGTATAACTTCTTCAGACCCTCTATTTCTTTATCAGATAAATGGATCTGACTTAAAAACAGTTACTTTATTGGAATTTGTGGAAACTATATAAGGCAGATGATGAGAAAATTCTTGTACATGAAAAAGAGTTTTAAAACCTATTTAAAATTTTGGTTCACTTCACACTTTGGACTCTGACTGACAGCTTTGTCTTAACTTAGTCATTTGATTAATAATTTTGTCCATACATACTAATTGAGAAATTGCTGTTTATCTGGGATAAAGCTTGAAAAGGACATCAAAATCTTTCCTCAAAATGTGACAATTACATTACCACCTTTGATTGTGAGATCTGTGGAGGACAGGAAATCATCTGATTTGTTCCTTTGTTCCCACTGTCATCCTTGTTCCAACCTTGACACTCAGCAGGCTTAGATCTTCACTTTCTTTGTCTAAGAATGTTTTCCTTACTTCTTCTTCTGAGCTTCTAGACACACAACATTCTGTATTTTACAATTTAACTCTTAAATATCCCGGGTGACCATAACATTCATGTGCAATTTATAATGTAAAACTATTTTAAATTGCACATAAACTCTATGGACACCCTGTATATGCCCTTTGAATATTTTGGTCTTTTTTCCTCTCTATTAGTGAAGAATATGAAACAAACACAGCATTAAGTGGCAGGACTAGGATTTGAACTCAAGTCTGCTTGCTCTATATCCAGAGCTCTCCCTCTCTTATAAGGCATCTTGGGGTGAATGGGAGGAAGCTATGCTCTTCTCTTCACCACCCTGAAGCTCATTTGTAATTAGAGACAGGTCACCTGTCTCTGAAATGAACCCTGCCACTCTGGAGTGGAGATAAATCTATGTTTTCTTAAATTATCCAACAAAATGTTGCACTCTCTCAACACGATGCATTTCATCCTCTTATAGATAAGGTTATTAATGATTTCAACACATGCGTTGCAGTTCTTCAGGTATGTTCATTGCTGCTGTGCTTGAGAGATATATTTACCTGGGTTTACTTAACTAGCTTAGTTGAGTGCTACCAGTGCTCTTCAGTGTCCTGTTGGGCACATGGTAAGGATTTACTTTTTGTTTTTTGTTTGTTTGTTTGTTTGTTTGTTTTGAGATGAATCCTATGGAGGCTCTGTCCTTCAGAATTTGGTAGATACTTAAACAAGTAGAGCTGGTGTTTTAGAATTTCATTTTCATTTTTCTTTGGCATGGAAAATCGCCCCAAAAGAACACAAAGCCATGCAGGAAGAAGAAAGAGAGCTTCAAAAGGTAGCATAAGGTAATGATGTTCTTTTTAAAAGAATCGTGAAGAAGTTTGTGCAAGTCTTCAGAAATTTCATGCTGTGGAAATTAGCTCTTTATTAGATCAAACTCCTGAGGAATGCTTAAATTTCAAAAACAAGTTGCAAGGAACTGAGTCTTTCTGCCAATAACTTACAAAAATAAAATATTAAACTTTAGGGCTGGAATGAATCTGACAATCCAACTAGACCAACCTCTCTCATTGGACAGATAATCAAATTGAAACCAAAAGAGGTTTGTTGAAGCTCAAACAACTAGTTTTAGCATTCTTACCTTTGGCTCAAAGAAGATTAGAACTCGAAAAGAAATTATTAAAGCTCATGCACTATGGTAATTAAATTGCATCGTCCCTCAAAATGTAAGTTGTCTTTCAGTGACTGGATCAACAAAATTTTGAGGCTGAGGTAGCAAAGAAGAAAATAGAGAAGGAGGCCAAGTACATTCAGATTTCCCACTGGAGTCAATTAAAATAGCTCAAAAGAATTTTTCAAAATAACATTAAAAAGGACCCATCCCTGCTAGAAAGTGAGAGACAGACATTCCATCCTCTGTTCATAACAAACTTAAATCTTCTCTTAGGAAGGAGGGTGGTCTTGGATACCTCCTGCAACCTGTGGTGCGGAATTTTGCATGGGATAACTGGAATGTTTATAGGAACTTAGACCAACAAAGAGGTCTTGGAATGTGGTCTAAACATGCAGAACAGAGATCTCACACCAGGCTAGAAGACCAGTGATTTGTAGTCAGGAGGCTGGTGTTCCGCTCCCTGCTCTGATGGTTGTTTTAAAACATTAGGCCCGTGTCCCACACTCACATGACCTCTCTGGTGACTAGCAATTCTACCTGTAAAATGGTGGACAGAGTTAGTCTTGGAGAACCTTTAAAACATCCTGCTGTTTTATACTGTCATGCCTTTGTCCCAGGGATTCTCTCTGTTGGAATATTATTATTCTTTGCTATTTTTTAAAAATCGTCTTTCATTGCCTCCATCGTGAAGACCTACCTATCATGTGTTTCCACCCCCACTCCTTTCCCAGCCTGATTCAGGAACTCTTCTTCAGGGAACCATGCCATCTTATTCTTACTGTCTTTATCACAACGCTCTCTAAAACATCCCAAATATTTAAAAAGTCATTAACATTATAATATTCACCTAATTAACTCCCACACAATTAAAACAAATTTTTGAACTTTCTTTTTATCATACTATTAAAAATACATCATTTTTATTTTTATTTATTTTTAATCCCTTTTTTATTATAATTCATAATAACAAGCTTTTGTTTTTTGTTTTTTTATTGTTAAATCATAGCTATGTACATTAGTGCAATCAAGGGGTACAATGTGCTGGTTTCATATACAATCTGAAATATTGTCATCAAACTGTTCAACGTAGCCTTCATGGCATTTTCTTAGTTGTTGTATGTAGACATTTGTATTCTGCATTTAGTAAGTTTCACCTGTACCCATTCTAAGATGCACTGTAGGTGTGGCCCCAACTATTACCTTCCCTTTACCCTAACCTCCCCCTTCCCTTTTCCTCCCTTGGCCCTTTCCCCATATTCTTGTGCTATAGTTGGGTTGTAGCTTTCATGTGAAAGCTATCTCAGGAATGGAAAAAATACATTATTTTTAAATTACCTCTGCACTCAGCTATGTCCTTACTATTTTCAAGGCAGCCTGGGACTCATATGAGAACTTTCTTGAGGTTCATGAACTATGGTAATTATGGAATATTGCATTAAAACTATAAATTGTATTTCAGTGATTAAACAACAACAACAAAAAATAAGTATGAATTTAATGGAGCAGATAGCAGAAAAGGAGACACTGGAGGAATATGAGGGATAACACTTATTCATTCTAAAACTATTAGCACCAAACCTTATGCCTGGTACACAGCAGATATAAAGTATGCATATCTGACAGTCATCTGAAGTGTGCTTGTAGTCATCTAAATGACTGAGGTTATAGTAAAAGTTCAGTTTATTAAAAATCCAAGGTAAAGATTCACCCCTTAGTAATCCTTTTCAATGACTTAAATGGACATTTTTGCAAGAGCTTCATGGCAAAGCCATGACATCACCAGTGAGCCTTGTGTCATTTGTCTAAGCAATGTTTGTGTTGTGTTGTCCCCAAACGGTAGCCAAAACAAGCTTTCTTACTCCCCAGGCATGAGCAAACCTTGGAAACCCTGAGCATACACACACATAAATCTCAAGGGGAAAAATGTGCTTAAGCCTTTAAAGAACTTATATGTGCATAGATCTTCAAGGTTATTTGTTTTTATGGTAAAAAGGATAAGGCAATCCAGAGAGAAGGAGATGTGTGTGTACCAGCTTTAATAAAGACAGCAGATTTATTCTTTGAAATATCCAGAGAATTCTAAAAGAAAACTCAGGTATACACAAGATAACTTATTTAGATATGCATTCTCACCAATGAAAATGATAGGCTGCTTATAGTGCTTGAGCTGTTGAGAGAAACTACAGTCAGCTGTGATTGTGTAAACCCTGGTGCAGAGGGAAATACCTTGTTCCAGGGATTGAAATCGTTAAATGTTCCACTAACCTTCTGTGTGATCTAGAGTAGGTTGTTTTCCCCTCTGGAACCCATTTTTTCACCCTATGATTTTTCTATAATTCAATGATTTCATCTATATGTCCTGGAAGAGGGACTAGAACATGAGAGTTATATCACAGGTGTATGTTTTCTTTCTATTTGACTCCCTTTTCTAGGTGATTTTTATAGGCTGAAATAATTCACCTACCTAGTGAAATTCAGGCAGAATTTTTCAAATAAAGTTAGCCTGGAAACCAATCAACAAATAATGCACGTTATAATATAGCCTTTGAACGTTTCTGTGGCCTTATCATTCGCAACAACTTCACAGTTTGCTTATTGCAATCTGTCTGTGATTCCCTAAATAGATCATCCATTTCCAAGACTCATGGCTTTATTTTTGTTGTACCCTTATTAGGAGTGCTTTTCTTCTACCTTCTCTGCCTTAAGAATTGCCAGATAAAATACAGGGCACCTAATGTAATTGAATCTCAAGTAAACAATAGATAGTATTTTAGTGTGTTTCAAATATTGCATGAGACAATCTATTTTTCTTTTCTAATTCTGGCAACTGTGCTGGCCTGATTAACACTCACTAATCTTTTAAAACTTAGGTCAAATATTTCATTGTCTATATGGGTTCTTTAATTCTGTCCGCTCTTCTCTCTTCCATGGAGTTTAGTAATCCATTCCTTATGTGTTCAGTTGTCCTTTGTCCAGATTTTCATTATAATCCTTTTATGTTGTATTACAGCACAGTCTCATCTGTGTTTATTTTTTTTTAGGGGTTTATGAATTTTATTTTATTTTTTATTAAATCATAGCTGTGTACATTGGGGCATCATTCACTAGCTTCACAGACCGTTTGACACGCTTTCATCACTCTGGTTAACATAGCCTTCCTGGCTTTCTCTCAGTTACTGTGCCAAGACACTCACATTCCACATGTGTTTATTTGCATCCTTATCGTTCCTTTCTTGTTCCCTGCTTGCCGAAAGAGAATAAGGGCAGGTTGAAGGATTTACTTGTATCCCTTAACTTTTCAAAGACCTAGTCTTTCCCCCTGTATTCTGAATCTCATCTTTGCATACATTTGTTAAAATGCCATCCTGGCCTGGCTTTCCCCTTACCTTCCCCCAGCTCTATCTCATTCTCTTTGCAGACACCTGTGCTTTTTTCAGAGAATGTAGATTTTATTTTTCAGGGTGGGGTACTGGGTGTTCATTGTTGTTATTGTTTTTCTTGGCTCCTTTTCTCTTTCTTGTCTTTTCCTTTCTCTTCTCTGTTGTCCTCTTTTCCCCTCTCTTTATTCTTCAGTCTGTCTTTTCAAGATCTCATCCCTCTGTCAGTGAGTTCACCATTGCATTTTTAGCTCAGACTCTTCATTTGATTCTAGATCTATATGTATATGGCCTACCTGGCATTTCTGCTTGGCTACATTGCAAGCATTTCAGGCTTAATATTCCAAAAAGAGATCTCTTGATCTCCTTCCCAACTTCCCTCTGTGCTGTCTGTCCTGCTGCAAGTTTTCCACATTCCCCACCCTGGCAGTTCACACCTTCCTTGATACAGTGACTCAAGTACCCTCAGGTTTAGTGCTTCCATTCCCCTCCTCTCCCTATGTACCATCCAGGTCCTAGCCCTTCTATTACTTCCTGAATTGAGACCCATTCTCTTAATACATACTCATCATGCATCTTACACTCTTCATATTACTTAAAACAAATGGCATAATGCATACAGTTGGATGGTTATGCCTTCTACTTTTGAAATTCTTTGAGTGAGAATTAGGTCTATTCTGTGCATTGTATCCCTAGAATATTATTCGACTCACAGTAAGCTCAATGAATGTGAGTTTGATATCTGAATAAAGGAGTGACAATTTATTTGCATTTCTTCTTCCTTAATTATGAACCATTTGAGATCATATCCCCAAGATGTAGCACAGGGATGGAACCAACACTTATCTACATAAGTGTCTACATATCTGATGTACTTTGTATTAAATATCATAATTATTACAAATGCAGGCTTTCATGTTTAACAGACACAGATTTAAGTGAAACTTGACTCTGATCAAATAACTTTACCTCTTTAAACTGCATTTTCTGCATTTGTATGTGGTGGATAACAATACCTATTTCATAAGACTGTTATAAAGACATAAAGATATATTAAATTATTGAGACTCTTGGTGCATAGCTCATTAAATGTGAACTATCATTATGATTTTTTTATTTATTTTGTCAGAAATCCCTCAACTTCTTGACCTCTACCCTATGTTAGGTAAGAATGCAATTATATAACGATAATGTGAAATTATTTTAAAATTAAGAAATTGTCTGAGGGGGAACAGAAAATCAAACAACAGAAGATATTCATCAAAATCTCTTTTGCAAGAGGTGAAAGGGGAAGACCTCTTCTGAAATTGAAGAATTGTTGTCTTTATAAGCTAATGTGTTGAGAATGGAGAGTTCAAGGGAAAAATAAATGATGTGACTTTTCCATAGTAACAGCTCACATTTTCCCCATAACTTTAGAAGATTTATTGAAGGGAGATATTGGCCATTTAAGGGATTATTTGTCTAGGGAAGACA
Source organism: Nycticebus coucang (assembly GCF_027406575.1). Taxonomy (NCBI): domain Eukaryota; kingdom Metazoa; phylum Chordata; class Mammalia; order Primates; family Lorisidae; genus Nycticebus; species Nycticebus coucang. Next base: position 22,440,117 of record NC_069781.1, on the reverse strand, counting down.
GCAGAGAAATTAAACTCAATGTTATCATTGATGGGGGTGCGTCATACTGCTTGAAATGCAGTTCTCTATTGCAATTTTCAAATGCCTTATCAGAACTATCAGTCCACGCAAAGCCCCAACACCGACATAAATACATGAGGTATTTTATTGTATTTAATATTTCTGAGCTGGCCCTAAAAAAGCTTTTATTCAAAATGGTTTATGCTTCCACATTTGGACTGCACCAGAATGTGAAAACAAACTGATGAACAATTAGGAAAAGAAAAAATAAACATCTCACCAAATTTCTAAATTGTTCCTTTTCGAGAAAAACTGTGATTTGGGTAGAGAAACTGATCAAGGTAGAGAACAGGATTTAACCATTTATTGAGCAAACATCACATACACTGAGCTGCCTGGCCACTTTCATAAAGTATCTCACTTAATCTTCACCATGATCCTGAGCAATGTTGTAGATAGATAAGTAAAATTTTAGAAAGGTTAAACCCAGGACTGGTGACTTTGTTCAAAAATTCTTAGAAACTTCAAGATGGCAGTAGCAGAACCTTAAATCGGACATGGACCTCTTTCGAGCACCAGACCTGATGTGATAACACAAGTCGCTTGCTCACAAAGCTGTCCCTAGTCATTCAACTATGTCAAGGATCTGATAATGGGAGAGTTCAAGGTTACTATTCAGTCATCTAAAATTTAAGCGATGATTATTGCTCCTCTAAAACTCCCAAGTCTTTTGGTCTTCCCCTTCCTGTTTGTCCTCCATTTAAAGCTGTTAGGCTTGTCTTGTTCCATTTGATAAAAAATCTTTTGAATTTTTTTAATTTTTAATTTTTTAATAAATCCTTAGAAGTGAGTGCTAATGAATTCAACCTGATAGCTGAGTTGGGCAAGAATGTCTTACTTCTACCCTTCTTGTTGATTTCTCAAAATGTGCTCTTAACATCAGTCTGTTCTTCCTGGGTCTTTGACATGAGTCAGAGGCTGTCTTTGAGAATTAATAGCCACTGAAAGTGGCCTTCTAGATGCTTATAGCCAGTGACACTCTTATTGGGTGTCGATCACACTCTAGAACCACACATAGTTAAAACAGAAATAATCCTAGTGACCACTGACTGCCTCGATCTCATTTATTTTGAGATTGTTATTTTGTATCATTTTAACTTCATTTTATGAAAGGCATGATGAGGCCCAGAAGAATGAATAATTAGCCCAAGGTCATAGAGTTCACTGATGGCACATCCGGACTAGGGTACAAGCATCTTACACTAGAAACATGAGATTGTTTATAAAGAGTAAACGGTTGCTATCTAGTCATCTCTTCCTTGATTCCTTAAACAGATTTTTTAAGAGTCAGATATGTTCTTAGGTTAACAAAGAGTACTTAACAAAAGAAAGAATTCCACTGTGCCTAACAGCCAGGACCATGAGAAGACCGGTTATCACAATTTATGCCTCTCACCCCACAAGACAGAAAGATGCCTCCTGGGTCACCTTGGATGTGGGTGTCACCCCTTAAAGGCCAATGTGTTATTTGCATGTTTAAAATTTTGGCTCAGGTGGCATATGGGGATTATACAGCTTTTTCATGACAGTCCAATTTCTCCGAAATTCTCATTAACTGCTGTTTGGAAAGACTTCAGTTGCTGAAAATAAACAGGAACTGAAAAATGTAAGCTGTCCCCTTTTCCTGAGAAAAGCTAGCTGTGCAAACATCTCCCTACCCACGTGGGATTGCACAGTGACAGGTAAAGAGTGATTCATCGGATTTCTGAATCTCCTATCTCTTGGGTAAAAGAGGATTGAGGCTGTTTAATGTATATTTTAGTGTTCTACTATATGGACACATGTCCTTGCCCTTAATTGATTACCACAGGATCTTGACTGTATTCCCATAAGAAACCCTTACATGAGTAATAGCAGAAAATAGCCACACAATAAGTTCATTCTGAGTTGTTGTCAGATGCCAACTCACACTATGAGTATAAAAACCAATTACTTGATTGTATCCAGTGGTTCATATTTTATAGAATAAATATAAAGTGCATCTAACTTAATTCGAACCTCTCAGCAACTTTAATTCATCCTTTTAACATTTATTGAGTTAATACTATGCCAGACCCTAGGCTAGAATTTAGGTAGCAATCTAGAGCTCATGACTTTATTATTCCAAGCGCACAACTTTGCTAAAAATCCCCAATGAATCCAGGAAACCTTTTTCTTCTTCTCCGAATTTAACATTAATCTGTATCATTCACTGGATCCCTGAATTCTAGACTAGGATGACAGATCAACCAGTCCATTGTTTCTTAAAGCAAGTAATGGGGACTACAAGGGGTGTGAAAGATGGTTTGGAGGAGTAAAGCCACAAACCTTAAAAACATAAATAAGGGAACCCTACACCATACAGTGATGTTAATTATGGTGGAAATGTGCCTGAGATCCAAGCCTGTTCTGCCTACTGCAGAATGGTAATGGTGCCAGTCATCAGTCATTTACTTGTGTTGCTGACAAACTTCTTTAATTGAGAGGTGGCATGATGGGAGGACGTAGGCATCAGCGTGTATTCCTAAGATTTCTTCCATCTCTTAATGTCCCATTGTTCCCTCCTTTCAGGTGTCAGGACAGCCCTCCTGGTGGGGATAGCATATAAATTGATCCAGTATCTATAATCTGATAAATCACAAATACATATCTCCATCTACAACAATCTCAAGTCTCAAAGGCTTAAATCAGACTCAATGTCTCTGCTTAGATACTCAATGCACCTGTTTGTGTAGCCTGCTCCCAGAACCATCAAGTAGACTGGTCTACTTGGGAGAGGAGGTGCCTTTGTTCTGCAGAAAGACAACTTTCTTAAGTCAAGTCATAGGGTGTCTAGGCTTCACCTACCCAGAGGTGGTTCCTTTTTCTAATTCTGCACAAATAAGGTTTTTTGTTTTTTTTTTCCTCTAACTTGTGCAAAGATAACCTATAAGTTAGTAACAATCTTGCCTTTAAGCAAGAGCTATCTCTGGGAAACTAATAGCAACTTGACATGGCGGGATAAGCTGTAAGTGAACAATAAGATTACATCCTTAAAAATTTCTACATCTTTTCATCTTCTTTTTTATATTTAATCCTACATTGAGGTATCTTGAAGGGAGTGATCTTGCTTTATTCTTTACATATGACATAGCTACTAAGGAAATTTTGCTAAATTAATGAACAGATATGGCCCTGGCAAATCTAATAGATGCTGACTATGGTAGAATATATATTTTAAAAAATCACAAAGGTGTGTTTGTGTGTATGTGTATACTTGTATACAAATATTCATTATACATAGACACAATTATTGAAACAATGTACATTGAGCCCTGAGATGGCTTATTTTTCAAATATCATTTGAGAGTACTGGTTAGGCCATAGTAGATAACTTCAAGGGGCTCACTATTGAGTTACTAGAAAGATGTGTAAACAGAGAAGGGAACAAATTATACTTAGAGCTAAAATAAAAGTTAGAATAATTTTCTGCTGGCTATGGACTGACAGAGGAGAGGGTTTAACCAGGTTGGAGAATAAAAAAAAAAAGTCTTTTTTAACACTTAGAATAACATTAGAAGAAGGAGTAAGAATGACTTTCCTTATCAGCAGTATGGAGAATTAAATGTCTAAAATAATGCTTTTGGGAAAGAAACATCTAAAATGCTGGGGAAGAGTGCTATTTTTCTAGGGACTGTTGGCCCAGACCTTGGATTTTAAAAAGGCACAAATAGTGTCACAGGAGAGAAATCCCAGAGTCTAAGTAAGTGAGAAGGTCAGATTGTAGACTCTCCATAAATCTGAACTTTCTAAAGTGGAACTCATCAGTGGGAGAAGTAGAGGAAACCTGCCTTTCAGGGGCATGGAATGGAGTCAGTTTCTTGGTTCTTAGAGGAAAGAAAAAGAAATTCCTTTAAAACTTCCCGACCACAACCCCTCTCTCACCCAGGCTTAATTCTACAATTCAGACTTCCTTTGTGGTATAAAAAAATCTCAAGCTGGAACTTTAAAGTTCTTCTGGATTGAATGCCTCTAGTCACATTCCTATGAGAAAGGCACCCTCAACATAGGTCTTAAATATTTCCTATAAATATTTCCAATCAATATGAACTCAAAGTAAAACCTCACAAAACACACCAATAGTAGCAGTACTATAAAGAAGACTCAGGAGAAACAGCAAATAATTACAATCATAGGTCAATGACCATTTATAGGTAATGACCAAGTATAGAATACAAATTGCTTAGGTTTCTTATATTCTTGAAGGGAAACAAAAGAAAGACCAATTAAAAGTAAGAGCTTACTAGAAATGGCCAAATTGATTGGGCAAAGGACCAAAAATTATAGAAATAAAAATATAAACATTAAAATTAGGACTTTATTGGATATGGCAGACATTGAATTGACAGAACTGATGAGAAAGGACAATGCAATATATTAAACAGAGCACAATGCTATGACAGAGCAGGAAGGAAAATATAAGGAGGGATGAAGAGGAGTGCCATGGTGTTACACGCATCTCCTGGCAATGAGTGATGAATTAACAGGCCCTATGTATGTTGAATTACAATTCTATAAAGAGAACAAATGGTCAAGAAGTGTTAATCAAAGAGATTGTGAAAATTCTGTTAACCATCAATAGGAAGACAAAGAAACCCACGAAATAGACAAATAACAGTAAAACTACAGTGACCCAGGAACACATTAATGCAAAAAAATTATTAGAATATGACAAAGAATGATGAAATAGTTTAATTCAAAGGCATAAAATTTAGATTGCTAACTTTTATCCATAGAAAGAAGGAAATAGAATATTTCTAATTGCTAAAAAAAAAAAAAAAAAAAAAATCAACCCAGAGTTGTGTGTCTGAATAACTAATATTAAGAACAGTAGAATATTCTACCACGGTTAGAATAGTAGTGGATAACAAACTACTGAATTGCTAACATTACTAGAGCAATTAAAAAAAATAACATTTTTTGAGGAAGAAAAATAATCTACAAAAGAAGGTCTAGAATGCGACAAGAAATGTTAAGGAAAAAATTAAATATGTGGACACGTCTAAATAAAGTTTGGCTGTCTATTTTAATTCTAGAGCTAAAACAGTGCAATAAAAGGTGTTTATGCCATGTGAGGAATGATGACAATTACCACAACCTTAAATTCTTGTGTTCAGGAAGAGAACAAATATGTCATTAACTTTGGATGAAACTGAACAGGTAGGGTATTTAATTTCACAGTAAACACTGTAATAACAAAAATCTATTGTGAAACTTCCATAACAGTACTGAGGGAGAAAACATAAGTGAAAAAAAATTACCAATCAAAACATTGATTTTCCTAGCAAAAACCTGAAAGCATCTTAAATTCTCATTATCAGTAAAATGGACACATAGTATAGTCATTATACCAAATACTACATAATGGAAAGAAAACAACAGAATTACTGTGCAAAAAAAAAAAAAAAATTAGCATAAGTTAATTTCAAAACATAAGGTTGATTGAAAGTAGTATTTCATGAGGAAATACAGGCTGTATGACTCCATCTATGTTATGCCACAATAAACAGATAAGTGTATGTAGAAAATCTGTCTAGAAAACAAGGGATACCTAACACAAAATTAAGAATAATGGGCACCCCTGGGGGTTGGGCAGAAGGATAATGGAATGCATGTGGTGAAGGGTGCCCAGGCATTTCCAAAGGTTCTTTGCTGTTCTATTTCATAAAGCTGGGTGGTATAGGCATGGTTCTGCATATAGCATTCTTAGTATTCCTTTATGCATCTATCTATCCATCTAGCCATGTGGCCAGATATATCTATCTATCCATCTGCCTTGGTCTGTTTGGGCTGCTATAACAAAATGATAGAGTGGCTGGCAAACAACAGACATTCATTTCTTACAGCCTGGAGGCTGGGAACTCCAAGATCAAGGCATCAGCGAATTTGCTATTGGGTGAGGCCTGCTTCTTGGTTAATACACAGCTGTCATCTCCCTGTGTTCCCACATGGTGTAAAAGGTGAGGGAGTGCTCTTTTTTCCTTTTATAAGTGCAATAATCTCTTTTGTGAGGGCTCCTAATCACCTCCCAAGGGCTCCACTTCCAAATACCATTACTTTGGGGATTAGGTTTCAACCTATGAATCTAGGGAGGGGATAAACATTCAGTTTATATCACCACCGATCCATCTGTTTATCTAACCACATTAGATATACTTTTCTTTATATGATACTGACTATTTAATAAGGAGAAAATAAAAAAAATATTGACCAGGATCCTGCCAACAAATAGGAAAAGGATAAAAGAAACAGAAATGTAGAGGGCCGTGTGGATAAAGGCATTGACATATGAAAGCATTAATGTATGTAAGTATGTACTTACAAAGAACAACATTTAATTCAAGTGTGTATTCTTAAGGCTGGAGAAAGTCTTAGAGTCAACTGAAAAGTGGGTGAAAGCATTGCTGTTAAGACAGGTGCCTCTTTTTCAGTATCCAGTTGAAGACAAGTACCCTCTTACTGTTTTCTCTTTCTCAGATCACCAGCCATTCTACCCTCGGGGATAAAATACATCTTAAGGGAGCGGCAAGTAAGCTGAGGCCTCAGAAGCTGTAGCTTGTTTAGGAGAAGAACGTGGAGCAGGGTAAACAGGCTTTGCCCAGGTTGGCATCGGTAACGTGTCACTGTGCTTACCGTCATGCCTGGCGCATTGCTATGCTCATTCAATATTCAGGGAATGAATGAATGAATGAAGCCTTTAACAATGAGGAGTCATGGGAACACGTCTCCTTTGTTAATGTTGCCTCATTCTCCTTTTCTCTTTTTGGCTATTTTCCCCACAGCTAGAGAAACTTTATAACTTTTTTCCCCTTCCTTTTTCGGTAGCTGGTAGGGTGGGAAGACTTGATGAGGTCCAAGACAAACTGTGAATGGGCTTGATTTCCAATGGTCTTCCCAGAGTGCTGACAGATGTCTGACATGAGAATGAGATTGGAGATGCTGCCAGCCAGGGCCAGTAGCCAACCTCTTTATTTTCTGAGGAAATCTCCATAGATGGTGGTAGATCTGATGCCTGTGTGTGCAAACTCCCTCCACAGTCCTTTCTCTTTACCCTTTATTCCCCAGCTCACACCTCTGCCTGATCCTTCTCCTCTGCTTATGCTCCCTCCATGAACCCCCATATGCCTTTTGCTTTGCCTAATCTCTTTTTGTACACTTTGGATTATTATTTCTCTTTGTGGCCAGGAAGATGTACAAGAAACTAGAGGGCCGGCTGAGGCAACATGACTTGCATAGAAATCTCATGCTTCATAGCATAGTTTCTTTCTCTGTTTAGTTTCTTCTCATTTTTGAGTTTTATGATAATTTTCCTTTCACAGACATACAAAGCAAGCACATTATAAGTGAAATTCAGAGAGGCATCAAAAAAAGAAAGACTATAACAATCTTCCAGACATAACTGTTGTCTCATATATTTGTGGGGGCGGACTGTAGTCTAGTCTTTCTTGGTTTTTCACTATTTTTTTTCCTGTTGGAAATTAAAGGTACCAAGGACTTTATATTCTTCCTTTTCGGGTTCTATCCAGTATAGGGAAGAAGCAGGCAGAGTCAACTGTGGAGCCAACAGAGACTTAATACTTTCCAGCTTGTGGGGCTGCTTTATAAGGCAGGGTTGGAGAATGCGGCTGAGAAGCGAAGTCACAGAGCTGCCCTCTTGTGACCTGCCAGTGAAATCTATGCCCCCAGACCTATTGTGGAAAGTATTATATCTGATTATGCTATATTTGCCTAGCTAGCTGCCTGCAAAATGGTTCCTGCCTCACCAAAACAGAACGCGACGCAGAGGAGAGAGAATGGAGAGTTAGGACTCCCAGCTTACCTCTGGGGACCAATCTGAACCCATGGTCAGGGGTTCTCAGAATTTGGAAGCAGGAAACCTGATGCAGAACCCAAGCTCTTATTTAAAATCTATGAAGCAAAGAACTGCGTGTTTCTAAAATTTGGTCCAAAGTAGCCTCTGCCACAGTATAAGTTTCAGTTTACATAAAAATAAATAAATAAGAATCATTTTAATCATTTAAGAGAATGTAATATGCAGAATTTAGCAAAAAATGTTTAATGTGGGAATTTAATGTTGGAGAAATTAAAAATTAAAAAAAAGTGAATGAAGTAGGGTGGCACCTGTGGCTCAGTGGGTAGGGCGCCGGCCCCACATACCTAGGGTGGCGGGTTCAAACCTGGCCCCAGCCAGCTAAAACAGCAGTGGCAACTGCAGCAAAAAATAGCCAGGCATTGTGGTAGTAGCCTCAGCTACTCGTGAGGTTGAGGCAAGAGAATCACTTAAGCCCAAGAGTTGGAGGTTGCTGTGAGCTGTGACACCATGGTGACAGAGTAAGAGTCTGTCTCACAAAAAAAAAAAAAGAAGAATGAAGTAACAAAAGCGTTACTATAGTAGTAACGCTTATAGAAGTAACGAAAACTATAGAGAGCTGGTACTGGGGTTAGGAGAACAAGCCTAGAAGTACAGAAGGATGGTCCAGCAGTACTGGCCAGAGAGTGTTGAGATATCAAGGCACTCGGAAGAGAGGCTTCAGGGAGCTGTGACTTAGCTTGAGATCCCCAAGTACTTAATGGAAACTTTTTAGATGCTAGAAACAGGATTTAAAACAAAACCAAACAAAAACAGCCCCTGCTCTTCAGACAGAGACAGCCCTACACAAGCAGGAATGTACTGTTACACCGGAGGCAGAAAAATGCAACCAGGGGAGGTTTCCTGTTCTTTTTTTAAATTACAAAGTAAATCATGAATGTATGCTTATTCAAAATATTTAAATTTTGTCCAAACCTATAGGTAAAAAAGGATAAATGTTCGTTCATGATCACTGCTCCAAATAGACCTATTCTTATAGGTATTTTTGTGGAATAAAGTACACACACACACATTCATATACACACACAATGCAGGACGTTAATACACATTCATATAGTTTGGAGGTCTTTTCCATATTAACAGGGTGACAGAATAGATAGGAAGATAGTATAGCAGGGGATTATTCATAAAACTTAAGTGCAATTTTTACAATTAATTAAATATAACACAATTCAAACCATTTTTATATTTCCCAAGAAGACAGGTTGACAGAGAAATTTGATGGATTAATAGGAATCATTTCACATCTACCTGAGATGGATTGTGATGAACCTGGTTAGGTTTTTATATCAATTTAGGGCCTCTACCTTTTTCTATCATGCTTTATTGGTCTTTAAAGCAACTTGATGTAAATCATCTACTTTTCTGCTTTTTTTCCTGGGATATTATGATTTTTCCTATTCTCCAGATAAAGGTTACACTTTACTTCCTGCACAGGCCTTGACCCTTGTGTAATAATAATTTGTTTCATTTATGCTGTCTCTGCTGGAACATAACTCTAAACAACAACCAGAGCCATGGTCTGATTTTTTCAGCACTGTACCCACAGAACCCGGCGCAAGGTTTGATGCATAGAATAAATTTTATAATATGTGATGAGCGATTCGATTTTGTGAAGTCAAACACAGCTCTGTCTTTTACAAAAGTCTTGAGGACCACTGAGCTGTTGCACATGTTCCAAAGTGTTAATTTTCTAAGAGGTAGATCTTAGGCTAAAATCCTTGACCACAAAAGGAATAAAAATCGAAGCAAAAATATACAGCCAAAAGAGGTGGGAGGAAATTTTGGATGTAGTAAATAAATTTATGGCATTGATTGTGATGAGTTTTCCATGGGTATACACTTCCAAAGACATCAAGTTGTATACATTAAATAGCTACAGATTTTTGTATGTCAGTCATAACTCAAAGTAGCAAAAAATTGTGCAGGAAAACTTGACCTACAATGTGGTAAAAAGCATGACTCAACTTTTGTATTTGTGTAACTCAGTTGTCATGTAATGCCTGACCAAACTCCTTTCTCCTCCGCCGATTCCATGATCTGCCCATTTCCACGGTTGTGAAAATAAAAATTGAATCAAGTTTCAACAGATATCCGGCAACTCATTTGTCATGGCCTTCTCTGCCTCCTGAACTCTCCCTTTCTCTGATTTCTGTGTATATGATAAAAATGCATGGTGCTATTTTCTTTTCTTTTTGCACAGAGGAGACCAGAAAACCTGCTAGACAAATTCTAAGAGTTGTAACACTCACACTGTTAACTTTAATAGAGAAATCATTAATATCTGGACCTCACAAGACCCTATTCACACAAGGCAGCCACTGGCTCAGTGAAGTTAAGAGGAAGAGTTCATGTCATTTGAATTCAAACAACTTGAAATGAGACATAGCAGTATCTCCATCTTTTATACAATTTTGCTCATCACTGGGGACTCTTCTCTCCCGAATCTCCTTTTCTCTCTACTCTGGCCTTTCTCCAAGAGCCACAGATCCACTCTTCCTCCATTCCTACAGCCACTTTGGCTTTTTTCTCCAAAGTGCTGGTATTACCAACGTTGAAGCCCTTGGGATCTCAATGGCAGCTACGTATCAAGAAACAATTTCCCGGTAAGAGATAATTTACTTTCAAAGAGTAGTAGTAATCTGGTGCTGATTATTAAAATAATAATATTGTGCTACATTTATATTTACCCGTATCACATCTAAAATCTGGGAACGTTTTATGTATGTGCAGTTCGGTTCGGGTTTTGTAAACAAGTGAGCATCACAGTAATTACTGCACTCTCTTTCCATAAACCACTGGACATGTCTATGTTGTCATTCAGACAAAGCAGAACTGGCTTCTCTTTACCCATTTAGAATGTGAATTGTGGATCAGGGCCAGAAAAACATGCTTGTAAACCACAGTAATTTGTGAGGAAGGTAGATTCAAAAGGATTTTGCTGAGAATTGCAAAATTCCGAAAAAGAAAAAGCAGCAGCAGCAGAAACACAGAAAAAGGCAAGTGCAATAGTCATTAATTTTCAAACCAGTAAGGACTAGTTTAAGATTTAAATAATGAAGATCTGATGTATATCACATCAAATTTATGGGATATTCCCCCTGTGAACACCAGAACAACTTAAGAGATATTTACTGAACAGTTAATGCAGGTTATTTAGGCCAAGGTTTGTCCAAGGAATTTTTTAAACACACCCTAAACATAACATACTTATAACATACATAGCAAAAGTGCATAAACGAATGGCTTAAAAAGTTTTCATAAATTGAATACACATCTGTAACCCACAGCCAGATGAGAAAGTGAGCATTGCCAGTTCTCTAGAACTCTTCCTCCTGTGCCCCTCAGTATTCCCTTCAAGGATAACCTCTCTCCTGATTTCTGATACCGTAACTTCTAATAGGTTATGTTTGCCTGTTCTTGAACTTTTACTGATGGAATCACATAATTTGCTCTCTTTGGGTCCTGGTTGCCTTGGCTCAATGTCATGTTTTTGATAATTTTCCCTACTATTTTTAATTTATTACTATTATTACTATTGTTTAATATTTTTAATTTCATGCTATAAATAGGATGTATTGAATTGAAGCATTAAATTTAAAAAAGCAAACAGAAAAGAAACATTGAATTCCTTATTTTAGAATATACTCATTTGATCTCCCCTCCCCTCCTCTCTTCTCTTCTCTCCTCCCCCTCCATATCTCTTCCTTTCTCTCTTTCTTTTCTTCCCTCTCTCCCTTCCTTCCTTCCTTCCTTCCTTCCTTCCTTCCTTCCTTCCTTCCTTCCTTCCTTCCTTCCTCCCTCCCTCCCTCCCTCCCTCCCTCCCTCCCTCCCTCCCTCCCTTCCTTCCTTCCTTCCTTCCTGTTAGAATCTTGTTGTGTTGCCCAGGCTAGAGTGCCATAGCATCAGCTTATCTCATAGTAATATCAAACTCTTGGTAGGCTCAAGTGATCCTCCTGCCTCAGCCTCCCCAGTAGCTGGGACTATGGGTGTGTGCCATGATACTCAGGTAATTTTTTTCTATTTTCAGTAGGATTTCTTAATTTTGCTCAAGCTGGTCTCCAACTCCTCAGCCCAAGAGATCCTCCTGCCTCAGCCTCCCAGAGTGGTAGGATTACAGGCTTGAGCCACTGTGACCAGCCAAGTATTTTTCTCTTTTTATTTAGAAAAAAATGTTTCAAAACAAACTTACAGAAAGTATAAATCATTTATAATCCACCTCCCATCACACACACACACATAATTTATGCCATCCAGGGAGTGGAAACTAACTTCAAATGTGTGAGATTCTTGCGGGTTCTAAATCTTAAATTATCTCCTCCTTCACCTTTCCCTTTTCTTCCTCTCTTCCCCCTTCTCCTTCATCTTCTTCCTCCTCCTTCTCTTTCTTTCTCTCTCATTCTCTCACTTATTCTTTGAGGCCTTATTTTTGTTTAGTGAAATCCAGCATTATGGATGGACCTCCCTGTTTGTTTTGGGGTCATTGGCAGCTTACAAGAATGATATACTTCCTTCTTTCATCAGAATCATATACATTGGGGGAAGGATCTTACTATAATAAAGAGGATGCTATTAGCAGACAAAGGGGGTATAATCAGACTAGGTAGAAGAAAAAGATGAACATCACATTACACCATGCTTACACCCATCATGGCTAGTTCAAGGATGAGGTCTTAATGTGTCAGTACACCAATAACCTCTGTTTCTAACTCATTAGGTTATTAGTCAGCTCCATATCTGAAGTATAGATCTGAAAGATGTTTCTTATTTGATATAAGCACATTTTTATGAAGATTTACAGAAAGCATGCATAGGCTCCAACTTTGGTTGGCTGAGAAGTCAAGCATGACCCTCTCTACCTACAGAGAGAAGTGATGAACTGTGTGCTGCTGGATGGAAGCCCACATGGGTTAGCCAGCCCAGAGCAGTACCCACCACGTTGGCCCTGGAGGAGGCCCAGTGCATGAATAGCCTCCCTAGTGTACCTCTAAATGCTGATGTTTCCAACAAGAGTGGGAGGCCTGGGCCTGTCTACATGCATCTAAGGCTTTCCAACTGGCAGGCAGCTAACTGTACACATATCTGACTCCCTGTCTTATTAGAGCCAGCTGTGCCTGGGAGATGTCAGCCGTGGGTGGATGGATGAAGGTGGGGTGAGAATGAATAATATTTACAGGTTCTCTGGAATCCCCATTTCTGGTAGGAGATAAGCATAAATTGGCACAGTTACTGAATAGGCTGCTACTTGCCCACGTTTTCAGGTAACCAGGTTAGGCTTTTTTTTTTTTTTTTTTTTTTTAGTAGATACTGTTGTGCATCCTATGCATACACGAAACTGTTTATAGACCACTAGACCATTTTATAACGTGGGTTCTTGGTACTAGCTTAGAGACTTAAGTCACTGTTTGTTGAGTATGCACAATGAAAGATTCAAATGGAATAAAGCTTTCTGATATTGTGTTAATTTTAAGAATCATGGGATCATACTATATTTAAAGGATGGTGAATTCCCCATTTATTCATACATTAAATTCGATAGACTGATAAACAGATAGATCGAAAGAAAGATAGATAAACATAGCCCACTATGTACCTAGAATTCATTTAAATAGCCCATGAAAATCATTTCATCCTAAGAAAAGGCATAAGAATTACTTAGATACTGATCTTATTCTACAGAACCTGGATAGCTAGTGGACAACCTGCCTTCTAAATATGAGATATATACCTCCCAATTTTAAGTTCACTATTCTAGTGCCCCATTGCCTTTGAGGGACTCAACACATATTTGACTTACATTCATTTTTCCTTACACCTGACCCCTGTGTCTGCTTACAGCGAGAGCAAATGCCCCCCAACTTTCTCCCCATGCATTCAGCTCTGTTCACACCAGGAGCATTCTTCCCAGCTGAAACCCTGGCTCAAAGTTCATTCACACAGCCTGGGGCTAATAGAGATTCCAGAAGCTCCTGGCTTCACCAACAACATCAGAGGCAAAAGAATGCAAACTAGGAGCAGTGAGTGATTTCCAGAGGATAATCGGCTCCCTGCTTGGGAAGACCTTGTTTGACCTCTTAAGCAAGGGCAGAATGTGGGAATGTGACTGAGACAGAACTGAGGAATCCCAAGCTGCCATGGAAACAGATGGCCATGTGCTGCACCCCAGCATTGTTGCCATACCTTTCCTTACCTTTCCCTTTAAATTCTCACATTATTTGTACCGGTTTGTTGAGTCATTAATTTTTTTCATTCAGTCGCTTTGAGAATGCATCACTTGTCAAATGCTATGTTTGGTAAAGAGAGGATAGTAGGTAAGATAACCCAGAGTCTATTTCTCTGGTGGGAAAGGTAGGTAAATAGCAAGGCATATTCAATACATTGTGATAGGTGCTATGAAGGAAGGTAGCATGCTATGAAAACACAGAAAAGAAACAGAATAAAATGCTATTTGATGTAGTCAGGGTAGACTTCCTGGAGGTGGTGAAATCTAAAGCCTAGATCTGAAAGATGAATGGGAATTTCCCAGGAATAGAGATGGTGATGGAAATAACTGTTTTCTATATGAACAGAAATGTCCTGAGACTTGGAGCAATGGATTTCAGTGTGCACAAGACAGTTGCAAAGAATTCACATATTCTGTGTGACTTGGATGATATCAGGGGTTGGGCAGCACGGGCTGAGTATCAGAGATGAAGTTGGGGAAGGTTCAGGGCCAGATTGTGAATAGCAGTTTAGGTCTGTCAAGGAGTTAGGTTTTATGTTTCTCAAAACATTTAGATAGGACAGAGTTTGTAATATCTGTTACATAGAAGTACTGACATTTAGCCTCAGACAATAGAAATACAATGCTTAAAATCAGAATCTGTAGCCAAGCTGGGTTAAAGAGGCAATAAGAAGGGAGAAAGGAAAACTGATGGAAAGTGTGAAGAAGAAGCAATTTGATTTTCTCATCTATAGTTGCTAGTTTGGCTTTAGATGGTCTCTGAGAGGCACCCTGTGTCCTGTCACTCACTCCTCATGGAATGATTTAAGAAAAGCCCTGTTCTTTCTCCCTCATAAAGAGTCATGAAGACCTAATCAAGAGTGCAGGGACATGTCTAGGTAGTTCTTCATCTCCTTTTTCCTTGTGGGTCTCTAGCTTGGGATAGAGATTTCACTCAGTGGCCCATGTATCTGAAATTTCATTCTTCAAAAACCAAGAAATTCTTACTCTGACAGTGTTTCCCATGGTCTCTAAGATAACCTCTGACTGTTCTTTAGTCCAGTAAGGAAGGTTGGTGGCCTCACTCTGCTTGTGAACACTGTGTTCTAGCCATGTGGAATTCTAAACCTGGACTCCCCATGCCTTTCCCTTCCTGGGAATAAACACGAGAGGACAGGCAAATTTTTCATCCCCTTAAGATCAGACTTCCCTTTCCCCTGGTATAATGAGGTCATAAGCCCATCCTTCCAAGATGTCTGCCCTTAGTTTCTCAGCTCCCTTTTGAGAGACTCCAATCTCATTGACACGAGAGTGGTTTATCTTTCCAGTGCAGGCCCACCAAGGGTTCTAAAGTATCTAGATATGTGTTTATATTTCTAAAGTACCCTGCTTTGTTCCTTTCCCCTTCTGAGAGAGACTGTTCTTGGTGAATCACAAGTGGTTTCTTGGCATGTGTCTTACTGAAGAACAGAAGGAAAAACAAAATGTAATCATTGGCATATATCCCACCACGGTCAATTTTATGATTCTGTATTTCAATTACCCAGGTTCTTTCTGGGACATGCCATTAGACTGTGAATTTGTTGAGAAGAGGAAGTGTACATTACTCATATCTATAGGGCATTACATCTTATTTCAATCTCCGATGTCAGTTTGTAAGATAGAGTCTGATGCACAGTTGGGCTCTAGTGATTTGCCTAATATTTCATGAAGGACAGAAGATTGAATGAGTGCATTGACCTCCTGTTAGTGTCCCCTCTGGGTACTATATTCAAAAGAAAAATGTCCTTTATCAGTGATAATCAAAATTAGATTCCTGAAGATGATATTTAAGTTTCGTTTTGATAAGCCTCCCTTACATGTTACCCACCTTTCTGTCTATCTTCTATAGAATAAAATCTTCTCAGTATTTTCTAATAACAATATAAACATATTACCATGTGTAAAGACCTCTATGGAGTCCCAGGATGGAAAGACCCACCACCAAGAAAAGTTGCAGTCTCCTCTTTGACAAAACAGGATAAGAGAGATAGCAATATTTCAGAATATATGTATCTACTTATCAACAGGTGAGTTTGTGAGAACAGTGTGAATGGCTTATACTGCCAACTCACTGGGTGAGCTTGGATAAGTCTTTCCTCATCTTTGAGTCTCCATCTCCCTTTCTTTAAGAAGCACTGGCAGGAATATATTATTTCCTTGCTCACTTGGAAAATTATTTCCCTGATTATTTATCTCCTGGAAGCTCCTATGAACTATATGCCTAAAATCGGAGGTGACATGTTGTTCTAGCTCACAGGTGCTTCCCTTCAACACTTTTCTTTATTTGACTGGTTGGCCAGTCAAGACTTACCGGGTTAACATTTACCATCAGGCTGTATCCAATGAGCACTGTAATTATCTGGTAGTGGGGACTTGGAGTTTTCAGAATCCTGAATAAGTGGCTCTTTACTGCTCCCTGGTGGTAGAAAAACACTTCTGCGGATGGCCAAAGAAAATGTTTTCTCTCTTGAGATGTGGAGGCGGATCTTATCTTCCTGGATGGGTTTAATGAGCCAAATATGTGACATGGCAGCCAATGCCTATTACCGAATAGCTGTTGAATAAATGCATATTTACTTGGCCCTTCCAAAGAAAACTGGCTTCAGATTGTTTTCTAGACATTCTTTAAAAATACCATCATTGTAGGGTAAGAACTTTAATATAATTGTTATTATATGCTTAGTAGAGTATAATATCATTACCTTATAATATCATTGTCTTCTTTAATATTATTGCATGTTTAATCTATTCAGCAAATAATAAGAAAAATGATAGCAAAGCGAATAATGATATTTACTAGATAACACCAAAAAGACTAAAAAGATAATCCAAATACAAAAGGAGTATAAAAATTCAAAAACTAGAAGTTCGTGTATCCATTTATTCTTTTACTCATAGTTCACGATGATGAAGTGAATAGAGAGAGTCTAACATTTGTTAGGGTCTATATTTCCCCACGCATTACATGTTTACCTTTGATGTTTGGAAAAAAAATCTCACCATGTAGGACTTAACAGCTTTATTCAACATAGGAGGAAAGTAAGGCTCATGGAGGCAAATAGTTCTCTAAATGTGCCCAAGGCATTGGGGGGAGAAGCATTCAGAACTTAGTCTGAGTCTGCCATGCCCCCAACCATGGCTATTTGTAATGCCTGGGCTTCTAAGAGTTTTAAAATCACTCATCTGTCTACTCCTTTTACAAATGGGGAGACTATGACTCAGAGAGACGCTATTTCCCCAGTGGTGTGCTGGCAAATGTTTAACAACCGGCTCAGGGTGCTGGTGGTGGGCTGATCTATAGTATTTCCTGATTGCTGTGGTAAAAATACTTTCCCTGTGGTCTATTTTTCTGAATGTGGATTTGGGAAGAAATGGCCACAGTTGACTCTTGTGAGCTGCCAACACATCAGTGATTCCATGACAGCTCATAAATATTTACTGAATACCAACATGTCTCAGACCGATGTGACATGGACTAAAGTGGCTGGTCCAACTTCAACTCTCTTATGCTGTCTTGCTTCGGACAATAGAACTGAGATGTTGTCCTGCTGACAGCCTTACCACATAGACATTTTAGTCTCTTCTTCCTCCCTTTTTCCATTGGCTCTGGCTTTATGACATAATATTAAGTAGCAAGGTGAGATGGTGTTAGGCCTAGGCTAAAGTAGAAAATTACCAGTTAACTCCTGGCAAATTTCTGAGCGCAAGCCCTCAACAAAATGGAGTAAGTCTATTTCACCCCCATGATAAATGAGAAAATACTAATTGATTTCTTGCTTCTAGGTTCACTCCCAGTTTCTTGCTTGGATAACTCCCTGGGAAACAAACTGGGAGGCACCAACTATCTCTGGACTGACCCTTGAACAATATCAGGTGGGGGAAAGTACTCAAGCTAAGTTGTATGGGGGAAAAATACTGAAACTAGGACATGTAGCAGGGAAATATTAAAACAAAGATGTATGATGTATGATGAACTAACTACAGAAGTCTGCTTCTGTACAATGCTTGCTTACTACCCTACCCGTATGCACCTGGACAGCCTGTGTGCCAACCAGGATGAAGAGCAAGCCTTAAGATCCTAACCCCTTAAGCACTTGGGGCTGCTCTCAGAAACCCCATGTTGGGACACTGAGGCAGTTGCTGGCTGGCTTTTCAATAAAAGGACACCTCTTTAAATTTAACTTGTTTGTGATGTAGGCTAGTCTCACTGGAGTTAGATGATGGCGTGGATGTGGAGAAAAGGGAACACTTTTGCACTGCTGGTGGGAATGCAAATTAATACATTCCTTTTGGAAAAAGATATGGAGAACACTTAGAGATCTAAAAATAGATCTACCATTCAATCCTATAATCCCTCTACTGGGCATATACCCAGAAGACCAAAAATCACATCATAACAAAGATATTTATGTCAGACTATTTATTGCAGCCCTATTCATAATTGCTAAGTCATGGAAAAAGCCCAAGTGCCCATCGATCCACAAATGGATTAATAAATTGTGGTATATGTACACCACGGAATATTATGCAGCCTTAAAAAAAGATGGAGACTTTACCTCTTTCATGTTTACATGGATCGAGCTGGAACATATTCTTCTTAGTAAAGTGTCTCAAGAATGGAAGAAAAAGTACCCAATGTACTCACCCTTATTATAAAACTAATGTAGGACCTTCACATGAAAGCTATAACCCAGTTACAACCTAAGAATAGGGAGAAGGGGGAAAGGGAGGGGAGGGAGGGGGAGATAGGTGGAGGGAGGGGGATTAATGGGATTACACCTGCGGTGCATCTTACAAGGGTATATGTGAATCTTAGTAAATGTGGAATGTAAAGGTCTTAGCAAAATAACTAAGAAAATGCCACGAAAGCTATGTTAACTAGTGTGATGAAAATGTGTCAAACGGTCTATGAACCAAGTGTATGGTGCCCCATGATCATACTAATGTACACAGCTATGATTTAATAAAAAATAAATAAATAAATAAATAAAAATTTAACTTGTTTGGCAGTGTGGTCTTTGTGGAACTCCTGTGCATAACAATGGCAAGACATCTGTGGGCATTGCAATGAGCTGCTATCTACCTAGAGGAATTCCCCTAGGGGGGAGACTAGAAACCCCTCTTCTCACGTGCTGTCAGTCAGCATCAGCCCTGTCTCCGCAGGAGGCTTCATCCCAGTGGACTGCATGTATGGAAGCAGAGTATCTGCTTTTGAAATACACAATTGCATTACTAGCACATAGAACACATGCCTGCTCCACAGTAGGTACCTAATAAATATTTGTCGATAGCTGCTGTTTTAGAATTTCACTGTTCCATGATTTGGGGGAAGGGCATCTAAATTCTCTAGAAGTTAGCTTCTCAATCTATGAAGAAAATACTAACTGCTGTGAGGGTTTTTTAAACAGGATTGAGATGTTGCCTATCAAGGGCTAACTACTTGATAGTAGAAAATGGTAGAAAATAAAGAAAGCTCTCCTACTTCTCCTTCTCCTTCCTCTTCTGCCTCTTCCTCTTCCATTTCCTCCTCCTCCTTGTCTTCATCATCCTCTTCCTTACTATTATTATTATTTAAAGCCATTCCATTGTCAAGATCCCCATAATATAAAGCAGGATCCCCGAGAGAGGTATTTACTGATCATAATACCTTAAATAGCTTTTGCAGAGATTTACATTATGTATCTGGGCTGACCTTCATAACCCCCTCTGTTAAGATAGGTATCAACTAGTAAGTTTTATGTATGAAGAATAATGTATGCACAATTAGTACAGAAACCCTGGGATTTTACACACACACACACACACACACACACACACGAACAAACACATGCTTCTCTGCTTGGATAAATCCTCCATTGTTTGCTTTAAAGCCAAGTTTGACTGTCCTCCTATTTTCAAAGGCTTCCAGCTTCCTCTACACAACACAGAATTTGCTGTTTCACTGTTCGTACTTTCGTCCCATTACACAGAATAATGGTATGTAACATCGCGGCTCTCACTTGTCATTTTTCCTTCCTTTTATAAAACGCCTATTTTTTGATAGCTTCCTGGCTGTCAGGAAGTTAGAAAGTTCACTCGGTTTGGGAGATACAGTGAGTGGAGAAATAGATAAGACTTCCAGACCAAACAGAGCTCAGACCTCATGAGAGACAGACATTATCTGAAAAATCAAAATACACTGTATATAAAATAGCAGTCAGCTGGAGTAGTAAGAGAAAAGTGTAGCTAGAGATCAGATGAATATTTTTTCGTTACCAAAGATTGCATCATATGTGATCTTACGTGTCATACTAAGGATTTCAGGTTTTTATCTTAAGAGCGGTAGTTATTATAAAAAAAATTAAACAGAGGAGTGGATTGATTGGAGTGTAATTTCAAGAGACTACTGTCTTTGTGTTATAGAGGATGCGACTATTTTCTATAATACTTTAGGACAGAGACCATATTTAGTATTCCTGTGGCATCTAGTAAGATACCTGGCATACAGTAGACACTTGGAGTGGTTTGTTGAGATAATGAATGAAAGATAGTGATAACTGATATTTATCAGGCACTATATATGTATATATACTTCTAACTATATCTGCCCATATAGTTTTCTATAATCATGTCAATGATCCACCCAAATAACCATTATTATGCTAATTGAGAGATGAGAAAACTATAGTCCAAAGGGATAGTAGCGCTTGGGACTTCTGGTAGGTGGTGAGGCCAAGATTCCGATTTGATACACCAAGGGCCACATTCATTCCACCACAACATGCACTGACCCATGCTGGGCCATGTGGCCTCCCCTGGAAGTTGCTCAACAGGATAGGTTCTGAGAGCATGAAAACTACAATGTAGTATCTGGTCTCTCTCAATTTCTTAGACACTGGAGATCATTTTCATCTGATACCTTTCATGACACCATAATCACCGTAATGTTCTATCTTATTGTTGTGTCTCCATTGAGCCCCAGTGGGTAGAGTCCTGTATCCCTGCATGAGTTGGGTTAGGTTCCAAGACTTCCAATGGATGCCTGAACTGTAGACAGCAATGAACCCTATACACACTATGTTTTTTCAATATACATACTACCTAGGATAAGGAAACTATGAAGTAGTCTAAGTCAGAGATTAACAACACTAACAAATACTAAAATAAGACCAGTTTTAACAATCCACTGTTCACAACTTCACAGATTGAAGATTCATTCTCACTATAGATCTTAGCAATCTCAGCATACTATCTTTTTTCTTCCTTCATTAGGTAGAGAATTGTCACCTTTTTACTTAAAGGAAGCACTTCATGGATTCTCACTGGCACGTCTGAATTTTGAGTATCACTATCATTACACTTTGGTGCTATTATTAAATAAAATAGGGATTATTTGAACACAAACCCTGTGATAATGTGACAGTTTGTCTGATAACCAAGACGGCTACTAAGTGACTAACTGGTGGGCAGTGTAGATGGGATGGAGACACTGGACAAAGGGATGATTCATGTCCTGGCCTGGATGGAACAGGACTGTGTGAGATTTTACAAGGCTATTCAGAATGGCCTGAAATTTAACGCTTATGTTTTGTCTATTTCTGGAGTTTTCCATTTAATATTTTAAGACCATGATGAACAGCAGATAACTGAAAGTGTGGATAGGAGGGGAGGATACTGCATTCTTTTCCCAGTATCAATGCCAACACCAGCTTCCAGGGACTGACCCTTGCTCCGTGTCCCTGGATCCTTGGGATTTAAACTTTAAGTTTAAATGGCATCAGATAGGTTGACTCTCATTTGCCCTCATCTAGGCCTCAGAAATACCTGCGCCAGGGCCCTCAAGGGCTGCTCTCTACTCTACACTCAAGTCATTCCTATAGAATTTTGAACCCAAAGTCTTCTGTAGAGTTCTATAGCTCAAATATCAATAATCGCATTTGCTCTCAGTAACCGATGCTCTAAAACAAGTATCATAAGTAAGTCAAGAGTTTTATTATTCATATGTAAGAAGAAATCTAGGAGCAAGCAACAGAGGCTTCTATGGCTATTTCCAGGTGCCAATAGGGCCCCAGGTTCTTTCTGTTCTTTTTACTCAGCTCCCCTTTAGCATGTGTTCCCACTAAAATGGCTTCTCCACTTCCACCACTGTGGTCATAATCTAGATCAGAAAAGAGGAAAGCATGAAAGGTTTATGCTGGCTGAATGGACTCCCCTTTACAGACCATTCTCAGAAGCCTCCCCACCATTTCTGATTATGTCTCTGGGAAGAACCCAGTCATGTGGCCAGTTCCAGCTGATGTTGTTAGTTGAGCTATTAATACTGCTATTAATGTTACCCAGGCAGTCATTTACTAAATGCAAAGGTGTCTAATGCCTAATTATCTGCATTATCTAACTTGTACCTCAGAACCACCTTTGAAGAACACTTTAGGAATTTGAGATATAGGCTAAGTTTTCTACTTTAAAGAGCTACAAGAAATGAGCCAGCGAATAAATTGACCAGCTGTTCCAAAGCTCCTTTAACAAATACTCCTTTTGTCCTGACTCTGAGAAGATCTTTCACAAAAGGCCACATCACCATTTGGAATCAGCAGTTTCATTTCACTATAACTAAATGGTTGGGTTTTTTGGGTGGGGGTGAAATTGCTTGGGTCTCATAAAGCTGAGAACTAAGAGAAACAGAAAATAACCTGGAGGGCATGCAGCGAGTTCAGGGAAGCTCGTCTCATACTGAGGGTCTGTAAGCCTTCTCCCTTCCCCTGGTGTCTATTCCAGTGGTTTTCAAATGTAGCCAATTATCAGGATCACCTGAGAAGGTTTGGAAACATATGTTCCCAAATCTCATCTGGAGAGTCTCTGCTTCAGGAGACTTAGGCTGCTGTACTGTTTTGGATAATTTTGAAGGTCCCTATGGTTCCCTCTAGGTCAGTGGTTCTCAACCTATGGGTCGCGACCCACAAGAACTGTATTAAAGGGCCATGGCATTAAGAAGGTTGAGAATCACCACTCTAGGTGGAAACTGTCTTATATTTTCTGATTATGTGACTATTGTCAGGCACTTTCTATAGCCTTGTGTGTACCCATAGCCTCATGGAAGCCTACTATTTGTGTGAGATAGATCACGCTTGTGATTCCTATTTTCCAGGTAATGCCATCAAGGCTTATGAGGTGAAGTTGCTTGATTAAGATCACAGAAGGAATATCTGTTCCCTAGATTCCAACTAAGCTTGGCCTGACTCTGAAGCCCATGCATTTTTCCAATCTGACATGTTGCCATGACTGAATTTGTGTAGTTAAAGGGGAGGTGGGGGGGGGCGTTATGTTCTTCAAGCATGCCAGAGGCATTTCTCACCAGCATTCCCACAGACTTCATGCTGACTAATAAACATCCCCAAAGTCTCATATCATTGCTTCCCAGAAGTCCCTGCCTCCATGGCTTCCCTCAGTTCTCAAAGTCCCAGTGGGCTGACACATGTCATCTACCCAGATAAATCAGGAGCAGGTTGAAAGGAAGGCTGAGAAATGAGTGGGTATAGCTAGCCTGGCTGGAAAATTAACATTCCTAACAATATTCAGTTGGCAAAAAATGATTTTTCCTTCGGCATGTTTCCGCATCCAGTTTTGTAATTCATGTTTATTTCAAGTAAAATTTGGTCCATCTGTATCTGATTCGTTCACACTTAATTTATCAGCAGCCAGCTCTGTCAGAGCAATAGAAATAGATGGTGATGCATCTGCAGTGTTTTACTGTAAGCAACAGGGGTCTCCCTGGAGAGCCAGGGCAAGGCCATGTGGAGAAACACAGAGGAAGGTGAGTGAAGCTGCTTTCACACCTTCCATTCCAATGCTTTCTTTCCTTTTCTTTGCTTTCTGTCAAGCAGCTCTGATGGGCTGTAAAAATTGTTTGTAATTTCTATGTCAGTCTTTCTTTGCCTTCTGGGTGCTTCCTATTTGTCCATAAACATACATTCTCTCATCCTAAAACATACTAACGTTTTCTCATCCTAAAATACAAAACAAATGAGCCCCCAAACAAAAAAGAACAAAACAAAATACCCTCACCCACCTGTTTACCCTTAAATGAATGTCCATGCAAAACTTTTCAGAAGTATGCCCTCTGCACGTTGTCACCCCATTTATTTCTCATTTTTCTGCTATGTACACCTGCACCCATCATGCTGCTGAGTTCTGATGAAAGTCCCTTTTAATTGCCAAACCAGTGGGTGTGTTCCTATTTCTATTTGATCAGTCTATCTGTAGCACTAGTGCTATTGATAGTTTCCTCCTTCTGTCCACTCTCTGATGATTGATTTTCTTCCCTCTCTCCGCTTCTATTTCTTCCCTTCTTTTTGGTCTCAAACTTCTCTATCTTTCCTTATTCAGAAACAGCTTCTCCTATATGCCCCCACCTCTTGATTGATGGTTTGGGGGACAGAATTCTAGGTTCAAAGCCTGTTCTGCCATTTCTGAACAGTGAAAATTTGGCAAGTTTCTTAAGCCTCTCCGTGCCTCAGTTTCCTCAGCTGAACGTCATGGGGTTGACACAGGAAATAAGTGAATGTTGTTTTTCAAACAACACATAATGTCATAATTACTCAAACGATTTTAAATGATAGTACAATAGAAGTATTCTCTAATAATCTGTAAATGCTTAGTGGGATTGATGACAGCAAGTAGTATTGTCATGAAATCATCATAACTTTTAAAAAATTATGTTGGATGCATATTCTGCTCTATAAGAGACAATGTTTAATCCTCCATATGTTAATAAAAATGCTTATGTGGTTTTTCTCATGTATGTATACCTAAATATAGGAACTAAAGTGAACCAGTTGCCTAATAATTCATCAAGAAAAAAAGTGAAATGAGCCCTAACATAATAATGATTTATAGTTTAATTAATATTTTGATTTTTCCAAGTGTTTTCTCAGGCCTTTATTAAACACATCAAAATTAGGGTCAAGTATTGTATATACTTAAGGGTTCAAGAATGTAAGCATAGCCGAATGATACTAAATAGCCAGAATGATACTAAACATATCTCATAATTTATTTTGTACTAAATACAAAATGATATGTACATTATTGTTGATGCTATTTTAAAGACTTTGTTCATGGACTGATAACTAAAGGTAATGTATATATTGAAGTTGGTCAATGAAATAGAGTGATAAAATTGTGATCATTTACCCTCCAATTCTTAAATTTTACAGAGTCTCTGTTAATAGAAATGTAGCATTTATAAGTATGTTATTATGTATGTATTATAAATATTAATATAGTACATATATTAAAAATATATGAGCAAGCTGAGAGCAAGCTGGAGTGCTCTCCAAGAGCAAGGGAGAGAGAAACCGTAGTATCCTTGATGACAGATATCATGATTGGTCTTTTCTATTCCCCCAAGGATTAGTAATGTGTCAGCACTCTGGGAATCTTTGTTAAACAGAACTGATGGTTGAGAACTATTTCAGTGTAATAGGATATATGTAATTTTTCAAAAATAATATTTGGTAATAAAAGTATAACTTAATAAATGAAACAACTAAAGAAAAACTAATTATGTCCTTAGGGAAAATCAGTATAAGCATGAAACAATAATTTTAATATTTTCTATAGGCTTTATTCCTTTGTAGATATAAATCCTTAGCCATGATAATTTTATAAGAAAGAAATATATTATGGTTCTTACACCAAAAAAAAAAAAATATACTATGGACATAATGAAAATTAGAGGTTTGTCTTCTTCTGAATAAAATGTAGTTGGCCTGTAAGTCAGAGGAGTAAAAAATCCATATACACTTTTTGATCCCCCAAAACTTAAGTACAAATAGCCTACTGTTGACCAGAGGCCTTAATGATAACATAGGTGGTCTATTAACATGTATTTCATATGTTGTGTATATTATATTATATATTATTTCAATAAAGTTAAGTAGAGAAAAAATATGTTATTTAGAAAATCACATAAAAGAGAAAATAATTTACTATTCATTAGGTGGAAGTGGATCATCAAATAGGTCTTTATCCTCATCATCATCACCTTGGGCAGACTGAAGAAGAGAAGGAACAAAGGGGTTGGTCTTATTGTCTTAGGGAGTGGCAAAGGACAAATAAAAAAATATGTATATATATATGACTTATGAAGTTCAAACCTATGTTATGAAAAGTCAATTGAATTAAAAAAATAATTCTTTTAAAACATTGCAGGACACTAAAGTAGCAGGCCAAAATAGGAAGGCACTTGACGCTTGAGAATGGGAAGTGAACTGAGTGAGATTTATACTGTGTGTGTGTGTGTGTGTGTGTATATATATATTTTTTTTTCCTAAACAGTCCCCATATTACATAAAATGGGGCAACTAGAAATCAAATAGGAATCATCATCATTATTTTCTTGAGAAATCAGCAAACAGGGTTTAAATCTGCCAAAATGGCTCAAAAGTGAGGGGGAATCATATACAGAGAGACACACAGAGGCAGGAATCCAAAAATCTTCATAGAAAAACTGCTTGATATTGGGTGACTGTACAAATGTGAGGGAGATTCCAAAATATCTGGCAGAAAACTGTATCTAGGTATATGAAAGATCTGAGCAGTGATTTCCACTGCTGTTGAAATGAGGATTGAGTGAAGTAAAATTAACTCTGCGAACAAAAATCGACACTCTTAAGGGGAAATAACACGATTCAGTAACAACAATATATAACTCACAATTTTCAGCATACAATAAAAAATTACTACAGCTGTGAATAAGGAGGAAAATGTGTCAATAGTCAGAGGGAAATACTGTCAAAGAAAAGTCTATGAAAAGATCCAGATATTGGAAATAGCAACAACTTTAGAGAAAGTATTATAAATATGATTGAGAAATTAAAAGAGAATATGAACATTACAAATGGCTATTACACACATACAAATATCAACAGAGGACTAGAAATTCTGGAACTAAAATGTAAAATAATTAGAATGAAAATAAATTACTGAATGATTTCACCAGAATATCAGAGTAAAGCAGAAAAAAAGGGTCTATGCATAGATCAAATGGAAATATCCAATCTGAAGAACAGAAAACATTTTTTTAAATATAACTCAAAAACCTGTGGAATAATATTAGGAATTCTGATTTACCAGCAATTGGAATCTTAGAAGAGGAGAGAAAGAGTAAAAAAAAAAAATCATTTTCAGAACCACCTCCTCCCCCAAGCAGAATGAATATGAATAAACTGAAACTGTGAACATCATTTTCAAACTGCTGGGAAGGTGGAGGTGGGGGGGTGGGGGAAAGACAGAGGGAATTTTGAAATCAGCCAGGGGAAAAATGACATAGTATTATAGACAGTGGAACAATTAAACAAATAATGGAAGCCTATTATCAGAAATAATAATGGCAGAAGGACAATGCAACAGCTTCTTCAATGTACTGAAAAAAGAAAAAATCGTTTAGCTTCTAATTATACATGTAGAGAAAATATCTTTCACATGTGAAGGTAAGGGGGTACAGAAAGCCTGGAAAGAACACTACATTCATCCTGATAAAGAACAACACACAAATAAAACTACAGAATTACAACTTCCCTTGAAATCATCAGAAAGCTGAATTCATAGGCCACCATGTAACCTACAGCTCCTCTGAAAAGAGGATGAAGTGTTGAGACAGCCCCTGTTCATGAGAAATGGCAACTGTCTCAACAATGGCACAGCATAGATAAAAAGAGTTTAAAAAATGAGGGTTTTGGTTTTCTTATTTTACTTTATTTTGAACTGGGTAAATAATAATTATTTATATTTATTGAGTACAATGTGATTTTTTTTATATTTGTGTACATTGTGGGATGATTAAATCAAGTTAATTAATGTATCTGTCACCCAACCTACTCGTGAATTTTTTGTGATGAGCACATTTAAAATTTATGCTTTTAGCAATTTTAAAAAATATGAAGATAAGTGTGAGTGAATGGGGCACTACAGAAATACCCAAGAAAAGGATTCACGGCCAAATGCAAGGTCATTTCCATGGACCTTCACATGGTGCTGACTGAGGAGACAGGTTGGGAACAGACTGGAGAGAAAACTCGTTGGCACTGCAGGCATGGACCACAGAATACACAGCCTGATACCCTGCTCAAACTATCTTTCAAATGTATTACACCTCCGGGACAGTAAGAGAAACTCTTGTTTCTTCCAGGATATCAGAAATGACCTATTGTAACTGGGAGGGGAAAGTATAAGGTAGAGCAAAAACATTCTCTGCTCCTGGGGGAGAAGTCTGAATGTTCTGTACCAAGAGTTCTAATCCAATGATATTAGAGGTCAGCTACTGTTGATACAGAAACAATTTGACAGCCACACGTTTAAAATGAATGCTGACCCACAATTTATTCCATATGAAAATTAACTTAAAATAGATCACAGGCTACTAGAAAGCCCAAAGCTATAAAACATGAAGACAACTTTAAATTTGGAAAAAACATGTTTAAGTAGGGACCCCAAAACCATAGCGCATAATAGCAAAATTGATAAATTGAATGTCATCAATATTAAAAAATTTCTTTCAACAGGTACTGTTAAGAAGACAAGATGATCTATAGATTAGAGAAAATATGTGAAATGCATCTATATAATCAAGGACCGTGTCCAGAATACATAAAAATCTCTCATAGCTCAATAATAAAAATCTCTCTCTACCAAAAAAGTGATATATATATCATATATATTAATAAAAAATGTATTTATTTATATATGTATATGTATATTATCAAAGTAGATATTTAGGTGTCAAATATATGTACTTAAATAAACTCAATGTTGTTAGTTATCAGGGATAGGCATGTTAAAATTATTATAATTTACTACTACAAGTCTTTCAAAATGACTAGAATTAAAAGAAAAATAATTAATATTATATTGATGAAAATGTAGAGAAGCTTTTATTCCCATACATTGATGATGGAAATGCCAAATGCCACTTTAGAAAACACTTTGACATTTTTTAGAAAACTAAGATACTGCCTAGTAATTCCATTTCTAGGCATTCATTCAGGAGATATAAAAAATGTATGTTTACATAAAATCTCATATGTGAATATTTTTGGTATTTTTGTCGATAGTCACCAAAAACTGGAAACAACCTAAAGTGCTCTTCAAATGATAAAGTGGCAAATATATCTATCCAGTAGGATACTACTTAGCAATTAAAAGGAACAAACTCTTGATACCTCCAGTGGCATGGATGACTCTCATATTCATTATGCTTAAATGAAAGAAACCAGACTCAAAATGCTAGTTAGGTTATAATAGGAATTGTCCAATTTCCTTAAGTACTAAGTTTGATAGTTGATATCTCTAACTGTTTCACTTTAACACTTTTTGTTTTAATTTTATTGTGCGGGTATATCCTCATTCTTTCAAAAGCACCTTTTGGTTATGATTATCTTTAAATTTTTTTTTTTTTTTTGGTCATTCTGTAGCCTGTTTTCTGCAGTCTTATTTTTTTTTTTAACTAGGTCATATGTACATAGATCATGAATACATGCAGGTTAAATTTTTATTTTTTTAGAGAAATTTTTGTGAAACCCTGGGTAAGTCAAAAATTTGAGTTACTTTCAAATATGAGGTCCATTGTGGAAACCAAAGCAACATAGATAGCTCAAAATATCAATGAGGTGTTAGGAAGGATGTGGCTAATGAATGCACAGTACATCTGTAGTTTGAGAAATTCTATTCTGGTCATTTTAATCTCGAAAATTGGCCATTTGGGAAACTTGACACCAAGGTGGATAATGATGAGCTGAAAGTTGTAATGGAAGTGAATCTATCTCAATGTACACATGAATTAGCAGCTAGATTTGATGTTACTCTTCCGACAATGTAGGACCGTTTGAAACAAATAAGCAAGGTAAAGAAGCTGTATAGATGGGTTCTGCATGAATTAAATAAAGGTCAAAGGAGACATAGTTTCAAAGATTGTCATTCTTTGCTGTTATGATATAAAAGCAAGCCACTTCTACACTATATTGTTACACATGATGAAAAGTGGATTAATTTTGACAATTGAAATCATTCCCCCCAACCATTAAAGATGAAGTCCTCCCAAACATGGGCCAAGCCAAATATTCATCTGAAAAAGCTAATGATGTCTGTTTGGTGGTCCAGTGCTGGTATTATCCACTACAACTTCATGTATCCTGGTCAGTTGATTATAGTAGATGTCTACTGCAACCAAATAGATGGTATAATCAGGATGGTTGCAATTAAGCAGTAGATATTGGTCAAAGAGACAGGCAAGATAATGTTTGGCCACGTGTTGAACAAACAACACTGCTCAAAATACAAGCTGGCCTTGGAAAACCTCTGTCATCCACTGTATTCACCAGACATTTCATTGACTGACTACCACTTCTTCCAGGCTTTGGACCACTTATTCTTTTCTTTTTTTTTTTTTATTAAATCATAGCTGTGTACATTGATATGATCATGGGGCATCATTCACTAGCTTCACAGACCGTTTGACACACTTTCATCACACTGGTTAACATAGCCTTCCTGGCATTCTCTCTGGACCACTTATTCTAAGGAAAAATATTTAAATTCTCAACAAGCTGTGGAAAACATTTGTGTGATTTCATTGCTACTTGTTCCTCAGAATTCTTTGCTGCTGACATAAACAAGTTACCATTAAGATGGCAAAACTGTGTTAATGGTTTAGGCACATACTTTGTTTAACTGTACTGACGGCTTATTATTTGAAATATAATAAACTAAACTTTTGATTCAAAATCTGGCATTTTACATTTAATGATATAATGTATGATTTTATTTCCATGAAATTTGTAGAAAAGAAAAACTTGGAAAATTATAGGGATATATAATAGGGCAGTATGTTTCAAGGTCTACAGGAGTGAGGGAGCAGATTGTGTATACTGCCATTAGGGAAACAATTAAAATATAAATATCCAGATAAACTAAAAGAAAAAGCAATGGAAAAGAATATACCTTACCAACACTGATTTCAAAAAAGCTATAATGGTCGTATTGTTAGTTGAAAGAAACTGCAAGACACAGTATGACCAGAGACATATGGGGACATTCTATAATGATAAAAGGGAGAATTCATTTAAAAGGTGTAAATTCATATATGAATATGTGTCAAGTTAAAAGAAGTAATAAACAAATCCATAACCAGATTTGGAAAATTTAACTCTCTTTTCTCAATCTTTTGTCGAAAAATAACTAAACCAAAACAAACAAAAAAAAAATAGAAGTTTACAAAAGGTTTAAATACTGTCAATCACTACTTGTCTAACTGAAGTTTATAGAAGACTACATCTAATAGTTACATAATAAGCATGTTCTTCAAGTTCACTGGAGATGTTCACAAGATAGAACCTACTTTGGGTGATATAAAGTGTCAGTGACCTAGAAAAAAAAATCATTTTCTTGCAGACTTTATTTGTTGAGGTCTGCAAGAAAATTTGAATTTGAATTTCATAGGAATAAGATTCCTAGCAATATATGGAATATATGGAATTCCTAGCATCTGGAATTTAAACAGCACACATAGCTTATGGAATAAAGAAAGAATGATAGAGAAAGTTGGAAAGTATTATAAACTAAATGATACTGAAAGTATGCATGTTACAATTCTCAGAATGTTTCTAAATCAGCGTTTAGAAAAACATAGTTTATATTTTTTATAATAGAATAGAAATGTTTTATACCAGAATAGAAAAAAAGTTAAAACCAATGACCCAAACATTCACCTTAATAAGATGCACAAATATGCTCAAAACTAGTAAAAGAAAGCATAAATTAAGAGCAAATTCAATAAAATAGAAAAAATAGAGAATATTAACAAAGCCAAAAGCAGGTCCCTAGAAAAGTGTAAAAAAAAAAAAAACTTAATAAATCTCCAATAAGATTCATCAGAAGTAGATAGAGAATGAGGATCAAGATGGTCAACTAGACACAGGTGGTATGTGCCCACTCCATAGAGAGGAACCAAAATAGAAAGCAGCTTCTTATATTTCAAACTTATAATCTAAGAGAATGCTAGAAATTTTCTCATACATTCTCTTCTCACAGGGAAGCTCTGAGAAGAACCAAAAGTTGCTAAGGAGAGGGTTCAGAGTAACTTGCTCAGCTGGGATCCGGCTGACAGCCAGGAGAAGACTCTGGATGCAGTGAAACAGCAAGAGAGGATTCCCACCAAGATAAGCTTTTCTGATCTTGGCTACAGGAGAACTCTTTAATCCATGCAGGTCTTGAGCCTCACAAAGTAGCTACTTGAAGTTTGCACAGAGCTACTATTCCAGAAAAAGAAGTCATGTGGAATCTCAAAGGATTCTAAGCCTAGAGTGGCTTGAGTCTGGTGCCATTCTGAGAGTTTGGATATTGGAGAACTATGGCAATGCCTGTCGTCACTGTGCAACTCTGAGGAGGGATAGGAGAGCCCAGGTAATTCCACATTCTTTTGGAAGGTCTCTACCAAACACCCTCCTGTGGGCTTTATTTGAGATTGAGACATGAGTGGACATAATTTTCTATAGTTTCTTGCCCACATTGTATGCCTGGGTGGGACCCTAGTCTTACCAGTCACAGGTCCAAGGTGACATTTTATTAGACACTAGGCTGAGTTTGGGCTTGATGTAGCTGCAATCCTCACCTGGCTGGGGTGGAGCAGGAAAACTATGCTTTCCAACACGCATCTGGGGAAGTGCCCACTATCCTGCAGCCAGCTGCTGTGGGACTGCCTGTTGTGGGAGAAGAAGTAAAAGAAAAATGTGTGGAAAATCTATTTGGGGGAATAATAGAGAAAAATTTCCTTGGTCTTGCTAGATTTACACCTCCAGATATGAGAAGGTCAATAAACTCCTAGAAGATACAATGCAAATAGAACATCAACAGGGCACACTTTCATCAGTCTGGCCAAGGTCAAAATGAAGAAGAAAATCCTATCAGCTGTGAGAAGAAAGCCAGTGATTGGGGATCCCATATATGGTCTTAAATAGAATAACTGTTAAAAAAGAATTTTGTATCCTACGAAAGTAAGTTTCATAAATGTATGAGAAATAAAATATTTCTCAGGCAAGCAAACATAAATGGAATTTGTCACTACTGTACTTGCACTAAAAGAAATTCTCAAAAGTGCTACAAACATTGAAAAGAAAGGTAAATATGTATCAGTGTAAAAATACCTGAAAATAAAAATTCAATGCAACTAGGTAACAATCAACATGATGACTGCAATAGGATCTCACTTCTCAATAATAATATTTAACATAAATGTTATAAATAACCAATTTAAAAGATACAGACTGATGAAAAGAATTAATGAAAATACATTCTTGTCTCCAAGAAACCTATTTAACTCATAAAGAGTCACATAGATTCAAGATAAAGGGGTATAAAAAATACTCCATGCAAATGGAAACCAAAATTGGGCAGGAATACCTACTCTTATATCAGATAAAATGAACTTTAAATCAACAACAGCAAAAAAATGACAAAGATGGGATGTCCACTCTTGCCACTTGTAATTAGCATTTTTCTAAAGGTTCTCATCTATGGAATAAAGTGAGGAGAAAAGGCATGGGGTTCTATATTGTTCTACATATAAAGCCCTAAGGACTATAAAATACAATTAATAGACAAAAATGCCTAGAATTAAAATCAAAATCCAAAATCAATCATCTAGCAGCAAAAAAGAAAAAGGAAAGATAAAATTTTAAAGTTCTAATATAGCATCAAAAACCATACACTATTTAGGAATAAATTTGCAAAATGTACACACTAAAACACCATCAAACATTTTCATAAGAAATTAAACAAGACCTAAACAAATGGAAAAACATATGGTGTTCATGGAGTAGAAGTTTCCTATTTATAAAATCAACAGACTTTTTTTGTTAAGAAATTATCCCACAGATTCCCAAATTAGTATGGAAATATATAAAAATTCTGAAACTGTTTAAACAATTTTGAACAAGAAATACAGAGTTAAATATGACTTCAAATTTTATTGTAGTGCTACTGTAATCAAAACAATGGAATACTGGAATGAGAGCAAGTCAACATGGAACAATACAGTGTCTAAAAATTTCACACACTAATATGTTCAATTTATCTTCATCAAATATGCCAAAGGAATTCAATTCAAAAGGAAATTCCTCTTTTTGTTGTACTGAAAAAGCAGTATACCTATACTGAAAATTCAATTCAAAAGGAAATTCCTCTTTTTGTTGTACTGAAAAAGCAGTATACCTATACTGAAAAAATTCCTAATCTTGGCTCTTATTTCAAACTATAATTAATTAATTCAAGATAGAGCAGATAACTACACACACAAACTAAAATTAATTATTTTCTATTTTTTAGTCCAACTAAAACCTGGACTAAGCAAAGATTTCTCAAACTCGTCAGATTAAAAACTTTAGATCATCAAGAGATAATATTAAAAAAATGAAAAATAAGAAGCCACATTATGAGGATAAAGCACTTGTAACACATATATTTGACAACGGACTTTTATCCTGAATATTCAAATTTCCTATATCCAGTAAGGAAATTTATTTTTTTAATTAAATTAATTAATTAATTTTTTTTGAGACAGAGTCTTAGTTCCCTGGGTAGAGTGCCATGGCATCCTCACAGCTCACAGCAACCTCAAGCTCTTGGGGTCAAGTGATCCTAATTCATCAACCTCCCAAGTAGGTGGGACTACAGTTGCCTGCCAAGATGCCTAAGCCAGTTTTTTGTTTTCCATTTTTAGTAGAGACTGGGTCTTGTTCTTTCTCATGCTAGCCTTGAACTCCTGAGCTCAAGGGATCCTCCGCCTTGACCCCCCAGAGTGCTACCGGCATGAGCCACC
Source organism: Nycticebus coucang (assembly GCF_027406575.1). NCBI lineage: Eukaryota > Metazoa > Chordata > Mammalia > Primates > Lorisidae > Nycticebus > Nycticebus coucang. The sequence goes on along the minus strand of NC_069781.1, from coordinate 22,405,077 downwards.
ATGCCTGGCCCAGTAATGAAATTTATATATGAATGAAATAACTTAATAAAAATTAGATTGTGCCTATACCAAAAGAGACTGGTATATGAATAGCTAATAACACACAAAAAGTTCTCAATACCTTTAACCATCAGGGAAATGTGTATTCCAACGACAATGGGACACCAGTAAAAGAATGGCAACCCTAATATTGGCAAAGTTGGAGAGCAACCACACCCTAATACATTTCTGATGAGAGTATAAAATTATTCAACTGCTTTAGAAAGATTTAAAATTTTTTTTTTTTGTATAAACGTACCTATGTTGTATGTTTCACTCCTATGGTTTAGCTGAGAGAAATAAAAGTGTATGTTTACAAAATGATTTGTAAAATATGCTCATAGAAACCTTATCTATAACAGCCTAAAGCTACAATGGATAAGCAAATCATAGTATATAAATATAATGGAATAATATTAATGTTAGGTAATAAAAATGAACAACTTAGCAACATGGCTAGATTGCACAGATATAATCCTAAGCACAAAAAGTCAGACACCAAAGAATCTGATTCCATTTATATATATTTCTAGTGCAGGAAAAACTACTCTGTCAAAAAAAATTCAGTGTTGTCTTCTGGGGATAGTTTAACAGAGAAGGGACTAAAGGGAAAATTCTATGTTGACACTTCCATTCTAAAGATAGGGATGTGATTATATGGATGGATACTTTTTCAAACCTGATGGAATTGTAATTCAGAATTACACATCTCTCAGAATTTCATTTTGTCTTAAGAAACAACTATGCATATAAAAAATGTGTACTTCTCTTTGAATCCACAGCCAAATTGCTGGTTTGGTTGACCTTGAACACACAAATGTTGATTAAAGTCTGTCTTAAATGGAAAGATACTGAAGGCAATATTGTAAGGCTCCTAAAATCTTCCATATGTCTATTGTACTTGAGGTTGTGTGTGATTTTTACGGTCTTATTAAAGCCAATACTAATATCACTCTGTAACTTGGAAAGCCTTTCTCTTGCCAGATACATCTAAATTCTCTTTTCCTACAAATGGGATAAATTCTACCAAATGTTTGATTTTGAAAATGAGTAAGTAAAACATTAATTTCTTTATAGCACAATTCTCTAGCTTTCCAACAGTGTTAACTGTTTGCATATGTTTAGCCTGCCATTGATTGGACTATATATTCCTGATTATGAACTATTTTTCTTTTTCTTTCTTTCTTTCTTTTTTTTTTTTGAGACAGAGTCTCAAGCTGTCGCCCTGGGTAGAGTGCCATGGCATCATAGCTCACCACAACTTCAATCTCTTGGGCTTAAGCGATTCTCTTGTCTCAACCTCCCAAGTAGCTGGGACTATAGTTACCCATCACAACGCCCAGCTATTTTTGTTGTTGTTGTAGTTGTTATTGTTGTTTTAGATGGTCCAGTCCAGGTTCAAATCCACCAGCCTCAGTGTATGGGGCTGGCGCCTTACCCACTGAGCTATGAGCATTGCCTGAATCACTTGTTTTAATTTAAAATGTTTTCAGTTTAATTTATATTTTCCCTTTAATTAATTTTCAAATCTTAATAACCTACCTTTTACCTTTTCTTAGCCAAAAATAAAATGCACCTGCAATCATATGTTAATATGACCTCCATGATGAATAAAATTCTGGGGAAAACTTTTTGTTATTGATTTATATGGAAAATATTATTTACTATTTATTTTAAAAAATTGAAATTTCATTCAACACTTGGTTGCTCTAAAGGCCTTATAAGCTGTAATGTTCTATCGCTTCAAAAATAGACTTCTAAAAATCTATTTGGTATCAAACACTAAGAGTTGAAAACAAAGAAAGGCAGAAAATGCCTTTATAGTAAAACAGCTATGATACAATTGCAGTTCTAATAGGGTGTAAGGAATGCTAATCCAAAGAGTAGAAGGCTTTGGATATAAAGTACAGGTAGCATAATTCTTGGCAAGATTCCATAACTGTTCTCCACTCTCCTTACCACTGCCCTGATTACCTTTGGGACCTATTTTACTTCAATTTCTTTCAGATCTCATCATGTTTTTAAAATATATTGTCTTAGCCTTCAGACTACGAGGCAGTCTTGTTGTATATTTTTACACACCCTGTAATTTTCTTTGTAAACTTTATTATAATTGTAATGAAGAAATTTTTATACAATTATTTGTCTAACATTGTTCTCACTTGCTGGAATGTACGTACTACGTGTTTGTTTTAGTTCTTGCCAGTGATTATCATATTACCTGTATGTGTGGAGTAATCAAAAGATTTTTACCCAACAATAACAAAATGAAAGAATGAGCTGAGTTTTGAGTGATTCATGATTTTCTTTTTTAAATTTTTTTCTTTTTAAAAATTTTTTATTAAATCATACCTTTGTATATGATGCATTTATGGGGTTCAGAGAACTTTCAATATACAATGTGAAATGCTTACTTAGACTAAGTAACACATCCATCACAATTATACTCATTGCTTAATAGTTTTAAAATTTACCATTGCATAATGCACATTAGGTGAGGTTCCCCCCAATACCTTCCCTCCTTGCATATGCCCCCTCCCCTCTTTCTCCTCTTCCTTTCTACTTTCTGAACTATAGTTATTTTTTGCCATTCATATGAGTGTGTAGGTGATTGTCTATTGATTTCATAGTAGTACTGAGTACATTGGATACTTTTTTTTCCATTCTTAAGATACTTTACTAAGAAGAATATGTTCCAATTCCATCCAGGTAAACATAAAAGATGTGAAGTCTCCATCTTTTTATGGCTGCGTAGTATTCCATGATGTACATATACTACAATTTCTTAATCCATTCATGGGTTGATAGGCACTTGGGCTGTTTCCATGTCTTGGCTATTATGAATTGGGCTTCAATAAACATTCTGGTGCAAATGTCTTTGTTGTAAAATAATTTTTGATCATCTGGGTTTATACCTGGTAGAGGAATAGCAGGATCAAACGGTACATCTACTTTTAGTTCCTTGACTATTCTCTAAACTTCTTTACAAAAAGGTCATATTAGTTTGTATTCCCACCAGCAGCATAGAAGTGTTCTATTCTCTCTACATCTACGCCAACATCTGTAGTTTGGGTATTTAGTGATGTGGACTAATCTTACTGGAGTTAGATGATATCTCAAAGTGATTTGGATTTGCATTTCTCTGATGATAAGGATGATGAGCATTTTCTCATGTGTTTGTAGGCCATGTGCCTGTCTTCATCAGAGATGTTTCTGTTCAAGTCTCTTGCCCACATATAATTGGTTTGTTCTTTTCTTACTGATTAGTTTGAGTTCTCTGTAGATTATAGTTATCAGACCTTTGTTGGAAGCATAACCTGAAAAAATCTCACATTCTGAAGGTTGTCTGTTTGCTTTACTTACTGTGCTCATGGCTGTGCAAAAGTTTTTTAGTTTGATCGTATCCCAGTAATGTATTTTTCGTGTTGCTTCCATTGCTTCGGGGGGTCCACCTCATAAAATATTCTCCCAGGCCAATTTCTTCAAGTGTTTTCCCTGTATTCTCTTCTGGTATTTTTATAGTTTCATGTCTTAAGTTTAAATCTTTTATCCAGTGAGAATCAATATTTGTTAATGGTGAAAGGTGGAGGTCCAGTTTCAGTCTTCTACAGGTTGCCAGCCAGTTAACCCAGCATCCTTTGTTAAATAGGGAGTCTTTCCCCAACTGAATATTTTTGATAGGCTTGTTGAAGATCAAATGATGATAGGTAGCTGGGTTCATCTCTTGGTTCTCCACTCTGGTCCATAAATCTACCTCTCTGTTTTTGTGCCAGTACCATGCTGTTTTAATCACTATAGATTTATAGTATAGCCTGAAGTCTGATAATGTGATACCTCCTGATTTGTTCTTATTTATGAGTAATGTATTTGCTATTCAAGGTTTTTTCTGATTCCATATAAAATGAAGTACTATTTTTTCAAGTTCTTTAAAGTATGACAATGGTTCTTTAATAGGGATTGCATTAAATCTGTAGATTGCTTTGCATAGTATGGACATTCTTGGGTAGTATGGACATTCTAACAATGTTGATTCTTCCCAGCCATGAGCATGGTATGTTTTTCTATTTGTTAACATCTTCAGCTATTTGTTTTCTCAGAGTTTCATAGTTCTCTTTATAGAGATCTTTTACATCCTTTTTTAGGTAACTTCCCAGATATTTTATCTTCTTTGACTCTATTGTAAAAGGAATAGAGTCCTTAACTATATTTTCAGCTTGACTATTGTTGGCATATATAAAAGCTACTGACTTGTAAGTATTGATTTTGTATCCTGAGATGCTGCTGTATTCCTTGATCACTTCTACAAGTTTTGAAGTGGAGTCCCTGGGATTTTCCAGGTATAGGGTCATATCATCAGCAAAGAGTGAGAGTTTGATCTCCTCTGACCTTATTTGGATAACACTGATTGCTTTCACTTGCCTGATTGCTAAGGCTAAGACTTTCATTACTATGTTGAATAGCAGTGTACACAGTGGGCATCCTTGCCTTGTTCCTGATCTGAGTGGAAATGTTTTCGATTTTACACCATTCAATATGATATTGGCTGCAGGTTTGCTGTGGATGGCCTTTATTAGTTTAAGAAATGTCCCTTCTATGCCTATTTTCTTAAGTGTTCTGATCATGAAAGGATGCTGAATATTATCAATGGCTTTTTTCTGTGTCAATTGAGAGAATCATATAGTCTTTCTTTTTAATTTTATTGATGTGATAGATTATATTTATAGATTTTCATGTGTTGAACGAACCCTGTAACCCTGGAATAAAACCAACTTAATCATGGTGTATAATTTGTTTGATGTGTTGCTGGATTCTGTTTGTGAGGATCTTTTTGAATATTTTTCCATCGATATTCATTAATGGTATTGGTCTATAATTTTCTTTCTTTATTGAATCCTTTCCTGGCTTTGGTATCAGGCTTATAGGCTTGTTGAAGGCTTTATTGAATGTGTTGGGAAGTATTCCTTCTTTTTCTATGCTTTGAGAAACTTTGTATAATATAGGTACTAGTTCCTCTTGAAAGGTTTGATAAAATTCGGATGTGAAGCTATCTGGTCCTGGACTTTTCTTTTTGGGGAGATTTCATATTGTTGATGCTATTTCAGTGATTGATATAGGTCTATTCAAGATTTCTAATTCTTTCTGGTTGAATCTAGGAAGGTGGTGTGCTTCCAGGTATTGGTCCATTTTTTTGGATTTTCATATTTCTAGGAATAGAGATTTTCGTAGTAATCATTAAGGATTTTAGAATTTCTGAAGTGTCTTTTGTTATTTCTCCTTTATTATTTCTGATAGATGATATTAGAGATTTTACTTTTCAATTTCTGGTTAGATTGGCTAAAGGTTTATCAATTTTGTTCATCTTTTCAAAAAAACAACTTTTTGTTTTGTTGATCTTCTGAATGATTATTTGTTTTCAATTTCATTTAATTCTACCCTAATTTTGGTTATTTATTTTCTTCTTGAATGTTCTTCCTTTTCCAGTTGCTTGAGATGATCCACTAAGTTATTGGCTTCCCCTCTTTCTGTTTTCTTGATGAAGGCTTTCAGTGCTATGAATTTCCCTCTTAGGACTGCCTTTGCAGTATTCTACAGGTTTTGATAATTTGTGTCTTCATTATCATTTTGTTCCAAAAATTTGGTGATTTGCTTCTTAATCTTGTCTTTCACCCAGCTATCATTTAGCCTAAGATTATTTAGTTTCCATGACTTTGTTTGAGTATGAAGATTCCTCTTGCTATTGAGTTCAACTTTTATTCCATGATGATCTGAGAAGAGACAAGGAACAATTTCTACACTTCTAAATTTGCTCATGTTAGACTTGTGTCCTAGGATGTGATCAATTTTGGAGAATGACCCATGGGCTGATGAGAAGAGTGTATATTCAGTTTTATTAGGGTGAAATGTTCTGTAGAGGTCTGTAAAGTCCATTTGTTCTAGTGTCAGTTTTAATTCTAATATTTATTTGTTTAGTTTCTTCTTGGAGGATCTATCCAAAACAGTCAGAGGGTTGTTAAAATCTCCAACTAATATAGTGTGGGAAGATATCAAGTTTTTCATATCCATTAGGGTCTGCTTTATGAATTGAGGAGCATTCTGGTAGGGTGCATAAATGTTAATTATCAAAATCTCTTCATGTTGGGTGTTTCCCCTCACAAACATGTAGTGAACTTCCTTACCTTTTTTTTTTTATCTTTGTTGGTTTAAAGCCAATTGTATCTGCTACTAAAATTGCAACCCCTGCTTTTTTCTGGTTGATTTCCATTTACCTACATTGTACAAGTTCATCTGTTTACCCTGAGTCTATTTTTATCCTTTAAGGTAAAGTCAGATTCTTTAATACAGCAGATATCTGGTCTGAGTTTATCTATCCAGTCAGCCATCATGTGCCTCTTTAGAGGACAATTTAAGCCATTCACATTAATTGAGAGAATTGATAAACCTGGTTGTGTTTTGGGTGTTATAATTTTTGGATGTCCAGTGGATATTTTTAATCTTTTCACCACTGTGGAAGTTGGGTTTTGTTCAGAAATTTCTGGGTGAGTTTACTTTGGAGGTAGAGCATTGCGCTGGTCATTGTGGAGGATGGGTCTGAGAATATCCTGGAGAGCTGGTTTAGTTATGGCAAAGTGCTTCAACATGTCTATGGCATTAATGTATTTGATTTCTCCATCACAAATGAAACTCAGTTTAGCTGGATACAAGCTACTGGGCTGGAAGTTGTTTTGTCTTTTTCTGGCTTGAAATGTTTTGGATGAGAGATCTGTGGTCATTCTAATACTTCTGCCTTTGTAAGTGATGCTTTTCTTACATCTGGCTGCTTGCAGAATTTTCTCCATCTTAAATTTGGTAAAGTTAATCACAAGGTGTCTAGGAAATGTTTTATTTGGATCAAGTCTTGCTGGGATTCTGATACTGTCTGCTATCTGAAGTTCTGTATCTCTTACAATTCTTGGGAAATTCTCCTCCAAAGTCTCCTGGAGTAGAGCATCTGTACTTTTAGGATGATTCTCTTCTCCTTCAGGAATTCCTATAAGAAAAATGTTTCATCTTTTGAAGTGATCCTACAACTCTCTCAGGAAATGATCAGTTTTTGATCTCCATTCGTCTGCCTCTTTGAGTGTTTGGGAAGGTTCAAAAGCTTTGTCTTCAGTTTCAGAGATCCTTTCTTCTGCCTGGTTAACTCTATTACTGAGGGATTCTACTGTATTTTAGTTCCTCAACTAACTTTTTTATTTCCGGAGATAGCTCTGCTATCTCTTTTCTCATTATGTCCATATCTTTGGTGACTTGGCCTTTGAATTCATTAATTTCTTTTCTTTTCTTTTTTTTTTTTTTTTTTTGTGGTTTTTGGCTGGGGCTGGGTTTGAACCCGCCACCTCCGGCATATGGGACAGGCGCCCTACTCCTTGATCCACAGGCACCACCCTGAATTCATTAATTTCTTGAGACAACTTTAGAACTACTCTTTGGAATTCAATTTCTATCTTTTCCTCCATTCTATTTATCTTATTTGCAATCCATAATCTGAATTCGATTTCTGACATTGCTGCCATTTGTCTATGTATGGCATTTTCAGTTGTATCTCCTTTGTCATTTCTTGCGGGGGTGGGGGTTGATCTACTCTGGTTATTCGTGTTGCCAGAGTTCTTCTATTGGGTCTGCACCATGTTTATTTTCCACCATTTGGTTATTAGAACTGGTAGGGTGAGATTGAATTGGGGTTCCAAGGTAGCAGAGATAGCCCCTTACCAAAACACTAGGCTTTATAATCCTACAACCTTACAAAGGCCCCTTTCAGAGTTTTGGCCCAAGACTCTGAGGGCCTACTTGGTGAGATAGCACAAGCTGGATCTGTTTTGATATCAGCCAACCTCTACCCTATCCTATGAAACCACTGCATTAGGTTTAAATCTCAACTGTGAAGAGATACAAACAGCTGTGGCATCCAGCCCCCACCCTTCAGTTCTTTTCCACTACAGAACTTCAAAGGTCAACCTCAGAATGTCCCTGAGTGGACAGTCCCACACACAGTTACCAATTAAATTGACTCAGGTGGTGCAAACCCTGCTCAACAGAGAGGGATTCAAGGGTCTCCTATAGCACAATTGGAGCCAGGGATCCACACTCCTGCCCAACAGATGCAGTCCACATTGTTGTCGGCTTCTCTGCTCACAGGCCCAGTTGGAGCCAGGGGCCATGCCCCCCTTCCCACTGGTCTCAGTCCACACCCAGCTAGCCTCTGCTTGCCAGACCAGTTGGAGTCAGGGAACCATGCCCCACCTGCCAGTCTCAGTCCACTGCCTGGTAAGCCTCTGTTTGCAGGCTCTGTTAGAGTCAGGGCACCACACTCCTCCCACAGGTCTCAGTCCTCACGCAGTAAGCCTCTGCTCACCAACCCCACTAGAGACACGGGAACACTTCCTAGCTCTTAGGTTTTGGTTCACATCTAATAAGCCACTGCTTGAGGGTTCTGTTGGAATCAGGGGGCCATGCCCTTGCTTTCAGGTCTCATTCCATGTGTATTAAACCTCTGCTTACAGGCCTAGCAGGGGCTGTGGAGCATCCCTGTCTGCTGAACTCAGTCCACACGGGGCAATCACTATCCCACTGTGGGTGCTGTCAGAGCTGGGAGTTCTGCACCTATCTAGCAAGACACAGCCCAAACCAAGGGGCAGCACCACCACTGGCTAGACATAGTCATAACCAGGGGATTGCTCCCCCCTCCTGCCGAGTGTCCCTTTCTTCCCACACCCTCTTTCTTTCTCATTAGTCACAGATTCCGTCCTGAGGGCGGGCAGTCCACACTATGCCCAGATCTCTCAGGACAAGACCAAACACTCTGTGCTCTGCAGGGAGAAGAACTTCAGACCACCATGTGAGTGGGAAAGGGTGGAATGAGAGTTTAGACTTGTGAGGGAAAATATCTGTTCAATTTTATGCCTGGCGGGGTGGTGTCTAGGTTCATAAGTGGGACCTCCCTGGAGAAAGAGACCTGAAATTTAGTGGCTCTCTCCAGCAAGGTAAAATAAGAGGTCTTTTGTTCACTGCTCGTTCACAGATACCTGCGGCAGGCCTCCTGCTTGAGGAAGGGTCTCCCATCCTATAGTTGATAGACTTTGCACCCGTAATTTGTTTTCTTGAATGCTCTTCTTTGGAGTTACAGCTTGCTGAACTTCTTTCTTGACTCAGCTCCCCACCTTTGGTTTCACAGAGTCCAATTTCGTCCAGTTTTTCTCCCTCTGCTCAGGACCCTCTGCTGAGGGTTGCTACCAGTTGGCCATCTTCCCAGAATCCTGATTCATGATTTTCAGTGCAGAGCTTGCTTTTCAAAGCTCATTTTCTCTGTTACCTAAATTGACAAGGTGGAGCTGGTGTGGCTACTGTACACAGCCTAGAAGCTGACTGGAGGAAGCCAGCAAGGGGCATGCATGCTGGGTCAGCAAAATTAAACCTTTCTTGCTGCAAGCTGATAAGATTCCTGCACTGTTGGGATAACAAAATAATTTACTACACTAATAGGTGTAGTTGTCACATCCCAAGTTCACTTCTGTTTGCTAAACCAGTATCAAATATGTGCCAAATACAATGGTGATACATATGAATCAATTGGATGTGGGCCCTGAGCTCCTGGAGCTCACAGTTTCACAGTCCTTTCTTTTTAATTAAGTAGAGTGCTCCCTGCATTCAGAAGAAATGCTTTCTTCCCATCTAATAAGAAATCTTAGGCATGAGTAGTGCAGTTATGAGTTTTGAAAACAGATCTCAGTTATAAATCATAAAGGTTAACATGTTTCTAAACCTCTCTGAAATTAGATTATTATTATTTTATTATTGTTTGCTAGTGGTGTTGTTAAGATGAGAATAACGTTAATTATGTAGGAGTTAATTCTTCCAATAGGTCTCTCTTGCACCGTGTAGGAAATGGCAGCTATTAATAGTAAAAAAGGAAAAACACAATGTTATTACTATAAATATTTTGTATTAATTTCTCTTTATGGAAAATTATCTCTTATTATCTCTTAGAAAATACTTTGGTGTCTTATTTGCCTTATAGTGTCTATACAGAGCTGGACACACAGTGTATGATAAACAAATGTGGACTCAAGTTCTTTAAGGATTTATTGGAGCTATGGGGTCATTTAGAGCTTGAAGATGTCAGGAGATATTTCAAAATGTCAAGCAGTTTGAAACAATGGAGCTGAAAATTTTAAGACTATGTAAAATTTTCATATACCAGAGACAGAGCATAATTATCACAGAAAATAGCACAAAGTCATAAATTAGGAATTTCTGGGATATGTGAAACAAATAGTAAGCAATTCAATTTAGGTATGCAGGAATTTAGGAACCCATGAAATAAATATTTTTGTAAAAAGGTAGGGCAAGGCCAGAACACAGAGTATCCTAACAGGCATGTAAGGAGTTAAGCCCAGAGTCTAGAAAGAAGGAACCCCTTGTGGCATCCAAGAAAGAGGGAGGGATGGAAAAGAACAACGCTTCAGGATTCCTATCTTAGAGTGCAGTGCTACATTGGGAACTTCACACTCAAAATTGTCCTATTACATAGAAAACATTATTTTCATTTTAGAAATCACTCTGGGAGGCTGAGGCAGGTTGATTGCTTGTGCTCAGGAGTTCGAGATCAGCCTGAGCAAGAAGGCTCAGGAGTTCCAGACCAGCTTGAGCAAGAGCGAGACCCCATCTCTAAGATTAGCCAGGCATTGTAGCAGACACATATAGTGTAAGCTACTCAGGAGGCTCACATAAGAGGATTACTTGAGCCCTGGAGTTTGAGGCTGCTATGAGCTATGATGTTGCCTTGGCACTCTCCTGAGGGTAATAAAGTGAGACACTGTCTCAAAAAAACAAAAACAAAAAACAAAGAACCAAAAAAAAAAAAAAACACAGAAAACAAAAACAAACACACAAACTAAAACCCCCAAACAACAGCAACGACAATGAAACAACAACAAAAAAGAAGTTAAATAACATATTAGAGTCACAAGCACCCATACGTGGGAAGACATCATTTACATTTAACATTCTATTTATTTTTGTGTCTATTCAAAGCCAAAACAGTACATTTCCCTTCAAGATTTTTATTTTATTTGTAGGAAAAATCACTCTTGTAAACAATTTAGTTTCATGGTGTTCTAAGCAAGTCCAAATCTGTTTCCTTAATCTATTTTTTCTCAAGATTTATTTTGAAGATTCTTGTGAAGCATGAAATGTTACAAGAATACAAGCCATTACTACTAATGCTAGTTAGATAAACTTTGTTTAGAAAAACATTCTTTAGACTTTCTAGATCTATAGGTTTTAACCCTCTGGTAAGAAAAATTAAGGTTATTAAATTAAGTACTTTTTGATTTCTAATTTAACTTTCCTAAGTACGACATTGAAAAATCAAGAAGCCCATTAAGATCATTGCCCTTCTCTTAAGTTTTATACAGGATTAAACATATGTCCAGGATATGAAAGTTCAAAAAAATTCATGTGCATGTCCCATAATGGAGGCCAAAAGTGAGGAATAATTCAGTGGCATGGGATGTGGCCTTCTTCGTCCCTTGACTCAAGACATGTACTAGGGCTTCAGTCAGTTCCAAAAATGAGTGTGTTGAGCACACATTCTCAGTGATTGAGTGTTCATATTCAGAGGATGAGTCCTAGGATAGGACAGGTAGAGGAGGTTATATCATAATAACCATCATGTACTAAATGTCTACTATGCACTCAGTTTTTTTATTCATATTATTTCTAACCATCAAAAGACCTTTCTCATGTCATATACTACTATCCCTATTTTATAAACAAAATTAGGATCAGAGCACTTTAAAATTTGTCTAAACTCTTCCATCTAGTATGTGCACAATTAGATTTTTAACACATTTTGGGAGCCATAGACTGCATGCTTTCCACTCAATTATCTTTCCCAAGGTGTCTTCAATGCTGACATTCTGTGGTTCTACCAATTACATTCAGTTCTTCCTCCTAAAGTGGAAAGACTTTGCTTGCGGCTGTATACAGATTCATAAGCTTGCTCCAGGCAAAATGAACTCACTGGAACATTGCTTGGTCTTCGTTCTATGCAGCACAGCCACCCTTTCTGTTCTCCTCTTGATGGAAAGCTGTTGACATGGACCTCTCTTATCTTCTGTGGACTAGAGGAAGTCCCCTCTCTCCTCATGCCACCTGTGTTTTCTACCTGAAAAGATCAGTGTCCTGGAAATGGTGGAAATTTAGCCACTCATGAGGCTAATGATGGACAGTGTGAAGGTTTCTGAAAGTACAGAAAGCTTCAAGATAAGACTAAATACTATGGGACAGTAGAATCTAGTCTTAAATGCATTGAGTACTCATATCAATCAATTCTTAAGCTTAGCAGGCTTCATCCTCATTTCATGATAAATTTAATAACTGATATTTATCAGAAGCTGGTTCTATTTATCTAAAGAATAATTATTAAAAAAAATCTTCAGAAGAATTTTGCTCTATCAGGACCTACTGAGTCAGAAGGACAAACAGAGGACAATCCTTTAAGATCCAGCACTGTCCTCTGCTTCCAGTGCCCCTCCCCTTTCCTTACCCCATGTATTGATTTCTCAGTCACATCAGAATCTATACCACTCTATTTATCTCTCTCTTTCTCCTGTCTTTTATCTCTATCCTCTTGCCAATCTATCTGCTTTTGAACCAGTTATCACTTCCACCATGCTGTAGCTATATGCCATCACACCACATAGAATAAATTATTCTCTCATCAATATGTTTCTCAAGTGCCCATACTACCTGTCATGTAGCACCTTGCATGTCTTATTATTACTGTTGTTTTTGTCACCATTGGACACCCAGGCATCAGGCCTGAGACCCAGCATGTGTTCAGTTAATTTTTATCAAATGTATACAACTCACGCCTCCTTGAGCTACTGCATCTGTGCCACAAGCATCTATGTTAGTCCCATCCCAAACCAGGCTTGAGCACACCATACAGGATTCCTCAAATTTTTCTTTGACTGCAAAGCTTTAGTGATTAATGTAGACTTTACCGAAGATCTTCCCAAGAAAGAGATGCAGACATTGTTAAAATGTATTTCATAGTTCTGTTCTTTCCAAAGCCTTTTTTCCCCATGTCACCACTAACATTTTTCTGCCCTATTTTCAAATAGCAACCAACTTTTCAGTCTCCTTAACAGATTATCCTCAAGCATACTCATTAATTGAAATTTAATTTGTGCACCTTTTTAGCATGTAAAGCAAATTCAGATTTTTCTTTTTACTACCTTTGTATTATGTAAAAGAAATTCAGATCTTCTTTTTTACTACCATCCCAAATTATGTCAACCTAGATCCATTAGGGTGCTCACAAAAATGTATGTGTGTATTTAGAAGGCATATTAACATCACCATATTCAGTGTGCTTTATCATTTTTCCCCAAAGAAATACAATACTTTCTCTAAAAAAGAGTTTGATGAATGTGGCTGTCTGCATTCAATTATATGGTTCTTTAATTACTGGGCTGTCATGTTTTCTGATTTGTTGAGCCATCTAGAATTCTTAGGAATATGCAGAATTTAGATAAAGAAATAAGACTAGTTAGTGATTAGTTGAGCCATCTAGAATTCTTAGGAATATGCAGAATTTAGATAAAGAAATAAGACTAGTTAGTGGCAGAAGAGGATTGGTTAGCTGTGTCTTCCTCTACAGAGCTTGCTAAGCTGTTGTGGTGGGCAAAGATAATAGTGGAGGAGATGAATACTAGATAAAGACAGAAAAGAAATACTGTCCACAGTTTACTGTTCTTATTTACTATGCTAGGCATTTCACAAACTAGTACTGTTTTATTCTTTATCCTTGCCCTACAGTGCCTACATTATCCCCATTTGACAGGTGAGAAAACTGAGGCTCAGCAAGGTATAGTCACTTGCCTATCTAGATCCATGTAGAGACTTTTGTTTGTGTGTAGAGACTTGTGTCAAAGCACACGGTGCCTCTCAAGTCCTAGTTTAAGTGCAATAGGGAACTAGCTTTTGGGACAATGTTTCTGCAGATTAATTTTTGTTCGAATCAGTTTAGAACATCACACTGCTTGCTCTGCAAGTCGGAACTTTATGCATTTGATCTGTTTAAAATGGAGGTGGCTAAGACTAGCTGGATTGGACTATTAAAGTTTGTCTTCATGGGAATAATAAGGGGAGGCTAAAATGGCCAATGCATACTGAACGTATCAAGCCTTGGGAAAATAGGGCTGCTGAGAGAGTGATAGACGAGAGAAGTCCCTTTTCCATGCAGTGAAGCTTCACTTAATGTCACAGGGGACCTCTGGAGCAAGATAACATGAAAATGTGATATTTGTTCTTTTTTTTTTTTTTTTTTCAAAATGTGATATTTGGAAGCAAAGTTTGGAGGATGCTTCACTGGAATCGCATGCTCTGGTGTAACCTCCAAATATTGCATCTGAACTACTAAGGTCACCGTGAAGGAACTCAGACAAATTGCATGTGTTTTTTTTTTGTTTGTTTGTTTTGTTTTTTAAAGAGCAATCACCTCCTTGAATCTTTTATGGAAAATTGCTATTGGAAAAATCAAAGTGAGGATTGGCAATATATTGCTGAAGCTTGCTCTGTTCAAAGTGGGCGATGTGGCTCAGCCAGTAGGATGCGTACCTCTGGGTCACAGGCACGGGAGACTATTCACCACTGTAGTCCCTGCCCTTAGCACCCTGTTTGCAGTTTCCCTTTAATCCAGTCCACCATGACTGACAGCCATCCGCGGCTCAGTCTGGAAAGATGGAGAAGGCTGGGACATGTTTGGCTTCACAGACAACAATGTTTAAATTAATCTTTAAGACAAGACGGGAATTAACTGGCAAAGAGGAAAGTCCTCTCATGAAGAGAAAACTGTGAGTACAAGTGGGGATAAAGCAATGGCAGGGCAGGTTCATACTTCAGCAGGGCCTGAGATGTGGTTGCGAGGAGGTAGGGCTGACCAGAGAGGATGCTGAGGAGCTTGCAGGTAACTACAATCAGGAAAGGGGCCTTCAGTTCAACAAAGTAATTAGGACTTTTATGCTGGAGGTAAAGAGCAAGCCACTGAAGGGTTTAAAGCAGAAGGACAGATTTATGTTTTCAAAATTAGACCCTTAATCTAACAAAAATATGCCCCCAAACTTGTATGCAACAGAAACTACATTTAAAAAGAAGAAAAGCAAGTGAAGTAAAAAACGGCAATTTGGGTCCTAAACATCTCTAATAGGAGCAGAAACTCACAAAACTTAACTCATTATGTACTTAAGAAATCATGGTCAAGCTCACTGGTCATCTGGGAAATGTGAAAGTCAACAGTAAGTGATAACTTGTGCTAATCTTATCAACACATCCGAAAACATTTCTTTTCTTTTCTTTTCTTTATTTTTAAATAGAGTCTCCTTCCATTGCCCTGAGTAGAGTGCCGTGGTGTCACCACAGCTCATAGACACCTAAGACTTTGGGCCCAGGAGAGCCTCCTGCCTCAGCCTGCCGAGTAACTGGGACTACAGGCATCAGCGACTATACCCAGCTAGTTTTTCTATTTTTAGTAGAGATAGGATCTCACACTTGCTCAGGTGGACCTTGAACTCCTGATCTCAAGCAACCCACCTGTCTTGGCCCCCCAGAGTGCAAGAATTACAGGCATGAGCTACTGCGCCTGGCCTACCTCTTAAAAATTGGTAACATCCACTGCTGATGAAGGCGTACATACAGTATTGGTAAAATTGTAAAGAGTTCTTGGTAGCATCTGAAAACATGCAGAATTTCCAAAACTCTTTGAGTTGACAGTCCCACGACCAGCAATCTATCCTACAGAATAAAATGCTTGGTAGGTAAAAAAAAAAAAAAAAAAAGAACAAACAGAATCAAAATTTAGGGGTGAATAATCTGTCTGGTTAGTCTTCTTTCACCCTTCCAGATCCATCTTAAAGCTCTGCTGATCACTTCACGTGGGCTTCTGGTCCTCTGATCTTTGGTAGATAATAGAAGATTAGAGGTGCCAATTTAAGTATTTATCCCTCACTCTGCTATTGGGCCCCTGTGCGTGTTGGTCTTGATTGTGGCTGGTTCCCTGATGTGACCACAGCTCTGTGACGATGGCCATGTCTCTCCCACAGCCACGGATCTTCCCAGACTCTGCTAACTCTGCTCTGTTCTCCTCCCCCGTCAGCTTTTGACGAAAAGGGCTTCACTTCCTAATCCTTGCTTTATTCAACTCTCTTTAAGTCACAATTTGAGTGCAACAACTGTTCCTTCTCAGGACCCAACTGAAGAGTAGAGGTGGGTTAGAAGGGTTCAGATTGGAGGCAGGGAAACAGTTCGGTTGGCCCTCACAGGATTTCTGTGTGACACGAGGCAGAGGACAGGGACACATTCCAGTGGTATTTAACACAGTAGGCTGTGTGACACGTGAAGCCCATTTCTTTCTCAGGCACTCCCAGTGAGTTGCCAACTCACTGCTGGTTAGGAAACTAGAGTCAGGGAGGAGAATCAAAAGTAAGGAGAAATATTGTCCTGCCCACAAGAGACAGTTGTAGGGACCTAACTTTCCACAGATTCACCCTTTCTCTTGCTCCAAAACTACATGTTAATTCTCTGCAAGATTCTGGAGTTCATAGGTGCATGGAAAGAGCATGGGGCCTAAATATGCAGCCTCCAATGTCCAGTTTTTAGGACACATATGCTGGTTCCTTAGTGTCTAGCTGGGTGACGTTAGCAAGGTGTTTAATCTCCCCAGGTCTATGTTTCCTCATCTTTGCAATCAGGGACCCTACTAGTAACTCTCTGTTCAGTAGTTATGGAGAGTAAATGAGTTGCTACAGACAAGACTTTATAACCCTTCCTGGCATATGGCAATCATTATTATCTTCTCATCTGAGACACAGAATGGACCAGGGTCCAGAAGCAAAGACGAAAATGACAATGGTCATAGTAATGTACATAGCTATGGTTTAATAATAAAAAAAATAAATAAAATAAAAAAATAAAATAAATAAAATAAAAAAAATGACAATGGTGGCAACCTCATGCTGCTCATTTTTCTTTGCTTGTCGTTTGTACCCCACAGTCCTGTACAAAGAGAACACATGACAGTCATTTTCCAGGCAGTCTCATTTCCTTTTTTGATAGGGTTACTAGACTGATAAATTGGAAACTGTTTTGGAAGCAGAGTCTTGGTTTTAGAAAGGCATTTGAAAGGAATGGCCCACTGGCTCAGTTCAAATCTCTCACTTCCAGGAAGCTCCCAGAGCACCTGCCATAAGGCTATTCTTTGGGTACTTTATATTCAAGTTACTTTGTAAACTTCTCCTCTGCAGCAGGGTGGTCAATTTGTCTTCTGGCAGGGTCATTTATGTATGTACATGACGTTTCCCTAAATTATGAACTTCTGAAAGTCATTGTCCACTGTGTTAGGTAGTGGGCAGTCAGCTCAGAGGTCAGTACAAGTGGTCTAGGCTTTGCAATCGGGCCACCATGAGCTCAAATATGGGTTCTGCCTCACACCAGGGATGTGCTCTTGAACATGTTACTTAGTTTCTCTATCTGTGGACTTGAACTAGTAACACCTTTTGTATTTTAAGAGCTGGCATTTATCAACCATTCACTCTGGTTCAGATGAGGGCCTCACTTTCACTTTTAATGAAAAAGATGGTATCATTAGTACCGTTTTACAGAGATGGATACATTAAGACAGAAAACTGTATAGCAAAGCTCACTCAAATTTATAGAACAAGTGATAAAATCAGCATTTGGCCCCAAGCAGTGAGCTCCAAGCCTGTATTTATAGCCATTGCTTTGCAGGGCTAGATAAACTGTGCCTGACTTATCAGAAGCTCAGTGAAATTCCTTGAACAAAGGTTTACTAAGCCCTTCGGACATGCCTGTTACTAGAAGCTGGCTGCAGAGCAGTGCTGACATGTGCAGGTCTGAGCTCACAGACTTTACTTTTCAGCATAGAATATGGAAAATATCCAAATAAAAAAATGAAATAATTGCAGCTTGTAATTATTGTGAACTGAAGGAAATAAATAAGGAAATAAAAACTGGATAGCAGAGAAGATCTACTGTAGAACATTGGCCTAAGTAGGGACTCAAAATATTGCATTTATTTGTGGAAAGGAATAATTTAGGGCAGCTGTTAAGTCCTCTATAAATTTACAACTGATAACTAACCCCTTCCAAAGAATGCTGAATGTACAATGTTGTCAGTTGAAATAAGGTGTTTACTCTAGCCAGGTCCCGAACGATTTTTAAAAATGGGATCTGATTTAATACCTCACAAAGGCTATGAGATTGGATTTTTCATAGATGGAAAGATTCAGTCAGAGCACAAATGATCAGAGATATAGACACTTTCTTTTGCAAAATACAAACATGGGATTTTATACTAAGAAGCCTCACCTTCTCTTTTGCTTTTTCATATTTCAATGATTAGCTAAGAGTAAACAAAATCATCCTCACCAGCCAAGTCTTCTTTCTGAAGCCTCTACATTGATTCCGAGGTAAGTAGAATGTCCCAAGCGCTTTCAGCAAAACAAAACAAATAATTTATGAGGAAGAAAGAGCACAGTTTTTGGTGTCATATGACAATCATCATAAACACGTTCCTCCCAATGTAACAGGCATACGGGCAACTCCACCTCTATCTTGGCCCAAGTTCCTCAGGCTGTGAGTTCCTGGGAGAGGATGAGAAATAGCCTCAGAAATTTCACAATAGCTGATATCTTATGCAGGAGTCAAACACTTATTCCAGTTATAGTGAATGAGTTTTGTTGAGTTCTAAGTATGTAACACAAGGAATGAACTAATTTTTTATTGGCAGATAAACCCTTCACATATTTTTTAGAATGTGCAAAATATTTGCTGCAGAATTAAATATTTGAAATGATGTAGAAATGCAGAATATCAAAAAAGAATAATAATATTAAAAAAAAGTTTGGCCATGGAACAAAGCACATGGGGAGAGAAAAGAACTCAGCAGCAATTAGTATGCCCAATCAGAGCTGGTTCTGCCATTGACTGGCTATATCATTTTTGACAATCCTGTACACATTCTAGTCCCATTACATACTCTAGGTTTCAATTTCTTTCTCTGCAAAATAAGGATATAGATGTACACAACAGGGGGTGGCACCTGTGGCTGGCCCCATATACAGAGGGTGGTGGGTTCAAACCCAGCCCCGGGCAAACTGCAACAAAAAATAACCTGGCATTGTGGTGGGCACCTGTAGTTCCAGCTACTCGGGAGGTTGAGGCAAGAGAATCACCTAAGCCAAGAAGTTGGAGGTTGCTGTGAGCTGTGATGTCACGGCACTCTACTGAGGGCAATAACAAAAAAAAAAAGGAAGAAGTACAT
This sequence comes from Nycticebus coucang, assembly GCF_027406575.1. NCBI lineage: Eukaryota > Metazoa > Chordata > Mammalia > Primates > Lorisidae > Nycticebus > Nycticebus coucang. The sequence goes on along the minus strand of NC_069781.1, from coordinate 22,385,654 downwards.
AAGAGGTTGCATCCTGGCGCGATAGGAAAAGTATGACGTGTTGACTGTTGTACTATGGCTCTGGGATTTTTGTTGATTATATCCCTCTCCCCTTTTTTGGCGATTTTTTTTTTAATTTTTTTATTAAATCATAACTGTATACAATGATATGATTATGGGGCATCATACACTCACTTCATAAACCATTTGACACATTTTTATCACAGTGGTTAACATAGCCTTTCCGGCGTTATCTCAGTTACTGTGCCAAAACATTTATATTCTACATTTACCAAGTTTCGCAAATACCCCTGTAATATGCACCACAGGTTTTTTTTTTATTATTAAATCATAGCTGTGTACATTGATATGATCATGGGGCATCATGCACTAGCTTCACAGGCCGTTTACCAAGTTTCACATGTACCCTTGTAAGATGCACCACTGGTGTAATCCCACTAATCCTCTTCCCTCTACACACCTCCCACCTCCATCCCCTCCCTTTCCCCCTTCCCCCTATTCTTAGGTTGTAACTGGGTTAGAGCTTTCATGTGAAAACCCTAAATTAGTTTCATAGTAGGGCTGAGTACATTGGGTACTTTTTCTTCCATTCTTGAGATACTTTACTAAGAAGAATATGTTCCAGCTCCATCCATGTAAACATGAAAGAGGTAAAGTCTCCATCTTTCTTTAAGGCTGCATAATATTCCATGGTATACATATACCACAATTTATTAATCCATTTGTGGATCGATGGGCACTTGGGCTTCTTCCATGACTTAGCAATTATGAATTGAGCTGCAATAAACCTTCTGGTACAAATATCTTTGTTATGATGTGATTTTTGGTCTTCTGGGTATACGCCCAGTAGAGGGATTACAGGATTGAATGGCAGATCTATTTTTAGATCTCTAAGTGTTCTCCATATCTCTTTCCAAAAGGAATGTATTAATTTGCATTCCCACCAGCAGTGCAAAAATGTTCCCTTTTCTCCACATCTGCGCCAACATCTCTGGTCTTGGGATTTTGTGATATAGGCTAGTACCACTGGAGTTAGATGGTATCTCAAAGTAGTTTTGATTTGCATTTCTCTGATGATTAAAGATGATGAGCATTTTTTCATATGTCTGAAGGCCGCGCGCCTGTCTTCTTCAGAGAAGTTTCTCTTCAAATCCCTTGCCCAGCCTGCGATGGGATCCCTTGTTCTATTCTTGCTAATGCGTTTGAGTTCTCTGTGGATTCTGGTTATTAAACTTTTGTCAGAGACATAACCTGCAAATATCTTCTCCCATTCTGAGGGCTGTTTGCTTGCTTTACTTACTGTGTTCTTGGCTTTGCAGAAGCTTTTTAGTTTGATCAATTCCCAGTAGTGTATTTTTGAAGCTGCTTCAATTGCCCCGGGGGTCCTCCTCATAAAATACTCACCCAGACCAATTTTTTTACAGGTTTTCCCTGCACTCTCCTCTAGTATCTTTATAGTTTCATGTCTTAAGTTTAAATCTTTTATCCAGTGAGAATCTATCTTAATTAATGGTGAAAGGTGTGGGTCCACTTTCAGTCTTCTACAGGTTGCCAGCCAGTTCACCCAGCACCATTTGTTAAATAGGGAATCTTTTCCCCACTGAATGTTTTTAATTGGCTTGTCAAAGATTAAATAATGGTAAGTAGCTGGATTCATCTCTTGGTTCTCTATTCTGTTCCAGACATCTACTTCTCTGTTTTTGTGCCAATACCATGCTGTTTTGATCACTATCGATTTGTTGTATAGTCTGAGGTCTGGTAGCATAATTCCTCCTGCTTTGTTTTTCTTTCTGAGTAATGTCTTGGCTGTTCAAGGTTTTTTCTGATTCCATATAAAATGAAGTATTGTTTTTTCAAGATCTTTAAAGTATGACAGTGAAGCTTTAATAGGGATTGCATTGAAATTATATATTGCTTTGGGTAGTATAGACATTTTAACAATGTTGAATCTTCCCAGCCATGAGCATGGTATGTTTTTCCATTTGTTAATATTTTCAGCTATTTCTTTTCTTAGAGTATCATAGTTCTCTTTATAGAGATCTTTCACATCCTTTGTTAGATAAATTCCCAAATATTTCATCTTCTCTGGCACTACTGTGAATGGGATAGAGTCCTTAACTGTTTTTTCAACTTGACTGTTATGCTGCTGTATTCCTTGATCACTTCTAAGAGTTTTGTAGTAGAGTCCCTAGTGTTTTCCAGATATACTATCATATCATCCACGAAGAGCGAAAGTTTGATCTCTTCTGACCCTATATGGATACCCTTGATCGCCTTTTCTTCCCTAATTGCAGTGGCTAAACCTTCCATTACAATGTTAAAAAGCAATGGAGACAAAGGGCGGCCTTGTCTGGTTCCTGATCTGAGTGGAAATGATTCCAATTTAACTCCATTCAATATGATATTGGCTGTGGGTTTGCTGTAGATGGTCTCTGTCAGTTTAAAAAATGTCCCTTCTATACCAATTTTCATAAGTGTTCTGATCATGAAGAGATGCTGGATATTATCAAAAGCTTTTTCTGCATTGATTGAGAGAATCATATGGTCTTTGTTTTTTAATTTGTTTATGTGCTGGATTACATTTATAGATTTACGTATATTGAACCAGCCTTGAGACCCTGGGATAAAACCAACTTGGTCATGATGTATAATTTGTTTGATGTGTTGCTGGATTCTGTTTGTTAGGATCTTGTTGAATATTTTTGCATCTATATACATTAGTGATATCAGTCTATAATTTTCTTTTTTTGTTGGGTCTTTTCCTGGTTTGGGGATCAGGGTGATGTTTGCTTCATAGAATGTGTTTGGTTGTCTTCCTTCTTTTTCTACCTTTTGGAACAAGTTGAGTAATATAGGTACTAATTCCTCTTTAAAGGTTTGGTAGAATTCTGACGTGAAACCATCTGGTCCCGGGCTTTTCTTTTTAGGGAGGTTTTGTATGGTTGATGCTATTTCCGAACTTGATATGGGCCTGTTCAACATTTCCACTTGATTCTGGCTAAGTCTTAGAAGGTGACGTGCTTCCAAGTATTGGTCAATTTCCTTCAGATTTTCATATTTCTGAGAATAAAGTTTCTTGTAATATTCATTAAGGATTTTTTGAATTTCTGAGGAGTCTGTTGTTATTTTGTCTTTGTTGTTTCTGATTGATGAGATTAGAGATTTTACTCCTTTTTTCCTGATTAGGTTGGCCAAAGGTTTATCTATTTTATTGACCTTTTCAAAAAACCAACTTTTTGATTTATTCATCTGTTATATAATTCTTTTGTTTTCAATTTCATTTAATTCTGCTCTAATTTTGGTTATTTCTTTTCTTCTACTGGGTTTGGGGTTGGAATGTTCTTCCTTTTCCAGTTGCTTGAGATGTCCCATTAAGTTGTTAACTTCCTCTCTTTCCATTCTCTTGAGGAAGGCTTGCAGTGCTATAAATTTCCCTCTTAGAACTGCCTTTGCGGTGTCCCAGAGGTTCTGGTCGTTCGTGTCTTCATTGTTGTTTTGTTCCAAAAAATTGGTGATTTCTTTCTTAATCTCATCTCTGACCCAGCTATCATTCAGCATAAGGTTATTTAACTTCCATGTTTTTGTATGAGTATGCAGATTCCTGTTGTTACTCAGCTCAAGTTTTATTCCATGGTGGTCCGAGAAGATGCATGGAAGAATTTCCAGTCCTTTAAATTTACTGAGGTTAGACTTGTGACCTAAGATGTGATCGATTTTGGAGTAAGTTCCATGGGCTGATGAGAAGTATGTGTATTCAGTTTTGTTGGGATGAATTGTTCTGTAGATGTCTGCTAAATCCAAATGTTGAATGGTTAGGTTTAAATCTAAGATTTCTTTGCTCAGCTTCTTGTTGGAGGATCGATCCAACACTGCCAAAGGAGTGTTGAAATCTCCGACGATTATGGAGCTGGAGGAAATCAAGTTGCTCATGTCTGTTAGAGTTTCTCTTATAAATTGAGGTGCATTCTGGTTGGGTGCATGGTTATTAATAATTGAGATCTCATCATAGTGAGTATTACCCTTAACAAATATGAAGTGACCATTCTTATCCATCCTTACTTTTGTTGGTTTAAAGCCTATTGTATCTGCAAATAAAATTGCAACACCTGCTTTATTCTGATTACCATTTGCCTGAAATATGGATGACCATCCTTTCACCCTGAGTCTGTATTTGTCTTTTAAGTTAAGATGTGACTCTTGTATGCAACAAATATCTGGCCTGAGTTTTTGTATCCAATCAGCTAACCTATGCCTCTTTAGAAGGCAGTTTAAGCCATTCACATTAATGGAGAATATCGATAAGTCTGGTGAAGTTTTGGGTATCGAGTTTTTCAAAAGTCCAGTGGGCATTTTTAATCCTTTCACCAGTGTGGAAATTGGAGTTTGATCTGAAGTTTCTGAGTGAGTTTACTTTTGTGGTATAGGATTGGGTTGGTCATTATGGAGGATAGGTCTGAGAATATCCTGAAGAGCTGGTTTGGTTATGGCAAATTTCTTCAACATATGAATGTCATTGAAGTATTTAATTTCTCCATCATAAATGAAACTCAGTTTAGCTGGATACAAGATCCGGGGTTGAAAGTTATTCTGCTTTAGGAGATTAAATGTCGGTGACCACCCTGTTCTTGCTTGGAAAGTTTCAGCAGAGAGATCTGCAGTCATTCTAATATCCTTCCCTTTTGAGGTAACGGTTTTCTTTCTCCTGGCAGCTTTGAGATTTTCTCCTACATATTAACTTTAGTGAAGTTAATTATGATATGCCTGGGGGATGTCTTATTGGGGTTGAGTCGTGCTGGGGTTCTGAAGCTCTCTGCTATCTGAATTTCAGAATCTCTAGGCATGTCTGGAAAATTCTCTTTCATAATTTCATGCAGAAGGGCCTCTGTGCCCAGCGAGGCCACTTCATCTGTTTCTGGAACTCCTATGATTCGGATATTTGCCTTCTTCAAATTATCCCAGAGCTCTCTGAGAGAATGATCTGTTTTTGCTCTCCATTTCTCTTCCTCTTTGAGAGTTTAGGAGAGTTCAAAGGCTTTATCTTCGATGTCAGAAATCCTTTCTTCTGCTTGCTCCATTCTGTTGCTGAGGGATTCTACTGTATTTTTCATATCTTTGAGGGCTGCAAATTCTTGCTTCAGTGTGTCTAAGTCTTTGGTGGTTTTGTCTTTAAATTCATTAAATTCTTGAGACAACTTTTGAATTTCTCCTCGAATTCCAAATTCCACTTTGTTAATCTTTTCTGCAGTCCAAATTCTGAATTCGATTTCTGACATCTCAGCCAGTTGTTTATGAATGGGATCTTCAATTACATCTGCCATATCTTTCCTTGGGGGGGGGCATTGATCTATTCTGGTTATTCATGTTACCAGAGTTTTTCCACTGATTCCGCCCCATGGTTGTTTTACTCCCTCTGATTTTTCCCCCTGGGGCTTTGTCGAGGGCCTGTACAGTGTTGTGGCCTGAGAAACTGGGGCCCTGTCTGGTGTGGTGGGGCTAAGTGGTTCTGTCTTGTTTTCAGCTTCTTTCTGTTCCACCCTTGTGAAACAGATACTTTGGATTGAAGCCTCAGCTGTGGAGAAATATCAGCAATTAAGTCACCCCACCCACCATTGGCAAACAATTGGAAAAGAAAAATCAAACCTTCCTACCACCGTGCACCCAGGGCACCACCTGATTTGTCCTCAGGCGATTGGTTCAGTTCAAAAAGTCCAAATCAATTGTCTCAGTCTGCACCTGTCTCGGGTGAGAGAGTTTAAGAGGTCTCTGGGAACTGGATCACAGGGGTCTGGTGACTACTCTGTTGTGGCTTGCTCCAGTGCTGCATGGAGTCAGGAGGAGCCACCCAGCCAATAGATCAGTCTGGGAAGGTTGCTGCCTCCTTCCCCACCTTGCACCACTTTACACCCAGTCACTGATAGCCCTGCAGTTGGCTGACCCAGTTGCCTGTAGTGAATTGGTACTCCAGGTGTTTGTGCCTGCCTGAATGACAAGGAAGTCTGCCAGGCTGCTGAGCTCTGCCTCTGTAGCAGGTGGAGGTGAGGCCTGACAACCTCAGGTGCTTGATGAAGGTTGAGGGGTTTTCACTCAGGTCCAGTCTCACCCCTGATTAATGTTACTGACAGAACAGAACAACTCTGCGGTTCCCCTGCAGAAGAGAAGCTGAATTGAGTTCCAAATCAGCTTGTCTTTGCTCTTGTATTGTCTATAGGCTGACGATCCCCTGAGGGCCAGGTGCATCTTAGGTTTAGTAAAGCGGACCTCTGGGTCAGCCCCGCCCTGGGAGTTTCCCTGGTTTGCAAGTTGGAGTTGCCTCAGGCAAACTCAGAGTCTCTGGTTGCACAGGGAGACAGGGGGTGTGGCTTCAGAATATTCGGTAGTAAGCCGTATTGCTCGCAAAAGAGGGCTGCTGTTTTATGGCTCAGGTGACCACTGCTCTGGTTTAGCTCCCTTCTGGCCACCTGTCCTTTCTCTGCTCCTGTACCCCAGAGTCTGCACCAACCAGCTGCAGCCTAGCACTTTCTATACCCCTCGCGCAACCTCCCAAGAGTCTGGACTCCTGGGGGACAGGTTTCCAGACCTTGGAGTGAGAGCAGAGGGGTGCACAGGGAGCACTGGGAGCCTGGGGCTGCCGGCAGAGAACACACACATCTTTACACAGTTATATGCCTGGCCGTATTGTCACCAAAAGATGGCTGTCACACTGTGCCTCATGGAACTGCCACTCCGTTGCATTCCCCTCTCTGCCGACCGACCTGGACTGGCCTCCAGACCTCAGTGTGAGTGAAGGGGAGCGCTGGGAGCTCAGAATTTCAGGTAGAGACTATATACAGTTTATACAGTTTATGCCTGGCAGGAGGACACCGTGGCACCCTAGTAGGGGAGGTAGGTCCAGTTTTTAGAGGGTCTCTCCCGTGGAGTGTAGTGGGAGGACCTTTGAACTCTGCCTGGTTATTTGTGGGGCACTCTGAGCCGTTCTCATGGGGGAGGGGACTCCCATCCGCTTGGTGATGGATTTTGTACCTTTTTTTTTTGTATCCTTGTGGTCGCAGCTCGCCTCAGTGGGTTGACTTGTGTTCTACAACCTTCTCTCTTAGTGCAGCTCAAATCCACAAGGTTACTTGCTGAATTTTTGTCCTAACTCTCCTTCTGGATGGGAGCCTCTGTGGAAAGCTGGCTTCAGTCAGCCATCTTGTCTCCTCCCCTTTTGGAGATTTTTTGATAAGAATTCTTTAAAAAATAAATGTTAATCTTATATAAAAGTTGCAAAAAATAGTACAAAAGACACTCAAACATGAGTTTCAACAATGATTCAATGTTTGTTTAATCTCTAGACCATTTGATAATACTTGGGTCATTACTAATTTTTGAGATACACAAAAATCCAGAAATGTAAAAACCACATGGATGGATGAAACCACCCCAATAGTACTGGTAAGCCAGGCACATTGAAACTTGCATGGACGAATCAGAAAGGAAACTGTCTATTGTGTTTCTAGGAAGAGAAATAACAGACTATAGCATAGTCCATCTTAAAACTCTCATAATAAGATACGTAAGGTGGAAAAGTTATGATTATTTTAACCATAACTATTTCAGTGCATTTATTCAGAACAGGAAAGCCATATGTATAAACAAAGTATTCTTTTAAAAAATGTTTGCATGTTTATTGTCATACAAACATACAACATCTTTCTATGTTATAAACCCATTTGATAACAGCTTTATAATTTTTTTGCTTAATGCAGTTATTTGTTTATTTTCTTATTATTAAATGATAGCTGGTAACATTAATGCAATCATGGGGGACCATACACTGGTTTTATATACCATTTGACATATTTTCATCACACTGGTTAACAAGCCTTCCTGGCATTTTCTTAGTTATTGTGTTAAGACATTTATAGTCTCCATTTAGTAAGGTTCATATGTACCTTTGTAAAATGCACCACAGGTGTGATCCCACCAATCACCCTCCCTCCACCCCTTCTCCCCACTCCCCTTCCCTCTTTCTCCCCCTTTTCCATATTCTTAGGTTATACCTGGATTATAGCTTTCATATGAAAGCATAAATTAGTTTCAGAGTAGGCCTGAGTACATTGAATACTTTTTCTTCCATTCTTGAGATACTTTACTAAGAAGAATATGTTCCAGCTCCATCCATGTAAACATGTAAGAGGTAAAGTCTCCATCTTTCTTTAAGGCTACATAATATTCCATGTTGTACATATACCACAATTTATTAATCCATTCGTGGATCAATGGGCACTTGGGCTTTCTCCATGACTTAGCAATTATGAATTGGGCTGCAACAAACATTCTGGTACAAATATCTTTGTTATAATGTGATTTTTGGTCTTCTGGATATATACCTAGTACAGGAATTATAGGATTGAATGGTTGGTCTATTTTTAGATCTCCAAGTGTTCTCCAAACATCTTTCCAAAAGCAATGTATTAATTTGCATTCCCACCAGCAGTGTAGAAGTGTTCCCTTTTCTCCACATCCACGCCAACATCTCTGGTCTTGGGATTTTGTGATATGGGCTAATCTTACTGGAGTTAGATGATATCTCAAAGTAGTTTTGATTTGCATTTCTCTGATGATTAAGGATGATGAGCATTTTTTCTGTAGGCCTTGTGCCTGTTTTCTTCAGAGAAGTTTCTCTTCAAGTCCCATGCCCAGCCTGAGATGGGATCACTTGTTCTTTTCTTGCTAATACGTTTGTGTTCTCTGTGGATTCTAGTTATTAAACCTTTGTCGGAGACATAACCTGCAAATATCTTTTCCCATAACCTGAGGGCTGTCTGCTTGCTTTACTTACTTGTGTTCTTGGCTGTGCAGAAGCTGTTTAGTTTGATCAGGTCCCAGTAGTATATTTTTGAAGCTGCTTCAATTGCCTGGGTGGTCCTCCTCATAAAATACTCACCCAGGCCGATTTCTTCAAGAATTTTCCCTAAACTCTCTTCTAGTATTTTCATAGTTTCATGTCTTAAGTTTAAATATTTAATCCAGTGAGAATCTATCTTAGTCAATGGTGAGAGGTATGGATCCAGTTTCAGTCTTCTACAGGTCGCCAGCCAGTTCATCCAGAACCATTGTTAAATAGGGAATCTTTTCCCCACTGAATGTTTTTAATTGGCTTGCCAAAGATCAAATAATGGTAAATAGCTGGGTTCATCTATTTGTTCTCTATTCTGTTCCAGACATCTACCTCTCTGTTTTTGTGCCAGTACCCTTCTGTTTTGATCACTATCAATTTATAGTATAGTCTGAGGTCTGGTAGCGTGATTCCTCCTGCTTTGTTTTTATTTCTGAATAATGTCTTGGCTATTCGAGGTTTTTTCTGATTCCACATAAAACAAAGTATCATTGTTTCAAGGTCTTTAAAGTATGACACTGGAGCTTTAATAGGGATTGCATTAAAATTGTGTATTGCTTTGGGTAGTATAGACATTTTAACAATGTTGATTCATCCCAGCCATGAGCATGGTATGTTTTTCCATTTGTTCACATTTTCAGCTATTTCTTTTCTTAGAGTTTCATAGTTCTCTTTATAGAGATCTTTCACATCCTTTGTTAGATAAACTCCTAAATATTTCATCTTTTTTGGCACTACTGTGAATGGAATAGAGTTCTTGACTGTTTTTTCAGCTTGACTATTGTTGGTATATATAAAGGCTACCAATTTATGAATGTTGATCTTGTAACCTGAGATGCTGCTGTATTCCTTAATCACCTCTAAGAGTTTTCTAGTAGAATCCCTGGTGTTTTCCAGATATACAATCATATCATCTGCAAAGAGTGAAAGTTTGATCTCTTCTGACTCTATATGGATATCCTTGATCACCTTTTCTTCCCTAATTGCGATGGCTAAAATTTCCATTACATTGTTAAAGAACAGTGGAGACAATGTGCAACCTTGCCCAGTTCCTGATCTGAGTGGAAATGATTGCAATTTAATTCTATTTAGTAGGATATTGGCTGTGGGTTTGCTGTAGATGGCCTCTATCAGTTTAAGAAATGTCCCTTCTATACCAATTTTCTTAAGTGTTCTGATCATGAAGGGATGCTGGATATTATCAAAAGCTTTTTCTGTATCAATTGAGAGAATCATATGGTCTCTGTTTTTTAATTTGTTTATGTGCTGAATTATATTTATGAATTTACATATATTGAACCAGTCTTGAGACCCTGTGATAAAACCCACTTGGTCATAATGTATAATTTGTTTGATGTGTTGCTGGATTCTGTTTGTTAGGATCTTGTTGAATATTTTTGCATCTATATTCATTAGTGATACTGGTCTATAATTTTCTTTTCTTGTAGGGTCTTTTCCTGGTTTGGGAATCAGGGTGATGTTTGCTCCATAGAATGTGTTGGGTAGTATTCCTTCCTTTTCCATATTTGGGAACAGGTTGAGTAATGTAGGTACTACTTCCTCTTTAGACGTTTGGTAGAATTCTGATATGAACTCATCTGGTCCTGGGCTTGTCTTTTTAGGAAGATTTTGTATGGTTGATGCTATTTCAGAACTTGATATGACCTGTTCAACATTTGCACTTGATTCTGGCTAAGTCTTGGAAAGTGACGTGCTTCCAAGTATTGGTCAATTTCCTTCAGATTTTCATATTTCTGAGAATAAATTTTCTTATAATATTCCTTAAGGATTTTTTGAATTTCTGAAGAGTCTGTTGTTATTTTGTCTTTGTCATTTCTGATTGATGAAATTGAAGATTTTACTCTTTTTTTCCTGGTTAGGTTAGCCAAAGGTTTATCTATTTTATTGATCTTTTCAAAAAACCCAACATTTTGTTTTATTTATCTGTTGTATAATTCTTTTGTTTTCAATTTCATTTAATTCTGCTCTAATTTTGGTTATTTCTTTTCTTCTTCTGGGTTTGGAGTTGAAATGTTCTTCATTTTCCAGTTGCTTGAGGAGTCCCATTAGCTTGTTAACTTCTTCTTTGTCTGTTCTCTTGAGGAAGGCTTGCAGTGCTATGTATTTCCCTCTTAGGACTGCCTTTGCAGTATCCCAGAGGTTCTGATAATTCGTGTCTTCATTTCATTTTGTTCAAAAAATTTGACATTTCCTTCTTAATCTCATCTATGACCCAGCAATCATTCAGCATAAGGTTATTTAACTTCCAAGTTTTTGTATGAGTATGCAGATTCCTAGTGTTACTGAGTTCAACTTTTGTTCCATGGTGGTCTGAGAAGATGCAAGGAATAATTTCTGTTCCTTTATATTACTGAGGTTAGATTTGTGACCTAAGATGTGATCAATTTTGGCATATATTCTGCAGGTTGATGAGAAGTATGTGTATTCAGTTTTTTGGGGATGAAATATTCGGTAGATGTCTGTTAAATCCGAATGTTGGATGGTTAGGTTTAAATCTAAAATTTCTTTGCTCAGCTTCTTATTGTTGAATCTGTTCAACACAAAGGAGTGTTGAAATCTCTGACTATTATTGAGCTGGAGGAAATCAAGTTGCTCACATCTGTTAGAGTCTCTCTTATAAATTGAGGCGTATTATGGTTGGGTGTATAAATATTAATAATTGAATTCTCATCAGATTGAGTATTACCCTTAACAAATATGAAGTGACCATTCTTATCCTTCCTTACTTTTGTTGGTTTAAAGCCTATTGTATCTGCAAATAGAATTGCAACATCTGCTTTTTTTCTGATTTCCTTTTGTCTGAAATATGGATGACTATCCTTTTACCCTGAGTCTATATTTATCTTTTAAGGTAAGATGAGATTCTTGTATGCATCAGATATCTGGCCTGAGTTTTTGTATCCAGTCAGCCAACCTGTGCCTCTATAGAGGACAGTTTAAGCCATTCACAGTAATGGAGAATATTGATAAGCCTGGTAAAATTTTGGGTATCTAGTTTTTTGAAAGTCCAGTGGAAATTTTTAATCCTTTTGCCACTGTGGAAGTTGGAGTTTGATCAAAAGTTTCTGAGTGAGTGTACTTTTGTGGTAGAGGATTGGGCTGGTAATTATGGAGAATAGGTCTGAGAATATCCTGAAGATCTGGTTTGGTTATGGAAAATTTCTTCAACATGTGAATGTCATTAAAGTATTTAATTTCTCCATTATAAATGAAACTCAGTTTAGCTGGATACAGCATCCTGGGTTGACAGTTATTTTGCTTTAGGAGATTAAAAGTCAATGACCACCCTCTTCTGGCTTGAAAGGTTTCAGCAGACAGGTCTGCAGTTATTCTAATATTCTTCCCTTTGTAGGTTATTGTTTTCTTATGTCTGGCTGCTTTCAGAATTTTCTCATTCATATTAACTTTGGTGAAGTTAATTAGGATATACCTGGGGGAATGTCTTATTCTGTTTGAGTTCTGCTGGGTTTCTGAAACTGTCTGCTATCTGAATTTCAGAATCTCTTGGCATGTCTGGAAAATTCTCTCATAATTTCATGGAGAAGAGCTTCTGTGCCTTGTGAAGCCACTTCATCGCTTTCAGGGATTCCAATAAGATGGATATCAGCCTTCTTCAAATTATTCCAGAGCTCTCTGAGAGAATGATCCATTTCTGCTCTCCATTTGTCTTCCTCTTTGAGAGTTTGGGAGCATTCAAAAGCTTTACCTTCAATGTGAGAAATCTTTTCTTCTGCTTGCTCTTCTCTGTTACTGAGGCATTCTACTGTATTTTTCAGATCTTTGAGGGCTGCAATTTCTTGCTTCAATGTGTCAAAATGTTTGGTGATCATGTCTTTAAATTCGTTGAATTCTTGAGACAACTTTTGAATTTTTCCTCAAATTTCCAATTCTCTCTGTTCCTCCATTCTATTAATCTTGTTTACGATCTAAACTCTGAACTCAATTTCTGACATCTCAACCATCTGTTTATGAATGGGATCTTCAGTTACATCTGCCATATCTTTCCTTGGGGGTGGGGAGGTTCATCTACTCTGGTTTTTCATGTTACCACAGTTTTTCCACTGATTCCGTCCCATGATTATTTTACTCTATTTGACTAGATGAGTGGATAAAGAAAAGTTGGGTTTGGTGCTCCAAGAGTAGTGATTAACCAGCCCTTTGCCCAAAAGCTGGGACTGGTGTCTGTACCTTTTCCCCTGGAGCTTTGCCAAGGATCTGTACAGTGCTACGGCCTGAGAAACTGGGGACCTGCTTGGTGTGGTGGTGCTAAGTGTCTCTGTCTTGTTTTCAGCTGGGCTCTGTCGGACTCTAGTGAATCAGTTACTCTGGGTTGAAGTCTCAGCTGTGGAGAAATACTAGCAATTAAGTCACCCCGCTCCCCACAGGCAACAATTGGAAAGGGAAAATCAAATATTCCTACAACCACATACCCAGGGTACCACTTGGATAGTCCTCAGGTGATTGGCCCAGTTCAAGAGGTCCAAATCAATTGTCTCAGTCAGCACCTGTCTCAGGTGGGAGAGTTTAAAAGGTCTTTGGCAACTAGATTGCAGGAGTCTACTGACAACTCAACTCAAATATGACTTGCTCTGATGCTCCGTGAGGTCAGGAGGACCCACCCAGCAAATAGATTAGTCTTGGAAGGTTGATGCCTCCTTCCCCACCTTGCAGCTCTGTCACACCCAGTCACTGATAACCCCGCAGGGCTGTGACCCAGTTGCCTCCAATGAGCAGATACTCCAAGGGTTTGCACCTGCCTGAATCACAGGGAGATCAATGTCTCCTCAGCCAGGCTGCTGCTCTCTCTGACTATCTGTCAGGGGGAGGTGAGGCCTGACAACCTTGGGCACTTAATGGAGGCTGGGCCTGTTCACTCAGTTCCAGCCCCGCCCCTGATTGATGTTACTGACAGAACAGAACAACTTTGCGGAATTTGTTTCTGTCCCGGCTAAATTCCCCTGAAGAAGAGAAGCTGTTTTGAGTTCACAGAACCTGTGCCTCAGACCCTGTCTTTCTTTCTGCCCAGTAGTTTGTATTTGCAGCATTGTTAGCCTTTAGTTCTATCCTCCTGCCCTCCTTTGTCTAGGCTGATGATCCCCTGAGGGCTGGGTGCGTCTTAGGCTCAGTAAAGTGGTCCTCTGGGTCAGCCCCACCCTGGGAATCTGCCAGCTTTGCATGTGCATTTTCTAGTCCCAGAGCTCCACCCAGGCCAGTACCACTTCAGGCAAACCCTTTACTCATGGGGCCTGTGTTTCTGTCCCAGATCTTTTCTGCCAGGGGCTGCCACCAGAGAAGATACCCAGACTCCTCTGGTTGCCCAGAGAGACAGGGGTTGTGACTTTGGAATATCCAGGGGTGAGCCCTATTGTTGCCAACAACAGCTGCTGCTCTGTGCCTCAGGTCACTGCCACTCTTGTGTGGTTCCCTCTCAGCCAACCATCCTCTCCTGACTCCCATGCTGCAGAATCAGCACTGACTGGCAGCAGTCCATGCCCTGTCCACACCTCTTGAAATAATACCCAAGAATCTGGACTCCTGGGGACAGGCTTCCAGACCTCAGAGTGAGAATGGAAGGGAGTGCTGGGAGCTCAGCATTGCACGTAGAGAATATATACAGTTATATACAGTTTTATGGCTGGCAGGAGAGCACCATGGCACCCTAGTACGGGAAATAGGTCCAGTTTTTAGAGGGTCTCTCCTGTGGGATATAATGGGAGGGCTTTTGAACTCTGTTCATTTGTTTATAAAGTACTCCGAGCCATTCTCATGAGGGAGGGGACTCCCATCCACTTGGTGATGGATTTTGTGCCTTTTGTTTGTATCCTTGTGGTCACAGATCACCTCAGCAGGGTTGATATGCCTTTTTCAATTTTCTCTCTTGGCACAGCTCTAATCCGCCAGGTTACTTGCTCAATTTTTGTTCTTTAACTCTCTTTCGGGATGGGAGCCTCCGTGGAAAGCTGGCTTCATTCAGCCATCTTGTCTCCGCCATCTCTTTAATGCAGTTATTTTTGAAAACTAATGATTTATAAGCAAAAATTCATTGATACTGTCTTTTATATTTTTATATGTAGTTACCTTTCTTGATGAGCTTTATTCACATGGATTTCTATTACTTTCAAGTGTAATTTTGGCCTGAAAGACTCCCTGTAGTATTGTAATTTTTGTAGGCCAGATCTGCTAGAGATCAATTTTCTGGCTTTGTTAATTTCAAAATGTCATAATTTCTTCTTCTTTTTTGTGTTTGTGTGTTCATTGATAAAAAAAATATGTGTTTATGGCATATAACAGAATATTTTAAAAATTATCATTGCTTTATTGGTACAGTGTACAACTATTGCAGCACAGTGAAGAAGAGTAATCTGGACATTGAATCGTTAACTGACAAGAATTTTGATTTCTACTGTTGCTGATGGGAAGTTACCTATTCATCATACTGAAGATTCTTTAAAATTTTTTAAATTTTTTTTTTTTTTTAATTTCAGTGTGCTTGTTCATCTTTGTTTGAAGTACTCCTTTTTTGTTGATTTTCTTCTTTCTCCTGCAGTGCTGGCTGTTTTTGATGTTGTTAGTAGAGACGGGGTCTTACTCTGGCTGACTGCTGCTCATATGGGTTTTGAACCTCTGAGCTCAGGCAATCCACCCGCCTCAGCTTCCCACAGCGCTGGGACTACAGGTGTGAGCCACCACACCTGGCCAATACTGAAGATTCTTTGATAAGTCTTTTCCCTCTGCTGCATTCCACATCTTAGGCTCTCCTTTAATTTAATCTACTTGAAATTTCTTGAGCTTCTTGAATGTGTAGATTAATATTTTTCTTCAAATTTGGAAAGTTTTTTGCCATTATATGTTCTTTGTTCTTCCTCTTTTTTTTACTCTTCTCCTTATGATTTTCCCATTATGCATATGTTGGTACACTTGATCATGCTTCATAAATCTTGAGGCATTTATTTATTTATTTTGAGACAGAATGTCACTCTGTCACCCTGGATAGAGTGCTGTATAGCTCAGCAAGCTCAATCTCTTGGGCTCAAGTGATCATCCTGCCTCAGCCTCCCAAGTAGGTGGGACTACCAGCACCTACCAAGATGCCCAGCTAGTTTTTCTATTTTTGGTGGAGACAGGTCTCACTCTTGCTCAGCTGGTTGTGAACTCCAGAGCTCCAGCTTCCACTGGCCTTGGCTTCCCAATGTGCTAGCAAGTCACTGTGCCCTGCTCTATTTATTTTAATTTACTCTTTCTTTAACTTTTGCACTCAAATTCAATGATCTAGTCTTGCTCTATCTTCAAGTTGGGTGATTATTTCTTCCGTTTGCTCACATATGCTGGTGAGGCCCTTGATTTTCCATAGTTTCTTCTATGTGAGTTATTTTCAGTTTTTTTCACTCTTCTATGTGAGTGATTTTCAGGCTTTGGCTAGACAATTTTGAAATAATTTGTTTCAGTTATTTTATCTATTTTGTTTTTCTTGTTTTCTTGTCATATTCCGAAATAGCAAGTTCATTAAGCTTCTCACTTGCTCACGTGTACATTCTGGACATTAATCCCTTCCCCCTCCCCTGCTATAACAAAATTAGAAAGGCAAAAATCCAGGATCCTAAAAAAAAAAAAAAAAAAATCTCACATGAATCTGTAGGAAAAAGAACTCTCATTCATTGCTTATGGCACTGCAAAATAAGACAAGCACTTTGGAAGATAGTTTTTACTACATAGTCTAGTAATGATGTTCCTTCATACTGACCCCAAAGAAGTGATAACTTATTCCCATACAAAAGCTTGCACATAGATGTTTATAGTGTCTTTAATTATACTTGCCCAAACTTGCAAACAACCAAAATGTCTTTCAATTAGTGAATGGATAGGTAAACTGTGCTGCACCCATACAATGGGATATCCTTTAGTGATAAACATAAATGAGCTACTGACACACACACACACACACACACACACACAAACACATACACACAATGGAGAATGTGGGAGTCAGATTTATAGTGTAGTTTAGGTGGGGCATTTCTGGAGGGCTTGTTGGCCAGAGACCAAGTTTTTACTATAGAATGAAAAAAATCACCTTAAGAAATGAAAGAAAAACAGTTATCTATTATGCTATAACTTATTTATCTTTATTCTTCTCTGTCCAGAATGGGAAATTAGTACTTGTTGGGGGCTTAAAAAATATGTTGAATTGTACCAAAAATGTCAACTATTGCACACTGGCAAGTATAAACAAAAGATGAGTTTATTTGTAAAAAGCCATTAACATTCAAGTTTAGGTCACAAATGAATGATTATTTCATTCATTTAGATTATTTTTATTTTAAAGAAAATGCTGAAGGTTAAAAAAAAAACCCAGAGTAATAATTAGATATAATGGCATAAGCCAAAAAAAAAAAATTATCATTTGTTTGGCTTTATCAAAGCTAATTACTTAACAGCCATGCTTGGTGAGATGTGTTACTCTTATATGAATCTTCCCACTTGAAAGTGACACAGAGGCTGACTGGCTAGATCAAGACTAATGGATCTTCAGCCTATAAACAGATTGGAAGCAAATTTTTTTCCTAGCACATTCTCCTAAAATATGATAGTAAATCATTTATTGTCTTCTTACTCTACTCCTGGGAGAGGAGATTTTATATATTATAAACAGTGTGAACTGTTTGATATATTCACACTGTTTATAATATATCAAATCATTAAAAGTTTATATATTAAAACTCATATAAAGTTTTGACTTATGTTATCATGTACAAAAGATTCCTTATTTAACAAATGGTGCTGGGTGACCTGGCTGGCAACCTGTAGAATATTGAAACTGGACACACACCTTTCACCATTAAATAAGATAGACTCTCACTGGATAAAAGATTTAAACTTAAGACATGAAACTATAAAAATACTTGAAGAAAGTGCAGGGAAAACTCTTGAAGGAATCGGTCTGGGTGAATATTTTATGAGGAGGACTCCCTAGGCAATTGAAGTAGTATCAAAAATACACTACTGGAATCTGATCAAAAAAAAAGCTTCTCACAGCCAAGAACATAGTAAGTAAAGCAAGCAGACAGCCCTCAGAATGGAAGAAAATATTTGCAGATTATACCTCCAATAAAGGTCTAATAACCAGAATCCACAGAGAACTCAAACGTATTAGCAAGAAAAGAACACGTGACCCCATCTCAAGGTGGGCAAGGGACTTGAAGAGAAACTTCTTTAAAGAAGACAGATGCACAATCTATAAACACATGAAAAAAAGCTCATCATCCTTAATCATCAGAGAAATGCAAATCAAAACTACTTTGAGATATCACCTAACCCCAGTAACAGTAGCCCACATAACAAAATCCCTAAACCAGAGATGTTGGCGTGGATGTGGAGAAAAGGGCACACTTCTACACTGCTGATGGGAATGCACACTAGTACGTTCCTTCTGGAAAGATGTTTGGAGAATACTTAGAGACCTAAAAATAGACCTGCCATTCGATCCTTTAATTCCTTTACTAGGTTTATACCCAGAAGACCAACGATCACAATATAACAAAGACATCTGTACCAGAATGTTTATTGCAGCCCAATTCATAATTGCTAAGTCATGGAAGAAGCCTAACTGCTCATCAACTCACAAATGGTGGTACATGTATACCATGGAATATTATGCAGCCTTAAAGAAAGATAGAGACTGTACCTCTTTCATGTTTACATGGACAGAGCTGGAACATATTCTTCTTAGCAAAGTATCTCAGGAATGGAAGAACAAGTATCCAATATACTCAGCTCTACTATGAAGCTAAATTATAGTTTTCACATGAAGGCTATAACCCAACTATAGCACAAGACTATGGAGAAAGAGCCAAGGAAGGGGAAGGGAGAGGGGAGGTTTTGGTGGAGGGAGGGTAATGAGTGGGGCCACATTTACAGTGCATCTTAGAATGTGTACAGGCAAAACTTACTAAAGGCAGAATACAAATGCCTACATACAGTAACTAAGAAAATGCCATGAAGGCTACATTGAACAGTTTGATGATAATATTTCAGATTGTATATGAATCCTGCACATTGTACCCCTTGATTGCACTAATGTACACAGCTATGATTTAACAATAAAAATAAATAACATTTAAAAAAATAATAATTTTTAAAAACTGTAAATAAAATAAAATGATCTTTTTAACAAAAAAAAAAAAATGAAGCACAGAGAAGTTAAGGAATTTTCTAAAGAACTTAGAGCTAATAGATGGCAGAATTGGAATCCAAACCCAGACATTACAGCTCCAGAGCCAATGCTCTTAACTACAACAGTTAATGACCTCTTCTTAAAATAGCACTCCTTAATTTTGAGACATAAAGACAAAGTAGTCAAAAGAGGGTCTCCTTTGTATCGGCACTTGCTCTTCTGATAGTAGAAGAGAGTAGAACCCAACTCTCCTTCTGAGCCCAAGTCTTTTTAGTTAAATTTTACCATATATATATAGTTGCAAAACTCTTTCTTTCTTATGTATGTGTATATATACATACAGAAGAAAGAAGGAAGGAAGGAAGGAAGGAAGGAAGGAAGGAAGGAAGGAAGGAAGGAAGGAAGGAAGGAAGGAAGGAAGGAAGGAAATGCATGGTAGTGGTGCATGCACAATGTACCACTACTGCCTCCTCACGTCATCATCTTGTCTACCCACAATGTAAACAATGGCAACAACATGTATGATCTTTTCATGAAAACAATCTTGTGTATCATTTTTAAATGTACTACTCTTTTGAGTTTTCAGAGGGGAATAAAAAGATAATCAACAACCTGTATCTTCTGAACAAAGAAAGCTATCGTCATTCCTCTTTATTCAAACTGAAACCTCAGCAGATGCCTTTTTCCATGCATTGGATTTCTTTTTTTCTTTTTCTTTTTCTTTTTTTTTTTTGTTTTTGAGACAGAGTCTTACTATGTTGCCCTTGGTAGAGTGCTATGGCATCACAGCTCACAGCAACCCCAAACTCCCGGGCTTAAGTGATTCTCTTGCCTCAGCCTCCCAAGTAGCTGGGACTATAGCGCCCACCACAACACCTGGCTACATTAGGAATTTCTTAACATGATAACCAGGAGTGGAGTACCAAAGGTAAGGGGATCCTGACAATGGCATGCAAAACATTTAGTTCATTATTAATAATTAATTTTTATATTGTTTTAAGATAATTTTAGACTTAAAGAAGAGTTGCAAAAATGGTGTAAAAAATATTCACATCCCCTTTACCCAGCTTCCCCTTATTGTAGCATCTTGCATTATTATAGGATATCACCCAAACTAGGAAATTAACAGTGGTGCAATACTCTTGACTGAATAAGTGAACTTATTGGATGTTACCAAATTTCCCACTAATGTTCTACTTCTGTTCTAGGATCCAATCCAGAATCCCCATTGCATTTACTTTTTCTGTCTTTATAGTCTTTTCTAATCGGGGGCAGTTTCTGAGTCTTTGCTTATCTTTCACAACCTTGATGCCTTTGAAGAATATTGGTCAGGTACTTTGCAGATTGTCCTTCAGTTTTCGTTTTTCTCAGATGTTATCCTGATTGCATTGGTTATGCACTATGGGGAAGGAAACCACACAGGTGATATGCCGTTCTTTGGTGATTGTATCTTTCTCATCACTACTTTCATATTTTATTCTTTGAATCCTGAATTTTTTTGAACAAAATTTCAAAGGAAATGTCTATATCCTTCCAGAAAAAAGAAGGGAGTAGAACTTTTTTTAGAAGGGCTCCAGGCCTTGACTGAGATTTCCCTCTCAATCTGTTGAAATTTTCCATCTTATAAGGTTGTCCTGAGCCAGCTCTACTGATAGCAAAATAATATTCATGGTTTATACCCTACAAAGCCCTAATGCATCATATCAGGATATACGCATGATATCAATATGTACAATTGGCTATGCCAACCTTGATTATTTGACTAAGGCGTTGACTAATGGAATTCTTCACTGCAAACTTAATAGAGTCATGTATTATTTGGGTAGATGGTTTAACATAGTACAAATATCCCACTTCTGTTTCCCTACCTCTGTCCTAGTTGTGCATTCTTCATGGACTCTTGCCTGTAGCTAAAATTGCTTTGGTGTTCCTAATGGTGATTTTATATTAGTATTTCTCTTCTTTCTGCATTTTTAATTGAAATTATTCTGTAAGAAATTATGTATATTTTATGTCTGTTTATCTGAAAAAACTGCCCATGACTTGTCTTCTTCAGTGGAGTTTTAAAAGGAAAAATGATCTTAAAAAGCTTAAAAACAGCTATTTGGTAACAGAAACTAATTTCAAGAAAATGTCTAACCTTTTCTAGGAAAGAAGGGGACAGAAACATTTTGTTTTTAATAAGTCTTCCAAGACTCGAATGAGATTTATTTTTGTCCATGCAGACAAAGCCTAATGAAATGTTCCATCTTGTGAGTTTTTCTGCATAGCTCTGCTAGTAGATGAGAGAAGAACATGGATTAGAGCTTTGAAATGATCTCCTTCCTTTTCCTAACGTCCTCTTAAGCATGGAAATTAAACCTTGCTGAGTTATATAATGCATTAAAAAATCATTAGCTTAAATTGGAGACTTCATTATTAGGTTTCCAGTCCTGGGGTTTTTCTTACCTCCTCCCCCGAATTACCCATGATGACAAAAGATGACCTTCAAGATTTGTAGAAAGTACAAGATAAATTAAAAAAAAAGTTTATTTCTCTATACAGACAATGAACAATCTCTAAAGGAAATGATAATTTTTTTTGTTACCATAGCATCTAAAACATAAAATACCTAGAAATAAATTTAAAGATATAAAAGACTTATGCACTTAAAAATATAAAACTTTACTGAATTTTAAACTATCAAGTAAATGAGAAGATCCTATTCATGGATTAGAAGCAATAACATTGCTAAGGTGATAATATTTCCTGAAGAGATGTACATATTCAATGGAATCTGTATTAAAATTCACAGCATTTTATAAAGAAATGTTAAATAGATTTGAAATTCAAAATTTATATGGAATTGCAAAAATCCCAGAACAGCCAAATTCATATTGAAAAAGAATAACAAAGCGTGAGGACTTGCACTTCATTTAATTTTGACACTGAATACAAATCTTCAACCATCAAGGCAGTTTGGTACTTATATAAAGATAAACATACAGACCAGTGGAATAGAACTGAGAATTCAATAATAAACCCAAACATCTATGAGTAATTGATATTTTTATTGTAGGTCATTATGAGAGTTCATACACTTAGATTATGTTATTTGCATTTATAAGGTAAAGTCTAAAGTCTGAGTCATAGTTGAATCCAATTAGTTCCCAACTATTGGTATATGGCACACTTCTCGAGTGAAAGACTTGCCTAATTCATTTTTGACAAGGATTTCATGACCATTCAATGTCAAAAGTACAGTCTTAACAAATTATGTTGGGACAATTGGATAGCCACATTAAAAGGAAGAATTTGGACCTCTGCAAAAGTACAGTCTTAACAAATTACGTTGGGACAATTGGATAGCCACATTAAAAGGAAGAATTTGGACCTCTGCCACATACCATATAAAAATTACTTGCAATGGACATAAAAGCACAGCAAAAAAATTAAAAAATTGATAAATTAAACTCCACCAAATTCTAAAACTTTGGTACAAGAAAGTACATTATTAAGAAATGTAAAGACAACCTATACAATGGGAGAAAACATTTTCAAGTCATATATCAAATAAAGGTCTAGTGTCCAGAGTAAAAAATTAACAAAAGAATTGAACAGAAATTTCCCTAAAGTAGATACACAAATAGCCTACAAACACTTGAAGTGATTCTCAACATCATTAGTAATTAGGGAAATATAAATCAAAACCACAATGAGATACCACTTTACACCCATTAGGATGGCAATAATAATAATAATGATAATAATAAATAAGAAGTATTGGCAGGGACATATCGAATTTGGAACTTTTTTACATTGTTAATGAGATTGTAATAAGGCACAATAGCTGTGGAAAACTGACAGCTCCTCAGAAAAGCCGAACACAGAATTAACCATATGGCAAGTTTCTCTCCTGCATACCCAAAATAAGTGAAAACAGATACTCAGGCAAAATGCTTGCACGTGAATGTCCGTAACAGTGCTATTCACATTAGTCAAAAGGTGGAAACAACATAAATGGATTAACAAAATGCCAAAGATGTAATGTAATTGTACGTATCCTTATAGCAGTCTGAAATTTGAAAAGGGAGTTATGCATATACATAAATGGAATGGTATTTGGCTAGGAAAAGGAATGAAGATTGATACATGCAATAATGTTGATCAACCTCCAAAATATTATGCTAAGTGCAAGAAACCATATATAAAAGGTCACATATTGTATTATTCTATTGTATGACCCATCCAATATCAGTAAATCTATAGAGACAGAAAGCTAATTGGTGGTTTCCAAAGGCTGGAGGGAGTGGGGTTGGGAGTGGGGATTCAACAGATAAAGGGATTTCTGAGGAATGATGAAAATGTTTTGGAGGTTGACATGGGGGATGGTTTCACAATGTTGTGAGTGTACTAAACACAGAGAAATGCACACTTTAAAATTTTATGTTATGTGAATTTCACCTCAACCAACAATGAAAAAAACATTAGGATGGCTCACCAAATGAAGTTTGTCACTTTAAATCTGACTAAAAAATTACTTTTTATTGATGTAAACTCTTCAAACAGAAGAGTGCCCAAATTATAAATATATACCCCAATACATTTCCATGAGTGCAATACATTATGAACCAGCAGCCAAACTGGAAAATGAAAAATGCAGACACACCCAACTCCTGACTACTGAACCTAGTCACTGCCCTTCTCTCTGTAACCTCTGATGTTGTAGTTAATGATACCTCCTTTGAATTGATAGGAATAGAGTTATATAGTACCTATCCTTTTGTGTTTGGATGTTTTCACTTTACAATGTTTAAGATTCATTTTCATTGATGCATAGTATTCCATTGTTTGACATACCTCAGTATTTATCTCCAATGATTAATACACATTTTCTCTTCTAACTGTAGACAGTACAAATCCTGCTGCTGTAAAAATGCGTGAAATGCTGATATGTACCTAGAGGAATAGCTCTGTCACACAGCGCTCATTTAGCAGACATTGCTAAATTGGTTTCCAAAGTTGTTCCAATTTACATTTTCGCCAGCAATGTATACGAATTACAACTGCTTTCTTTCCTCCCCTATATTTGGTATTTCACTGAGGGATCAGCTGAGATCTTTGTTGTATTTCCCTGCTGGTTCAATTTTCTTTCTTAGCTCAGGACTAGTTAGCTACTCTCATAAGCTTGAAAGTGTTGCTGAGAATCTTCCCCAATAAACTCTCTGCATTCAAATCTTTGTATCAGAAATGAGTTCACCTTGTTTTATCATATGTCTTTCTGTCTATCTACCTACACATACATATACACACACGTATATAGTCCCAAGTCATCTGCTCAGTTCTCTGGTTAGCTGTCTGTTACATATTATTCAATTATAGGAATTGTTGATATGTTCTTCTAGAGTCATGCACCTCTCAGTATCTTCTCTCAGTTCATAAATTGCATTTTTAAACCTCTACTAGGTCTTCTCGTGAACATAAAATTGTGATATAATACTATGTACCCATGCTTTTTCATTTGGTGATTAGCACTTTTTGAGACCTTTTAAGGAAATGTTTGCCTATGTCAAGGTTATGAAAACATTCTCCTATGCTTTCATCTGTAAGCTTATTGTTCTGTTTTTCCTATTTAGATCTGTAATCCACCTGGAATTGATTTTTCTGTGTAGAGTTCAAAATGTTTTTTATGGCGATGCCTGTGGCTCAAAGGAGTAGGGCGCCAACCCATATGCTGGAGGTGGTGGGTTCAAACCCAGCCCCAGCCAAAAAAAAAAAAACTGCAAAAATAATGGTTTTTATCTGATATGGAAATGATACAATACCTTTTATTAAAATATCATATTTCCTCATTTCTCTGCAATAACAACTTTACCATAAAACAAATGACTGTATATGTGTGATGATTCTATTCTGTTTCACTATCCATTTATCTGTTTTTGTGCCAATATCAAAATGGCTTTATTACTATAACTTTTAACAAGTGTTGATACATGGTGGTACAATTTATTTCACTATGTTTTGCTTCTTTTAGATTACTTTTATTCTTCTCAGCCTTTCCCATTTAGGGTATTGTTTGCAATGCTTATGAATTTCCACAAAAATAATCAGTTGAGATTTTTATTCTGATTGCATTAGATTAGTTGATTATTTTGGGGAAAAATAGACCTATTAAAATATTAAGCCTCTAACTTGTAAAAAAAGAGTCCCTATTTTCCTTAATAAGTAATATTTTATTGTTTTGATGTGGAAATCATAAACATAAAGTATTTTTTAAATTTACTTCTAAGTGTGTCATGCTTTTGATGGGATCCTCATTGAGAATAATTGTTAAATTTACTCTTCTATTTTGAAATTTCAGCATATGGGAATATAATTAATTTTTATAAGTTTGTAGCAGTCTTGCAAAATTCTCTTATTAATTCTATTAGTATATAATTAAAAATGTTTTCTCCATATACAGTCATGTCACTTGCAAGTGACAGCTTTATTCTTTCTCTTTTTTTCAATTCTAGTGACTGTCTCCCAACCCCTTCCTTTTATTTCCTTGGATGAGAGCTGCCAGAAAGACTTTGAATGGAAGGATGGATAGCCTTGTCTAACTAAAATTTCAGTAAAAAATATCTTTTTCCTACTTGTCCATTAATATGATGCATGCTCCCAGCTTTTGACAGATATTCTTTGTCAGATTAAGGGAATTTCTATCTCTCCCTCCTTTTAAAAGAGGATTTATCATGAATTAATTTTGCATTTCACCAAATGCGCTTTTTTTTGCATTATTGAGATGATTGTGTATATTTTCTCCCTTTCATGTTAATGTTGTAAATTATTGAATTGACTTTAAAATGTTAAATTCATTTTTAAATGATACATCTCATAGTGTATTATGATTATAGAGTATCTCGATATAGTTTATGAATATTTTGTCCAAGGTTTCTAAATGAATGACCATGAGAAATACTGATTCATGTATTTTTATGCAATGAAGGTCAATTGAACTTGAAGTCTAGTATTTCATTTTAGCAATCTATTCTACTACTATATATTTATTTTTATATAAAATATTTAACATTCCATAGAGTAAGATTGTAGTTTAGGTAAATGATAACACATATATACGTGAGTTTGCATACTAGTTCACATTTTACATGGCCTGAAAGAACCCCAGTTTCAGAGCTTCAGCTAGCAATACAGGCAGTCCCTGGGTTGCAAACATCCTACTTACATACGACTCACACTTACGAATGGAGGCTATTGCTGTAAGTTCCTGAGTTACAAATACCCAATTGACATACAACTTGCACTTATGGGCAAGTCGCAGGTAATGGGTAAATTAACTTGTTTCAACTTACATGCAAATTCAACTTAAGAACAAACCAACAGAGCCTATCTCCTTGGTAACTGAGGCACTGCTCGTATTTGGTCAATATATCTGATGTGTTTCTGAGTTCCAGACAAAGCAAAGATGAATGTTCCTGAGTTAGGTGAGGTGAGGCAGGAAATTTGGCATGGCTAATAGAACAGAATAGAAATCTACTCACAGTTATGGGAAATGTGGGTGTCTGTGGAATGATGGAATGCCTGACTGCTAAGGGCTGACTTGGACCCTGCTAGGTTCTAGGCAGTCAGGTGAAAACAGCCCCGGAAATCATTCATTAGGAAAAAATCCTATTTTCCATCTGCTCTGGGCAAGCCTACTTACAAGGGTTTGGGAGGAGATATGGTCACCCATTGTTAATGCATTTAGAGAGAACAATATATTGGGAAAATAATAAAATGTGTCAATAATATGAACATTATATGTATATATTTGATAATATGAAAACAAGATCCATGTATCAATGATATAAGGCAAGTCTGAAAGTTAGAAGAATTTCTTCATCTGATGTTTTGTAGGAATGGATTCTTGGAAAGTTTTCTAATTACAGTGAGATGAAGAACTAGGTAAATTAAAATGGACATCTTAACGTATTGATGCACTTGCTGAAGAAAGAGAAATCTCCAAAGACAAAATAAAAACAAAAGAAAGAAAAAAAAAAGAGCTGAAGTAACATCTGCAAGAATAGAACGGTAACAAGGTTTTCTCTGGGAACAAATGTTGGTGGCAGCATTGGGATCTGGACTACTCACTGTATGTTCTGAACAGTAGAAGAATTTCACTTAAGATTCCACATCAAATAAGAACTTTGAATGTAGGAAAACAAGATTGAAAATCACACATTTTCTGACTCCCAGCATATAGATACAAAAGTAAATTTTCTCTAAAGAAATATATTCCTAGTTTAGGTTCATATAGGAGCTCATGTTTCAAATCACTATAAAGACACAACCAAAGTTAGTATGAATGAGTATAAGTAAAAAATAAATAAGAAAATTTAGCTGTTCTAAGCTATCAAAAGTGAGCAGCTACCTCCTTTTCCCTCCCCCCCAAACACACAGAGAAAAAAAATGATAAGGCATATTTTAAAAAATCAAATCTTCAAATTAGAACTCTGAGAAGTGAAAAATAATTTCATTAAAATAAAAACATTAGTAGATGGCTTCAACAGCAGATTAACCATAACTCAAGATGAAATTAATTTTAGATTGTACAGAAAATGATTGCAGAATATAACACAGAGAAACTCTAAGATGTAACATGTCAGAAACAGGTTAAGAGACAAGGCTACAATGAGATGGTCTAATAATAGCCCTGTTTTGCGAGTGAACATGACCCTCACAACAATATAAAGAGCATCTTTAAAGCAGCCATCAAGAAAAGCTGCATATTTTCAAAGGAAGAGAAAATGGACTAAGAGTAGACTTCTTAACAATGAAAATCAAAGGACATGAACAAAATAACTTCAAAACGTGAGGAAAAAACAAATGAGTCTAAAATTTTGTGCCTACAAAGAGAATTAAAGTAGCCAAGTAAATATAAACAAATTATTAATACCACCAGGTGTCACTAGAGCAATGTCTAAAGGATTAACTTGAAGAAGAAGAAAAATGATTTTCAAGGAAAGTCTGTGATTCAAGAAGAAAACAAGCACTATGTGTATAAAATATTAATTGCAATAAAACTAATATATGGGTTATAACATAGCACAAAAATATACATCAGTATAATCACATGACCTAAGGATTAAGAGTCAGTTTTATAGTAATCCTAGATCCTTGAATTCAGGATGTCAGTTAAGATACTGATGGGCTTTTGACTTTGTTAAGTATGCAGACTGGATTTTTCAGGGTAACCATTCGGAAACTGGAAATAAAGCATCTACCCTCCAGACTAAATAGAGAAAAAATAGAATAAGAAAACTACTGATTGATCAAAAAGATAAAAAGGATACAGAAACAGATAATTTGATTAGAAAAATAGAATAACAGCATAACATAAATTGAAAAAGTATATACAAATATTCTAGTAGGCACAATAAATGTAAGTTGATTAAAGTTGCCTGCTTCAAGGTAAAGATTACCAAACTGGATTTTTAAGGTATATGTTCTGTACAAATGGCACACCTAAAACAAATGAACAAAATACTGTTGAAAATAAAAGAATAGGGATAAAGATGTGCTAGCATAAATATTAGGCCAAGGAAAACTAAAGTAATTTTATAAATATTTCTAAAAATGATCTTACAATAAAAGGTACCCTTAAGGAATAAAAAAGGTCATTACTTAAAAATACGATGTTTTTCTTACCACAAAGATACACATATTCCAATCTAAACTTGTATGCATCTAATAAAATAACATCAGGATTTATGAAACAAAATATATTTGGAAGAAACACAGGGAAATTTGACAAAAGTGGACATGTTATCATATTGAAGGATTTTTATACATTTCTTGCTATTTATGTAAATAGAAAAAAGTGTAAATATAGAGAAAATTTAATCAATGAAATCAATAAAATTGATTTAATGAACATTGTCAGGTACTATTTTAAGTAATGTACTATGAATACATATTAATTTGTATGATTAATTTCATTCTCTCAACAATAGCATGAGGTAGATAGAGCTTCTTAAAATCCCCAATTTATAGATGTTCAAACTAAGGCACAGAAAATTTAATTTTTCTGCTCAAGTTTCTTAGTGACGTAGCTAAGAGGGGAAGTTGGGATTTAAAACCAGGCATCCTGGTTCACATGTCTGTACTTTGAACTTCTGCACCATTTTACCTACCAACAATGCATACAATTATAAAGTATACCTTTTTTTAATCATGTGTACATCATACACATATTAAGTTTTAAAGAAATACTTAACATGATGTAAAGAATAATAAACATTTAAGCTAGGAATCAGTAACAAAAGCATTAACTAAAATATTACATGTATTTGGGATTTAAAAAAATAATAGGACAACAAAGAAATAATGGGAAGTCTTATTAAAGTAAATTTATTGTGATAATGAAAACACTGACCTATCAACATTTGGATTATTACTATGAAAATAGCATTTTAAAAGATATGTTCCCTCATATAATCATATTAAAAAAGTGGTTGTAGTCAATAAAGTAAGCATCTCAGTGAGATAATAACAAGTAAGACTAAAGAAAATGGAATTAAAAGAATGATATGAATGGAAAGTAATGAAATTTAAACAAAGATTAAAAACAAAAATCAACAAAGCCAAGAGGCAGTTTGTTAAACATGCTAATGTGATTAATAAACCTCCAGAAAAGTTTGCTAAAAAGGAATACTTTTGGAATGAAAAACGAGACATAACCACAGATATAGACTATATTAAAACAGTATGATTAATTTCTATTAAAAATTAATCACAAATTGAACATAATATATATTTTTATTTAAGATTAATATGAAGGTACATATAATTAGGCTGCATTCTTTGCATTTGTCAGGTCAAGTCAAAGTTCTAGTTGAACCCTTTGTCCAGGAAGTATGTAATATACCCCTATTTTGTGCCCATTGGTTAAGAGCCTACCAAGCCCCATCCCTCTCTGTTCTCCCCTTCTTTGAATTTGTTTTTCTCTTACTTGGGTGTGTAGTTGTTCATCTTCTAGTTTCATACTAGTACTGAGTATGCTGGGTGCTTACTTTCTATTCTTGTGATACTTTGCTGGAAAAATGAACATATTTTTATACAAATATAATTTATTAAAATTGACTTAATACAAAATAAAAAAGTCTGAATTGCTCTCTTTACAGAAAAAATAAATTAATTAATTGAAAGTCTTCCCACAAACATGTGCATCTTCAAGACATTGAGGGAAGCAAAGCTTAGGGTAACAAAAGTCCTAACAAAAATCTTAATGTATAAATAAGACTATGAATCCATTCTAAAACTTCCTCTTGAAGCTCTATATTCTCCTTTACCACTTATCTGCTCTGCACTGGAGGTCTCCAAGGCTCTGGGATGAAGTCGGTGAAGTTTTGTAGCAAAGGAGGAGACAGTAGCTATTTTAGGTTTTGTGGACCATATATTTATTGTCTGTTGCATCTTCTCAACTCTGACATTGCAATGCAAATGCAACCATGGACAGTACATAAATGAATGAGTTTGGCTGGGTTTTAGTAAAACTTTATTTACAAAAACAGACAGTGGGGGTGAATTTTACCTTTGGGCTATAGTTTCCTGACTCCTGTTCTAAGGCAATGATTCTTAATCTGCCATACATTGGAAAGAAAAGGAGATCTTTAAAAAATGCTGATGCCTGGCTCCTACTCCCAGATACTCTGATGTAATTGCTATGGCATAAGAGCTGGGCATTGGGATTTTTTTTAAAGTTAGTTATTTAAAGTTATTCTGATAGGCAGTGGAGTCTATTGTGATCATAGACTCTCTAGATGGAAGGAACCATGGAGTTTATTTATTTATTTATTTATTTATTTTTGGTTTTTGGCCGGGGCTGGGTTTGAACCCGCCACCTCTGGCATATGGGACCAACGCCCTGCTCCTTGAGCCACAGATGCCGCCCAGCCATGGAGTTTATTGACTGCTGAGAAGATAGTATCTGTTGACAAATTGCTTTGAGCTGTAGTGTCAGCATGATATAAACTTTTATTGTGAAAGTCTTTGGGAAATTGGGGTGATTTGATACAGAAATTAAATAACCCCTCATAGAGTAATTGGTAACAATTGGTAACAGAAGTGATAACATTGCCACAGAAAATAAATAAATGTCTCTGGCTTCATGGTCGATCAGCTAGGAAATTGCTCTCAGAGGCTGAGCAGATGAGGGGGCCACGTTACAGACTGCAAGAGAATTTGGTAAAACAGTTACATGCAATAGTGTGTATAGCAGACTACTCTCTCAGAGAAGTGTATCTTGGAAAGAAAGAACCTTCTTTTGGCTGAAATGGACAAGGAATAACAAAAAAAGAGATGAGGTCCATGAAGAATTTTCCACTTTGGAAGCACAAATGAAGGGGAATTTAAAAGATTCCAGAAATTTTGTGGCATTGTCTGTATAACTCAAATGGAGAAAGATAAGAAGGGAAAAAGAAAGCTTTAAATAGCAAGAGCCCACTTAATATTCTCAATTAACAAAAGAAAAGTCATACAGCCCTTTAGTAGGGGAATATTTTTTAAAAAGCTAACTGTGTCTCTCAAGCGTATTATTTCAGATAACCTCAACGTTGCTGTCAACACAGAACGAGAGGACATAAGGCAGCCTGTGGAGAGGAAGAAAAAAGGAATCCATAGAAAATTTAACAGCCATGCCTGGGGACATAACGTTGGGTCTAGTCACTGATGCACAGAATGGACTGAAATCAAGTTAAGTCGGAATCCCGCAGTGTTTCTGAGGGAACAATGTTGCCAAGAAACCATTATCTTGGTTCCAAACTCCGCAAGTGTCTGGAAAACCTCAAAACAATCTCTGGACTGGTAAGAGGCTGAAAGTATGAAGAACCCTTAAGAAGGGCATTCCCTAATACCCATTTCAAATGTGGCCTAGGAAAGGAAAAATCCTCTGAGTTTGGAGCCAGGAGCTACTAAGCACAATGAGAATTTAAGGAATAGAGTCAGGACTTGCTGAGAAACTATCTCAGTTCTCCACAGAGGATCTTCACAGGGTCTTCCCTGTGGAATTTCAAAGTTGCTACAGTCCAGTAAACCACTGTGTGTCTCCCACTCACCCACCTACTGAAGATGTACCTACCCAGAATTTGAGAACCCACATTCGGAGCTGATGCAGAAGACTGGACATCAGTCGTGCGTCTTCGACCTTGAGCTGGATGAAATGGCCTTTGGGTAATTTCCCCCAGAAAAAAATCTGAGTATATTCTACCTATGGGAAGAAAAAGAAAATGGATATTTAGTAACCACAGGCGAGGACTTTAGCAGAAACATTGTGATATGTTCCCTCAAACATGCTTCCTTTTACTTCTGGGGACACAACTAGATGCTATTTCTCAGCTTTCATTGCAGTTAGCACCAAAGGAATACAGGTGGAAGTCAGGAATGCTGCTCCCAAGTCTGGCCCCTCAAACCTCCTCTGTGATCCTTCACATGCTCTGTTTCTCATCTTTTGCAGCTGGATGCAATGAATCCAGAGGAGAATTAAAGGTGCTGCATGATGCTGGAGCCGTGACTTGGGAGGATCAAGCATCTTTGAAAGACATGTTGAAGCAGAATCCCGCCCTGCTGCCAACCTGCCTGGAGGGTGATGTGAATGATAAATAAACATGTATTGAGTCAAGACAATGAAATCTAAAGGTTGATTGTTTCAGTAGTTGGGCTTCTCTTTTTTCTAGAATGGTGTGCTATCTTTCAGTCCTGAGCTGATAAGAGAGGCTTTAGGATGCCTGGGTGTGGAGGCTCAAGGCCTTTCATCTCAGCACTCTTTAAGGTTGACGTAGGAGGATTATTAGAGTTCAGCCTGAGCAACAATGAGTCCCCATCTCTACTAAAAACAGAAAAATTTCCCAGATGTTGTGGCAGACACCTGTAGTCCCAACTACTTGGGAGGCTGAGGCAGGAGGATTGCTCAAGTCCAGGAGTTTGAGGTTGCTGTGAGTTAAGCTGAAGCCCTGGCACTCTGGTCTGGGCAACAGAGTGAGACTCTACCTCAAACAAAAGGGGAGAGAAAGACAGACAGACTGAGACTTTGGAGAGACTAGTTGAAGAGCTCTGAAATGCATTCCTTGAAAGTCAGACTTCTATAAGACCACGTTTGTGTCATGCCTAGGAAATCTAAAGCTGACTATGGACTGGCTCTAGTATAAAATGGAAGAGAAGGACTACCTACGGGCCCTGAATCGGAGCCCAGAGAGACTGTTGCATTGCCACTGATCTGAAGTTACAGATTTTTTCAGGGCAAGGAACTGGTGGTTGTTTCTCAAGGAATAGATGCGGCCCAGGTGAGATGTAGTGATAAGAGAAGGATTGATGTGTCTTATCCAGAAGGTCAGCCTAGAGGGCCATGGAGACCTCAGCAAAAGAGAGCAGTGGCTCACCTACGAAGACCCTAGGGATAACGACAGATTCTCAGAGACCTCCCAGAGTAGACGTGGGATCAAAGAAACTGCAGGGGAGGGATGTCAGACATAGAACCTCCAAGAAATGCAGGAAAGCATCCCAAGAGGGGGAAAAACATAACTTTTATCTTTTGCCAGGGCTGGAGAGTGAGAAGTCAATCAGGAGTAAGAAATTTCACATCTCCCTGCCCTGTGGACCCCTTTACCCAGAGGGGAACAACACAGTGCTAGCTAATGGGAGATGCGGTATATTACTCAAGGTAAAGAAGTTATTCTGTGGTATCAAATAACCAAAAGTTATTCATGATTTAACATAATTTTATTTCCTAGTCACACTACCATCCATGACAGGTTGACATGGGCCTTTGTTCATCATGGTTTTTGCAGGTGCACAAGCTGAACGAGGTCTCTCTTGATGCCAGCTTCCAAAAGCTATTACCATGGTAAAAATACCACATTGGGCCACTGCATGGTGACTCAATTATCCTATCTGAAAAATGGAAGTTGGTCTTATAAAGCAGGAAGAGAACCCTCTATAAGCATTTCCTGAATTGTGCTATAAAAAAGCATATGTGTGTAAGAGTGTGGGCACTTGTGCCCCAGATTAGAGCATTTTAATTTAAACTTATTTTCTGTAATATATGTCACACAATATATTTTTGCAAGACCAGGACACAAGCAACTCAGTATTTTGTGTCATCATTGCTGTTACTGTCATTCTCCTTGGGAAGTTTCAGGTGATCACAGCAGATTGTCCTGGCTGAACAACACCTACTTTTATGTTTGGATTTTCAACTCTGAGGTTGCATTTTATGGCTTAAAGACAAAGTGACCACTAGAGGGAAGCAAACCCCAGACGGATCAGTTTCTTTACAATGTAGGTAATTTAATGTCTCTGTGTCAGAGTCTAAGAGGCTGGACAAAATACTACCCCTATCAGATATTTGGGAATGAATGAACTGCATTTGGACTTTCTGTATCTTGGGTCTGTCTAGGTGAAAAGTGCGACCACGGGAACAGGAGTGGCCTTTATGTCTGTTCTCTTAACCTTTCTCAATAGTTCTCCTTATAAGGCCCTCCAGTCTGCATTTCTAAGCCCAACCATGGAGTGGTATCCCCTCAGTGGGCTTGGGGCTGACCTCCTCTCCATTGGCCAGCTTGTCCTTAGCATTCATGAGACACATCACTCTTTTGAAGTTGAAGGAGACCAACCTTGTAGAAAGCTAACCCTCAACCCCCTCCCGTGGGCAGAGAAACAGATCACAATTAGATGATCCAGGGACTTTAATAATTACAGATGTCTTTATTTAAATAAACAAGCAACTCTGGGGACGTAAACAGAAACAGAAACATACTTCACAATTCGAGACAAATAACGAGAGAATGAGTCAGTAGAGAGAGGGTTCCAGCAGTAGCCTGCAACCAGAAAGTCGGAATACACATCGCGGCTCTCTCACTCATCGTTGATTTGGGCTAGGTTATTTAGCCCCTCTGAGCTTCAACTTTTTCAGCTGTACAAAGAAATGATACTTATTTGTGAGCATGCACAAAGCCAGGTATACCGTGGCACCTTAACGTTCATCTTAGGGAAAACATGAAGGAAGAAGAAAAAGAGCAAATTTTGTGCCTACTATCTGGTAAAGTGGAGTAAAACAGAGCTTTGTGATGTATCAAATTTGTGGTCAAATCTACAGGCTGTGTGACCCAGGACTTGTCACTAACACATATCCAAAAGTCATGATGACTACTTGTTTTGAGATCTAAGGGAGATGATAGACATCAAGCCAGTTGCCACCAATGATTAGTATTTTCCATAGAAGGCACATTTCCAAGTGCCTACTGATTAATGCCATAATACAATCTCATCACAGATCCCCTGGAAGCAAAATTTATTGTCCCCATTTTACAAGCCAAGAAACAGAGTTAAAACGGCTTGCCTAGTAGCGTAGAGCTTAAAAATAGACCGTGTTTGGTTTCAAACAGGATTGTTTCCTTGTTCTAATGTTTCCTTTTGTCTGTAGCTGTGGTGTAGACAGGTTGACCCATATAGTCTACACGAGGCACTAAGTTTCCCTAGATAGGTGCTGTTGCCTCGGCAGCCCCCTCCCAAAGCTTACAGGCTCACCCTTTTCTTCTCTAGTGTGGGTGGGCATTGGTTGAAAACATCCACTAGGTGGTGCTGACATCCTGGCTTTGGTTTGCTTTGGCATCTACGGTATGAATTAAAAATTTACTTTCTACATCAACAAACCAAAATCTCTACATAAATCCCAGCCTGTGAGAATCACACACTCGTAGAGATTTTTTTTGTTGTTAGAAAAAAATTCAGGGTGAACTCTTGAGGCTTAAGTTATCTTACTTAAAAATGCAGACCAGCCCTCTATAAATTCACCAGCTAAGGCCCCTCTCTACCATGAGCAATCATGGTGCTATGTGGGTGTCTGCCGTGGGGTGATTTGGAAATTATTAGCAGACTTTTTCCCTTTGTGCCTAGATCGATGGGCTTGGGAGAGCCCCTCAGCACTCTGGAGTTGCTGCTTACTGCTCTGTGAAAGGAGACGCAGGGTGCAAACTAGGAAGTGAGGAAAAAACAGGGACTCCCTGACTTCAGACTCTTCCTCTCATAGACCGTCCCAAACGCCTACAGCTCCAGCATTTGGTTAAGGTAACCAACCCTTTACAGCAACCACAACAGGAACCAATGTCTGTATAGCCTCTTGTGGCCCTCGAAGCCTGCGCCTCTCAATTATTTTACTTAAGACTGCTGAATTAACAGAGTTAAGGTTATTCATTCCATTTTACACAAGAGACGTTGAGGCTCAAGAGAGTCCATGAATTTCTAAGAGCCTACAAGCTATAAAATCGAAACGCCAGAGCTTGAACGCAAGCCTTTTTGATAATGAGTGTCTGGCGAATGTCACTTCACGAGGTAAAACCTACTACCCCCTAAGCAGTACATTTAAAAAGATCACTTCTCTGGCGCTACTCCTTTTCTTTGCTGATTACCTCTGAATTTCCCCTTTCTCCCAAATTCTGAGTAGAAGGAAGGAGAAAACAGCCCCTCCCTGTCTTCTTCCTCCCTCCCTCCTTCCATTCTAGCGCTCAGCCCAGCGGTGGATGTTGTGGGAGGAAGACAGAAGGCGCCGTCTGTGTCCCTCGTAGCTTCGGAACACCAAAGTTGGAAGGGATCACTGTGATTATCTCATCTAACCACCCCTTTTACATCTAAGCAAAGCAAGCCAGGAAGAAGAAACATCCCTCTATGTAGTGCCATGGGTTGTCTTAAATGACCTACTTTTCTTTATAGCAAATCTATATATTGGTGTCCATTAGTTTGGAAATTGTATTCATGCCAACTGAAGTTCCTGTAAAATGGCGTCTAATTTAAGTTTCTCACTAATGTGGTGATCCCACATACATACCCGCAGAATAACTTTGAGATTGTCAAACTTTGTGCTACAGAATGGCATCAAAGTTGAAATCCTTATGCCTTAAATTCCTTACTTTCGGGTCTAGCGCAGTGGTTTTCAACCTTTTTTTATCTCACGGCACATGAAGCTATTGTTAAACTTATGTGGTACACTTAAATTATGTTGATACAAAAAAGTAAAAAAAATACACTTACTGTGTTTTGAACTTCTTTTGAAAATAATTTAATTAATAATCTTTAAAAATGTTCACGGCACACCTAAGATCCGCTCATGGCACACCAGTTGAAATTCACTGGTCTAAGGTAAATCACCACTTTTCTTCTCCAAATCTGAGCAGCAACTGGCCTTTTTATCCTTTATTTTTCATATACCCCCTATTTGTTTTGTATGTGCTTCTGCCACTGAAGTAATCTCTGTCTCATAAAGGTGTTACAATTGCCCTTTTCTTTGCCTGTTTCCCTCATGGAGCCAAATATTCTCAAGGAAAAGAACTAAATCTTAGAAATCTTTGTAACTCCAGACTCTACTATAGTTTGGGCAAAGAATAGATTATCAGTAATTAATTGCTAAATTAAATGACGGTGCATCAAATTGGACCTGCACATTAAGAACTACCTCCCCAGACATGAATCACCAGAATTTTGAAATCTAGATTGATTTTGAAATAGGCACCTGATTATTGATATTTAAGGTTAAAAATCTGTTGAGATAGTTAAGGTTTAGCAAGCACTTTCCTAATTCTTCCAGCAAGATCATTACTACTCACTGATCAGGTGGACAGAATTCAAAGTAAGGATTAAGCTGCACAGAACCTTCTAATTTACTAAATATTTGTTGAATTGCTTATATGCAAAAAAGCAAACAACATCCTAAAGATCACAAAATTCCTATAGGCAGCAACAAATCACAGAACACTACCTGGAGGAGGATGAGTGGAACCTGGGCTTGGATTGAGGACTGGTTTGGGGAGACAGAGGGAGGAGTCTTTACAGCAGGAAGGAATGTTGTATAGTTTAGAGATTGCAGTGTTGAGAAAGCCTGCCTTATCCTCTGGCTATGAGATAGAAGAGGCTTTTTGGTCTTCTAGTTCAATCTCCACTTCATGGCTTGGGGAGCCTGAGGCCCAGAGAGGGGAGGAGACTTGGCCACAGTTCCCTGGCGAGTGAGTGACAGCAGAGGGATCAGAGCTCAGGTCTGACTTACGGCCCAGCGCTTTTTCACCACATTTCTTGAATAATCCTCTGCGCACCTGGCGATGCTTTTCTTTCAGAATCCAGCCACCACTTCGTTTTCTCTGCATGGCAGGCAGCCAAGAGCCTTAAACTTTTCCATGTTCCCATTTTGCCCTCTGCAGAATGGGATATTAAAGTATTCACTTGGGGGAGGGGTCATGGGGGTTCCGTCAATAAATGTTTGTGAATTGCTCTGAGCTATTTGGGCCAGAGGGACTCCAGAAATGGGAGACCCCAGCAGTCATGGTAGTGGTATCTGAGCCTTTTTTGAGGTCTCGCCCCTACTCTGCAGAATTAAAGAGATGGTTTAAGTGATAAATTATTCCTTATGAGCTGTATTTGTGTTGAAAGCGTAGCATGAGTTCCCTGCACGCTTCCCCTGGTGCAACCACAGCTATGCGCCAATCCTCCTGGGTTCAGAGATGGAACTTTTGTTAAATGCATGGAATTTATTCTTAGTCCTTTTCTTAATTATGACTTTATTTTTATTTCTCTGGCATTCTCAAGGAGAGGGTGTAGAGAGGAGGGGAAAAGGAAGGAAGGAGGCAGGGAAATATGTTATAGATTCCAGGCTTTCGTTTTGTTTTGTTTGTGAGCTGCTTGCTATCAGCAAAGTAGAAAGCTTGAACAGATCTTGCAGACGCAAACCTCATTCCAATGAAGTCGGATCTCAGAGCACACATAACAAATACAGTGAAAACAGGACTCAAAGTAAGGGCACTTGCTATATGACTCATAAATTCCCTAGACTGATTGTAAAAGGTGAAACCTTTTGTCTCTCATTTAATTTAATAAAGGAACAGGGTGGACATTCAAGGTAAAGGGCTATGTAGTCCTAGGGAGAATGGTTCAGCAAATTGCTATATAAAACCAACACCACCCCTACTCCAGGCTAGTCATGCACATTTACCTGTGTCCAAGGTAGTATCTCAAAATGCTGAAAACTATTGTCACTGTCATGCTATGGTCCTTCTCTTGTTCAAAATTTAAAAAGCAAAATGTCTACTGCTGATTTATACCCATGTCTACTTTGCTGAGCATGCTCCTCAGCGGGGGCTCCTGTAAGGCACATCAGTAACGTGCACATTTACTTGTATTTATGCATTCTGACTGCTTTTCTCCTCCTTTTCTTTATCCTTCTGTACTTCTGTATCTACTTTTCCTCCCATTTTTTTTAACTTTCCTTTTTTCCTGTGATCCTTTGCCATATGCTATGAGTATAGAGCACTTTGCAGTCTATCGGGGGAGAAAGTTAAAAGAAGATGGACTTGGGAAGTCAATATCTTTTTTGTGACTGTGGCCGTTAGTAGGGACTTGCTGAGGGAAATTGAACAAATTATCAACTTGTACAAGAGTTTGATTTCTCATCCACAAAAGGGATGAGAAGGGAATAATCCATTGTCCCAAGGCTTCTTATGAAGATAAACCGACAGAGTGGATTAAAACAGCACAATGCAATTTGGAATCAAGTGAGCCCTTGTAATTTGAGAGTCTCTTCGATCTTTGATCCTGGGCACAGATGGTGGGGACTGGAAGTTCTGTCGCACACAAGCATATTTATGGAGTGTTTCTTTGGCTTCAGGGAAGTGAGCTCCATGGAGAGATCCCCAGGTTCTTCCACCAGTCCCCTTCTTCTTGACCACATTTCTTTGTGGAGTAACTAAATCACCTGAGTAGGGAGGTAGTTATCATGGCATTTAAGAGTGTAGGATAAGGACCAGAAGGGAACTGGGTTGAAGCCAGATCATTCCAAAGACCAGATCCCTGATGCTGGTCAAGTGCTGGAAATTTGTATCTAAGTTCTGGTGTCCACACCCACAGAAATAGATATGAAACTTACTCCTCTTACTTTTGTGGTGAAGAAGTAGCAAGTATCAAAGCACTTCAAATAATATCTGGCACACAGCAAATTTGGGTACTATTATTGTTGCAAGGATGAGCCCAAGAGGGGCGATGTTTATGGCCACTGGACTTCAGTGGAGTGGAAAGGCTGGTGAGATCATAGGGATCATGCTTCTCATCTGTCTGGTTCTGCTCCTGCATCTCTCCCTCATAATTGATTAGTATTCTGGCTCAGCATGTGTTACCTGCTCCCTGAAGCCTTTAGATTTCATCTTCTTTCTCTTGTTCACCCTCAGAAATGACCATTCTTCCCTCTGAGATACTGAGGTACTCTGTGTCCCCCTTGTGTGTCACAGAGCACTATTGGGTGACACAGAAATGGATGCTTCATTTTTCTATGCAAGGACATATGTCCCCCACAAGGGACAGACCAAACGTTTTATCTCTCAAACCTAATTCTCAGGAAAACTTCATTTATTCAATGTTCATGAAATAATCCGATTGGTGAAATAAATGATCTACCAGTAACAACTCAAATGTCTTAGTATAGTAATTTTCTCAAATATAAGGGATCCTTTTTATGCAGGGAGTTTCACAAGTAAAGTGATGTGATGAACCTTGGAGGTGATTTGGCCTCTTCACAGTTTCCAACAAGATATTACAGACAATGTTCTTGAACTCACTTGGTTCAGCTATTCAGAAGGAAGTAAGGTCATTGATTTGTATCAGCCACTGTTGAATTCTTTAACAGCAGAGGGATAGAGTAAGGGAAAAAAAAAAAAAAAAGATTCTTGCTCATACCCTTAGTTACTTATCAAAGTTGACACAGTCACTCCACGTTGTTGAATGCTATCAAAGAACAGACTGAAAGAAAAACAACAATGTCTTGAATGCTCAATAACTGAGTGCATTAATAGGTTTGATTGTGTTGTTCATAAATAGCTTTCACAAAGTTAGAGTGCTTACTTGAACCTTGGTTGAACTAGCTGGATGCTGGTGCATTCACTACTCAGAGAAGAATTTCTCAAAGGCTTTGAGTTTCTCCCACTTCTTGTCATGGAGTGAGCCAATTTTTATGTCTGTTTATTACTTTGTAGCCCAGCTGGACCCCAGAAGGATGGGGCTATTTTCCCCAGAAGGATGGAAAATAACACAAATGCACACAGATACCAAAATGAAGCCAGAAATCTTCTGGACTTAGATAAACATTTAGTCTTATAAATAAATACATTATCAGACCACACAAAGTACTTCCTACCCTGTCTCTTCCTCAGAACTCATACTCAAAATAGCCTCTCTAATTTGCCCAGATGCATACAATCAAGACACATTTATTGGTTACCTGTTGGATAACCAGCTCCAATATCTATGTTCCCAAAGACACAGGGACATGGCCCCATACTACTTCTACAGAGTTAAGAGTTGTAGATGTAGGGGCAAAATCTAAATCAACACAAATCTAAATCAACTCATAAAAAGCCTAATTTGGGATGAGTACCAACTTGTGATTTATTGGGTTACAGATTGCAAAGTAAGAGACCTAAGTTCTATCTTTGTTGCCAACTTGCCAGGTAATTATTCATTCATTCTTTCGGTTAACAAATGAGCAAGGAATTAACATACTTGCAGTGGTCCAGGCACTGTGCTAGGCACCAAGGATATCTTCAAAAGGTCATTGAATTTTTTATTTATTTACTTTTTCAATAGAAAACTAAAGAATATATAATAGATGAGGTACTGAGGTGCTGGGGAAAGGGAGAAACACAGTCCCTGCCTGCTGGTGGACAGACGGCTCATCAGGACATCAGTGTGCACTGGCAGGGAGAGGGTGGTGGATCTGTTGGTTGCTAATGTCCTTTCTGCCAAAAATATGCTAAGCAGTGGATTGGAGAATGATGTGGTTCATTTGCTAAGTGTCACATCAAGAAGATGAATGGTCATTTGAAAAAAAGGAACATACCACCGGACTTTGGATTGCAGACTTTTGGATGCAAGTCTTCTGAGAGACTCAAAGCATGGTACTGACATGCCTATGCATTCCTTTAAGAACACAAGTCATTCCTGTTCATCCCCTTGTATACACTCTTTTCTTTACAGTTTACAACACACTTCCAGGGGACAGTTTTATTTGCTCCACATAGCAACCTTATGAAGTCAAGAGTTTAACAAATTCTTTTTAAAGATAAAGAAACTGAGGCCTCAAGTGGCTGAACTTACTTGTTAGTGTCTGCGAAGAGTAGATCTGGGACCAGAGCCCAGATCTCTGACTTCATAGTCTGGTGCTCCTAAAATGACAACAGTATTCTTTCATTTGATGGGTGTGATTTGAGGGTCAGTTATGGCCCAGGCAGTTTGTGAGGTCCTGGGGAAAGGCATGAATAACTAGGCAGCAATTTCCATGAGTTCTTCTCTCATTCTTGCTGAAAATTAGCAGTAACTCACACAGTTTTGTAGCTTAGCTTGAGAAATTCAGTGGAGAAAGGAAGACAGACCAAATCTTGGAGTTAGATTAGACCAGGACTGGATCTTATTGTTGCCACTTACTTGAGCAAAACTTAAGGCATGCATTTTAATTTTCAGGGCTTAGGAGACAATTAAGATGGTTAAGAGAAATAATATAAGGTGATCATTTAGTCCAGTGCCTGATCTATAATTAATACCACATAAATACTAGTTCTTTTTTATTATTCCGAACTGAAAGAACTGTAGGTACAAAATCATAAGAACGTATAGCATTTACATCTGGAGAACTTGGTATGATATAGAAGGATAAAATATGCAGAATGCATAAGGACATAAGACAAGACGAATTGGAAGGGTACTACCAAGCTTGATTTTAAAGACCTATCAATACCTATCTGAGGGATTGGGTTTATCCTGTTGTTACCAGGTAGGTGGAGATGGGCTGGAGCAGGGAAGGGACTATACCTAGAGACATGTGGAGAAGGTAGACCAAACTGGAGCAGCATTCACGAAGCTCCTTTCCCCCATACTTGCCTTTCAGTATGACTAACATTGCAAGTGCTTGGTGCCTAACTACAAAACTGAACCATTCTGACTTAGCCCAAGACACAGATCTTTATCCACAGCATGGTAAGAAAGGATACATACATATATTTTATGATAGATTAACCTTTTTGGACTGTGGCCACATTCTAGAGGGTTTTCTAATCTATTTTGAGTCCGCATTGATTATAGCATTTGGAAAAATGGACAGCAAATTGCTTCGTTAATCAAGGTAAATCAAGCTGATGTCATAGATGCTAAATATAT
Source organism: Nycticebus coucang (assembly GCF_027406575.1). NCBI lineage: Eukaryota > Metazoa > Chordata > Mammalia > Primates > Lorisidae > Nycticebus > Nycticebus coucang. The sequence goes on along the minus strand of NC_069781.1, from coordinate 22,342,392 downwards.
GTCTTCTCAGTAATGCTATTTGCACGGCTGGAGCTAAGGCTGTTGTCAGTGTTTCCGCTTGCTTGACAACTGCCGTCTTCTCTGAAGGAGATCATGGCTTAATGTCTAAAAGGACTTGGTGGTTTGTCTCCAGGGCTGGGTTCCTGGGCCTTCCTTCCCACATCTAAGGTAAGGGTCTTAGGAGAGGGTGAGACTGCCTCCTTATGTACAGACTCAAAGACAGTGGGAAGGAGGCCACACCACAAAGGCTGTGGTAACAGAGAAGGAGCAGCTGTCAAAGGCAGATGGTTGTACGAAGCCAGAAAGACCCTGGTCTGTCATATCCCTTGGTTGATGAGGGAAATGAGGGGTAAGGGTAAAACTTTGCTGAGATACAATCACAACATGGATGAAGATGCAAGGACCATCTATCTAGTCCTACTCATAAGACTTTTCTGAATTCCTTCCACAGAAAGGAATTTATCAGAGATCGCACACCAAGCTACTTTCAGAGCTAAGGTTCAAAATCAGGTGTCCTGACTCCTCATGCAGTGATCTTCCTAGACAATAGAAAATGTCTGTGTCTTCTTTGTTGTCCTGTCCTTCTTTCTCATGGCCATCCCTAATGCTTATTACTGTCCTTAACATTCACTATGTGTCAAGTTGTGTAATGAGGACTCAATATTATCACAACGATATAAGGTTAATATTCCTTACTTTCTCATTTTTTAAATGAAAAAATTGAGACTCAGTCTCCACAAAATTTTGGAGTTTTGACCAATAAAATTCTTCTTCTCAGGGATAACAGAGATCCAGACAGGAATATCTAACTCATACACCCATGAACATAATCATCACACTGGATATCATCCCCAGTCTTCCAGCATGTCTACATGTCTTTTTGAACAGTTCTCTTAACATGGTGCTATGTACATCATATACAGTGTTTTTAAACTTTAAAGCTGAAAGACGTAGGTGATTATTCTCTTACTAGTTGAGATGAAGTAACTTGTCATAGGTCTCCCACCTCAGAGGTTTCAGAACCAGCCACAGAGCTCGTGGATCTTTTTGTGTATCTGAGTAAGGTTACATGTGGCAATGGAGATAAGAGAAGAAATAAAACTTATCCTTGTCCCAGCACAGCTGTATCATGATCCTGACCAGGTTCCTATTTTTCTCTGGGCCCCAGTGAGCACCTTTCTTCCATAGAGATACTGAGGTTCCCATCACACTCTGTGAGTCCAAGAGAAAAGATAAGAGTAGCAGCCTCAACAACAGTAATAACAGAAAAGCAGAGGGAGAAGGTGACCCAAGAAGACCAAGAAAGGTATTAAAAGAAAGAGTTGGGGATAAAAAAGGGAGATAAGAAAGCTCATCCTCAGGTCAGTTTTGGAAGGTCACCTGTGGCCTAGATGGTGCCCCATCCAGCCTAAATCAAGAGGAGAGCAGTGATGTAATTGACTGTTTGTATACAGATGCCGGCCTCCTAATCCCCACATGAGAACATCTGCTGGGGACAACTGCGTGAGAATGCGTGACAATTAGCAGGCAATTACATAGCAGAACAGGGGACCACCAGCAGCAGGGAGGCTGCTGCAGAGGGGAGGGCTATATGGGGGATGATGCTCTTAACCTTCATGCAAGAGTCAGACTAAGGCAGGAGAAGGGCGAGAGAATCAAGTACATAGTTCAGCAAAGAAGATCATTTGCTGCTTGTTCTAGGGATGGCTTCATGAGTCTCAGTCTTAGCTATACATTATAATCACTTAGAAACTTAAAATATCCTGATGTCTAGGCCCTACTCCAAAGAAATTCAATCGTGGTCTATAGGGATAACATATCAGCAAAAGTGTATTTTTATGGTTATCCAGGTAATTCTAGCATGTTGCCAAGGTTGAAAACACTGGTGTAGAAATCTCTGAACTTAACCCTGGGGTTGGTGACATGAGGAGAAATGTTATTATAAAGCTACTATCTTTATCCCACGAGGCTTCTCTTGGGAATAACTCCAAATATGCATTTGAGTTTATAAAATTCTCATTTCAGTGGTCTAGGACTCAAGCGAAGTCTTCGTATTCTCTGAAACAAAGGCTAATAACTTCCCTCTTTGCTGCTGGCTGACACTAAACAAGTTGCCTCTTCAAGATTCCATGACTTTATCTGTTGTCTCCCAGGGCTGCTAGTTGGGAAGTAAAATAAGATTATGCATAGTGAAGTGCTTATGACTGTAACATAACAGATGATTAATAAATGCTGGTTGAACTTTGTACTCTGATTCACGAAGGAGGAGGAGGAGGAGATAAGGGGAGAGTAGTGGAGGGGCAGAAAGAAGAAGATTTGAGTGGGTCAGCTTTGGCATCACCCTTGATGCTATTCTCTCCAGTTTGCAGATATCATGCGCTAAATATTTCTAACACCCCCCCCATCCATATTTCTTTCTTTACACTCTCAGTGCTGGAGTTCAGACTCTCACCATCTCTCAACTGAACCACTACAACAGTAAAGAGTTCCATCCTTGTAGCTTCAGATATGTTCTATACACCAACATAGAGGAATTCACAACAAACAAATGTTGCCTATCTCTTCTCAGATCAAAACCTTTCAGGATTCTCCTATTATCCCCAAGTAAAAGGTGAAGGTCTTCAAGGATGCACTTTAGACTGTCTACCCCTTGTTCATGCTGACTTCTCATAGTCATCTGCTTATTTAGCTGCCCCTCTTCATCCCCCTTCCACCATAACCAAGTTCACACACCAATGCTATCAATCTTTCTGTGCTTCTGTCTGCATGCACTTGGCTGTTTTATCCATGAGAACCTTTTGTCATATCATTTGTTCATCTCCAAATCTTTTCTGGCCTTCATTCTTTACTGAGACCATACCCATTTCTTTCTTAAAGATCATCTTACATAAACCTTCCTCAGGAAACATTTTATGAATCCCTTTGCCTTGGTTCACATTAGACGCTGTACCTTGCTTTTCTCTCCACAATGACATTTCACATTTTTCTGGAACTGTTCAAGCACATTTGTGAATCTCAGCCAGTAGACCATGAGTTCTTCCTGGGCAGAGGCCTTTCTTGCTTCTGTCTCTCTTCCTGTCACTCAAACTCTCTCATTTAGTCAGGGTATGGAGGGTGTAATGCACACTTTGACTCATAGTATGTGCTTCATTATTTACAAATTTTCAGGCTAGGGAACTTGAAAGACTATGGTGACCATAGTCCCCAAGGAATCAGTTGCTTATTCTCTCTCATATCTTCCCTTGCATGTATCCAAGGGGTATGTATCCAGCACCGAGAGACCCATGTTCAAATTCTGCGGTCAGTCAGCTCCTAATAAGGCCAAAGTCTTAAAGGCAGTCCTCTGGGAAGCCTTTGCAGACAGGAATGGAGCCATGCAAGAACAGACTCAGCCCGATTTCTTGCCTCTGAACCAAAGTGGCTCTGAGTAATGCCTTTGAGAGCATAACCACATCCTCCTCTTCAAATGCCAAAAACAAAGGGCTAGCGATAAACCATAGCCTAAGCTCCAAGACTTCAGGGAAGGTGACTCTATTACTGTGTCAGGGCCATATTTAAGAAAGGCTCCTTCAAGTCCCATGGGTCCTAGACTAGACTGTGTGTTTCCAATCTTATAAAAAATGGGCTGTCAACAGCAAGTCAGAAAATATTAATAAAGTGGGCAAGAGATGCCCCCTAAAGGGGAAGGATTGCAACAATTGCTGAGAAAACAGTTGGGAAGGCAATATTTCTGAAGAATTTGTCCTCTATTCCTGGTGACTTTCATACACAACTACTGCTGATTCCCCCAAATGCATTGGAAATACTTAGATTCTATATTTGCTTTCACAAAATTAAGCATGATTGAAATTGGAAGGGATGTTAGAGATAATCTGGGACAATCCGGTCCTTTTGTTTTTCTGGCTGCCCAACATTTAATGTCCTTTTGTTAACCAGACTTCTATGTTCCCTTATGGCTCTATAGTATATGGAATTCTAAGATGGCCCTGAAGATTCCTGCCTCCTAATGTACATTCCCTGAATCATCCTCTCTGCTTGAGTAAGAACAGAACCTGTGGGATATAATGAAATATCACACTTATAATTAGTCTAATAAGTCACCTTGGAGTTAATCTAAAGGGAGATTATCCTGGACAGGCCTGGCTTGATCAGTGGACCTTTTGAAAAGGTGAAGTATCTAACAGACACTATCCTGATGACCTTGAGAACAAAGAAAGCTACTATGTTGTGAAAGAAGAGTGCATGTGGCAAGGACCCAATGGTGGCCCATGAAACTTAGAAGACATTTAATTCTAGCCACAACTACATGAGCTTAAAGATCGCAGAGCCTCAGATGAGATGGCAGCACTGGCTGGTGCACTGATTCCGACCTTGAACATTTTCCTGCCATGCCTGGACCTCTGACCTACAGAAACTGTGAGATAATAACATTGTGATGTTTTAAGTGGCTGAAGTTGTGACTATTTCTTTTTTTTTTTTTGTAGAGACAGAGTTTCACCCTGTTGCCCTCAGTAGAGTGCTGTGGCATCACAGCTCACTGCAACCTCCAACTGCCAGGCCCAGACAATTCTCTTGCCTCAGCCACCTGAGCAGCTGGGACCATAGGCACCTGCCACAATACCTGGCCATTTCTCCATTGCAGTTTGGCCGGGCTGGGTTTGAACCCGCCACCTTCGTTACATGGGGCCGGCGTCCTACCCACTGAGCCAGAGGGGCTGCCTGTGACTATTTCTTATACAATAATAGCAAAGGAAAACAGGGCCATTTTTTACTGTTAATTATTTAAACAGAACTATCTCACCCCCAAACTCCAGAAACCACATGGGGCCCAAGCTTAAAGCTGAGCACTGTGTTCTATGTTCTGGCCCATGGTGATTGTTTCAGAGATGGGTATATGAGCCAATGTCTGCTAGGGAGAGTCTGGCCTAAGGCTCTTGTAGAATGTGTTTAAGAAAGAAAAGTGTTCTCTTCTCCTAAAAATTGAAAATGAAGGCATTTAGCTCTGGAGCTGATGTCAACCATATTGCCACCATGTGGAGCTTGGGAATGAAGCCAGCGTGGAAGAGAACATATTTGAGCAATGGCAAAAAACAAACAAACAGTATTTTTTCAACATACTTTGAGTCCTGGATTAATGTGAGCCTAAAGGAAAGATGGCCTATGGAGGATCCGATTGCTTAAACCTGTATCTTCTACCTTTGATTTAAGACTATTTGAGACCAGGTTTTGTTCCCATTCGATAGAAAAAGCTCTATCTGACATATGGGACAAGTTGGCACCAGATAGAGTATAAGTCCACCCAATCACACAGTTAATAATGTACAGGTGTACACAGAAACGGGTCTTCTAATGCCCAGTCGAAAGGATTAAATATTGCCTTATTGCTGTGTTGAGTACCTCCCTGATAACCAAAAAATATCAATTTCCCAAGAAGAGAATACAACCATAATAATAGCAGAAGCAAAAATATCTCACAGTTCAGTGAGTGCTCATTATGAGCCAAGTATTTTATTATGAAGTGTATATACAGTATTTAATTTTATGTTCCCATAAACCCTATGAATTTTGTATCCTAATAGTCTCTATTTTAAAGATGACAAAAGTGAAGCTCAGAAATACTTTCTAACAAGAGCGAGGTCACACAGCCAGTATGTGGAGGAGCCAGGATTTAATCCTCGCAACTCCGACTCCAAAGTTAATTATCTTATTAATTGTTGCTAGGATAAAAGTAACAAAACAAATCTAGGAAACACATGGTTCTTTATTACTTTAAATTTATTGCAAGTATATGTCAAAAAAGAATTTTTTTAAATTAGTAATACAGAACCACAAAGACTGGTGTGTATTTATCAGCCAATCAGTAATCAGATGCTTGAAAAAATCTTTTATCCCTACCATTGTAATATTAAACTGCATATATCTTATCCATACTTACATTTGCTAGTATCCAGGAAATATGTTTGTGAGAAATCCAAACACTTCTTTGGCTAAATCAATACATTTTTCTATTTGGATCCCTTGATAGGGTCCTGGGTTAGTACTGAGATGTCAAGCCACCAAAATGCCACCCTGCCCAACATTCAAAGATATGATTTATTTGTTAAGTACTTAACTGTTAAGATGGTCACAGAATTACATGTAGCACCTTGAGTGCTTATTAAATACACAGCCCAGATGAGGAACTAGAGATGCAAATAGGTTAAGTGACTTCACTGAGGAGCAAAACCCACATGCAGGCCCACCTGACCCTAAAGCTTGCCTATCAGCCCTAGATCAAATTGCTCCTCACCCAACTTCCATCCCGTAATAACTTCTTGAGTTTTAATTTTTATATCTTCTTGTAAGTCACCTGAAGCACTTTCTGAACAATACAGGGCACAGATAAAAATGAAATAAATTATATTGGTTTCCAGAGACAACAGGCACAACAGTGCCCAAAGGGATAATGAAAGAATAGGTTATTCTTAAACCAGATCTTCTTTTTAAGCTTCCATTTTCCTTTGAATGACAACTGTGGGTTTTTTTTTTTTGTTAAAAGAAAAGGAAGTAAACATTTTTATAACTATTGTGTTTACAGAAAAAGAGGAAAGATAGCATAGAGTTCCTGCATATCACTATATCCAGTCCCCTGGTATTAAATCTTACATTTCTGGTGCATATTGGCTGGAATTAACAAACCAATGTCAATATGTTAATTTTAACTAAAGTTCATTCTTTATTCAAATTGGCTTAACTTTTACCTATGTTTATTTTCTGTTCTAGGATTCCCAAAGGGAAATCCCATTACATTTAATCATTATGTCTACTTGGCCTCCCCTGGGCTGTGAAAATTTCTCAAACTTTCTCAGTTTTTGACAACCTTGACAGTTTTGATGAGTGCTGATGAGGTATTTTGTTGAATTTCCCTAAATTGGGATTTGTCTGATGTTTTTCTCATGATTAGACTGGAGCTATATATTTTGGGGAGGAGAAGGGCCATTCTCATAACATTAGGGGTGTAGATAATCAACACATCTTATCACTGTTGATGTTGACCTTGATCATGGCTCAGGTACCATGTCACCTTCTAAACTCTCTCATTTTCTCCATTCTCCATTGAGAGAATAGAGGTATTTGAGTACCACTTCTCCATAAACCCACCTTAAATATAACCTTGGTCAGCAAGATTCCGTCCAAATCTAGTAACTGGAGAAAGTTTCTAAAGTACGTAAGGAGGTTTGTTTAGCTTTCCTAACAACTGTCTCTATTGCCTCACTTGCTGTGTTATGATAAACTCACTTTAACCTATTAAAGAAACAATAGTTTTTAAAGTGGATTCTGTCACCATGCAATGCTTGCCTTTCTGTGCTTGATTTATTGACTTAACATTGTGTTCTCCAGGTTCAACCATGTTGTCGCACATGACAAGACTTCCAGTTTCTTTTTTTAAGGATGTATAATATTCCCATATATGTGACAAATTGATCCGTCAATGGGCACATGAAAGTGATCTCATGTCTTAGCTATTATGAATAATGCTGCTGTGAATATGGGAGTACACATATCTTTTCAAAATCCTGATTTCCTGTTCTTTGCTTATATATACAATAGTAGTATCTCTGAATTATATGGTAGTCATTTTTTTAATATCCCTATTTTTTTCATTGTTTGGGATTCATTGAGAGCACAAAGAATTAGGTTACCAGGCCCTCTTGTAATTGGATCCTGCCCCGAGGAGGTGTGCCACACACCATCACCCCCCCTTCCCCATCCTTCCTCCCCTCTCTCCATCCCTCATTTTCCCACCTCTCACCTTGTATTCAACTGCCTTCATATTAGAATTGAATACACTGTATTCTTGCTTCTCCATTCTTGTGATGCATTACTAAGAAGAATGTGTTCCAACTCCATCTAGATTAATACAAAAGATGTAAAGTCTTCATGAATAGTATTCCAAGGTATATATATATCACAGCTTGTTAATCCATTCCTCAATTGTAAATTGAGCTGGGATAAACAGTATGGTAGTTATCTTTTTAATTTTGAGGGGAATTTCCATACTATTTTCTATAATACCTACAAAATTCAAACTTAGAAGCAAAGAGCATAATGGTAGTGTCCAGGGGCTGGGAGGTGAGGGAAATGAGGAGATATCAAAGAATATAAACCTCCAGATATAAGATGAATGAGTTCTGGGGATCTTAGATACAGGATGGTGACTATAATATAGTTAAAAATATCATATTATATACTTAAGTTTGCTAAGAGAATATATCTTTAATACTTTCAACTCACCCAAAATAATGTAATTACATGAAGTAATAGATGTGGTAATTAACTTGATTGTGGTAATCACTTCACATTATATACTTGTGTCAAACCATCACGTTTCACACCTTAAATATACACACATAAAATTTATTTTGGTCATTTTTTTACCTCAGTAAATCTGGGGAGAAAGGATGGATTCTATTATCAATGGTTTGTAGCATAGCATTTGTTTTATTTTGTTTCATTTTGTTTTTGTCATGGAATGAGAAAGATAGATTTTTGCTTGTGTTTCCCACTCAAAATACCAAGAACAACAGCCAGGCTTTCAGCTCCTCATGATAATACCTTGCATTTACATCGGGCTTTAGTTTTTTAAATAGTTTCATATTTAAACTGCCACCTACGAAAGAAGAGCAAAATAAAACAAAATGTTGCTTACTGAATCCTTTTTGATTAATTGAGTGAATGAATGAATGAGAGCACATTCCCAGCTCAGGGCAGCACTGTGAGACGGAAAGAGTAGAGTTTAGATCTAGAGGGAATGGTATGCAATTCCTTCCTCTAAAGCTTACTGACTCTGGGAGCTCAAATTTGTGATTCAATTTTTATGTAATCTGCTTCCTTCATATTGTGGGTGGTCAAACCCATCTCAGGATGAGAGAAGGGGTTCAGTGCAAAATAGCCTGCAGAAAACTGGTGTGGGAATGACATTCTATACTTTTGTTGACATGTAGAACCATTCTGTTAAAACACAGAATGTTGTATGTCAACATGGATACGGTAAATTAATGATTATAATGCCCCTTTTAACATAATATTACATAAACAAATGATCTCACCAGCAATGGTCTATTTGTTATTATTATTATTATTATTATTATCATCCTTGATACTTGAAAAAGAGAGAACTGAGGTTCAAAGAGGTTATGGAAGTCACATGTAGGAGGGCTCAGGATTTGAACTCAGTCTTGTCTGAGTCCCAAACCTGTGCAGCAAAGCACTAGGTCATAACCATGTGCCCTTTCCTCTTCTGGGGAGAATTTCCTTGTCTAATGTACCTGGATTGCTCTGCTTAGAGGCTGCTTGGAGTATGAAACAGAGCAATCACTTTTAATGACTCAATCTACTCCAGTCTGCAATACACCAGATCCTTTTTAGAAGACCAGAGGGAAACCAAACATTCCCTAAAAGTGAAGGTCAGCATCCCTCTGAAGAAAAGCTCATTTTATAGCTACATTCTAAGAATCACTCTGAGATTTGCATTATTTTTCTTCTTTGTTTCTTTCTTTAAGGAAAAGAGAAGCATCATTTGCTAAGATTTATGCAGGAAACTTTTCCTTACAGATTCCAAACACTTTTTCAGACTTTCTTAACTTTTTCAGCTATCCCTTTGAGGTGCCTCCAAATTGCTGTCTCATGAAAGAAGTGCCTTACCTTGCCTTTTGGGGAGATTCATTCAGCCATTTCTCAAAGATGTCATATATATAAGACATGAGTGGGCATAAGGACTCTTCAGGTATTAGATTATCTGGTTTATTCTGACACAGGGAGACTGTTCCTAATTGGATATCTCAAATACTATGAAAGATGGCTACCCTGAAGAAGTGACTTCACATCTTTTACTTGAGGCCAGTCCTTACTAGCAAATGCTACTGCTGGACAATATTGCTTTTTGGAGGGGAGGATAATTATCCATGCCAATCTTGCTAGGTAGAGGTGAGAAAAACATGGAGATTATCACCACCACTCTTGTGCATACAGTTAAGATGGAATAATGCTGATTTTATTATCTGGTATAAGAGTGGAGGCAGACAACCTTGTGTGCATTTTCTGTCCTTAGGGGAGGGAGGAATTGAAGAAGGAAGAAAAAATGGCAGGAGAAATGCAGAAAGATGGAATAGGATCACGCTCCATCCTTTCTACCTATTCATCTCCTAACACAGCTCTCGTTTCTTCCCCTGCACTTCCAGTGTAACTGAGGATTTAATCGACTCAGACAGTGGTAGAATTGGTTACATTTTCTCTTTTATTGCATTTGCAGAGGGTGTACAACATGTCTTCATTAACTCCCCATGACATTCAGAATAGCTTGAGATAAAAAAGGCACTCAGTCACAAAGGAAAAACAGTCCCCCCTCCCTGTCATCTCCAATCTCAAGCATTCCCTAGGGCATGTATTAATTACTGAAGATGAATGCGGGACCTTCATTCTCAGCAGGGGCATATAAATTGCATTGCTCTGTTGGGTCAGAAGATGGTGCTCCATCTTGCAAAATGGTTAAAAGAAATTTTCTACATCTCGGGGAAGTGCTAGTTAATAATGCCTTCCATTACTGAATGCCTATGATGCGTCTGGCATTATTAGATTCTCTTTGTGAATTAACCTACATAATTCCCACACCTACCCTATGAGACATATTATTATTCCTATTTGCTGAAAGGGGGAAACTGATTCTAAGCCCCTGATAGTATATTTCCAGTTTAATATGTGGCTCACCACCATTCATAACTGAGAGAGGTGTGAAATTTCTCAAAGTGATCTTGTATCAAGCAAGACACTGTCACAGTATGCACATTGTTCAAGCTTGATGGGAATGGAGAAGATATCCATCAGGTTCAAGTTCATGTATCAACACGTTTGAGGAAGAGTCCCTGCCCGCAAAAAAGATAAAACTGTTTTGTTGTTGTTGTTGTTGTTTTTTGCTTGCTTATTTGTTTGTTTTCTAACATTAAATGGAGATTGTTCCGGCTCTCCAGAGAGGAGGCAATATTCAGGTGAAGCTGACCTGCCCTTGTTTTACTGCCATGTTTCCAAAATACCCACTGGATATGCCCCAATACATCCAAATGATTAGCAATATTCTATAGATTCAGCTAAAGATATATTAAGAGCCCAGAAGGGCAACACTTATCAACTAGTTTCAGGGCTTGGTGTAAGAATAATACATTTGAGGAATCAGAAATATCCTCCTCCTCCCTTGTTATACTCATTATCTCAAGAAATAATGTGATTTTTGAGGATTCTGAGATGAACTGTGGAAAAAAAACAACAAAATTATCAGAAGACAAAGCACAAGCACCAATTATGTTTACTTCTGTTTCACTGCCTTGCCTCCTCACCTCCGCGCATTTTTTTTGTTGTTGTTGTTGTTTTCTCCCTGAAAACACCTCTTCACATCCTCTGGAATCGTGGCTTTCCAAAGGACACCTTGGGGATCCCTACACTGAGGACTTTTCAAGGTTACCATCATAAATCCCAAGTAAAATGAGGCCATCGGTGATCATGCAGAGAGATGTACATTCTCTCTCTTCTCAAATCCTGCATCATCTGATCCGTATTCATCTTTTGATGTATAGATTAAAGGTGACAAACTAATGGAGAGGGATATGTATAAACTGATAAAAGTAATCCATGTTTCCTATCTCCTTTTTTCCTCCCTCTCACTTGTTTTCTCTCATTACAAATAAAAATATGTTCATTATATAAAATTCAAATATACAAATGTCGAATCCATCTGATTCATCTTCAGTTGAACTGAGACTTAATATTCCTACAACAATGTAAATTGTTCTCATAATGGGCTTAATGCTAGGAATAGCATAGGTCCTTAGATATGTGAATTAATTCTGTTTTTATTAGTTTTATCCATTCAACATTTTATTAGTTTTATCCATTCAATATGTGAATTAATTCTGTTTTTATTAGTTTTATCCATTGTCTGAGCTTCTTACAGACAACACCCAAGTCTTACTCATCTTTGCTCCCCTGCCTAGTATAATAGCTAGCGCCTAGCAGACAGTCAATGAGACTCTGTTTGCTACAGTCATTGCCCATTAGTGTGGTCCTGAGCAGCCCTTCAAGGAAGGTCTCTGCACCTAGGTCTAGACACACCTCTGTGTGTGCCCTCATTCTGTCAGTTACTCACTAGATTACTTTAATTAAGATCAGTATTTATAGCTATTAAGTGGGGCTCATATTACTGCTTTATAGGATTACTATTGGGCTCATATGAGGACATCTATGTAAATGTGCTTTGTAAATGCTACAAGGTTGCTCAAGTTAGTTATTTTTGTGATCATGGAGACAGTAGTCTATTCCTGAAATGAGCCAGTTCATTTAAATAAACAAACATTCACTGAACAGTTCCTCTAGGCCAGGGAGAGAAAGAGAGAAAGATGACCAGTTTATCTTTATCTGATAAACTGATGTGGTGAGTGTGCGGGCCACGACAGGGGTAAGCAGAGAATGCTTTTGGATCACAGAGAAAGGACAATTCCTCGTGGCATTGATGCTGCAGGTGAAAGACGTGAAGGTCTGTGTTTGGATTAAGACCATTTCAGGTACAGGGAACAGCTTGAGCAAATAACAGAGATGACTAATGCATACACATACGGGAAACTACGCAGATGCTAGCAGAGATGCCAGACAGAGTCCTGTGATAAACTAAATATTACCTGCATTATGTAAGGTTTGCACAGTTTGGAAAAGAGGAAGCCAAGGATACTGTGTCAAGCATGTTGCCTCCTGTCCTTTATGTGCTAGAGCACGGATCCTCCTGACAACCCCGTGAGGGTTGCTGGAGCTCAGAGAAGTCTGCTGACCAGAAGCCCACAGACACAATTGAGGTCAGAGCCAGGATTATAGTTATGACCTAGACCAAAGGGCTCTGTCAGTCATACTTCCTGTCTTTTTTTTTTTTTTTTGTAGAGACAGAGTCTCACTTTATGGCCCTCGGTAGAGTGCCGTGGCCTCACACAGCTCACAGCAACCTCCAACTCCTGGGCTTAAGCGATTCTCTTGCCTCAGCCTCCCGTGTAGCATACTTCCTGTCTTAACACATCTCTCTTTATCTACCCTGAATTGAAGAGAGAAAGGGATGAGAATGCTTTCTTCTGTTGTAAATCCTGCTTTGGCAATGAGCTAGTGAGGGGCACTCAGGATCTGAGCTATTTTGTTGTGTTATTTTTCCTCCAAATGACCAAGTTCAGTCTATTGTGGCTGCTGTAGGAGTGGGGTCTCATGAAGCTTGGCTGGCTGATTGTAATTAATCACTACAAGGCAGCAAAAAAGGAGCCCAAGCCATTAGGACACCCAAGAGGCTGCGGTTTAGGAGTTCCAACAACTCACATTTGCAACTCAGTGTCTCTGAAAGAGACTGAAGCTTTGAAAACTCCAGAGCTCAGCAAAGATTCTGAGGCTTGGGAGCCTTGTCCTTTTGGACACCTCACCCCAAAGAGCTCTCCAAGCCCCTGACATTTGGGGGATTGTCAGAGCTCTGGGCTGCCAGAGAAAGGCCCTGTCTCAGAAGCCAAAGTCATCAACAAAAAAGAAATTGAATGAGCAGGTTTTGCAGAGGCTGGAAGAGAAACTGTTTCAAAAATCTGTTTTGACTTTTGCAGACACTGCCTTTCCTGCTGGCCCCATAATTGAACAGGGCTGGTGATACTTATTCACCTCAGTCTATGCTTGAGTCACCCCCTCCTTCTCATCAGAATGTTATGAGTATGTAGAGGGAAGGTGTCTACTGGGTGGTAGCAGAGGTGGGGGTTATAGTCACTGCCCCCAAGAGAATTCCAGAAGTGTCCTGCACTTAGCAACTGAGAAGGAAGACAGCAAACCCTATGACGCTGACGCAGATAACTTAGGCTTTCTTTTGGTGTGAAGAGTGAGGGGAATTTATTTGGATAGAGAATAAGACAGCAATGTCTCTTTCATTTATAAGGATCCCTTTGCTAAGCAAATGCAACGCCCTTGATGGTCCTCAGCAGATGTGTGGCAGGTGCCATTTTCTCCTCATATTTGATGCCTCCCGGCTTTCGTCTTCCTTTCTGTTTTCTTTCTTCTCCCTGCCCAATTCCTTTACAAACCCTAAGTTCACAGGAGCTTTTTTAAGCCAAGAGCCATATGTGCGAGATAGTTTTGTCAGTACAGATACAACAAAGCTCATCAAATTATTGTTGTGAAGAGGTTCATCGTTTCCTTAAGAAGAAAACTGAGACCAGTGGGTGAAATAATACGAATAAGGCTACTCACTACTTACTTACTACGAGTAAGGCAGCAGTAGAATTGGAACCCAGAGTGGTAGGTTTTCCCAATTCTTTGCTCTGTCAGCTGTTCTAACAGCTCTGCAGATACTTAAGGTTGAAAAGCCAGAGAAAAATGAATTATAGAATTCCATTTACATTGGTTTCAGAGTTGGTTAGCAACTCAATAAGCTTTTGAAGGTCCTGGACATTTGATAACATTTTCAGGAATGAGATAGGGCATGAATTATGGAAACCAATGATATACTTTCATTTAGTTAATTTTTGCCAAACCAACATTGAATGTCTGTTTTTTTCCCCTTATATTCACAATATCCTCCTTTCAGAGAAAAGGAAGGAAGGAAGGAAGGAAAGAAGGAAGGAAGGAAGGGAGGGAGGGAGGAGGAGATAGGGAGAGAGGAAGGCTGGAGGGATGGAGGAATGGAGGGAGCAAAGAAAAGAAAAGAACAGAAAAGAAATAAAAGAAAAGAGAAAAGAACGAAGACGGTGGGGAGGAGGCAGAGGGATGACTCCATGCACATATTTGGCCATGATCAAATAAGATGGGATGGTTTAAATTTGTCACTTGCTGGCTCAGTTTCCCAGTGCCTGTCTCTGAAACATGTTGCTGTTGAATTTTAAGTAAAAGTAACATTAGGTCTCTACACTGGACCTTTTATACTTTTATTTCCTTGGGTGTTCCTGAATGGCACACAAGAATGGAAAGCAGGGCTGTGCATTCAACTCTACTGAGAGTCCATTATGCTCTGAAGAAGAAATTACTCACTGCCTTAGTGTTGAGTCAAAATACAGCAAAAGCCTGGTCATGCAGACGTAAATTTGGAGCATTTGGAAGCTATAAACCATATCAGAAAAGAACATTGAAGCCCTATTCTTGCTGATTTAGCCCAATCACTTCTTTTCATAAATGAGATAAGACAAGGGCAGAACAGGAAAGTGACATTCCTCAAGGTCACACAGTGAGTAATCAACAAAACAGTGAGGGATAGCCCTGTTTCCTAGATAAGTTTCACTGATAACTTGAGCCTTTGGCTGCATCGAATGTCATGGTAGCTGATTGAAGAGGCCCTCTGGACAAGATAGGGCTTGGTCTTTTATCTTTTATTGTTTTCCATGAGAATCCATAATGTAGAAGGTCTTTGGTGGTTAACTCTCATTCCTGTGGGTAGCATCATTCTTTGGGCCCTCCCTGCCAGTCTTCCAGGATCTGTCCTTTCAATCTGTAAATTATTGGTACAGGACACATTTCTGGAAGTAGAATGGTATGCTAATGCTATTGGAGACTAGTGGGAAGGATTGTCCAAAAGCAGAAAATTACTGTGAATAGTGCTGAGGTGGGGAGGCATACTGAGTACCTATAGGAAAGACCCCTTCATTTCCTTGGGAAAGGTTTAGGGAAGACTTTTCGGGAAAAAAAAAAAGATATCTAAGGTATGGAATGAAGGATGAGAAGCTGTAAACTTAGCAAAGTTAGGTGTGTTGATCCTTGCAGAGGAAAATAAATGCAAGGGCTGGGAGGAGAAAGTGCTCAGAAAGTTCTTCTGAGGACTCCACATGAGTTGATAAATTGAAATACTTAGAGCATAGAGAGGTATGGTAGTCATCCTCTGGGATGATCCGTGATAATTATAGTCTTCTGGTATTTATTTACACCCTTCTGTAGCTTTATCCTGCATCAAATAGGGTGGAACTGTATAATCTCTAAGATATTTTGGAAATGATAATGTGTGATTTCCAAAGCGAGGTCATAAAATATGTTATAGCCTGTGCCGTGCCCTGTTTGGATCACTCACTCTGGGAGATGCCAGCTGCCATGTCCAGGAGACACTGAAGTAGACTTCTGCAGAGGACCACATAGTGAGGAACTGAGACCTCTTGCCAACAATGAGTATGCACTTGCCAGTGAAGTTGGCTGCATCTACAATGGAAGCAGATCCTCCAGCCCCACCAAACTTTCAGATTACAACAGCCACAGAGAACGTCTTGACTGCAATCTTAAGAGACACCCCGAGCAGAACTCCTCAGCTAGCTGCTCCTGGATTCCTAACCCATAGAAACTGTTTGAGATAATAAATGCTTATGGTTTTAATGCACTAAATTTAGGGGCAATTTTTTATATAGCAATATAGGTACAAGAGAAAAGGGGGTATGCACTAAGAATAAAATGGAAAACATGTAGAGGTTCATAGTTCCTGTCAAGATGTTGAAACTGTAGTCTCAGAACAACAGTAGGTTGTTAAAGGGCTTAAAAAGGAGAGGGGTGCCGTCAGGTTTATGCTCCTGTGGACTCCTTGAGAGCAACCATGTTCTTAAACTTTTCTCTCTTCTATGGTGCGGAGCACAATGCTTTGCACTAGGCACGACAAACATACATTTCAAGTAGAGAACGATGTATTGTAGACAGTATAGGATTTCTCAGTAGCAGCCAGAAAGGAAGATCTCTGGTTCCCAGACTAAGTAAAATTGATGGCATGCAGCTCCAACATGCTTCCACTCCCACCAAACCTAAATTTATGGACTAGTGAAGTGAGCTGCCTGCTGCCAAACATGTTTGATACAGTCTCTATACAATGTGAGTGCAGGAGGGGGGAGAACATCTGCCTAACAGACCCATCATAATATAACATGATTTTTTCCAGATACATTTATGTTTTTGGTGTGGGAGTGAGAGTAATGACTTGACCCCCAAATGTCAAAATGTGTGAAATAAAAAACTGTAGGTTGGTATGGTCTTAGAGTAATAAAGAGACAATAGAAGTAATTTAGTTCAACTTCCAACCCAGTACCTATAATGTATCAGTATTAACTGTTAGACATGGTGCTAAAACCTTTACAAACACAATCTGATTTACCCTTGGAGCATGCATGTATGCGAAGTAGGTATATTACTTTTTTAAAAAATACATGTACAGCCAAACTGAGGTTTAGAAATCCTAGATCAGTTCTCAGATTTAATATGCTTACCGATGGCTGGCAGTCCTTGTTAAAGTCTAAATTTTGACTCTGAAGGTCTGGGGTGGGACCCAAATATCTGTATTTCTAATAAGCTCCCAGGTAATTATAGCATAGCGTACAAGATAAATACAAAGTTCCAAGGTAAGGATGTGCCAGATTTAAAGCCCCTTCATCTGACTCTAAAGAGAAAGCTCTTCACGTACAAACAACACCCCCCCACACACAAACTTGAATGCTTCCATTTACTCAGAATCCTATATTTCATAATGTAGCCACCTTTCCAATTTTGAATAGCTGGACGGTGGAAGTTTCTTTCTTGTACTGAGCTAAATTCTGTTCCAATGGAACTTCACTGGATCATTTCTTGAGCCATTTCTACAAAGCGTTTTCTTCAACATATTTGATTATTGTTCCTTTTCACTGCTCCACTTGTTAGGGAGTCAGGGAGAAGAGCAGGGTAGGATTTTGATCCATATCATGAGCAAACAAAGGACTAGATAAATGATGCAGGACAGAGGCTCAATATTCTCGAATGAGTCCAGCCATTTACTAACTTGAGCCAGAACTGAACTTGACCATGTGGGAAAAGGAGCTGATTATTATAAGGATGAAACTTTCTTTTTTCACATTATTTCTAATAACCAGTAGGGATATGGTTTGAACATGTTGATAAATAAAACATGCGTCATGTTAATTAAATCCCTCCATTAAAGTTGAGCCTATCGATTAACTAAGTCTACCCTTGCCCCGCTTCATGTAGAATAAGGCCTAAGAAGTTTCCCAGGACAGAATGAGTTGGGGCTCTAGTGGACTGAATTCATGAGCTATTTGTGGTGAGAATAGCTTTCCTATGAACTGAGTGAGGGCTCCCAAATGCTAAGCTAAATTATTTAGTTTTGTAGTGACCAGTATATAGGAAAGACATCAGGCTGAAAGTCATAAACCTGTGTTCTAATAACCCTGCTCCTACAGCTAATCCCTTCGTGTCTTCATTTAAACATCCGCAGAAAGGGGCAGGTGAAGCAGACAAATCAGAACTTCTAGGCATTAACTTCCTAGGGTGCAGGCAAAACCTTGGCTTCCGAAGGGACAGGTACCAAGCATCTCACAGCCAAGAACCAAAGTATTAATTACTTTGTTTTTCACTCTATAACAATAGCAATAGGAAAAATAAAAATAAAAACAAATCAGGGGTGTTAGCAAAATAAATAGTGTTATTTAACAAGGATTCTAATCTGTTACTTTTCCAGTTCAGGATGTATTTCTCTCAAAAGCCAATGGAGATAAAATAGTCATGGATGGATGGTGGCAATTCATGTCACCTTGCCACTTGGTTCAGAATGTACTAAATTAAAATAAACACTTGGAAACCTCTCTCAGTTCCATATTCCTGACTCACAAGCAGGAATTATGAGGTCTTTGACATCTTGGTGATGTTATATTGTTTCTTGATGTTCTTTGGGTACATTTCTTTAAGTATCTCTATCCTTGGCTGAAATGGTATCTCATAATTTTTTCCATCAATGACCCTCAGTGACTTGTAGAAGATGGGCTCTCAAATGCTGCCATCTACCATAGGGAGACCAAATTTCCATTTAGATGATAAACCACAAAAATTTTAGAAGCTATGGGCCAACTTTTATGGAGGTTTCTTGTTAATATTACTCATGATATATTTTCCCCCTGTTACTCCAAAGCCATATCCCTTTCAACGACTGGAAAGAGTGTGTATTGTCTGAGTTCAGTGTCTGTAGAGGCAGAGGCTTGGGGGTATGAGGCTTCGTGGGTGTGGATTCAGCACTGAGAAAGTGTTACAACTATAAATGACAGAATCAAAAATGTAACAGAATCAACCATTCTAATATTAGACTTTAGGGAGTCACAGGCAAAGAAGAGGGAGAAGCGGGTCTTGATCAATCACTAGCTATGTGCTAGGTACGTGCTGGTTCTTTTATCCATATTCCATATAATCCTCTGAGGAAACTATTACTAACTCAGCTTTCTAAATTAAGGAATTAAGTGAGACTGCAAGTTACCAAACACAGATAATAAGTAGCAGAGAACTGGGGACTTACGACAGTTTCTCTGAAAGCTAAAAACCTTTTCAACATTCCTGGCTCTGCCACTTTTCAAAGTGATGATTCTGAGTTACTTAATATGATGGAGCTTCTGTGTCTTCATGTATTAAAAACGGGTGCTGTAGGTTCTTTGGGGAATCCAGAAAGTCTTTGGCAACAAATAATCATGTTGAAAACTCTTTTTTTTTTTTTTTTTTTTTGTAGAGACAGAGTCTCACTTTACGGCCCTCGGTAGAGTGCCGTGGCCTCACACAGCTCACAGCAACCTCCAACTCCTGGGCTTAAGCGATTCTCTTGCCTCAGCCTCCCGAGTAGCTGGGACTACAGGTGCCCGCCACAACACCCGGCTATTTTTTGGTTGCAGTTTGGCTGGGGCCAGGTTTGAACCCGCCACCCTCGGTATATGGGGCCGGCACCTTACCGACTGAGCCACAGGCACCGCCCATGATGAAAACTCTTAATGATTGAAATTATAAACATCCTTATGATTGCAAATGCTGCTTCCTATACATAAACAAATAAACAAATAATTAGAGTTGTGTTAAAGCAGGGGAAGTGAGAATGGGTAGAAGAAGAGATACGATGTCCCGAACTCCCTGAATTACACACTGACCCATGTTTTGAGTCTGTGGTTATTCAGGTAACACTTCAGATTTCCACCGCGTTCTTCTAGGACACCGGTCAGGAGAATGTGGACGATGTTCATACATCGCATCTCTCTCTTCCTCCTTTTGACTCCCCTCCAGGTATACTCTCTCCTGCACGCTTCTTATGTGGGCCTCTTATGAGTTTAGAAAAGCTTTCTTGCCTTCTTTTATCTCTGACTGTCTCCTTTTCTTGAAAAATGGCTTATAGGGGGAAGGAAGGGATGTTAAAGACATTGGACATGACTTGCCAGATTCATGTGGATAAGAAGAGCCTCCATTCTGAAGGAATGGGGTCCTATGTAGTTATCTAGAATCATTCAATTTTTGCTTCCTAAGATGCCAGTATTGAGTAGAACCGCGGATTTCCAGCAATTAAACCAGATAGGGTGGAGGATCCTTGGAGATCATCCGGTATCCATGGTCTGTTTTATGGATGAGAAACCTGAGGCACAGAGAAAGGGACTTTCACCAACCAGAGAGTGGGGCAAAGGCTGCTCTCCTGGCTGCCAGTGTCTCTCAGACACACTCCAATGCCTCAGTCCCTGCTTCGTCTTCTGCTTGAAGATATATCATATGACCTCAGGGAGTTTAAGTTGTCATTTTTGTCTCTGTCTTCTTTTTTTTTTTTCCTCTGCCTTCCTTATCCCCTGGTGGTTCTAAAAGGTACAGACCAATCTCGCTTTCTTTCTCCACTTCAGAGGCTTCTGACATTTCCCTAAAACAAGTTACTCTCTTTTTCCGATTTTAAATTTCCACCCTGGAACATTCTCCAATGAGAACTCCACTGCGCAAAGTCAATCTAAGACAAATCTGTTCCAGACACATAAAATTAATATCTGCATGAGTGCTTTCAAGCTTACGTGGGGTGTGTGTGTGTGTTCCACCAAAATATACTGGCTATGAGCAGCCGAATTTCTTTTTAACATTAGATAAGCACAGCCACATATCTGGTCTCAGCTTTTAAACTCTCAAGGATGAGAGGGTTTTGGTAGGTTATTCCTAAATTTTTCTCTTACTCTGGAGATCTAAGGTGCTTCCGACCTGTTTGCTGTGTCTGTGATTGCCCTTTTCTGTTGTACCACCTTTGATTGTCAACATGCAAAGTAAGTTGGTTGCCAAAAGGAGTGATCTACTTGGTTTAATTAGTACAGTGAGTACATTTTAGGGAGACCCAAATCTTTGAGGAATTCTGATTTTTT
Organism: Nycticebus coucang; assembly: GCF_027406575.1. NCBI lineage: Eukaryota > Metazoa > Chordata > Mammalia > Primates > Lorisidae > Nycticebus > Nycticebus coucang. The sequence continues at coordinate 22,321,219 of NC_069781.1, read as the reverse complement.
TTCAACTTTTGAAGGCCCTGGGTGAAATGCCTGGAATAAATAAAGTGAAATTAAAGCTAATGAATTAATATTGCATTACATTTGGAAATTTTTGCACTTTCCTGATTGGTATTCTTCATCTCTCCCCATTTCTGGAAAGATCAAAAGCTCCTTTTTGGGCCAAGGGGAAAATTAGGTTTTAGAAATTGCCACACTTTCCCCACCCTCCCTCAGAATAGGCAGCAGCTTCGGCTTCTTGGATCTTAGACATTTCATTCCCCCTTTGTCCCTGAGGTGGTCCCTGGGAGGACCCAGGCCATTGTCCAAGGCTCAACCTTTGTTGGGTTCTTGAGAAAGGGCTGCTAAAGCAGATGTGAGGCCGGCTTTTAAGTTTTCCCGCCTGGAAAACTCTATTGAAGCATTTTGTGTGGTTACTTGTGGGGGTCAGGCTTCTGATCTGACCCCTCTCCTCCCTGAGCAATTAGGGCATGCAGAATAGTACCTCCTCCCTGGCTAATTGGCTCTCTCAATGAACCTTTCAGAGAGGAAGTTTGTCTACTACTCACTTGCCCTCCACAGCAAACTTCAGGCCCCAATGCATTCATCTCTGTCTGTGTGATGGGATGGAGACTTAGGAAGTGATTAGAACTGGGATCAAACAAGCCCCTGATTGCCCCATTAGGAATGAGGCCCAGTAACTCTTTGAGAGCTGTTTACCACCATGGTGGGAAATTGATTGCAACTGAAGATAATTTCTTAGGCTTGGCGATGCTAATACATTTACAAAACACTTTTTTTTTTTTTTTAGGAAATATAGTATCTCATGGCTTCTACCTAGAAACAATTAGTATGATAAATAATAGCCATATATAACCTGATGTTAATAGCTTAAGAAAAGATAAAAAAATTCAGGAAAAAGGAGGTGAAGTAGAAAATAGTTCTTCTAATAAGTCATGCTAGAATGGTGGTAGAAATTTGAGTTTAGAGAGGGAATGAGGATTCTGTCAGTGGCTGTCATTGTGGTCACATAACACGCTATAGATTTAATTCAAGGAATCAGAGTGAATTCTCCTACACCGCCCCAGACATAAGGCCTTCCTAGACACACTCCTTCTAGACTGCCCTCCAGCCAGGCACCTCCATCTGGAAATGGCCACATTACATTTCCTGCTTGGAAAGAGCAAGAACGATTCTTCCCAGCCTCCAGTGCAGACAAATTAGGTCTTGGTTTTGTAGGCCATCTCTTGTTTTTCATGAGTGATTTACTGCCTACTTTCCTGGCTGATGCCCAGGTCATTTACAGACTGTAACCTGAATCTTCCCTGACAGGTTGTGACTTTTAGGAGTTCTTAAGTAGTGACTTGTGTTAGCAAGGAATACTAAATGTTACAAATACAGGCACAAACCAGGCTGCTAATGCCAGCCACTTCAGGGTGGTGGGGAAGGAAGGGAGCCTGAGGGAGTAGAACAAGAGCCTTTCCCCCCCTTTATACAGCACTGAGCATGTACTTCTTATTGTAATGCAGTAAGTTTTTAATTTTGAAAACGTGAAAAAAGAAAAAAGGGTTTCTTTTAAAAAAGAAAAAAGGGTTTATGTGCTTTTTAGAAAGAGAACATGTAAGTTGGCTTTTATTTATCTTCGCTTTTTTTTTAATTGATGCCCCTTGTGTCACATGGATTAATAAGCATAAGATTTTGTTAATGATAAATACGTGTATTTAAGAGTTCATATAGATTAACCTGTATGTTTTCATGTTAAATTTCAGCTCGACCACTTACTGGCTAAATACTTTGGGGCAAGTTATTTATTTCATTTCGTCAAAGACCAAGATCTTCGTCTACTAAATGGAGATATCAGTAAGTAACTTAGGGGTTTTCCATATGCATTAAAAAAGACAATACATGTATTTCCTTCAACATAGCTTTGAGCACCAGAGAATGGCTTGGTTAATGAAGCTAATGTTGGTGCGTCACTACAGACGGAAGAGCAGACATCCAGGGAGTTAAGTCAATATCACCCCAAGAGAGGACAGAGGCTATACATCAGGCCCCCTGACTCCAAGCCTATTGCCCTTTCAGGAGCTCGGTTGGGGCCCTCTGCTGATCCTCACAATCATCTTAGCAGGCCAGATTTGCTTTAGTATCTCTATTGTATGCCAGAAACATTCCAACTCTGGCTCAAATAGTCCAGAACTCCTTTCATAGCATAATCGGCATTACACTTCCTCAAAAATCCTACAACTTTTACAACTGACAAAAAAATGATTTTTTCAGATGCTATGGATTTTTTCCTGGTCCAGGGGAGTGGGCATTCTTGGTGATTTTTCTTGCTGTGGGATTTTAAACAACAAGATAGGCAAGTAGAGGTGATTTAATCTCTTTATCCCAGATCACAAGGTCCCTGAGGGCACATATTACTTATCTATTTATAGTGTCTTTGAATGGGCAATAACAAGAGTTTCACTGGTGAAAAAAAATGGAAAAAAAGTAATAAATGATGAATACAGTATAGATGATTTTTCTCATCTAGATTTTAAATGTTAATGATGAGATAAACTTATTCCTTCTTAGATCCTGGCAACATGTATTATACCCAGGACATAGTAGAGAGACTCTACATGCTTATTGAATGAATTCTACCTGCTATATTAAAATCTTCTTTTAAAAAAACAAAGACGTTAAGGAACCACCACCTGATTTGCTAACTGTAAGGCAACCCAGACACAAAGACAGGCCCAGACTTTCAATCATTTAGTCCCATGAAAAAGAAAGGGAGGGAGGTGTTCAGGAGAAGGCAAGAGAGAGGAGGAGGGGAACTCAGGTAGGAAAGAGGAAGAAAGAGAAGGAGGAAAAAGAAATAAGATTTGTGTCCCTGAATCCTGTCCTAAGGATCTTAGAAGTGCAGGAAAGGGGATAGGATGCAAATAAGCCTTGGCAGGTGAAAGGAGTAAGACAAAGGGTCAGAAATTTCTGAATTAACAGTACAGGTGTTTGCAGCATGCTCAGTGGGGTATGTGCCAAAGATTTCTCTTCTCGGCCTTCCCTGTGAATTCACGCATAATTTACACAGATGCCCCTCAGTTTCCAAATGTTTTTGTTTACACACACACACACATTAAAAAAAAATCTTTGTGTGTATATACTTTACAGGTAGCAGTGTCTGCTGAAAACTTCTTTTAAGTTTTACATTCATGTTCATGCTTCAGAGAAATGATCAGGATGGGTACTGTCGTGGTTTTTCTCCCTGCCCACTCAGTGAGGTCCATGCAGTCTGGGGGGCCTTACAGGCAGAACACTGCACTAGAAGGAGGGCTGGCCCCGAGCCACGAGACCAGATTTTTAGTCGTTTGCATCCTAGCACCAGTTACTTATGGACCTGGGCCAATTCTATCATTTTTCTCTTATGGCTTCAGTTTTGTTTCTATAAAGAGAAGAATCCAAAATCTAAAGAAAAAAAAAATCTCTGAAGTTTGCTTTGTTTTGAAATGATCTATGTCCTCCCTTTCCATGACTGCTTGGGTCCTGGAAGGAAGATGCTACGGGCAGGTAGCTACTCTGTGTCGAGAGCTCATCATCAAGGTTCACGCTAAGGGCTTAATGGGCAATGTTTCACTTAATCTTCCCGGCAACCTTACAAGGGGACAATGCTTTCTCATTTCACAAACAAGGGCCAGACATTCTAAGAAATGTTCTTTTATTGTGGCTCTTGGGAGAGACTTTCTTTTGGCTACACAATTACCAGCTGGCTGCCTTTCTTCTTTTCAAGATTCCTACTGTATAGAGTGACCAGCTACATCAATGGTAATGACGTAAAGATGACGTTTAGTGAGACACTTGTTGGTTTCCTTTCCTTCCACACACTGTCAAATGAGAAGTCATCAGGGCTGAGAAATAGGGAAAGTGTATTTCACTCTTTTTCTTCATAAGCTCACCATATATCCTTGAAAAACATTTTTCTTCTATTGAACTCAGTTGTCCCAATTGTAAATGGGAGGGGAGGTATGATACTGTCCTGAGCATGCAAAGTCTCCCGGTGCTGAGCATACATTTTAGACCTCCTTTGTAGATGTGGGCCTTTTTGCAAGTTACTTAACCTCATTAAAGCTCAGTTACATTAGCTATCAAATTGGAATGATACAACTTGGGTCCATGCAGGGTTTTTGTAAGTATTAAATGAGCTAATATGTGGAAAGTGATGAGCCTGGTGCCTAGGGGCTGGTGAAGTACAATTCTTCGCATCATCTTGATGGAGACACTTGTGAATAACATGCACACATATAGACCTGACGATTTCTGAGAACTCTCCTGATATCATCTACACATGGATTCTGTGTAGAGATTTTGAACTCTGAACCATGAGTCTCATCATAAACTGGGGAAGGCCTTTCCAAGAGGAAGGCTCAGGGTATGAAAAAGGTGAAGACCACAGAGCAAGTTAGGCTTAAGAGGTAAAAAGAGTCCCATATAGGACTGGGTGGGGGTCTATGGAGTTGGTTGATGGCTCACTAGGAAAAAAGTTGGAGGAACAGACAGGGGAGAGTCACAGAGAGCCCTGAACAGCCAGTTACAGAGGAGGGCTGCCATCAGGCTTGTGTTGTAAAGGCAGGAACAGTGATGATGTACATGTTTCTACAGAGCAGGCCCTCAACTAATGAACTGGTTTTACTTGGATTTGTATGTTGAGGCATTTTGTTTAGATTGCCTATTGATTTGGGAGGTTGGCCCCAAATGAAGTGATGAGGTATACTGGGGTCTCTCCCAAAACCACTTCTTGGCACTGCCACTGTTGGGATTCAAAGGCAAGGAAGAGAAACTGGACCGTGGGAGACCTGCAAAGAGGCTTTTGTGCTAATTGCTACAAAGATGCCATGAGCTGGACCAGGGCAGTGGCATGGGCTTGTGGAGGGACCATTCTGGATCAGCCGGGAGGTTGGAAGGGCAGATTCTCTCTGGCCTTGCCATCAGTCTGGCTTCTGATCCTTTGGCTCAGAAACCTGGCAGCTGAAACATTTGCCCACCCCAGAGATGCTCTATGGACCCAAGGCCCAGCACAAAATCGAGAGCAATGGGCTCAGCTCCTGGACTCCTGGGACCACTGCCTGCAGAGGAAGAACACACATGCCAGGTAGGAGTTTCTCAAACGCTCTGCCTTCTCCACCCCTTGATTTTAGGAATGCATAGAGAACCACTGTGGTTTGGATGTGAGACCCGGAGCTCAGCAGCCAAATGAAGTCAGGCTGTCCGTCTGTTCTAAATTTAACTGCCTAACCACGTTTGGACACAGTACCTTGTCTGAGGTTGTTTTCTACCCCAAATGCATAATGTTAGGGCGTGCCAGGGAGGGATGCGGGCGATGACGGAAAAGAGCCCAGGAGAAGAAAATATGAGCAGCCCCTACAGCCAATCTGATTAGCACATAAACTTCCAACTCTACACTCCACCCCAGTGTCTTACTTGGTCAATGATGACTGACTACAGGCAAGCTGCCTTCTTTAAACAGAATTTAATAGATTTACATTTCAGAGTTTCTGTGCATAAGCATGATTCAGTACTCCTTTGCTTAACTTACTTTAGGGGCATAAAATTTGGAAAATACTAATAATTTCCATTTTGGGCATTCCCCATGTACAAAGTACTGAACTAACCATTCTCTATTTGTTATCTTATTTAATACTCACAGCAACCCTGTGAATTAAGCACTGTTCTTAGCTTCCTTCTGTAGATGGGGAAAAATTAGTCTTAGAGCAATTACACAGCTTTCCCAGGGGCTCAAGGCGATCAAGCAAAAGAGTCTAGGCTTGAATTCAATATTATCTCAAACTTAACAGTACTGCGTAGATTCTTAAGTACAGAGAAGTACATCCATGGACCAGCCGGTCACCAATACAGAGGTAAAGTACTGTCATCCTATTCCAGAGATAGAGATAAAGGCCAGCAAAGTGTTGGGCTCCAAATCATATAGGAAACAAACAGAAGAATATATATTAGAACCAGGATGTTTGTCACCAAGAAAATGATTCAGAATAAACAGCCAGTTTGCTGTCTACTTAAAAGGAAATTTTTATTTTGAATGACTTTTAGTAGTCCTGTGAAAAATTGCAAAAATGGAACAGAATTTGCATATACAGTAGAACCTCTGTAAGTGGACCACTCAAGGCATTGTAACAAACTGGTCAACACATGAACTTGGTCAACAGAAGGAACTAGGCCTACTGTACTGACACGCATATGTGGTACATGTTTGGTTTATAAAAATTAGGCCAACTTAGAGTGGTGGTCAATGTGAGGAGGTGGTCAATTGTGGAGGTTCTACTGTATCTTTTAATCAATCTCCTCCAATGTTAACATCTTTCATATCCACAGTGCAATGATCAGAAATAAGAAATTCATGTTGGTACAACATCATTCACTACAAAACCTTACAGAAATTTTACCAAATTTTCCTCTCATGTTCTTTTTCTGTTCCAGAGTCCTATACAGGATCCCACATTATGTTTTGTTGTCACTTCCCCTTAGTTTTCTATTTCTCCTGTCTTTTTTTGTCTTTCATGACCCTTAAAACATCAGAAGAGTATCAGGAGGTTATTTTGTAAAGTATCCCTCAATGTGACTAGTTTTTATACTTGATTGGAATAAGGCTACGCACTTTTGGCAAGAACAACACAGAAATGATATTCTATCATTCCTAGTGTGCCATATCACTGGGTTTATGACGTCCGTGTCTCTTATTACTGGCAATATACCCTTTGATCATCTGTAGAAGGTGGCCTTGGCTGGGTTTCTCCACTGGGGAGAAGTTGTGATCTTCTCTCCATCTCTGCAGTAGTTAGCAAATATCTTGGGGGAGATAGTTTGAGACTTCACTCGACCTAATTTTCCTCAAACTTTCACTTACATATTTTAGTATCCATCAGTAAATCTTGCCTGCAACAAATACATCTGTGCTGTTTTTTCACTGCTAAATTTCTATTTCTCTCTCTCCTACTTGTAGGAATGTGAATTCTGTTGTAAGAAAGGAGTGTCCATTCACTGCTTTTCTTCTATATAATCAATTAGTTTTACATCTCATGGATTCATGAATAATTACTTTATTCTATGGGTTATAATCTGTTGTTGTCATTATAAATTTTGTTGCTCAAATTGTTTAGCTTTGGCCATTAAGAACTTTTATGGTTAGGTGCCATATATCCTACATCATAATACTACTCAACTTCCCTTTCATTAACTCCAGTAGATGTCTCAAATAGAAAGAGACCAGTTCTTTGTTACACGTTTTGTCCTATTTCTTTCCCACCTGCCTGCCTTCATCCCTTGTTTCCAAAGTCTGCTAGTTCCAGCTTCAAAACGTCTCTCCAATCTCCACTCATGGTCTCACCCCAGATAAAAAATGCCCCCACTGTTTTTCATCGGAACCTCTATGGCTGTTAGTCTTACGCTTTCTAGTTTCCTTCCTACCAATCTCATTTCCACACTACAGATGAAATAATGTTCTGAAAACGTGGAGATCAGATTGCTCTCCTGCAAAAGCTCACTGTTAAGGAGCTCATGGGTGTTCCTTAGCCTGAGCGTAAGATCACCCATGATGGCCACAATCAGCTTCTTCAGCCCCATCTTCTGCTTCTCCATCTGTTTTGGGCTTCTGACCCTGGTCGCTTCACCTTTCCCACAATATGCTATCCTGTTTTGTCTTTTTATAACTTCACACATGCTAGTCACTTGGCTTAGATTGCCCTTAATCTTGATTAGTAGACATTAAAGGAGTTTTCTTACTGACTTACTTTTCTTTAATGAGTGCTTTTTCTACTCAATTTTCCAGGAAGCTTCATTTCCTAGCTTAGAACTGGTTGCAGTTTATGGTACCAGTGCAAGAGTTCCTCACGACTCTAGTGACATATATTTATTCAAAGGAACCTCAATTATTTCACAGCTATTTGGGCACCTAATTGATGTTTTCTGAAGAAGAGAGTAGGAAGGTTTTTTTTTGTAGAGACAGAGTCTCACTGTACCGCCCTTGGGTAGAGTGCCGTGATGTCACAGGACTCACAGCAACCTCTAGCTCTTGGGCTTCCGCGATTCTCCTGCCTCAGCCTCCCGAGCAGCTGGGATTACAGGCGTCCGCCACAACGCCCGGCTATTTTTTGGTTGCAGTTCAGCCGGGGCTGGGTTTGAACCTGCCACCCTCCGTATATGGGGCCGGCGCCCTACTCACTGAGCCACAGGCGTCACCCGAGAGTAGGAAGTTTTGTGGATTATCCCAAAATACTCTATTTGAGTTCCAATCTAGCGGCAGAGCCAGCAGACTTGTAGGCTGCAGTAGAGGGAAGATAAAACCATCTTTTGTGAATTGATTGCCTCTTCTGGACAGCATCATCTCCACTGGCATTATTGCCTCACCATTATCACCATCATCTCACCACCATGACTAAGACCCAAAACTCAACAGACCACAACGATGATCACCTTTCCTAACAAACTTGCATGAACGTTATAACTGCTATCACCAACACCATCAAATCCAGCACCAAAACTAAACCATTGTCACCTCATCACCCAGCACTAGTAACCATCACACAGCTAAATCACTAACATATGTTGATGCTTTATTCAATTTCAACACATGTTCTAAGAACTCCACTTAAGTTAACTCATTATGAAACTGAGATGTGGAGAAATTAAGCACTTTTACGTAATTGTTAAGTGCTGGGAAATTAGAAACAACGGATAAAGTTCTGAGTGAATCTGGATGATTGCTAATTCAACTCTTAAATTATACAAATAGGAAGAAACTAAATATAAGAGCATAGGAAACGACTTAAACCTTCCTCTGACTTTTAATCCGGGGCTGTGTTAACTGCGCAATGCAGACTCATTTTCCCTTCTTTGGTTTTTTATTGTCTTTAGACTACCCCCACTGTACAATTTCTTAGCATCTCATGTATGCAGGTATCGGGCAAAATAATAGATCAAAAGAAAATGAGCACAGAGCCCCAGAAAAAAACTTAAAGTTTTAGTAAGATTGATTTTCTTTCTTTCTTAAAGCCCCCAGATGATCGAGAAAAGAAGAACCCTTGATTTTGTTCACTTGAACTAACCCTATTAACACTGCATGAATTTAATGTGCTGTCTCAGAATGAACATTGTGGCTTCATTTAGTTCTCCAGACCACAGCGTGGCAGCCAAAACAGAATTCTGAGTCCATGATTACGGAGAAAAGGTAGAGTTTTCCAATGTGATGTATGCAGATGGAGAGGCAAGGAGGGGCAAAAATGACAGAAGGCAGCGCCAGAGGCAGGGGTGGGTTTGGAGAGGCCTCTTTAATCTCAGAGGTGGGAAAAGGTCTGGGCTTGAGTGACATGGATTAGTTTCATATTTGAGAGATGAAATGGTTTATGGCTTCTGAATAGTTCCTCTCCTCAGGTGCAGCATGGCCAGCCAGATCTATGGGAGGAGAAAGCAAAGCCACCACAAATTGAAATGAGTTTAGGGGCTTCCGGAATTGGATAGGGAGGGAGGGTTGGCCCCAGAGCCTCTGGCTCAATCTCTGAGACATTCTTTTGGGCAGGTTATGACATTTTGACAACATCCTTCCTTTCTTCCTGCTGTAAATTCTGGGGCGTGCTTGTCCCTCTCCCCCAACCCCCACAACACACACACCATGCTCAGGTTTTCTAATGTGCCCATTCCTCTAGACAATGCAGTTCCCACGAAGGCTTTGGTCCAGACTTAAGCGGCTATTGTGGATTAAGTGAGGGCACATGGTTACCTTCTAGTGATTCCCATTCTCTAAATCCCTGTTAGCATATTGCTGGATGTAGGAGGTAGTAGAACACCAAATATAGAGACAGAGGCTAGAACTTGGGTGCAGAATTTACATGGGCTTAAGGAAACAAGCTCTACATATGAGGCCTCATCTTGATTTTGAGTTTTATCAAGATTCTGTCATTAATATCTTGATCAGCTGCACTTACAACCATCTGACTTAGTTTTCTCCATCCAGCTGTAGCATCAGCCCCTGGAAACTGCGCTGTCCCTGATCACACAGTCACTTATAAACCCTGCCTCAATGTTTTAGTCTTAGTTTACTGCACATCAAATATGTAATTCGGATAGTCAGAAAGTATATTTATGATCCTACTATACCACCAATAGAGGTAGAAAAGGAGGGAAGGCAGGCGGGGGCAGGGCGGGAAGGCAGGGACAAAAGAAAGAAGGAGTGAAGGGAGGGTTAAGTCATGGTTTGCTGCCCTTAATGAAGGTATAATCAAAATGAGAAGTCAGTAACAAACAACTTAAAAAAATATATGGGACTGCAAACTAGTACAACCTTTCTGGAAGGAAGTATGGAGAAACCTCAAAGCACTCAAGCTAGACCTCCCATTTGATCCTGCAATCCCATTACTGGGCATCTGCCCAGAAGGAAAAAAATCCTTTTATCATAAGGACACTTGTACTAGACTGTTTATTGCAGCTCAATTTACAATCGCCAAAATGTGGAAACAGCCTAAATGCCCACCAACCCAGGAATGGATTAACAAGCTGTGGTATATGTATACCATGGAATACTATTCAGCCATTAAAAAAAATGGAGACTTTACATCCTTCGTATTAACCTGGATGGACGTGGAAGACATTATTCTTAGTAAAGCATCACAAGAATGGAGAAGCATGAATCCTATGTACTCAATTTTGATATGAGGACAATTAATGACAATTATGGTTATGGGGGGAAACAGAAAGAGGGAAGGAGGGAGGTGGGTGGGGCCTTGGTGTGTGTCACACTATGGGGGCAAGACATGATTGCAAGAGGGACTTTACCTAACAATTGCAATCAGTGTAACCTGGCCTATTGTACCCTCAATGAATCCCCAACAATAAAATATATATATTTTATATCAGTGTCCCAAGCACTGTGAAAGAGAATCACAGGAAGAACTTTGCCTGGTGTCTACCCTGCTAGAGAAAGTCAGGATGGCTTTTTTTTGCGAAGTCATATTTAAACGGAGAGACAAATGATGAGTAGATTTCAGCCTGGAAAAAAGGAAAACAAAACAAAAACAGAACTTGTTCTAGGGAGAGGAGGAAAAAGCAGTGACAAAGTGCAACATTGTTAATGGGAAAGCACCCTGGGGGAACTTCAGCTGTGGTTGCAGGAAATATCAGAGTGGGAGTCAGGGCAAGGATGAGAGTCCAGGCAGGACAGACAGGCAAGGGGTAGAGTTTGTAGCCGGGTAGTGGATGTCAGACTCAATCTTCTGAGATACTCCTGTTCATGGATCCAATGCTTGCAGTGGTTCTCAACCTTCCTACTGCGGAGACCCTTTAATACAGATGATGTCATCACGCCGGGTACTGGATGTGGGCGTATCTGCATGTGGGTGGATAGAGGAGTGGTGTCTGGATCCCTAAGCCCATCAGAAATAGTGTTTTCTGACCCCCAAAGGGTCACGACCCACAGGTTGAGAACCGTGATCCTTGCCCAAAGCAACTGGTTGATAAAAATAAAATTAAATGTGTCATTGATCCAGAAGGTTGATCCAGAAGAATCCACTGAAGTAATTTGCACTTTGTTCGTTCCTCATCCCGCTTAATGTAGAGGTATCCGGAAAACAAGAACTTCATGTCCCCAGTCCTCGGTTTTCTCATCTGTTAAATGGGGCATTTTGGTGGTCACATGAGTAGTACAAGAAAAGTATCTATTTCCTGAGAGATATTGAGTGAAAGCTTTTAACCTTTGCCACTGTCTTGCTTTTCTATTGATCTTGTCATAATCATATAAGGTATATATGTCTTCAATTGTTAGGTAAGGAACACATATCAGAAGGTACTTAGGCTAATGCAAAAAATAAATGAGAGTATTACTAATAATTAAATCCGTTCAGTAATCGGCAAAGCATATTGATATCAGCAAGCCGAGGCTCAGAAAGTCGAAGTGATTCACACAGTCGCTCAGCTACTTAGTGATAATACTGAGATGAGAACTGAGACCCCTTTCTGCCCAGGTCCCCTCCCTTCATGTCCTTGAGCATCTCCAGTTCCTTATCCCCAATGCCCCAGACCCCCGACCATCCACACCAATGCTTAATTTATACTCTGCCTGTAAAGGTAAGGTCAAGGTTAGTTATCTCTGTGTTTTGTTCACTTGTTTTGTTTTCTGTAAAGCTGGGAAAGCCTTATTTATGTGTTCTCTCCACAGACTGACTACGGTGGTGACAGAAAACAAAGCACTTGAGAGAATAAAGTGGATTCACAGTCCAGCCCGAACCCCTGTGTAGATGAGGCTGGTGCTCCAAAGGGAAATGTCTGGAGGAGGAGGAACTTTCCTTTCTTTCTTTTCTTTTCTTTTTTTAATGTTAAATCATAGCTGTGTACATTAGTGCAATCAAGGGTTACAATGTGCTGGTTTCATATACAATCTGAAATATTCTCATCAAACTGTTCAGCATAGCCTTCATGGCATTTTCTTAGTTATTGTATGTAGACATTTGTATTCTGCCTTTAGTAAATTTCGCCTGTACCCATTCTAAGATGCATCATAGGAGTGGCCTCACCCATTACCTTCCTTCCACCCTAACCTCCCCCCTCCCTTCCCCTTCCTTGGCCCTTTCCTCATAGTCTTGTGCTATAGTTGGGTTATAGCCTTCATGTGAAAGCTATAATTTAGCTTCATAGTAGGGCTGAGTACACTGAATACTTAAATCACAATATAACAAAGACATCTGTACCAGAATGTTTATTGCAGCCCAATTCATAATTGCTAAGTCATGGAAGAAGCCCAAGTACCCATAGATCCACAAATGGATTAATAAATTGTGGTACATGTATACCATGGAATATTATGCAGCCTTAAAGAAAGATGGAGACTTTACCTCTTTCATGTTTACATGGATGGAGCTGGAACATATTCTTCTTAGCAAAGTATCTCAGGAATGGAAAAGGAACTTTCATTGAAACCTCAAGGGGAGATAAAGTTTTTGTCACTTACATATGTATAAAAAGAATAACCTTGAACCCCAATAGTGGTTTTGGTTGCATTGAACACTAAATGTTTTGATCCTAAAGGATTATATCAATTGAAACTTTTGTCTCTATTTCGTCCATAGAATCTGGCTTTTTCTATATCCCATCTCTCAGCACATCCTCTCACACCAGTTTTTCTCTTCGACATCCATTTGTTGTTGTTCTGAGCTAAGATCTCATTGCCTTACTCTTGGTCTTTTCACAACCTCCTTTTTTTTTTTTCTATCTCAATCTTGTGCTGTTCTTGGATGAATCTTTTTATATCCCAGCTCTGGTTGAGTCTTGATAAAAATTAGTCCGTGCTTCCCAAGCAACTATAGAAGAGGTTATGAATGCTCAAGTCTGAAATCCCAGCCTCCCACAACTGTTCAAGGTTTGCCCCAGTTCTCACACATTGGATACCTACCCTGGAGCCAAATCATTGCTTTTGTTTCTTGTCAATTCTCTCTTTCTCTCTCTCCAGGTTAATTAATGGGTGCAATTAGATTACATTGTTTGCACTTGTTAGATAGAGACCCAGTTGTAAGTTGTGCCCTTCCCCCAGGAGATGTGCCGTACATGCTTACATTGTTGCAGTTAGGTAAAAACACACCAGTCCCCCTTCTTCAACCTTTTCCCCCTTCTCTCCTCCAGCTTCCTTCCTACTTGAATTTAATTGTTATTGTCTTGTGTTCATCTACTAGTTTCATATTAGTGTTAAGTACATTGGATGCCTGCTTTTTCATTCTTGTGATACTTTACCTAGGAAGATGTTCTCCAAATCCATCCAGATAAATACAAAAGATTTAAAATTTCTGTCTTTCTTTATGGCTGAATAGTACTGTTTTGGTAAAACAGTTTCCTGCTCCCTTCCCCAAACCCTGCTAGTTTACATCCTCAGATCAAACCTCTGTTCTAGGAAGGCCCCCATTATTTCCAACCTCAGTGCCAAACATGGTCCTTTAACTTTACACCCAGAACTGTTCCCCAACATCTTGGAACTCCATTCAATTTTTCTTTCTTATGCAAGGCATTGGTTTATTCCTTAATTTAGAAATGAATTTGTGGCAGCTGTATCTCTTTCTTCACATTATCCCCTGTGCCTAGCATGGCACTTGACGCCCAAGAGCCAGATAAACTTCCTCGGAATGAACTGGTTATTCTGCACACTTTCTTTACGTTTCAGTGAGAAGACAGTGTGTTAAAAGAGTCAAAGGTAGCTCTGATAGGAACGAGAATAATCCCTCAATAATGGTAATTCGTAACATAATTTAGACAGAGAGAAAACAAATCCAGAAAGGGTTTTCTCCCTTAATGTTTATCTTTGGAGGCCTCATGTGCAGGACGGTTAGGAGTGTCTGGGTTCTGCTCAAAATTGTTTTGTTTTTCTTCTTTTTCCTGGCCCTCCCCCACCTCACTTTCTTTTTACAATGTTCTTAAAAAGTTGAGAATGGTTTATCTTAGCATTTGTAAGTTTATTTGTGGATGCAATTGTGAAGCTCATCATGTCAGTTTTATGAGAAGTCTGAGTCCATTGTCCTTAGAAAACGAAAATGATTAACATTGATTTGTTTTGTTACCCAATTGTTTAAATTATAATAACTCCCCATCAGGGTTTTTTAAGTACAGCTGTGTTTATGGATTAAGATCTACTGACTCAAATATTTACAGTGTTCCAAAAATTACGAGAACATACAGTGTCAGGAATTTTCCATAGGCTTCTCCTTTGGGCTTGAGTGGGTTTCTCTTCAATTTGAACAGAGAGCTTTAGGACAATTTTCAAAGGGCATGGACAGGTCTACGTGGTCATATCCCCAGACAGGTTCCAAGTGAAATAGCTCTGAAGAAGGTAAATGTTGGCATAAACAGCTATATTAACACTCATTCCTTGGCTGTTTTAAAGGAGCAGACTTAGAGGGCTTGAGGCTCTAAAACCGTGAAGGACAGAATCCCTAGTTTATAAAATGTAGTCTGTTGCTGTCCCTTCATTCTCTCCATGATGCTTACAGATACCTTTGCTTTCATGTATTGGAAGTTTAACTGGTCTGGCATGGAAATAGCTCTGCTATTTTCTGTTTCTATGACATGCACAAAATATTTCATCTTGCTGGAACTTTTATTCTTATCTATGGAATAAGGGTAGGGAGGAGGGTGTTAAAATGTAGCAAGATGTCCAGCATATACAGATGTTCCCTGAGTGCTGCTTCTCCTTTAAGCCAGATTCTGCCCTTGGAAATACTGGCCCTTAAATGGTATTTTCCCAGAGGAAGCATGTACTTGTAGAGTGGCAGGAAGAACGCTATCCTGAGAATATAACAGGCTGGGTTCCAGCTTCTTGTGCAATTTGCCTTGCCATGGGCTTCAATTGAATCCACTTGTCCTTTCTTGATACTATCATGTTTCTGTCTGTTTCATATGTCCAATTATCAGCTACTTCGTAGCAGGGTTTATGTTTTACTTGACCTTATGTGCTGTGTTTTTTGAAGGGATAGAAAGAAGGAGGGAATGGGCGGTGCCTGTGGCTCAAGGATAGGGCGCCGGTCCCATATGCTGGAGGTGGCAGGTTCAAACCCAGCCCCGGCCAAAAAACCACAAAAAAAAAAAAAGAAAGAAGGAGGGAAGAAAGTAGACAAGGAGGAACGGGGAAGAGGAGAAAGAGGAAGAAGAAAAGAAGGAAAAAAAGAAATCTGCCAATCTGGAATAAGGAAGCTTGTCCTACTAATTCATATAATAGGAGATTGAGGCCATACATGCACACACACCACAATCTCTATTGTACTTCACAGTTTACAAAGTGCTTTCACAATCTAATATGATCCTCCAAAGTCCATTGGACAGGAATAATTATCCCCACCTGCTGGGTAATCATTGCAATTACTTAGATCATTGAAAATACTCACCTGGGGTTACACAAGTCAATTGTGGTTCCTATTTCATGACCTGAAATGCAGAGCTCTAGTTAATATAGAATGTAGGTTTATATAAACTGTTAGAGTTCAGAAAAATAAAATATAAATTTTTACTAGAATAATAAGAAAGAAGCAAGTGAGATAATTAGATGAACCAGTCATCAAGGTGTTGAGGGAAAGAGAAATAAGTGCTTAAAAGAATTGAAAAAGTATATCTGCAGAACATCACACTACCCTAAAACACTAGCCAAATTCCAATAATTATTACAGCTTGTGGTATTCTGATAGAAGATATAGATCAAGGCATCTGAGGTCAGATAAATCTATTTTCACTACCAGCTCAGCTACTTATTCATTCTGTGACTCCAAATCATCCTAACTGTTTTAGTTTCAGTTTTTCAGTCTGTAAATGGGACTAATAATACCTGCCTCGCAGAGCAGTTATGAAGTTTAAATGTAATAATCCACAGAAAGTATAACACATGTGAAGAATATGGCTTTTATTAAGGGAGGGAGGATATTATCTTAAGGAACCTGTTGGCACATCGGGGGTGAAATTAAATATTTTTCCACCATGTCATAATGTGAACACTCTGCCTTGTCCTGGCATGTTTCCATAGCCATATAACAATAAGCGTAATCCCTGGCAATCCACCTGACTACAATGTAATCCCTATGAATGCTGAAACACAGGTAATTCCATTGCATTGGAACATTCTGTGCCTGGCAGTGGGAAAGGGTTTACAAGGTGGCAGTGGAAACTTGTTTAACCCTGCTTTTACCAAGAACTTCACCTTCCTGGAGACAGCTTCACTTGATAGTTGCAACCAACATCTTGGAGTCTGGCTTTGGTTACCTTTTATGTTCACCTGAGTCTGCCTTTGACTTTCTTAGGAAAGGGAAAATCAATGGCTAAAAATTTGTTTGGTCATTCATCTATTACTTCTTTGATCCATCATTCATTTAGCCAAAACATCTTAACTACTACCACATGCCTGGTTCTGTGCCGATTTTGCAATCCAGTGATGAATTTAAGGCAGTGGTCACTGAATCTTCTTTCTAATAACTAAGACCTTAAAGACATCCTGGTTAAAGGAATGTTTATACACTTGAGTGAAAGAGATCTGGATCTGAATTCTCATTTGCATCATGACTTTGGGAAAGTAAGTTATTTTATCTTTATAAGCCCCATTTTCCTCATGTGATAAAGGAGTCAATATCTTAAGAGTTCCTCAAAGTATTACTGAAGAGATGTGTATGATGTACCCAGAAGATAGTAAAATTTCATTATATGGTTCTTCATTCTTGACATATATTTCAGAGAAAAATAATTTTATATGTTAAAGGAGGTGATGAGAAGATGAAATAGCTACCTAAGACATTCTGTCCTCTTTGGCAAGTACACTATTAATTTTTCTTCTCGAGACAGGGTCTCGAGAGGAGTTGTTCAGTTGCTCAGTCTGGAGTACAGTGGCATTATCATAGCTCACTGCTACCTCAGACTTCTGGGCTTAAATGATTCTTCTGCCTAAGCTTCTAGAGTAGGTAGGAATACAAGTATGTGCCACCATGCCCAGGTAATCTTTTTAAACATTTCTTCTAGATACGGGGTGGATGGGTCTCACTATGTTACTGAGGCTGGTCTTGAACTCCTGTTCTCAAGTGATTCTTTTGCCTTTGATGCCTATAGTGCAGGGATTACAGGCATGAGCCAGCTAGCCTGCTCAATTATTTTTGAATGAACGATTGAAAGAATGAAACTCTCAAAGGTTTTTATTGTGTCTTGCTTCTTTTAATCCCCAACACTTCTACAAAAATAAGCCATTCAATAAATGTTGAATCATGGAGGGATAATAAATTCTGAGAAACAGACAATGATAAGGTAAAGATACACAGAAAAATGTCCAACAAAGCCCTATTTTTTTTTTTCAGGCAAGATTGATATGGTACACTTAAAAAGGGTGATTAGAAGAGATTAACAAAGAGATGGTTTAAGGAGGCATGATCAGTGTCAAAGAATCCAACAAGATACGGTCCAGCAACAGTGCTAGCAATAACAGAGAGCTGTTAGCACCCTTAGGTCTGATGGGACAAGAAGAGGGAACAATGCTACTGGAGTCTGGAAGAGCAAATTATGCCTGCAGGAGATAAACTTGGCCAGGCGCTGTGGCCCTTAGATAAACTACCCACTACTGATTTGTGCCCTGGCATTGAGCAAAAGAATAATAATCCCAATCTTAGTCTTCTCTCATCCGTTAACCTCATTAGTGCCTCCTATTGGCCAAACTCAACTGAACATCAGTGGGCAAGGACCCAATTGATATACATAGAGATCAGCCTCTTAGGTTAGACTGCACAAAAGAAAAGAGAAAAGATGGTACCACAAATAAAGAATCGTCAACATATAGATTACAGCTGAAGGAAAACTGAGGTTTGAGGAGGAGGAATGATGACTTGCTCACATGACGATTCATTAGCAAAGCTCATATGACTACTGATTTTATATTGCAATTACTGTATAGCAGACACTACATAACAGGCTTTTTCTTTCTTTCTTGTTCTTCTTGTTCTTGTTCTTCTTTTTTTTTTCAGTTTTTGGCTGGGTCTGGGTTTGAACCCGCCACCTCCGGCATATGGGGCTGGCGCCCTACTCCTTTGAGCCACAGGCACCGCCCCATATGCTTTTCTTATAACAATTAACTTCCTGAACTTGCACCATAATCCTATTAGATAGCATCCTTAACAACCACCAAATTAAACTAAAATGTTCATATCTAGCTGTCTTTAACCTGGCTACCTAAAATACCAGACACATTTAATCAGATACAATAAAATGTTGATAAAGAAGGAAAAGTGAATTAGAATGAAGAACCTCATCTTAAATTCAAAACCTCATCTACCAGGAGGCTGGGTGGGTCTTCATCACAGAAAAAGGATGAGATAGCAAAAGAATGGCTCCCTCAAAATGCCAATGTTCTAATCTTTGAAACCTGTAAACACATTAATTACAGAGCAATGGAAATTTTGAGATGTGGTTAATGTTGCCTTTTCTCTTTTCTTCTTTGCATTCTGACCTAAGATGCTGATCTCTATGTAAATAAATTGGATCCTTGCCCACTGATGTTCAGTTGGGTTTGGCCAAAAGGAAGCACTAACAAGGGATTAAAGGATGAGAGAAGAATAAGATTGGTGTCATTATTCTTCTGCTTAATGCCAGGTCACAAATGAGTAATGGGTAGTTCATCTAAAGGCCACATCCCCTGGGAGGATCTTAATCACATGTGTGAACTTCCTTTACACGAAAGGAGAAGGGTTGTGGCATCAGGGTAAGTCACAAGGATTCCAGACCTTGGAATGATTCAACACACCGTCCTAAGCTCTAGGATGGGGAAGGCCACAAAAAGTAGCCTGTGGCTGAAAGCCAGGAATGAAACAGGGACTTTAATCCTACGGACTCTAGGAGCCGAATTCTGCCAATAACCTGAATGATAGCCAGCACATTCATTTCAGACTTGTGGAGAAAGTCTGAAGTGGAGAAACAAGCTAAGTCCTGTTTCTGACCTAGACAACCACGAGATTATAAACGTGTTGTTTTAATCCACAATGTCTGTGGTAATTGTTACGGCACCAATACCAAACTAATTCATGAGAACACATAACCAGGACTAAAACTCCAGGACCCCCGAGTTCTGTACAGACCTTTTTGTTCAAGCTTCATATTTTATAGGAATCCTTGCTTACTATATTTCTCTTGAATATTTCTTGTACTCACTACCATAGAAAAAATTTCAAAAAAAATAGATTGACAACACCAAGTATTGGTGAACACATACAGCACCTCGAGCTCTTTCATTGTTCATGGGAATAAAAAATGCTATGACCAATTTGGAAATGTGTGGCAGTTTCTTATAAAACTAAACAAAACTCATAGTATGAACAAGCAATTCCATTCTTAGGCATTAACCCAAGAAAAATGAAAACATAGGTCTACAAAACACCTTTTATTTAAAATAGCTTAAAACTGGAAAAAACACAGCTTTATATTAATAGTGGAACAGAAAAATAAACCGTGAGAAGTTCATACTATATAAAATCCCAAGAAAATCCATACAGTCTGTAGGTACATTATATTAGTGTTAGCCAGAGGCCAAGGATGGGGGTAGGCGGGAAGTTACTGGAAATAGGTATACGATTCCTTTAGGGAGGGATTAACATGTTCTGGAATTAGGTAGTGGTAATGGTTGCATAAACACATATTTATAAGAATAACCACTCAATTGTATACTTTAAATAATGAATTCAGGGTATATCAATTATATATTACACTTTTAAAAATAGCAGAATGATCATGAAAACATATAACAAAATGGGTGAATCTGTAAACTTTATGCAGTGTGAAAGAAGCTTTACACAAAGGAATTAGGTACTTTATAATTCCATTGATATGGGAGTCTAGAGGAGGCAAATGTGGTAGTAGCAACACAGAATAATGGTTGCTCCTGGGAGGATACAATTCTGACAATTAAGTTCACAAACTTGCCACTGTGCACTTACCCTTGCAGTGCTGTTCAAACAACTCAGTAAGGTTTCATAACCTTGGGATACCAGTGTCTCACAGCAGTGTTTGTGTTGACTTGTGATAGTGTTTACTGAGTGGCATTCATTGTTGTATTTTTTTTCTGAGACAGTTTTTTTTCTATTGCCCTGAGTAAAGTGCTGTGGCATCATAGCCCACAGCAACCTCAAACTTGGACTCAAGTGATCCTCTTGCCTCAGCTTTCTGAGTAGCTGGGACTACAGGCACCTACCACCCAACTAGTTTTTCTATTTTTTTAGCAGAAACAAGATCTCCTTCTTGCTCAGGCTAGTCTTGAACTCCTGAGCTTCGGTAATCTACCCACTTTGGCCTTCCAGAAAGCTAGGATTACAGGGATGAACCAGCACACTCACACGTTTTTGTGTGCTATAGCAATGATGTCAGAACTTGTATTAGAGCAAAGAACAAACATTCGTAAATTTCTTGTTAAACTTGGCAAATATGATTTAAATATGATTTAAAGTTTTGGGTTTTTTTTGAGAGGAAAGAAGTTGTCATTGATGAACAGAGGTCGGGATGGCCAGTAATGAATAACTGATAAAAATATTAAAAAATTTATCAAATTGTGCATTAAAATCACTGGGTGACTGGGGAAGCACACAAAACCAAGTAAACATCTGTTAGGAAATAGTAAAATCTTAACCAAAAATCTTGGCCAACAACTCATTGCTCCTGCATCTTGACAATGCACCAGCTTATACAGCACTGTCTATGAGGCAAGTTTTTGCCAGTAAACAAATAAATATTGAAACACCTTCCCTGGGCACCTGATTTGGCCCCCAGTGACTCTTTTATTTACCCTGAAAATAAAGGAAATATGGAAAAGAAGACATTTTGAAGATTTTCAGGACATCAAGGATAATATGAGGGCAACTCTAATGGCCATTTCAGAAAAAGAGTTCCAAAATTGCTTTGAAGGGTGGACTAGGTAGGAACTGGCACTGATGTGTTGCTTCCCAAAGGTAGTACTTTGAAGGTGTAATGATATTCTGAAATGAGATATATAGCACTTTTTCCAGGACAAGTTCACAATCTTAACAAGTTAACAAGTTGACAGTCTTAATTGTCAACCCTCTTATAAATGTGGGGGATAACTGCAGCAGCATGAGAGAAGAGTTGGTATAATGGCAATGTTTAATATCTTGAGAGAGATTTGAGTTACACAGATGTACACATTAGTCAACTTCATCAAATGGTACACTTTGGATTTGTGCATCTATCATGTAAATTTAACCCCAGAGAAAGCGAGAGAGAGAAACAATGAACTTCACTCAATGGCATATAGGGTGAAGTATTTAGAGGAAAGCTTATGGAGGATAAGACTCAAAATTCCAAACTTCATCATTTACCAGAAGGCAGGGTGTTAATCACGTATTAAGAGTGTGATAGGCAGAACAGTGGCTCCCTGAAAATGCCTATGTTCTAACACTTGAAACCTATGAATATGTTGAATTACACAGGGATGAAGACTTTGCAGATGTGGATAAGTTTATAGATTTCAAGATAGGGAGGTTATACTGGTTTATCTGTATGGTCCCAATCATGTGAACCCTTAAATGTAGAGATCATTTTTTCACTTGGCAAAAGAAATGTTCTAAGGAAGCAGACATGTTGCAGAAGTGTAAGTCAGAGGGATTCCAGACTTTAGAAAGATTCACTTCATCATTGCTGGCCTTGAGAAGCAATATTGCATTGCCTGATAAATACAGGGATTAATGAATGGATAGATATGGAATAAATCAAATATAATAGGTTCTAAATTAGAATCTAAGAAGTAGGCATATGTACATTCACTATATATTTTACGTTTCTTTACCACTGAAACATTTATGGTAAAATGTTAGAAAAAGGTACTGCTCCATGTCTGCTTGAATATTTACAATGATGGAGTAGTCATTATCTCACAAGGAACCCCATACTGTTGTCCATCAGCTCCTAATGTTATAATTGCTTTCCAGATACCAAAATTTTTCAAGTCTTCCACCCAGGGGTCTTTGTTTCAGGATCTGAGGGCCCATAGAGAAAGTCTAAGTCCTCCAGTCTTTTAGAAGGCTGCCTGAGGTGTAAGAAACATGGGCTTCAGGGGGTTCAAGATCTGGTTCTGCCCCTGGTGTCTGACTGCCCTTGGGGTGGTCTTCTGCCCAGCAGCACAGACATCACTTGAGAGCTTGTTAGAAATGAGGAACCTCAGGATCCATCATCCCAGACCCACTGAATCAAAATTTGCAATCCCATAAGCTCTCTTGCTGACACGTGTACAAGTCAACATTTGTGGAATGAGCCCCAGCCTCGTACTAAGGCAAAAAAAAAAAAAAAACAGAAAAATCTAGATGGCACCAGCAGTGGGACAGCAGGTCAGGGTGAGAGTGAGAGGGTCTCTCTCGATAGAGTGGAGACATAAGAGTATTTAGGAGGTTTTCTACAGCTAGGAGAGATTGTGTGAGAGGAGGGAGGGTGTGGGGATGTCAAGGTGATCTGGAGGTGTGTCCTGTGAGGGGCTGGGCAGGGAAGAGAGGGTCTCAACCTGAAGTAGCCATAACTTCTGCTGCTCAGGCCAACATGGAAGCAGCTCCAGACCTATAGTCACATGGCATTCCTCCACTGATGTAGTTCTTGAGCTTTTCTTTGATATCCCCTCCGTGTATAAAACCTGCTTGCCTCAGTACAGTGCTTCTGTGAATAATATCCTTGGGCCCTCTCTGCCATTGGTTTGCCCTTGTTTTGCTCATTCAGAAGCACTTTTTGAAAGAATAATACAGCTTCCTTTCCATTTCCTGCCTCCTCCTTCCAATTACATAAACATAACCACCGGTGTTTTAAGCATTAAAAATAAAGGAGGTATAGACCAATTTGTCAGTATTTCCAAATGAGGCTTTTGCATGACAGAACGTCTGCTCAGGGACAAGAACCTTACTTTCTTGATACTGGATACTGATGACCTTAGTTACTGGGATTTCCTGAAAGCTCTTTTGTTTTGTTGTTATTTTAATGAACACACCATACCATTTTTGACCCAGAGCCACTGTCCAAGAACACCTCCCATCCTTACCTTTCATGAGCCCTCCACTGCTTTTGCAACTTCTATTAATTCTAATGGCCTTTGTTGGTGGTGATTGTCCCCTCTGGGCATGCTGGGAGCTTATCTAATGGGCTCTGCCTCCCTGTGACCTAAAATAACACCAGGGACATGGGTGTCCTTGGGCTGAGTACCAAGTTATCTCATCTTACAGTGTTCAGCTCATAGAAATATATGTTTCATGAAGCCCTCTCTAATTATCCTACCTCTCTCAAAATGTGTGCAAACATTTAGTTGCTTCCTAGTTTCTACTGTATAAACACTATTTCTGCTTTAACTGCAGAAGGAAGAAATATGAACATTAATCTAACAGCCAGAACAAAAATTCTTGCCACGGTGGGAATTGTTTTGTCTATAACATTATCTTGATTAGCTTTTTTTGGTGGAAAGTGAGGCCCTTGGAGCATGGGTAGAGTCAGGAAATTACAATGATATATACATTGTTCAGCATTGAAAAGTCAGTAAAGTTGAGGAATAGAAGACAATAGAAAAGTGAGCAGAAATGGGCAACATGGCAAGGGACTGAAGACTGAATCCCAGATCCATGTGAGGCTGGAAACCTGATCCCAGGTAACCCGCCTCTTTTTGGACAAAAACCCCAAAGTCTTTGGGAAGTCTTTATGGAAATGGCACTGTGAGCATACAGAGCATACAGACACATTTATAAACACAAAAGTATCTCCTTATTTAAAGGTATGCCTTTCCAGCAAAGCCTACAACTTAGGAATAAGTTATAAAAACTTTCTAGGTAGCTGACCTAAGAGTATATATAGAAACTCCCAATAATAATGCATAGCTGTCATTCACAGAGCTTGCACTAGGAATCAAACACTTCACTAAAAATTTTTCTCATATATCTTGTAATAGTTGTAAATATTATGTGTATATTGTGCATATTTCCCATTTTTCTGGTAAGGAAACCGAGACTTGGAAAGTTAGATGGATGCCCAAATCTCTGAGTCAGAATATGATGGATTAGCACTAGAACTCGTTCTCATTACTAAGTATTCTTAACCCAGAGCATCTTCCTGTGGATAACTGAAAGTGCCTAGTAAACCACGGTTCTACCATGTAGCCCTAAAATCCTCAGGTTCCAGGGTGGAGCTTCTTTACTTTCTTTATTGAATCATTTCGTGATGTCTGGCTGTCTGGTTAACTTATTAAAACATTCAAAACTAAAAATTGAATGAGTTGTAGTGATGAAAGAATCTGAGAGATGCGTCTATGACACCATCAGCAAGTACCAGGAAGCAAAATATCAATGGGTGAGGACATAAAAGAACAAAACAAAATGAAACAAAACACAACTTACATGAATAGACACAGTCAGTGGAAGGAAATTGATGCTGTGTCATTAGGTAAAGTTGCCACTGTATTCTAGTCTAGAACGGCCCTGGGAATAGCCAGAACTGTGGTTTAAAGAGAAATCATGTTGTATTTCCAATTTTGGAGTAACATGAAAGAATGAGATATATTTCAGGAAAAAGTAATCCCCCTTAAATAGTGAAAATTATTAGTGGTGTAGAGAACAGCTTTAGCTATGGAGAAAAGACTTTGGTACCCACCTTGCCCTTGCAAATATTCATTTTATGACTTGGGGGAGCGTCACCATTGTGTGTCATACTTTCCTACTGTCTGCAATGGGAATATTATTAAAAATTGTATCTATTTCATGGGGTCCTTATGAAGAGGAAAATAGATGACGTATATAACATGCTTGGCACATAAATTATTTTCAATAAAGCTGTATTCAGTCACGTTTAAGGATAACTTTGGCGTGCAAATGGAAGAGTTCTGGCAATCAGAAGGACGTTCCAGCATGGAGCAGGTCTTGCCTGGAAATAGCACATGCATGGAGTATTCACTCATTATTGGAAGGACAAATAGGAGGGGGACTTTCCCACTCCTATGTTATCTATCTCCACTTTGTGGAGAAAGCCGTAACGTGTCAGATACACTAGCTCTTGTTCTTCGTATCCCAGCCAGCATAGCCCAGGAGACAGAAATAGCATTCATCGAAAGCCGCAATTACCTCACTTCACTGGCCCATTTGTGCAAGATGTGCCTTGCTTCACAGTGACTGCATGGGGCCAAAAGTCTAGCAAACAGAGCTGCTGCTTGTCCAAGAAATGGCCTTGCAAACAGGAGAGGACAGTATGTTCCCTGAGCAGATTGGGACCCTTGGCTGTTTCACGGGTGTTTTGTTTTTCAGTCCAGAAACAGTGTCTGAAAACTCCTGGGGATTTCCCAAGCCCCATTCGTCAGGCGGCCAGGCTTCCTCTGACATCATCTCCAAGGGATGGGGTGCAGGGAGGGGGTCACGCACAAGGCAGTCCAGGGGCAGCTTCAGCACGATTGCGGGAAATTGGAAAGCTCCTGCCAGAGTGGTCAGAAAAACAAGGACAGCTTTCCAAAACAGTGCCTGGCACACGGTGGACATTCAAGAAGTAATCCTTGAATGAAACACTGAGGAATTACATGACTGGACTCCCGATTCATGTGGTCAGTATATGGCAGAGATGGAACTTCAACGAGGATGACCAAATGTCCCAGTTTTCCCAGGACTAAGAAGTTTCTGTAGACACAAGACTTTTTGTATGCTAAAATCAAGACCGACTGATTGGGATAATGTTGTCACCTAAATTTCAATTCAGGTGTGTCTGACTTCAAAGCTCATGCCTTTAACCATAAACTCGGTTGACTGGAATTTAATAAGGAAAAAAAGACATGGAAACATGGGTATTGACCAATTTATAAACCTTAGAGCAGACTTCCTTGAGACAAGGAGTTAGCAGCTTAGCCAACCACAGTTCACCAATTACTGCCACTCCTCCTTGTTAAGCTCACTCCAGTTTTGTTCAGGAAATTCTTCCATTAAACATGCACTTCAACAAGCCAGACACACAAATTGTGTTCCCTTTGCCAGTGAATAGTTTAGGAATGAGCTTGTGATGTAATTTTTGGCCAACAAAATATGGAAGGAGATCTGATAGGTAGATTCTTGGGAAGGTATCTTTGTTCTTAGAAATCAACATCAACAAAAGCTCACATTACCCACTGCACATGTTTACTACAGAAAGGGACACTTGGAACTGGAGTGACTGTTCTAGATTTACAGAGTGAACTAAAGTTAGGTTGAAAGATCTCAAAGGTGAAAAGGATCTGAGATTTTTATTGAGCTATTGAATGAACAGACCCTGTGGCCATTTTTACCTTAGGACTTATAAGATAATACATTGTTTTTATCATTGAAGCTATTGGAGAAAAGGCATTCTGTTAGAAACCAATAAATTCCTAGTAGATGCAATATCTAAAGTGCAAAATGATGCGAGAGAGAAGAGAGAGGATCAATATGCTTTCAGTAGACAAAAGCATACCTAGGCAACAAAACTAGAAAACTCCATAGCACATAGAAGTCTAGGTGTAGCTGAAGACAAGCAAAGAGTCTAATTTGGCTAATGCTAGGGTTTGTGGGAGAGATTAATGGAACAAGAAGCAAGAAATGTACTCAGGATGCAAAATATGAAAGACCTCAAATTCCCCATAGATGATGAAGACCATTGAGGATGGATGCCTGCAATGTCACCCTGTCTCTTCAGAAAACTGCTGTTGCTACTATAATTTCTCTTTTGTTTGCATTTTCTTATTATTTAGAGGCATAGTTCTCAACTTTAGAAAGATATTAGAATCATTTGAAGGGTATGTGTGTGTGTGTGTGATTCTAACATGGTGATTCTGACTTCCTTTGTTATGCACACATATATACCTTTCAGATGATTCTAATAGGTTTCTATATTATACAGTCATTCACATACATATGGAATATATATGGGATGTGAGAAGTTTAGGTTGCTCTGGAGATAGACCTGGATTTTTTTAAACTTTCTATTAAACTTCCAGTTGATTTTAAAGTACAGTCCGGTGTTAGAACCACTGACTTGGTCATTTATAATTTTGAATATTTTCTGCTCACTTATCTGGAAAGTCCTCTAGTGTGTCAATCTGGAAGGGATACTGGAGATTTTCTAAGGACATACCTCCATTTTTGGCTGATCACTGTCCCACCCACCTCTAAAATAAGGTAACGGTGTTGAAACTCTACAGGGCTACGCCAATGTGCTTGCTGTTTACCACCACAAACATTATCATCATGATTGATGATTAAAAGGAAACATAAAGAAATGAAATGATCTGTCCAATGCCAACATGTACATTAGTATCAGATCTGGGACTGGAAAAAACATCACTTATCTAACACAACATCACTTATCTAACATTATCTTTCCATTAAACCATGTTGCCCATATTTTAGTAATGCATATTTCCCCATTCTACAATTACTTTTACTAGAAAACATGTGTTTTATTTCTTTTTATCCTCCATGCTCCAGGTGTGTAGTCTTCCTGGATAACTGACCCTAATATGATTAATTAAGTCTTACCCAACCAGTGAGTCTAAAATATGAACATATATCAGAATTACCTGAATCTGTGTTAAAATACATACTTCTGGGCCGCTCCCAATTTCTAATTCAAAAGTTTGCAGTAGTGATTCTGGTGATTCATGTTGATGAGACATTTTTCCGTGAGGTCTGTGCTACTGGGTTGGAGACTACACTTTGAGAATCATCACATTAGTCCAAATCCAGAGGTGCAATTTTTATCTAGAGAAGAGCCATTTTTCAGTCAAGTAAAATGGGTTTGCATTCTGCCTCTGGCACTTTCTAGCTGTCTAACTTGAACAAATTACCTCATCTAGTTGAGTCTCAGTTTCAAATCTATAAAATGGGGTTAATAATTAACACCAAAAGTGTTTGCTACTAAAGACAAGACTAGGTTACTAGCACACACATTATTTGGCAGGAGGAAGGACCACCACCTGTCATTTTCTAGGTCTTTTTCTTTTGGATGACTTTCCCTTAAAGATCTACCTTTCCCCTAAAGAGAAAAGTTTCCCAGCTCAGTTGGGAGCTCATACTTTTCTTGTAGCTGGCTCTCCTTCAATGAGCTTGAGTTTACATGTCTACCACCAAATTACTAAAATGTACACGGAGCATATTTCTGGGAAATGTTATGCAAATCATTTCAAAGAGGGAAAATATGATCGGCAAATTATGTCAATATTATCCTCAAAGTAGTGATTTTGGAGATAAAACCTATGCCATATGTTCTGTTTCACTTACTTTGGCATTTTTAACAGTTTAACCATAGCAGCTGCTCCTGCTCACTGATCCCCTGCAACATTAAACAATGGATGCACATGGGTTCCCAGACATTTCCTTCTGTGTCAACGTCAGGGCTTCCAGCTATCTGAGAGTTTCCCCAGGTTGTTTCATTCCTCTTGTGCTAACCCCTGTCGACGTGAGACTGAGCAAAAGATGGTACGTGAAAGATCAAGGTGACCTTTGGTGTGAGCCTTGGTGAAACCAGAGTAGTAACAGATGGGGTTTCCAGACCCTGAGACAATCTTGCCCCAGAAACAATCTTTCCATGACTCAAAGGACCTTTACTAAATTCCCATCACCACCCCTATGTTGATGGGTGATTTTTCAGTGCATGTGAATGCACTGGGCCCCTCTTTCTCAGAAACTGTGAACAACCACATATATTGTCTGAGCTAGAAACTTGGAATTTACTGTTGATTCTTTTTTCTGATCTCCTATTTCAAGCGAGTCTCTAAATCCTATCAATGTTTCCACTTAAATTCTAAACTTCACGTCTCCTAGAAAAGCCACCATCTCCTCAAGCTAGCATCATTGCAACAGAATGCCAGCTAATATTCCTGACTAGTGTTAAACCCCACTCCATGCTTCTCCGCAGCTGCAAGGATCTAGGACGCAAATTATAAGATTACAGTCTCTTGAAATGGTTCTAGTGATTCCCCCCCACTAGTCACAGAAACCAAGTCCATTCTCATCATCCCGATGAACTCTAAATATGCATTGTGCAGTATAGGAGCCACTACACACATAGGACTAATTAGATTATATTTAAATTAATTATAATTAAATAAAATATAAAACTCAATTTTCAATTACATTAGTCATATTTCAAGTGCTCAATAGCCATGTGTAGCTAGAAGCTACCATTTTAGACAGTGAAGATAGAGACATTTTCCTTTATCACAAAAATTTCTATTGGACAGTCCTGTTTTAAATGTTGAAAAGTGGCTAATCCTTTGTAAGCTTACTGTATTGCTATACATAGCCATCATCTAGGAAAATGGTGCCTACACACCTGCCAAAGATATATAAACTGATGTGAGCATTCTGTAAAGTAATACAATAGAACCTCCATAGTTGACCACCTCCCAACACTGACCACCTCCTTAAATTGACCTAATTTTCATAAACTGGACATGCACCACATGTAGATATCAGTACAGCAGACCGAGTTCCATATGTTGACCACCTCTGTATGTTGGCCAGTTTGTTACAGTCCTAAGGGTGTCAACTTACAGAGGTTCTACTATTGTTCTTGATGTAATTTAAGAATATTTATAAGCTCCAAAGAACTTTCTTGCAGATCTCATAGGGACTACATTAAAGGGTATTTATTGTAGTATTATTTTGTACTAGGAGAGGATGAGAGACAACCTCAGTGTTTGTGACCAGGGGATTGAATCAGTCAAATATAAAAGAAGCATTTTGCAAAATCCTGTGAAGCAGTCAGAGGCCAGTGACTCAAGGCACACATATCTATCATGGAAACGTGGTGCTAGATTTTTACTGTGGAATATTACTCAACAGTAAAATAACAACTCAAAAATTACTGATACATACAGAAACTTGGCTGAATTTCATAAATATTAAGTGGAGTAGAAGAAGCCAGGCATAAAAGAGTATACCTTATTATTCTGTGTTTATGAAGTGCCTTGAACATGTAAATACTCTGTGGTAATAGGAATCAGAGAACAGTGTTTGCCTCTAATTGGGGAGTTTACTGTAAAGGGACAGCAGGACATTTTTCAGGGTGATGGAAATATTCTATGTTTTGATTAGGGCATCTATTACATGGGATTATACATCTGTCAAACTCATTTAACTGTATGCTTAAGACCTGTACATTTTACTACATGTAAATACACTCTACCAGAATTATTTTTTAAACAAAGTTTTAAAGCAAAGAGATTAATTTCAGATGAAATATATACAGCCATGTATAAATGCATGTAAAGCCATAATGTTTGTTTTACCAACATATAGAAAAGTACATGTACGGAAAAAAAAAAAAATTGAGGCAGTATTTTTGTTAAGTATCGGGGAAATAAATGATCATAGGGATTAGGGAAGAAAGAGACAAAAATGAGAATATAGTAAACTGATCTGAGGTGATTGAGTCATGAATGCAGATAACTATCAACTAAATTCAACTCTCTGTACTTAAAACCAATAAGACCTTCATTAGGGGAGAAAGAATCTCTGTCTTCTAGGAAGACTAAATTGAGAGTGTTTGTTACTGGCTTTGTAATGGCCAGAAGGAGGTGGAAACAGAAGGAAGTGGAGACAAGAGGACGGAGAGGATAGGGAATCAGGAGAGACAGAGATACAGGGTGATGAGGGTGGGGGAAGCAGGAGAGACAGAGATATGGGGGTGAGAATGGAGGAATCAGGAGAGACAGAGATACAGGGGGTGAGGATGAGGGGATCAGGAGAGACAGAGATACAGGGTGATGAGGGTGGGGGAAGCAGGAGAGACAGAGATATGGGGGTGAGGATGGGGGGATCAGGAGAGACACAGATACAAGGGGATGAAGGTGTGGAATCAAGAGAGACAGAGATATGGGGGTTGAGGATGGGGGAATTAGGAGAGACAGAGATACAGGGAAGTGAGGATGGCGAGTCAGGAGAGATACAAGGGTTCAGAACGGGGGAGTCAGGAGAGGTACAGAGGAGTGAGCATTGGGAATCAGGAGACATACCAGGGGTGGGGTGAGGATAGGCTAAAAGGGGGAAGAAATGAAGCATCTTGACATTGAATCTTCAAGGTTTCTGTGCCAACTCCTTCTCTGGAATTTTGAGTATGATAAACAAACACATTACCTTTATACCCCCTAAGAAATCAATGTTAAGCTGTGTTTTAGCATTTAAAAAACTTTGTATTGTTGACATATTCAAATAAATACACTATTAAGGAGATTGGTATAATGAATATTCAGCTTCAGCTATCTTTAGTATGTTGCTAATCTTGTCTCATTCACCCCAGTCCCAGCCTCCTCCCTATGCATAACATACACACACTATCAGATTAATTTGAAGCCAATCAAATTAGTTAATGTCATTTCAAACATAAATATTTCAATATATAGCCCTATGTTTAAAAAATATATGATGATAATACCAAGATTTCATCAAAAATTCCCTTAATATTATCAAATATATCGAGCATTCAAATTTCCCTGGTTGGCTAATAAACATACCACAATTTGACCACATGTTTTTCAAAGCGGGATCAAAATAAGATCTTGAAAGTCTATCTGGATAATATTTCTCATCAATTTATTTTGTTTCTCTGTGCATGTATTTGTGAGTGTGCAGTTGTACCCACCTGAGGTTGTGTGCAATTTATTTGTTGATGACCCCTGGCAATTTGTCCTGGATAATTTTTTTTATTCTGGATTTTTATATTGTATCTTGGCCTAGTACTTACTTTTCCCCTTTATTTTCTATAAACTTATGAGGTTTGCTTCATTTTTTTTAGCAAGAATATTTTATAGGAGGAATTCTGTAGTTTCTCTTCCATCCCATGAGAAGATAATTAATGTCTGATTGTTTCTTCCTATGATTTTAAGATTCATTGTGGTGTTAAGATTCAAGTGTTTTAAGTCTGATTCATCATTTTAACGTTTCTCATATTTTTTACCCAAGACCTGAGAAACTATGGGTGCTCATTTTCTATATTCATTATTTTGTTAGGGTACCAAAATGTTGATATACTATCCCTACTTCTATGGTTAGTAGCTGCAATTGTTCCATAAAATTGTTTTTCTTCCACAGATATTTGGATACATGAGATACAGTTCTTACAAGAAAGATGAATTAATGTTTGAGTTCTTCCCCCTTTTTAAAAATTTTCACCACTATAAAGGTGAAAACTGTGAGTTTGGGATTTTTGTTTAAAAAATCAAACTTATGGACAAAAACATAGTTGATATGTCTCAATCTATTTTGGTTTGGTCCAAACCCTGCCATTGTTGGCAAATGGGGACTCCTGAGTCCTTTGATGCATTCTCATTCATTGACAGCCTTGCTTTCATTTATGGTAAGATATCTCAGGCTCATCATCTAGGTTTCCCGCCCCAGATTTGGAAGTAACTAGTCATTTCTTCAAGGTGCCCTTGTTCTTTTTAGTAGAAATGGCTTATTGAGACCACAACCATCTGGGAACTAAGGTGCTCATTGCTACTGATTAATACTACTCAGACATCATGTGGACAGAGCTAGGAAATCTATATCTTTTTAAAGAGACTATTCACAAATTCATACTCTTTCCAATTGAAATTTAGGCAATCTGTGCTTTTGCTTAATATCTTGATTTCAAATTGCCTCATTAGCTGCAAAACTTTGGTTTCTAAGTACTTACATGCTTTGTCCAATTACAATAGCTAATAGTGTTAGAATAAGAAAACCAGTGTTGTTACTATTAGTATGTTGAAAGCAAGTCAATAGTTATGTTTTGCATTTCATTTTGTTCTTGGTATATATTATGTCTCCACTTTATTATAAATTACAATACGTCTTCCACCTAGGGCTATCTCAACAACTTAATACAGACCCATTTATTAAATTTTACTTTTGCTTTTTATAGATTGCCATTTTTAGTATGTACCTTATTTTTCAGAATGGGGTAATATTGCCATGACTCCAAACTCAAATCTCCAAAGTGAAATACATTCAGAGAAGTCTGGATTATATGTGTAAGCTCTACTTGTCCCCGCTGTCCTCCCCACAGGTCACCTCCTCAACTTGTTCACTTTTGGTTCTCTTCCAACGTGGATCTTAGAGAAGAGGCATTGTGTGTTGTACGTGTTGTTCTGTACTTTGTCAAGTGTTATTTTAAAAGTGAAAAATCTTTCTCTTGAAACAGAAGGATCCTTTTATTAAAATTTCCTACTTGAATTATTTAAACAAAAGTAGAGGTTTATGTAGAGATATTTTTCTTAACAAAAGGCACACATAATTCTGTAACCAATGAGAAAGTGACTTAGAAAGTTAAGAAAGTTCCTTTGAAGGCTAACGTCTCTAACTATTAAGATTCACAGCAGTTTCTTTCCTCTTTGGAGTTGAACAGATTTTTGATGAGGAAAGTGTAAATTTTACTAATGGAAATGGCCTTGTGTGTATACAGAGCTGGGTTTGTGGACATTAAAAGCTATTTGACATGCACCGATCTTTTACTGCTAGAATTTGGGAATAGCAATTTCTTTCCTGCCTCTTTGATCTCCTCCCAAATCCCATGGAGGTATATTATGACTGCAGAGAACTGTAAATGTTAGCGAGCAGCGATTTGAAAGCCCTGAGAAATGTAGTTGCAAAGGCAATTCAAACATCAGGTATCCTTCTCATCGTCCGGACTCTGGTTTTAAAGCTATTGAGGGAGTTCTGTCAAATCTCAAACTGCAGTGGATTGCTGGTCTGGTATGAATACTCAAGTTACCTTGAATAGCTGCATTTTCAATGCAAGAGAGAAGCTGTTATTTTCTTCTGCTCTTTTCTTTAAAAATATATATATACGTGTACACATACACCCATGGATATAAAAATACGTATGTGCACACACACACACACTTCACCCAAAGAAGGACAGTTTCTTTTGAGGACAAACCGGGCAGTTTTGAATACTGGGTGGTAATCTGCACACAATTTGGATATGTATCTAAGCTCTGAGTTTCTTTCACTGAGGTGCGTTTTATTATACCTATTTGTAGTTTGAGAGTTGTGTTCAATAAGTATATTTGGGGAGGATGCTGATAAGAAAGTGGGGGCATTGTATGCCTCCTGCTACAATAATTGTGAAGAGGCTGAAAGATAATAGAAAGGGCAAAGAAAACAGATTGAAAGTGCAATACTTTCTCTTTCCCATAAATAGTAGTGCAAAGATAAATGTGTAGTGTAGTGTATTTTTAGCTGTATGACATAAATTTTAATCCACTAATATTGGGAACATTCATATATATTACCTTTAGGCTAATTCTGTTGATGATAATCATTGGTGTTTCTCATCTTTTACTGTGCTGAATAATCACAAAAGGGTCTCTGTGTACAAAAAATGGAAGCTACTTACATTGAGACTGGGTGGTGGAGAGGATCCACTTTTCCTTAAAGATCTTTGGCACTAATATTTAAGGATAAATGCAAAACCAGAAATTGATGTCAAACCAAACATATAATTATATGAACTGTCTTCATATAATTCTAATCCTGTCATTAGTGACTCTAGAAGAGAATAAGTTGTTAGATTTTTAAAACTGTCTACGTGAGGACAAAGCATCTTTTACAGTTTGACCTATCCAGATTCTATTTTAGCCTGCCCTTACACCAACAACCTTAGTTCTCTACAATCAGGGGAGACTTGCTCAGGAGAGGCCACTGTCCCAAAAGACTGGGAGCCACATAAAATTCTTGCTCAGGGAACAACTCTCTGTGTTACCTCAGACCCGCACGTTCCCTCTCTGTATCTCCTTTACTTTTTCTATAAAAGGACAGCCTTGGAATAATGATCTCACGGCTCCTTTCAACTCTGACATTTGGGGAATGTACAAAAATGCTCTAAAATATTAGAAGTTTCATTCCATTTAAACATCTGGCCACTTTAGAAGGGCTTTGCATATATATTGTATTTCACTTGCTAAATCGCCAAATAAACCTGACACGGGTAAGCCCCAAGAGGACAGGAGACCAAATTGCAAATGTCTGTTTGTGATGATGAAGGTCTTGTAATCTGAGCATTGATTCTAGAAAGCGGTTAGGTGTTTCTCAGAGTAACGTAAGATTATAAAGTGATGTATTACCCATGAGAAATCCTTTCCCATTTACATTTCATTTTCCTCTATGGTATTTAACTTATTTTTTTTTATTATGTGCAGCTATCATAAATATTTATACTGCAATGTATGATTGGTCAATAAAGAAAAATCGATGCTTGGTTTCTGCTGCCTAGGAAAAA